>NC_057348.1:112192991-113442991 GCF_016509475.1 Prionailurus bengalensis
TCACAGAACAGGACACCTTTATCACTCTCAACACTTAGGAAATTCCAATGGTTTGGGGAGCTGTAAGCAAGGAACTGTGGAGAAAACCAAATATGTATATATCTGAATAAATCACAATATTGTCATGGATAACTAGTAAATCTAACAGATGTTAAATGAATAAATAAATATCTAACATACAAATCTGGAGGCCATGTCTAGAGACATTTTTAACTGTCACAGCTGGGTGGCAGTGGGGGAGCGACTTGCATCCAGTGAGTACAGGCCAAATATGTTGGCAAAAATACTATGATACACAGGAAAGTCCTTCACAACAAAAAAATTGTCCATCCAGCCCCAAATTTCAGTAGTGCAGAAGTTGAAAAACTCTGTGCCCATTTCTCCCCTGAGTCTTTAATAGCATTCTGGAAATACTTTTCTTATTTTCCCCAGTATAGGCATGTGAAACTCCTCCTTCCCTCCCCACCCCCAGGAGATTCTCACTATTTTTATAAAACTGTTCTCTCAGAATTTTGAGATACTGACAGAAATACATCTTGTTCTTGTTGTGTCTGAGCTTAGAATTTCTCTAGGATGAATTTGCAGGGTGGGGGTGGAATCAGGTACCTTTACTTTTCTTTATCAGTACTTTCCTACGTCTACTGAAGAATAGTTTTACTTACAGTTTACTTGAGGTTTGCTCTACTTTCTCCCTGAAACTAAATGTGAATCCTTTCTAACTTGCAGAAATTTTTGACTGATGGATCTCTCTTTTTTAATGCCCTAGAGCAGTTATGGATTTATTCCCTTGTTTATATCTTTTCTTTTTTCTTTGTTTCTTTCTTTCTTTTTTCTTTTTTTTTTTTGCCATTTCAGTGACCTTCAGGGAAATAAGAGAGATTAGCATATATTATTAGATTGCCATTTTTAACAGCAAGTTGCTGATTATTTTTGAAAACTTACATCCATAAATTTAAGCTACAAAAAATTCCTGGTAACTAGAATTTGTGAACATTTTCAGGTTTTTTTTGTTATAAAAGTCACTGGAACTATTTCCTATGTTATTTTGAAAGTTTAATTTTGATACTGATATTTTTACTAGAGGAAAATTTTCTTCCTGGGCTCATTTCTTAAAGTGCAGAGTTATTCTAAAACTAGACACTAATAAGCATTATTATAGTATTTCATATTTTATAGGCTTTCAGATATTTTCAGATTACGATTTCATAATCACATTATCATGTTTGAACCTCATAATTCCAGGAGTAGGTATTATTCGCTCTCTTAACTGTGGGAAAACTGAAGTTTTGAGAGGCAAAGTGAGTTTTGGATGAAGTTGCACAGTTGGTTGTAAGCAAGTCTTCCAACTCTATTTATTTAATTCACCTACTGGTTTACCACACTGCTTTCTTAATTATACAGAAAACAGAATGTTTACTTCAACATTGTATCAGTGGTTCCATTCCTTAATGCGGAGGGTGTTCTATGATGATCCAAGAAGAGTACCTTGCATTAGACCTCGTCTCCACACATGCCCTTGTAGATGCCACCTGCAGAGCCCCATTAATACAAATGTGCCACTAACTGAATGGAAATAAAATAAAAAATAAAAATCAGTCAATAGATAACAATGCTCTTGATTTAGAAAGAAAATACTAAGGAACCTGAAGAATAAGAAGCCCAGTCAAGCTAACGTTTGGGGGTTTCAGACCAAAAAAAGAAAACATTTTTAAAGAAATTTTTCATGTGTTGATCAAGTCATGATATCTTGTGTGTACTTCTCAGTGTGCAAAACCTCACCTTTGTGCCTTCTGATTCATTATTTTCTTGATTCTATGTTCATTCAAAACTTGGGAAGTTAGAAAAATGACTTCTCTCAATTCTTCTACTTTTGTAGAAAGATGAAGTTTTACTCATTGATTTATCTACTGATTTCTAGTAGAATAAAACCGTGGGTTCACTGTAAGCCTCTTTTCCCACTGAAATCCAGGCAAGTACTGTGACTTATCTTCAAGGATGTGGACTATCCAGTTTTTTTCTTCCTCTTTCTTCCTTATCAGAAGTGGTCCCTGCCTTAGCCCAAAGGGAAATACTGCTTTTTGTTGTTGGCCATACTCAGTGTTACTGGGGGGAGAGGAGCTTTTCCACAATCTGAAAAACATCTCACTTAGGAGTATAGCAGGAGCAACAGAAATATTATTTGTATAAACCTTCCACTAGAGGACAAAGATTTCTGTCCTCACTTTTCCTTAGAACTGGTATTAGGGATAATGAAAAAAATAGCTAAAATTTATCCAATGCTTAAGATGCAAGTATTGTTTTAAAAAATAAGTATTTTTCATAATTCCATAGTCCTCACAAAACTCCAGTGAAGATGGTACTATTTTTTACTCTAATCTTATAGATAAAAGGGAGAACAAGATAGAAATAGCTTGCCTAGTAAGTAGTGAAACCTTGATACAAATCCAGTCTGCCAAATTGTAGAACCTGTTCCTAAATTATTTAACTTATTTCAATTAACTATTTCTTGGGAAGGTTAGGAGTTTTAATATTATATCCATTCTCTTTTTTTCCATTTCTGACATGCTTTTTTTTTCATGGCAAGAAAATATGACATGAATTTTCACATATGCAGGTCAGAATTGTGGTTACAAATATGAACATGATTTAAATAAAACTTTTCTTGTATTTGCTATGAAAAAGAACTTTTCACATTCAAGATTCAATGAGTTTTGGTAGTGTGAAAGGAGTTTGGGCTAGTGAAGGGCTAGCATTTTCAAATTAGTTTTTGACAGAAGATTGTAACTTAAATATGTAATTACTTTTGTCACCAAACCTTTCATTTTCATTTGCCTTATTTCTGGTAAACTTCATTTCACATTCTCTAAGGGACTGTCCCAAATCTCTGGTATTGTCTCAGGATTATGACTCTCATCTTTCAGAAGTACCTCTCCTTCCTGTCTCACAGACAATGATAGGCCTTCAAATATGAACTCCTTCAAGTTTCCCCCCCTCTCTGCCCAGTAATGATACCCATTCTCTTGGTCTTTCCACCTATCTTGCAGGAAAGAAAGTTCTTTATTCCCGGCAGGTTAATCTGTGCTTTAAATCTAGTTCTTATCTCCTTCTAAATGTTTGAGTAGCAACTTATTTTCATCATCCCTATTTTCAACATCCCTTTTCCAGAGTCTCCTTTCTCTTCTCTACAAACATGCTGTAAGTCCTCATATTCAGAAAAAAAAATAAAAAAGAAAATTCTACCTACACACTATACAAACTATTGCCTATTTCCCTCCTTATCTTTACCACTTATTTTCTTGAGAGTGTTACATAATTTATACTCATGACTTCATTATGTTCATTCATTCCTCAGTCCAGTGAGTTTGGCTTCTGTCACCACCCCTCTAAAAGTCATCTTTAATCCACCAATGGTCTTATGACCACCATATCTGCAATCAGTTTTCAACTTCCATCTTATGTAACTTACACAACATTGATAATGTTTATAATACCCACTTGTTGAAGCTCTCATTCTTTGTTTTCTTGGGGAGACTTTTATTCTTTTTTATTTATTCTTTTTGTTTTATTTATATGGAAGTTCCCATTCCTTTTGAGAAAATATATGGCCTAGAATTTTTAGAAGATTGTTATGTGTAAATATGTAATATATATTTTAAATACAGGTATAAATGCAGATATCAATATAGATGTAGATATATTTTAAGCTATAGAAACACATGCATATCTTACAGAATTTCTTTAATATGAAATTTATTGAAATTCAGTTTGCAGACTCAAACTAAGCCCATATTATAACAGGATAACGTCTTCAAGGTTCATCCATATTGGAGCATATACCAGAATTCAATCTTCATTTTAAAGGTTGGATAATATTCCATTGTACATATATATTACATTTTGCTTATTCATTCATCCACCAGTGGATTCTTGCATTGCTTCCATGTTTTAGCTGTTATGAATAATGCTGCTATGAATATAGGTGTACAAATATCTTTTCAAGTCTCTGCTTTCAGTTATTTCAGATATACAAAAGTGGAATGGCTGAATCATGCAATAATTCTACGTTTTATTTTTTGAGAAACCACCATACGGTTTTCCACAGTGGCTGGACCATTTTACATTCTTATCAATAATGCACAAGAGTTCCAATTTCTCCATATCTTGGCCAATACTTGTTATTTTTCTCCTTCACTTATTTTTTTTATAATAGACATCCTAATGGGTATGACCTGGTATCTCACAGTTTTGAGTTGCACTTCCATAGTGATTAGAGATGTTGAACATGATTTTACATGCTCCTTGGCCATTTATACATCTTCTTTGGAGAAGTGTCTACTCAAGTCCTTTGCCCATTTTTGAATCAGGGTATATGTATTTTGATATTGTTGAGTTTTAGAAATTCTCTCTATATATGGAATAATTTCTTATCATATATGATTTACAAATATTTTTCCCCATTCTGGGAGTTGCTTTTTTACTCTATTGATAAATGTTTTTTGATGCACATATATTTTTAATTTTCATAAAATCCTATTTGTCTGCATTTTCTTTTGTTGACTGTATCTTTGGTGCCATGTACAAAATTCATTGCCAAATTCAATATCATGGATCTTTTGTCCTATACTTTATTTTAAGAGTTTTATAATTTTAGGTCTTATATTTAGGTATTTGATACAGTTTGAACTAAAATTTTTATATGGTTTTAGGTAAAGGTTCTACTTCTCTAATTTTTTTTTTCCTTTCTTCATTTGGTCTTAGGTTTAGTTTGTTCTTCTTTTTCTAATTCCCTAAGTTGTAAAGATAGGTTGCTTATTTGAAATCTTTCTTCCTTTTTAATATAAGTATTTATAACTATAATTTTCCACTTAGTACTGCTTTTACTGTGTTCCATAAGTTTTGGTATATTGTGTTTTCATTGTCATTTGACTCTAAGTATTTTCTAATTTCCCTTGTGATTTTTTTCTTAGATCCATTGGTTGTTGAAGGATGTGTTGTTTAACTTCCATAAATATGTACATATTTTCAGTTTTCTTTCTGCTATTAATTTCTAATTTCATCCCATCGTGGTTGGAAAAGATAGTTTGTATGATATCCATCTTTTCATGTGTGTTGAAACTTAATTTGTGACCTAATATACAACTTATCCTGGAAAATGTCCCATGTATGATTGAGAAGAATGTCTATTCTGTTGTTTTTGAGTAGCACTGTTGAATACATGGAGGTACTGGACAGTGTTGCATCCAGCTTGGGCATGGAAGCTCTGAGCCCCTTCCCTCATACCTTGCCATAGGCATTTCTTCCATCTGAATGATCATCTGTTTTCTTTATCATATCCTTTTATAATAAACCAGTAAACATAGGCAAGTGTTTCCCTGAGTTCTGTGAGCCATTCTAACAAATTATTAAACCTAATTGTGAGAATCCCAATTTATAGTCAATCAGTCAGAAGTACCGGGACTTACGATTGGCATCTGTAGTACAGAGAAGGGCAGTTTTGTGAAGTTGAGTGCTTAACATGTAGGATCTGATGATACCTCCAGGTAGGTAGTATCAGAATTGAGTTAAATCATGAGACACCCCCCTCTCTCTCTGCCCCTCACCCGTTCATGCTCTGTATCTCTCTGTCCCCAAAATAAATAAACGTTGAAAAAAAAATTAAAAAAAAAATCATGAGACACCCAGCTGGTATTGCATAGAATTGCTTGATGTGTGGAAAACCCACATAGCTGATGTCAGAAGGGGTATGAGTGAGTGTGGCATAGTGTGAGAATAAAGGAAACAAAGAAGGAGTGTGTTTTTACCTTATAACTATAATACTAGCTTTTATAATTGCTTAGGCATTTACTTTAGTATGATCTTTATTTCTTTACATGGCATTGAGTTACTGTCTAGGGTACTTTCATTTCAACCTGTAGGGCTCCCTTTAGCATTTCTTGTAGGGCAAGTCTAGTGGTAACAAACTCCCTCAACTTTGGTTTATCTTTTAATGTCTTCATTTTTCACTCACTTTTGAAGGACAGTTTTGTCTAATATAGAATTCCTGATTGATATTTTTTTTTCATTTAGCAATTTAAATATATCAATGCACTGCCTCCTAGATTCTAAAGTTTTTTAACAGGAAATCTGTGAATTATCTTATCAATGATTCTTTGTATGTGATGAGTCACTTCTCTATCACTGCTTTCAAGATTTTCTTTGTCTTTCAATAGTTTGATTATAACATGCCTCAGTGTATCCTTGAGTTCATACTACTTTAAGTTTGTTAAGCTTCCTTGATATTTATATTTGTATCTTTCATCAAGTTCGGGAAATTTTTGGTTATTTTTTAATCAAATAATTTCTCTATCACTTTCTCTCTGTGTCTCTCCTTATGGACTCCCATGATGCATATGCTGACCCACTTGCTGGTGTTCACTTTTACTCAATCTTTTTTTTTTCTGTTCCTCAGATTTCATAATTTCAATTGTTTTATCTTCAATTTCACTGATTCTTCTGTCTCCTCAAACCAATCCTTGAATTTCTCTAGCAAATTTTTTATTTCAGTTGTTACACTTTTCAGCTCCAGAATTTCTTTTTTGGTTTCTTGTTAGGTTTTCTATTTTTATTTATAGCACTATTTTGTTCATATATCATTTTCTTGATTTCTCCACATATTCCTTTAGTTCTTTGAGTATCTTTTTAAAAAGTTTATTTATTTATTTTGAGAGAGAGATACAGAGGGGGAGAGTGAGTGAGCATGAGCAACAGGGGTAGGGGAGGAGGCAGAGAAAGATGGAGAATGAGAATCCCACACAGGTTCCATGCTGTCAGCACAGAGCCTGACATGAGACTCAATCTCATAAACTATAAGATTATGACCTGGGCCCAAATCAAGAGTCAGATGCTTAATTGACTGAGCCACCCAGGCACTCCAGTTCTTTGAGCATCTTTAAGAAGGTTGTTTTAACGTATTTTTCTAGTAGATCTACCATCAGGTCTTCTCAGGAAAAGTTTCTGTTGGTTTGTTGTCTTTCTTCAAATGAGACATATTTTCTCACTTATTTGTATGCCTTGTGATTTTAATTTGAAAACTAGACATTTGAATCTAATAATGCGATAATCCTAAAAATTACATTCTCCCTCTTCCCCATGGCTTCCTGAGGTGTTGTGTGTTGTTTTTTTTTTTATAGGCTGTCTCTATGACAAGGATCAGTATGATGTGTAAACTTACTGTCTTATGAGATCTTTTCTTTTCTGACTACTTTTTTTCAATGTTTATTTATTTATTTTGAGAGAGAGAGAGAGAGAGAGAGAGAGAGAAAGAACATGTGAGCAGGGTAAAGGCAGAGAGAGAGAGATGGAGAGAGAGAATCACAAGCAGGCTCCATGCTGTCAGCACAGACCCCAATGTGGGGTTCAATCTCATGGACCATGAGATCATGACCTGAGCTGAAATCAAAAGTCAGGCACCTAACTGACTGAGCCACTCAGGTGTCCTTTACCAGGTCTTTTCTGAGTCTGCACCTTTCCCTGGGCATGTGTGGTGGCTTACTAATTTCCCCCATATGAATGGTTGATTTTGAATATCCTAATATTTAATGTCTGGTTCCCAAAATAGAAAAAAAAGAGGAAAATTAAGTATGGGGGGGAAAAGATGCCAGCCATTTAAATCTGGAAGTCACTTCAGCTGAAAGGGAAGGGTCTTCCAACAATAAGTAGAGGGGCAGCAATAACAGCAACCCACCTCTGTGTCTGCACCCCCATAATGAGAAGCAGCAATCAGCAGTCAGAACACAGATCCTTGATAGTTGGAGGACAGGGTCCTTACTGTCATTGACTCCTGCAAACTATGTGAAAGCTACTTCAGGAACATGTGCAGTTGCCTGCCATTGGGCTGAACAGTGGAGATGGAAAACTGAGTAGGGCTGAAATTGACTGAAATTAATCATAAATTAATGCCCAAGCCCTCTCCTGAAAGTAGCAATCCCTTAATAGATTCCAGAAATCCAGAATAGTTGTATCAGATACATTCTGTTAATGTAACTGTTTCACGGGTGGGAGGTTGGATTCTCAATGTTTCCTACTGCACCATCTTCCAGAATCTTTCATGCCCAAATAAGTCTTTTTAAGGATCATCAATACCTTCCTGTACTTGAAACAAATGCAATGACTCATTGGAATAAGAATGTAACTTTCATAATATATTTTCTAAATTGAAGATAAAAAGTGATATTAGTGCCATTGTCCTATTGTTTTCTCAATACATTTGTACAATTTTGAGTCTTTTTTTCAGTGTTTTCAAAGTATATTCTAATAGATATATTGAAAAATTGATATTGGAAATTTTTAATAATTTTCATTTTCAGCTTTCCTTTCTATGTATTACTCTAGTTAGTGAGACTCCATCTGAAATACAGTAGGAATATGCTTGCTACCCTCGTGGGTTCTATGAAATGCTTATTGACAGGAGTGACTTTCCTTGCCTGGAAATATTGCCTGTAGTAACCAAAGTATTTGCTCTCACAGTCCCAATTTAGATATCAGGGAAGAGCAAGAAGTAAAAAGCAAGAAGTAAATACCACCTGAGTCATGTCTGAAAAGAGTGATAAGTCCACACAACTTTTTAAAAGAACACAATCTGTTAGGTAAGAATGAAATCAATGCATAAAACTGCAATAAAATACAAATCTCCAGATGTAGTTTATGAGGTGACAGGGTTTTAAGTATGAACACATATGCCCTGTGAAGTTCTAGGGTAAGATATTAAAATTCACACTCTGACCTGAAGAATTTTGTCCTTTTGCTTATGATCATGAACAATGGTGGGACTCCAACAGGGGATTCTCCTTTCCCTCTGGAAAATCCCTACTTCTTCCCTTTTAGAACTGAAAGAGACTAACTCCAAGTTATGAGGCTACTGGGGAATTTCAGCTAACTCCTGTGGGGAAAGAGATGGAATAAGCATTCCTCAACAATCCCATTGATCAACCACAGGTTTCTCATAAGCATCTCTCAGATTCCTATAGGTCCCACTGAGGGAAGAAGTGGGCAAAGTGGAATCACCACATTTAGTCACATTTACTATACTGGCTGACACTAACTGTAACAACTATTCATTCCTCCTGAATCCTGTTCCAATCTGGCACATGCTAGATGGTAAGAAGCAACAGGAGGCCTTAATGATCACCATGGCTTCTTGGCAGGATACTTTAGCTTAGTACCAGTATGGAACAGGTATCTATGAAATCAGATACCTGGAAACTTGGGTCTGTGCCACTACCAAAATTATTTCAGGTCAAATTTCTATTAGTTACATGGCATCCTATCTATGTCACTTCTGGTTAAGCCATACCTTCTTACCTCCATATTCACCTTAGTCACTACAGGCCAAGTTCATTAGTCCTAGGGTCTCATCTTCCCTCTGCTCCTTTCCTTCCAAATGCTTCCAATTCTGCTATCATTCCATACCCTTCCACAGGGTCTTTGGAATCCTCCATTCTCAAAAACAACAAATCAAATCCAAATTCTCTACATCCTTAAATTCTTAAGCTCTCTCAGGGCCTGTGCCACATGCTCTTTTTTTAGCAGAAACCTAACTTTGATGGAAAGTCAGTTCTTCTCATATTGACTTTTCCGGTAGGAGCTGTACATTCTCCCATAAGTCAACATGAACATCGCAGCCCTGGAGGCAAGGATGGCAACCTCCTGGCTCCCTCCTGCCACTTCCTGTTTATTGCACACTTATTTTCATTCAAGAAGTCTCTTCTCCTTTTAAGGTCACACTATCTGGCTTTATATCCATTTGCCTGAACCTGATGCTCTCACCTTCTAATCTTTAGACAATACCCCAACATTTAATCAGAACATTGCCATCTGACCCACAGTCTTCATCCTTAACTATCCAACACCTTACTCTACATCTGAGGTACTTAAACGACCTTCTCTATTTTGAAGATCTTTGCCTCCATTCAACTTCCACAATGTAATTCCAAAGTCATATCAGGATCTAGTCAACCTTTAAAATTAACTAATCTCCAGAATCTAAAACTTTGACTACAAAGTACTATCCTAACACTTTTGTCTCATTAAAAAACAAAAGAAGAGAAGAGAAAATGGAGGAAGGGAGGGTGAAAGAATGGAAGAAAGAGGGAGAGAGGAAGAAAGAAAATTCTGTTCACCATCTTGAGCTGCTGCTGCATTTCCTTCTCCATTCTTTCACAGCTGTTTCTCAAAAGAATTATCAGCTTTCACTATCTTCAGTCCCTCATTTCACGTTCTTTCTTCAGCCTGCTGCTTCAGTCGCAATTATTGAAACTATTCTCACTGAAGTTAACATTGTTTTCCTGATCACTTGATACTACCTCATTTTTGAAATCCTTTGTTTGGGTTTCTTGAATCTTCCAATTTTCTCTCACTTCTCTTGAGTATTTCTTTAGTTCTCTATGTAACTCTTAAATATTAGTGGCACCTAGAGGTCCATCCATACTTGCTCTCCTTTGTACACACATCTTTTCTAAAACAGCCTCTCCATTGGCATTATTTTTCTCACAGTTGGTGTACAATGACTGCTCAGCCCGTTCACATCAATTCCACAACACTCTTCCAAGTTTCAAACAAGATTTTCCTTTGCCCCACAAATACTTCCACTTCAACATGCTACAGATATATCAATATCAACATGCAATTTCTCCATTTATTTATGTAGTAGGTTATACCACACAAGCAAGAAACAGGTGAGGCTGCTAGACTAAATATCACAGGACTTAAAGCTATCTTTTCCATTTCTGTGGCTGCTTACTCAACATTTATCATGTCTCATCTTAATTATTGTAATCACCATCTAGATCATAGAGCAAATACTCATTCTATCTTTATATTTTATACCCATACCTCTTTTCCCTCTGATTATTCAAAATACATAATATACAATATAATTTTTTAAAACATCTGAAAACAAACAAATCTGAAAACAAATAACTGATACCATCTAATATAAATTTTAAAAGAAGGGGGACATCTGGATAGCTCTGTCAGTTAAGTGTCTGGCTCTTGATTTTGGCTCAGGTCATGATGTCATGGTTTGTGGGATCGAGTCCCATGTCAGGCTCTATGTTGACAGTGTGGAGACTTTTTGGTATTCTCTCTGTCTCTCTCTCTCTCTTTCCCTCTGCCCCCTCCCTTGTCATGCATGCACTCTCTCTAAAAAATAAATAAATAAACTTTTAAAAAAATATTAAAAATTTAAGAGGAGAGTATCTCCTTTTAAACTGAGAATGAGGGGTACCTGGGTGGCTCAGTCGGTTGAGTGCTTGAGAGCTTGATTTCAGCTCAGGTCATGATCCAAGCATCATGGGATTGAGCCCTGCATTGGGCTCCATGTCCAGCTCCATGCTGAGTATGGAGCCTGCTTGAGATTCTTTCTTTCCCTTTGCCCCTCTTCCCTGCTAGTGCACTTTCTCTCTCTCTCTAAAATAAAAATAAAAATAAAAATAAAAATAAAAAAAATAATGGAAAAGATTGTCTTTAAAAAAATAAAAATAAAAAAATAAACTGAGAATGAATTTCAGTACTGCTCTTATTGGTTAACAAAAACCACATTTATGCTGTGACACAAGAAAAGAAAACATCTCAGAAAATTTCATCAGAATATCATTTTAGAAATGATGAGAACATTAGTATCACTCAAGAAAAATAAACTCAAGAATGTTATTATATTGCTCCATCTGTCCCAACTGGAATTCTAACAATAAAAAAGGCATTTCCAAAATAATGGTCAAGTCTATAAGTGAGTAGGTGGTATATGCAGAATGTCTTCCACTTTCCCCTTCCCATCCCTTATCCATTCTTCTCTCTGTTCTTTGAGAAGATATTTGGCCAAAAGAGGGAGAGAGGAAAGCAAAAGAAGTTGAACTACTTTTCCAATCCCTTCCTGTGTGATGGTTAATTTTATGTGTCAACTTGGCTGGGCCACAGTGCCCAAATATGTGATTAAACATTATCTGGATATTTCTGTGAGATTATTTTTATTTTTATTTATTTATTTAATTATTATTTTTTAAAATATAATTCATTGTCAAGGTGGCTAACATACAGCGTATACAGTGTGCTCTTGGTTTTGGGGGTGGATTCCTGTGACTCATCACTTACATACAATACCCAGTGCTCTGTGAGATGATGTTTAGATGAGATTAACATTTAAATTGGCGAACTTTGAGTAAAGCAGATTGCTCTCCAAAATGTCAATCAATTGAAGGCCTTTACAGAACAAAAACACTGCCCCTCCCCCAAATAAAAGGTAGTTCTGTCAGTGGACAGCCTTCAGACTTGAAATGCAGCATAGGCTTTTTCTGGGTCTCCAGCTTGCAGACCCATCCTGCAGAATTTGGACTTACTGGCCTCCACAATCCAATGAGCCAATCCTTTAAAATAAATGTCTTTCTGTATATATTTACAGAGAGCAAGAAAGATAAATATGTCTGAGTATATATACACCCTGACAAATACACCCTGCTCCAGCACTGAGTGTTTGGAAATAGCTGCGGCCCTGGTAAAATGACCCCTTCTCCACTTGTCCAGTTCCCACTGGGTCAACCTATTATCTCTTTTGTTACTTGGCTATCAGTGTAGTAATAGTTCTCCCTGTTACTAGTCTCCAATATCTTACCATCTTTTATTTCTTAACACTGCCCACACTTTTGAAAGCAGTCCTTTCATTAAAGCAGTGGTTCCCACCTCAGGCTGCATCTTAAAAATCAGCTTTGGGAAGCTTTGAAAAATCCCAATGGCCAGGCCACAAACCAGACCAACCAAAACAGAACCTCTGAGAGCAGGATACAGGCATCAGTATTTTTTAAAGCTCCCCAAGCGTTTCCAATGTATAGCCAAGGTTAAGAACTATTGCATCAATGTCTCTTTATCTGAATCATTTGAGATGAATTTAGCTTCCAGCCACAGCACCAACCAGTATGCTGTCATCATCTAATATCCCCTTCAATGAATTCCTCTCAAAGTTTAAAGAAAAAAAAATGTTTCTTAAAATTCTATGAGCATTTATTACTTGTATTTTTCATATAATTATTTCCTATGCTGTCAAGAATTATTTCATTTTTAAGACTATTTATTTCTCTCAAAATGTGCCAGTTCATTCATTTGTGCCTACTCAAAAACTTGTCTCCCAGCTACCATTGTCACCCTTTTTAACCTCAACTTCTGGCAGAATAATCTTTCAAAAATGTGCCTGATCATGTTGTCTCATGATGCAAGTTTAAAATTGCAATCAGTCAAAGTCTATGGCCTATAAAAGTTGAAGCTTCTTGGTTAGTCATTAAAACTCTTCACACTCATCAGACTGGCGTTAATTCTCAACAGTCTCCACCGATTCTTTGCCCTACCATTCTACATTCTACTTATCACTTGCTGCTTTGGCTCCCCTTGTCCCTTTGTGCCTCCTCTTTGTATTAATTAGGATCATTTCTCCTGCCTGTAATCTCCTTTTGTTCTTCAGCAACCTGACCTTTCAGTCCGTCAACACTCAACTCAGATGTTACCTCCCCAATGAAGATAACTCCAGCCCCTCTATAATGCTTAATAATGAGTAGCTATTATTAACTAACTCTCTTGAGGCTTGGAGAGATTTCCCAAAAGAAGGGAATTGTACACTGGGACTGGAAAAAAAAAAAAGAGCAAAGAAGCAAGTGACAGGGAGACGGGGAAAAAGGTTCAGATGGCTTACACAAAACCCAAAGATGTGATAGCATCCAAAGCACACGTGATGAACTGCAAATATGTCTGTACAGATAAACAAAGGAGACTGATGCACAATAAACCTTGTAAGGAGGTTTTTTAATGTTTATTTATTTATTTTGAGAGAGAGAGAGAGAGAGTAGGGGACGGGCAGAGAGACAGGGAGACAGAGAATCCCAAGCAGGCTTCGTGCTGTCAGTGCAGAGCACTGAGCAGGGCTTAATCCCACAAACCATGAGATTATGACCTAACCTGAAATCAAGAGTCAGACACTTAACCAACTGAGCCACCCAGGTGCTCTAAGGAGTTTTTGTTATAATCTTAATAGCAAAGGAGTATATAACTTTACAGACATCATTCACAAAGTCACAGAGAATAAATTAGAGAACAGAAATATTTGAGACAGAGAGGCCACCAGGAGACTGTAACAGAAACCCAGAAGTTCCTCACTGAAGCTAGGTCAGTGGCAGTGAAAAAGAAAGAACATGCCATTTCTGCATTATCTTTATGTATAAAAATTGTGTGGCTTTTGTCAAACAGGTCTGTTAAAATTCAGAAAAAGAATTCAACACTTCACACATTATTTTGACTGATTTAAATATTATATGAAAAATGTACATTCCTTTGGGGCACCTGGGTGGCTCAGTTGGTTAAGCGTCTGACTTCGGCTCAGGTCATGATCTCACAGTTCATGAGTTCAAGCCCCATGTCGGGCTCTGTGCTGATAACTCAGAGCCTGAAACCTGCTTCAGGTTCTGTCTCCCTCTCTCTCTGCCCCTCCCCCGCTTACATTCTGTCTCTCACTCTCTCAAAAATAAATAAACATTAAAAAATATTTTAGAAAATTACATTCCTTTAAAAATTTAAAGAGTCCAGTATCTTTAATGACATGTATATAAACAAATCAACTACAATTGGCTATGACATTGAAAGTTAATCATTCTTTCATCCGAAAGTCACCCTTTACAACAACTTTTTCTCATTCTACTACTATTTTTTTTCTTTCCATTTGATAGCTTTTTTGGTCATTTGAATATGTCTGTCTTTACAGGTATATATGTAGGTCTTAAAAAATGTTTTGTCAGCGTATAGAAGACTTTTCATGAATAAAGCAAAAAAATAAACATTATTCAAATGTTGGTAACAGGAACAAGTATGGGAAGTCCATTACTAGGTCTGTTTGTTGTCATGAATAGTGTAACTTAGAGTTAGAACTCTATCAGAGAGCTTTGCTTTATATCTGGAAAATACATTTATTACAAAAAAACTAAGAACTTCACATTTCTAGTTCAAAATAATTTGAGTGATGATATTACATCATAGAATGTCTTACATGCAGTAACATAAACCATAATATTCTATGTATTCATTGCTGAAATGTCATGTGTTCATGTACAAAGCAAAGGTCACCAGAGATTCTCACACAGACACCCAAATGACTCTCATTCACACCATTAGTTTGAATTCAATGCTTCAAATTCTCCATGTAACAGTTATTATTATCCTGTAAATTTCTTAGGGTCTACATTTTTTTCTTTTCTGGTATCTGCAAAAACCCACTCACAGCAAGCATTTTGTGAGTCTAGTAACTTCAGTGTTCATGAGAAAAGTAATGTTATTCATAGAAAAGCTTTATTCCATCTCCTATTGCCTCTGCTTTGTTCCTATTCTTATCCCTCCTATCTCTTAATTCTGTCCTCTGCTCCATTGTATAGAATCTTATCTTTATATCACACACATGATTCATGAACCTTTAGTAAGGCCAACATCATACCTTCAAAAACTTACCTCATCTAAGAACTTACCAAGAGCTTTGCAAATAAATTGTGTTCTCCATCTACTAATCAGTTAAAAATTGCTCCGTCTTATCATGTGTATAACACATTGTGAATGCAGAAGACATCTTGCCTAATGGGGTCTGATATTTTACCCAGATCATAATCTGTTTAGTATTTGCCATTATCCAGCATTTTCTCTTACTACCTACCACTCATCTTAGATTTTATCACATTATCTTCCATCAAGAAATGGATGACATGGAGGAGAAAATATTTTCTGTTTCTTCCACGGAAGGAAAGGGGGATGAAATAGAGAGTTTGGGGTAAAAAAAAAAACCCAACTATACACTAGGTGACATCTGAGGCATTTTATAAATATTACCACATTCAATAAACTTCTTAATTGAATCTTCACAATAAATAAAGAAGGTATTATAATTCCTCTTTGTTCAGATGGGAATCCTAAGGCTGAGTAACTTTCTCAAGGTCTCAATAGCTAGTAAGTAGAATGGGTGAAGTCCACATTTTTTCTGCTAAAATGCTGAATTACAGATTGGAATAGATGTGTAAGTTTTCTTTAACATCCTTTTTGTTACAGCTATATCACTCTTCCACTGAAATTCTTATCCTACTGACCAAAAGTGACCAAAAATTACACAAAGAAGATGGGCCTTAGGAAAAATTTAGGTTCATTACAGTCCCATGGAAGAGAATTTCAGAAACTCAAGGTGTGGGATATCAACTGTTTCTACTATAGATAGTAACAGGAGAAAGAGTTAAATTTTTACCTACTAAATCAGTCATTCTTTCATTGCTTTATCTGAATAAGCTCCTCACCTGATTTCAAAGTCAAGTTGAAATTTGAAACTGAACTTGGATCCTGTACTCTAACAAATGTCTGAGACCTTAACATATTTTCCCAGATTTTCACCACTCACAGTCATGCCCCAGACAGAGGAAATGACTCATCTTTTTTAAAAACTGGAAGTGTAAAAGTTAACATAAAATATGCCAAGACAAATTTTTAAAAATATATGTTATAGGAAGTAAGTATTTGTGTTTTTATAAGTCTAATCCATTTGCATACCTTTGGTTCTTGGGTATCTATGTAAAATTCAGCCAAAGGAAACCCATAATTGAAAACTGGAATAATAGAAGAAATGGGTCCCTATTCTTGAGTTTAATTATATTTAATTATACCTATAAGTTTCATATGAAATTTTAAAATTGTACTTATTTAAAAACATGCATGTATTACTATACCTCCAAATGTAACAAATTTTCCAAAAATGTTGAAAAATCATGAGAAACCATGAAGTACTTTATTTGACTACAAATAATGCATGATGAATTGAAAATATGATGGTGCTAATTTTTCACTTAAAGACAAGTTTATTTAAGACTCAGTTTGAAAAGTCCGTTGATTAAAAGGCAGACTGTCTTCACAATGGACATTTCAGCAGGGACAATTCATCAAGGATGTGTACCTAGCACATGGTATATATTTTTGATATGATAAAGCACAGCATCTCAGAAGATAAAGAGAACAGCTTGAGACGCATGCCTCAAAGAGAAACTCAAAAGGAAAAGAAATCCATTTCAAAAGGAAGAAACAAAAATTTGACATCTTGCTCCAAAAGAGAGATTTTGCTTTAAACTACTCCAAAAAAAAAAAAAAAGGAAAATGGCTGCCTGATATCTGAAGGTGAAGAAAACTTTGTCATCCTTGACCTTGGAAACCTTAAAGCATGATACACATATATCACAAAGTCCCAATTCTAAGCCCCCATTCAAGAGGGAGGGATCATCCTGTGAAGGAGATGGTACATATATAAGACAACCTTTTACTGGAGGGGTGTTAGTACCAGCATCTGAGACACAGGGGTCCAGAGTTCGGCTAGATAGAATATTCCAGAAGTGCTCAGAGGTGAAAGAAGTTATATAAAGAAAGACCAAAGAAAATCCTGATGTTATGGCTAAGACCAAAGTATAGTAGGAACCAAAGGCATAACCTAGAATTAATGCCTGGCAGAACAAAGAGTAACCTAAGCACACTGTAGATGAAGCAAAGCAGTGAGAAGGCAAGCTTTGCAAATGAGGTTGTTTTTATGGCTTTCTTTTATTGGCTGTACAGTAGAGAATGTGAAGGTGTGTTGGGTACGACCTCAAAGTAAAGGGATATTGGAAGACAATAGGTCTAAATAAACTTTGCTGGGCATTCAATAATAACAGACAAGGCACTTATTCTTGGTTTTTATTTTCCTTTGCTTTGCTCTGGCTATTTTCCTGTAACTCCTATTTTGGTTAATAACACCCCACTCCCCTCTTTGAGCAACCCAAAAGCAAGGGAATCGTCTTGATTCTTCTTACTGCTACTATACTTATGATTTGTCTTTAAATAGACTCAGCATTCATTTAACTTAAATGTATTTAAAAGGAAATCACATTATTAATTAAAAACCGCTAGTTACTAAAAGTTACTAAAACCATTGGTTTCTAAAAAAGAAATATATTTTTGAAAATTCGATGAAAAATTTTAAATGTCATTGAATTTTAGCAGAAATCTACTCCTTCTTTGTTAAAAGGACTGATTAGCAAATACCATTTAACACACAGATTGGTATGAATGTAAGACTTTCTCCTTAAATTAGAGAGATTAAAATATAATTGAAAACAAAAGTATTTTTTATTGTGTGATTTAATTATGATTTATGCTGCATCCTTGTACCAACAAAATGTCATCTATAGGCAAATCCCACACTTTGGGAAGCAATGAACTATGGGATAAAATCCAAACTCAATAGCCTGGTATGATCTCACTCCTGAATACCTTTCAAGCTCATTTCCTGCCACTGCACAAGCTACATATCCTGACTATATTTGGCTTCATTAACTTCCCCATTGTATCTGCTTGAAATACTCTTACGCCTCCTTCAAGAGTTTCAATTGTGAACTCTTGAGACACTTCCTAGGTCCATTTCTCCTTAGCACTGACAAGGATTCTTCCTTGACCAAACTCTAGTGGGTTCTTCTAAGTCCTCTTCTTAGCTATGCTTCCACCTATGAAGACTTAAATAAGCACTAATATAGTTTCTAACAGCTCAAGGCTGCATCTCTAGGATAACCCTAGCCCCCTTAAAGTCTGCGTAAGAAAACTCGTGGCAGCCAAAAGAATTCACTGTTTGTTCCAGTCAACTTGAAAACATAGGGCTCCTGTCTCCCAGTCTCTTTGGGAGAGAAGGAGTCTTACTTTGATAAGTGCCAGTTAGCAAACTCAGATGGATTTTACATGGACTAAATCCTTCCTTCCCACTTTTTGTAATTTTTACTTCCCTGAAAAACTGTACTGAGCCCTTGCTTGCTTTCTCTACTGCCCCATTCTCTCTTTAAACACCCATCACCCATGTGGAAATCAAAGGTGAATTCCACTCATGCTGGACTCATTTCCCTATTGCAATAGTTATTACTGATTAAAATCCATCTCTACCCCTTTAACTAGTGTCTGCCTTTATTTTTGACAGCACTTCGTATCTGCCTCTAATTCTCTATGTTATTAGTACTGAACTATCCCTCTTTCTTACTATGTTGTACTCATGTGTGTACTCCAAGGGCCCAAATCAGTACTGTACAGTGTCTCCCACATTAGATATGGCAAACCTTTTTTTACACAAGGTTAGTCAAGTAAAATGGTTAAACAACGTTTTGTCAGATTTTTGCATTGTATGTGTATTACATATGAAACAACTAAATGATATCTTGTCACATAGATACTCAACCACCACTGTGGTGGTAATTTCGTGAGAGCAATCTTTAAACTTAAATAATTGTGTATACAGAACAAGGGAACCAAGTTATCCAACTAGTGTGAACAGGGCCACGTGGAGATCTAATATATTGCTTTAGTTTTTGTTCCAACTTATAAACCATAAGAGGGACATCAACACTGCATTCAGTTTCGTTTAAAAATAGTTTAGGGCCCCTGGGTGACTCACTTGGTAAGTGTAAAACTCTTGATTGCAGCTCATGGTCATGGGATCAAGCCCCGAGTTGGGCTCCATGCTAAGGGTGGAGCCTGCTTGGGATTCTTTCTCTCTCTCCCTCTCAGCCCCTCCCCCGCTCATGCTCTTTATCTTTCTCTCTCTCAAAATAAATAAATATACATTTAAAAATAATTTAAAAATATTTTTCAGCTTATTTTCCTTCTTTCTCAGCTTTGTCAGTATCATTTTGTATTCCATTATTTTCTATAACCTCCCATCTTTCTCTTTTGGATGTCTGAAAGGGCGGACCTACGCCGGCGACTCCATCTTGTTCTGTGTCCTCCACCTTGACCACGCCTCCTCCCCTTGAGTAACCTCCCGCTCACCTGTTCAAACTTCCCGATCAAAACACGCCCAGCGACCTGCATAACAGGACTCCAACCCTTTCCCAGCCAATCGGCTGAGGCCATACCTCACCAACTGGCCCTAGACCCCAATAAAACCTTTGTGCTTTTGAAACTCGCTCTCTCTCCCTGGCATCTCACTGCTGCGTTGGTGCAGGTAGGGGACTGAGCTCGAGCTAGCTCGAATAAAGGCTCTTTGCTTTTGCATCGGACTCGGCTCCCTGGTGGTCTTTGGGGATCACGAATTCTGGGCATAACATGTCCACTTCCTCTTAAAATATCAATTGCCTATTATCACTCCTATCTTTTGTTTTATATTAGTAATAGCACTTCTATAGCTATAGGCACTGGGGATTTACATGCAAGCTACAGCAGACACTGGGCTTTTACTTCAAAATTAGTTTTGTTTTATTTGCTTCTTACAGGTGAAAATGCTACTTTACATAGAAGCCTATTTTATTTCATAAAATTAAATGAACCAAAACCCCAAAGTGCAACGAGAAATACACATTATGACCACACTATTTCAGAAAGCTGAAAGGTTGCCAGTCCATTGATCTCAGACTTCATGAACCACAGTGCAGCTCAAATTGGTTCTCTGCAGAAGCTTTGAGTTTCTGCCAAAACAGCCAATGCAGAACTCTGAAAACCACAAGGTACGGAGATGGCATCTAGGCACATTTTTAAAAACTGTTAACTCTTTCATTGAAGTTTACTTTGTTACTTTACTAAAGGGGCTGGTGTCACATCAGACATTTTTCTTGCTTAAAGGCAATATGCAGTAATTGTTAGGATAACATATTACTGAAAACATGAAACTAAATGTGGGGCCTGTGTGAGCTTCCTTCTTTTGCCAATGGATTACAAATGCTTCTTCCTGTATACAATAGTACTAACATTAAACAATAAATGTAGAATTCCTATTGTGGGTTGATTTGGGGCATATCAAGTCTCTTTTTTTGTTTCCAATTGCTACCTGTAGCAGCATCATCCAGTAGCCTAAAACCATTCAGTCAATGCCCCACCCAGCCTCAGAGTCAATCCTAATGTAACCAGGCAATATATTAAGAGCTCCATCCACAATCATTAAATGGAACCTGAAATTAACTGCACATTCCTGGGTCCAGAATCCAGAACGAAGTGTCCTATGCATTCGTACACGCAGTCAACTGCAGCCCCTCTCCCATCCAACAATTCTGTTGCCCAATCTTCACTGCTGGATGTCTGTCCTTAAAGACATCCTCCACTCCTGGGTTGTAACTGATATCCTAAGCTAAACTACCACTGGTTTAACAGGGGCTCTGCCCCCTCACTAAAATCTGGGCTGACATCCCTCACCCTGTTCCTAGAACTGGTTGGAGCTTTGCTTCTAACTGAATGAGCTCTTTCCTTCCCTTATCTGGAGTGAAAACACTAGCACTGCCAGAAATGCCTTTTGCCATATCCTCCCCTAACTTGATTCCAACTCCTTGTAAATCATTCCTGGCTCAGGAGCTCACACCCCTTACTCTCGATAATGTGACTGGAAATGCTGGTCACTCACTTACTTTAGAACCTTGGTCCCAGCTCTGTTTTTCTTGCTTCCTTCTTTTTTCTTAACTTGAGGCCCAGAACATCTCATAGTAGGTGTATTACATGGAATAAGACAATGTCAGTGTGTAAAAAGTACTTATTATATAAAGGATATCTTGAAGGCATCTTTTTTATTCAATGCAAATAACCACCACAATCATTCTTTTTTGTGGTTTCTAATTTTTTTTTTAATGAAAAATAAACCTTTACATTTTCCTAACGAGAAAACAGTATAGTTTCCTTATATTCCAAAATCTGATAAAACACGGGATCAAGTTATTCTTTTCGAGATGCTGTTAATGTTAGGTGTTGGAGAGCCCAACTAGTACCTGCATTAAGTAGTTAACTTTGTGTTTGAGCTTGATTCTTTCTATAAAGGTTTCCGTACTATCTACATTTTGTGCTACCCAGTTTCCATGGCAACATGTTTGTTCCCATGGAGAAACAAAAGTGAACACCTTAACAGAGTTGAAGATATAAAACCTCACTCAGTGGATAGTTTGCTCAGAGGTTATTCCAGAACAAAACAAAAAGATGGAAAAGCAGAAAATACATCCAGGTTTCAAATTCCAGCTCAAAACTAAGAAAATACTTCTGATTTTTTTTGACCTGCCAAGTAACAAATCATTTTGGTGTCCTTAACAGCAACTTCTTTTTTTAATATAATTTATTGTCAAGTTAGCTAACATACATTGCATACATTGTGCTCTTGGTTTCGGGGGTAGTGTCCCGTGATTCATCACTTACATACAACACTTAGAGCTCATCCCAACAAATGCCCTCAAGGCCCATCACCCATTTTTCTCCTCGCCTCCACCCCCTCCATCAACCTTCAGTTTGTTCTCTGTATTTGAGTCTCTTATAGGTTTGTCTCCTTCTCTGTTTGAAACTATTTTTTCCCCTTCCCTTCCCCCATGGTCTTCTGTTAAGTTTCTCAAGTTCCACATATGAGTGAAAACATATAATACCTGTCTTTCTCTGACTGACTTACTTCACTTAGCATAATACCCTCCAGTTCCATCCATTTTATTGCAAATGGCAGGATTCATTCTTTCTCATTGCCAAGTAGTATTCCATTGTATGTATGGCTTAATAGCAACTTTAAACTGATTGTTTTTTCCCCAAAAGCAATTTTTAAAACTCACTACTTAGACAATGAGCCTTTTTAATGGTGATTTGATGATTTGTTTTATTTTAGCAATTTGGTTCTCATAGTAGCAATTTGCATTTACATATTTCAAGAATGTTTGAATTTTCATGAAACTCCCCAAATTTAAACCAACCTGATTGAAACAAAACAAAACAAAACAAAACAAAACAAAACAAAACAACTATACACTAAGGCAATGACATTCTGAGCAAATGATTACAAGGTTACTTTTTAATAAAAACAAATTCTTTTTGTTTTTTTCTTTAATGTCCGTAACTTTCCTAGTGTATCTATTTGTCTGTATATGTCATTTCAATAGAGCCCGCAGACTACAAATGGGTGGGAATTTGGCTGCTTTGACTGAATATGAAGGGAAGTTGGTAGCCTTAGTTAGGCTGCTACTATTATGCCAAATTCCTAACACCATTACAGCAGGACTTTGGATGATACTAGTAAAATAATTCACACCCATTTGCAAGCTCCATTCAAGTGGCATAAACTTTACTCATAAAAGACAAAGCAAAATCACTTGGCTCCAGTGGCTCTTTGCTGTGTCACCTCCCTGTCTCCTGCCTGCCTACTTTCCTTCCCACTTATAATCCAGACACTGCTCCCTTTGCATTTCTATCCCACATGTCTTTGTCTGCTGTTCCCCCTTTGTGCTTTTTTTTTTTTTAATCTTTAAGCCTTGACCTCCTTTTCCCCTCTGTTCTGCTATTTCTACCCTACAATGTCATCACTTTTTCTGGCTTCACTCTTGTTTCTTATACCTTGCCCTCTTCAATCTTTTTTTTTGGGGGGGGGGGTATTATCCTTATTTGCAGTCTTCTCTCCTGCTTTTAGTTTACTTTTCATTCTTGACACCTTTTCTTACTCTTTGTACTCCCTCTTCTAGAAGTTTGCACAAGTTGCTCTTTTAAAATTTTTAGGGATTGTACCCTGGCGATTTTTTTTCTCCCCTTCCACGTATTTTTTTTTCCTGATTACTTGAATCCCAGTCCCACGGACTTTGTGCAAAATATTACAACTGAAACAATTAAAATATTTCTTTCATATAATAAAAGTTAGAAGACAATCCTTAGAAATTAGCATCTTAAACAGTAGACTGCTTTTGTTTTTTCTCTTTGTCCCCTCTGTAAGTTCACAGTGAATAGAATCAATGAGATTTGTCATCTACTAGATTTGTCTAGATCAGGCATTATTCACTTGAATCAAGTAGGAAAGAGCAGGACTCTGAAATCAGCTAGTCCAGCATGCTGAATTGTTGCCACTCAATATAAAATAACTTTTGTACATTATGTGGTTGACTGACAAGGAGCAGAAAAAAGACGTGGCTCAGGATTAATTATAGTTTTTACGGCAATAGTTATAAGAAACAAGAACCAAAGGTTTTTCACCTACTTATTTTCATATAGTATTGGGGTAAATGCACTTGGGCACTTCCATCATTTTATACTGTTTATTCCATATGGCAGATAAAATAATAAAAATTTCCTGAGTATAGAGATTTCTTCTGCTTCCCTATCATCAAATGAGCATAGAGTTTGAGTTGTTTTTTTGTTTGTTTTAGGAATTGGATGTTCATCTTTCTTTTATAGACTTTCACCTAATTTCCAAAAGTATGCAATAGTGTATTGCATGTAAAGATAAATGGTCCATTCAGGTTTAAATGCATTGCTTTAAACTAAGGAGATATATATCTTAATATCTGAATTATTCATGACCATATAGTTACATAAATTATATGAGATATACATATATAACTAAATCCATTAGCATAGTGGCAGATTCTTTATTTATGCTTTTGCAAACTCGTAATTAAAAATTATATAAAAATTTTATTACAGAGGAATTTTCCACATCTTCTTTTCTTCATTATTGATATAATTATAGCACCAACACATAGTCATGCATGTTGAGCATTGCACAATGTTAGGGGGCCATTCTTGACCTACGTGTGGGGCCCTATATACAGTGGATTCATTTTGCAATTCTCACTGAAACTATGCTGTGCTTTTACTTGTTAGATGAACAAAATTTTCTATATCGATAATGTTGAATTATATTTGGTTTTACTCTCTAAAAATCCTGAAAAAAAAATGTAACATTTTAGAGCTAAGAGGAAATGTACAGACCATCCACTTTTTCTCTTTCATGTTCTAAAGAAGAAAAAGGTTTCCAGAGAAGTGATGTATCCTGACTATAATTTTATCACCATATATACCATCAGAATCATGTTAGAGCCAGCTCTCCTAATTCCTATCCTCAGGAATATCATTTTGAATATTCATGGTGACAAGGAGAATATATGTTTACCACATTAATCCCATAGGTCCAACTTTCTAAATTTTTAGCCTAACTTTACTCATAGACAATTTTACATTGTAAACTGCTAGAGGAATGAAGTTTGCTATGTAATCAAACAACATACGCAATGTTTTTTTGAGAGGGGATGTTACCTTGCTATTGACTAACATAGTGGAGAATATTTAGAATAGGAACAATTCAATGCTACTGTTACATCTATATTACTACACTACAGTTTTGGAATATGAACATTCAGTAATTGAAATAGAGTTTCTTCGGGATTAAAATGATTCCCTTCCCAATAATGCACTGGGAAATCACCAATTTACTTATCTTATCTATAGAGCTTTTCTTTATTAATATCAACCCACACTTTTCCTTCTCTTTTTTTTTTATTGCTCAACAGTAACGTGTGGTTTTTGCTATAGTATTTTAATTTGTTTCTGTACTCTTATTGCATCTTGAAACCTGTCAACTCCATGTGTTCTAAGTTTGTCTTTTACTTGTTTTCCCTCCTCCATGATCTTGAGTGTGCATATATTGATGTTAAATGTGCTATTTAAGGGGACAAGAATTGAACTAGAGATACGTCATCACATAAGTCCTAATTAATTGGAAACAAATATCCAAATTTAGTCTATCTTGCCAAAAGTGTTGTCAACGTGCACAGCATGAATCTAAATGCTAACAGATGAATCATTAATAATAACTTTAAGCGAAAATTACTACCAAGAAATTTCTAATAATGATGCTTAAATTTGTTTCCTCTGGTAGATTAAAGCATATTGATAAAAAGAACAAACAGAGAGGAAAACCTAGTGCATACCATCAAAAAATCATAACACTTTAAAATTATTTTTATTTCCCCTTTTTTTTCCTAGAATTTAAAGAGGTATACGATGGATTTGATCATCAACTTTCCTTTGAGAGAGTAATGCAAGAGAAAAAGAACACAGTACTCCAAGAAGCCATAGCTTCTGGCAGATGTTGCAAGAATGAGTGAGATCATTGACCTTTTTTTCTGGGGCATTGTGTCAATTTTGAGTGGAGTTTCCAATTGCACAATAGCATCTGGACAGTTTTGACATCTTTATTACACTCTGTGAGTTCTTAAAATGCTACCATTTTGTTTTAAAGATGATTTGTTTCAAAATTAAAATAATTATTTAACTGCCAAGAGTAATTAATCCCATGACTGAATTCCAATAAAATTCTCTTCCCAGATCTGGCTTCCTAACAAATATTCATAATCAGAATACCCATTGTTTAATCAAAATCAGGATTTGATTAATGATATTAACACTCAAATCCATTTCTTTGAAGACCTAATTTTGTTTCTTGTATTTGCTTTGCACTCAATTACTGTGGTTTAAATAGTCTGTTTAACATGACCACTTTCAAACAAGATCATAAATTCTCATAAAAGCAGCCTAAGGAATTCATAATCATAGCTCTTGGCCGCCACCTAAAGGTTTCTTTTTTATTTTATTTTACATAAGACCTACTGTGCATTCCTTTAATAATAAAATTGTTGCCTGTATCATCACATATTTCTACATAAGTGTAAAGAGATCTATTTCAGCATGTTTGTTCACTTTTGCGTATTTGCATTAGAAGCCTATATTATTATATCTGCTTCTCAATATATTCGGTACACAAAAGTAATTTAAACTAGATCCCCTAGATGGTCTGAAATATTTCCATTCCTTCAAAAAATAGAATTTATTTCTGTTTTTATTGTGTACCGCCTCCATTCCTAGGCCCATCTTGAAAATGGAAAAATACTTAAGTCATGGTATCCAGCTTCAAGAAGCATGCACCACTTATGAATGTAAGAAACCAACATCTTTTTTGTCATAATCTATATTAAAATTATCATTAATTGGATGCCATGGAGTAAATCTAGAAGCCTGAACAAAGATAAATGTATCTCATTTCCAACTTTACAAGGTAAATTCAATTAAACTCATGTTTATTGAACCATTACTGAATGTAATGTATATGCTAAACTCTGCAAATTCCATATAGAACATTCATGACAGGTGTAATCTCTTAATTGCACTTGAGGGTAAATGGGATACAGAATTAATAATTCCCAGCTTTGTATCTTCATATCCATAACTTCACTCCTTTTATTCTCCTCTGAAGAAACACTTGATTGAATCAGGCCAAACATTTCTAACACCCTACTTGTATTATGAAAAAGTCATGTTTGGAGAAGGGAACCAATGCAATCTATAATATCACAGTGAAAAATTAGTTATGAACTCTACAAACTTCTCATCTCAAAATCCATATTGATAGAACATCTATGAATCATGTCAGTTTTTCTTAAAGAAGCAGAAAAGTTTATTAGCATACTCACCTGCCATTATAAATTCCAAGTATTTAGCTCTTGATTTATTTATAGGCCACTATTCACTTATTTATTATTTCAAAAAATATTTATTACACACCTACTATGTGCCAGGTATTCACCATTATCAATGTTTAATAAAACAGACTGGTATTTGCCATCATGGGGCTTGTGAGGGAAACAAAATAAATAAGTAAACAAAATGCATTATGATACAAACTACAAAAGAACTTAAACACACTGTACTGTAATAAAGAATAATGGTGAGGAAAGACAGACCTGCATTAGGTAGCATAATCAAGAAAGGCCTCTTGGAGGGGGCAATACTCAAACTGACACCTGAGGAACAAGGAGCCAGCTCTGCCAAGAATATAGAGAAAAGGCATAAGGAATTGTCTATACAAAGGCCAAAACACTTAGTGAGGGCCAAAGGATCTAGAGCAGAGTGAGCAAAGGGGAGTTTCGTGAGATGTGGAGAAGTAAGACGAAAGTCCATCATTCAGGATGGTGAAGGAGAAGCTAAGGACTTTAGTTTTATTTGAAATAGAATGGAAAGTCACAGTAACAGACTGGAAAAGGAACTGATTTGATCTGATGGCTGCATGGAGAAGGGATTGGGGGCAGCCAAGAGAAATAGGAGAAAGAAGCCTATTGAGGAAACGTAGGTGGGAGAAATGATGTGACATGGACAAGGCTGGTGGCAGTGGAGTCAGAGAAGTGAATATATCTGAAAGGAATTCTGGAACAAAATTCAATAGGACTTGGTGGTAGATTAGATGAATCCTTTGGTTCTTGTGTTTCTTCCCAGCTTATTAGCATTTGCTGATACAAATATAACTCTGAAATGTTGATACAGTTTATTAGATTTAGAGTGCCATATTAGATTTTATGTCACACCTAAGCTTTTATTTTTGTAAAAAAAATTAAGAAAAATCTTAATAGAATGAATTATTTGCATGTCAATAAGGAAACACTTATTATCTAGCACCTTCTACCAATGAGGCAATCTACAAAAAATAATTTTATACATAATGGAAGTTCGTCTACTAAATCACCAAAGCTTATTTAATTTTAACCACTTAGAAGAAATTTTTTTCTCAGATTGTTAAATATTTTCCTGATCTCTTAAACAGAATATATTTAATATCAGTTAAGCTTTTCAAAAAGTCAGACTTACTATGATGAAAAAATAGTTGCTGGACCTCTGTACTAGAATGGTGCCCTTAAAAAGAGTGAGATATAAAAGTGGGTTTCCTATACTCTGAAAAACTACTCTGCTTTGAAATAATTAAATTTTTGTTGTTGCCTCAGTTCTACTTCATTGTGCCAGATTGTAGTCATTCACTTCTGACGCATTCTAACGTGATGTTTTTCCTTTGCTGTAAGGTGGGAACCTTGCTATCAGACTTTCATGCAAGTTAATAGCATGTAAACCAAGTAAAGTATAAACTTTTGTATTCTATTTTGATTGCACAGAGGCTTTTTTTACATGCTGCTTTCTCAAGTATATTTTAGGTCATTGAAGTTGCTTGATCAGCAAAGCTCAGGGAAATGTCTTCTACTAGCATTTATTTCCCACATATTTCATGAGGTTCCTTGAAAATGGAATTCCCATCACCATATACATTATCATGTCAAGTTTCTACAAAGAATCCTTCCTTATGACACAAGTTCAACTACATCATTATAAATGTTGCTTTTTCTTTTGATGCCTAACATAAAAGCATATAAAATTTGTTCATAAAACTAGACTTAAAAAAAACCAGATTTCTTGATTGTGACTATAATGTAATCTCTTTCCTTTTTTTTCTTTCCATTTTGACATGTGTGGAAACTAAAATCAAATGTCCACAAAACTCCAATCAACAACACTACTTTCAAAGTGTCTCTTGACAAGTAACATGTGCATATTACAAACCCAAAGGCATGTCTGAAGTGATTCTTCTGGAGACTTACATTCCTCAAAGCTCTCTCTCTCCTCAAAGTATCACCACTTTGTTTCAGAGAAGAAAATGTGTAAATGTGTAATGGAAATGTGTAAATGATTAAAGCATCTGTATAAACAAAGAACATTCTTAACACGCATAAGAATTATTTTGAGGACTTCTCGAAAAACCAGACACCAGATGCCTAAATCTGATCTGCCAAATGAGAATCCTTGTGAGAGAGGTCCAGATATTGGCATTTAAAACAATTAGTAACCAGCTTATTGATATATGTGGTCCTTAGTAAAATCCTTAGATAACAGTGTCATAGACTCCAGATAACCAATTCTAAATGATTTGCCATTTCAAATTTGTGGCAGTTTGTATTTTCCAAAGATGACTATGGCAATACATACCGTCTTATGTGCTCTTCCTATAAAGTGACATGGACATCTCTTTGCCAAAAAATGGGGTT
Organism: Prionailurus bengalensis; assembly: GCF_016509475.1. Lineage (NCBI taxonomy): Eukaryota > Metazoa > Chordata > Mammalia > Carnivora > Felidae > Prionailurus > Prionailurus bengalensis. The sequence goes on from NC_057348.1 coordinate 112,222,661, forward strand.
TATGTTCCCTCTTCTTGAATCTGGGCAGACTTTTGACCACAATGGAAGTGATGTTATGTGACTTCCAAGACCAACTCATAAAATGCAAAACAGCTTCTGAGTGGTTCTCTCGAGACACTTGCCCTTGGAATCCAGCCACCATGCTGTGAGAAAGCCAAGCAGCCACATGAAAAGGCCACGTGTAGGTCTTTCAGCCATAGCTCCTGCTGAAGGCCCTGTCGACAGCCAGCCATCAGCCAGCAGAGTTGTAAGTGAGTTTTCAGATGATTCTAGCCCCCAGTTTTTGCACCACCCCAGTAGAGCAAAAACAACCTCTCTCCTTTAGCCCTGGCAAAATTGCAGATTTATGAATAAAATTAATGTTGTCACTATTCTAAGCCACTATTCTTTACATTTTTTTTTTTAATGCAGCAACAGATAACCAGAAAAAATCCCAAATAGTTCTGTGACTTCTTTGGATAAGATGTAAAGCCTCAGATAAGCCTTTATGCATTCCAGTTTGCATTTAAGGATATCTAATTCTATCCAGCTAGATCCATCCCTGAATCATTGCTAGGTCCTGCTTTAGTTTATTGCCTAGATCTGTGGTTCTCAGCCAGAAGTGATTTTGCCTGTTAGGGGACACTTGGCAATGTCTGGAGACATTTAATGGTAGGCCCAATTTGTGAGGGGGCGGGGGGGAGGAGGTTGGAAAGAAATGCAATTGGCATCTAGTGGGTAGAAGCTAGGGATGATAGTCAACAGCCTACAATGTACATCACCGCCCCACTCCCCAACAATAGTTACCATACCTAAATAGTGCCAAGGTTGAGAAACTCAGACCTAGATCTGCTTCAGCAGTGGGGTATTCCATTCTTACCCATGATTCTCTTCATCATCATATAAATCTGATGTTCTCAATCATGAGAAAATGGTGCGTGTGTTGAGGGCAGGAGGAGTGCAATGAGTTAGAATATCAGGATTTTCAACCTATACAAGTGAGCCTGTGATGTTCAACTCTGGAAACAAATTAGAATAATTTGCCAAATTTTTACTTTTTGTTTTGAAATACTAACTCTGTTTAAATACCAGCTCAATCCCCAACTCTAAGGATTCTAGTTCAAAAAATACTCAATGCCAGTAGTTTTTAAAAGTACTTTAGGTGATTCTAATATGCAGCTAAGCATCAGAACCAGAGACACTGGCCCTTTTACCTGGAGACTGTGACTCTTAACTTGGAGAGAAATGTTTGTAGAGTCTAGAGAGTAAAATTAGAAAATTCCAATAGGTGATTCTGTTGGTACCCCTCTGCCTCTTCCTCCACTGAAAACCTTTGGCCACCATGCATACCTGAACTTAGCCTGCCAGGTTCAGCAAGAAAAAGGACCTATGCCAGACTCTCATTTCATTCTTCTGCACTTATCTGGAAGGGAAGCAAACACTAAGGCTTCATTAATTCTTGTTAAGCCAGTAAACAGCACCATTTAGTAAATGCTGAACAGCCAATTCAGATTGAATGGGCTCAGTCTGCTATGTACCTCTCCACTGATAAAATCAGTTCTATTTGCTGGATTTTCCATTAATTCCCTAAGGTGTATATAAAGACATCAGTCAATATTCTTAGAATTTTACTACTGGAGTGTCAAGCTAAATCAAATAATTTATATCAAATCAAAAATAATATTATGATTTACATAGTTCAAGATGATAACTAAAGTTCTTGATAAGTTTTGAACTTGCCTTGCTATCCCACCCCCCAAAAAACAACCAGTTACGCAAATACATTGCCATCTGCCTCAGATGCTAAGCAGATGAAAGTCTGCTTATTAAAAAAAAATGACTTGGGTGGAGGAGGGAAAAATGTGAAATAGCCTATTATTATAATAATTACCTTGGCAAAAATATGTTATTTCATCATGGACAATAAGCTTTTCTGAACATGTTATTATTACATTACATTTGTGGTAAAAAGAAAAAATCAAAATTGTGTTTTTCTTTTCAAAATCTATTTGTTGAAGGAAAACACCAATTTATTAATTCAATTTCTCAATTATTGCATTGTAACTTTTCTGTTTTTAACCCTTTCCTCATTAAAGCCAAAACCAGAGTCTTTAATGCCATATGTATGATCCTTATCTGTTAAACAAAAAGCTGAATGTCTCTAACAGTTTCAAGTAATAATTATACAGTGTGCCTATATCTGGTAGAAGATGGTCATGATTAAAAGCATTTCCCTCTTAGTTAGATCGCCTAGGTTTAAATGCTAACTCCACCATTTACAAAGTGATCTTGGACATTATTTTAGCTCTTGTGACTAAGTTTCCTCTTCTCCAAAATGTAATAATAAAAGTATTGAGGTAATAACTGCCTTTGAAGATTAAAAGATAAAATGAATAGAAAGTGTTTAGCATAGTCCCTGGCACATAAGATGCACTAAATGAATGAGAATCAAATTTAACTGTGAAATATAACTAATGCTGGTTTATGTTACTTATTCATTGAGCAACTTTGATTAAATCACATTACCCTTCTACTACCCAATTTTTCATTTATATTACAAAAGGCTTAATTCCTAAAATTCAATTCAACAATTACCCAGTGTGCCAGGTTCCTTCTAGCTCTTTATGTCTAAGAATCTGGCCTCTAAAGCAGATCTTTACCTATTTTCCCTATATCAGAGTGTCAAACTTACACAAATATGTTTTATTTTGTCTGTTATTTTAATGATTGTACTGCAAATTCTGTTGCTATAGCTTCCATTTCTTATATCAAGTATGCCTTGAAATACAGGGGTGTTTGAATTTCCCTATCAAGTGTTATATATAATACTTATTTCCTCTTAGACTGAAATCTGAAATGTCAATTCCTACCCCCAGGAAGGCTGACAACAGATAAACTGTCCTACAGACATGGCTTATGTTGTGATACAAAAGTTTCCATATTGATTTTATAAAAATATGAATATGGCAGCATATGTAAAGATTCTTTGAGAAATGCAGAAGTTCCTGTCAGGTTATTCTGTCCTCTTTCATCCTCTTCTCATGTCAGTATCTCAAAAGATGTCTCCAACTTGTTCATGTAGTGCAGTTTGGCTTCTAACTCACCCTTCACAGAGGATGCTCTCCCTGACAACAGCAGTGATCTCCTGAGTTCCAATCAAGTAGGGCATTTGAAGCCCTTATGAGAATTGACTTTTCTATAGCATTTGACCTTCTAATCACTGCTTCCTTTTAGAAATGTTGCAGCTTTTCTTGGTTTCTATCAATGAATCTCTACTATCTTTGTTTTCCTGCCTCACTGACCACCTTGCCTCAGCCTTCAGGTGCTGTTTCCCAGACTCCTCTTCTTGGCCATAAACTGTAATCCTTCTAAATATTTCCCCAAAGAATGCCCATGACTTCATATATCACCTAGAATATTTTTACTTTCAAATCTATAATAACAGTATATACTTCTCTTTTAAGTTTCAAACCTATATTCCCAACTTCCTTCTGGATATCTCCATCTGAAATTCCTACAGGCCATTTCTAAATTATCTTCCCCAGTATATCTTAGTTTTCCTCTTATATTCCTTAACTAATCACAAAATTTATCATAAATATCTCTTTTTTAACCTCCTAAATATCTCTCAAATCTATTACCTCCTCTCCATCACCAAATATCACTTTCTTGGCCCAGGTCCTTTGCACATGTCACCTAATCCTGCTCCATTCTCATCCTCTGACATTCACTCCCCACACTAACCAGAGTGATAAATCCAAAATGCCAGTCTAACCAAACCATCTGCCTGCTTAGAACTTTTCAATGACTCCCCATCATCTTAGGAGAAAGCCTAAGCTCCTTGGCCAATGGGGTGTTCCATGGTCTATTTCTACACACCTCTCTAGTCTCATTATTGGCTACTTCCTCCCACCATCAAACTGGAACCCACCACAAAACTTAATAGCTCTGGGCCCTTGCACATTCTGTTCCATCCACTTCATTACTCCAGTATCCATTCCTCATTCTTCAAAACCCTGCCCAGACTTCTCTCATGTAAAGCCATTCCCAATTCTCCGATGGAGTAAACTTTTCACTTCCCTATACTACTCTATATATTCCAAACATATTGCTTTTATAATCAATATAGGATTATATTGTAGTTATATTTTAATTTTTTAAGTTTATCTATTTACTTTGAGAGAGACGGTGGACAGGAGGGGCAGAGAGAGAGAGAGAGAGAGACAGACAGGGAGAATCCCAAGCTGACGGCACAGAGCTCAATGTGGGGCTCAAACTCACAACCCTGAGGTCATGATATGAGCTGAAATCAAGAGTTGGAGGCTTATCTGACTGAGCCACCCAGGTGCCCCTGTAGTTATATTTTAAATGACTATCACCCTCAGTGTACCATGAAGTCCTAGGACATAAACACTATGTCTTATTCATTATTGTATCCTAGAATTTAGAAGAAAGATAGATGTACACCAAAGCTCTATAATGTTTCTTGATTTAGTAATAGAATAAAGATATAAATTGGTTCACTAATGATTTACTCAGTATAAAATGTATAATAATAAAAACCTAAGATAAATATAGTATTAAGGTTAAAATCTTACTTGCGAAAAAAATTTCAGCTTCATTGAGTTAATTGGCATACAAAATTATAACATATTTAAAGTGTACATCATGGTGATCTGATGTAGGTATACATTGTGAAAGAATTCCCCCCATCTAGGTAATTAACACATCAATCACCTCACATATTTATCTTTTTGTACAAGAATATTTTTCTACCCCCTTAGCAAATTTCAGTTATACAATACAGTGTTATCAATTATAGTTACCATGTTTTACATTAGACTCTCAGACCTTATCCATTTTTCCAAAGCTCTTACTTTTAATTTGTCCTTAAACTTTTCATTCATACCTGGCTTTTTATCTCTTACCTGCACTGAGGTACCACCTCTAATCTTCCTGACCCTGTTCACTCAACTGCTCTAGGTTCTTTTCCATCTCAGGATGGCTGAGCCTTGAGAGAACTTCTTATGTTATGCTGAAAGGGCTTTAGTCACTTACTTAATCTAATATGTCCTACCAAGAAGTTTATCTCTTTGAATCCTTCTTAGTCTTAAGAATCTGGTTTCCTGTCAGCAAAAATTATTTTCCACCTTCCTCAAAACATAAAGATATATGTTTTCCAACATGTCTCTGAATCTTCTGTACTGGGGTCTAAAACAGATAAGAGAAAATGAAGACAGAGTAAGGTTGTTGGACTGATTTTTCAAGCTCTGTTGATCTTCTCAAGTAAAGTCATGTGACCATTGTGCCTCTAGTTGTTACTTCTCTTCCTTCTTTAGACACAGATTGTTTGCTATTAGGGTAAAATATTTAAAATAAATCTTTAAGTTCTTCAAACTCTTGTTATCTTTTAACCTTCCTAATAATCTAAGGAGTGTTGACAAATAGTTCTGGGCCTAAAGTCCTACTAAATATTTTATGCAAATAACAAAACTCGATATTGTTCAGTTGTATGTATACCTTTGCTTGAACATCACTCCAATAGCATCTTCAGTGTCCATAATGAAGAGTCATACTATTATTTAGTTTCAGGACTTAAAACCATCTGAGAAGTGTCTAATTTCACAAAAATAAATCTATTTTAATGAGAGAAAAGCTATTATAATTCCAACCCACTTCCTGCAGGTCAGGTAAAACTCAGAGAGAAGAAGCATAATGGAAAGTGGTGAGGTCGAGGACACACAACAGGTAACAGGCAATCACTATTTGGTAAAAGGAATTGTGGAAACATTGCCAGTAATTTTACTTATGCCACATTCCACTGGTGATAATGTAGTTCCTGCTGCATTGAGATTAAATGGACATTTGATCCTAAGAAAATAAAGAACCGGAGGGTGAAATGGTCATTTGATCCTAAGAAAATAAAGAAATAGGAGGCTCGGCACTGCCTCCTTTGTCCATGAGTCACTAGTGCAGGGACTGCAAACTCCAATGACTATAGAACTTGGGCATGGAACATATACGAACAAACCCAGCCCAGGTATATGAGAAGCAGTAACATGATCACGTTGCAAAATGATAACTATCATAAACAGAGCAGGAGTGGTGAGGACTGTGGCAGAGTGAAGCGCCTGGCAGCTCCTTCTTAGGTGGTAGCAGATATACAGCTCCAGCTCAGTGCCTTGGAGAAATGTAGGTCCAGTTGTGTTCAATAGTCTGACTGGTCAAGAGAAGCTAAAAGTAGGATTTTTTGAGATCTCCCGGCTTTATAGCATTCGGCAAAAAAATTTTTTAAACAATTAAATCACTCTATAGGCAGATAGTATGAGGGCCAAACAAAACATGTGTTCACATTTGATTCTGAAACTGTGTTTCACAGTGAATCAAGAAGATCCAGTGAACTCAAACAAATAATTAGGGGTATATCTGAGAGGAAATTTACTTTTTCTAGCAGCAATAAAAACACTTAATAATTAGGCAGAGATGTGAAATGTAAAGGGCAATTTTCATGTTTCTTTTGCTAATCTTGCCAAGATAGTTTATGGCAATCTTAATAAAGCCAATCTCCTTTCCTTTGGCCATTTGATTGCCTTTGAAGTTAAACACATTGGATACTTTCCATTTACCTATCCAGTTCCCTCTCTACCCTCTTTGTCTCCCAGGAAACTGGCCAGTGTAGATTGCATTAAAGGGCTACTTTAGGGGCGCCTGGGTGGCGGAGTCGGTTAAGCGTCCGACTTCAGCCAGGTCACGATCTCGCGGTCCGTGAGTTCGAGCCCCGCGTCAGGCTCTGGGCTGATGGCTCAGAGCCTGGAGCCTGTTTCCCATTCTGTGTCTCCCTCTCTCTCTGCCCCTCCCCCGTCCATGCTCTGTCTCTCTCTGTCCCAAAAATAAATAAACGTTGAAAAAAAAAATTTAAAAAAAAAAAAGGGCTACTTTAATTCTGGTTTTCATTGGGTTTGGTCCCTCTGAGGCAAGGTCAGGAGTTTGGACAGTAGGAATTGATATCAAGGTCTTTATTTGCCCTTCTTTTGCCCTGCTGGCTTACTAACTGGTTGGTTCCTTTCTTCCAGTCTGGAGGCTTTCTTTATACAGTTCCTTCATGCCCTTTGTGTGTGTTCCTTGAAATAACACCTCTTCTTAACCCTACAAGCCAAAGGTGCTAAAAATTCCTCACTGCTATCAGCCCCAGAAGACCACACTATTACTTGTTCCCTTCCATAAAACCTGCCTTTAGGCTTCAATTATCCAGCTTAACTGTGCTTTCCATTTCCTGCTGGGAGCCTCCCTTAAGATGCCATTTCCAAAGACACAATGATTTCCCAGGGTTGGGCTCTTCACTGGGCAAAATTTCTCATCAAGTCCTTTCATTCTTATTCTTCTGGGTCCTTTGGAAAAGCAAAGCTATTCGGCAGGAAGTATCAAGAGCCTCAAGAATGTATCTAATCTTTGACCCAGTAACCTTCACCTTGAATTTTCCTAAGAAAAGAATCTTTAAATATTTAATAATTTAAATAAATATTTATGCAAATATGTTTATTATTAAAATGGTCAAAAACCGTAAACGACTTACATCCCATCCTAAGGGTATGCCAGGTATCTTTTGCTTGCCTCACCAGCTTTCCACTCCACTATGTTGTCTGCCATAAGGGGCCAGCCTGCCTGGACCCTGGCTATGGCTCCACTATCCTCTTCTATCCTTCTATCCTAAGGGATAGGCTTCGCCCATGGTATGTCTTATAGGACACCAGAGAAGAGAAAAAGAATGAAGTGGGGGCAATTATTCCTCCTGTCCCTTCTATGCAGATGACCTCAGGCTGGCTGTGACTCTTGAATGGAGGTAACAGAACTTGTCACGTGATATGCACACACTCAATACCTCTGGGGTTTAGTAATGCACCCTTCTTTTACTCTTTGAATCCTAAGGATAGTGATGCATCTCCTCACTGTTTCTAACTCAAGAATACAGCATTATCACTGACACTCTATCCCCATGTTTATAAATAGTCCCTTTATTAACAAATTCTCCTCAAATTATCCAGTTTGAGTAAGCTATCTGTTTCCCTGCCAAGAATCTGGTGGAATCAAGGAGCATATTTAAGTAAACTGAATAACAAACTCACTAGGGAATAATATATAACATAGAAAGATATTCATGAAGAATGCATATTAAAAACAAAAATGGTAGATCCAGTATGAACAAAGCCACATAAAAAAGCAAATAAAATTCACCATGAAAATGCAATATATTCTTCAAATTTTCTAAAATAAAAACATGCTACTTTTTTAATGAAATTTTTTTTACAGATTACTAAAAATGAAAGATATTGTAGATTATGCCAAAAGAAATTCTGAAAGATTTTGTAGAAGTGGCATTAGAAACGATTCTCAACAATCAAGTTAAGGTCTCTTTCATGTCTTAGAGAAAGGATGGGTAATAGCATAAGATGAACCATAGAAAGTTTTAAGAAAATAAAAAGTTTAGATTCGTATTTCAGAAGGAAAACTCCTATGGCATTGTGGGGATGAGAAGGCTGGGTGTTCAAGAGAAGGATTAGAAAAGCCTGAGCTGAGGCAGCAGTAAAAGCATTTAATAGGAAGGAAAAGATTACGGACATTTCACTAAAGTGAGATTAATATAATTTGTTAACTAATGAAAGACAGGTGTTATGTAGCATACATCTCTGAGAGAGAATAATAATACCTAGGGTACACTAAAAAACTTGATAATCTTCTCATTAATTTAGCTTGAAAAGGGTTCACATGGCCAAAAATATCATTTGCATTTTTTGTTGTTATTGTATATTATACTGAAATGTGCATCTTTATAAACAATTTTCCTATATTTCTGCATATTTACAGGACTAACTTCCCAGACATGAAATTAGTGTTGCACATATATCTATTGTAAACTAAATATTTTCTTATTGATTTGTATGAACACATGCTATGGTGTATGTTTTTTACCCTTTTATAAAGTAAGTATAAACACTTAGGTTTTAAAGAAATCATCATCAAATTTGTTGATTTGCTCTTTTGAAATTGGATAAATAATCTTTACAGTTTAGAAAGAAATTTTATTGTCAATATCAGAAAAGAAAAGAAATATATAGTCTTGTAGTTTTACACTAAGCCCTTTAATCCATCCTGAATTTATTCTGGTATAAAGTAAGTTTCTAAATTAATATTGTTTTTTCCCAAATAGCAAAAATGATCCTGATACCATTTATTAAATTATTTATTCCTTCTCCATCAATTTTCAAAGGATATTTTGCATTATATTAAGTTTTTATTGATGTTAAGGTCTACTTCTGACCTATCCTATTTACCAACTCAGTCACCTTTTTTTATTATTACATATTATTTCCAAATCAGATTAATTAATATCTTTGAGAAAATGATAGGATCTATCACTTTACACATAGCAAATGTTCAATAAATATTTACATATTTATTAAATGAATGTTGAAATTGAATATCCTGTGCCTAATTTACAAAGAATTTCCTTACTATGTGAAAAGGTCACATTCTTCAAGGTGAAGCATGAAGTAATTCTGAAATTGGAGAAGGGGGACAAGAATGGAAGCATTCCAAGTATAAAAATGCCATGTGAATCTGATTAGAATAATTTAAATTTTGTAGTGACTTCATTCTCCAGAGGCTATGTGATCATGAGAAAACGCTGAGAGAGAAAATGTTAGTAGTGGGCTTACTCTGAGTTATTGAAGTTCAGAAAGGCCTTTAGCTGTGTAATGACGTGCAAATCAGTCCACATACCATCAAGGCTCAACAGATGAACAATGTCAGTGGTGACATGTTGTCTTTTTAATATCTGCTGATACCTTTATTTGGGAAAACCAGCTGTGGATCCTTAACATTGCTATACATTTAGAGTACTGAGCAATAAAGCAATAACATTTAAAATAACTACATATACATATTACCCTCCTGACCACATGTAAGTTTAAGCATGTTGGATTTTAAATAAAAGGCCGTATTAAGTATATTGCCCCTGTCATGTACAAATGAATGAAGCTTTCATATAGTCTTATGTCAAACTGCACAAGGATGACTTCAGGCTGAAAGACTGCAGAACAATTTTGTTTGATTAAGGAGACTTAAAACAAGACCATCATATGGGGCGCTTGGGTGGCTCAGTCAGTTAAACGTCCAACTTCGGCTCAGGTCATGATCTCATGGTTTGTGAGTTCGAGCCCCGCATCGGGCTCTGTGCTGACAGCTTGGAGCCTGGAGCCTGCTTCAGATTCTGTGTCTCCCTCTCTGGCCCTTCCCCTCTCGAGCTCTGTCTCTCTATTTCTCTCTCTCTCTCAAAAATAAATAAACATTAAAAAAATTTTTAAAAAAAAACTAGACCATCGTAAAGAATGCTAGGAATACAGGTGTCTATATAAAAACATGCTCACTACATCCACTGATGTACGTAAAGAATTGTATAGTTACCAGAAAAGAGTTATGTATTCAGCAAAATCAAAATTTTGGGTGATATTTTTACGATAAGATCCAAGTCTTGAAATAAGTATGTATGTATTTTCAATGTTGTTTATATTGTGAAGTTTAAATAATCTAAATTGCTACTGCAAAAACCCTTGAGATAATATATGGTGAATTCTAACATGTTTCATTCGTGACCTTTCCTTTGATTCTCATAATAATCTTATTTGGCAGGTGTGTGTGTGTGTGCGTGTGTGTGTGTGTGTGTGTGGTGTGCGTGCGCGCTATATAAACTTGAGTATTTTTAGTTTCACTGCAAAAATGAATGGAAAATACAGAGAGTTCCCATATGCCTCCTAGCTCCCTGATACACACAGCCTTCCCCACTGTCAAAATCCCGTATCACAGCGGTACACTTGAAACAATGGCTGAACTATACTGACACATCATTATCACCCAAAGTCCATAGTTAACATTAGGATTCACTCTTGATGTTGTATATTCTACAGGTTTTGACAAACGTACTATGACATATATCCACCATTGTAGTATTATATGGAATAGGTTCACTGCCATAAAAATACCCTGTGTGCCATCGATTTATCCGTCCCTTCCCCCTTACCCTAGCAACCATCTTTCTACTATTTCTACACTTTTGCCTTTCCAGAATGTCATATAGTTAAAAGTCAGACATTATGTAGACTTTTCACATTGGCTTACTTTATTTAGCAATATGCCTTTAAGGTTCCTTCATATCTTTTCATGGCTTGATAGCTCATTTCTTTTTAGCACTGAATAATATTCTGTTGTTTGGATATAACCACAGTTTATCCATTCACCTATGGAAGAGCATCTTGATTGCTTGCAAGTTTAGGCTATTATGAATAGAACTGCAATATACTTCCATGTGCAGGTTTTTGTGTAGACATAAATTTTCAACTTCTTTGGGTAAATACCAAGGAGTGCAATTGCTGAATTATATGGTAAGAGGTGCCTTAGTTTTGTAAGAAATCATGAAACTCTCTCAAAGTGGCTCTACCCTTTTGCATGTCATGCCAACAACGAATGAGGGTTCCTGTTGCCCCATATCTTTGCCAGTTGTCAGTGTTCTGGATTTTAGACATTCCACTAGAAGTACAGTGGGGTCTTATTGTTTTAATTTGCAATTCTTGTAGTTATCTTTTTTTTTATTTTTTTTTTAAATTTTTTTTTAACGTTTATTTACTTTTGGGACAGAGAGAGACAGAGCATGCATGGGGGAGGGGCAGAGAGAGAGGGAGACACAGAATGGGAAACAGGCTCCAGGCTCTGAGCCATCAGCCCAGAGCCTGACGCGGGGCTCGAACTCACGGACCGCGAGATCGTGACCTGGCTGAAGTCGGACGCTTAACCGACTGCGCCACCCAGGCGCCCCTCTTGTAGTTATCTTAATTTTGTTGTGCATAAGTGAATAAATCAAGGCTCAGAGAAGGTAAATTAATTAATTAATTGCTCATGGTTCCACAGCTACTAAGTAACAGATTCAAATTTAGATTTTTCAGACCTCAAAGCTCCTGTACTTTTTCTTCTGTGGGTTGCCTTATAGCTAGACAAGAATAAAATTCAAATTCATACATGGAGGAGTCCAGAGAGTGGTTTTTCAGGCTCATTTGTTATTTTTCTTAGTTTAGGTTCCTCCAGAAGAGGACCCTGAGACAAGGAAATACTAGGGAACAGTGGAGAAATGAGGGAGGAAAAAGTGGGCAATGAAGAATATGTCTGAATACAGTTATCTCTGTGGACATCTGTGGCTTACTTCTATAGGGGAACCTGGGAAAATGGTGCTCAATATTGCTCAGAATGTGGTGTGTGATGGTACCAATGTCTGCACCTTCCCAGACTGCTCCAGGATAAAACACGTATAAAAAATAAAAGTTTGTATTGAGGAACTTTTATAAAAATTTGACATTTGGGTGGCATCCATTTTTCTAGTAATTCATTATGTTTTATTGTTTAAAGTACTAATCAATAATGGATTGAAAATTTCAAAACTGGTCCAAAACTAGTGTGAGAAGCACTAGTATAGAACACAAGTCCCAAAGTGATTCCATACAAAGAGCAAGGAAGCTAGAATATTTATTTCTCCATTCCTATTAGGTCAGTCCTTGGTTGAGACAGGGGCCATGAGTGTTCAGTCCGCAGCACTTCTGGCCATGTGGAATGAAGTAGCAGGGCTGGAAGGACACAGAAAGGTCAACAATAGGATCTGCTATAGACTTGACCAATAAAGAATTTCACACAGCTCAAAAATTACTTCAAACGTCATCATATCTCTATAACGATTCTGAGGAGTTAAAGGCTGAATAAGCATTAGTTTGCTGCATATGCTAAAGAAAGATAACAGAAAGCTAGGATTAGACTGTGCACATATAAAATGTTTCATTCACAAGTACTCATGAAGATAACTAATACCACTAACCAAAGCATTAGTTAGTAGGCAAGGTAGTTAAATTAAAGCTTCATCATTACCCAAAATCCATCTGTAATGCAAAGCAGTTGCCTGTGGAAGCCAGGATATGTGAGTGATGAGCGTTTGTCACTTTACAGGGCTCCCTTCATCAACCTAAGGCGGCTTCATGTCATTTTGATGGGAAATGGTATTATATTTTCCACTGAGGAAGCCAAAGGCCAAATATCCTCCCCACTGCCCTCTACCCTCAGAAGGCCAGGGGACTGGCATGTGACTAAAATTCTGAAAATTAGACATTCCCAACCAGGATTCTGAATGTGCAAGTTGTATAAAGATGAAGGACTGCTTAGAAAAGCATTCTTGTTTGCTGGACCCTTACTGCCATTGCTTATGCCTCCCTTGGTTTTTGACCTTGTTCAGTCCTGGTCAGTCAGCCTCCTGCTGATTCTGTGAGCTCTCAAATTCCTTCCAATAACTTCCCTTTTCACTTATGGCAGTCACAGTCTGAGTCTGTTACTTGAAACAAAAAGTAATCACTGATATGAGGTGGTGGACAAGACCCAGGGCTCTGATTATGTCTGCTCAATAATTCTCTTCAAGAAGGTCGGTCTCCTCACAATATGGTTCTTGGTTTCCACATTTATAAGATAGGATTCATTCAGCAGTGTGCTTTATGGAAAATTAGTCTGTGAAATGTTCTCTGAATAAAGGGTTCTTCTTTTGAATAATCCAGTTGCATTTTAGCCTGTATAAGTTCCCAGAAAATCCTCCCGTAAAGGATTTAACTTTAACTCAGCATTTCCCAAACTTAGTCATGTAAGTCTGTTTCTGAAAACACTAACATCTCATAGAATTAATCATCCATAGAATACCTTGAGAAGAGTCATTGGCGCCAGAAATTCTTGTGTCTTTGGCTTTGCCTCTGACACTGGAGTTTGTCTATAAGCACACGTGAGGCCTTTGAGGAGTTTCTGTATTAATGCATTATGGCAGAGGTTCTTAAACCTCATTGCATGAAGAATCATTTGAGGATCTCATAATAATAAATACTGCTGGATACCACACCAGATCTGTGAATTCAGAATCTCCTGGAATAGAACTAAGGAGTCACTTGGTAGGTAATCATGTTGTAGGCAGTCTTCAGTTCTCAGTATGAGTAACACTACCTTATGGAATATTTCAGTGAAAACTGTCTTGCAGTACATCATTGGAAGACACTAGAAGACATGGTTACAACAATACATCCCACTTACTGGATCATTCATCATCTCCTAAGAGCTGTAGATGAAGCAAGCTCATAGATAACTTGTGAACTTCTGCTTAAAACACACTGAACATCTGATCCTAACTTCAGAAAGATATAATATTAAAATATGTATATGGTTTAACTGTAACCATGAGGTCAATAACTTGGACAAAATCTAGTCAAAGGTGGAACACATGACAAAAGAAGCAGTCTCTCCTAAGTCTCTCACTGTTGCTATCCATCCATAGCCTATTCATTGCTAGAAATCAAAGGAGCAGGGAAGAAACTGAATTCATCTAATTTTATGACTTTTAGCAACTAAAAGAATCTGATGATAGGAAGACTGGAATGAATAGCTAAAATGATATTTTTAGACTATCTGTGAATTTCATTTGCTCTCATTACCACAAATGATGAAAAATTAGCCGTCATAAATTTTAAAGCAAGACAGCAGAACATGCTAGAAACAGGAATTAATCAACTGACTATCTTCTGGAACTTTTTTTCCTCTGTTAGAAGCCTTCAGGTAACATGATAAAGGTAACAATACTCTACTTCTTCACAGTATCTTGTATATTTTATTATAGAAAAAAAAGGATTAAGTTGTGGTTGACCAATGGTACTTATTGGAAATAAGCAAAATTGGTGCCTGGGCCCTAATTATTCTTATTGAAAGAAAACCCTACAAATGATTTGCAGGACTCAGGAGAATTCACTTATATATGTATAGCCCAGAATGTACATTTAACTTGTTTGTAAATAACCTGCTAGGATCCCGATCTCAGCTGGGATACTGTTTTATTTTATTTTGATAACCAGAATTATAACCTCTTTACAAATAGGAAGTGTTGATAAATGGCACTGATATTACTCTTCAACAACTCCATAAAACTGACATCCTGATATATATTTGCATGGGTTTCATATAACAAAACATGGAAGTCTTTCTTTTTAAATGACTTCAAATCTCCTGCAACAAATTTACAAACTTTATTTTGTTCCTCTTGCTACACAGTTCTTTTGGCCTAGCATATAAAATATCTAGACATCTAACAATACCGGCAGTCCCTGACTTAACGATGGTTTGACTTAAAATTTTCTGGCCTTACAATAGTGCAAAAGTGATATGAGTTCAGTAGAAACCATATTCAGATCTTTTCCCAGGCTAGTGACATGTGGTAGGATACCTACCTCTCATGCCGGCAGCACCAGCGGGCTGCTGTTCCCAGTCAGCCACACAACCACAATGGTAAACAGCCAATATACCTACCACCATTCTGTACCCATATGACCATTCTTCTCACTCTCAATACAGTATTCAATAGGTTGGATGAGATGATCCACACTTTATTATAAAACAGGCTTTGTGTCACATGGTATCGCACAACTGCAGGCGAATGTACAAGTTCTGAGCCTGTTTAATTAAGGTAGGCTAGGCCAAGCTGTGACATTCAGGTTAGGTGTATTGATGCATTTCCAACTCACAGTAGTTTCAACTTATTATGGATTTATGAGCATGTAACCCCACCATACATTAAAGAAGATATAGAGAGAGAGTTAAAACTTAGTGCATACCTCTTTAATGTCACAAAACTATACCCATTATTTACATGCATTTATATTTCATTTAATATTCTAATTTCCATTTACATTTCCAACACGAAGAATTAGATTATTAAAATGTCATATAACGCTGATGTGATAGTCACTTTACAGTGCAGAGTGCACCTATACACACTTCCTTACAGGGGTTACGAACTGACTTTTTCTCGTCATTGTAGCACTACACGGTCTCAATGGTGGCTACATTCCTTGGGACTGTGAAATACTCTCTGGAAAATACACATGCTCCCCCACTGAAGAATGATTCATGGGAGTTAGAATATGCTCCTTTTATGTTCAAATTTAACGTCTTCACACCATCCCAGCCAGTTTCCAGGCCTTTCCTTTAAGATCACCTAAAGCAAAACCAGAGCTGTTCAAACTTGTAACTAAAGAAAGAAAATAAGTTATGAAGCTGGGCTAGATTTAATTCTATCTATTTAGAGTACATTGCCTATGGTGAATTGTGTTTACAAGGATTTTTTTTTCAGGTTTGGATCATTCATTCATTCGGTCTCTCAAAAGAACCCTTTTTGTACATCTAGGGCAATTTTAATTTTCCAGCTGGGTTCTGGGTTTGCTTAGCTAATTCTGTGGGTCCCAATGTACAGTCCACACCTGAAAAGGGGGAGTTTTCAATGCTGTGGCTTATTAACCAGGTACTTTCCATTCACTCGGTTAACAATTAGAAAACAGAAAAAAAAGAGAGAAAGAAAGAAAGCCTCCTACTTGTTTTTTTACTCCAAATATGGAGATGGAAACTATTAAACAAATAAGAAGGAGGGGAAACTCCCACATATTTCACCTTGACCTGGCTAGACTGGTCTGATGTCTGTACGAGGCGGGTGCTCTATGAAAGACGTCGCGCAGGCTGCTAGTGGAAAAATGAGAGGTCAGACTTTACCACAGGGAACCACTCCTGCCCCTAGAGGAAAAAGAAAACCATCACTCTGTGTCTCAGAATGCGAACAGTGCCTTGTTTTCAATCCGGGGGGACTGGGTTCCCTCCCTCGGTCTAGAGTGGTAGTGACAAGATCCGAGGAGGCGCGCGGCTTCTCTGACAGTTGCCCAGCTTAATACACGCTCCCTTTTTGCACCTAAATTTCTGAACTTCAAGCAGGCAGAAATGCCCTCTCTCACCATCTCCTTAGCTTCTCTCTCCTGCTTCGTTCGCCGCACTTCATAACTTCTTTGTTCCGTTTATTTGAAAGGTGACGCTTAAGGTCAAAAGACTCACTGTAACTAGCAAAAACCCAGAGCCACCACCAGACCCTGGGAAGAGCAAGGCTGGACAGCTAAGGACTGAGGCTCCGCGAGAAGGAGCGAGAAATTTCAGCTAGCAGCTCCGGGTACAGCCTCTGCGGACTGGCCCAATTCGAAGTGTTGGGAAGATGCCGGATGGTCTTGGGGTGGGGTGAATAGTGAGCTCCTAAATCTGCAAGCGAAGTTGTCAGTGCGCACCCGCGGAACAGAGGGTGTTGGGGGCGGGGAGAGGCCCCTGTGTTCCACTTGGTACGCTGCAGCTGCCGGGCAGTGAGTATTTCGGAACAAAGAAGCGCAGAGTGCCCGGGTGAGAGGCTGGGATCTGCGCGCAGCTGCCATTAGTACTTATCAAGTCTCCACGCCGGCTAGGGGAGCGTTGGGGTGTAGGCATTCGGCGAGGAGGGGGAGAGGAAACAGGGCGAGCGATTCCCGTTGCGCAGCTACGCATCAGGAGCTCTGGTGAACGATGGGAATGGCAACTATCAGAGCCAAGGGGGAGAAAAAGAGCTGGAGTGAGCAAAACAAAGAGCGAGTGTGGGCCGCGGTGACTTCATGCCTCACCAATGTCCCGCCCACGCTGCTCGGAGCTGTTGCTGCTGCTGCCGCCGGAGCCGCCGCTGCGCCTGCAGGCGGCCGGGGCGAGGCGCCGGGTAGCGTGGGGCGGTTTCCTAGCAACTCGCGGCCCCGAGCGCGCCCAGCTATCAGCACTTCGGGAGCCCCCCCAACCCGGGGGCCGGAGCGGGACCACTGCTCCCCCGCCCCTCGCCAGCCTCGCTTCCCTCGCCTGCTCGCGGGGTGTACCCCGGAGTGCGCCAGCTGCCCGGGTTCTGGACGGTGGGACGCCTGAACCGCACACCGGGGCCAGAAGGACGAGGGTACGAAGCTCCCGCCCCGCAAGGCTAGGCTACTGCACCCTCGCGGAACCTCCTCTCCTGTGCTAGAGGCCGTGCGCTCCACTCCCGGCGAAGCGGGGAGCTGCTATGCCTCGCTCTGTGTCCGCGGGCGCCGGCGGGGGCTTCTAGGGTGCTGCCGGAGCCGGCTCCCCCAGCTACTGGCACCCCGAGCTTCCTCCCTCGCCAGCCCGGACGCTGCCGTTCTGACTTTGCCCGCCGCTCAGCTGACGAGGCTGCAAAGCTGTAACTAAGTGGAGTTGGCCTCCCTGCCCACCTGTGGAAGAAGCTCGCGCTGATTGATGCGCCATCGACTTTTTTCCCCCTCGGCCTCGCCGGCGTCCCCTCCCACAGATGCAGCATCACCCAGTGATAGTACTTTAGGCTGGTTTTTCCCCCCCGGCTTCGGGCTTTGTTTGGGTTTGATTCTGTTTGGCTGTTCACTAAGCTGATTTATGCAGCAGAAGCCCCATCGGCTGGAGAGAAACAAAAGCTCTTTTCTTTGTCCCAGAGCGGGCTGCGGAGCCTTCGCTCGCGTCGCCGCCCCGGGCCACTGACCGTCAGAGGAGGTGCTTCTCGCGGAGATCGCGGGACCGCGGAGCAGAGCTGGCAGGGCCGGGGGTGCCCTGAGATGCCAAGCGGTGCCGGGGCCAGCATACCTGCACCGCTTGCTACGAGCCGCGGGGTCCGCCTGCTGGGCCTTCGGGAAACGTCTTAGCGACACTTGGCCGGCGGGCCCCGAGGTGCGCCCGTGAGTCGCCAGCGCGCATCCGGATAGCAGCCAGGCGGCGGGCGCTGTGCGGGCTGCTTTGCATTATGTGCCGCTCCGCCCTGGCTTTCTTTACTGCCGCATTTGTCTGCCTGCAAAACTGCCGGCCAGGTCCTGCCCCATTCCTTCGGGCGGCCTGGGTGTTTTTAGTTGTTCTTGGACTGGGCCAGAGTGGTAAGTTGTTTTGTTTTCTTTTGTTTTCTTCTCTTTCCCAAAGGTCTTGGGCTGTGACGAAGCATATCCCGGCCAGGTAAGTGGCCCAGTGTCAGCCTCCTTGCCCTAAGAACTTCAGAAGGGCGGGTGTGTGGCAGCGTCCTCCCTTCAGGCGGCCTGAGGGAGGCCAGGTGTGAAGTGTTTCCGCCCCGGAGTGACAGCAATAACTAATTACACGAGGAGACTCTGTGTGTTGCTCCGGGTTTGGGGCAAGCAGTAATAGAATGTAAGTTTGGACGAGTGGAAGGCCATATTTACATAAGTCACTTTAGGGGTTCTGCTCCATCCTTGAAGGCATTCTTCTTTAAGTCATCTTTGAAGATGCCCCCCATATTTCTGCATGTGGATCCACTAACCACTAACTTGCATTTGATTCAAGGCTGAGGATACATTGGTATAATGGGAGTGAGTTTTCTGGTTTTGAGTCCATGAGAAGATGGCTGCATACAAGTTGCTTCTATCATAGTGGTCAGCCTGAATGAATTAAATACACTACCAATATTCTTTAGGTCACCATTTTTTTTTCAGCTTAAACAAACAAACAAACAAAAAGTCCTAGCTGGTTGATCCCTCAGTGAGATCAGCCCCTGAGACTGAAACACAGAGACAGAAATTTAAACCAGGATTGACACCATTTAATCCAGGCAAGCCACCTCTATCAGAATTGTCTTGATTTGGAAAGGATACTTCTTTATAAAGTATATTGTCCTTATTTTACAAGTGAGGACAGTACCTCCCTCCCTAAATCACAAGGAATGCTCAAGTCGAATAGTGTGTGAAAAGGTGTGGCACTTTTGAATTACATGCAAATTTAAGGTGGCTGTACTGTATTGTTGGCAAACAGTAAAACATACAGTAAGTAATAGTGCTAATCATCAATTTGGGATGAGTTCTTCTTGGTTTTAAATATAGGCCAAACACTTTTGGTCATCAAGCCTTTAAATTCTGTTAGAGCCTTTCTCTGACCTCTGCTGTTGAAGTAGGGTTGTAATTGTTTTGTAGACTAAAATTTTCTTTTATACTTTGAATTGATGTGCCATGTTTCCACCTGAAGCTTATAAAAACGATCAAGTCATAATCTCTTACGTTAGAGTTTATAATGGAAACATCCAGCTAGTTTCACTCATTTGTTGCACATATCATTGTCCAATATTTGTTTCAAAAAGAGATTTACCCAGTTATGTGAATGAGAGTAATTAGAGTAAATTTTTATCTTGTAGTTATATTTTGGTTTATATGTTTATTTCAAAATAAGTGAAATTTAAAGCAAAGGAAATAGTAACATTGTCAATTATCTCTTCAGTGGAACATCCATTAACTGCAACAGATTTTCCACCAAGTATAATTCCATCTTCTGTTAATAGTGACAAAGTATTTTTCTAGATGTAGTAAACACACACACACACACACACACACACACACACACTCAATAGTAAAATGGCCAAGACTGTGTCAACAGAGTATATTTTGTCCCAAATATATTGACAAAGAAAAAAGTGCTACTTGCCTCTAGAATTTACTACTAATAACAATAGTTTAAAAATATTCATGGGCGCCTGGGTAGCTCAGTCGGCTAAGTGTCCGACTTCGACTCAGGTCATGATCTCATGGTTCCTGGGTTCGAGCCTCGCATCTGCCTCTGTGCTGACAGCTCAAAGCCTGGAGTTTTCTTCAGATTCTTTGTCCCTCTCTCTCTCTGCTCTTCCCTCGCTTGCACTCTGTCTCTGTCTCTCAAAAATGAATAAACATTAACTTTTTTTTCATGTGCTTGTAAAGATCAGTCAAGTTCTCATGTAATAGCATTGTATTTTCATCCAGTGACTATAACTGGTTTGAAGCAAATGCTATGAATGGGCTCCCTTGCACCTGCAGTTGTGAAAAGGGAATGCTTATCTGAAATCAGAACAAGACATCCTTTTCCCAGTCTCTGTCAATATACAAAGGTTTCTGATGTATACTGGTTGGCATTGCAGTTAAAATCATGCAAAAAATTTAAATTATAGCCAGTACAACTCAGAAAATTAGAGATCAGCATAAACTGTTGTACTTCCATGATAGAGATACAAGTCTCAAATTATATGTCTTCACAGTGCAAATTAGATGCTTAAAGCAGAACAGAAATTTAGGTATCAGTTACAAAAGAAATCTTGTTCCCTTGTTCAGTAGTTTACACCAAGGAAATGTTTAGGTCAATAAAGGCATACGCTAGGAACCATAAACTGCACAACAACATAACTTTGGGTTTAATTTTTGAAGTAGGGTTTATAGGCCCCAAATACATAGTGGACTTTTAATAATGACTATATGGTGAGCAAGGGGATGTTGTTAATAAAACCTGAGCATTTTTCTAATCTACAAAAATGTTTTTCAACTTTCCCTGGTGGAAATCACCGACAATTGGAGAAACAATAATAGAATAAAATGGTTAATGAGTAACTGGAAAACACTAAAGAATACTTAGTAGTTAATATTTGAAGAGTTAATGTAGCAACACTGTTGTTTCTACATTTGCTCACTTTGCAAGGTTAAAAATCTATTTTGCCTAAATTTTTATATGGCAATATGAGTGACAAATTTCAGAAAGTATTTTCTTTAAAAAAAAAAAGGTGTTAACTGTTATTGCAATGAAATTTTACCTTCGGTGCATAATCAACTATTCTTTTAAATAACAATCAACTGGATTCGCATTATTTTGTAACTGTAATATTATTTTACCTTAGAACATATTTCATATCACAGGTGTTCTTAAATTTCTTTACGCTTACCTGAAGTAAGAGGATATTTAAGATTGTTGCACTATATGCTACTTTGGATGTAAATTTAACAAAATAAAACATAAAAAATAAAATTAAAATAAATAAATAAAATAAAATAGAAACAAAAAGAGAGAATCAAGGCTTCATTTTTAAAAGTCTAGTCTTCCAAATTATTTGCACAATAAACATCCAAATTAATTCTATCTTAATGCAACTAAGACACTTTCTGAGAAAAAAAAAAGCTTGTGCTGTCTATGAAAAGTTTTTATGCTGTATAAGAAACAAACAAACAAAAAACTGATTATGACTTGGGAAAATTCCTGTGCCCCCAAATAGCTCCATCACCTGTTAACAAATGATCTAAAATTTCACTATTGTAATGGGTTTCTTTGGATTAAGTGCAGTACTGACAGTAGGTTTCTTTTCATTTCACACTTCATATTTGGAAATTTTCAAACACATACAGAAGCAGAGAGAATGGTATAAGGAATGCCCATATGCCTATCACCAGGCTTCATCAACTATCAACTCAGGGCCAGCTTCCTTCTTTCATCTCTTCTACTCAGTTCATCTCCTTCCCCCAATAAGATTATTTTGAAGCAAACTTCATATCATTTTATCCCAAAATATTTCAGTAAATCAAAGTACTACTGGAGGAGAAACACTATCATTTGTTTCACAGCATGATTTTTTTAGCTGAAATTTTGGGCTATAGAAATGTTTACTATGTTTAAGGGAAGAAATGCAGAAGTGAGGGAAGAAGCAAAGATAAAGAGAGTTTGAACCATTTACTTTTCAGTGAGTCTGTTATGGCTGCATTAAAAATAGTTCTCTTAAAACTATGCCTATGTAACAGCTTTTTGGTATGCATGTATATGAAAAAGAAAAAAAACAGCATGAGTACATCTACTTCCCCAGACAAACATCAATTATTTTATCACAGTGGAATCACAAGTGAGGAGTATTGCAGACAGAAAGAATGGACAACTCCTACAAGGATTTTTGCTATAAAGGAGAATGAGAAATAGAAGACAAGAGGTATTACAACACGTATGGATATGCACATGCAATGGTCCAGTAGAGAGGAGAAAAACTGTCAATTGAAGAGACAGGAGGAACAACCCTTAAAACTGAAACTCAAAACAAGTTATACCTGAACTTTCTTTTATATATATATAGAGTAAATATATATATATACATATACACATACTGGACTAATGCAGTCTTGGGTCTTAAATACCACTTGTATGCTAACAATTGCAGTCCTGACCTCTTCCCTGATCTCCAGAGAACAGAGCAGACTGCCTCTTTGGCATATCCACTGTATGTTTAAAGGCAAAACCCTAATGTTTTCAAAACCAAATGTCCACTTTTCTCCCTCAAACTTGCTTCTTTAATACTCTTCCTCATCTCACTTTGTGATCAGCCATACTTCCAGTAGTCCAGGGTCACACTTTGGTGGCATCCTTGATTTCTGTTTCTCTCACATTCCACAAGTCAGTTTACCACCTCCACTGCCATGGAGTGGTCCACACCATTTTTTGCTTGAACTCTTGAATGGCTCTTAAACTGGCTTCTCTACCTCAAAGTGTAGCCAGGCTCACTTCTTAAAAATGTGCCTCGGGTTCTATCACTCCTCCCCTCAGAACTCTACATGTTTTTCATCTATCTCAAATTGAAGGCCACATCTTTATTTTACATGGCTTCCAAGATTCTGATGACTTCCTGACTTTACCTCCTAATCCTCTTTTCCTCTCTCACTTTGTTACAATAATGCTTGCTTGCTTCTTGCTATAGCTTGGATGTACCAAACATGATCCTACCTCCAATCCTGAACTCATTGTCCTGTGCCTGGAATGTCCTTCCATGAGATATATTTCTGATTCCCTCTCTCTCAGTTCTTTCAGATGTCTATTCAAATATCATCTTAAAAAGACCTTCCCTGCCCTCCTTATCAACACCATTTAGTTCCTTACCCTGCATCTTTTTTCTTTTATATATTTTAGCACCCTGATATATTATGTATTTGTTTGTTTTACTGTCTCCCTTTTCCCAACCTAGCAACTACATTAAAGCTTATGAGGAAGGTACTTTGTTCTTATTTTACTTATGGAAATGCCAGCTACGTACAGGGTGCTAGGTACATATTTGTTGAGTGAATGAAAGAATGAATAAGTAAATTCTTCTTAATTTTTTCATCAGATTGATTATCTTATTCAGTCTAAGACAAGGCTTCATTTTTTTCCTATCAATCTCTAATCTTTGCAAAAAACAGATGAACTGAATAATCAAGTTCTACTACATTTACGAGACAATAACAGAACCTTCTCCAGAAGAAAAATAAAGGTACTTCTATATTTAGTATAAACATGAAAAAATTGCCCAATGAGCCAATTTGGCTGTGATTTTTTTTGTGTGTGTCCATTCACATTTGATAAAGTTGACTTAATATTGTAACCTCTTTTTTTTTTTTTTGTTTGAAGTATACCATATCTTCAAGTAGAACCATTTATATAGGACTCTAAAAAATAGGACTGACCATGTATAAAAAAATTATCTCAGAATAATTCTGCCAGCTAATAATTTTTTCCAATGTATGTTTAAGGTTTAAAGGTAAATTATTTATTCATGAACATATAAAACTGGTAAGCTAATTAAGCCTTGATTAGACTGAAAAAATTAGTTAATAATTTTAATGAATTATTAAGGGGAGTCAGGAGATATTTTAATGAATTATTTGGAAATTATTTTAATTTTAATAAAGTATTAATGGGGATCAGGAGATATTATTTAGGTGAATAAGGGATATATTTGAATAGGTTTTAATATAGGTAATAAGAAGATAAATATGATAATCAGTTTTCATTCCAGTTTGATTTTTTTATGAGGCATGAGAAATATCATGATATAGCAACACTATATTGCCTTTTCAATTTTCCTGTTCACCATTTTGAAAGAACCTTCCTCAAAGCAAATAAAGTATTTGAGATAACCCAGTCTTTGTTGTTCAACAGTTTAGAGCCTTTTCTGTCCACCTGTGAAATAGCTGGGTGTTAAATTCCTCATTTTGTTAATCAGCACCAGCTCCCCGAAGTCATTTTACTGTTCACTAGCTGGGTGTCAGAGGGTATCGTTTTGATCTCAGCTTCTTTAGATGTTAATAAATAGGAGCCAATCCTTGGACTATCAGTTTTTTTGAAAAGTAATAAACGTTTGCCTTGTTATGTAGCCCTTCTCTTGTTTGTACTTAATAAGTTCAGATGCTCAAAGTATCCCCCCTTGATAATACCTATTGTATAGCATTCTGTCATTTAAATGATGTCTTTGTGCTGGTTTCGTAAGTCTCATTGAGTAACTGGTATAAAAATGGTATTACTTATGATATTACTGAATCTTACTTTATCTGACCTAAGGAAATAGTCTGTTTACATGTTCCTCAAATAACCTAACAACATCCATAACCAACTGTGTACTGTATATGATTAGTCCTTCTTGGTACTCAAAATTAGTCCCTGATGCAGCCCAAGTCTATAAATTTAGAGTTTTGCAAGCATGAAAATGCTGAGCTCTATGTATCTTCTCTAATTATTGATGAAATATATTCTGTAAGCTGTATATTGATTATAAAAGAAGCCATAGGAAAAAATATCTTCTGATGATTCATTTTGCATTTTATTAAATTGAACAATTAAATACTGAGCTTAAGTAGGTGACCTAATCATTAATCTCTAAAAATGTCACTTTCCCAATTATATCCTAAAGAATTCATGTAAGTGTGGCTTCTATATGTAGTGGAAAGAACTCACATAATTTAACAAACTGTTGGGTAGCTCTTACTCTATATCATGCACTCATCTAAATGATTCACCATATTAATTTAATCGTCATATTAATACTATGAGAGAGGTAGAATTATTATCCTTGTTTTAGAAATGAGGAAACTGAAGCACAATGGAGATAAATAATTTGCTCCAAATCACGTAGCTAGTAAGTAGAAGAGATGAGATTTGAACTCTGTTATGTCGCCTCATACCTTTTTCAAAAGCTTCTGGATGTTGCTCTAAGTTATACATTCAGTGTGACTATCACATGAAAGAGGACTTTCACATACTCCTTCTATTGGGATTCCTGGGTCCTGCCCTGTAACAATGTTACTAGCACAGAGTAACTACAGATGAGAGGATACTGATTGGCGAACTGGGGCAGGGTCAAAGCGTACCTCCTGTGGAAGCCCCCAAACACTCTCAAGTTCTCTTAAATGTACCTTACAATGGTTAGTTTCTTATCATAGTGAGAATGAAGAGAAGAATGTGGCTTTATGAGAGTAACCTGGAATGTAACTCTGCCTTCTACAGGATCTCCAATGTGTTACAGATGTGCATGACTTGTGGTTATGAGAGAACGAAAAAGAGACTAATCTACTACATAGCTGGTTACCTGTTCAGCCAAAGTGTTCAAAGGGACAAAATCATGGTATATGAGTCAGACTGTTGATTATCATAGGGCTTTGACATTCCTAGCTGCTTGGAGCTACTCTATTATAGCTTGATGCTCTATATTGTTTAATATATTCATATTAATTTTTCTCCATGAATTTTTACTAAAGTAAGTAGGCCTTCAGCTGTTAAATATTTGCGATGATTAGCCATGTCTAGCAGTATTGGTTAATGAGAGGATTTCCAATATATACTAGGCTAAAGGTATATAATAATATGTTTTCTTCAGGCAGAAGTTTTTGCTGTTGTTTTGTTTTGTTTATTGCAGTTTTATGACTTTGACAATCAGCAGTTAGTTTTCATCCATATTTACATCTATAGATTTTTGAAAGCTGTGACAGGTACATAGATAATGTACGTAGAGTGCTCGTTTAGTGAATCTTCATCCTCATGTGTTCTGGACAACCAAATACAGATACTCTGTAGGACATTCCTTATTCCTTTGACCGAGAAAGCTCTGTTGAGCCTGGTGTCGTTGCACACATCTGGAGTTCCCTTCTCCTTGATGGCAAATTTCCAGGCACTCTTTTGAGTGCCTGAGGGGCATGGTTCTTAAAAGCCCACTCCATGGATGCACTTGTGAATGCCCTTGGGGTATTCCCTGTGTATCATCTCATTAAGGGCAGAACAGCCCTTCTTCTTGTTACTCTTCTTTGAGGAAGCCATCCAAGGAGCACAAGGGACTGTATCTCTTCAGGCAGAAGTTTGATGAGATATCAAAGGCTACGCCTAAGCCACTAGGAAGACAGCAGACAGCAAAACAAAATCCCTGTCCTCATGATGCTTACATTCTAACTGATGAAGACAAATATATATGTATGCATGTGCTTATATGTATATATAAACATATATGTATGATTGATATGTTATATAGATCTCATTACATGACACACGTATTTTATCATACATGTATGTTATGATAATATGTTATGATATATATACGCACATGATAAAAAGAAGAAGAAAGAAAGCAGAGTGAGGAATTGTCCTGAGAGAGACCAGGACAGGCTACTATCATATATGAGAGTCACAGCAGGCCATTTTAATAAGATGACATTAAACTTATTATGTTTTCTTTGTACATCCACTTAAGGCATTTCACAATCTTTTCTATGGTTTAGCTCCTCTAAAAAGGGTGGGGGGAGACATCTTAGGATTTCCAAGTGGATAACAGCAATAGGAATTTTTTTCTCCTTTGATATTAAAGGTTATCTAAGTCTCACGTACAGCTAGGAAGAAAAGTGTTGTAAGGTAGTGGAGGGGTGACAAGATGATAAATAAGTGGGTGAGACTAGTGAGATGCTTAAAGGAAAATGGGTTTTTTTTTAACATCAACTCTTTGTTACAAACAACTCTTTTGTTTGTTTTTTAACATCAACTTGTTTGTTTTGTTAAAAACAAACAACTCTTTGTTTGTTTTTTAACATCAACTCTTTGTCCATAATGGTATCTCCAATCTATCCCCTCCTTTTAAGACAATGCCACTAGAGTGGAGAAAGCCTGAAATATCCTTCATTCTATGAGCTTCCTAATCAGTCTCCATCATTTCAAATCTTTGTCCACATTTTACCTTTCTACTCTGAATCTTTTATGGCTCCCACTGCCTTCAGGCTCTTCCATATGACAGACAAACCCTTTCCAGAGCATCCCATGCCTAACCCTCTGGATCCTTGTTCATGTCCCATTTGCACACCCACCTGGTACCTCCTTAGGAGAGAAACTGCCTGTTCGTTCTGTGTCTCCAATGCTTGGCACCCAGTAGGTCCTAATAAACTATTTGAAGTAAAGGACTCAATGAGGTGAGGACAATAGTGATTAGTTTAAATTGGGTATCTAAGCAAATAAGATTAGTTTAAAATTGGGTATCTGTATCTCTAATCCTCATTAGGATTTGAACTTTAGGAAATATAGTTTTCATTTAAAAGGGAGTTCTATTATAAAAGCTTTAATGCTGTAAAATACACTTGTGTCTGCTTTCTCAGTCCACTCCAGAAAGCAGTCTCTTGGTTTTATAGGCAAATCTTTAGCAAAGATCAAAATAGAGACTTGGTATTTTTTAACCTACTTTTTACAAAGTTGTTTTCCTTTTGAATTTCTGTGATAATTATTTTCACTGCTTATAATTAAGTCTAAAAAGTAATCTTGATCCTTTATCCTCAGAGTGTATTTTAAAACTGATTTCTATTTAGATTATACAAACTGGAATTTATAATCATTTAACCAAATACCAAAAAAGATTTGAAGGGGGACTATTCTAGTCCATTTAATCATTATTCATTCAGATTTTCTTAAAGCATCTACAACTTTGTGTCAGGTACAGTTCTGGGTTCTAAAGTTAAAATAATAACAATAGTTAACATTTGTGAAGTATTTTCTGTATGCCAGATACCCTTCTGTACATACAGAATAAAAATATATCCTTGGGGCACCTGGGTGACTCAGCTGGTTAAGTGTCCAACTCTTGATTTCGGCCTAAGTAATGATCCCATGGTTTGTGGGATCAAGCCCTGCTTTGGGCTCTGCACTGACAATGCAGAGTCTGCTTAGATTCTCTGGCTCCCCCTCTCTCTGCCTCCCCTCCCTCCTCTCAAAAATAAATAAACATAAAAAAAAAACACAACATATCCTTTAATGTCCACAGTCCTCTAAGGTATGTACACTGATCATTCCCATTTTATAGTTAAACAAATTAAAGAGATATTGAATAACTTCTTCAAGATCTCTTAATAATAAATAAGTAATGGAACCAGAATTCACACCTGAGTGGACTGACTCTATACTCTCGATCATCATTACAGACTATCCTCCAGGAGGTGAGAAGAGTCCCTCTTCTGGCCCTCCCCAAAGGCAAGTTATCCAGGCTATATGACTATTCAGTCTTCAATACCCTTTTAGATCATCTCCAGAATTCTCTGCCCAAACAGCCCCAAATTATTCTCAGGGCCATCCTGTGGGTAGACTGTATTC
The DNA here is from genome assembly GCF_016509475.1 of Prionailurus bengalensis. NCBI lineage: Eukaryota > Metazoa > Chordata > Mammalia > Carnivora > Felidae > Prionailurus > Prionailurus bengalensis. The sequence goes on from NC_057348.1 coordinate 112,251,743, forward strand.
CAAACTCCAGGAGAGGGGGAACAAACAGAGCTTGGAAATGTATGTTGGGAGTGTCCATGTTGGTAAGTGATAGGCTACTTGGCAATGTAGAATAAAACTAGGAGTAAGAGAGAAGAGGAGCAAATCAAGGGCTGGAGGGGACAACACTTTACACACTGCCAGTTCCCAAACAGAAATCTAAAGAGTCAGAATTTCTAAATTCAGATCCAGCCTTGTAGAGCATTATCAATGCATATTTATCAAGATAGGAAAATAGAACTTAACTTCACTTAATGATTTCTTAGTCTGGGTTGTAACTGTTATTTGGTCATGTTATGCCCACCACTATTTTCACTCTTGCTTTTCACGCTAATGAAGTTAAGGACAGACTTGTCTAGTAATTTATATATTACTATAGGAAAAGTAACAAACAATGAAAACACCAGTGATTATTGCATAAGGAAAACTAGCTCATGACAAGGTGCTTTTCTTTGTTAGTAACTAAATGCCTCTTGGTAAACTCAAAGATGTGAAGAGATTACACTGAATTCTATTTTCTTGCCAAGAGCATTATAGTAAGAGTCAAGTATATGCATGTTTTTAGTTTTACTTTTTATTTCCCCTTATTAATTTAAAATATGTCACAGAAAAGAACATTTTACTGACATGAATTAGCCAAACTTTGTTGAATTAGTCAGCTGGCATATATTTAATATCTGTAAGTGAACGAATAGGTAAAATAAACATTTCCATACTACTTTCATGGACTAAAAGAACTATTTTTCATTTTAAAAATAAGTCTTAATGTGACCACCTTTCTGTTTTCAGAGTAAGTAAATTAGCTTAATTTACATATCAGAGAAAAATGTAATGAAAGTCAAAATGGTTTCCATTGGGATTTTATAATTGAATTAACAAAAGTACTGGGATCAATTCTTGCTCCAAAACTACTAATATTAAACAGATTTATCAGAATTGCCTTCCCTAACTTATTTTTAAAAGCTCCCAATTAAAAATTAGTTTAGGAGATAAGAATATGATCATTAAGTTAGAATTGTAGTGTTAAACTATAAGTGACATTACTAGATATATACTCAAGATGATTTTTAAAAATGTTTTTGAGTGCAGTTATTTAAAGTAATAAATGTTCATATTTTAAAACAGCTTATGCGGCCTTAAAAAGTGTCCTTTTCATGATAACCTTACCCATGAGCCAACCATCATTATCATAATGGTTTGGAGATGTGTTCTCTCTCATTCCCAGGTATTTTTGTTATTTTGTTTTACTTTGTTTTGTTTTAATCAGCAAACACTGTTACATTTGTCCAAGACAGAGTCTGTTGCCATTCCAGATCAGCACTGGTGCAGTTTCATTTAGAGAACTGCCCCCCCCCCCCCAAATCACAGTCCCCAGGTTGTATGGAGTAAGGAATCAGAGTAGCTGCCAAGGACTAGTTCAAATCAAAGTTGATGGGAGAAACCAAGTTCAGAAATGGAGGGAAAGTCTAGTAATGAAGACAGGAGGATAAAAGACAAGAAATGTCAGCTCTAAAGAAATGGACCAAAGATGTCTTATTAGGTGTGTGATGTGGGCAGTGGCTTTTGGCCCAAGATATTTTGATGTTTTGCATGGTTTAGGATCCACTTCCTTTTACAATGGAAAAAGTTGGCATTTCAAGATATGCCAGTGGTAAAATGCAGCTACAGTTGAGATACTGTTTGTTCCACATATACATATGGTACCAGGGTCCTATCCTAGGAATTGAACACAAACATTTTCCCAGATACAAGCCATTTTTCTGCTCCCGAGGAGCATATATTTAGTACAATTCCCTAGTAACTGTTATAGATACTGAGTAGAGCAAGAAACTGGGTGGAGAGCTTCATCCTTATGGAATGAGGGATTATTGCTATGCTCCAAAACAGATTTAGAATATTTTGAGGCTGAACAAAGAAAAAAAATTAAAAGAAAATTTCAAAATTCTACAAGATTAGGCTGACAGAAGGTGCCTTAAGTAATGCCAAACTAGGAAATGTCTTTCCTTATTGCCAGCTTGCTAGGAGGCTGGACTAGCTATGCGGAGTGGTTGGTGTAAGGTATTATTTGACTGCAGTAGAACAAAGAATGCAAGCAAGTTTTGAGATGTGTAGGGATTGCTGTAGAACTGGCTGTTCTAGTTGGAAACAAAGAACTCATTATAGCAGAACTGTATTATTGGCCAAAAAAAAAAAAAAAAAGGAAAAAATGACCTAGCTGGTCTCTTTTTTAGTATAAGGCATACCTCCCAAGGTGTTGCTGTATTGTCTTTTTGTGCATTTTGGTTTGAACTTTTATTGAATTTATTGAGTTGAAGAAGAGTGGATTGTAATTGGCAAAAGAAGCTATCTAGAAATGATAGATGGGGCTCAAGTTCCAAGGGAATTCATTTGGAAGATAGTAACACGGATAAAAACACTCAAGAAGAGAGAAATTTTGATTAAAAAGATCCCTTTTGGTGAGTGTTTCAACTAAAACTATCTAGAACAAGAGCCTTAATGTGAGGGCCAATGTAATATAACCACATTGCCTAACCTCTGAGGTTGGTAATGGAAACACAAGGACTAAATGATTATTAGTACCAGTCTCTAGTTTAGAGGATGTAGTTTGTTTGATGCCTCTTGAAGAATCCAAAGGCACACAATGCATGATGACATTTCATGGGACTATGATAGGATGAGAGAGGGGAGTGGGTTCCTCAGCATGTCCTGTGCCCTGCTGAAGGAAGCATAGCCCAGCTGGAGAATGAGGCCTAGTGTTCTCTGTCAGGGTGCACATGGTATTGGTCCAGGACCAATGGTTGGCTACTCTCGGAGGTCAGCATAGCATTGATGCCAGAATTCAATGCTTTCTGAGAACAGGGCCACAGACTAGATTATCTGGTGATAGACATGTGGGGCAGAAATTGACTTCCAGGTGTTATGAAAAGTCAGATATTACTTTCATGATTTCATCATCCAATGGCCTCTCATGAGAATATACCTCATGAGAATTCCTTGCCACGGTCCCTGGCCCCAGGGATCACTAATGGTTCTGCCCAAAGTAGAGATAGTGAGATATGTGGGTAATTTGGGTGATTACATGGGATCAGATGAGGCCAAAACCCAAAAGCAAGGGGTTGAATACATTGTAAAATTTAGGAAAGCATGTGGTAATAACAAACATGGGGAGAGTCCTATTGAATAAGAGCTTTGGACTTCGAAAGAATAGAGGTTGGTATTTCTGGGAGATGAGGAGGTAGGGAGTTAGGGGAGAGCCCTATAAGCAGGCAGTGAAAATGAGAACATTAAAGCATTGGTTGAAGATTTACCCAAAGAAAGATGAACTCTGATAAAGCTGAGTTTTGATGAGGGAGAAGTAATAGCTGGGCCATTTGGGTACATATGGAGAATATGGAACAAGAATTTCATAGGACAATACAGACAATAAATTAGTTAGTTATATAGTATCACTATTAAATGTCCTGAATTCACCACCCTATGGTGGTTTTTGTGGGGCACCTGGGTGGCTCAGTTGATTAAGCATCCAACTCTTGATTTTGGCTCAGGTCATGATCTCACAGTTTGTGGCTTTGAGCCTGGCATCGGGCTCTGCGGTGACGGTGCAGAGCCTGTGTGACATTCTCTCTCTCTCTCTCTCTCTCTGCCCCTCCCCTGCTTGTGGTGTCTCTCTCCCAAAATAAATAAACAAACTTAAAAAAAAAGAAGTATACACAAAAACTATGAGGTAAAGCCTTGTCATTTGACATACATGTATAAAGATGTACTTAGTCAACTTCCAGGAAATGAAGTTAAACTAGGCAATTATTAATTGAAATAGTTTAAGATAATTGAAGTATTATAGAAGATTAAATTTCTATTCTATAGGGCAGGTGAAAATTTTCTTATTATAATTCAGAATTTTCTTTGTGTGAGCCCAAAAGTAAGATGAATTTTATAAAAGACACTCAAGTATTGAGGATCATCTTTGGCACTGAGCACAGAAGAAACTTTACTGTAGAGAATAGAATATAAAATATATTATTAGGGGTGTCTGGGTGGCCCTGGGTGAAATTAACTCTTGATTTCAGTTCAGGTCATGATCTCAAGGTTTGTGAGTTCGAGCCCCACAGTGGGCTCTGTGCTGACAGTGTGGAGCCTGCTTGGGATCCTGTCTTTCTCCCTCTCTCTCTGCCCCTCCTCTGCTCTATCAAAAATAAATAAATTAATTAAAAAAAATAAAATATATTAATGTGTACTTCATGCTGTATTAGTATTATTAGCGATAATAGTATGAATTACTAAGATACTTAATTTTACATTTGGTATTAATATGTACTCCTTTCAATTTTTCATACTGATGAGGACTTACAAGAAGTTCCCAGTAGAATATAAAGACTCATTTTTGAATTGGAAAAATAATTTTATCATCTGACAACTGGGATCAGTCCATTTGAAAGAATATTAATATACCCCTTGACCTGAATAAAAATCATGCAAATCAGATAGTACAGTAGGGATAAATGACTTTAGTTACCCACTAATGGACCTGTTAAGTATCTGTAAGTTAAAGAATTTATGTAATATGTCATTGGCTTACTTTTTAAAAACCACATAATTTACTATTTTTGTATATACTATCAGGAAAGGAATATATTTCCTCACTGTGCACTGACTGTCCTTTAGCTAACAAAAAAATACTCTGTCAAAGTTAATTTACAATGCTAATTTTAAATACGATGTATTGGCATAATTTACATCAATAAGCTGCATTTCTTTAAAGTGTCAGTGAGTTTTGACAGATGTATAGGCCTGTGGCACTACTGCTACAATCTGCATAAGGAACATTTCTATCCTTCAAGAAGTTTGCATGTGCCTGTGGTTCAAAATGGTGAATGATTCTCAATTACCAGATTACTGATGGGCAACTGGATATACCTAACATACAGGGTTTGGGTGGCTTTTTTAAAATAAATCTTACAGGAGTACCTGGGTGGCTCAGGTGGTTGAGCATCTGACTTCAGCTCAGGTCATGATCTCTTGGTCCATGAGTTCGAGCCCTGCGTCGGGCTCTGTGCTGACAGCTCAGAGCCTGGAGCCTGCTTCAGATTCTGTGTCTCCCTCTCTCTCTGCCCCTCCCCCACTCACACTATGTCTCTCAAAAATGAGTAAATGCTAAAAAATTTTTAAATAAGTCTTCCCATATTATAAATTGTATCTTAAAATATTCCCATAAGTTAACAGGACTGTGCATGTTATAAAGCAAATGTCCTCTATCCAATCATGTCATTTTAACCCAGACTCTGCATTTTGAAGTGTTTTTAGAGCACATAAAAAGGAGGAGGATTTTTTCTACTTCATCAGCAAGGAAGCAAAACCCCAGCAAAGTTAAATTATCAAGCCAAGGTCAGAGAATAGGCAGTTAGGACAAGAACAAGTTGCCGGCTTCCCTGTTCCAGATTTGGCTTCCAGGGCAGAACTGGAAATTCACAAATGGAAATAGCAACTGCAAACACCATCTCAAGTGCTTCTGCCTAATTAGCATTCAGCCCAGAGCTGTCCCCTGGCAAGAGGTTGGGGAAACACGGTTGTAAAAGAAGTTCTCCCTTGTGCTGAAAAAGTGCCAACCAATCTAATTTAGGCACTCGGCACTCAGTGAGATGTTCAGGCTGGAGCTTTGGTATTAAAACTCAAAGTCTCCTTGTGCGTGGAAATGAAATGAACTTTGAAAAGAGCACTGTAGTATTTAGGGAGGTCTTTGGTACTGAGGACAGAAAATAATCCTGCTGGGGGAATCTAACATCCTCATCCCGAGAGTGGGAATAATAATAGGAAAAATAATGACATACTACTTCTATGAAAGAACCAGCTTGAGGTACATAGGAATTATTACTGAGTCATCACTGAAGGACTAATAATAGTTCAATTAGTGAGAGTTTTAAGTCATACCTTGGTATAACTGTCTTTATGTTATTCTCTGTTCCATATAGGACATTATTTAAGAGAAAAGCCTCTATAATCAGAACAGGGTTCAAACTTGGTCTGTGTACTCATTAGCTGTGTGACTTTAGGATGAGATTCTTCCCTAAGTTATAGTTCCCCATCTGTAAAATAGGCATATTAATGATTTCCTCATAGGATTTTTCTAAAGTTTCAATGAAATCATACACCTATTTTTGGTATTGTTACATAGAAGAACACCAACTGGTAGAGGGCCTAAAACAGTAATCACTTAATAAATATTTATTCTTTTTTTTATTTTCCCTAATTTATACAGTTGCATATATAGGTTTGCTTTTTTAAGTGACAGAGTAAAATATAAATACCTTTTTCGTCTTTGAAATGTAATTGCAGGAAAATCAAATGCTAAATGAACTAAATTTCACTTTGGGCTTTATTTTTTTTTTATTTAGAACAAAATTGTTCATGATATAAAGTGTTTCTTTGCTGTTCTAATCAAGTGCATACCTGCAATGTGACTTCAGGTTAAAAAAAATAAGGTATAAAATGCATTCCTACTATCCTGGGGCATTTCTTTTACACACTTAAGTATGGCATTTGAGGTTTTGATGTGAATAGCAGTGTGATTTTTTTTTAAGTGGGAGAAAGGAAATTCATACCTTGGAGAGGAAAATAGGAAGAGCCCCTGGACCTCTAGTGTGTTAGATTAAAAACATTATTTAGAGGAACAGAGTGGGAAACCGGTGAATATTTTGGCTTTTATAAAAAGGGAGTGTGCCTCATAAACAGGACAGTTGGAATGTATGGAAAAGTTCCAGTTAAAACAAGGCACAAAGCACATGACTAATATTGCTTTTCCAAGTTAGACAAATGCAGCTTTAACCAGAATATGCCTCAGAGGGGCCTCTGGAGCCCTCCCTGAATCTTGAGATTTTTGATCCTTGCTCAAGTTCCAAGTCTGAAGAAGCAAAACTATACTGAGAGATGCTGTGCCCTGACCCCTATCTTTCTTTTTGACTGAGTGTCTCTTACTTCCTCGCAAATTTCCCCCAGATGAATAAGTGTCAGAAGACAAACTGATGTGCTCAGGTAAGAGAGCAATTGCAAAAGTGAATTTGATCCTCTTCAGGAAAAATTCTTGTTACACATTGAAAACCTGCTTGGACCACCAAGAGAAACTTCCTGTCAAGAAAATAATATAAACTGCAAAGTCATTTTCAAGTGCAAACAAGTATTCTTCATATTCTTTCATCTCTTTCCCACATCTAAGAATATGTCAAAATACATGAAATATAAAATATAAACATATATGTTTATATACACATAAGCATATAAACGTGTGTGTGTGTGTACACACAATCTAAAAACAATCACAAATTTCAACAAGATTGCTGCATTGCACCTGTCTGGTCCTCCTTAATGTCAAGAGATTACTTCATCACTAACTCATGGCATTCTCTTTCTCCTGACATTTTCTGTCACCTTAGCATGGATTTCCTTGTATATTGTTTTTATTTCTTGTTCTGCACCACCAAACTCAAGTACATTTAGGATGACCTTAGACTTCAGCTTACCTGAGAAGTTCCAATTTATACCCGTTGCACCAGTGTATTTAATAATGGCCTCTTTTGTGTTAAAAAGTGTTCTGATGTAGAGCATAATTTATACGATCACCCACTGTAAGCTGCAATAATTTTTTCAAAGCTAAGTTGACTGAAGTGTGTGTATATGAATCACAATGAAACATTGGTGATATGACCTCACCAGACCACCCTTCTTGTGATGGCCCATTTCAACACAAATGAGTGTCATCAGTGGCTTCATGATGGTTCTTCTTGTAAATTCCATCATGAACTAGCATTTTGATTTATGCCATCCTAGCCCACTTCAAATTCTGACTCACGTTGGGATTGCCCCAAACAGGGCAGGGCAGACAAATGGAATGTGTAGTATTGCCCTAACATTTCTTAACCTGCCTGGCATTGAACATGGCTTTCTCCCCACTTTTGTTCTCCAAAAGTCTTTATGCTAGCATAAAACCCTATTGAGGTCACATGAATTTTTTCTGTGTAATGAGGGAGGTTGAAACTTGTCCTTGAAACATAAAGATTACAATAAAAACCTAATAAACCTGATTAACAAGAAGAAAAGATTAGTGCTATTTCATAACATTGGCATTACAAGGAAATTCTGCTCAGTAAAAAAATACTCAACTTTACAGGGGCAAAGAACATTTGCCTAATTGAAACTTGATGTAGATCTGAGCCATAATGAAACATCAAGCGAATCTGGTGGTTTTGCATCTGATAATAGTGGCAATAAAAATGTGACTTCAATTCAGTATCATTCCCTTGACATATTCAGAATTCTTTTAGAAACTACCCTTGCTTTAACACAAATTAGTAGAACTGTACATTATCAGAAAATTAGATGTAAAAAATTTGCCCCTATAGGTAGGTTCATTTTTTTTCACATTTGAAAACATCAAGATGAGTTCATCCAGATATGTATCATTAAGTAAGTATAATTATATTGCCTTTTATAATAAATAGGTTTTAGAAATGAAGATTTCTTTAATGTAAATAATCAAGAGCTATAAAAGCCTCAGAAATTAAACTACCAGATCAACCTCCACTTAGACTAGCATTTATTCATCACACATTTACTGAGTGTGTATCAGATGCTATACTTGGATTTTGGGGATAGAAAGAAAATATATGCAAGCACCTTCCCTCTACAGTCTAGTAGTCTTACTTTTCCAAGGGAAAACAAAATGTATCTCTTCAGAGTGGATGGTCTATGTCATGTAAAGTAATGTTATGCCTAACATTTCTAAAAAAGCATTTACATTAATCCTGCTCAAGTCTTTCTTCTATTATCTTTCAAACCCAGGTGAATTTTCCTCTTACTTCAGAAACAGCTCTGAGAGACAACCCAGAATGGGGGCAGCAACTCCATGGTGCTGTGAGGGGCTGGGCCCTCTTTACCTTTGTCATTTAAAAATGTTTTTTTAATTATTTTAATGTTTTTTAAAATTTATTTTTGAGAGAGACAGAGCACGAGTCAGGGAGGGGCAGAGAAAGAGAGAGACAGAATCTGAAGCAGGCTCCAGGTTTCGAGCTGCCAGCACAGAGCCTGACACAGGGCTCAAACTCCTGAATCATGAGATCACTACCTGAGCCAAAGTCAGACACTTAAGTGACTGAGCCACCCAGACGCCCCTACCTTTGCCTTTCTTACCCTTGGCTTCCAGTAGGAGGGTTCCCTCAGGGCTCAAGATGGCTGCTGCTAGTCTAGACATCCTTTTATAAGACTGGGGCACCATGCCCAGCTGCTCTGAGTTCTGGCCTGTTAACAGTTCACAGTTGCCACGTTGGTGGAAAATTGGCTTCCCTCCATCAAAGAGAGCCACATCCCAGCAATGTGTAAAGGTTAAGCCACCCCAAGTCTCAGCCCTCTCTGGACTGACATCAGTCAATGACTGACTTATGGGAGGGTATAAAAGCCAGACCCACTCTTTACCTCAAAGTGGGACAACTTTGGGGTATCATTTGTGCTCCAAGTTCTGGGTGGAATCAGGCTAAGACCAGAATTTGACTGCAGCAATATCTTTGTGCCTGGCCTTCCTGACCTTACCTTACTTCCCTTCTCAATAAATCACTTTCCAAGAATCTCTAGCTCAGGTTCTTTCTTTGGGGAGCTAAGACAATTATTTTTCTCTTATAATGTCCTCATTTCCTCACCTTTTCTCTTGAGCCACAACATACATATTGAACATTATTGAACATATTGAACATACCACGACCTTTTCCTCCAAATATATTTTGAGACTATCAAACCTAATCACTGGAACGGCTAACAGTGAAGTCAAGAAACAAAGGAATCCAAGCTGATTTTCACCAAACAAAAATATGGGTATATTTTTTAATTGCAAGTAGAAGCAAAATTATTTAGACAAAATGGTTTTTCCCATAAAGATACTCATTTTCATTTCCATGGCCTGAATGCTTGTTTGCTACAAGTTTGAAACAAACAATATGGTAAAGGCAAAGGGGAGAGAAAAATGCTCTAGGTTGGGTATTATTGCTGCTAGACAATAGTATTTTCTGAATATATAATTTAGTACCAAATTACAAAGATTAAAGTGAATTTTTCTACCAATTCTATATGAGTACAGAACTATGAACTATGCATTTGTTGCATAAAAATTATTGTAGTAAGCTGAAGTTCTGGCACAGATGCATTATTTTAATTTTAATTATATCTTGTTCTTTGTCTATTCAACAGTAAAGTTATGTTTCATATAGTCTAAATGCTAAGTTAAAGAACAAATGCAAAATGTTAATAAATAATGTGGTTTTGTATTATGTTTATATGAAATCCAAGGGGAAAAAAAACAAAAAGAAAAATACAAGTACTTGTACTATTTCCTTGCTCCCTCTGTTTTGCAATACTCCCTTAGTCACTAGCTTCCTCATGATACATCTCTAGCTCTTCAGAGCTTCCTTATTCAGATCTACCAAGAGCTTCCCATGCTTCTGCCTTTTCTTCCATGCCCCTTTACCTAATCTCTCTTAAAATTAAACTGACTTTGGTTTTGTTTCCTGTGCCTGATTTTCAAAGAAGTAGTCTTAACCACCTCTTCCCTCCCTATATTTTTGTAGGGTCATTTAAGAAACAGCACCTCAGTCAAAACTTGGAATAACTAGGTAACAGCAAGTGATTCAAACACTAATCTATTGCTTCATTTTTATTTTTACATCAAATGATAGCGTGCTAAATTTCTGTGCAAAAGAGAACTTTCAATAATCAGGTAATATATTTTGAAGACATCTGTAACAATTACATGGCCATGATATACATCTAGAATAAGCAAACTCCAAAATAAAGCAAAACTTTATTCTATGTGTGCTCAATTTGTCTGGTTTTGACTGCTATCAAAGTAGAGTATGTATTCATTGTAACAGTGTTTATTTTTTTTAAGGAAGTAGCTTTAAATAATTATCCAAGTTTAATTTAATTTGTATAGTAAATGCAATTAAGAAAAGGATACTGCCTGGAAAAAAATGCATTTCTACATTCTTCACAAATCATTCTGTCTATTCTTAATAGGAGAATCTAGAATAATTGATTCTGAATTTAAAATACTAAAATCTGTATCAGTTTTAATTGTTGGTTCTTCCAGATAACTTTGGGCATCCTTTAAATTTTGTTGAAATTTTGTGGTGTAGACTGTAGAGCAGAAAAACATTAGAAATGTTTCCTAAAACTTTCACTTTCTCTGATCACTTGACTTACGGAAAGATCCCAATGTAAACATTGAACCCTATGTTCTTTTTTAGTTACTTTTTTGGTCCATTTCCCTTCTCTTCTTACTTCTATAGATTAAACATTCTCAAAATAATATGAATAAACGTATCATCCAAAACAAAGAATACTTAAGTGACAGTCACAAATATGTAGTTTCCTGATTTTTGTGTACTTTATCCTGTTGTTGATGGATATTTATTACACTTTATGACAGACTGTTATAAAGGTCATTTCACATGCGTCAGAAACATTTAATTCTGGGAAATAATTAGAAAAATATTCAGATTAAGTCAAGGTACCCTTTGAAGAATGTGAACAAAATGAAGGTGTTGTAAGAGATTTTCAGTAACCCAGTATAGTTATGCCAAAATTGTATTTGTAACAGATTGGATTGATGTGTGTATATTTGACTAAATTGGCTTTTAAGAATCATCTTAAATAACTAAAATAAAAGCAGTAGCTTTTTATTTTTATATATTAGCTATATTTTTAAAACTGTTAAAGGGGCACCTGGGTGACTCAGTCAGATAAGCATCTGCCTTCGGCTCAGGTCATGATCTCATGGTTTGTGGGTTTGAGCCCCACATTGGGTTCTGTGCTGACAGCTCAGAGTCTGGAGCCTGCTTCAGATTCTGTGTTTCACTCTCTCTCTGTCCCTCCCCTGCTCATGCTCTGTCTCTCTCTCTCTCTCTCTCGAAAATAAACATTAAGAAAAATTTAAAAATAAGTAAATAAAAATGTGTTCATGACCCAAAGGACTTTCATTTGAAAGATGATTAATTACATTTATGACAAATTTAAAGACATGTAACACCTCCCTTTTCTTTGAAGCTAGATCTAAATATGCATACAATATATGTATACACATATAATAACTTACACATGTAAGTTATTATAACACTAATTATAATAACATTGCAATAATCCCTTTGCTGAGTGTCTATTATATCCTACACACCATGCGTGGCATGCTTATGCTTGCTCATTTCATCTCATATCAGTATTTTGATATAGGTATAATTAGTTCTACATTACAGTGGAGGAAATGAAGCCTCAGAATTTAGGTAACTAGCCTAAGAACACATCGCTGTTGAGTCACAGTGCTATGGAAATTGGGAACTTTATTTCTAGTGACTATTTAGCAATGGTACCTCATCACATCTGTTACCTCTAGTTGTAACATGAGTAAAAGTAAGACTCTCAGCCTATGCTCAGAGATCAAGGAATAGAAATTTTCAGAATGTACACACTTACATGACATTAAATTCTTTACTAATTTCTGTTTTGGTAGCACACTTTTTAATTACATGGGGTTTGTGAGGCAGTTAGGAATAAGGCAAATGAGCACAAAAGAGGGTTCTGAAGATACATGGTATAAAATATGATTCTGCTTCTATTGTCTTTCCTAATTTCCATTAGGATCCACAAAAAAAAAGTATCTTTAATAAAAACACAATGCTAAATAATACAGTGCTATGCCACGTCACTGGATGGGCAGCTACCACTCTCATAGAGTGGGAAGAAGAACCACTCAAGCACACCCTCTAATAAGGTGTCAGTGCTGAGGACTGCTAGGAAACCTCCACTGGAAAGCAGCCTCCTGTGATGTTGCATCCGTAATGGGGCAGCGAATGGACTGAGTAGACCTAGAGGCTGATGACAAACTGCTTGTGTCTGTAAACAGCACTCATGCATTGATGTGTGTTCAGTGTAATATTTCTACTTACATGAACGTGCCTGGCAAACACACACACACACACACACACACACACACACACACATCCCTTTAGCACACATTGACTAACTGCCTCCCTAGTAGCATGTCCATTCAGTGTAAAGAACTGCTTTAATTGGTGTGATATTTGCATGTTAGGTATTCCCTTAATGTGTATTTAAAATTAAAAAGAAAAAGCCTTAAGATTCTGCTTAGCAGAGTGTGTCTGGTTTGTCTTCTCTAAAGTCCCACCATGACACTTTCCGGCAGTTAACATTTGACATTATTCCCATGGAGTTCAATTTATGGCCCTCCTCCAGTTCTGCAGAATCATAAGGCCTATGCCATCCATATCCATTTATGGGATCATTTTACCTATAATTATGTAGACTGAGAAATGTCAACCCTAGAACCTGAGAAGTATTGACAGGACCAAAGTTTGTAGCCCTGTTGGTCATCATTCTTAGGTATCTGAAGTTTGAGAACAGAAGTTGGCACTAGAACTTTTTTAAACAAATGGTCAGAAGGCAGACTGTAAAGAAAACAGATTTTTGCTTGTAAACTCATTATTTACAACTTGTGTCTTGGAAGTAGGAGACTGACCTGACCTTGAATCTGGGTTAACTTAGGACACAGTCTAACAACTATTAGAAACAAAGACTATAGTCATAGAAGCTTCAGCTTCCCTTCCAACAGAGTGCAATCTTAACTGCCAAAGTCCTACCTATTGAGTGAAAGAGCTAGTCAAATCTAAACTGAAATAGACTTAATTCCACATTCCAGTCAGGTCAAGTTTAAGACTTAGTGAAGGCTAAGTTAGGTCTGCAAATGTGCTTGATTTCTTTCTGAGAACAAAACTAAGAAGGTTACTCTCTCCTCTGAATACTTCAGAAATAAGCACCTTTTATAGGTTGGCAGGCTAAGCCAGATGGAAGGATTTTAGGCTATGGAGTTTTCATAGTTAGGTGGCCACCCTAGTAGTAAAGGCAGCCCAAACATCAGTTATTTTAGCTAGGCCAGGTTGGGACAGATCAGTAAAGAAGTTCTAGATAATGTTTATCAAAAGCTGGTATAAAGCCAAGGACAAAGGCTGCAAGGGGACACAGAGAGGAGATAATGGAACTGCCGTTAAGTGTTCAGGAAGGATAGTTTTGGCTTAACCTGTTGGTTGTCTGGGGAAATACAGAGGAAGGGTGCTCACTATTACCCCACTTAGTACCTCTCTGCTATATTTACTCTCTTGGAGTTTCTCTTTTTATCTTCCCACTGCCAAAGCCCACCACATGCCACCTCTAGGTCACAGCAGCTTTAATCCTGTATTGTAGAATGTTGGGGCAAGTTGAGAGAGAAGAAAAAGAAAAACTGATTGGATGGGGACAACCAGAAATTTTGTGGGTTCCATCCCTTTTCAAACTACCACATCCCTGTGTGATTGTATATACACACACAAACACACGTGGCCCTCTTTCATTACATTTTTTTAAAAAGATAAACACAGATTAGAAGAAAAAAAGTGAAATGTCAAAGAGACATACTAGATATCACTGCCTTTATGGAGTCATCCTTAAACATACCCTCTCCCCCCAACCCCTATCCTTCCCTCCAGAGCAGAGAAGCCCCTAACTGTGTGCCCATAGTGCCTTGGTGATATCTCTCGTTGTGCTTATCACATTGTATTTTATTGTTTGCCTATATAGTTATCTCCTCACCCAGACTGTGAACTACTTACAGCTAGAATGTGTTATTTACTGTATGCCTGTGGGTGAGATGAATAAAATGCTGTGATTTCCAGTGTCCAGTGATTTCATAGTAAAGGATGGACTGTAGGAAGTATGTGATTATTCCACTAAAAACTCATGGTAAAATAATTTATGACTCATGCTTTATTATATTTTATGTGTTTAATCTCGTAATGATGAGCCTCCTTATAATGATACAAGTAGTTAGTGGCTAGGGATAAAGGTAAATAGTTTCCAGGCACAGCCACGTTACTAAAATGTCACAGCCAAGTGGGAATCTATGGACAAGTGAATTGGTCACAATCTGGAAGTGATCTAGTAAGAAAAATTACATTGGGTAAACTAAACTCATTCAGTTACTTTGTATCTAAAATGCTGAATCATGCTGCTACATTTGGTTCTGATACCCATCAAGCCAAAATAATCAATATTAACACAATCAGAATCCCCATTTATTCTATATGTCATCATTTCTCAAGAAATCAAGATCATTTTTCAGAAAGTTAATTCACTATAACCCAACATAGATTGACATGTTCAGATTGGGGTCAGTGTATGACTATATTTACAGGGAAAAATTCTAGATCCAAAAATGCCTCATTAGTTCAGATAATATGAAATATAGTGAAACATTAGCACACTAAAAAAATGTGGATCGTGTTTTACTATTGTAGTAGAATTCAAGCCAAACCCCAAACCTACCTAAATTACATTTTAATCACCCTACTTTTTTCCAACCTTATAAAACCAAATAATAACTATCCAGGAAATGTATCTGTTAATTGTTATGTAGTTAACCTTGCCCCTTCCCAAAGAAATTATGTATTTTTTAGTGTCATGTACTTAAAACTATTGGTCAGCTTATTTTGGTTTTCAAAATACATTTTGGTTTAGAATTGTATATACTTCTCAATATGAGAGTAACACCTCATTTTATCCTCCATTACAGAAGACAATAGATGTACATCCTCGAATGCAGCTTCCTGCACCAAGTGCCTTGCTCTGGGTCCGGAATGTGGATGGTGTGCTCAAGAGGTGTGCCTTTTTCTTTCTTATTTTCTTTCTTCTTTCTTCCTTTCTCTTCTCTTCTCTTTTCTCTTTTTTTCTCTTTCCCTGTTCTTCACAGTTGACTTCTCTAGGCATGATTTTATTGCCCTAATATTTTGTGCTTTGAAGGTGCATCAGGAAAAAGAAAGACAATGCTGAGCATCAGGAAAATTTTATTTGGTTGTATGCTTAGAAACAGCATATCTGGCTAACTATAAAATAAAGTATAACCTTTTCATTAGGAAAATTATGGTAATTTTGAAATGAAGTGCAAGCCATTTTATGTTTTCCATCTGTCCTATAGAGAGAATTGGCAAACACAGATAGTGACTTTTGATAGGTCAGTAGGTTTTGTGTGAAATTCTTGCTACAGCTTGGGGCATTAGGTTATATATCCTAGTTGGATTGTAGTCTTGTACTTGCTTATTAAAGAAAAGCAAGTTAGTTTATAGGGCTGTTTCATTTGCTTTTATTTGAAATACTTAAAGATAAGTTATTTACTCCATTTCATAACATTGTATATCAATTCATTAGTTACTTAAGAAAAATGGGATGCTTTTCCTTTGACATGTGACCCTATTCGTGTGATACTGTGTACATTTAAATTCTGTGGAATGGAGAATAAATCAGAAATCTTTTATTGTTCAAAATTAGTGTTTTTATATTCTAACAAGAGAAACGTACCCCAATAACAAACTTCTTAGTAAAACAAATATAATGCATTCCTTCTTTCCTGGCTGTGAAGTTGTTTTGTGAATTTTTTCTTTTGTTGATATTCTTCCATCAGAACTACTTTACATAATAAGTTGCAATGAAGAAGCCATCTATAATCTGGGGTTCTTTTGTGAAATTACAGAGATAACTTTACATTTGTTTATGTAGCTCTTGGGAATTGGAACAAGGAGATATTTAATGACCTTTTGCTTGCTATGAAGATCTCTAGCTTTTGCCTTCTCTGATTTTGCTCAAAAACTGCACCTACCATCATCTTTCCAACCTCTCCTGTTACTACTTGCCTATAACTTATGCATCTCCCAGAAGGAAAAAGAAAGCTAAAAAGTACCAAAGGATGGTGGACATTACTTTCTTCTAAAGCAAGTCAGTAAAGAGACAGAGGAGGGGTTCACAAAGTAGTCTTAGCCATGTCTGAAAGTGTCTCCTACTGACAACCCAAAGTCTTCTTGGATATACTCTAGCCTTTACCAGTGAGGAAATCAGATGTCACTCGAAACTAGGCAGTGCTTCACCAGAACCCATGGAATGAGGCAATGTCAGAGAGAGGACAATTCCAGAATTTCTATGACAAGTCCCATCACCTCCTATGAGCCAAATGACCAGACAGAACTCACTCTATTCTCTGAGCCTTCCTTTCCTCATTTCTATAACCCTGAGTTTGGAATTTACTTCTAGGTTTTTCTGTCAAGAGTGTTTCATGGCTTTATATTTCCTGACCCTAGGCCAATACTCCATTTTAGATTTTAACTAAGGAAGCCATGAAGTTTGTGTCAACTTGATGTCAGCTGCTCAGAACTTTATTAAGTGTAGCTTAGAGGAACTCTCAAAAGATGATTAAGAAACCCAGCTGTCAGCCAAATGTAACATGCCAGCCATATAAAATTCCAAGTTCCAGAGAGACCCCTTTATCTGATATCGCCGCTGGCACAGAAAATCTGGAGAGGCTCAGTTATGGGAATAGCAAATGTCAGTCCTGCCACAAAAGGAAAGATTTTGAGTATTCAGAGAAATTGGTGGCCAAATGGCAAGAGGTAATCCAAGGAGAAATGTGAGGTGGCTGCCAGAGCACAGGAGGCAAACCCATGTCTGCTGTTGATCAAATGTTTCAGAAGAGGATCTCAGAACACATTTGGAAATCACTTGGCTGTTTGTGTTCCAGAATATCCTTCTGTGTAGTACAGGGCCATCTAATTCATGTGTTGAAAATGCAGGCTCTGAAATGAGGTCAACTTGGGTTCAAATCCCAGGACCATCAGTTTCTAACCATATAAACTTGCATACATTACTCTAACTACTCTGAACCTCAGTTTTCCTTAGCTCTAAAATGGAAATAAAAATTGTACCTATGACATACTGTTGTGAGGATTAAATAAAACCGTATGTGACAAGCATTTGACACAGGCATTGCTTAAGAAATGGAGTTGTTACTAAAAGAACTTGAGTGAGACTCCAAAGCAACTCATTCAGGTTTAGGAAACCAAGAGGACTGTGTTAAGAACACAACTTAGGGGGAAGCAACCAGTGTTAGGACTCAGCTACTAGCACATCATTAACAGAAGGAGCTGTCCACTCCCTGCAGGCTGACCTGACATCCTTGAGAAGAAGAATACAATGATTAATTTTGAAAGATTACCCACCATTAGACACATATGCAACTGAGGTCTATTATTTCTTAACCAACGAGAGTGGAGGTATGGGGAAAGAATAGGCTTTTGTTTTGTTTAGTTTTTTTTCTGTGTTCATGATCAGAATAGTTAAAACTAACAAATTAAGCTTGGTTTGTATAATTTTCAAGGCTGGTCAAAAGTAAAAGATCACTAGAAAATTTGGACAGGGTATATTCGATTTGCCTACATTCTTGTATAGCATGTTAACCTGATGTTCTAGATGTTTTGCCTGCTCTTTCTCTCCATGTTACATAAAAATAATTGTAAAATAATTAGGATGGAAAAGACCTTATCAGTATTGCCTAGTTTAACGCATCAAGCTCCTTTTTAACATATGTAAAAGACTTGATGAGTTTTGAAGAATTCTCTTCTTCTCCTGCATGCTATGTCATACACAGATTGTGATCACATAGTCAGAAGTTCAGAGGGCAGCCTTCGAACGTAATTATACTAAAATACAACACAAAGGTATTCACCGTCAAAAGGAACATGATAGAGTTCTTTCATTTCCGTGCAGATTGCCATGTTTGGAAATCAGAAAGACTCAGAAATAAGAAGAAAAAGCTTTTCTTATTTTTTCCACAAATAATTATATTGAATGGATAAAAGTAACAAATGATGAAAAGCTACCTGAGGTAACTTCAAACCTGGGCTTTTCATTTACAAATGGGATTTAGATGCAGAAGGAGTATGGTTTTGCTTGTGTATTTCGTGTAGAAAAAATAAAACACAAGCATTAGAAGAAATTAAAATGACACAAAACACCACAAATTAAAAGGGTGTGGTTTCAAATTCTTTTCTTTTATACAAAGTGGAAAGTAGGCCGCAGTGGGCAGGGGCAGCATTCCATTCTTTATTTTGATGTCACGGTCTTTTCTTCCCTTCTCAAACCTAATTGTCAAATTGGCAGTGCTTTTCTAACTCCGTTTTTACAGCAGAGTAAAAACAGCCATGCTGATTCAGACATTGCAAAATAATTGAGACTATTTTGCCTATTTCAGCAAAATGATTTGACATTTAAAGGTCAAATGGCATAGCGTGATGTATAGTTGCAGTGAATTAACCGTAGTCCCTTCTTTTCCATTTCTGTGTACACAAATAACAGAATCCCTAGATGAAAAGAAAAATCAGAATTACTTGTATTTTATTTCTTTTCTTGATTTGAAGTCTTGGTGTTTTTCCATCTATTAAATGCATGTAGCCCTTTGTCTGTGGCCTGTCATGAACATAGAGGTACCAAGTCTTAAGTACCCTCAATATTGCTCAAACTCTAGGACAGGAAGGATCCTCTCATCTATCTTGGAGCTTTCTGAAGGAACGTGATACATATGATAGCAATATATGCCATCATTCTTTGAGCTAAATCTTATATTGAGTACCTCTAAGTTTTATCAATGGACAGAATAAATTTGGATACAAGAAATTAAGGTTTTGGAGATTTTTAAACATCATGATAAAAATCTGGGTATATGGTCAATAGCAAAGCAAATTGAATTTTTCTATTCCCATGAAGTCATTTACCAAATGACAGCTGGAAATCTTGATTGAAAAGAATATATCCTCTTAATATATCCTCTTAATATCTCTTAATATATTTATATTACAAGGGTGCTTCACACTCTAATTCAGGATCAGTACTGTAAATATCAGTACAGTAAATATTTTTTAAGTTTTATGGGCCACATACTGTTTCTCTTGTATGTTCTTTTTTAATCACTTAACAGCATTTTTAAAAGGTAGAATGCATTTTTTTTAGCACTCAAGCAATACAAAAACAGGGCATGGATTATTGTATTTGTACCACCAGGCCTAGTTTTTGAACCCCTGTTCTAAATTAAGAGAGGAATTAAAATCTTTGTGTGAATGTTTTTATATTGCCTACCACCATCCCATCTATACTAGTGACACAGATGTTACTATTCATAATTAGTGATCTAATATTCAACTAATATTGAACTTGATAATTTCCTTCTTCCATAACCCTTTGAAATTCTATGCTTCCCCTAAATCTAATGCCTATAATAATTACATTTACTTGTTTAATGGCTGGATTCATCAATGGCCTATTGACTCTTTGACAAGGTCTCTGTCTTGTTCCATTCTGTATCCTCAGCACCTAAAAACTACTGACCCTGTGTAAGTATTCAATCTGTATTCTTTGATTGAATGATTAATTTGAAATCCAATTCCCTGGATCAGCTGAACTGAAGAAGGAATGACTGAATGTCAGATCATAATAGCCACTGCCAGTAAAATCACTGAGCAAATAATCTAGCTACTGTGTAAGCAAATGTTCCAAATAATTCAGGCCAACATTATATATAATAAAATATATTTCTATACTTTTTAATACATTTCCTGTTCTTAGGGGAAAACATGAATGGTTACATGAAAAATAAAAATATCAATTTTTTTTCTCAGGATAAGTTAAATTTTAAGCTTGTTCCACTAATTCCAAGTTTCTTGAATGGCTATTGAATAAAGATCAACTAACCAATGCTGAATGGTAATAAAAGTTCTAGATTCACTTGCAAATCCAGTATAATTTTAGCTCCAATTTTCTATCTTCCAGCCTCATTATGAACATCTTTCTTGGTTTATTAAATTATTTATAGGCTATTGTGTGTCTAAGATGGGGGATTTTGTGGTCTAAGAAATATACATCTCCAGTTCATCCTTTTGTGAATTTTCAGCACCTTACATTGGGCATGTGACTCCTGAGGACCCTCTCTCATATTCTGAACATAAAAATTTATAATGCATACACCAATTGGGTTATTTGAGAACTGAGACTTACATTTGGAATGAATGAATGGTCTATTTTGGATAAATTTTCTTTTGAAGTAGTCTTTCCAATGTAAAATATTTAGAAAGAATTAAGTTGGAATGATTTTACAGTGATCAGTTAACAATATTTAAAGTACTTGGTTTAAATCTCCTCTTTAATTTTCTTCTTTTTAGATAAGATTTAGGAATTAAAGCTTTATTTAAGACAAATTTTTTTAGTATTCTTTTTGGAAACAAGCAGGTATTTTGAATAGTTGCATAAGTTTTGTGACATTGGAAGATGGCTTCTTTACAATATTTGCTGTGTGGTTTTCTTTGGTTATAATTGAGACAGTATGCACTAAAAACATCAGTGATTTTCCTTCTTTTAAACAGGATTTCATTTCAGGTGGATCAAGAAGTGAACGTTGTGATATTATTTCCAATTTAATAAGCAAAGGCTGCTCAATTGATTCGATAGAATACCCATCGGTGCATGTAATAGCAAGTGAAAATGAAATGAATACACAGGTGACACCAGGAGAAGTGTTGATCCAGCTGCGTCCAGGTTTGGTGATTTTCAAATAAATCTTGATGATTCAGACTTTAAATTACATTTAGCTTTATTTGCTTATATTTAATATTTTGTGAAAGGCAATATTATTGTAGTAGAAATAACAGCGGGCTCAGAATAAAGAAATCAGAATTCTGATCTTTTTTTTGTGCCTACAGCTAGCTAGCTGTGTGGCCTCGGACACTCTGCAAACCTGACCACATTATATTATAATTATGTGTTTCCAGACTTGATCACATTGTAGTGTAATTGTGTTCCAATTCCATTGCCAGCTCTTGAAGAAAGAGAACATGTTTTATTCCCCTTTTTCTCCAAAGCCTCACAGAGTGCTGGCTTTTAGTAAGCACTCTGTAAGTATATGTTGACTTGATTAGTTGATTAATTAATTAGTAAGAGATGTAAATTAAGCTAAGTCCTTAGAGCCTTTGCGATAAACTTTTAAACACAAAACTACAATTCATAATTATCATAATTGAGCTGCTTTGTGATGGCTCCTGAGAGTAACACATAGTTCTCCTCCTATACCTCTCTTATACTTGCCATTTCATCACATTGTATTACACAGTTTGGCACATGTAGTAGGCCACCGGAAATTATTCATTTTCTTCCACTGCTAGAAAATCCCAGTGTACAAGCTACATATGACAAGATAATTTCAGGTACATAGGTATGCATCAGTCAATTAGATGCATTTAGATTTAAGCAGTATGCAATTGCCTTTAAGTCTTCATTATTTCATTCTGGGTGGTCTTGTCCTGGCATTAAATTTTTAAAAAACCATTATTGACACATGACCTCCCTTTTCCAAAGCTGAGCTATTTCTCCAGATTCTTCAGTTACCAGAAAAACAAAGTCTATTTCTTTCTTGGCGTCAGGCATATTCCCAGCTTCCAATTAAAACTATGCTCTTCACCATATAAAACAATTATACAGCCCAGTATGGACATATACAAGCAACAGTTGGAAAGGGATACACAAAAATGAAGGTAATTAGGTTGGTAAGATTATGCCATTCACCATCTTCTATTGCTACCATAACAAAATTGTGTACACTAGGGGACTTAAACGACAGAAATTTATTTTCTCACAGTCCTGGAAGTTAGAAAGTACAAGATCAAGGTACTGGCTGATTTCGTTCCTGGGGAGGGAGAAAAAGAGACACACAGAGAGAAGAAGATGGAGATGGAGGTCTCTGGTGTCTCTTCCCATAAGGGCACTAATCTCATTAAGAGGGCCCCACCCTCATTACCTCATCTAAACCTAATAATCTCCAAAGGCTCCATCTCCAAACAACATCACATTATGGTTTAGGGATTCAACATGTAAATTTGGAGGGAACACAATTTGGTCCATAGCTCTTGATATATAAAATAACATTTTCAAAGGCCATGGAGTAATTTTAGATATTAGTCATATTTTAGACAAGAATATTTAATTCCAAAAAGCAAAAAAATATTTTTATAGGTCAATATGTGTGTACATTGTGCTATAATATTTGAAGTCAGTATAAGAGAATAAACAAATATTAAATAACAAAGAAAAGTTTCTCCTAAATAAAGTCTGTCTCCAAGAATAAATCAAAACTCTAGTCATAGACCATTTAATAATAACAATAACAACAACTGACATCAAAATACATGGGATGTCGGGCACCTAGGTGGCTCAGTCGGTTAAGCATCCAACTTCGGCTCAGGTCATGATCTCACAGTTTGTGAGTTCGAGCCCCACGTTGGGCTCTATGCTGTCAGCTCAGAGCCTGGAGCCTGCTTCCAATTCTGTGTCTCCTTCTCTCTCTGCCCCTCCCCCACTTGTGCTCTGTCTCTCTCTGTCTCTCAAAAATAAATGTAAAAAAAAAAGTTAAAAAAAATACATGGGATGTGAATGAAGTTGCTCCCAGAAAAATTAAGATCTTTAAATACTTTTATTATTAAAGAAGAATGAACAAAAATTAACTAAGCATCCAAATTAAGATACAGGAGTAAAAAAAAAGGCCATAAGGAAAACAAGGGGAAGGAATTAATAAGTTAAGAAAAAAATTAACAAAATGAAAAAGAGAAATAAAAAAGGAAAATGAATGTATAAATCCAAGAGCTAGTTCTTTTTAAAGTCCAATAAATAGACAAATTGCTGGCATAGCTAATTAAGAAAAGAAGAAAAGAAGTAAATAACCCAGTTATATAGATTACAGCCAGAGAAACAAATATTAAGGGAAAAAGCCATTAAGAAAAAATTAATCACAAAAATCTATGGTAAAATGTATAAATCTTAATAATATAGGTAATTTTAAGGAAGATATGCATGATTAATATTGACTCAAGAAGAGAGTGAGCCCTAAGAAAGCTAATAAAGATCAAAGAAATTAATAACATTATAAAATTATAAAATACTCACATTAGGTCTAAATGTTTTCTTCAGAATAAATGATTTAATGTTCACCCAAACATTAGGAAATGCATTATACCTGTACTACATAAACTCTTCCATTAGTTTTAGAAAAGCCCTAGAAGCTACTCAGTTTGTACAAGGTTAGCATAACCCTAGTATTAAACCCTTAACATATTAAGAAATCACATTAAACCATATGTGATAAGAAAAACAATGCCAAAAGGAAAAAATATATGTTTGTTATCTCAACAGATGCTGAAAAATTATACAATAAAATTTAGTGTCTATTCTGCCAAAATAAAAATTTAAGAATAGTTCCTTAATATATATTAAAATCCTTCTGGAAGTTTTATGTAAAAGCAGTGAGACAAGAAAACCAAATATAAGTTATAAATATTTTTAGAAGATAAAGCAGAATTATCATCATATGTCTATCTCATAAATCCAAGCAAATCAACCAAAAATAATTTTTAAAATAGAAAACAAAAAATAGGGGAACCTAGCTGGCTCAGTCCACAAAGCATTCAACTCTTGATCAGGGCCATGAGTTTGAGCTCCACCTTGGACCTAGAGTTTACTTAAAAAAAATGAATAAAAAAAAATACCTCAGCCTTTGTTATATAAATAAGGTATGCATATTAAAATAAATATATAAATATGCACATAAATAAATAAATAAATAAATAAATTAATTAAATGGCAGGTTTTTTAAAATATTCAAATCAATGGATTTCTTACATAATATTAAATATAATTTAAAAAGGGATAAATTCCTAGCAGCAATCTAAAACTCAAACTGTCTAGGGATAAACTTTAAAAAGAAAATGTATAAGATCCACTGTGCTACCTAGAAGATATGAATAAATGCAGAAGAATTTTATGTTGCTGATTAGGAAGACAATATTATGGCAGAAAGAGTTAAGATGCCAGAGTAGTAAGGGGATCCTGGGCTTCTCTCTTCTCTTGAACACAGCTAGGTCAACATCAAACCATTTTGGATACCTAGGAAATTGATCTGAGGATTAACAGAACAATCTTCATAATTTGAGAGAAAGAACATGGCAGCTTCTCTTAACAAGCAAACCAAAACACACCTAGGATCTAGGACCTAAAGAATTATTTTTAATTTTTTAATTTTTATTTCATTCTATTATTACTGTTGTTGTTTCTTCCTCCAAAATGACAAGATGGAGGAATTCCCCTCAAAAGAAAGAACAGGAAGAAATTATGACCAGAGATTTAATCAATGCAGATGTAAGTAAGGTGTCGGAACCAGAATTTAAAACAATGATTTTAAGGATAGTAGCTGGGGTTGAAAAAAGCATAGAAGACACCAGAGAGTCACTTCCTGCAGAGATAAAAGAACTAAAATCTAGTCAGGCCAAAATTAAAAATACTATAACCAAGATGCAAACCCAAATGGAGGCCAAAAAAATGAGGATGGATAAGGCAGAGGAGTGAAAGAACAATACAGAAGATAAAATTATGCAAAATAATGAAGCTGAAACAAGAGGGAAGCAAAGATCAGGGATCATGAAGACAGACTTAGGAAACTCAGTGATTTATTAAAATGTAATAACATTTGTATCACAGGAATCCCAGAAGACAAAAAGAGAGAAAAAGGGGCAAAAGTTTATGTGAGTAAATTATTGCTGAAAACTTCTGTAATTTGGGGAGGGTGACAGACATCAAAATTCAAGAAGCACAGAGAACTCTCATTAAATGCAACAAAAGCTCATTATCTCTAATACATATCATAGTCAAATTCACAAAATACACAGACAAGGAAAGAATCCTGAAAGCAGCAAGGAAAAAAAAAAAGCCCTTAACCTACAGGGGAAGACAGATCAGGTTTGCAACAGATCTGTCCACAGAAACATGGCAGGCCAGAAAGGAGTTGCAAAAGATATTCAGTATGCAGAATGTGAAAAAATATGCAGCCAAGAACACTCTATCCAGCAAGGCCATCATTCAGAAGAGAAGGAGAAATAAAAAGGTCCCAGACAAACAAAAACTAAAAGAGTTTGTGACCACTAAACCAGAACTACGATAAATTTTAAGGGGAACTCTGAGTGGAGGAAAAAAAAAAAGCAACAAAGACTAGAAAGGACCATAGAGCATCACCAGAAATATCAACTCCATAGGTAACACAATGGTACTAAATTCATATATTTCAATACTTAGTCTGAATGAAAATGGATTAAATGCTCCAATCAAAAGACATAGGGTATCAGAATAGTTAAAAAAAGAAGATCTGTCTATATGCTGCCTGTAAGAGACTCATTTTAGACCTAAAGACACCTGCAGATTCAAAGTGTAGGGATAGAGAACCGTCTGTTATGCTAATGGACATCAATAGAAAGCTGGAGTAGCCATACTTATATCAGACAAACTAGATTTTAAAACAAAAGACTGTAACAAGAGATGAAGAAAGGCATTATATTGTAATTCACCGTCTATCCATCAAGAAGATCTAACAGTTGTAAATATTTATGCCCCCAACTTGAAGGAAACCAAATATATAAATCAATTAATAACAAACATAAACATACTGCTAATAATCCAATAATAGTGTAGGACTTTAACACCCCACTCACAGCAATGGATAGATCATTGAAGTAGAAAATCAACAAGGAAGCAATGGCTTTGAATAACACACTGGACTTAACGAATGGACTTAACGAATATATTCAGAACATTTCATCTAAAGCAGAATATACATTCTTCTTGAGTGCACATGGAACATTCTCCAGAATAGATCGCATACTGTGTCATAAATCAACTCTCAACAAGTACAAAAAGACAGAGATCATACCATGCATGTTTTCAGATCACAGCACTATAAAATTTGAAGTCGACCACCAGAAAAATTTGGAAAGCCCTCAAATATATGAGGTTAAAGAACATCTACTAAAGAATGAATGGGTTAACCAGGAAATTAAAGAATAAATTAAAAAAATACATGGAAGCCAATGAAAATGAAAATACAACAGTCTAAACCCTTTGGAATGCAGCAAAGGCAGTCCTAAGAGGGAAGTATATTGCAATTCAGATGACATGATACTCTATGTAGAAAACCTGAAACCAAAAATTTTCCAGAAATGTCCCAAATACATAGCCTAACCTTAGGCTATGTAAAACTAGAAAAACAGACAAAAATAAAAACAAAAAACTATCAAAATAAAGTCGAAAGCCAGCAGAGGAAGGGGAATAATAAAGATCAGAGCAGAAATAAATGATATAGAAGAAAAAAAAACAGAAAGGATCAATGAAACTAAGAGCTGGTTCTTTGAAAAAATAAACAAAATTAATAAACCCCTGGAAAGACTTATCAAAATGAAAGAGAAAGGACCCAAATAGATAAAATCACAAATGAAAGAGGAGAGATCACAACCAACACCACAGAAATACAATTAGAATACTTTGAAAAATTATATGCCAACAAACTGGGAAATGTAGAAGAAATGGACAAATTCCTAAATACTCACAAACTACCAAAAATGAAAACTGGAAGAAGTAGAAAAACTTGAACAGAACCATAACCAAAAAATGAGAATGATTCAGTAATAAAAAAATCTCTCAACAAACAAGAGTCCAGGGCCAAATGGCTTCCCGAGGGAATTCTACCAGACATTTAAAGAAGAGTTAATACCTATTCTTCTCATAGTGTTTCAAAAGATAGAAATAGAAGGGAAACCTCCAAACCCATTCTATGAAGCCACCATTACCTTGATTCCAAAACCAGACAAAGACTCCACTAAAAAGGAGATTTACAGGCCAAAATGAAGAAGGATGCAAAAATTCTCAACAAGATACTAGCAAATTGAATTCAACAGTACATTAAAATAATTATTCACCATGATCAAGAGGGATTTATTCCTGGGCTGCAGGACTAGTTCAATATTCACAAATCAGTCAAGGTGATACATCACATTAATAAAAGAAAGGATAAGAACCATATGATCCTGTCAATAGATGCAGAAAAAGTATTTGACAAAATATAGTAATTGTTCTTGATATAAACCCTAAACAAAGTAGGGATAGATGAAACATACCTCAACATCATAAAGGCCATATAGTAAAGACCCACAGCTAATATCATCCACAATTGGAAAAACAGATCCTTTCCCCTATGGTCAGGAACAAGACAGGGATGTCCACTCTCACCACTACTATTTAATATAGTACTGGAAGTTGTAGCCTTTGCAATCAGACAACAAAAAGAAATAAAAGTATCCAAATCCACCAGGGAAAAGTCAAACTTTCACTATTTGCAGATGACATGATACTCTATGTAGAAAACCTGAAACCAAAACTTTGCTAGAACTAATACATGAATTGAGCAAAGCTGCAGGATATAAAATCAACATGCAGAAACCTGTTGCATTTCTATACACCAATAAAGAAGCAGCAGAAAAAGAAATCAAGGAATAGATCCCATTTGCAAATGTACCAAAAACGATAAGATACCCAGAAATAAACCTAACTAAAAAGGTAAAAGATTTGTACTCTGAAAACTATAAGAACACTTATGAAAGAAATTGAAGAGTACGTAAAGAAATGGAAAGCATTTCATGCTCATGGATTGGAAGAACAAACATTGTTAAAATGTCTGTACTACTCAAATCAATCTACACATTAAATACAATCACTATCAAAATACCAGCAGCATTTTTCACAGAGCTAGAACAAACAATCCTAAAATTTGTATGGAACCACAAAAGACCCTGAATAACCAAAGCAATGTTAAAAAAGAAAAACAAAACTGGAGGCATCACTATTCCAGATTTCACGCTATAATACAAAGTAATAGTCATCAAAACAGTATAGTACTGGCACAAAAACAGATACATAGATCAATGGAACAAAGAAGAAAACCCAGAAGTGGGCCCACAACTACATGGTCAACTCATCTTCAACAAAGCAGGAAAGAATATCCAATGGAAAAAAGAGTCTCTTCAACAAATGGTGTTGGGAAAACTAGAGGGCAACATACAGAAGAATGAAATTGGATCACTTTCTTACACCATACTCAAAAATTAACTCAAATCGATGAAAGACTTAAATGTGAGACAAGAAGCCATAAAAATCTTACAGGAGAACACAGCCAGCAACCACTTTGACATCTGCCAGAGCTACTTCTTATTAGACACATTGCTGAAGGCAAGGGAAACAAAAGCAAACATGAACTATTGGGACTTCAGCAAGAAAAAAAAAATCTTCACAGCGAAGGAAACAGTGAACAAAACTAAAAGGAAGCCTATTGAATGGGAGAAGATATTTGCAAATGATATGTCTGAAAAAGGGTTCGCATCCAAAATCTATAAAGAACTTAACAAACTCAACACCCAAAAAAAAATAATCCAGTTAAGAACTGTGCAGAAGACATGAATAGACACTTTTCCAAAGAAATGGCCAACAGATACATGAAAAGATGCTTAACATCACTCATCATCAGAGAAATACAAATCAAAATCACAATGAGATACTATCTACACCTTTCAGAAAGGCTAAAATTAACAACACAAGAAACAACAGGTGTTGGTGAGGATGTGGAGAAAGGGGAACCCTCTTACACTGTTGGTAGGAATGCAAAGTGGTACAGCCACTCTGGAGAGCAGTATGGAGGTTCCTCAAAAAACAACATATAGAACAACCTTACAGTCTAGCAATTGCACTATTAGGTATTTACCCAAAGAATACAAAAATATAGATTTGAAGCAGTACTCAAACCCCAATGTTTATAGCAACATTATCAACAATAACCAAACTATGGAGAAACCCAAATGTCCATTGACTGATGAATGGATAAATAAGATGTGGTGGTAAATATATATAGAGAGAAAGGGAGAGAGAGAGGGGGAGGAATATTACTCAGCCATCAAAAAGAATAAAATCTTCCCATTTGCAAGGATGTGGATAGAGCTAGAATGTGTTATGCTAAACGAAATAAGTCAATCAAGAAGGACAAATTCCAGGGGCACCTGGGTGGCGCAGTCAGTTAAGCGTCCAACTTCAGCCAGGTCACGATCTCGCGGTCCGTGAGTTCGAGCCCCGTGTCGGGCTCTGGGCTGATGGCTCAGAGCCTGGAGCCTGTTTCCGATTCTGTGTCTCCTTCTCTCTCTGCCCCTCCCCCGTTCATGCTCTGTCTCTCTCTGTCCCAAAAAAAATAAATAAACGTTGAAAAAAAAATTTTTAAAAAAGAAGGACAAATTCCATATGATTTCATTCCTATGTGGAATTTAAGAAACAAACAGATGAACATATGGAGGGCAGAGAGAATAGAGGGAAACAAACCACAAGAGACTCCTAATGATAGAGAACAAACTGTGGTTTCATGGAGGGAAGTGGCTGGGAGATGGGCTAGATGGGTGATGGCTACTAAGGAGGGCACTTGTGATGAGCATTGGGTGCACTGCATTCTACTTCTCAAACTAATATTGCCCTGTAAGTTAACTAAAATTTAAATTAAAAAAAAGGAAGACAATATTACAGCAATGGCCGTTTTCTATAAACATACTCTATAAATGTAACAAACCCAAATGAATCAATAAATAAGACAATCCCAATCCAATTTGAATGAAGATTTTTAAAGCAAATCTTCAGTGATACTCATTATGCATGTATCTTTGTATAAAATAGAATATTCATATAGGATAAATTCTTATAAATAGATTTACTAGGTCAAATATATATAAATTTATATAGGTTCCCAATGTATATTATCAGGTTATTTATAAGAAAAATGGATGTCCAGTTAAGGCTCTCAGAGTCAACCTTGCCTTTTCATTCTTTTTAATCTCTTAAGTTTTTACATGTAACTCGTCTGTTAGCTGTTTTCTTTTCCCTTTATCCTAGAATTAAAAAGCTGCAACATTTTTCCTAAGCTTACTTTAACCATCTTTAGTTCTTTTTGTGTATGTTATTTGCCTTTCATACAAATTTTCCTGTTTTTCTAACTGAACACTAATTTTTAGTAGCTTATACATGAAGCTTATCATATATTATTTGCCTCAAATAAATATGACTATATCCTCTCAAAATGTCTTTCTCTGTTTTATATACTCGGGATTTGAAAATTATAAGGTGAATTTTTTTTTCTATTATTGTGTTACACTTAAATATACACATTTAAATGAATTTAAATTTAGTTTGTTCCTTTTTGTATATATAATGGTGGTTGATTCTTCCTGAGACTAAAAATTAACAGTTCAGAAGGTGCGTAACAGTTTCAGTGCTATAGATAAACAATAATAGTAATGGTGATGAGGCAGGAGAAAAATGGACAGGCATGAGAGATGTCTCTCATTAGCATCCCCAGGGGTTGGTGATTGATGAGCAAGGAGACACTGGAGCTGTGGCTTAAGTAACAAGGTGAGAGGTATGGCTGCCTTCTGTGGAAGGTTGGTACTGAGTTCAAACTGAGACATCTTAATTTGAGGTAGTGACTTACTGTATCTGAAGCTGAAGTTCAGCAGGAGGTACAGGTTGGATAAAGATGTGGGAGACCTCAACGTGAGTTCTTAACTAAGGTCACTGAAGGCAGTATGGGGAGTAGAAGAGTGAAAAGAGAAATGCTTAATGTCTATGTCAATCACTATGGGGCTTGATTCTATTTAGTTTCCCACTACTATTTGGATTTCTGTATGCAAATTAGCATAATTGTCTAATGGGTGTAAGCCATCTTTCCAACATAGCTATGACAGAACTCTATATTATAATATACATATACAACAAGTAGTTAGTAAATTACATTTAATAAGTTCATCTAAAAAATGCATATGATGGGGCACCTGGGTGCTTTAGTCAGTTAAACATCAGACTCTTGATTTCAGCTTAGGTCATGATCTCACAGTTCATGAGATTGAGTCCCACATTGGGCTCTGCGCTGACAGTGCAGAAATAACCTTTAAAATAAATGCACATGGCACCAGTTGTTTTGTTTTGTTTTGTTTTAAGTTCATTTATTTATTTTGGGAGAGAGACAGCTCAGGGGAGAAGCAGAGGGAGTGGGAAAGAGAATCCCAAGTAGGCTCTGTGCTGTCAGCGCAGACCCAACTCAGGGCTCAATCCCATGTCTCTGGGATCATGACCTGAGCCAAAATCAAGAGTTGGATGCTTAACTGACGGAGCCACCCATGCACCCTGACATGCCAGCTTTGAAGCATAACATATGAAGCTACACTTTACCAACTCCAGATATATAGAAACATCACTCCTCATGATATGAAAGTCCTCTCTACCATGACACATATAATGCATACCTAAGTGTAAAATGAATTTATCCCCTAATATTGATATTGATTTGATTTATTTATAATCACTTATTCTTATCTTATAAAATTCATTATGTTCAATGTAGCATCTATTAAGAATCTAAAAAATTTTTCATGAATACTTCTATTAGATCATATACTAACTCAACTTTTTAAACAATGTTGGTAGGATTCTATTGTATATTTAATATATGTAATATATATTATTGAATCTTTAAAATTTTAAAAATTTAAAAGTGACACTTTCTTTTACTTTTTACTTCTTAAACTATACTTTTTTTTTCTTATTTTTACCTATCAATCTTATGGAAAAATAGTAACAGAAGCTACTGATCCTACTTGATGTTCCCTAAGAACACTGAAATGAAATCTTTAGGAAGGTAGGAGAGAGAAAGAAATCCTCTAATTCTACTTCAGAAGTAATATAATGTATATGATAAGGATAAGTATAATCTATACCTCACTAACTTAAGAAAATGTTTCAACATTAATTCATTTTTGTATTGTAAAAAAAATCCCTTTAGTGTAGCTTAATTTAAAATATAAGATTTTTCAGGTATTCTTCTTAAATTAAAAAAAATTAACCATAAAAAATATAGAAGTCATTCATTCTTTTCCCCTCTACCCCTTGGCACAATCCCTTATTTTATCCCCCACAGAAAGTCAGAAACGTGCTGGAGTCTGTGCCTTGATGTTTCAAACCCATCTCATTCTGGGGCCTTCTTCCCCCACCCAAGTACAAGAAATTGGCTCTTCTTTCTTCCTACTAGTTTTCCGCAGTTTCTTTATAGTTTTTCAATTTCATCTTATGTAGAACGTTTTTAGTTATCTTTTCTTAATGTCCCACCATGGTTGTTTCAGCCAAATCTTCTGAGCTGTTAACACCATTATTTGAGTGATTTAAAACTCATTCTCACTACTTTTCATTCTTTGCGCTATTGACACCAGTACTGGCAATAGCTCTAAGTAGGTCTCAGCTTTCCCCCAAGTCCTATTTCTTATTCTATGTCACAGACTCACTTCTTCCCTTTGAAGTTAATTGACAGAAGAAAGGATCCGAGCTTTTAGAATCTCAAAAGGTATAAGAATGAAACTTTCTTGGAAATAATATAAGTAGTAGCATAAACATTTGGGGCCAGATGATATTCTTTCCTCCTCTGTGGGAAAGAAGTCATAGATATTAGCATCTCAGGAAGGTAAATTTGTGGACCTTTTGAAATGCTGTATCAAAATGTGCTTCAGTGTAGTTTAGTTAAACACATCTATGAGTGCCTATGCATGTACCAAATCCAGAGGCTTCAGAGATAAATGAATAGTTTTTACCCTAATGAGGCTTATAATTTAGTAATAGTAAAAATGATAATTACTAATGTGTGTGTGTGTGTGTGTATATATATATATATAATATATATATTATATATATAATATATATAAATATATATTTACATTGTACCAAATACTGCAGTAAATATTTTACATAATGTTACTTAGTAGCTCTTAGCCACTAAAAGAACCCACCTCTCTCAGAGTAGCATTTATGACATTACTGCCTACATTGATAACCTCAAAGCAATGATGATCACAGATACCAAATCTTATTTTTACATGTGTTTCTTTCTCATCCATTATATTCAAAATTTCTAATGTCATCTGTCTTTTGAGCCCTGTGTTGGTGGTACCCCAGTATGAACTGAGTGGAGATTTTATATGGGGACACAGTATCCATGTCCCCATGAAAAGGTATTTCTACTACCTCCAAGAGAATGTTTCTTCCTCCTGTATAAATGAAGCCAAAACCCAGCTAGAAAGCATATATGGAAATATCTCAAGCTCATGGGAAAAACAATAATCCAAGCATGGCCCCTTCAGTCTCCTCCTTAACAAGCAAAGTGGAATTTGGGATTAGTCTATCTAGGGCTGCCTACTTGAGCTGACAACTAGAACCTTACAGGAACCTCAAATGCCTTGCAGTTTAAAAGAGGTAATGTTTGTTTTCTCCAGCAATGACTAAAAAGCCTGTGCGTGGGAAGAGTCTCTTTTCCCCTTTATTAGAAACTTGTCTTACTGAGGCCTCAGCCCAAGCTGAGGTCTATATACTTCAAAATCAAGCTAGGGGCGCCTGGGTGGCGCAGTCGGTTAAGCGTCCGACTTCAGCCAGGTCACGATCTCACGGTCCGTGAGTTCGAGCCCCGCGTCGGGCTCTGGGCTGATGGCTCGGAGCCTGGAGCCTGTTTCCGATTCTGTGTCTCCCTCTCTCTCTGCCCCTCCCCCATTCATGCTCTGTCTCTCTGTCCCAAAAAAAATAAATAAATGTAAAAAAAAAAAAAAGAAAAAAAAAAAAAATCAAGCTAGAGCAGCCTAAACCCTCCAGCCCTGACCATTTGGCAAGGCTTCTATACAGCCATCTTCTCTGAGGCCAGTGAGACCACGATTTGCTTGCAAGGCTAAGAGCAGCTACTGTATGCTGAGAGCTCTTGTATGGCTAACATTTGGTTGGGCCTCCCCTAATATCTTAGTCCTCTAAGGAACTATGCCTTTGCAGATTCTGTTGGCTAAGATAACGAACCAACTTTATAACAACCTGCATAATACACTAAATATCTAGGGCATTATTCAATAACTCCATGAAAACACACAGCCTTTCATCTTTAGACAGAGACACAATAAACTGTAATGATCACCAAGATGAAAATACCATGTGGTCAGTGCCTAAGGTCTTCAGCTTATACCCAAGTCAACAGTTAAAAAACAATTACACAACTGGTAAAAAATAAAAAAAATAAAAAAAAAGGAAGAAGCTGATCCACACATTAAACCACATGAACCACACTCCCCAATTATGTTCCATTTCTATTTCTTATCAACTTGGCTCTGTCTAGATTTCTGACATTCTCCTGAATTGAACCTCTCCATCCAAATAGCAAGACATTTCCACAGGGACAGGCATTCTCGCTAGCTACTGGGAAAGCAGAGCTGAATATACGCTCTTTGGAGGCAGCCCAGCTCCTAAAGGGAAGGAGTGAGGGAGTGGGATGGGTGGCCTTCACATGCCAAATTCTCCTCCCAAAAGCTTGGACACAAAATAAGAGTGTTACAGTAAAGGGATTTCCAGCACATACAGGCAAATTAGTAATGAGTAATTTCTCCCATCATTATTATTACATGCCAGAAAAACCTTATTATATTGAATACATTCTGTAACTGACTTGAAAACATCTGACTTATAAAATAATTTGCAAGAGATTATTGCTACTTCTGAAAATATGATTTGATAAATTAGAGGATTCTTTTGATAGGTAGATCAGGCTACCTATTGTATTTACAAATTGGTGTTTATTAAAAAATTTTCTGCTCAAATTATTCTCCACTGATACTTAATGACTTACGAAGCACTTACTTTATTGTTTAAAAGTGTAAATTCACAAATTACCTATATTTAAATTGATGACTTTTTACCATATACTTACAGGCTTCCAATTATGGAATGAATAAGTCATGGGAATAAAAGGCACAGCATAAGGAATACAGTCAATACTGTAATAACAATATAACAGTACCAATGGTAGCTACACAGCATAACATAAAAACTTGACAAATCACTAAGTTGTACACCAAAAACTAATGTAACATTGTGTGTCAACTATACTCAAATAAAATAAGTAAATAATAAATAAAAATAAGTTAAAAATAATTACAGAACTACCAACTCCATAGAGTACTATATCCTTATATACAATGATACAGGTCCTTGTAGCAAATGATAATGGATAGAGAATTAAATAAAATTGCACTGCAGACAGTTGTTGGGAAGCTCCCACATTTCTCCTCATGGTGACCCTCTCCTCTCATCTAGTTCCTTGGCCTCCATGATCCCTCCTCAACATATGTTTATCAAGTATCCACTATGCATTAGACAAATTGTGTTCCCTACATTGCCCAGGTACCCAGTGGGGCACTGCTGGGTACCATTCTTTAGATTACTGTCTCTTTCCTTCTCACGATTAACTGTCGGGAAGAATCTCATTATCTAATTCATAATGACATACTACTTATTTTGAATAGGTTAACATACTGCTCAGTACTAGAGTTTTCACATCTCATACGTAAATATGCCTTAACCCAAAGGGATAAATTTGCATCTGTATCCAGTGAGAGGTAACTTTTCTTAAGATGCCTTTCTAGTTTTCCTCAAACCAAAAGCCACTTTCAAACCAATACAGCCACCTACTCTTGAGATAGAATGCTACTTGCTGTACTGTGCTATGCTTTCCTAGATACTAAGGGAAACACAGGTTCATGTGGCAATATATTTCCTATTGCATTTATACTGGCCCATATGTTATTATCTGTGCACTACAGAATTGTGACAAATCCATTGTAGAAGCTGGAAACAAATAAATTGATGAGGTTTTCAAACTGCTTTAAAATTATTCCAGGATGTTCCTAACTTCATTCATTATGTAAAAATTTGTGGTAGTTGTTCTGTAGATAAAATATAACCGATTCATTGAGAGCTTATCCTGAAATGTTTACAATGAATATTATATGACGTTTGTGTTTCTTTGAACTAGAAGCGGAAGCTAATTTTATGCTGAAAATTCATCCTCTGAAGAAATACCCTGTGGATCTTTATTACCTGGTTGATGTCTCAGCATCAATGCACAATAATATTGAAAAATTAAATTCCGTTGGAAATGATTTATCTAGAAAAATGTCATATTTCTCCCGTGACTTCCGCCTTGGATTTGGCTCATATGTTGATAAAACAGTTTCACCATACATTAGCATCCACCCAGAAAGGATTCATAATCAATGCAGGTATCTAGAGGTTGATGTGAATTTCACAATGCCAAATTAATTTTTTTCTTAGAAAATCTATTTGTTTTTATATAAATGACTTACTAAATTTTGTATTTGTTTTATTAAGTGAGAAATGAAAATATTTGGAGAGGAAGTATGTTTTTATCTGAAAACTTATGAGCTTATAACTTGGACTTCTTGTTTTATGTTTTTTCAAATATGATTCAGTTTTATCACAAAAAAAAAACCCTACAAATAATATTAGTAATTTTAGAAAAAACCCAATATTCAGGCTACTATGTATAGCAATACCTGTTTGAGAATCCTGTTTTTGTCCTTTTTGATTGCTCCAAATTTGTTAAATGAAGGTTGGTCAAATTTAAAGTGCTTATATTGCCAGTACTGCAACTGTCTTTCCTTTACTGTGTTGTGACTAGGTTTGTAATTTTGTTGTTTAAGATGTGACTTCAAAGAAAGCTCTGCTGAAAGAGCCTCTTTTCTTATCATTTTGAAACTCTGATTCTAAATGGCATATGCTCCACTATGAAACAAGAACTAACCTTAAAAATAAAAGTTTCTCACACAGTATCCCAATTATCCTGTCGAGTTGTGAGGCAGAAATGTGTTCAGTTCTTCGTTAATATAACATTTTATTTTAACATCTTTCTTATTTCCATAATCTGCCCAGATCACTTTAGAGTGTACACTCTAATCTGCCCAAACAACTCTGCTAACTGTTGTAATGGATGCATGTCCTCATGGAGCTGTGTGCACCTTCTCCTGAACGTGCATGTGCCTGAGAAATTGTTCGCACTTTTGGGGACATCATGGGATTCTCAAAACAATTTTAATAAACTTTCATGATTCGTTGATACTTTCACCCCAATTATCACTTTAAAAACTAGCATAATATTTTAAATATCAAACAATGGTATAATGTTTTCACTAAGTTCCTAAAAAACATTTCCCAAAAAGTGTTTTTCAACTATTCCATGGTCAAATATGATAGGAAAGCACTGCAAATTCTTATCTCCTCTTAAAAACTAGCCATGCATATTAGCATAACAAAAGCTCTGTAGGTGTCCTATATTGAACACGCTTAGTCTTTAGTTTTTGGATACCAAACCATTATATTCCTATTTCCTACTTGCAAAGAAACATCCAACAGTATTGAACTTTTCTGTGATTTTATAAAGTACTGCTTTTCTCTAATAAAAGTTCCTTGGCAAAATATTATTCTATGTTCTTTTTTTAAACCAAACCACACAATTTTACTGTGAGTAGTATTTTGGATCTTTGAATGAAGCATAGCAAAATAGAATTTGCATTTCTTCTTTTTTTACACAGCGACTACAATTTAGACTGTATGCCTCCCCATGGATACATCCATGTGCTATCTTTGACAGAGAACATTACTGAGTTTGAAAAAGCAGTTCACAGACAAAAGATCTCCGGAAATATAGATACACCTGAAGGAGGTTTTGATGCCATGCTTCAGGCAGCTGTCTGTGAGGTAAGAAGTTTCATATCATTTTGCTCAGATACAAAATTCCCCAAGAATTTAAGATTTTTTTTTTCCTCTTTGGTGTATAGAGTCAAAACATAATATAGAAGAATACATTCTTCTGACTCTTACTTGTCACCAGTGTTATTCATTTTGGTATGTGTTCAGGACAGAGGGGCTAAATTGGGAGAGGGAATAATAGGGAATAAATAGGAAAATATAAAAGGGAAAGAATAACTTACGCACTTGGAAAATCCTTTCCAAAAGGGCTACTATTTTTCACTTACCACTTTCCAAAGAAGAGCCCGAAATAGCCTGTTTTCCTACTCACATTGTGTTGGTGCTCTGCACTTTGTAGCCCTGGCTTGTTCTTCCTCTGGGGGAGCGCCAGAAATCTCTAGCTGTGAGATGTGCAGTCAAATGGCTATGGTAAAATAGAGGGTATACAAATAAAAGTTAGTGTTATTTAGGAAACAGCATTGTATTTACACACATCATTCTAGCCTGACATAATGTTGTTAAATTCCCAACTTTACATTTCTTGAGATCGAGACCACAGTACAGATCTATGGTATGGTACAAGATCTAATTACATGTTTATTTTAAGAGTCATATTGGATGGCGAAAAGAAGCTAAAAGATTGCTGCTGGTGATGACAGATCAGACATCTCATCTTGCTCTTGATAGCAAATTGGCAGGCATAGTGGTGCCAAATGACGGAAACTGCCATCTGAAAAACAACATCTACGTCAGATCTACAAGCATGGTAACATAGCAATAGATTCTTAGTAGTTATGATTCTTTTGGCCAAGATATAGGTTTAAACTGACAATTCACCTGTTCTTGTACCAAGAAATTATCTGAATGGGCATGATCCAGAGTTCGGATACACCATGAGAGAAAAGTTATGTAATAATGCAATCGGTAAATGCTGATTGATATATTAAGACTAAAACACTTTAACAACATCTAGTAGCTGACTCTCTGATATGCTAAAAAGCACTGTATAATTTGTAAAAATGAAAGTGATATAGGAGCTTACTGTGTATGGAATTAAAGAACATTAAAAGGAAACGTGTGTGTATATGTATGTGTGTGTGTGTATATATATATATGTATATATATATATATACATATATATGTATACACTTTTTGCTTTATATTAAAAACAACTGGATCTGCATAGTTGGTATCTAAAAACAATATTAAGGATTGGTAAGAAAAGTGTATTTGGCCTGAAGAATCCTCACAGTATAATAGGGAGAACTAAATACAGACTAAGAAAAAAAGGAGTAAAACAAGCTTGGCTTTCAATATTCTGGACCTCACACCTTCCGTCTGAAGCTTATCTATATTTAGGGGATCTTTTTTTTAAATCAGTGGATAACTGGATTGCTTCCTGAGGATTAGCTTCAGCTCTGAATCATATACTTAATACAGTCTCCTAGAACCACATCTTTCCTAGCATTAGCTACTCTATATGTGGAAAATCAACTTTGGGAAGCATCATTTATTTCTGACGCAAACTTATTTATACACAATGTTAGAACAAAGCTTCCAACTTACTCAGATCTTGGTATCCCAGTGTCTACATATTTTTTCCCCTGGTTTTATAGGAAAAAAAATCCGACAGTTCTGTTCATTAAGTAGTTAGATCCAAAAAACTTAATTATTTATGTCCTAAGAACATAGCAGCCAATTAAAAATAATATACATGAATCATCAAAAAATACATGTGTGTATATTTATGTCATTCGTAGTAATGAACTTAAGAATAGAAATTTGCCAAGCCTCAGAATCAGACTAGACATCACCACCCTCATTTCCTGTTCCACATTGATTTTCATGCTGCCCAGTTTTGAAAGATATGATATCATCTAAAGGAACAAAGCCAAATGTAATCTTAAAAACACAAACTACCTCCAGCTAGTAGTTCATGGCTACCTGACAGATGTCAAATTATCACCTTGAAATTTAACGATATTCCAAGGTGCTCTGGTAAGTGTACCGTAGTGCTCCAAGGCATCTCATCCTCAAACACACTTTGGGAATTTCAATATTGGAAGCATATAAGTTATGTAGAAATTTGTGTGGTTCCCATAAGTCAAATTTAAATAGTTTAAATTTAGTTAATCTGGAGCATCTTACCAGACTTACTAAATATCTAGAGGAGCAAGTATTACTGCATAGAATAAGTTCATCCCTTGGTTGGTTTAGCCCTCGATAGCAGCCTCAAAATTTAAAGATTTTAAAAGGTAACTAGAGTTTGAATTTTAAAATTGGGGATTTGGAATTATTCCAATAATGTCTTTCCCTTTTCTAATTCTCTTCTATTCAGTCACATTTCACTTTGGTAGACCCACCCATTTTAATTTAGTCATTTCTTATCTTTCCTTCCTTCTATTTAACCTTTTTAAATCTGAGATAGAGTTCTAATTATTTACTAGGGAGTGGAGGAGGAGACAAGAGTAACTATTCTATTGTGAGCCAAGGAGAAGCATTTTTTTAAAGAAAAAATAATAATCACATTATTCTCAAATTGCATTGCATTATCCTTTTGAATTTTTGCCAAGTCACTGAAGTCATGTCTTTATAATTATATTTAGAGGGTGCTGCTGTCCATCTTGGAAAGATTCCTTAAGGCAAAGAAATGCTCTCATGATTTTAGACATATACCATGCCATATAACCTTATGGAAATTAATTATAATTCTGGTGGAATTTTGCACTGTGTTTGGGCTCTTATTACATCAGGAATTTGGATAATCTGTCATCACCTCCATTTGCCTTCTTGAACTTTGTTCCACCTACTTAATAGAATGAAACTTCCACATGTCACTGATGTGTATTGAGTAAACCAAGGAGCAGTGTGTTTGTTAATACCTTAGAAGAATATATTTATCTCATTTATCCCAGGTCTTTGTTTTAAGGGATCTTCTTCCTAAGAATTCTCATTCCCTTCATTTCCAGGGACACTGCCCTAAAACAAAAGAAGTTGAAGCATATTGATTGATCCCTCGACTATGCATTTATATCTGCAAGATGTGCTACTGCTCTGAACCTTCCTATATCCAAAGCTACCCTGAACCTGACTCTAAGCAGAGTTACCTGCTTATTTTAACATGATCTCCACCTCTCTCCTATTTGGCCATTATAGAGGAAATTAAAAAGGTATAAGTTAGACAAGCAATTAAACACTTCACTTACTGGCTCTACCTCCAGTGGCCAACACCAGCAATGCTGAATGGTATCTGGGCTTCTTGGTCTAAGACTCTGGTTGTTTTATTTATAAAAGGAAATAACTGATAAAAGACCTTTTATATGACTAAATAACATGGGCCAGAGTTCTGCTACTTGTACATATAGCTATTTCATGAGGGTCAATGTGACTTCCAAAATAACAACAACTACCATGTTTGGGGTATTTATTAACTGAAACCACTATAGCAAACACTGCATACAGCATCGAATTTATCTTTACAGCAACTGTAGAGTAGTCATAATTAGCCTTTTTTTTTTAACAAACAGAAAAACTGAGGGTAGAAGTACTTAAGTAAGTTGACTAAGGACAGATAGCTAAGAAGTTTTAATAAGTAGCAGAGGTGGGGCTCAAGTAGCTCAGTCCAGTTCAATCATAAATTAAAATCTGTATTCTTTGCCACAGTGTCTCAAGGGAAAAGTACAAGAAATACAGCAGTGAAGTCCTTGGTGTAATTTCTGATCTAATTTCCTGGTTGCAGTCTTACTTATGAAAGACATAAAGCACATAATTTGTCTTACATGAATAAAGAAGATAGAATTAAAAATAGTTTCTATTTACACATTATTAAAATTAGTATATGGCTTTTGGAAAATAATATTATACTATTGAATAAATTACATTTCCACTGCTTTTTCTCTAATTCCAGAATGAAAACTTGAGTAATATAGTTTTATAACTTATCCAGTAATAATGGCTGTTTAAAATATGGCATTCTTTCTAAAATAGTAGGTATTAGTATAAAAATCATTAAT
This sequence comes from Prionailurus bengalensis, assembly GCF_016509475.1. Taxonomy (NCBI): domain Eukaryota; kingdom Metazoa; phylum Chordata; class Mammalia; order Carnivora; family Felidae; genus Prionailurus; species Prionailurus bengalensis. The sequence continues at coordinate 112,294,228 of NC_057348.1, forward strand.
GGTGTAGAAGAAAGTTATTAATACTGGGTCTAGAATTTCAACCTGTTTCTCCACCCAGTTCCTCCAGGATGATTCTCAGCCTCCCTCAGAGACTTCCTTACAGTATTCACCCCATGCTTGGCAGTGGCCAAGAATAACACCAAGGTCTACAGTAACAGTGAAAGGGAGCTGAGGAGCAAAAGTTGGAAGAGGCACACCAGCCATGCAATGAACCCTTCCTTATTCGTGGATTTTTAAAGGTTGTTATGACTGTCTGTTCTGGATGGAGATATGCAAATTGGCAAAATCCTACCACAGTCCTAAATGTATTTAGTAGCTTAGATTTGGTGTTTCTTTTTCTATCCAGCCTTTTTTTTTTTCTTTTTTTGTCTCATCATATTATGGTTCAGGGATTCTTCATCTTTCTTATCACATAACTCCTCAGAATCCCCTTGCTTTGGGATTCATAGTTCATTCCCTCCCCTGAAGCCTCAATTGGATATACTCACCGCTGAACTAGTCACCATCTTAGAGGACAGAAGCTGAACTGCAGAAGGCATATTAGGCATTACTAAAGAGTTTTGCTTCTTTATGGGTGAAAACGGTCAATATTCTGCTTGTGACTTCTCATGTAACTTTATTTAACATGTTGTTCACTTATAGTAAGCCAGTTAGGAAGGCTTTTTTTTTTCCTCCATGTATCTCAACTACTTGGAATTATATTCAGTTTTTCCAGAGCTGCCGCTGAAGATAGGAAGCCTGACAAGATGCTTGACTAATTTAATCTATAACTTTGCTGAGTTAACAAAAGTTAAAGTTATTATATTTATTTGTGTTCCTATTTTTCTGACAGGGCTATTTCGGACATTTTCAAATGTCTGAGAGCGTCATTTATAATTAATGCTATTATATAGCATTCCATGTAAGGAGACAATATTAATCTTTTAGTAAAGAGACTTTTTACTTATTTTTGCTGCTCTGTGACTAAGAAGTAACTTAGAAATAACCTCAGAAAGTGTTAAATGTTTCCCTTTTTCTGCTGCTCATCTTCTTTGTCTCAGACACATATCAATAAAAATGCTAATTCATTGAGCACTTATTTTATGCTGGCACATTGTTGAGCATATTGTTTATGCTATCTCATTCATATCTCTTCAACCCATTTTATAAACAAGGAAGCTGAAACTTAGAAACCTCAAGTTAATTTATGCAAGGTCACTGAGGTACTACAAATATCAGTCAAGATCCACACCTATGCTGTCTAATACCAGAATCCATTGCTGTGCTTATGCTGACTGCCTCCATTTATTACCCTCAACCCTAAGCTCTATGATCTATCTGCTGGACCCTCCACATACCTTAGCTCATTAAATCTCCAAATCAACCCAACAGAGTAAGCATCATATACCCATCCACAATGATGGGTATATGGAGAGGGAGGGCAAATACCTTGCTCTGAGTACTTGATTCTCAGATCTCTAGCTTGCCCCCTATACCATAGTCTTCATACTGAGTACTGACTGCTTTTCAGAAGCCAATGAATGCGAGTGATTTTGGTGACACTGAAAGAAAGCTAAATTAGGAGTCATTTAAAAAATAGTTTTAAGCATATTCAACCCTGAAGTCTTCCCAAAATAATTATTCTAAATGTTTTGAACACCTAAAAATATACTTTCCAAGCCTAAGTTTATACAATAGTCCTAATTTTACATGATACTGAATGCTGTTTCTAATGAAAAATAAATCTAGAATAACCCCTAATCTTCTACCTTTTGTCACAGACTGAGGCATAACAGCACAATAACTATTTAAAGTAAAATGGAGAGACTGTCTAAATCAAAACCATCCTTTTAAGAGCATTAGTATTTATTTAGTTGCAGGGAAATTACCGATTTGTAATTATGGGAATAATAATAACAGTAATTCTAATATGGCTCCACTGAAGCATGTAATAATAATTTTCACCTTATTTCTTACTTTTTTCTGTTTAAAACTACTTAAAACTATAACTTCTAAAATTAATTAAAGAGATAAGACCAGTTTAAAGTTTTTTAGCACCTTTGGGCTTTATGAATATGCACAATCAGGAAAGTAAAGGAAATGTCACCTGGGCAGAATGCACCTAGAAAATTTTATATCCTGTTTTAAGTCCACGTGCAGTTGAGTTTTTTTTTTTAAATAGTGTTAAAATTTTTAAAACTAACAAAATGCCTCTGTTCAGCTTATTGCTCTCTTAACTTTTAAATTATAAATATGCCATAAGAACAATAATGACTTCAATAATAACTTTAGAATAGATCTAATCTGAATGTTTCTCATACTCAAAGAAAAATAGCCAGAGAATGATCTCTGCAAACAATATTTAGTTGGTTTTTTTTTCTTTTAAATTGAAAGCAAAGGCTGCACACAGAAACACCTGGGTTAGGCTTAGAGTAGTCTGGCACTGCTTTTATAATGGCTTTGAAAATGAGCTCTGAAAAATATAATGGTTTGCAAAAGTGGCACAATAAAAATAAAATGTGATGAAAATATTTATGAAATAGAATGTTCCAATTAAATGATATGTTTCAGTTCCGTCATATTTAAGCAGAAAATTTTTATTACCACTCTTCATTGAAAAGCTTACAAAAGTTATCAGTCCGTCCCCCTCCTTCAGTAACTGGGATAGCATGATTACAATGATAGTGTGTTTGCCAGGAGCCACAAATTCAAACATTTGAGGGGCCAGGTACAAAGGCAAAACCAATGAAGCAAATGAAGCATAGCTTATCCAAGCATAGCCCAATATCTAACCTTTAGTAATGTCCTCCAAATGGCTTTTACTAAGCAGTATTTTCTTGAAAGCTATCTTTTATTAAGTCCTATGGTACTTGTCACATTACGTTATATAACATCACCCAACATCATAGTGAGATAGATATTGCTAGTGCCTCCATTTTATAAATAAGAAAATGGGGGCACTATAGGGATCAGGAATTAGTCTGTGGTCACACAGCCTTATATATAGTAGTGCCTACAGTAAATGCCATGAAGTGTCACATCAGGACATGAGTTCCTAGTCACCATTAATCTGGATTTAATAATTACAGAATGGTGAGTAAAAGCCTTTATACATATTAACTCCCGTAACCCCCACTGTAACTATGAAGGGTAGGTACTACTATTTATACCTGTTTCATAGATATGGAAACTGGATCACAGAAAAGTTACAACAGTTATCCAGCATCACATAGCTAGTAAAAGCAGAACCAGGAATTAAAGCCCAGGTGGTCTGTTTCTAGAGCCCCTGCTCTTGGTACGGTTCTCAACTGGAGTGATTTTGCCCTCCAGAGGACATGTCAATCTCCAGAGACATTTTGGTTGTTACAAACAACTGGGGAAGGCAGGAGATACTGACATCTAGTAGGTAGAGGCCAGGGATGTGGCTAAATACCCACAGTACACAGGACACCAGTACACCCACAACACAGAATACATAGCCCAAAATGTCAATAGAGCCACTGATAAGAAACCCTGGTCTATGTGATTACCACTGTGCAACTATGCAAATGGAAAATAGGCAATTGCCAGAGATGGAGACTGACAACACATAATTTAAAGTCTTTATCTCTAAATAAATCTCTGCTATCAGAGTACTTTCATTTTATCTCTTTCTTCTAAAACGTGAACTGTAAAAATATAATCCAGATAATTGCGTACTTTATTTAACAAGACATTGGCCTTTTTTCATCTTATGATGATATTCACTACTGTAAATTCTCTATTAGCTTATAAAAATTTTTACCATCAAGTTCAGTTTTATGAAAAGAATCTTAAACACTTCTCTTTTTCGTCACTATTTATGCACATTATTAAAATTCTCCCATACACTTCTACACAACTATCTCTTTAACTGGAATTGCTCCCAATGAATCTTTCTTACCTCCTCTTTCCTTCTGACATTTTTAAGTTATTTCCCACAAGTCACAGCGAAGGTGTTGGTGAAGAAGAAAAATGTGAAAGGAATCCTTTTGCCCTTAATTACTTAGCAGCTGTCTTGGCACATTGCTTTCCCTTTTCCCTTTTGCCCCTGAAATGCCTGTTATCTCTATTAATTATTTTCAGAGTTTAGAGAAACAATATGTAATGGGTTGGACAGAGGGGGAGTTAGAGATGAGGAGCACTGACGTCACCAGAATTGGACAGCTGGCTGAGAGGGAGTGTTCTGCTAGTGAAATACAAGACAGAAAAGATAAAATATTTAAAAGATAATATGCTGCATGGAGGAAAGGGGAAGGGGCTTCAAAAACGGCCATTAATCCACAGCTCTCCTGTCAACAGTGGTTTATTTAAACATCTGTTAAACATTTGTAATTTTAACAAATCTACCTCAAAGTAGCTGGAATTTTCTTTTAAAACAGATTTCTTTGTAGGGTTCAAAAAATGTGTCTTTTAAACTTAAAATCCAACTGACCTCTTAATGAGCTTCTGACCAAACTAGAACCTTCTAGATTTAAATTTTGTGTACTTTTGGTCAATGTGACTTCCTGTTTTTGAAAAGGGAAAAAAGATTAAGAAGGCTCCAAAAGCTGCTTACATTTGGAACTGTTCTTTAAATATTGATTTTATGTGAGTTAAGTATAAACTGGTTAAAAACATATGGATTAAATTATCCTTAAAATATGAATGGTTTTAAAACTTAAGGGGGAATGCTTGGCAAACTGTGATTATTTTTTGTCAAAGTGAAACTATTTCAAAAGTAGTTGTTACCATTAAAAAATATATTCCCAATATAAATAGATTTGTTGTTTCCTTCCTGGACTTGTTCTCTTTAATTCACTAGCATTATGGAAATTGTCAGAAATGTATTTTAAGAGTATACATAGTATCAACAAGGCATAAGAATTTATCTAGCAGAACTTATATTTTGGGAATTGTTTTTCTATTAGTTTACAATTATATTCTTAAGAATTGCTCTGGGAAGAATTTTTTCTGATGCAAATCCATGTGGTAATACTTCTTAAACCTCTTCATAAATTAGTTTCATATCACATTTAAATGAAGTTGATGTAAATTTGATTTGTTTTTTTACCACAATAATAAGTTATATAGAAATGAGATGTATTTGTTATAGTTATTATCTTAGTCCATTCTGTCTGCTGTAACAAAACACCATAAACTGAGTGACTTGTAAACAATAAAAATTTATTCCTCACAGTTCTAGAGGTTGGGATCTAAGATCAAGGCACTGGCAGATTCTGGGATCTGGTGAGAGACCCTTTCCTAGTTCATACATGACACCTTCTAGCTGTAATGTTTTCACCACCTCACATGGTGGAAGGGTCTCCACTGACCCTCTTTTTCTTTTTTTTTAAAGTTTATTTATTTTGAGAGAGAGGACACATGTGTGAGCTGGGGAGGTGTAGAGGGGAACAAAGAGAATCCTAAGCGAGTGCCATGCTCTATCTCACAACCATGAGATCATGACCTGAGCCAAAATCAAGAGTCAGATGCCCAAAAGACTGAGTCCCCCAGGCATCCTATGGCCCTCTTTTATAATAGCACTAATCCCATTCATGAGGACTCCACCACCTTCATGATCCAATCATCTCCCAAAGGCCCATTTCTTAACACTATCACCTTAGGGGTTAGGATTTCAATGTATGAATTTGGAGAGGAGGACACAAATATTCAGATCATAGCATGCTAGTGATAGTATTTTTAACAACAAGGCTGTTATCTTATATCTATGTATGTAAGTTTAATATGTGGGTATCAGCTTAGGCTATAAGAGAAACTAGTCAAATTAATTCTTTTACTAAGTTCACATAGTTTGCCAAAACACAGAAATGTTAACCAAGATGGTTTAGCAAAATCTCCTCTTAAAGAAAACACAATTAGCATTGGAAGGTGAAAGGAGGAGTAAAAACTACAGAGGAATTTGAGCTTGAATCACATGATATGTATTAGGTTCAGCCACATGATCCTTAGTTGCAACTTAGCTAATGCAACTAAGTACCAACGAACAGGTGAGGACCACTGCAGGTGAAGTTTGACATCATCCCTCTGAGAACTGTCTAGTTATGAAGTTGTTATTTGAGAGCATCACTTTAATTTCTGGAAGACCATTTGTATAAAGAAAAAATAAAGTACTATGTCTAACTATATAACTTTAGATACCATTTGATAGTTGGCAGATTTCTCATATTTACTAAATTGTATACCCTTTCTCCTACTCTTCCCCAGATTTCTCACTAACACAAGAATAAGTATAGCTCAGCACAAGTTTTATTTATCAAAGTACAACAGATTTATCATATATCACATGACGAAAAGGTTAAGTGTACTGATAAGCTGAGAGATCTGAATACCTCTTGTACGAGCTGCTGGAAATAAAAATCATAACTGCTATTAGTTTTGAGTACCTATCATATGTAAGAAGCTGAACTAAATAGATCACATGCAATTGGTATCTTTTTAATCTTGCTTGCAATCATGGAAGGCAGAAACCACTGACATGTTACAGAGGATGGACCTGAGATAGAATTTTTACCATAAAGTGACAACCTGGGATTTGAGTGCAAGGTTTTCTGCTTTTGTACTATATCATGTTATATATCAATTATATATGTATTTATGTTTATACATGCATATATTTGTATTTCAGCACTTGTCACTAAATTTCAGAATGTGACTGTCACTAATGTGTCTCTATTTCTGAATAGTACATTATCTTTTAGTGATAACACTGTGAGACCAAAGTTAATCTAAAGAGGTGCTGAACACACTTTGCATAATGTTGATTTAACCTTCTTCATTTTTCTGACTTACAGGTTTATATAGGGCTTTTATCTAGAAAATATCCTTAATATGTTGATATTGATCTTATTTTTTTTAATTTAAACGTCTCTAATAAAATCTTAATCCTTCCCAACACAATATATTTTTATGTCAGTCATATGGTTTTCCTCATAATAGATGTTTGGGTATGTATGGGATTGAGCTAATAAATTTCAATCCCTTCTTTTTTTCATTATCTTTTTCAGGAACATCCCTCACTAGGCCAACTTTCTGAGAAGTTAATAGACAACAACATTAATGTCATCTTTGCCGTTCAAGGAAAACAGTTTCATTGGTATAAGGTGCGTGAATTCCAAAATATAAAAACTAAAATGTTTGCATTGGTAGTTAGAATACTTCTTGGGTCCCCAGGTAAGGAGTCTGGAGTTATTATACTTTTTACTATCTGAATTTTATAAAGTAGTAGCTAATGTATACTACACAGTGTCATAAGTAAACATTTATGTATAAATTCTTTGTTTGTAACACTTAGAACCAAGTGTGGGCACTGATACTTAGTGTGGTACTGTGACATTAATGGAGAAGACTTTTATCAGGTAAAAAGTGGTTCACATTCCAACTGCACCTTTCATGTATGGATTCCTGCTTCTATTCAATCTCTGGGCATATTCTTATAATAGATTAGGTTGGGGAACATCAGCTTAGTTTTCACTGGTAACAACATACCTAGATTTGGTCTAGGCCTCCAACAAAGGAACAAGAGGAGTCACTGAAGTGGCTGATCCAGTTAGAGGTTTCCTATGGAAGAAGAATCTTGGTTTTGTCCACAATCCTTCAGGCCAGATGAGACCCACAAACAGAACAGATGTTTGGCAAAACCATGTCACTCTGGTAGCATTGTGGGACCCACCCCCAACAAAAAATTGCTTCTGTGACCCTGCTGTCATATTCTTTTCACAGTCTTTTAGGTTCTTTTTTCCAGAAAACTCTCTTTTCTTCATTTTCATGATGTGACTCCTTGATTTTCATTGCACGTGTCTGTTCACTGGATCTCCATCTCCTTTGTTATCTCTGCCTCTTCTTTCCACTCTCACTGTCCTTTACTTATTTCTTTTTTTAAAAAAAAAATTAATGTTTAGTTTTTTTGAGAGAGAGCATGAGTGGGGGAAGGGCAGAGAGAGAGGGAGAAACAGAATCCAAAGCAGGCTCCAGGCTCTGAGCTGGCAGCACAGAGCTCAATGTGGGGCTCGAACTCACGGACCACAAGATCATGACCTGAGCCAAAGTCGGACACTCAACTGACTGAGCCACCCAGGCACCCGTACTTATTTCTCTCAATACTTCAGAAAAACTAAATATCCTTCGGTTTCAATAAATGCTTGAATCAATTTGCATTAGCCATAAAGCTGGTATTCCCTCCACCAATTTCCCAAATACCTGACCACTTATATGTATCATCTGAAAGCACTACTTTAATCATGCCACTTCTTCCCTTAGAAATCTACAGTGAAACTTTAATCAGTTCCCTGTTTTCCCAAGCTGATACACCATGGAACCCCTTTTTAATGTGACAATTATTAATAGTCACAGAAGTAGGGCTCTACTCCAAATTAAATGCCCAAACTACTTTATTAACAATAGTAACAGATTCCACTTACTGAGTTCTTACTATGGTATGGCACTGAGTTTATTAACATGAATTCATATAATACTCCTAACAACGAGGGAAGTATTACTAATTTAAAGCCCACTTTAAAGTTGAGGAAACACATTCACAGAGGTTACATACTTGCCCAAACTTTCCTAGCAGCTTAAATCCTGTGTTCTTAACCTCTAAGTTTAATAGTTGAATTTCAAATTATCGTCTAACTTGTTACTGCTCTAGCCTCTTCCTGCTTTGCTACGGATTACTTAATAGTTGCTGCTCTTATTGGCTTTAGCAGTTTCTCCCTACTCCTTTAAACAGATTTTCATTGACTGATAAAACCATAAAACCAGGTTTATTATTAATTGAATTCTGTGCAAAGTAGGATCTGTGAAAAGTAGGAATCAACAGGCTCCAGAAGCCGGACGAGTCCTGTGAGGAGGCCTGTGTCTATCCTTGGAGTCACCTACTTTGGCTGCCCAGACATACTTTTATCAGTCACCTCCATCTGGGTTGTAACAGCCTCCTAATCCATGTCCCACATTCATCCTCCACTTGGCTGCAGAATGATCTATTAAATCACAATTGTGACCACAGTTCTCCCTACAGCAAAATATTCCGTGGTTCATTCTGATTTAAAGGATCAAGTCTTTAATGTGGCATATGAGCTCATCTCGTTCCTGTTTGCCTCTGTGCACATACACTCACCCACTCACCAGGCTCTTTCTTTCCTTTGTGCCTTTGTTCTTGTTATGTATCCTCCATGCCTGGAAGTCTCTTTCCCTCATTATTTGGCTCACTCTTAGTCATCCTTTAAGATACAGCTCATGAGTCACCGCCTCCAGGTAACAATCCCTGACAACTTTTGCAGCCCTCAAATACTTGCTGGGTATCCCTCTCCTTCAGGTCTCTGCATATCTCTATTCATGTGTGCATCGTTTTTTGAAGTTGTCATTTATATACCTATGAAATCCTTAAGGATGGAAACTCCAAAGTGGTACCTAATAGGTATACAATAAAGGTTAAATAATTGGCTTTTAAAAATCTATAAGTGATAAATTTTCCCTATTACCTAAGATAACAAATTGTTAATGTCCAAGTAGTGGCTGGCATATAGCAGGAACTTAATGATATTTGTGAATGGTAAAATGAGTGTATAAATGGATTTCAAGTCTTTCTATAATCTGATTCCTTATAAATATGCAGCCTTCACTCCAGTCAGACTGGTTTCTTCTCTTTTCTTACTTCATCTAAACCAGGTAAACCTTTAAGCCTTCACTAATTCTCACTTTCTCACTAGGAATACCTAGAGTTTTCTCCATAATTGTTAAATGCCATCCATCAAGAATACCCACTCCATGAAGGCTCCACTTGTGACAGTGATTTTTTCTCCAGTCTGGGCCAACATGTCCTATAGGTCACTCCACAAAATAGTAGTTCTGCAAAATATTTATATATGTTACATGAGAAAAAGTTTTGTGATTTAAAAATGTTGGAAACGCTGCAACAAATGCTGCTAAATTATTTCCAAATTGCAGGACTTCTCTGAACCTTTACTTTGCAGGTGTGCATTTTGAGTACTTAAAGGGAAGAAACCATATGGAGAACTTTCCAAACTTACTTGCCCTCAAAACCCTTTTGATAACTATGTTCCATGGAACATGAGAAATAATTTGGGAGATGCTGGTCTGTATTTGATTGGGTTTTTAGATCAACATGTAATTTGTGCATGCATACAGTCTCATGCATATACACATACACACACTCCCATTTCAGATGTATGTGTTTTGGCTGCCCTACTTGGTTGCTCACATTTTTCTTGTATCTTATATTTTGTTTCATTCATGTAATGGCTCAACTTCCACTAATAACTATAAAAATGTTTAATATTTGTTGATTGCTGAACCACCATATACCACTGTCATGTAAATGCTATTGGTATGTTTTCTAGGACCTTCTACCCCTCTTGCCTGGCACCATTGCTGGTGAAATAGAATCAAAGGCTGCAAACCTCAATAATTTGGTAGTAGAAGCCTATCAGGTACGTATATATTAAACACTATTTTTTTTCATGTAAACTTTTAACCCCAATTTCTGTGGCAGGATACAAATTAAGGCCTTATCATCTTGAGAGGAATGGTGGACAGAAAATTAGGTTAAAAGTTAGGAATTTTAATTTAGCCCTGGCTCTACTACTAACTAGTCATGAAACCTTGGGAAAATCAATTCAGCTTTCTGTATACCTCACTGTCTCATTGACAGTAAACGTGGGTCAGGCTAGAGCCTATCTAAATTTCCTTCCAAATCAAATGTTAAGTAAGTCACTAAATCACGGCTATAGAATATACTTTATTACCATAAATGTCACAATTTCCTATGTTGTAAAGGTCAAGAAATCCACACTATTTAAAGCAGCAACCTATCAGGTGGAACAATCTGGGATATAGAGATGACTGGAAGGACTCTGTTGGGGTTTCCTAGGTCAGTCACTTGATTGTTTAATCAGTTATTTTAACAGTTTTATGAAACTAATTTGATTAAAAGAATCACCTTAAGAGGTATACTATTTTATTGAATTATAGTTGTATGCTCTTCCCAGTCTAACGAAGAGTGAGTACCAAATGTAAAGTTTTACAGAAACATCTGCTCTCAACACAGGTCATTACTGGATACAATAATCATTGTTAAGATGTTGTAATAATTTTGATTGTTACTTTAATACCACTGAGAATCAGATACTTTCCATACATGACCTCATTTAATCCAGACAACTGATCCATAAGCGAGATGTTGTACTCCCATTATGTACTTATAGAACCTCAAAGAAGGGAAGCAAGCTAACCAAAGGTGAAACAAGCAGGAGAAGCAGGACCAGAACCCAGGTCTTCCTTAATTCTAGTTGCCAGGTGCTTCCTTCTGTGTGATACCACCTGTTTTTCTTCCTTCCTTCCTTCCTTCCTTCCTTCCTTCCTTCCTTTCTCCCTCTCTTCTTTTCTTTTCTTTTCTTTTCCTTTCTTTCTTCCTTCCTTCCTTCCTTCCTTCCTTCCTTCCTTCCTTCCTTCCTTTCTTGCTTTCTTGCTTTCTTGCTTTCTTGCTTTCTTTCTCTTTTTTCCAAACTATCCAAAGATAGGCTTATTCTATCTTGGATTTATGGGCCATTGATAAAGTCTCACTTCCCAAATTTTCTGATTCTCTTCCTGACACATAGAGATGAATAATGTTAATAGTAGCTCAAGCATTATAAGAAATCTCAGGCTTCTCATTTTCTCCATGAAGCATCTGTCTTCAACTTGAGCACAAAAGGTAAAGTCAGGAAGCAGGCACATGATAGAAAATGACTTGTTTAAACTTTTTCCTTTAAAAATGTTTTTAAATGTTCATTTTTGTGAGAAAGGAGAGACAGAGAAAGAGAGAAAGCACACGAGCAGGGAGGGAGACAGAGGATCCAAACTGGGCTCCTCACTGACAGCAGAGAGCCCGACGCAAGGCTCAAACCCACAAACCATGAGGTCATGACCTGAGCCCAAGTCAGATTCTTAACTGACTGAGCCACCCATGTGACCCTCAACTTTATTCTTTTAAAAGGAAAATAGGTGCGCCTGGGTGGCTCAGTCGGTTAAGCGGCCAACTTCGGCCCAGGTCATGATCTCGCGGTCCATGAGTTCGAGCCTCGTGTCGGACTCTGTGCTGGCAGCTCAGAGCCTGGAGCCTGTTTCAGATTCTGTGTCTCTCTCTCTCTGACCCTCCCCCATCCATGCTTTGTCTCTCTCTGTCTCAAAAATAAATAAACGTTAAAAAAATTTTTTTAATTAAAAAAAAAAGAAAAATCTTGTAAGACTTTTTTTTTTGCCAAGGAATTGTTCTATGCCTCAAAAATACATTGGATGAAATAAGGAAAACCATCTTTAATTATTTTTATTTCTCACTATTACAAAAGAACATTAAGTCTGGGGAAACTTCTCATCAAGGAAAATCAAACATACACAATTCATTCCCATCTGCAGTTTGTTCCCAGGAATAATCAAAATAAGGAAGGGATTTACAGTGTTAGAAATCACCCCAGTTTTTATAGTATGAACACATTTACTAGTCCAAACAAGAAATATAAATTGACAAACTTGACTGTGTGTCAGACTATGACAATAGAAAGGGAAACAGCAGCATTTGGTTTTATATTCTTTATTTACCAAGGTTAGGTATCCAATGCCTTAGCAAACTGCAGTTCTGACTGACCTTAAACAATAGGAAAATACTAGCAAATCCAACGAGACTCACTCTGGCTAACTAATCTCCTTTATGTTAGGATTCTATTATTATTTTATACATTTTTATAATTTTCAAAATTCTTCTGAAGTTTTATTTTGTCTTCACAGTCCAACAGAAATAATTCACAATGCATTGAAGAATAAAGATACTTCACTCTAACTTTTAAGTTTTTGCATTTCCTTTGTAAGAATTTTATAAAATTTACATACAAATTTAGTGTATGGTGAATGTGACCGCATTTTAATTTTATCCTTTACAATAGCACTGCCATTAGAATTAAGATTAAATAAAAATCATGACGATAATAACTTAAACTGAAATTAAGATATTAAAAATAAGTTATATTTAATACAAACAGAATTAAATATTGAAAAATAAATTCTGCCTCTGTATCTATTAGATATTAAAAAGAATCTTGATACTATGTTTGGAACCTAATTTCTAAATCTCAAAACTGGGCAAAATTTTAGATATTTGTCTTCACACCTTGCTTAAGTGAAAAACATTAGTGTAACAAGCTTAACTTTTTAACAGAAAGAATTTCAGAAGAGCAAACTGAGAACACTCATTATATTAGGAATGTCCTTCTGATCTGTCAAACCATCACCATATCAACACCATTTGTATACCATTAGAAGTCGCAGTTAGTTTGCTAAGAGTGTCCAAGTAAGTGATTACAATGGATGAGCTCTCTGAGAGATTTAAAAATTTGGCTGACACAGTCTTCTCTAATCCAAATAAAATTTACTAATTTGAAAAAGTATCTTGTTCTAGATTTACCACTGTGGCCAACTATTAGTAAGCATACATCTCTTTATTGATTATACAGTTGAAAATTAAAATTTACTCAAGTAAAACATTAGAAGCCTTTGGAAAAATTGTCTGTCTTCATATCTTGCTATTCATCTTTCCTTAGGTATATATTTCATCTTTTCTCCTTCCTTTTGTTTACAAGTATAAAGTTAAGGACTTTTGCATGTGGTAGACTGTTTTATGAGATCAAATACACACAGATCTTCAGTACTTATTTAATGCAGCTAGAAATGTTTGTAACCAAAGATTTGTGACGGAAGAAATTAGTGTGTGCTTGATACATGATAAGCATTACATAAACATTTTTGAATAATTATATAAATGAGTGAATAAATGCACTCATAATGTTTGTAATGGTTTTCCTGTCTAGTAAATGTTCCCACTGTCCCACTTCAGTATCAAGGATTAGAACAAATTTGATTAACACAAGTAAGCCCCAGGGACTTGGCAAAATTCCTAGGGCATGCTTGGAGAATTTACAGGACATATCTGGCAGGTAATTCTTAGGCCTACAGTACAGAAATGCTCTCCCCAAAATTTACCTTTGAATTCTGTATCAGTAAGGTGTTTTAGGTTTCATGATAGCCTAAAGTGTTTGAAACTGAAATATTTATTTATATATAACATAAATGTCAGAAGTGTGTTTCAGATTTTAAGCTGTTAAGATTTACCCTCTGTGATGATATATGTGTTCTCAATGTTTTATTCAAATTTTGTCACAAAATATAAACATTACTGGATTTAAAATGATTATTTCTGTAACACAGGCTGAAGGAGAAATATCTCCAAAGTGATTGAAATGCATAGTCATGGCAATATGTGAAAAAAATAGAACAATTTAAATGCATATGGTCTAATCCTTCAGTATTTCTTATGTATATAAAATATAATTGGGTCATTATGTGGAAACAGTATATTTATTCATCCTTTCATAGGGACAGACTCTTTGATTTAGTTAAAAATTAAATCTAGAATCATTTAATAAGCTTGACTCTGTTTAGTTGTTTACATTTGAAATTTCTATGATATACAATTAAAAAATGATGTCTCTGCAGAAACTCATTTCAGAAGTGAAAGTTCAGGTGGAAAACCAGGTAAAAGGCGTCTATTTTAATATTACTGCCATCTGTCCAGATGGGACCCGAAAAGCAGGCACAGACGGATGTGGAAATGTGACAAGCAATGACGAAGTATGTGGGTGTGCATTTTTCCCATTTTAAAATAAACTAAGTTGTTTGGCAAGTTTTCTCACAGAAAAATCAAACCATTCTGGAAAACTTTATTTACTACTGACTCCAAGGATCATATTTATATAGTTCAAAGTAATTTTTATTGTCTCTTTATAAAGTTCCTACTTGTTTTAACTCCATTTATTTGTCTTAAACTCTCAAATTAAGTAAATATATATTATATTAAATACTTATTTAATGATAATAACTTTAAACTTCTGTGTCACAGCCAGTATATATCAGTAAAGCACATCTTTTCAAACAAGTAGTGTTTACACTTATGATGATGATGATACCTACCTTTTTGGTTGCAAATCTCAGAATAAATTTGAAATTGAAGGTAATAAGCCACAAAAAGAATGAGAGTGATGGAGCAACTGATAAAGGCTATGAATTCCAAAATCTTTCACTGTGCTATTGTCCCAGTACTCACAATGATCTAGGACGAAGTGGGGACATTTATTAAGAACAATAAAAAAGAAGTGTCATTTAATTAAAAAGGGATAACCTGGAAAACAGAGGGTCCAGATTATTGCAGTGTTAAGAAATAGGACCAGGGGTGATAGGAATTCTCCCAGTATCAGCACAATAGAGGGTAAACACACAGAAATATGCTCTTCAAGGGAATTCTTATTAGATGAGGTGATTTTCAGTGAGCCACCTTGAGGCATCAGTTGCCTAATTTTTAAATGAACAGATTACAAAATTTAGAATCCCTTTTCCTTTCATCTCTCAAGTTCTATGATGTTGTTATTTTAGTGTCATGCTGTAGTTCAGAAGTATGGTAGTATGGTTGCTCCAACAAGCTGGCTATTTGAAATCAATTATGGCTAGTTTCTAATTCTGTAGGTCCCTGCATAATCACTTTTTGGATTTTGTTAAAAAGACATTATATAAAAAATATATATTTGGTTTATAAAATATACAATTATAACATATAATTTTCATATAATATATAAATATATATTTTATTTCCATTAAATATAGAAAAACTTTGTGCTAGCAAAAGTTTCTGAGAAAGGGTTAGCCTTTTAGAAGTAGTTCTTTCTTTCAAAATCAGTTTTGGCAGAAAAGTTTTCCTTCTTACTTTTTTTTTTCTTTTACTTTGTCTATAATCCCTTTTTCACCCTCACTTTCAACTAAGTAGTATAAACAGTTTGACTCTCAGAAAGAGTCATATGACCTCTTAATTATATAAACCCCAAATTTTGCTTTATTAATATTGGCAATGGCCACATTATCCTACACATCTGTTAATCCTTAACATTCTTTAAGACAAAAAACCATTTTAAGTAAAATACTAACTGCATTAATTTTAATATTATGAAACTGATGTTAATTTCTGATGCATATATGTAATATAAAAGCCTAAACTTAGATCTTTCATACCTTGTGTGTGTGTGTGTGTGTGTGTGTGTGTGTGTGTATTTGTGCTAGGCTTTTTGGTCAGAGTGAATTTATATATATGGATATATCCCCACCCACATATATTCATCCCAACAAAAAAGGCTACCACAAAATTTTTAAGTTGTAATGGATCTTAATCTAAGATGGAAAAAAAAAACATACAAGCTTATTTGCCAAAGTACCTGAAAATTATAAGGTAGGCTAACAAATCCAAAAAAGGCACATTAAACCAATCATGTTGTGCAAAAAGAAAAAAATAGAGAGAAAGGAAAAACTTGGCAGGATCTGTTGTTTCACAAGGGAAACAAACTCCTGCCAACCCAGATCTTTAGTTGTACGCTCATGTCTCCACTGAGACAAATGTAGGACCCTGTATTGAGATCTTAAGATCTAAGAGAGTCCTAAATCTTATTCCCTTAAGTAGCATCAGAGAAAGCCTCATGTTTTCCTTCATTAACACCATGTATAAACTAAAATTTAACCCTGAATCTTTACTTGGGGTTTATATATATATATATATTATATATTATTATAAGTAAAAATAATTTATTATAAATAAATTTATTTATACATTATATATTGTTTATATATTAATATTTATATGTTACATATTTATATATTTATATATTATAAATAAAAATTGTTCATCTGAACATCCTATCTCAAGGTTTAAACCAGTAGAGCAGTAGTCCTTTAGTTTATTTGATCTCTCCCTTGTGCCAAATATTCGTTAACCCCACATTTTAAGGACTTAATTCAGAAAATGGTCTATTCTCTCTCAAGTTTGCTAAGAAATCAATTGAGAACATCAGTTAGTCATTGGAAGTGGAGTAGACGTTTCAAATAGACTTAAACCCATGTCCATTTAATGGTACAATAGAGACAAGTAGCAGTCATTGCTTCTTTTGACTCTCTGGTTCATTAATTAGGAAATAAATAAAATGGAAAAGGGATGTTACATCTATATATGAAAGAGTGCCTGTGTAATTTACAAGTGTTATAAATTTCTATAAGATGGTATATTATTGATTCAAAAAATCATTCACACATAAAGAGTAGTGATAAAAATAATCAAGACATATAAATATATTTTCTTTCTCTCCCTCCATTTAGGTTCTTTTCAATGTCACAGTTACAATGAAAAAATGTGATGTCACAGGAGGAAAAAGCTATGCAATCATCAAACCTATTGGTTTCAATGAAACCACTAAAATTCATATACACAGAAACTGCAGCTGTCAGTGTGAGGACAGCAGAGGACCTAAACGAAAGTGTATAGATGAAATTTTTCTAGATGCCAAATGTTTCCAGTGTAATGAGAATAAATGTCATTTTGATGAAGATCAGTTTCCTTCTGAGAGTTGCAAGTCACATAAAGATCAACCTGTTTGCAGTGGCCGAGGAGTTTGTGTTTGTGGGAAATGTTTATGTCACAAAATTAAGCTTGGGAAAGTGTATGGAAAATATTGTGAAAAGGATGACTTTTCTTGTCCATATCACCATGGAAATCTGTGTGCTGGTAAGTATAAGTAAATATATACATGTAGTTTTTACTAGTTACTATTAAACTAGCATATATATCAAAGTCTCTTTAAGTCACATCTTTATAATTACCAACCCTGAATCTGAATTTAATATTCAAAATTTCAAAGTCTATGAAATTAGGCCATGGCAATGCATTTATGGCACATGATTCTGCTATTTATATTTTAAATTATTTTTGTACAGAAAATAATTGAAAATAAAAACCAAAAATTAAGTGTTATTCTCAACCATGCCTTGATTTTATAAAGGTAAATATCAGAAAAGGAAATTTCTGATGTCTGGCAGGTTGTCTATAATCAGAGCATTCTTCTAGAAAAGACTTGATTCATTCTCATAAGTAGTCACTCCCTCTAGCTTTTTCAAAGGATAGTGAGCTTTAAAAACACAGTTTCCATTCACTGGAAAATTCTTAATGCATTATTATAGATGGTATTATAAATTTGTAATAATTTAAATCTATCCAGTTTATTTTTGGAACAATGCAAGCAACAGAATTATCAGAGAACAGCATTCTTCAAGAGAATACGGGTTTTGTAAGTAATCTAGAAGATTAGTACCAGAGGCCACACACAGACCACGTTTAAAAATGAAATAATTTAAAATAAAAATATCAAAAGTACTTTTTGGCTAATTCAGTTTACTGCCACCTAGAGGTTAGATTCTAGAAAATCTATGCAACATTTGAAATTTAATACAAAATACTGTTTTTAAATGAATTAATTTTTCTATGACAGTGTGCTAAATCCACTTACTGTTACAACACCATTTTAAAAATTTTTGCATTTTGGTAAGCAAATATTAATTAAATTATTAATGAACTAAAATATTTCATTATCATAACCATATGGAAAGTAACAAGCCTATACAAAATGAATTTTCTATTCTTGTGTCAGCTATAAATTTGCCATATATCACATAAATATGCAATGAAAAATTGACTTTTTATTCTGTTATATACACAAAATATTTTATATGCCAAACATGTATCCTGCTATATCTTGTATCATTGGTAGAATGGATTATAGATAAGTTAAGAACAAGCCAGCAATTATCTTCTAATATTTAGAACTAATCCTATTTGGAACAGGGAAGAGGAAGAATTCTGATATCCCACAGATATTGGGATAGCAGCTTGAAATACATTGGGAATCTCAGTCTCTATTTATAGTAAACTATTAAAAATCAATATACTAGCTCTTCTGTATGACTATTCTACCAGCCCACAGGCAGTTGAAAATCTGCTTTGAATTATTTGTGTATAAGTTATAAGTGCAAAATGTAGCTGACAAACATTTTCTTCACTAGTTTCCTTTGAGAATAAAAACATATGTTCACAGGTCAGCTCGCTAGGATTGGGCGTGCAGCCTACATATAGGGAACAGGGTCTGGCAGGCATTTGTTTGGCCTGGACCTCATTAGTTTTACATTTAGCAATTGAGTTGATCCAACAGTAGACTCTATGGAGCAGTTACCCTGTGAGGTGCTTGCAATAAGGGGAGAGAGGGAAGGAGGGAGGAAGGAAGCCAGGAAGCAAAGGAAGGAAGGAAAGAAGACTCTGTAGCCAAATAAGCTTGAGAAACACTACGTAACCCTGTAATATATACTCCTTCTTGAGGATTTCTAATCCACATGGGCATATTAAATTTTGGATGCTTCCTGAAGTCTAAAACCCATTTAACTACATATAACCAATGTTTCTCTTCAACTTACTTGTCTACATGCATGCCCCCAACCCCAACACACAGGTGTGCATGTGCATACACGCACATGCACACACACACACACACACACACACACACATGCACACACACACATACATACATACATACACCCACACTCCACCTTGCTTTCTCTCATTTACCACCTAATAACAACTCACAGCATACTTTAGGACATGCCTCTCTAACCTGCTAAATAATGTCTTCAAGATGTGAAGAGATCAGTTCAACTCCGCCAGAGATCTTATCTTTAAACATGGCACTAACAGAACTGAAGCACTAGAAGGGTTTGCCTTAACAGACCTTCAAAAGTATCCCAGGCCCTTAGCAATAATGAGAAACTAAGAGAATGATTATGGAGGCTATTAATCAAATACCCCTGGTTTTTGGATTTCAAGACTGACAATTAACATTACTTCAGCCTTTGTAGCTTTTTTGTATTTGTGTGTTTTTAATTTAAAACTGAATGCACAGTGACCTTCAGGTAGTCAGGCAGCCACTGCAGTGGGGCATATGTCACAACTGTCAGCACAAGAGATTAGCATCATGGGGTTTATCTACAACAGAACAGCTTCGAAAATAGACGCTCCTAAAACCTCTCGTTGTTTATGTCAGACGAATAGAAAACGATGCTGTTTCCATTCAGTTGACTGTCAGTGTTTCCATGGATATGGGAGGGGAATTTATGTTTGGAAACACTGCACAAAGTCAGTGGCTCCAATAACTTAGGTCCTGGAGTGTCTGTTGCAGGGCATGGAGAGTGTGAAGCGGGCAGATGCCTGTGCTTCAGTGGCTGGGAAGGAGATCGGTGCCAGTGCCCATCAGCATCAGCCCAGCACTGTGTCAATCCAAAGGGCCAAGTGTGTAGTGGAAGAGGCACATGTGTATGTGGCAAGTGTCAGTGCACTGATCCCAGGAGCATCGGCCGCTTCTGTGAACACTGCCCCACGTGTCACACAGCCTGCAGTGAAAACTGGTATGTGTTCTCCAACTCCAAACATACATGAAGCAGTTCTTCACCATAGCTATGTTCATCCTTTTATTTTGCCTTCCTTAATCTTAGAAGTTGCTGGATCTTCTCTACCAGATAAATTTGTTATCATCATGCTAAAAAGGAACTGAATAGGGACTTTAGGAACAAGAAAACTTAGATCCTAACTTTTGGCCACTAGATAGCTGTGAAAGCATTGGAATTGATCTAGGCATTCACTGCTTTACTCTTTTTTTTTTTTTTAACGTTTATTTATTTATTTTAGCAGAGAGAGAGAGAGAGAGAGAGCACATAAGCAGGGGGAGGGGCAGAGAATCCCAAGCAGGCTCCACACTATCCCCAACATGGGGATATCCCCAAGGGGATATCCCCAACATGGGGCTCCACATCTCAACATGGGGCTTGATCTCATGAAACGTGAGATCATGACCTGAGCCAAAACCAAGAGTCTGAGGCTTAACCGACTGAGCCACCTAGGTGCCCCTGCTTTAGCTTTGTTGAAACAGGTTTGTTGTTTTGAAGAATAAGATTTGGTGTTCATAAGGGCTCACTGTTTTTTACCCAGCTTTCATGAGATATAACTGACATATAGCCTTGCTTACACAAGGCTTAAGGTATACAACATGATGATAATTGATGGCAGTTTACCATCAATTAGCTGTTTGAGCTAGGGTATGTTGTCGAAATTCTCTGTGCCTCAGTTTCTTGATATTGAAAGTGATGATTATAATAATAATACTTTGCTATATAGTTCTGTGACAGAATTAAGTTAGATGATTCATGTGAAAAAAAACCCATTTTTACTTGGTGCATAATAATCCTAGAATAAATATTAGCTATTATTATTGGGTTTTTTAATTTTTGAGTTTTTTAAATTATTTTAAAAATAAAGAAAGATACTGGCTATGAAGCACCCCTGGAAAAAAGTGATGTATAAGTAATAGGTGATATGTTAAGTGAAGATGGCATTATTGTTTGGTGACAGTAACTAATTTTCCAGTAACAATTTGAGCCTGTTCAAAGACCACTACTCTAAACATCATTGTGCCTTCTAATTTGTTTTATTCAAAAATTTTAAGACATTCACTTTCTCAGATTGGTAGCTCAAGTAAAATTTTTAAAATTATACATGGTAATTTATGTAAATCTCTTGGAAATGCAGTACTTAAACATAATGATGGAGTTATTTCTAATGAACCCAAGTGAAACTTGAATTGTGTATTCACTGATAAATTTTTCTAGTAGTATAACATTTATCTTCTAAAATATTTTTGCTAATTTTATTTGTAATAAAAGTTTCTTATGTATTTCTTGGGTATTTTCTTCTCAATACAAAAAAAATCATTATTTTGACTGTACACATTATTAAAATAGTTTTAGTGATTAGAATATAATTTTGCATGGTATTAAATTCAGCCAGTATTACAAATAAATATTTTGGCTTTCTTTCCCAGTTTTACAAGACTACTATCCTAAAACAGTACTCTATTTTGATATTTTATGTCTTGCAAAAAATACTATGGGCTTACAACTGCCGGAGTCCAGCTCCAGCAGGTCCAGGGGTTCTAGAAGGATGAACAGCATCGGAGAAAAAGTGAAAATAAAACAAAAATAAAAAATAAAAATAAAAAACTGAAATAAAAAGCTAAAATAAAAAACTAAAATAAAAATGGACACAGACAACAGCAGTGTGTTGAACTGGCCAATTTATTGCAGTAAACGTGGCATTATATATACTAGTGATTTCCTTGTAGCATACGTCAACTATGTTTTTTCTAACATTACCTAATTTTGAAAATGTTCCTATGTATAAACGACCTTTAAGAAATAACATGGTGAGTTTACCCTAACTTTCCCGCATACACTTTGATTATAGATTAATTTCTTACATTATTCCATTATGCACCTGTGTTTATCTATAATCTACAAAGCATTTGCTTTGCTGTTCTCGTGAAAGGCCCTCCATTTCTCAACACCTCAAGTGGAACAGTTACAGGGACATGACCTCCTAACCACATGAGGCCAGAACAATGTGTTTGCCTCGGTCCAAGGTGCCAGAAAGGGGCTGAAAAAGCCTTAGAAACCCATGCCTCATACATTCTCAGAGAGACAATGCACCTAGGAACCAATGAACCATTCTGTAGTTTAACAGACTAGGTTCAGTCATCATCTGGAATGCCTCCAGAGGGCCAGGTGGGCCTAGGGGTTGAAGTCACCTGTGCCCAGAGATATACTCGTTAGTTGCCGGAGTGAGGCTTTCAAATCAATGTCTCTCCTTTACAGGCCCTCTTTGCTGGCAAAGGTATGAGGCTATCCTTCCTGTAAGTAGAGGAGTCTCCATAGGGGGTGGCAAGAGCTAAACCTAAGGCTGCACAATTTCTTGGGGAGCCTTATTTTCTTCCCTAATGGTTCTTTTCCCAGGGGGCCTGCCGAGGGCAATTCCCCAACAGACAATACCCCAGGTAGTTTTAAGACCTAATTACCTAAAAACAGGAGTCCAAGAAGCTTCACTGTCGGTGGGCCGCCCTGCAGTCACCAATCCGTTCACAGCCCGGGCCCTGCCCCTCAGGCCGGGATAGCTTGGCTTCCAGCATACAACCTATTCAAAGATTAAATGTTTCGTTTCTGTTTGTCTTTATAGGAATTGTGTGCAATGTCTTCACCCTCATAATCTATCTCAAGCTATACTTGATCATTGTAAAACTTCATGTGCTCTCACAGAACAGCATTATATGGACCAAACATCAGGTAAACCAAAGCTTACTAATGAAAGCACTGGAGAGTATCTGTAGAGAATCATATTCCCCCAAAGAGCCCATAATCAATCATCCTAAAGAAAGGAAAAACTGCTTCAGTGTTCTCAGTCTTCCAGAGATGGTACTTTATAAAAAGCAGCTGAGTATATTTGCCATAGTTCAGCTGAATGAGTAGATCTCCTGTCTCAATTATCCAGCTAAATGCCCATGCTGGGCCCCGCTATGGAAGCACACCAAGCAGAGTGTCTACAGAGGCCTCAGTGAGCCAAGAATGGAAATTTCCTATGTACAGTCCGTTTCACCCTTAGACATAAACTCTATGGAGACATTCTTCTCTTTCATAACCCAGCTTACTTCCAGTTACAACCTTCCTCATGTAAAACCGAAACTCTCCTTTATGTTTCAGGTGAACCAAAAATTCTAAGTAGCAATTACATGCTTTTGCAAAATATATGTCCTAAAAAGGGCCATCCCTTTCTGGTGTTTTTCATTCTGACATAAATATAATTTATGGGTGAGTGATTATAAAGGCAGCCTAATGGAAAGGGCATGAAAACTTTTAAGCTTAAAGCATGTTCCTTGATACCAATAAGAAATACCAGCCCTCTTACAAAATTTCCCTGAGCCTCAATTTCCTCATCTGTAATGGAGATGATAATACCAACCTCAAAGATTGTATGACAGCAAATGAGCCAGTGAACATGACAGATATATTTAAATTAAAAGATGACACACAAATGGGAGAAACATGTGAAAACTGTGTTCAAAGACCACTTTAAGACAAAACTTCATTAGAACTCAAAAGCCAGTATCTGACTTTGCTCAGGTGTTAAGGTGTTGAAGTACACATGAATTAGAACTTAAGCTTTAAATTATGTCTTCTTTGAAAGAATTTCTACTGCTACTATTATTTCTAGTCTCTCCTCCAACTTATGAAAATAATTCCAGCTCTTACAGAGCCTGCACAGAAGAATAAAGTTTCCCCAGTTTTGTTTCCTTCTTCTCTTGCATCCACACTGATCTTAGTCCATAATAAATTTGGCTTTGAAAACAGCCCATGTGCTGCCAGCTGGGGCTGCAGCAATCACTCCAGAAAGCCAAGTGCCTTTTCTAATAAATAGAGCCCTTCCTGTCAACATGTCATTTATTATGTTAAGTAAACAAACCTACTCTGACCTAAGTGTGGTTACAAAAAGTATTCCCTTAAAGGTCCTTAGGAAAAGCCCTTGCCTGACCTAAACCAAGATGAGAGTCATGGCCAAGGCTAAATGTTTGGCTATCCAAAATGATATTCTAACATTTTAAAATGCATGCAGACTTGAGCCTTGAAAATGTCCTCTATCCTAACCCATTAGAAATATTTGTAAAATGTAACAGTAGCTAGGGGGCTCCCCTCCCTTTCACAACTATGGTGGAAGGAGAGGAAAAGGACATTTGTTAGCCACCCCTATTATCTATCCACTCAATCACACTTAAAGGGTGTTTTGCTCTTCTGGCTAAGCTCCTCCTAGGCAAGAAGCCAAAAAGTGGGATCAAGCCACGTGTCCCCTTTAAGGATCTGCTTTAGCCTGATGGACTAGTTCTAAGACAGCCAGAGGAAATGACAGTCTGTCAGGATGAAAGGCATGCATGTCATAGACCTGAAGGTCACTCTGGAAGACTCCAAGGGCACCACTTTTGAATAGAGCATCTTGGATTGTCTCTGTGTGTGAGAACAGTAACAAAGGGAGACTTGTACTCTCATTTGGTGTTTCTATTCCAATTAGTAGCCCTCTGGACTCCCTCTACCCTTTCTTTCAAGGACCGTTGTCATTGACCACAAGAAAACTGGGCTCGAAGTGTTCTCACTTGGTGAGGAGCCCTTACGTTATTCCTGAGCTCTTGGTTTATTCAAAAGCATGCTTGGTCATCCCTTGGGAATTCAGACAGAAATTACCCATGTTTGGGTAAGGTCTAAGACTTGGAAGGTCCCCTCTCAAAAGGCCCTCTCAGGGAGACCTTCATACATTTAGGTGAAGTCCCCAAAGTCTGGAGAATGGGTAGAAAATACTTGCCTCTTTAAGCCAGGAGGTAATTTTGTGAATCTGGGGCAGCTGGTGAGTTCTGTGGAATACTGACATATTGTGCAATGTTCCCCTTAAAATAGGGTAATACTTCTGGCATCCACAGAGCCTGCAGACTTTCCAACTAGAGTTTGCCAAAGGTCTGGTACTAAAACAGAGACCTAGTATGTTCCTCCTCTTAATGCAGCATTTCCTTCGCCAGCTAGTAATTATTTGTTCTTGAAAAAAACACACAGTGAATTTTTAGAAGCAAAATATGACAGATTTGGTTAATGGACAAGTAAAAACCAAATTAATAAAAATTGAGGAAAGAGATTTGCATATTGTCCCGAGTTGGACACTCCTACTCCCTGGAGAAGCTACTTGTAATAATAATGGAAATTTACACTACGGTTTCAAAGGAAATAGCTATTCATCTATTAGACTAGTACTGCTTTTAGCTTCTGCATTGTTTACTTTACTTTCCATTACTGATGTGCAACAAATGAAGAGCAAGCATAACCACAGAAACATATGCTAATGCACAGAGCTGTTAAATAATTTTTAAATCCTGTTTCCCACTTAGTGACCAACAGTACACACCACAAAAACTGTCTCTTCTCTGCCACAGGTAAAATTTTATTTGTTTAAGGGATTTGGACACATTCCAGTTAATACAATTAAAGAATGTCTCCTGGAAACATTTTAATAATAAATGTGTAATAAAAAAATTATGGAGTTTATTTTTGAATCAATAGTAATGGTATTCTTCTGTTTTAAAAATGCAGGTTTGAAAATATCTCTGGTCCTATTAATTGAGACGGAGAACATTGTTTGCTTGTTAGAATCCTTTGATTTACTCATTCTAGTTTTAATCCATTTATTTGTTTGCTTCATTACAGAATGTTTCTCTAGCCCAAGCTATTTAAGAATATTTTTCATCATCTTCATAGTTACATTCTTGATTGGGTTGCTTAAAGTCCTTATCATTAGACAGGTGATACTACAATGGAACAGTAATAAAATTAAGTCCTCGGCAGATTACAGGGTGTCAGCCTCAAAAAAGGTCAGTGGATTCTAAAAAAGAATTACTATCAGTATGTCATTGTCCTCTTCCAATATTTAGGCTGTTAATTAATGATAGTATTTTTTCTCCATCAAGGACAAGTTGATTCTGCAAAGCGTTTGCACAAGAACAGTAACCTACCGACGTGAGAAACCTGAAGAAATAAAAATGGATATCAGCAAATTAAATGCTCATGAAACTTTCAGGTGCAACTTCTAAAGAGATAAAAAGTACTTTATGGGAAACTGGATTTTTAATAATTGCTCCTAGAAAATATACTGTTAGAAGTCACAGGAGGAGACAAACTGTTCTAGATCATGCTGGTTGCTGGTTGTCCACTTGAATGAAGACTGACAAGCATCCTCATCATCATGTGACTCACATCGCTGCTGAATTTTTCAGAGAAAAATGTGTCTTACTACTGTTTGAGACTAGTGTCATTGTAGCACTTTACTGTAATATATAACTTATTTAGATCAGCATAGAATGTAGATCATCTGAAGAGCACTGATTACACTTTACAGGTACCTGCCATTCCTGTGCTTCCCAGAGAGAGACAATGCTGTGAGATAGTTTGGGCACTGTGTCACTACAAGGGTACAGTAATCCCTCCACCGAACATGTGGATGAAAAAAATAACAGGCAGTTATAGTACTGTTGCCAAACACTTCTACAACTGGCAGTGACTAGACAAGAACATCTAGATGAATAAATGGTTAGTGTTTCACTCATTCAAGAGGTTAATAGATAAAACCTTAATCTTGAGGGAAACTTCTTTCGAAACTGTGTAGTGTTATGCATCTGTTTATGTTTTCTGCTTTTTACAAGATACTAATCCCAACATTCTCTCCTCTTTGCCTTCATGTTTTTTCTTTCTTACAGGATAAGTTTATATTATGTCACAGATGACTGGATTAAATAAGTGCTAAGTTACTACTGCCATAAAAACCTAATAATACAATGTCACTTTATTAGAACACTGATGTTTTAAAAGCTGAATGTTTAATAAGGGACACTGTAAAGTCACATCAAAATCAGAACAGCTTCGTTGTGTGCAGACGTGGAGTCTTATATCTTCTTACCTGATAAACTGGATGTTCCACCATTTCATTTGTCTAATCATCAGGTTGAAGTTCACAAGGTATTTAGAAACTCTGCCTCAAGCAAAGTACCACATTTTTTAGTGCGCTCTCTCAGATATTAAATCCAAGTAGATATGAGCATTTTTCAAATTAAAAGCTATAGTAAGCTCTATTCTTTTTTGCATTTCAGTACAGCCTAAGAGATTCTGTCCCTGAATCACCTCAACCCTACTCACCAGAATTTTAAAGGTATACAGTGGGAGGAGGATAGACAATAGCTTAGAAGTAAGTTAATTCATCCTCTTAGTTAGTCAGGGAACTGAGGCTCACAAAGTTTAAATGATTTCTTAAAAAACACCCAAGTGATTAAGTGGCAGCATTTGAAGAGAAATTCTATCTTCGGATTGCCAGGCTAGTGTTCGTTGCACAATATCATGCTACCTCTTGAATCTTTAAAATATTTGATTGGCAAGTATTTTTAAATGTGATTTACTGAAGTCTTAAGTATATGAGCATGAGAAAATTTCAAAGGAAAACAGAAAAGAGTAATTCAAACTGAATTCCACGACTGGCTTGTAATCTTTCTTGCTAATCAGCTTCTAAGAGAATTCAGCATGGCCTAAGTACAGGGAAGTCCATTCAAACGACAGCCTGTGAGTTGTGTAGTGCTCAGCCTGAGAGCTTGATATAGAGGCCATCAGCTTTTGTCTTCCCCAGTGGAAACTTCTTCACAATTACCATATCCCTACAGACTTATTTGGTCTGATTTTATTGGCTAGAAGTCCAATAGTCCTGTGTGTAGTACAGAGCTTTGCCTATGAGAACAAAGGAATTTATTTAAAATGCTTTCTTATAATTAACTTCCCAAATTTGCTGTCTTCAAGCACTGGACGAAATGCCAGGATATTTGCATTTTAATGAGACGAACTCCCACCCCTTATTTTACCACAAAGAGGATTTAAAAACATATAAGTGTTCTGGAGCAAACACAGCAGTCCCATTAAATGTCCCCTCCAGCCACGCAATTAGGATGCTAAATTGAACTGTATTTTCTTCCCCAAATGAAATTGGGGACATTGACATAATTCAGTACTGTGACTCACTTGTGTAAGATACCTTTGATCACCAAGGATAACATAAAAATCGTATTTTGCAGCCTGCCCGTCACACATAGCATCCATTTTAAAAA
The DNA here is from genome assembly GCF_016509475.1 of Prionailurus bengalensis. Taxonomy (NCBI): domain Eukaryota; kingdom Metazoa; phylum Chordata; class Mammalia; order Carnivora; family Felidae; genus Prionailurus; species Prionailurus bengalensis. The sequence continues at coordinate 112,322,736 of NC_057348.1, forward strand.
GAAAAAATATGGATACACTATAGCTCCCCAAAAGGAAAAAGTGGAAATTATCCATTTATTAAAATGCCAACAATTTTAAAAATTAACATTATAATGTTCATAAACTAATCTCCATGTAGAATGAGTTATCCAAAGGAGCATAATAAAATGAAACCCTTAAAAACCGAGGGCTTCTGTTTTTATGCTGTCACTAGTTTGCACTAATATAATGGACCAACGCTGTTATAGGAAAAGACAGACTTTCTCATAGGCAGTTCAAGGCTTGCTGATGATTGTAGTTATGCTTGTGATGTCTTGTGCTTTCTTTTTTTACTTAAAGACCTAATTCTTAAGGTTTTAGAGCTTATATTTTACTTGAATAATGGATATTTTCCTATAAAATGGCTTTGAGAAGAGAATTAATATTTGACTAGTTAGAATTAATTAAAAGGTAAGGGAAAACAGGGTATGCTTAGATTAAATAATTTATGTAAATAGAGCCTATTTTCAACTAATATGACCATAGGAGCCTTTTGAGATTCATGATATTAAACAAGTAATGAAATTTTAAATAATTAACAAAGAACTTGAACACTTTTGGTACGACAGCATTTTTGTGCCCTAAAGTATGTAATGATTTAGACATGTGCCATATATACACTACAATATAACTGTATGCATTTTGTTTCTCTGGGGACATCTTTACACCACAGTGTACATGGATTTCTAAACATTTGAAACCTTTTTTTGAAACTTGTTAATATATATGAAGTCATAGACATTCTCTGAAAGACTCAAAAATTCACCAAAAATCTGATTATGTACTGAATGTTCAATACAGCTTTGATTTATAAGGATAAAAAGGAAATCTAAGGTTATCAGAATAGATTTATTTGGAGGCAAATTTTTCAAAACTCAAAATTAGTGGGTGAAAAAGATGCAAAACTTCACAAAAGAATAAATTTCAAATTAAAAAAAAAACATATACTTAATTCCACTAACGATATTCTTGTGTATGACAATAGGTATCCATGAGACACTGAAATATGATCATGATGAACTATGAAAATTTTTCTCCATAGAATTATATTCCTTCTGGTACCTGGTATAGTTAAGTTATACTCAATGACTTTTCCTTCCTTTCCTTACTCCTAGTTTTCCTACTCACTTTTCCTAAGAGCTTGCCTAAAACTCCAGGCTCAATAAGGCTAATCATGAAAAATAACTGAATGTAATGATATAATGAAGTTCTTCATTTCCAAAAATCTCTTAATTATTTCAAAATTCATTATGCACCTGAGCCAACACACACCCATTAAAATTAAGAATTTAAAATTTTCACACCCATTTGAGCTTCTTTCAGGTCTAAAGGATTTGAGATCTAGATCTTTTAATATAAGTATCAAGTGAAATATAGCTAGTTGGGAGTTCAATCATGTGCACATTGTATTCTGTTTTATATACTCTTAACATTTAACTTATGATGATCCTTATTTATATTGACCTTATGAACTCCAATTCATGCAATGTAAACTGAGATATATTTTCAGAGAAATATAGAACTAGCATTCTTTCAGATAATTTCCTTTTTCTTTTATAATTACTCGATGGCAATTTTTTTATGGGTAACTGATTATACATATTCATATTTCATTGATTCTAAGATTTCTACTTTTTCAATTCGCATCTCTAAAATTGTGATTGTATCTTACAATCATTGGCATCTTAGATGCAGTGTTTAAAGTTGTTCTTATATAACATTACACTAATTCATCTTTAAATGTTCATGGGGATAGGGACATTCCTTTTCTTATAAATATTTCAGAACCAATTTATGGTAACATGTGAAGCCAATTTTCAGTACAACTGAATCACATACAACTCATCATGGAGCCTATCTGATTATGAGCTCAGATCCTGTAAACCTTTAGGTTGTAAAAGCTCTTTCATCTTCCTATTTATACTTTATGCTACTGGCTACGATTTCAGCATACCTACCTTAACTAGTAAGAATGGGTGGGTTTCTCCCAATTTTGCTAACAAATTTTTAATCTCTCTATGCCTTTCTAAAGAATACTTTCATATGATCATCTCAGTTTTAAACAGAATTAACTGGAAAATATATGAAACCATTGTAATTAGATTTTGTAGTATCTTGTATGTCTGATGTCAATAACAAAAGAAAAATATGATACAACCAATCAGTACTGTAGGAAAAAAACAAACAATTGTCCCCTCAAGTCCTCCTACAATTTTATTCTTTCTCCTTTCTGCTCTTTGGTTTGATTTTTTCTTTGGTTCTGATAAATTTACCTTCAAGCCCATGTAATGACTGTCATTAAACTGCATATTTAAGTTATTTGAATTATGTAAAACAATTGTTCAGCTATCTGGGCAGCTGTTAATGAAACACCTGAGAGTAATAACACTACTCTTTTATCTACCTGCATACTTTCCTGCATAAAATCTATCTTCATAAGCTAACTCTCTTATTCAGATTTCCAACCTCTATGGCCTACTTCAGTTAAAATTATTTAACCCAACAATAAAAAAAAAAAAAACCCTGCAGTTATCAAGGATGGAAAATGTGTGATTTGTGTAAAGAACATTTACTAACTTTACACTATACCACAGATAAATGTGATTTTGATAAGAATTCTCCACAATAACAAAATTTATGGTACATAAATTTTATTAAGAATATTGAATATGAAATATTTTAATTCTAAATTGTAAGAAAATATAAATTTGCACATAATATAGAAATTCATTTTATGTATATTTAATACAACTTTAAAAACTATTTTACATTTACCAGCTACTTCATTAAAGTTTTTTAAAACCTCTGCAAAAATAAAATTTAGAAATGTTTTTAAATTATCAGTAATAAAACCTTATTTGTCTCATTTAACAAATCCCACCTTTGTAAAAAAAAAAATAATATAGAGTGTATTTTTAAATTAAAATATTTGAATATAAAATAGCTCTTAAGAAAAACAAATTCTCATTAAACAAATTTCTTATTATTTCTGGCTTTAAATTATACATGAAGTTAAATTGCCTTAAATGACACAGAAAATTGGGAAATATGATAATTTCACAAAATATACTATGAAACTGTTCATGTAATTCTAATTGACTACTAACTTCTGTTTTATGTATTTATTAAAGAGCTGACACTGTAGTTTGTTGTGAGATGTTTATTTTTCTAACAGAGCTTATAACAGTTATGACAAGGCATTTAATTAATGCATCATTCTGTTTAATATAGATATTAATCAATGTGAAATTTTATGTTTTAAAATAAAAATGTAAAGATCTAAGAATGCACAAAATGCTTCTTTGTTTACCATTGTGTGTAACATGACCCTTGGAGCTGCCAGACAATAGCATTCTCACATGAGGAAATGTAGAAACATCCATACATTGTCATTGGTAGAGGACATTACATAATTCCAAAAAGCTACTTGAAGAAAGTTGTAAAGCCGATGATACTGAAAGATGTAGGGCCATCCAAATTTCTCTATTCCCTTTTGATAGCTGCTCAAGCAACAGTGGAAGTAGAAAGAATATCCAAATTACAAAGAACTGAAAAATTAGCTAAAAGATATATCAGGCTTTCTTTACTAGCCAGAGACTTCTACCATCACCTTGATACAAATGTAACATGTTCATAAATTTCAGTCACACATTCTGGAGAGCCATATTTAACAACTGAAATTTATGGAATACCCTTGTGTGTTTGTGATTGTGATTGTTGTGTTGTGATCTGAGGGCCGAGAGTAAAGCACATGAGGGGACAAGTTAAAAGTTAAATAAGACATGTAGACAGATTGCCTGTCATTAGGAATTTTAATAGTTTGAAGGAAAATGTATATGTAGCACATCTATAAGTAGAAGTTGCACTAGAAAGATCAGATGGAAGCTGTAAGTAGGTCCCACAAGGACTTTATTTTTGAGGATACATCCCAGTTGGCTTTGGGACTAGTCTTTCAGTCTCAGAATCATGATTTTGTTGTGAGTGCCGTTTGGCCCCATTTTTTCCCTTCTATCTTCGATAATAGGACCTGAATTTCAGTAGAGCACACAGCTAAGACTGAACTACCTAGACTCCTTTGCAGCTAAATGTGTTACAGGACTAAATGATGCCAGTGAAACGTGCAACTCTGGATCTCACTTCCTCTTTCCCTCTTTTTGTTGCCTGAAACAACTGGAGCAGCTGTCTTGGCAAAGGAAGCCCTATACTGAAATTGTCAGAGCAGCCCCTTCAATCATCTGCTCACCTCAAGACTGACACCTGGTGGGGAAACAATCTGTATAGCTAAACGACTGTATTCGATGTTCTAGCAGATAATCTGCACTCTAACAATGTATGCTTTATATAATTGTTTCACTGATTATTCAGCAATACTAATACCACTTCCCTCAATTTTTCAAATAAGAAAAACAAGGCACAGAGATATTAAGAACTTTGTATACATACACACAGCCAGCAAGTTATCAAGGCAGAATTCATACCCAGATCTGTTTTACGCTCCATAAATGACTGATCATGTTTTGTGAGGATAGATTTTACTAGTTTAATTAGCTTTACTAATTTATTTCTCTATATCACTCCCAAATGTGCAATAAATTAAGTTGGAGAGTTAATGTATGTGCAAAAGTACTATATAGGAAGGAGTGAATAGGCTTTAAAAACGAAAAAAAAAAATTTGGTAATGTACTCAGATGCTGGAGCTAAATTGGAGCAGGTCCATAGAAGAGAGCATTTGGCCTAGACTTTGAAGAAAAGATGAGTGTGGACATGCAGAAAGGCAATTCATGGAGAGTTAGGGGAATGGTAAAGCAGACAAGACTGGGAATTCCATGTAATACCACTGAAATCTTGTTGAGATACAACATTAGATAATGAAAGGCAGTAGCCTACAGGTGCTAAGTTATGGAGAACTTGATTCCCAGGGTTAGAAGTTTGAATTTGGGGTAGGGAAAAGCAAGCTCTAAAGCTTTAGAAGAGTGATGTTGTTGGAATTATATAGAGCTTGGCATATACTTATATAAAACAAATATATTTTTTAAATTAAGCATTAATTTCATATCCTTTAATACTAAATGTCAATATTCAATTCTATTAATGTTGAATCACTATGTTGTACACCTGAAACTAATGTAACATGTGTCAACTATACTCAATTAAAGGTTCCTTTTTAAGTATTATTAAGTATTAATGGTATTAAATGCTTTTTATACCAAATTTAAATATTATTTAGTACTAATATAAAAAAACTGGAAGTATACAAAATCAGGAAAAAAATATTAATTCTAACTTCCTAACATCAATCACTTTCACATCTACGCATATTTTCATTTTATTTTTCTCTGTACTTTTATCACTTCTATTGTGCAGATAATGCATATTTATTATAAAACATCCAGGGGCGCCTGAGTGGCGCAGTCGGTTAAGCGTCCGACTTCAGCCAGGTCACGATCTCACGGTCCGTGGGTTCGAGCCCCGCGTCAGGCTCTGGGCTGATGGCTCAGAGCCTGGAGCCTGTTTCCGATTCTGTGTCTCCCTCTCTCTCTGCCCCTCCCCCGTTCATGCTCTGTCTCTCTCTGTCCCAAAAATAAATAAAAGTTGAAAAAAAAAAAACATCCAAAAACACCTAGACACTACAACTTAAATAAATATTTCTCTGGTCTGACCACCCAGCATTAAACATTGCCATATATTTTCCAGAGAGATATACCTGTTTGTACCTAAGACAGAAATATGCTACGAATAGTCTAGTATAAAAATACTTTTGTTCAGAAATGGAAAGACATTCCCTGCTCATGGATTGGAAAAATAAATATTGTCAAAATGTCAATACTACCCAAAGCTATCTACACATTCAATGCAATCCCAATCAAAATTGCACCAGCATTCTTCTCGAAACTAGAACAGGCAATCCTAAAATTCATATGGAACCACAAAAGGCCCCGAATAGCCAAAGGAATTTTGAAGAAGAAGACCAAAGCAGGAGGCATCACAATCCCAGACTTTAGCCTCTACTACAAAGCTGTCATCATCAAGACAGCATGGTATTGGCACCAAAACAGACACATAGACCAATGGAATAGAATAGAAACCCCAGAACTAGACCCACAAACGTATGGCCAACTCATCTTTGACAAAGCAGGAAAGAACATCCAATGGAAAAAAGACAGCCTCTTTAACAAATGGTGCTGGGAGAACTGGACAGCAACATGCAGAAGGTTGAAACTAGACCACTTTCTCACACCATTCACAAAAATAAACTCAAAATGGATAAAGGACCTAAATGTAAGACAGGAAACCATCAAAACCTTAGAGGAGAAAGCAGGAAAAGACCTCTCTGACCTCAGCCGTAGCAATCTCTTACTCGACACATCCCCAAAGGCAAGGGAATTAAAAGCAAAAGTGAATTACTGGGACCTTATGAAGATAAAAAGCTTCTGCACAGCAAAGGAAACAACCAACAAAACTAAAAGGCAACCAACGGAATGGGAAAAGATATTTGCAAATGACATATCGGACAAAGGGCTAGTATCCAAAATCTATAAAGAGCTCACCAAACTCCACACCCGAAAAACAAATAACCCAGTGAAGAAATGGGCAGAAAACATGAATAGACACTTCTCTAAAGAAGACATCCGGATGGCCAACAGACACATGAAAAGATGTTCAGCGTCGCTCCTTATCAGGGAAATACAAATCAAAACCACACTCAGGTATCACCTCACGCCAGTCAGAGTGGCCAAAATGAACAAATCAGGAGACTATAGATGCTGGAGAGGATGTGGAGAAACGGGAACCCTCTTGCACTGTTGGTGGGAATGCAAATTGGTGCAGCCGCTCTGGAAAGCAGTGTGGAGGTTCCTCAGAAAATTAAAAATAGACCTACCCTATGACCCAGCAATAGCACTGCTAGGAATTTATCCAAGGGATACAGGAGCACTGATGCATAGGGCCACTTGTACCCCAATGTTCATAGCAGCACTCTCAACAATAGCCAAATTATGGAAAGAGCCTAAATGTCCATCAACTGATGAATGGATAAAGAAATTGTGGTTTATATACACAATGGAATATTACATGGCAATGAGAAAAAATGAAATATGGCCTTTTGTAGCAACGTGGATGGAACTGGAGAGTGTGATGCTAAGTGAAATAAGCCATACAGAGAAAGACAGATACCATATGGTCTCACTCTTATGTGGATCCTGAGAAACTTAACAGGAACCCATGGGGGAGGGGAAGGAAAAAAAAAAAAAGAGGTTAGAATGGGAGAGAGCCAAAGCATAAGAGACTGTTAAAAACTGAGAACAAACTGAGGGTTGATGGGGGGTGGGAGGGAGGAGAGGGTGGGTGATGGGTATTGAGGAGGGCACCTTTTGGGATGAGCACTGGGTGTTGTATGGAAACCAATTTGTCAATAAATTTCAGAAAAAAAAATACTTTTGTTCAAAGCATTTCAAGTATTTTTCCATGTCAATATTTCAACAATCATTTTAATAAGTGTATGTTATTCCATCCATAAATGTGCCACTATCTCTTATATTCACTGAGTAAAGAATGAGCAGGATATAATACCAAATACAAAATCTTGGTTAAAAACTTCAGTATTCAACAAGAGGAGATTGGTTAAATAAGTTGCTTTTGAATGGGTGAGATCTGCATATTTATAATGGCAGAGAAGAAGGAACCAATGTAGAGAGAAATGTTTATGTTGGGAAGGTTTGAATTGGTCTAGGGTATAATAGGGAAGCATTTCGAACTGTGACAAAGAGGAGTCAGTGAAACAAGCTTACAAAATTTTTTAAGAAGTAAAAATCTAGAGAAAAGTACAAAGGGAGTTGAATATGAGCTACTATTGCAAAGAATATTTGAGAGAATTTGGAGACTGGCTAGATAATCAGTGATAAGAAAAGAAGTTAGTCGAAGAGAATTCCAATGCCAACTCTGAAAGTCACTACAGACTTCTATCCAAATTGGATAAACCTTCCAATCTGGTCTCACAGACCACATTGTTCTTGCCAATTCATGACTTTTAGACTAAATTCTAACTTCATCAAAATATTTGGCCAGACAAAACTAAAGCTGTGAATATTTAAACCATGTCAACGATCATGTTTTCAAAATCATCAAAATAGGCCTAACTGCAAGATAGACAGGATTTCCTTAAAGCAGTTGTTTGTATATGAAAAATTTGATCAGAATTAGAAGTAATGGTAGGCTGCACAAGAAAAATAAATGATACCTTGGCTTTCAACTTGGCAGTCCTTTAGCTCTTATTTGGACTGGTGCATTATTTAGTGCTTAGGACCTGGTACTGTTTAGACTTCTTCCAGTGAATTGCTTTAAGCTTCAAAAAAATCCTCAGACTATAGTAGTGAGAGGAAAACACTTACTTCCTTTATTGGGCTTTGTCATATTCTGTGCTGTTTTTTTTCATTGTTATGACTACAAACTACACTCTCACCATCATTAAGGTCATGAAAGATCATTATCCACATAAGAAAACCTTAATTTGACATTAGCAACAATTATTTTTTATATTTCCCTCTATTAATTATAATCTATAAGTCCATGGTTCTCAATGGGCAGTCCCCAGACCAGCAGCATCAATGTCACATGAAAACTTACTAGAAACTCCAAATATTCTGAACCAGAAACTTGGAATGGGGCCCACTGATCTGTGTTTTAACCTACTCTCTAAGTAATTCTAATGTGTGCCAAAGTTTAAGAACCATTTCCATAAAGAGTGAAAACTAGCATCAACAGACCATAAGCTATGGGTTATGCTTACTAATCAGTACCTGATAATCAATATTCAGTACAGGCACTCAGTAAATAACTGCTGAGAGAGTCAGTGATGTTCTGTTTTCTCTGAGCCCCTGAGACATGTCCCTGAGAAAAACCTGTGCTCAAAATTTCTCTGTCATTTGTTATAGTTAAAATCAAAGTAATAAAATGATTGTCTTGCATGTTATTTTTAAAAATAAGGTTGACTTCAATTACTTTTTATAGGAAACCTAACATCTCCAGTGCATGTAGAGGCCCACATTAAATATTTTGATTATCTATAGCCAGTTATCATTTTTCTGTCACTGAAAACCTCTCTGTTTTTTTCCAAAAACTAAATGTATTTATATTTGTGTGCATTGTAAACAGTGGAGGATCTCCATCATTACCCAAATTAACAGGGGAATTCCTAACATGGCCTTTGGAATTCCATCCTGGTCAGAAGACTCAATCAAATCTTCTCTTCACACCCTTATCCCCACCAAAGTATACAACATATCTCCTTCTTCTCTGTTTAGTGACACAAGTATCCAGGTCTATTTGTTGTATTCAGGAAATACAAGGAGGACGGCCACACCAAGGACAGCTAGGCACAGCATCCCTTCTATTCTATTCCCTGGTCATTGGAATAGAAAATGCTTATGTTCCCTCTTACTTTGAGGAATCACATCTATTTACTCTTCTCTCAGGTCTAATTCACTTCTTTCTCCCTTGCCCTAGACCTAGTGTAGCAGGATTCTCACACAGAGAGTCATGACATCGAGGCTTTTCTTCTAGGAAGCAACTTAATTCGTGCAGCACTGCTCAATTGGGTTTGTACCCAAAAAACAGAGCCTGGAATGTCATGTGACATAGTTTTTTAAACACATTTTCTATTTCTTTGTTTCCCATATACGGCAACACACAAACATGCCATCTGATTAAGTGTCTCTTGTTACAAGGTTGTGAGGGATGTTGTCAAGTACATGTATAGCCAAGTTGCCTTCAGGTTTTTATTTTGTTTTGTTTTTTCTCTCCTTAGGGAGGGAACCCTACCACACTAGGTTTATATTCTCTTGAAAAAAAGTAGATCTATGGACATGTATCCACATTTGTCTCTAGTCCACTAAATTTTGCACTTGTTTTGGTAGTATTTCTGCTTTTGTGTGGGCTTGAAAAGGGGAAAACAATGCTTATATTGCCAATGAATAGCAAAATGGAAAAGAAATACATATGTGTGTGTATTTAACAGACAGACCCAAAATAAAAAAAAAAATGGTACTGAAAATTGGTTCTGGGACTCTGGATCCTTTGAGCCATGGAAAATATAGAGAGGGCAGAGATGGTAGGGATAAAAAGATCGGTTAAAAAAAATTTTTTTTATAGATCTCTGCTTTGACTCTCTATTTCACCTCTCTCCAGGGATAGGGTGAAACATATTCCCTCTAACTGCCAGCCTAGTGGGACTTCAAGGGACCCACCAGAGGCTCTAAAATGTGTTCCTGCATCTGGGAGACAGAGAAGTCTGATGTCTGGCTCATGCCAGAAAAAGAGGCTCCATCAGGAACACCAGCGTGGCTTAGTCGGTTCAGCATCCGACTCTTGATTTCAGGTCACATCATGATCTCATAGTTCCTGGGTTTGAGCCCCACATTGGGCTCTGCTCTGACAGAGCAGAGCCTGCTTGGGATTCTGTCTCTTCTCTCTCTGCCCTTCCCCCTCTCTCCTGGTCTTTCAAAATAAAGTGCCCCAATGTTCATAGCAGCACTCTCAACAATAGCCAAATTATGGAAAGAGCCTAAATGTCCATCAACTGATGAATGGATAAAGAAATTGTGGTTTATATACACAATGGAGTACTATGTGGCAATGAGAAAAAATGAAATATGGCCTTTTGTAGCAACGTGGATGGAACTGGAGAGTGTGATGCTAAGTGAAATAAGCCATACAGAGAAAGACAGATACCATATGGTTTCACTCTTATGTGGATCCTGAGAAACTTAACAGAAACCCATGGGGGAGGGGAAGGAAAAAAAAAAAAAGAGGTTAGAGTGGGAGACAGCCAAAGCATAAGAGACTGTTAAAAACTGAGAACAAACTGAGGGTTGATAGGGGTGGTAGGGAGGAGAGGGTGGGTGATGGGTATTGAGGAGGGCACCTTTTGGGATGAGCACTGGGTGTTGTATGGAAACCAATTTGACAATAAATTTCATATACTAAAAAAAAAAAATTAAAAATAAATAAATAAATAAATAAATAAATATTTTAAAAATTACAAAAAAAGAGAGACTTCAACATAGATTGGTGCTGATAACATATAAGGCTATGCTCCGGGTCTTATCTTCTCCTAGGATGAATGGCTAGCACTAGGTATGTCTACCTATTTCTAACTGTCTATTCTTACTCTATAGGTTAGAATATAACTTGAAACAGAATAAGTAAGTGCCATTTTTCTTCCTTTCAAATATCAAAACAATAATCTCAGACTCTTCTCAAGAATGATTTTGGATATAATTTACAACTCCCTCTCCCTGAGCACAGAATCTGAAAACTACAAATAACATGTATTGAAAATTTTTCCCCTTGGGGTGCCTGGGTGGCGCAGTCGGTTAAGCGTCCGACTTCAGCCAGGTCACGATCTCGCGGTCTGGGAGTTCGAGCCCCGCGTCAGGCTCTGGGCTGATGGCTCGGAGCCTGGAGCCTGTTTCCGATTCTGTGTCTCCCTCTCTCTCTGCCCCTCCCCCATTCATGCTCTGTCTCTCTCTGTCCCAAAAATAAATAAACGTTGAAAAAAAAATTAAAAAAAAAAAAAGAAAATTTTTCCCCAAATACTGTTTACTATGTTTTTTAAAAGGAATTAGAGGAGGGTGTCTAAGATGGCAGCATAGAAAGATCCTGAACTTGCCTCCTCCCACAGACACACCAAATCTACAACTATAAATGGATCAATTCCCTCTGAAAAAGATCTCAAAACTAGATGAACTGCTCTGTACAACAAAGAACAAAGGAACACATTGAGAGAGGTAGGCGAGGCAAACACACAGTCTTATTTAAAAAAAACACCTACCCCTAATAGAGGGACACACAATAAAAAGGGATCTCACCTGAGAGGAACTTCTCTCAGAGGAGCAAGGGGTTGGTGCCCCACACTGGGGACCCCTACTCCTAGGATCTGCACCAGAGAGACAGCCCCAGGATATCTGGCTTAGAAAACCAACAGGGCTGATATCTGGAAGTCCCAAAGTGCTAAAGGAAACAGAATTCCCCCTCGTGGATGACTCACATGCAGTCTTGCTCATCCTGAGATGCAGTGAAAAAATAGCAGTTTGAAAAGCACTTAGACTATATGAGAAAGAGATTCACTTCCTGATTTGAGGGCATCAGCTGAAGGGGCTGAATCAGTGGAGACAGTCCCAGAAGGGGGAAACTCTGGTGGGTGCCATTGCTACATTCTCCACACAGCCTGCTAGCACAGATGGGTGAATTTGGATAGAGCACCCTCCTGCCACTTTGCTGGAATAGGTGAGACAAGCAATCATAATATTTGCTGAGGCCAGAGAGTGTGGGTGGTTGCAGCACTCCCTTATTCCTAACTAGGGCAGATCAGAGAGTTCTTCTGCTCCCCAGCTAAAGTTTGCAGTGCAGCCAATTGCAATATTCTCCCTCCCCCTGGCTGGGGCTGGCCAATATGAGAGCTCAGAGCATTCTCTTGCTCTCAGCCTAAAGCTGGTGCATGTAGAATCAAGGCACTTCCTGCTGCACTGCTGAATCCCACAGAAGGGTGCACTCAAGACATTATTCCCCTGCCTTTCAGAAGCCAGCAAGCCTGCCCACCCCCATCCCCCACTCTCCAGCTGCCTTGCAAAAGCCAGCAGGCACATGCAATCCACACAAGGGATATTCCTTGATTGCCTGGCCCTGGTGGCCAAGGGGGCTGGCATTCCAGAGCTCCATGGGACTGTAACAATTGGAAAGACAGTTCTTGGCAGGCCACCACACCCAGGGCACTGCACAGACAGCAGACTGAAACACAAGTCCAGTCTTCCTGTAAAAAAGGCCCATTTATTTAGCCTGGAGTTTCAGTCTGAGGGATAAGCCTCAGGATTTCCACACATCTAGATACTAAGGAGGCACTCACTCCCAGGGAACATAAACAGGGAAAAGCCATCTTTGCATACCCATTGACCTCATTACAGCTCAAGGAGACTTCCCAGAAATAGCTTATACACAACTGTCACACAGAGGACATCTCCATATCTAGTTTGCAGACCAGTAGAGATTACAACTGTAGCCATACAGAATTGTATATGTGTGCATACTTTAAAAGCTGCTGCTTAAGGGTCTGGCTTCCAATCAGCAGCAATGAAAATAGGTGCTAAATGAGATTCCTTCCTTTGGATCACTAACAAATCTTGGCACATCCTCAACAATGGGGACATATCAGGAATAAATCAGGTGGTTCAGACAAACACAAAGGTTCCAAAGACAAGCAAGAGCTAGGGCAAGGTTGTCCTAGGGCAAGAAGCTAGGGCAAGAAGCTAGGGCAAGAAGGATCATCACCTACACCAGACCACTCTTTCAAGACTGAGAGAGGTAGCTCTTACACCTAATACATAGAAACAAGCACAGAGAATCAAATAAAATGAGGAAGCGGAGAAATATGTTCCAAATGAAAGAATAAGATAAATTCTCAGAAAAGGACCTTAATGATATGGAGATAAGTATTCTACCTGATAAATAATTCAAAGTAATAGTCATAAATATGGTTACTAAACTCAGGAAAAGAATGGATGAACACAAGAGAACATTAACAAAGAAATAGCAAACATAAGTACTAAACAGAAATCACAAAGCTGAAGAATACCAACACTGAACTGAAAAATACACTAGAGAGAATGAACAGACTGGATGAAGTAAAAAAAAAAAAAAAAAGGATCAGTGAGCTGTAAGATAAAGTACTGGAATTCACCCAGACAAAGAAGAAGACAAAAAGAATTTTTTTAAGATAACTTAAGGGATATCTAGGCTATCAAGAGGAATAACATTCACATTGTTGGGGTCCCAGAAGGAGAAGAGAGAGAGAAGAGGGGCAGAAAATTTATTTGAAGAAATAATGGCTGAAAACTTCCCCAACATAGGAGGAAAAAAAGCAAATATCCAAGTCCAGGAATCCCAAAGAGTTTTAGATAATATGAACCCAAAGAGAGCTACATCAAGACATTATAATTAAAATATCAAAAGTTATGTTAATCTGGTTTGTTTCTTAAATTCCACATGAGTGAAATCATATGTTATTTGTCTTTGATGGACTTATTTTGCTTAGCATTAATACTCTCCAACTCTATCCACACTGCAAAAATGTTTCATTCTTTTTTATTGTTGAGTAATATTCCATGTCTTCTTCACGCAGTCATCAGTTGATGGACATTTGGGCTCTTTCCATAATTTAGCCATTGTTGGTAATATTGTTATAAACATTGAGGTTCATGTATCTCTTTGAATCAGGACATTTGTATCCTTTTGCTAAATACCTAGTACTGCAACTGCTGGATCATAGGTGAACCCAGGGGAAGGGGGGGGGGGGGGCAAAGGGGGAAGGAGAGGCAATGCAGGAAACACATTCTTAACTATAGAGAACAAACTGAGGGTTACTGGATGGGAGATGGGCAGGGGGTTAGGTTAAACAAGTGATGGGTTTTAGGAAGGACATTTGTTATGATGAGCACTGGGTGTTGATGAGTCACTAAATTCTACCCCTAGAACTAATATTATATTGTATGCCAACTTATTGGAATTTAAATAACAATTTGGGGAAAAAAAAGAAAAAAACATGTCAAAAGTTAAAAAAAGGTAAACAGAGAATCTGTTTTTTATTTTGTATTTTTTAAAAATTTTTTTAAGAGAGGGAGAGAGTGTGCATGGGGGAGGAGGGACAGAAGGAGAAAGAGAGAGAATCATAAGCAGGCTCCACACCCAGCATGGAGCCTGAAATGGGGCTTGACACAGGATTCAATTTCAGGAACCATGAGATCATGACCTGAGTCAAAATCAAGTGTCAGATGCTTAACCAACTGAGCCACTCAGGCACCCTGCCAGAGAGAATCTTAAAAGCAACAAAAGAAAACCAAATTGCTATGTACAAGGGAAACCCAAAAAGGCTATTAGAACATTTCTTAGTAGAAACTTGGCAAGCCAGAAAAGAGTGGCATGTCATATTCAAAGTGCTAAAAAGAAAAAATTTCCAATCGAGAATACTTTACATGGTAAGGAGACCATTCAGGTTTGAAGGAGAGATAGAGTTACCAGATAAGCAAAAGCTAAAGGTATTCACCACTACTAAACTGGCCATACAATAAATATTACAGGGACCTCTTTAACCTGAAAAGAAATGGCATTATTAGTAACAAGAAAATACACAAAGGTAAAAATCTCACTGGAAAAGGTAAATATTTGCTAAAAGCGTGGATTAATCCCTTATAAAGCTTCTAAGAACACTAAAAGTCAAAAGTAGTAAAAATTAACTAAAAATATAGTAATTAGCTAATGGATACATAAAATAGAAAAATGTGAAAAGTGACATCAAAACATAGAATGTGGTAGGTGGAGTAAAAATGTAGAGTTTAGGAAAGTGTTCAAATTTAAGTTGTTATCAATTTAAAATATACTGTTATATTCACAGGATAATACATGTGAACTGCATGATAAGCACAGGGCAAAAAATGATGGTAAATACAGAAAAGAAAATAAGCAATCTAAACATAATACTAAAGAAAGTCACCAAATCAGAAAGGAAGAGAGAAAAGTAAAGAAAAAAAAGGAATAGAGAGGAACTACAAAAGCAGCCAGAAAACAATTAACAACATGGCAGTAAATACACACTTATCAATCATTACTTTAAATATAAATGTGCTAAATTCTCTCATTAAAAGACATAGAGTGGCTAAATAGATTAAAAACCAAAACCAAAACCAAACACACAAACAAAAACCAAGACACACATATAAACTGACTATAAGAGACTCATTTTATAAGTAAAGACACACACACACACACTGAAGGTGAAGGGATGGAAAAACATATTCCATGCAAATTAAAATGAAAAGAAACCTGGTGTATTTATATTCAGACAAAATAGACTTTAAAACAAGGAATGTAATAAAAGATAAAGGGAGCACTACATAATGATAACATAGGAACATCAAAATTTATAAAGTAAATATTAACAGATCTAAAGGGAGAAATTAACAACAGTACAATAGTCGGAGATTTTAACACCCCACTTACAACAACAGATAGATCATCCAGACAGAAAATCAATAAGGAAACACTGACCTTAAGCAACATATTAGACCAAATAGACTTACAGATATATACAGAATATTTTATACAAAAGCAGCAAAATAAACATGCTTCTCAAGGAGCACATGGAACATCGTCCAAGACAGATCACATGTTCGACCACAAAAGAAATTTCAGTAAGTTCAAGAAAACTGAAATCATATCAAACATCTTTTCCAACCATAATAATCTAAAACTGAAAATCAATTCTAAGTATAAAACTGTAAAAACTACAAATATGTGGAGATTAAAAAATATGTTACTGAAAACTACTGGGTTATAAAGGAAGCTAAAAAAAAAAAAACCTAGAGACAAATGAAAACAGAAATATGACCTACCAAAATCTATGGGATACAGCAAAAGCAATTATAAGAGGGAAGCTCACAGTAATACAGGCCTACCTCAAGAAACAAGAGAAATCTCAAATAAACTTTACACATAAATGACTAGAAAAAGAACAAACAAAACACAACGTTAGAAGGAAAAATTAAAAAGGTGAAAGCAAAACTAAATGAAATAGAGAGTAGAATAACAGTAGAAAAGATCAATTAAACTAAGAGTTGGTTCTTTGAAAGACAAACAAAACTGACAAACCTTCAGCCAGACCCACCAAAAAGAGAGAGAGAGAGAGAGCTCAAATAAATAAAATTAGAAATGAAAGATAACAGTTATAACTGATACCATATTAATATAAAGGATCAAATAAGACTACTATGAAAAATTATATTGCCAGTGAACTGAACCACTAGAAAAAAGTGGATACATTCATAGAAATTTAAAATACTCTAAGACTGAATCATGAAGGGAAAAAAAACATGATTACAAGAACTACTAACAAGGAGATTGAGTCACTAATCAAAACCCTCCCAACAAACAAAAGTCCAGGACCAGACACCTTCATTGGTGTTCTGCCAAATATTCAAAGAAGACTTAATACCGATCCTTATCAAACTCTTCCAAAACGCTCAAGAAAAAAAAGCTTCCAAACTTACTTTTAAAGCCAACTTGGCCTTGATACTGAAACCAGACAAGGACATCACAGAAAAAGAAAATTATAGGCCAAAATCCCTGATGAACATAGATGCAGAAATTCACAACAAAATGTTAGCAAAAAGAATTTAAAAATACATTTTAAAATAATACTATAATGAAGTAGGATTTATTCTGGGGATGCAAGGATGGTTCAACATGTCTAAATGAATCAACATGACATACTACATTTTAAAAAGACCAAAGCAACAAAGACTAGAAAGTACCAGAGAACATCACCAGAAACACCAACTCTATAGGTAACACAATGGCACTAAATTCATATCTTACAAAAATCACTCTGAATGGAAATGGACTAAAAGCTCCAATCAAAAGACAAAAGGTATCAGAATGGTTAAAAAAAAAAAGATCCATCTATATGCTGACTACAAGAGACTCACTTTAGACCTAAAGACACATTCAGATTGAAAGTGAAGGGATGGAGGTGTGCCTGGGTGGCTCAGTCTGTTGAGCATCTGACTTCGGCTCAGGTCGTGATCTCACAGTCCGTGAGTTTGAGCCCCGCGTCGGGCTCTGTGCTGACAGCTCAGAGCTTGGAGCCTGTTTCAGATTCTGTGTCTTCCTCTTTCTCTCTCCTCCCCCGCTCATGCTCTGTCTCTCTCTTCTCAAAAATAAATAAACGTTAAAAAAATTTTTTTAAAGAAAGTGAGGGGATAGAGAACCATCTATCGTGCTAATGGATGTCAAAAGAAAGCTAGATATAAGATATAAGATAGCCATACTTATATCAGACAAACTAGATTTTAAAACAAAGATTATAATAAGAGATAAGGAAGGACATTATATCATAGTTCAGGGGTCTATCTGTCAAGAAGATCTAACAGTTGTAAATATTTATGCTCCCAACTTGTGAGAACCCAAATATATAAATCAATTAATAACAAACATAAACTCACTGATAATAATACAATAATAGTAGAGGACTTTAACACCCCACTTAGGGCAACAGACAGATCATCTAAGCAGAAAATCAACAGGGAAACAAAAACAAAGGATATGGCTTTGAATGACACACTGGACTGGGTGGACTTAACACATATATTCAGAACATTTCATCCTAAAGCAGAAGAATACACATTACTCTCAAGTGCACATGGAACATTCTCCAGAACAGATCACATACTGAGTCACAAATCAGCCCTCAACAAAGTACAAAAAGATCAAGAAGATACCATACATATTTTCTGACCACAACCCTATGAAACTTGAAGTCAGCCACAAGAAAAATTTGGAAAGCCCTGAAATATGTGGATGTTAAAGAACATCCTACTAAATAATGAATGGGTTAACCAGAAAATTAAAGAAGAAATAAAAGAAAATAATGGAAGCCAATGAAAATGAAAACACAACAGTCCAAACACTTTGGGATGAAGCAAAGGCAATCCTAAGAGGGAAGTATATTGCAATTCAGACCTATCTCAAGAAACAAGAAAGGTCCCAAATATGCAATCTAATCTTGCCCCTAAAAATGAAAGATAAAAATGATATGGTCATCTCAATAAATGTAGAAAAATCATTTGACAAAATTCAACATTCAATTATGATAAAAACTCTCAACAAAGTGGTTATAAAAAGAACGTAGCTCAACCTAATAAAAGCCACATATAACAAACCCACAGAAAATCATACTCAGCAGAGAAAACCTTCAAGCTTTTTCTCTAAGATTAGGAACAAGGCAAGGATGCCCACTATTCCCAGTTTTATTCAACATAGTATTGGAAGTCCTAGCCACAGCCATTAGGTAAGAAAAAGAAATAAAAGACATACAAATCAAAAAGAAAGTAAAAATGTCACTACTTGCAAATGATGTGATAAAACCTCAATACTACACACACACACACACACACACACACACACACACACAATCTGTTAGAACTAATAAGTGAATTCAGTAAAGTTACAGGATATAAAATTAATACACAGAAATCTGTGGCATTTCTATACATTAATAATTGACTATCAGAAAGATAAATCAAGAAAACAATCTCATGTACATTCACATCAAAAAGATTAATATGGGAATGCAAGCTGGTGCAGCCACTCTGGAAAACAGTATGGAGGTTCCTCAAAAAACTAAATATAGAACTACCTTACGACCAGCAATTGCACTACTAGGCACTTATTCAAGGGATACAGGTGTGCTGTTTCGAAGGGACACATGCACCTCCATGTTTATAGCAGCACTATCAACAATGGCCAAAGTGTGGAAAGAGCCCAAATGTCCATCAATAGATGAATGGATAAAGAAGATGTGGTGTATATATATACAATGGAGTATTACTTGGCAATCAAAAAGAATGAAATCTTGCCATTTGCAACTAGGTGGATGGAACTGGAGGATATTATGCTAAGTAAAATTAGTCAGAGAAAGACAAAAATCATATGACTTCACTCATATGAGGACTTTAAGAAACAAAACGAACATAAGGGAAGGGAAACAAAAATAATATAAAAACAGGGAGGGGGACAAAACAGAAGAGACTCATAAATATGGAGAATAAACTAAGGGTTATGGGAGGGGTTAGGGGAGGGGGATGGGCTAAATGGGTAAGGGGCACTAAGGAATCTACTCCTGAAATCATTGTTGCACCATATGCTAACTAATCTGGATGTAAATTTAAAAAAAAAGTATATACATTGTACGCATGAAAAAAAAATTCCCATCTCAAGAAAGCACTCAATGATTCATTCAAATTAACAGACATTTTATTAAACTTTATGAATTTGCATTTTAACATAGGACAACATCTAATTTGCTGACACCAATAAATAAAATTCAAATTAGGCAAAATTGGAGTAGATAAATTTGGGGGAAATTTAAACTTACCATTGAGCTTCAAAATCACCCAATAAATGACTACTTAATCTAAAAAAAAGAGTAAAATAACTAGGAATTAATTTAACCAAAAACATGAAAAACCTGTACATTGAAAACTATGAGATGTTGATGAATGAAACTGAAGAAGACAAAAATAGAAAGATAGTCCATGCTGATGGAATGGAAAAACATACATTGTCTACACTATTGAAAGCAATTTACAGATTCAATGCAATCTATATCAAACTTCCAATGACATTTTTCACAGAACTAAAACAAATAATGCTAAAATTTGTATGGAACCACATAAGACCCTGGAAAGGCAAAACAATCTTGAGAAAGAGGAATGAACCTGGAGGCAACACACTCCCTGGTTTCAAACTATACTACAAAGCTATTGTATGTTATTAACACAAAAACAGACACATGGATAAATGGAACAGAACAAAGTGCCCAGAAATAAACCCATGGATACACGCTCAATTAATTTATAGCAAAGGAGGCAAGAACATACAATGGCAAAACAACAGTCTCTTCATTAAAAAGGTGTTGGGAAAAATATACAGCTATCTGCAAAAGAATGAAACTGGACCACTATCTTACATCCTACACAAAGATTATTTCAAAATGTATTAAAAATATTAGTGTAAGACCTGAAACATAAAACCCATAAAAGAAAACATAGATGGTAAGCTTCTTGACATTGGTCTTGGCAAAAATAAACAAATGAGACTGCATCAAATTCAGAAGCTTCTGCACAGCAAAGAAAGCCATCAACAAAAGAAAAAGGCAACCTACTTAATGGAGAAAGTATTTGCAAGGTAAGGAATTAATATCCAAAATATATAAAGAACTCATATGCCTCAATAACAAAAAGGCAAGCAAGCTGATTAAAAAATGGGTAGAGTATCTAAATAGACATTTTCCAACAAAGACATACACATGACCAACAGGCACATGAAAAGGTGCTCAATCTCAGAAATTATTAGGCATATGCAAATTGGAATGACAATGAGGTATCACCTTATGCCTGTCAGAATGGCTATTATCAAAGGACAAGAAAAAAACAAATGTTGGTGAGGATGTGGAGAAAAGAGAACCCTCATGCACTGTTGATGAGAACATAAGTTGGTGAAGTCACTATGGAAAATTTTATAGAAGTTCCTCAAAAAATTTAAAAAAGAAGTATCATGTGATCCAGCAATTCCACTACTGGTTATCAAACTGAAGAAAACAAAATACAAATTGGAAAATATATATGCAACCCAAGTTCATTGCAGCATTATTTACAATAGCCAAGATATGGAAAGAAACTAAGCATGAATGCATGGATAAAATGAATGGATTAAAAAGAAGTGAGATATATATTATATGTCACTGCTATGACATGAATGAACCTTGACAGTATCATCTTAAGTGAAATAAGTCAGACAGAGGAAGACAAGTATCTCATGATTTCACTTATATGTAGAAACTCAAAATCAAAACAAAGAAAACAAAAATGCGGACTCATAGACACAGAGAACAGATTGGTGATTACCAGAGGGGAGGGAGGTTGAGGGCAAGAAGTGGGCAAGAAATTTTATAACTTCCAGTTATAAAATATGTAATTACATGGAGATACAATGTACAGCATGGGGAATATAGCCAATGTTTTATTAATACTTCATAAGGTAACAGATGGCAACCAGACTTACTGTGGTAGCCATTTCATAATGTATACAAATGTCAAATAATGATGTTGTGCACTTGAAACTAATATAATATTGCATGTCAATTGTACCTCAATAAACTAATTAAAGTTTATATTTCAATGCATTTAAAATATATGAGATTAATTTGCATAAAAATATTAACTTTAATCTGCAGATTGATTTTGCAAGTATTGGTTACTTTTCACTAGGCAATTTCCTAGCTTCCTGGTATTCGACGACCATGGTTCTCCCCTTTATCCTTGGATAAATTGTGAAAAGACCAATTATTAAACTTCAAGATTTCATTGCCTTGTCTCCTGATTACATGGAGTCTATTTGGGTAAGTATATAAGTCATATATATATATATATATATATATATATATATATATATATGTATAAGCAATATATATGTGTACGTGTGTGTGTGTGTGTGTGTATATATATATATATATATATATGTCTTTGAATCACAATTGGATTTCTAGAATGGTAACTATATGTATCATTTTAAATTTCTTCTATTAATAAAAGATAAATATGCAATTTAAGTTTCTTCCTAGCTCCTTAGTCATTCAGTAAGAATAAGCATACATCTTAACTCTCTATTCTGGTAATGGATAGATAAGGGCCTAATTAGTCAGCAATGATTTGAAAACAGGAGCAGAATAGAAGAAGAAACCTACACACTTCCAAAGAACTGGGGATAAAGTAAATGCATTCTTTTTTTTTTTTTTCAACGTTTATTTATTTTTGGGACAGAGAGAGACAGAGCTTGAACGGGGGAGGGGCAGAGAGAGAGGGAGACACAGAATCGGAAACAGGCTCCAGGCTCTGAGCCATCAGCCCAGAGCCCGACGCGGGGCTCGAACTCCCGGACCCCGAGATCGTGACCTGGCTGAAGCTGGACGCTTAACCGACTGCGCCACCCAGGCGCCCCATAAAGTAAATGCATTCTTAAAAATGATGGTGAGTGAAGGTGTCAGTTGAGTCTTTATGATGGGTGTGGGTGGCTCAAAAATAAAGGAGAGAAATGAAGAACAAAATGTCACAGCAGGAACAATTTCTATCACTTATCTGGCAGCTCCCCTCACCAACAAACACACACTCTCATATACACATACACACACTCATATACATAAACTCTGTATGAGTATTAACAGTCACAATACAGCTGCCCAAGACCTCTTTTGGATGTTTTCCTCCTATGTATAATTTACATATAATATAATGCATGGATCTTAAGTTTACAACTTGATGAGTTTTGACAAATGTATACATCTATGGAACCACCAACTCAATGAAGATATAGAACATTTCTCATTTCAGAAAGTTCTTTATTCCCCTTTCCAGTCCATCAATCCCTCCTGTGATGGTTAATTTAAGTGTCAACTTAATTGGGAAAAAGTGTCCAGATATGCAATCAAGAATTTTTCTGGATATTTCTGTGAGGGTGCTTGGGGTAAAATTTACATTTAAATTAGTGGGCTTTGAGTAAAGCAGATTGTCCTCCATAATGTGACTGGGCCTCATTCAATTAGCTGAAGTGGAAGTTGAATCAGCTTGTTCTATCACTGAATAGAACAAAGGACTGGCCTCCCTCAAGCGAGAGGGAACTCTCCAGCAGGCTGCCTTTGGAGCAAAATCAGCAGTTTGGACTTCATCCGCAAATCAGCACTTCCTGGTTCTCCAGAAGACTGCCGTTAGACTCCAAATGCAACTCTTTCCTGAGACTCAGGCTTGCTGGCCTCCTCCATTAGATTTTGGACTTACTAAGCCTCAAAATTACATGAGCCAATTCCAATAAACAAACAAATGCTTGTAAACATAAAATATATATTCATCCTATTGGAGAGAGAAAGATGTATCTCCATCCTATTGTTTCTGTTCCTATGGAAAATCCAGTACACCCCTTTCATGCAATCACCGATTTCACTTATAGCCAAACAACTTTCTTACTTGCAGTTTTCCTTTGAATTAATAGCCCCTCTCCAGACATTTACCCAAACACAATCTTCTCATAGCAATACTAAAGTATGGAAGCTAGCATAATATTTAAATACATTATTTTTGCTTTTTTAAAAGTCAGGTTCATTATGGTATAATTTCCCTATAGAAAAATTCACTCTTTTCAGATGGATCTTAATAAATACATGCATATAGTTGTATAACCACTACAACAAACAAGATACAGAATATTACCATCATGCCCAAAAGTTTCTAATGCGGCTTAATAGTCAATTCTCTCTTCGTATCCCCAGGTCCCAACAACCACTAATGATTCCTAACCCTATAGTCTCCTTTTTCCAGAATGTCATATAAATGGAATTATACCATACAATAGCCTTTTGTGTATGTTTTTTTTTTTTCACTTAGCATAATGCTTTTGAGATTCGGCCATGTTGACCTGTGTAAGTAATTCCTTTTATTGCTGAATTCCACTGTATGGATGTACCACAATTTGATCATCCATTCATTCATTAGTTTACAAGCCTTTGGACTATTTCCAGGTTTTAGTGATTATAATAACACTGCTGTCTGCATTCTCAAAAATGTATCATACAGATACATTTTTTATTTCTCATTTAAATACCTAGACAGAGAATTTCTAGGGCAAATGGTAAATGTGTGATTAACTTTACCAGAAACCACGAAACTATTCTGCAAAGTGGCTGTACCATTTTACATTCCCAGCTGCAATACACAAGTGTTCCAGTTGCTCTGTATCCTTGTTAGGACTTTGTAGTGTTAGGTTTCTAAGAGCCATTCTAATAGGTGTGTACTGCTCACTGCTCTATCTTTGTGGTTTTCATTTGTACTTCCTTAATGCCTAAAGATGTGGAGCATCTTTTCATGTGTTTCTTTGCTATCTGTAGTAGTCAGTGTCTACTGATGTCTGCCCTCCAAATAATCCAGAGATATTGATATTCAAATCTCTATGTTGCACTCTTCTAAATTTAATAAGGCTGTGTAACAAGTAGTATACTCTGGAACTGATGGTGTGTAACTTCTAAGGCTACATCATGATAGCTATTGCTGCTTCCTCCTTGATGTATCTTGGCTCACACTTTGAGGTAAGCCAGCTGCCAGGTAATGAGGGAATTCAAAAATACCTAGGGAGAGATCCACACAGTGAAGAATTCAGGTCTCCTGATAACAGCCAATATCAACTTGTCAGCCATGTGACTCAACCATATTGAAAGCAGATCTTCTAGCCCTTAGGTAAGGCTTCAGAGGACACTCAAACAAACAACCCTAGCTAAGCTGCTTCTTATTTTCTGACCTACAAACACTGTAATAAATGTTTATTATTTTAAGCCAGCAAGTTGTTTAGTAAATTGTTAAGCAGTAATAATTAACACACCATTCATATGTTTTCTTTGGTAAAATGTCTGTCCAAACCTTTAGTCTATTTTTAAAAATGGGTTGTCTTCTTGTTACTGAGTTAAAAGTTCTTCATATACTTTGGCATAAATTGTTTACAAGGTGTTATTCAAGTATTTTCTTCCAGAGTTTGGCTTTTTTTTTTTTATTTTCTTAATAGAATCTTTCAAGAGAATAGATTTTATATTCTGATAAGTTAAATTTGAGTGTGTATGAGACAGAGAGAGACAGAGAGGGAGAGATTCATGCTTTTGGAAAGATTCATATCTAAGAAATCTCGACCTAATGAAAAGTCAAAGGATTTTTTTCCCATTTTTCCTTCCAGAAGTTTTATAAATTTAGGTTTTACTTTTAGATATAGAATTCATTTTCAATTTAAAAATATGAGGTGAGTTCATTTTTTGAAAGCCTAATTGTTTCAGCACCATTTCTTAAAAAGACCATTCTTTCTCTATAAATAAGCTTGGCACTTGGTAAAACAAATCATTTGATTAGGACTCTATTGAATATATAAATCAATTTAGAGAGAGAATTGACATTTTAATAGTTTTGATTCCTCTGGTGCATGAACAAGATATATTCTCTCCATTTATTGAAATGTTCTTTGATTTCTCTCATTAACAATTCATAACTCTCAACATAAAAATCTTACACATATTTTGTTAGATTTATTCTTATGCATTTTATATTTTGATTCAATATTTATGGCACTGTTTATTAATTTCAAATTTTAATTTTCCATTGTGAGTATAGACAAATGTAGTTGATTTTTATGTATTGACCTTTTATCTTGTGACCTTACTTAAACTCACTTATAAATTTTAGTATCTTGGGGTGCCTGGGTAACTCAGTAGGCCAAGCGACTGACTTCAGCTCAGGTTATGATCTTGCTGTTTGTGGGTTCAAGCCCCACATCAGGCTCTGTGCTGACAGCTCAGAGCCTAGAGCCTGCTTTGGATTCTGTGTCTCTCTCCCTCTCTCAAAAATAAATAAACATAAAAAAAAATTTTAAATAAGTTTTAGTGGCTTTTGTTGTAGATTTTTAGGGATTTTCTATTTAGACAATTATGTCACCTATAAATAAAAATAATATTATTTCTTCTTTTGTAATCTGTATGTCATTTATTTTTTTTTAATTAAAAATTTTTTCAATGTTTATTTATTTTGAGACAGACACAGAGCACCAGTGGGAGGAGGGGCAGAGAGAGTGGGAGACACAAAATCCGAAGCAGGGTCCAGGCTCTGAGCTATCAGCACAGAACCCAACTCAGGACTCCAGCCATGAGATTGTGACCTGAGCCAAAGTTGGACACTTAACCGACTGAGTCACCCAGGCATTCCTGTATGGCATTTATTTCTTTATATTACTCCATTGTACCAGCTAGGACTGCCAGTACAATGTTAAATAAGAATGATGAGAGCAGACACTTTGCATTATCTCCAATTCTTGGGTGAAGGCATTCACAGTCTTTCATCATTAAGTAAACTACTAGCTGTAGATTTTTATATTTATGCCCTTTATGAAGGTGAGGAAATCTCTTTCTGTGCCTCATTTGCTGAGAGTTCTTTAATGATGGATGTTGAACTTTTCCAAATGTTTTTACTTCATCTACTGACATGATCAATTTTTTTTCTTTGTTTTTTTCTTTGTTGATATCACTTACATTTATTTTTTTTTTCAATGCTGAACTAACCCAGCTGCTTTTAAACACCCTACACAGTATAACCTCACATATTCTACCATATTTTGCACATGGTGCAATCACAAAACCTAATCTGTGGTACCTCACTACCTTCTTAACGATGCTCATCCTCTGACCCACAATGCTCTTTTCTCTTCACCTATCTGAATCCCTGTTTTCTTTCAAGGTCAAGTTTAATTTCACCTCCTCCATAATCCTTTCTCCAGCTATCTAAATTCCCTTTCCATGGGCTAATCATTGGATGTAAGCACTCTTCCAATCCATTTTTTATCAGCAAAAGCCATGTCCAGAAGAGCAAGAAACTGCTTGGGATCAGGGGATAGAGACAAGAGTCAGTGGAGGAGAGTAATGATGAGGCAAGGTGGCATAATATTTCAGTATTACAACTGGTGTTTTTCTCCTAGTATAATAATACAGGGAATTTCTTGTTCTAGTTATGGGGAGATTCCAGTAATGTTATGCTCATAGATAATCCTCCTCCCACCCTTACTGCTCTTGGAACAATTCTGGAAGACTGTAGTCCTTTATTTATGATGGAACTGCAAAGATAAAAAGAACCTCCTGTTTCTCTGAAAATCCTTTGTAAAAATATATATAAAAGAATAAGATAAAATGTTACATTTATTCACTCACTAAATCCTCAGCAGTACCTTGTGTGAAACACTGTGTTAAGCTTTGTTGGAGATATAAAAACAAACTCTATCTGACGTATCTAAATTTAAATTACATGTAAAATACTGAATCTACTTATACTTTCTTGTACTGAAATCTCTATTTCTTTGTAATTCCCCACCTCAGGCACACACTCAGCTTCCTTCTACCCAAGGAAAAGGGGCTATTTAATACACAAATACTAAAATATGTGGTCACATAAATAAATATTATTAACATAAAGTTAACACTATTTTGAATAGTTTTACACAACTAGTTCCATTATCAAACAATTGTGAAATATAATATTTAATTTTTAAAAAGCATTTTGAATATTTTCTCATAATCTCTGAATAGAAAACCCATTTGAAATGTAGCCAACTGGTTTTCATTAAAAATCAAAAATGAAAAACATCGTGGTTAAAGCTGGGCTTCAGAATTAAAACCGTATGGGAGCTCTGAACAGTGCAACTTTTGGCACTGTCAGGATTTCTTGTGATGAAACTGGCACCTGTTTTCATGGAAGTATTTTGCCACCTATGCATTTGGACATTTTCAGTTTTGGCCTTAATAACAGTATCCAGATGATTATTAAATTACCTAGGTAAGGAATTTCAAGTTGTTAAATATTCCTTTTTAAAATGTATTTGTCTTCATATAGCAGACATAGTACAGAGTAATTGCCTGGGAAAACAGAAATTGCCAAATATTGGACTAGTATCACCCCCATTCAGATCAGAATCTTAAGAGACAAGAGTAAAACTTTGGTGATTTCCATGCTCCAAGATGAAAAACAAAGAAGATAGTCTTATACTGTAAATGACAGTGGGGATTTTTCTCCCTTATATTAGAACTCAGCTAATTAAAATTCAGCTGGAATTTACAGTACTCAATGGTCAAATCAATGTATGCCTTGAACTACAAACACAAGTTGAATGCAATAGGAATTACAGAGTAAAATACTGGATGAATTGCAGTTTTATGTTACCCACAGTCAAATTCTGTGCACAAGTCTTAACTCTACCTTGAATAATTTAGGAGCCATCTGCCTGAGAATGTCTGTGTATCCCCCTTTATTCTATCCTTTGATATTCTGATTTTTGATATGCTTTTCTAGTTAAGCCTTGTCAGCCTAAAGTAAACAATTTATTAGTTTTAGTAAAGATGTGATGGTAGAAGAATAAACAGCATAAAACAGTTTAAAAAGGAATGTTTTCAATGTATAAAGCTATATAAAGAGTATTCTTCAGTGCCTTTTTATAATCATCCATGAAAAAGTACAGTAGTGCCCCCTCCTTACCCACAGGTCACCAAGCCCCCCAGTGGATACCTGTAACAGGAGATAGTACTGAACCCTGTACATACACTGTTTTCCCTATACATACATACATACATACATACATACATACATACACACATACATACATACCTAAAATAAAGTTTAATTTGAAAATTCTAGCACAGTAATAGATTAACCACAATTATTAATAAAAGAACAATATATTTTAATAAAAATTATGTGAATGTGGTCTCTGTCTCTCTCTCTCTCTCTCAAAATCTCTTATTGTACTGCGCTCACTCTTCTTGTGATGAGGCCAGGTAATAAAATGCCTACATGATGAGATGAAGTGAAGTGAATGATGTAAACATTGTGATGTAGCATTAGGTCCTACTGATACTCTGAGGAGAAGTCAGAAGGAGGATCATCTGCTTCCAGACTGTGGTTGACCACGGGTAACTGAAAGTATGGAAAGCAAAACCACAGATAAGGGAGGACAACTGTATAAACAGTCCAGTGTATTGCAGCTAAGAGGGAATGCAGGAAATACCCAGAGGGAAGAAGAATACCTTGTTCACCTTTTGCTAGGTCCTGCAGACCATACCAACGAACTACCTCCACAGACACACAGAAATCTTCCCTCTGTATAACCCCTGATCCTTCTTTGTATCCTTCTTCACACCCTCCCCTTTGCAAGGTGTGTTTGCTGTATTATTTGAGAATATTCAGATCTCCTATAGAAGACAGGAAAAGCAAATGGAATCAGTAAAACTCATGAGAAACATTAAGCATAAGTATAAAAGTAGCTTGTGAGACACAAGAAAAACTCATAATATGTTAAGCAAAGACACTAAGTTAATAACATGTGAAATACGTTAGACATAAATAAAGTAAAAATACCACTAGTGATAAACATAGGTGGAGATGGAAAGATCAAAGGCATCAAATACTAGTATGGCACATGAGATACCAAATCTGAATGTTCTACTAATGTTCTACAAATGTCCATAAGATTTTTAATTACCCTCCATCTCTTGATGACACCCATTCTGGTTCATGTGTCTTCTGCCTGAGACATGCAGATTAAAATCTACAACTGTTAAGACAAGCCAATGGGCAAGCTATAGTTGTGGTCAGGTATATTTGCCCCCGTGTCTCCCATAGCACAAGCATTTATTGACTTCAAGCACCTTCCATTGGCTGAGTTCCTTGTTCAATCTCAATACTATTCCTTTTAACCACACTAACAGTGGGGGGGCTGATAACTTAGAGAGAAGGATAAGACAGAGAAGCACTGTATAACACAGAAGTCACATCATGTGGTCCTACTAACCCCTTTACCCTTTCCCAAGTGTGTTAACGTACCCCATCTCTTTTCTCTTGCTTCTTACTCTTTGCTTTATGTTGATTCAATAAATAGTGAGCTTTGATAATTTTAGTTTAGTCTCTGAGTGTTTCTGTTCTGTGACCTTTGGGAAAGCTTCTCTGATGGTATACTTGTAGACTTCCATTATATCAAGGCAATTTTCCATGTGACACCCCATTACCAACCACCTCCAAGGTTGCTCTCAGCTTCACTGTCCTGGCTGGTAAGAATAATGACAGGTATTCAAGGATTCCAGAAGGCCCTCAATGCTTTCGAGCTCCCCAGACTTAAAACCTTTTGCTGTCATGTACACCTAAACAAGCGCCTCCCTATACTTGAGACTTCTGTGAGTAGATTAATTTTCTTTACATAAACTCTCATTTTTGTCTGACCTTTAGGTTGTCATTTTTCTCTTTTATTAGTTTTATCATGAATAATTTCTCTACTCTATACTATTACTTGAAAATGTTGTATTATTATTGAGAGTGTTCCTCTGATTCCTACCCTACACCCAGTTCCCTTCTCCACAAACACCAGATATTTTCAGCTGCCCAAGTCTGGTAAGGACAAAAGGAAATAACCAATTTCCATTGAAAAATATTTAATATATGATTAATAATAAAGTAATTATAAAAATAATTAAAAGTTCTTTGGAACTCTGAATTAGGTAAAGGAATTTTCAAACTATATTTTTTTGATAATCACTGAAAACTCCTTGAGAAATAAATATAATACTAGATGTGTGACCACTGACAAGTTCCTCAACCCCCTGTGCCTCAGTTTCCTCATCTCATAAAAATAAAAAATAACAAATGTGTCTATCCTATAGGGTTATTGTAAGTATTAAAATAACAAACTCATGTAAAGTGCTTAGAATAAATCACTAGCACTTAATCATTTCAACCTCTTATTTTGTAAATTGTTTTTTATTCTTTCTGTCACATTCATCTTTTATAAAGAATAAATAGCACTGTAAGTATTCACTATTTATAAAAAATGTAGACCAGTTTTAAAGACAATAATACTTAGAATGAGACTTTATTGAACTCTTACCATATTTCAGGTATTCTGCAAAGTACTTTATCTAGATAATCTCATTTAATGGTCAAAACAACCTTAAGTTGTTTGGATATATTATTATGATATATTTGATATACAATTATCTCCTTTTAGTACATAAGAAAATAGAGACTTACCATGATTAGTTTGCCCAAGATCACACAGTTAGCAAATATAGCCAAACCTTAAACTAGTGAAATGATCCATTTCTATCTCTCTGAAGTCCATAATGTTAAAATTGTGTTTTAGTACCTTCGCCAAAACTTCTTAAAATACCTCTCCACTCTATAATTTCCTTCTTAGTTTCATTTACATTCATTTTTATGTAGTAATATTTAACAATGTTTTGCAGTTTCTTTCACTGTTTTTATGGTTAGAAAGTCATTCCCCACTCCCAAGACAACATAGTCTGCAGTACTTTCTAGTTGTTTTAGAGTATTTTTTCTTTATTTACATATTTAAATTATTGATGAATTTGGTATTTATTTTTGTTTTTGTTTTAAGTTTACTAATTTATTTTGAGAGAGCACGTGCAGGCACAAATGCACATGCAAGCAGAAGAAGAGAAGAGAGAGGGTGAGAGAGAATTCCAAGCCAGGCCTGGACTGTGAATGCCACTATTTTTGTTTTTATTATGAGGTTGGGGATAACTTGATTCTCTCCCCATATAATTATCTAATTGTCATTTCTTTTGTAATATGTGAATTCATCATAATCACACAAACTGAAGATGTATTTTTGCTTATAAATTTAAATTATGGCAATTTGAAAACATACTCTACTATGATGTTAGTAAAGCACCATTTTTGTGCAGAAAATTTAATACCTTCACTCTAAATTAAAAATCTCTCAAGAATATGTTAATTCCAAGGGGCTCCTGGGTAGCTCAGTTGGTTGAGCATCTGACTCTTGATTTTGGCTCAAATCATGATCTTGAGGTATGAGAGATCAGCCCTTCATAAGGCTCTGCAATGACCACACAAAGCCTTGTTGGGATTTTCTCTCTTCCTCTCTCTCTGCCCCTCCACCCCCCAAAATAAATAAATAAACATTAAAAAAAAAGAATATACTAATTCTAAAAAAAAAAAGTAAGAAAAATAATAAACCACCCATTTCCCCGTGTTGTGCAATAAGATGGTGGCACCTACAGCATAGCACTGTGTATTCTAGAAAATTATACCCTTGGTCTGTGCAGCTCTGGTTTGTCAAACCTTATAGCCAGCTGTAATCTTAGCTGGTGGGTCAATTTGGACTCCTGCAGAAGCTGCCTCCTCCACCCCCAAAGATTCAAGTGGATATAATTTATTTGGGAGGTGATCTGAAAAGATCCTGATAGAGAAATAGGGAAGAGAAACAGACATGGAAAATGACCAACAAAGAATGTCCTATCAAACTCTTTACCACTATGAGCAACTGGAACTTATGTCTGAGACAGTGTAGACCTCATTCCTCTAAGGTGTCCACACTAGGAAGGAGGGAACTGGAGATTTTAGGTAGCAACTCCAGTCAGCCTATGGTTGAAAGCTACTAGCTGTGGGCCTAATTTTCCAGGATTTCCAGAACCCTCTGGAGGCAGAGCTGGCTTCAGCAGTCAGATGAGGGGACACAAGTTTGGGTGGTGTACTATAATAGGGAGGTCCAGAGGATTAGGATGGGGACTGATGACTTCTGCTCCAGTTGGTAAACAAATGTCATTAGTCAGGGTTCACCTTGAGTAAGTTGCTGAATTAAGGGAACTCTTGGGGCACATTGGTGGCTCAGTTGGTTAAGCATCTGATTTTGGCTCAGGTCATGATCTCACAGTTCGTGGGTTCAAGCCTCGAATCAGGCTCTATGCTCAGAACCTGGAGCCTCTTTCAATTTCTGTGTCTCCCTCTCTCTCTGCCCTTCTCCCACTTGGGATCTTTCTCTCTCTCTCTCAAAAATAAACAAACAATCAACGAAACTAAAAGGCAACCAACAGAATGGGAAAAGATATTTGCAAATGACATATCGGATAAAGGGCTAATATGCAAAATCTATAAAGAACTCACTAAACTCCACACCCGGAAAACAAATAATCCAGTGAAGAAACAGGCAGAAGACATGAACAGACATTTTTCCAAAGAAGACATCCAGATGGCCAACAGACACACTCATCATCAGGGAAATAAGTATCAAAGCCACACTGAGATACCACCTCACACCTGTCAGAGTGGCTAAAATTAACAACTCAGGAAACTATAGATGCTGGCAAGGATGTGGAGAACAGGAACCCTCTTGCACTGTTGGTAGGAATACAAACTGGTGCAGCTGCTCTGGAAAACAGTGTGGAGGTTCCTCAAAAAATTAAAAATAGAACTACCCTACGACCCAGAATAGCACTTCTAGTGATTCGTCCAAGGGATACAGGAGTACTGATGCATAGGGGCACATGTACCCCCAACGTTTATAGCAGTGCTTTCAACAATAGCCAAATTATGGAAAGAGCCTAAATGGCCATCAACTGATGAATGGATACAGAAGATGTGGTTTATATATACAATGGAATACTACTTGGCAATGAGAAAGAATAAAATCATGCCATTTTCAGCAATGTGGATGGAACTGGAGGGTATTATGCTAAGTGAAATAAGTCAGTAAGAGAAAGACAGATGCCATATATTTTCACTCATATGTGGATCTTGAGAAACTTAACAGAAGACCATGGGGGAAGGGAAGGGGAAAAAAAAACCAGTTACAAACAGAGAGGGAGGCAGGCAAACCATAAGAGAGTCTTAATTACACAGAACAGAGGGTGGATGGGGGGCTGGGGAGAGGGGGAAATGGGTGATGGGCACTGAGGAGGGCACTTGTTGGGATGAGCACTGGGTGCCGTGTGTGAGTCAATTTGACAATAAATTATATTAAAAATAATAAAAAATAAAATAAACATTAAAAAAATTAAGAAAATGGGAAATCTTCAGTCATGACTCCTTTGTGATCACTGTGAATGAATTCTGAATACTTACTAGGATGTCTATCCATCTATTCTATCTATTCTGATCTTTTACTGAAATATTTTAATTACAATAGTTATGCATTTCAAAGCAAATCCCCCCTTTTTTATATTTTTATTCAGAACATTTTTAGCTAATCTCATTTGTCCACATGAAATTCAGAATTTTGCATCAAGCCCCACATCCACCCAAGAAAAAAAATCAATTAGTAATTATATTATGATTTCAAAAAATAATTTAGTAAGAATTGACCTCTGTATAAAGAAGATGTGGCGCACACACACACACACACACACACACACACACACACACACACCAGAATATTAGTCAGTCATTAAAGAGAATGAAATCTTGACATTTGGGAGAACATAGATGTACCTAGAGGGTATTATGTTAAGTGAAATAAGTCAGACAGAGAAAGGCAAATGCCACACGATTTTACTTACAAGTGAAATCTAAAAACAAAACAAATAAAACAAACAAAACAAAAATAGAAACAGACTAATAAATACAAGGAACAAACTGGTGGTTGCCAGAGGGGAGAGGGGCATGAGGATGGGCAAAATAGGTGAGGGACATTAAGAGGCACAAACTTCTAGTTATACAGTAAATAAGTCACAGGGACGATAAACATAGCACAGGGAATATAGTCAAAAGGGTTATAATAACTTTGTATGATGACAAATGGTAACTATACTTATCAGAGTGAGCACTTCATAATGTATATAATTATTGAATCACTAGGCTGTATACCTAAAACTAATATAATCATATATGTCAACTTCAATTCAAAATTTAAAAAAGGGAGCGCCTGTGTGGCCCAGTCAGTTAAAGCAACTGACTCTTGATTTCAGCTCAGGTCATGACCTCACGGTTCATGGGTTTGAGCCCCACATTGGGCTCTGCACTGACAGCACACAGCCTGCTTGGGATTCTCTCTCTCTCTTCCCTTCCCCCATACACTCTCTCTCTCTCAAAATAAATAAAATAAACTTAAATTTTTTTTAAAGATTTGACCTCTTTAGAAACAAAAACATTATTCCTATACAAAACTACAAATTCAACTCTTCTTTCATACCTTTCACTATATTATTATAGTTTTATTCATAAGCCAAACAAATGTTTTGGGGGATTATTCCTTGATACGTTATAAGGCTTTCTCTTTTGTTATTCAATAAAGAATATCCCATGTCCTTTTTTCATTAGACCTTTTATATAGATGTAAATTTCATATAAGAAAGTTACTGACTTTTATAAACTTCTCTTATTATAGACAATCTGTTTTTCTTACTTCTAAGCATTTTTCATAATTTTCTTGTGCTGGTTAGGTTATAACTAAATTATCTGCAAAAATTGTCATCATCTCTTAAGACTTCATAAAATTCTACCATTAAACATTTGTTCCTTTGAGCCAAAGCGTCTTCTGTAAGGTGCAATATCCTTCTAAGAGACTAAGAACATATGTGGCTCTTAGCAATTATTAACTTATTAATGTGAATTCACCAATCAGATCCTCTATACTTAGTTGAGATAATGTTATTAACAGAGAAAAAGAGAACATACTGGTAAAAAGAAAGGGCTGGGGATTGTTTCTAGGCCTGGGGAGGCAGGATATGAACAAAGTTATTAATCCTGGCTGGGGAAATACCAAAGAAGACTTCTCTGTCTTCAGCAATAATGCTTAGAGAAGGCCGTGATCTCCAGTGGCCTTCCCACTTATCAACCTGGCCCTTTTCCAGATCTCATTCTAGCTACTGCTTCCACTCTACTTGATGACAACAAAGAACAGAGTGAGAAATGCTTTCACAAGAAGTTTGGCTCAATACCCACACATTTTCTGAATTGTCTAGGGCTGCATGCTTGGGATATGAACAGTAGAATATTCTGGATTTGATTATTACACAGCTGGATTATGAAATATTTTGCTAAGTTTGTAGAAGTATGTTACTATACACACAAAAATAAAGAGGTTTATTACTTTTTACTCTAGGATCCTAAGACATTAATGATTTTTTTAAAAAATACCATAATTTAACATTACAAGTAGACAACCTTGGGTAGAATATTAAAAGCATTTTAAATATGCTAGGAAGGAAGAAATTATCTGCAAATTCTAAATCTCTCTCTCACCAAGCACCATATGACTGAAAATTCTAGGGAAGAAAGGAAAGGAGGTAGGGGAGGAGGGCAGAAAAACAAGAGGAAGAAACTTTTTTGCAGCTAGAAATTCAAGTAATTTGTCCAGTGAAAGAATCAGATCTCATTGCCATTTCTGTATTTTATTTTTCTGTAATTAGTAGGCCTTTCTACAAACTGTCTTCCTGAATATTTTTGAGGAAATATTATTTTGGGGGTTCTCCAGATGGAAGTACTTTTCTGAAAATTAGAAAAGCCTAAGAAAATTACCTTTAGAAAATATAAAACCTTTGGTTGTGAAACGACTGAATTTCAAACTTGTTTTTAGATCCAGTGAGCTAAGACTTCAAAAAATTACTCAGGAATAGCTTCCATTATTATACTTTTGGTAAATAGAATGAGATTAACATAGTCCAATGTTTTGGAAATCATTAAGTAGAAAATGTCAAATCCTAAAATGTAAAGCTAGAAGCACATATTTGTTCATCAGAACCAAGTGAACACCATCTGTTATTTTCTTATCCAGCAACGTCAAAACCTTAAAATCTCACATTTTATACGATGGGGTTATTAGAAAAAATAAATAAATTAGCATTACACAAATATTTAATTATAAATATTTAAATACAAAATTCAGTGAATAAATATCAGTAAGTCTTAATCATAAGTTGGAATATATTCATTTTTGAGTAATTTTCTATGAACTGTAGTTCTTTATTTTGTTTTTAACTTTTTATTAAAGTAATTTCTACACCCAACGTGCGGCTCGAACTCACAACCTTGAGATCAAGCGTCACATACTCTTCTGACTGAGTCAGCCAGGACCCTTGAACCCTGGTTTTTATGTAAAATGTTAATTAATGCAAAATAAATCAGAAGTTTAATCTTGACTTGCTTTTAGAAAGCCAGATTAGGGGCACCTGGGTGGCTCAGTTGGTTAAGTGTCTGACTTTGGCTGAGGTCTTGATCTCATGGCTCATGAGTTCGAACCCCGCATCAAGCTCTGATGACAGCTCAGAGCCTGGAACTTGCTGTGTCTCCCTCTCTCTCTGATTCTGTGTCTCCCTCTCTCTCTGCCCATCTCCCACTCACACTCTCTCTCTCTCAAAAATAAATAAATATTTAAAAAAAATTTTTTAAGTCAGGTTAGCTTACAAAATAAGGCATATTTTAAATCAAAATGAAAGCCTTCGTATAGTTTAACAAAACATTGCTATATTCTCTTTCACATAAAATCATCTGACACCTTCAATATTTTTTGCTGTCCCAGTAATTCATGTCACTTTTTGCATAATGAAAATGGACACTGGGTACTTAAAACTTAAAGAGCTCTTAAAAATGCTTGTTGCTACCAGTAAGTGCAGTAAATGTCTGGCAATACCTTCACCTTGTAGTTGAACTCATTAAGTACAAATAGCATTTGTGCCGTAGAAGTGACGTAATAGCAATTACACAAATAATCCAAAAATTAATTTTTATCTTCCTGTCTTTATAATGCTACTCTTCTACAATATTTTGGTTCCCTTTTGTTTAATAATGAATTTATCTGGTATTCTCTAAACCCTTGGAATTTCCAGAGTTATAACTATGTCTTTGTTATTCGTGGTGGGCCTTTGGAACCACACATGAGTTTATACTAACTAGGTGACTGAAATAAGATGAACACAGCAGGCCCTTTGATGATTTATGCTAACAAGATAATTCAGAATGGTGGCTGGCCATGCCCAAGAGATCAAGAATGTGATTGGAGGGTTGGAGCCTTGAGCAAGATGGTAACAGCTCAAATTCTGAGGAGGAGAGAAGGACTGGAGATTGAGTTTAATTACATGGACAATGATTCCATCAATCATGCCCACATAACAAAATTCCATGGAAAACTCTGAACACTGAAACTGGGATGAACTCCCAGACTGACAACACATATACTGTCATACACTGATGTGCTGGGAAGGCAACCTATCCTGACTCTGGAGAGAGGACAACTGAAGCTTTGTGTTTGGGACCATCTAAACCTCACCCATGGGTCTCTCCCTTTGATTGGATGTGATTTGTATCCTTGGCTAAATTAAAACTATATTCATAAGTATTGCATTTTCCTGAGTTCTGTGAGTCATTCTAGCAAATTATCACACCTGATGAGATAATGGGACTCCCTAAATTGGTAGCTAGCTGGTCAGAAGAGAGGGTAGCTGACGGTCTCCTTGCAGTTGATGACTGAAATGAAGGAACTCTTCTGGAGGCCTGTGCTCCTAATCTGTGAAGTTGGGACTAGTTGGGGTCAGAATCTACTGCAGTCCTTTTTTTAACTGAAGTCACATCACATTCTAATGACATTCTTTTAAGTTCTTCTAATCTTTTCTTTTTTGCTTTCCATCCTCTATTACTGAGTCCATTTAGTGATTTTATAGCCAAACTGTAAGACTGAGATAGTGGTTTTTTAAGTATAATTAGGTTAAGGAGGTCACAACTTTTAGTGTCATGTTTTCCTGTTATCTTCCTAGGGGGTGGAATTTTGTTCTTACATCAGGATTCATTTTCCCAAGCCATGTTTCTGACCATCATCTTAACTTTGCTAGGTAACTATCTTAATATCCCAAAAGTTTATTTCTTTTTTATAAAGCCTTGACTCCTAAGAGAAGCCACATTTTTTAGGATGATTATCAGAACAAACTGATTTGAAAAGCAGATTTTTCTTATGACTTAGCACTCTTTTGCCAGCTTATTAGATTAGTTCTATTTTAAAGGAACAATTATTCTTTAACTGCCTGACAGTTTTCACTATATTTTTAGTTGCATTTTCTATTACTTTTATGAGCAGATCTCAATGGGTATTCACAAAGTAAACAAACAAGTTAGCAAATAGTCTAATAAACCTTGAGAATTACTCCATCTCTTTCCACTGCTAGGACAATCAGATATTACCAAGGTTAGTATTCAAGTTATAATGGTCTCTGAGGTCTACATTAAACATCCTATACAGACTCCTGACTGTATGAAGTAATTTGCCCTTAATGGGAAATGCACTAGATTCAGTATTCCTTAGGTTATGTAAAGTGTTTCTTTGTCAAGGGACTCAGTGTTCTCAAGGAAGACCTTGAAGATAAAAAAGAGAGCCTTGCATTTCCCCACTGTTATCAAGGAAACTCATGTTACTGATTTTGTTTTTTGAGATAAATTTCAAATAAGGAAATAAGATCAGAAAAACTTACCCTGAGGAAATAGGATCAGAAAATGCAAATGTCTTTGATATGGGTACAAGGAATAGTCTTTCAGGAATGTTAGCAGAGCACCATAGTTCACTTACCTAAGCCAAAACACAAGGCCAAAAGCTTTGCTTTCTACTTCCTAAAAACAGTGAACCTATGAGATTCAAGTAAGTGAATTGAATGACTCTATCAGGAAATGTTTCTGTTATTTAATTCTCACGCTATTTCTGTGTTTGGTAACTTTGGTTACAAGGGTTTGAAAAATGAGGAACTGAGAAGCAGAGTCATACCCACTTTATAGGAGAAATTTAACATTGCACGTTGTTTAATTTCCCAGGAGATAAATGGCTTGATGTTGTGCAGAATCAAGACATCATGATAAAGGTTATTTAAGGACAACTGTCTAAAAGGAGAAAACTGTGGAAGGTTGGCTGAACCAGGAATCATTTGACTTCTGAATTCCCCATTTTCTTTTCTCCCATCTTACTTCTTAGGCAGAAACTAAATTTTTAGGAAAAGGCAAGTATACTTACACCTCCTTTTTCTGTCCAGCTAATTTTTACTTCAAATGGCCATAGCTGTACCCTAATGGAAGAACACTGGCAGGAAAACAATCAAAATGCACAATATTTGGGCATAGCTATCTCCACTTAGTGCAAGAAATTCAACATGTCCCAGGTAAACCTAAATCTCTGTGCTCAGTGTTTATTTTATCTCCTCAACAGAATATTATTCCTATTTATTTGGTTTGTTTATTCACTGAAATCCTGCATTATTCATCACTTTAAAGTTGGGACACTTTAGGGATGCTAACCTGGATGTTTCAGTCGGTTAGCATCCTACTCTTGATTTTGGCTAAGTTTGTAGGATTGAGCCCCGGGTAGGCTCTGCACTGATAGTCCAGAGCCAGCTTGGGATTCTCTCTCTCCCTCTCTCTCTCTGCCCTTCCCCCCACTCACATGCACAGTCACACTCACTCCTGCTCTCTCTCTCTCTCTCAAAATAAATAACCATTAAAAAATAAAGTTGAAAACTTTAAAATCAGAGTATATATAATAAAAATAATTATACAATATGAATAAAAAGACAGTGGACAGACAAGCATGCAAATAGACAACATAGGCCAAATCTGTTAATCTGTAGATTATGTAAGAACTTCAGCTATTTTAGATGGGTTTCTGAGTTTCCAGGTGAAGTAAAATCATTCAGTTCTCCTTGTAGAGAGAGAAATTTCATGGGTCAGGCTTCTAGACAGGAGACTTCTAGGAAGATTTGTATGCAGGAAGTTTACTTGTGATTAGCACCTGGGATTAGGGAAAATTCAATGGGAAGAGAGAGGAGTTGAACTATGAAGCCATCAAACGAAATCTTTCATTTGAGGAGCACTTAAACTGGGGCAGCTCTGAAGAGTTGTACCTATTGGATAAAAGAGCCTTTATACCTCTCAGCCCCTGAGAAGTGGAGTAATGTTGGGCCAAGTGGCTCTCTTTAGCAGAGGGCATTTGAGGGTGAGTGGGAAAGGCCTTTCCTACAAGTCATCAGCTGTCAATTCTCCTAGGAGCTTTGTTATGTGTGCTGCAATCCTGAAGGTCATGTATTTAAGCTGCACCCCTACCGTTCACTTATCAAAGAAAGAAAACAGATTACTTTCTCTGGCAAAGCAAAGTTATTCCAAAACAGGATGAAAAATAAACTATTTTCATACTTGGTTTATAGCAAAGTGAGTAATATGATGGAAAAAATTCCTCAAAAATAGCCCTATAGGAAACAAAGTTAACAGATTTCACAGAGCTGTTTTCAATGGTATTCCTGATAAGAGGTAATATTAATATACCTCTCCATTAGGATGATTCTGTAGGGGTTATCACAAATAACCTGGGACCCGGTTTTCTGGTAGTCCAACCTCATCCATTCATCCATTCCCTTATTCTACAAATACATACTGAATGCCCACTGGGTGCCAGCCATTATGCTAGGCATAAGAAATATTATGACAGGGGTGCCTGAGTGGCTCAGTCAGTTAAGCATACGACTCTTGGTTTAAGCTCAGGTCATGATCTCACAGTTCATGAGTTTGAGCCCTGCAAACAGTGTGAAGCCTGTTTAGGATTCTCTCTCCCTCTCTCTCTGCCCCTCCCCCACTCATTCTCCCTGTCTCAAAATAAATAAACTTTAAAAAAAAAAGGAAAAATTATGACATGACAGGGTAGACCTCACAGAAATTGTATATTTAATCAAAGAATCACATGAACAAATGCAAAATCATACTTTTGATCATTACACACCAGAGGCTCACTCTCCAGTGTTAACAAAACTTCTAATAGTGGAAACTGACCTGGTTATAGAGGTAAGAGGCACTTCTTGAGGAAGCAATTATTTTTCTAAGGGTTGAAGGGAGAGTAAGAGCTAGCCAACTGAAGCAGACAGGGGCAGCAGAACTGGTGTTAGAAGGGACCACAAGCCAAGAAGGCTAGTGTGGCTAGAATGCAGACAGATGCTCAGGGCAAACTTGGAAGATGAGGCCATAGAGTTAGGGAAAGCCAGCCCAGGCAAGGCCTCATAGATTACTTTAAGGAACATGGTCTTCATCTTAAAACAAATAGGAAAATAATTCAAGTGTTTTACACAAGACGCTGAGTGAAAAGGTGCTGCCGTTGAGATTCATTTGGAGGATGTATGAGTTCTCTAGGGCTGATATAACAAATTACTACAAATTTAGTGACTTAAACCATGCAAATTTATTATCTTAAAGTTCTGTTGTTCTGAAGTCTATAACGGGTCTCACTGGGGTAAAACCAAGTTGCTGATGAGGGTATATTCCTTTCTGAAGGTACTAGGATAGAATCTGTTTCTTTGTCTTTTCCAGCCTAGAAGCCTCTAGAATAGCTGCCCACTCTCCTTGGCTCACCGCCCCCTTCCATCTTCAAAGCTATCAAAGTTAGTCTTTCTCACATCACAGCCCTCTGTTGCTGACTCTTGTGCATCCCTCTTTCACACTTAAAGATCTTTTGATTACAGTGGGCCCACCCAGATCATGCAAGATAATCTCCTTTATTTCAAGGTCAGCTAATTAGCAACCATAATTCCTTTTTTTTTTTTTTTTTGCATTTTTTCCCCAAGATTTTACTTAAATTCAAGTTAGTTAACATATAGTGTAGATTGGTTTCAGGAGTAGAATTTAGTGATTAATCATTTACATATAACACCCAGTGCTCATCATAAGTGCCCTCCTTAATGCCCATCACCAATTTAGTCCATCTCTCCCCCCACCAACCTCCCCTCTAGCAACCCTCAATTTGTTCTCTGTATTTATTTATTTTTTTTAATTTGCATGTTTTAATAGTTGTAGCAATTTTATTTTTTTAATACAATTTATTGTCAAACTGGCTAACATACAGTGTGTAAAGTGTGTTCTTGGTTTTGGGGTAGATTCCTGTGGTTCATAACATACGTGAAACATCCAGTTCTCATCCCAACAAGTGCCCTCCTCAATGCCCATCACTCATTTTCCCCTCTCCCCCCTTCCTCCCCATCAACCCTCAGTTTGTTCTCTGTATTTAAGACTCTCTTATGCTTTTTCTCCCTCCCTCTTTGTAACTATTTTTTCCCCTTCCCTTCCCCCATGGTCTTCTGTTAAGTTTCTCAAGATCCACATATGAGTGAAAACATATATCTTTCTGTGACTAACGTATTTCACTCAGCATAATAACTTCTACTTCCATCCATGTTGCTACAAATGGCATGATATCATTCTTTTTCACTGCCAAGTAGTATTCCATTGTATATATAAACCACACCTTATTTATCCATTCATCAGTTGATGGACATTTAGGCTCTTCCCATAATTTGGTTACTGTTGAAAGTGCTACTATAAACATTGGGTACATGTGCCCCTATGAATCAGCACTCCTGTATCCTTTGAATAAATTACTAGTAGTGCTATCACTAGGTCGTAGGATAGGTTTTTTTTTTTTTCATTTTGTTATTTACTTTTTTAATTTATTTTTATTTTTATTTTTTTAATTTTATTTTTTTTAATTTACATCCAAATTAGCATATAGTGCAACAATGACTTCAGGAGTAGATTCCTTAATGCCCCTTTGCATTTAGCCCATCCCCCCTCCCATAACCCCTCCAGTAACCCTCTGTTCTCCATATTTATGAGTCTCTTCTGTTTTGTCCCCCTCCCTGTTTTTATATTATTTTTGTTTCCCTTCCCTTATGTTCATCTGTTTTGTCTCTTCAAGTCCTCATAGAAGTGAAGTCATATGATATTTGTCCTTTTCTGACTAATTTCGCACAGCATAATACCCTCCAGTTCCATCCACGTAGTTGCAAATGGCAAGATTTCATTCTTTTCGATTGCCAAGTAATACTCCATCATATATATATACCACATCTTCTTTATCCATTCATCCATCGATACGATAGACATTTGGTTCTTTCCATACTTTGGCTATTGTTGATAGTGCTGCTATAAACATTGGGGTGTATGTGTCCCTTTGAAACAGTACACCTATATCCCCCGGATAAATACCTACTAGTGCAATTGCTGGGTCGTAAGGTAGTTCTATTTTTAATTTTTTTGAGGAACCTCCATACTGTTTTCCAGAGTAGCTGTACCAGTTTGCATTCCCACCAGCAGTGCAAAAGAGATCCTCTTTCTCCGCATCTTCACCAACATCTGTTGTCGCCTGAGTTGTTACTGTTTAGCCATTCTGACAGGTGTAAGGTGGTATCTCATTGTGGTTTTGATATGTATTTCCCTGATGATGAGTGATGTTGAGCATTTTTTCATGTGTCATTTGGCCATCTGGATGTCTTCTTTGGAAAAGTGTCTATTCATGTCTTTTGCCCATTTCTTCTCTGGATTATT
Source organism: Prionailurus bengalensis (assembly GCF_016509475.1). Classification (NCBI taxonomy): domain Eukaryota; kingdom Metazoa; phylum Chordata; class Mammalia; order Carnivora; family Felidae; genus Prionailurus; species Prionailurus bengalensis. The sequence continues at coordinate 112,367,052 of NC_057348.1, forward strand.
TGTTTTTTGGGTGTTGACTTTGATAAGTTCTTTGTAGATTTTGGATACTAACCCTTTATCTGATATGTCATTTGCAAATATCTTCTCCCATTCTGTCAGTTTAGTTTTGCTGACTGTTTCCTTCACTGTGCAGAAGCTTTTTATTTTGATGAGGTCCCAGTAGTTCATTTTTGCTTTTGTTTCCCTTGCTTCTGGAGACGTGTTGAGTAAGAAATTTCTGCGGGCAAGATCAAAGAGGTTTTTGCCTGCTTTCTCCTCGAGAATTCTGAGGGCTTCCTGTCTTACATTTAGGTCTTTCATCCATTTGAGTTTATTTTTGTGTATGGTGTAAGAAAGTGGTCCAGGTTCATTCTTCTGCATGTCGCTGTCTAGGTTTCCCAGCACCACTTGCTGAAGAGACTGTCTTTATTCCATTGGATATTCTTTCCTTCTTTGTTAAAGATTAGTTGGCCATACATTTGTGGGTCTGATAGTTCTGTTTTTAATTTTTTGAGGAACCTCCACCCTGTTTTCCAGAGAGGCTGCACCAGTTTGCATTCCCATCAACAATGCAAGAGGATTCCTGTTTCCCCACATCCTCGCCAGCATCTATTGTTTCCTGAGTTGTTAATTTTAGCCATTCGGACTGGTGTGAGGTGGTATCTCAGTGTGGCTTTGCTCTGTACTTCCCTGATGATGAGTGATGTTAAGCATCTTTTCATGTGTCTATTGGCCATCTGGATGTCTTCTTTGGAAAAGTGTCTGTTCATGTCTTCTGCCCATTTCTTCACTGGATTATTTGTTTTTTAGGTGTTGAGTTTGGTAAGTTCTTTATAGATTTTGGATATTAACCCTGTATCCGATATGTCTTTTGAGAATATCTTTTCCCATTCCATCAGTTGACTTTTAGTTTTGCTGATTATTTCCTTTTCAGTGCAGAAGCTTTTTATTTTGATGAGGTCCCAATAGTTCATTTTTGCTTTTAATTCCCTTGCCTTTGGAGATGTATCCAGCAAGAAATAGCTGCGGCTGAGGTCAAAGAGGTTGTTGCCTGCTTTCTCCTCTAGGGTTTTGATGATTTCTTATCTCACTTTTAGTTCTTTCATCCATTTTGAGTTTATTTTTGTGTATGGTGTAAGAAAGTGGTCTAGTTTCATTCTTTTGCATGTTGCTGTCCAGTTCTCCCAGCACTATTTGCTAGAGAGACTGTCTTTTTTCCATTGGATACTCTCTCCTGCTTTGTCAAAGATTAGTTGGCCACACATTTGTGGGTCCAATTCTGGGTTCTCTATTCTATTCCATTGGTCTACGCATCTGTTTTTGTGCAAATACCATACTGTCTTGATAATTACAGCTTTGTAGTAGAGGCCTCCTGCTTTGGCTTTCTTCTTCAATATTACTTTGGCTATTCGGGGTCTTTTGTGGCTCCATACAAATTTTAGGACTGTTTGTTCTAGCTTTGAGAATACTGGTGCAATTTTTATTGGGATTGCATTGAATGTGTAGATTGCTTTGGGTAGTATTAACATTCTAACAAGATTTATTCTTCCAATATGTGAGCATGGAATGTTTTTTCATTTCTTTGTGTCCTCTAATTTCCTTCCTAAGTTTTCTATAGTTTTCAGCATACAGGTTTTTTCACATCTTTTATTAGGTTTATTCCTAGGTATTTTATGGTTCTTGGTGCAATTGTAAGTGGGATCAGTTTCTTGACTTCTCTTCCTGTTAATTCATTATTGGTGTATAGAAATGCAACTGATTTCTGTACTGATTTTGTACCCTGCAAGTTTGCTGAATTCCTGTATCAGTTCTAGCAGTCTTTAGTTGGAGTCTTTCAGGTTTTCCATGTAGAGTATCATGTCGTCTGCAAAAAATTGAAAGTTTGACTTCTTTGCCAATTTTGATCCCTTTTATTTCATTTTGTTGTCTGATTGCTGATGCTAGGACTTCCACCACTATGTTAAACAACAGTGGTGACAGTGGACACCCCTGTCATGTTCGTGATCTCAGGGGAAAGCTCACAGATTTTCCCCATTGAGGATGATATTAGCTGTGGGCTTTTCATAAATGGCTTTTATGATGTTTAAGTATGTTCCTTCTATCCCAACTTTCTTAAGCGTTTTTATTAAGAAAGGATGTTGTATTTTGTCAAAATGCTTTTTCTGCATCTATTGACAAGATCATATGGTTCTTATCCTTTCTTTTATTAATGTGATGTATCACATCGATTTGCAAATACTGAACCAGACCTGCAGCCCAGGGACAAATCCAACTTGATCATGGTGAATAATTCTTTTTATATGCTGTTGAATTTGATTTGCTAGTGTCTTGTTGAGAATTTTTGCATGCATGTTCCTCAGGGATATTGGCCTATAATTCTCCTTTTTTGTGTAATTCTCCTCTTTGTCTGGTTTGGAAATCAAGGTAATGCTGGCTTCATAGAATAGGTCCAGAAGTTTTCCTTCCATTTCTCTTTTTGGAACATCTTGAGAAGGATAGGTATTAACTCTGCTTTAAATGTCTGCTAGAATTCCCCCTGGAAGCCATCTGGCCCAGGAATCTTATTTTTTGGGAGATTTTTTATAACGGATTCAATTTCTCCACTAGTTAAATTTTCTATTTCTTCCCATTTGACTTTTGGTAGTGTGTTGGTGTCTAGGAATTTGTCCATTTGTTACACGTTGTCCAGTTTCTTGGCATGTAAATTTTGATAGTATCCTCTGACAGATGCTTGTATTTCTGAGGGATTGGTTGTGATAAATCCATTTTCATTCATGATTTTATCTATCTGGGTCCTCTCTCTTTTCTTTTTGAGAAATCTGGCTAGGTGTTTATCAACTTCGTTTATTTTTTCAAAAAACTAGCTCTTAGTTTCATTGATCTGTTCTACTGTTTTTTTGGATTCTATATTATTTATTTCTGCTCTGATCTTTATTATTTTTATTCTTCTGCTGGCCTTGGGGTTTCTTTGTTGTTCTGCTTCCAGTTAATTTAGGTGTGCTGTTAGATTTTGTATTTGGGATTTTTCTTGTTTCTTGAGATAGGCCTGGATTGCAATGTATTTTCCTTTTAAGACTGCCTTTGCTGCATCCCAAAGGATTTGGATTGTTGTGTTTTCATTTTCAATTATTTCCATATTTTTTAAAATTTCTTCTCTAATTGCCTGGTTGACCCATTCATTCTTTATTAGGGTGTTCTTTAACTGCCACACATTTGGAGGTTTTCCAAACTTTTTCCTGTAGCAACCATAATTCCTTCTTAAGTCTTAATTCTCCTTTGCCTTATAATCTAACATAGTCACAAGTTACAGAGCATAGGACATGGATATCTTTCGTCTCTGGCTACCACAGTGGGAAGCAGAGTAGAGGCAAAAACAAGCAGACAGGCTATTGGAGTTGGCAGTTGTCAATATGAAGAGCTGTGGAGAGCTCTTAGGAGTCACTTAGGAACTAAAAGTGAAAAGACTAGATCATAGTTGTCCTAGGAGTGAGATCTATCCAGGGATCAATATAGGACCCTTGAATGTATTCATTTATTCAATATTTCTTTATGTTCAGATACTTTGTGAACAGATGCTATTCTAGTTTCTGAGGATAGAGCATTGAGTAGTTCATAAAAGCCCCTGACCTCATGGAGCTTACCTTCAAGGTAAGCTGTATATGTCAAGAATGATTATCTATACATATCCTTTTTCTCAGGCAGACATTTGATGGGCACTAGATAGACACTCCTTTCTTTTTTTAATCTTTATTTTTGAGAGAGAGAGACATAGTGTGAGCAGGGGAGAAACAGAGACAGAGGGAGACACAGAATGTGAAGCAGGCTTTAGGCTTCGAGCTGTCAGCACAGAGCCCAATGTGGGGCTTGAACTCACAAACTGCAAGATGATGACCTGAGCTGAAGTCAGATGCTCAACCGACTGAGCCACCCAGGTGCCCCATAGATACTCCTTTCTGATGAGGACATGATTAAAGACTTATCCTGTGTTCTCTGTTGGTTGCTAACACAGGATATCTAAATTTATTTTTACTGAAGTATAGTTTACATACAATTTTATGTTAGTTTCAGGTATACAGCATAGTGATTTGACATCTGTATGTGTTATGCCATGCTCACTCCAAGTGTAGCTACCATCTATCACCAAACAGTGCTATTATAATACCATTAACTATATTCCCTATGCTGTACCTTTCACCCCCATGACTTACTCATTCCATAACGGGAAGCCTGTACCTTCCATTCCCCTTCACCCATTTATCTCATCCCTCCATCCTCCTCACCTCTGGCAACCACCAGTTTGTCCTCTGCACTTGCAAGTCTGTTTCTACTTTGGTTGTTTGTTCATTTGTTTTGTTTTTTAGATTCTGCAAATAAGTGATGTCACATGGTATTTGTCAGTCTGATTTATTTCAATCAGCATAATACTCTCTAGCTTTATTGATGTTGTGATAAATTGCAAGGTATTCTTTTCATGGCTGAGTAATATTCCATTGTAAATGTTCACCACATCTTTTTTATTCATTCTTCTATGGATGAACATTTAGGTTGCTTCCATAACTTGGCTATTGTAAGTAATGCTGCAAGAAACCTAAGAGTACATATACCTTTTCAAATTAATGTTTTTGTTTTCTTTGGGTAAATATCCAGTAGTGGAATTATTGGATAATAAAGTACTTCTATTTTTAATTTTTTGAGGAACTACCACACTTTTCCACAGTGGCTGCACGAATTTTCATTCCCACCAATAGTGTATGAAGGTTCCCCTTTCTCCAATTCCTAGCCAATACTTGTTATTTCTTTTTGATACTAGTCATTCAGACAAGTGTAAGGTGATACCTCATTGTGGTTTTCATTTACATTTCCCAGATGATGAGTGATATTGAGCATCTTTCCATGTGTCTTTTGGCTATCTGTATGTCTAAAATTCAGGCTATCTAAATTTAATTACAATTTTGATATGAGCTTATACCTTTATGTTAAAGAAGAAATTTATGCAGCTTAAGCAAATACTGTCCTCAATTTGCCACAGTGGAATTCTTCATCTTTTCAAAAGACATGGAAACTTCCTTCTTAATTATGATCATCACATGGCATACAAATGTTTTAGAAAGAGATGCTTTTTGATACTCATATTAATGGGCTCCACTTTAGACCAGACTTTTCAGAATTTTTATGTTAAAGAAATATTTTATACCTTGTAGGACTTGTCTACTTTCATACAGAATCTGATTTTTATCAGAAATACACAAATTCACAGATTTTGAGAGTAAAAGCAAAATTATTTATGGCTAGAGAGTTCAAAAAGTGAAATAGCACTAAACAGAAGGTTTTCTGCAGTACTGAATGTCTTCTAGGTTATCTAATGTTTATATTTTATGTTGCATGATTTAGTCCCTAGGTATTAAAGCAGATAGGGGATTAGTTTCATACATATCACATATCATAATCCTTTTCTTTAACTAAATAATCCTGTTATAAATTAAGAAATGATTAACATGCTTGTAGCAGAAGGTTGTATTCTTGCATTATTCAAGTTTTATAAACTAAAAATACCTAACCACTAACTCAAGTAGTATTATTTTTGCTTCTCTCCTTTATAAAAAAAACATATTTATGGAAAATATGAAAATTAAAACCAGCTTCTGAAATCAGCAAGAAAGAGCAAAGAGGCAATTCCTACATCTCAAGGATTTACCCTATGTGCAGTTTCAGAAAGCAGTAAACTTTCAAATGGAGTCATTAGTACTAAAACTGTACAAAACCATTAAAGTCCATGCAGTTGGATATGCCTTTTCACACATGGGGTTTGCAATTCTCTGGCAATATATTTCTGGGAACTAGTTTGTTAACTGTAAATGATATGGGTAAACTGATTTTTCTTCAGCAAGTCAGTTATGGCAATTAATCTGAACAAAAACATGAAGTTTGTTAATCAATGCTTTAAAACACACACACATACACACACACACACAATCTCATAAATCAGATGTTCTACTTTAACATGCAACATGAAGAAGTAATTGCGATAGACAGCCTTAAATATTTGTCCTTCTATATAATTGGAGCAGTGTTCTTTTCTGGAATCTTGCAACTAGTGAGGCATCTATAAGAATGGATGTCCATGCATATGTAAAGAGCAATACAGATAGTATTCAAATCCCAGTTTTTAAAGCCTCACCTTAAAAGTTATCATTGTACCATGGAGTACAGAGTGGCATGGATAAGAAGGGACTGCAGCATGGGAAGAACGAATATTTTCATAAGAATGGGAAAAATTCATTCCTTGGAGGAAAGAGAAGAGGGAGGTATTAAAGAAGATTTTATATATGACCGTATTATATCAGCACTATTTACAATAGCCAAGAGGAAGAAGCCACCCAAGTGTCTATTAATAGATGAACAGATAAGCAAAATGTGGTATATGCAAACAATGGATATGATTCAGTCTACAAATGGAAATTCTGTCATATGCTACATCGATGAACCTTAAAGATATTATGTTAAGCAAAACAAGTGAGTTAAAAAAACACAAATACCATAAGATTCCACATATATGAAATATCTACAGTAGTCTAATTCATAGAAACAGAAAGTAGAAAGGTGGTTGGCAGGGAATAGGGGGAGGAGAAAATGGGAAGCTATTTAATGGGAATAGAGTTTTAGTTTCACAAGACGAAAAAGTTCTGGAGATTGTTGTTCCATAGCATTGTGAATATACTGATCACTACTGAACTGTACACTTAAAAATGTTTAAGATGATAAATTTCATGTTAAGTATTTTTTTACCACAATTCCCAAAGAGTAGGATTTAGAGAGAAAGATCATTTTAAATGAACAATAACATGAATGATGCTTGAACAATAAGTTGGCAGGAGATGAGGGCAATATTGGGGAATCTTAAAGCAAGAGAAAACCTTAGGAAAAAGCATAGATGCAGAATAGTCATAGATCAGCAACTAGTTCAGGGTGGGTCATACACCACCGAGTAACAGGTCAATGAGGCTGGAAATACAGAGTTGAGTCTAGAGTGGACATATATTTGCCTGCACAATACCACCTCCCAACTTTGACTGTCCTCACTTTTCCATTTAATCTTCCTCAATCCATAGGGCTTGGGTAGAATTAACTCCAGGTTTCAATAATCAAAGCAACCCATCCCCCAAACATGTATATACATATAGGGATAAACTAGTTGGATTCCTCTCTAGCAATTTGTTGGAACTATCAGGGAAAGAGACTTTCTCTTCCAATGACATTTAAGAATGAAGAACCATGTAGACCAGGAGATGCCCCTGGGCATCTTCTCCCACATGGAGAATCCTACTGAAAATACAAAGGAAATTAGCATTGAAATAGAAAAAAAGAAACAGAGTAGGGGAAAAACGTAAAGACAAGGAGGGAAAGAGAAAGAGACAGAAGAGGAAAGGGAAAGAGGGAGGAAGGAAGGGGGAAAGAAAAAGAGAGATAAAGGAAAGATAGGAGAGATAAAGGAAAAAGAGAGATAGGAAAGAAGGAAGAAGGAGGGAAGAAATTTTGATACCTGATAATATTGTTTAAACATTTGAATACAACTACACCTAGAATCAAATCAACCCTAGACTGTTTTGTTAACGCCCAAAATTCCCTTGTCTGGCATAAGCTGGCTTAAGATGAGTTTCTGTCATTTGAAATTACAAGAGCTCTGAATAATCCAGGGTTAGATTGTGTGGACCCCAGAACTGGGTAATTGGAAAATATTTTATGAGTATTCACTTTGTCAGACATTGTGCTACTTCTTTAGATACTGCAAGGAACAAAAAAACTTTGGTTCCTGCCCTTGTGGGAGTAACAATTTCTTAGGTCCCTAACAGATACTTGGGCCTAATTCCCACTTACAGGCAACTCTTTGTTTTTTTAACAAGCCCTATTGTAATAGGAAAGCATAGCCAGATTTAGTAGCTACTGATCTACAGAACAGTATATCCAAACTTTCCTGATGATAATTCACCTGGCTTGCTTATTAAAAAAAGCTTAGGCTATCCTCCAGAGCCACCTAATTAGAATCTCTAAGGGTGGGGCCTGAAAGCAGTTTTAAACATTAGCTGCCTGCATGATTCTTAACATCAGATAAGTTTGTGAAATGCTGATGTTGCTATCCACTGTGGATCCTTGGACCAGTCACAGTAACATCACCTGGGAACTTACTTAACATGTAGCATCCCAAACCCCTCCCCAGACTCAACAAATGAGGATCTGCCTATAATATTTTAACATGAGTAGCTTGTATCGTATGGAAATTTTAAACTGAAAATCAAAAGCAAGGAGAAAAAATCTAAAGGAGGTCACTCAAAAGCGCTTTCCAACAAAATCCTTTTATTTCAAAGTCAAGATGGCATTAATTAAAAATTATATATTACATTATTTTTTATCTTTCTTAAGCCCATTGTCAGTGATGTCCCTCTATGTGGACTGCATCAAAGTTCACATAACTCTATATCACACTATATCACACAACTCTAGAAGGGACCATTCATATTGTGTGCATGTCAATGGCACCTTCAAGAATTATATAATACAGCAACCCTAGATCCAAGCACAACTGGAGATTCATTCAGAGTCAAGCTCTGAAATTTCAATCTAGTGTCTGCTTTGAAGTGACAAAGAGACCCACCTTCATATTTGATAACCAGGATGATTGACAGTGATGAGATCCAAACATAACTTTTCTTTTTTTCTTTGAGACCTGCTCGTTTTAGTCATTAACAGAGATACTACAAATGGCAAGCATACAATAATATAAGACAAAATATAAAGGTGATAGAATAGTTTCTACTTTTATCCCACCTCCTTGTTTTTAGTTAGTTTATCTTAAAGGAATAGAAGGACCTTATGATTTGCTTTCCAAGGCTCTCCTGGTGACAATTTGCCACATTTACACATTTGCAGATGAAGAAGCACCACCATATGGCAACTCTTAGGAACCCCAATTTTGCAGGATTGTTGACCACATGGGGCAGTTGGTAGATATTCGAACACCCAAGGTACCTAGTTTCGACTGCTATAAAGTAATGGTATATGGTAGTAATTAAGAGCCTAGACATTGTCTGCCAGGTTTCACATCCAACTTCAACAATTACTAGCTATGTAAACTCAAGCTAATCGCTTAACCTTTCCTCTTCCCTCATCTATATAATGGGAATAATAATGCAATTTTGTCAAGAACTGTAAAAAGTCTGAGGTGTTACCTTACTTGCAAGATAACAAATTAACTTGCCACAGTTTCATGTGTACTGACAAAAGATACAAGATTTCTGAATCAGAGACAAAAGACTTTATTAGTCACAGCAAAAGCAGTAGCCAGAGTGTCAGCATTGTTAGATCAGCATTGTCAGCATTGAATTCCCTGAATTCAAGTCCCCAGTGACACTGCAGGTTTGTTTAGATGGATGCCTGCACACAGCGCATTGTGTTATAGAAGAGAAATGCTGGCCTGGGGGAGTTGCTGCTTAATGGAAGACTGTAAGCAAGCCTACTCTTTGTCCCAGAGCAAGATACTACCTCATTCCCAAGGCTGTCACAGCAAACACAATCCTGAAAAGTAACCCAGGTAAAGAGCTGTCAGGGGCTTGCATTCTTGGTATTCCCAGCAAGATGGGTAGCAGTACAAGAGACCCATGGAGGACTGTCTTCAACAGGTTGTTGAGTTAACATATGCAAGATGCTAAGAAAAGTAATAACTCTATGTATTAGCTATTATCATTAGTAGTAGTAGTAGTAGTAGTAATATGTTGATGTGAGCTGCCTGTTTGTTTAAAGTATATGTATGTATATCTCAGGAGACATATATCAGACAGATACAGTGGATATATAATATATATTAGGAAATTTTGAAAATGAAAATACAAAAATCTCCAGTAATATCACCTTCAACTATTATCCACTTTTTGTTTTGTTTTGTTGTCTTTCTATGTATATACATATTTTTATTTTCTTCAACTGATATCCAAGTCCATACACTATTTGTATTTTACTTTTTCCACATTTTATTTCATCATGAGCATTTCTACTTAGTAAATATTAGTCAAAAACTAATCAGTTTTAATAATATTCCATCACAGGTAAGTATCATAAATTATCATAAATGGACATGTCTCTTTTAGCCTCTACATATTGGGAAACATTTATTAATATTGGAGAGAAGGCTAAGAAGAAAGAGAAGATCTATGAAAAGTAGACCTGACTCTAAAACCATAATCATCTTAGTCCACTTAGGGTAGTGGCTGATGAGGAGCCAAAGGCAGGCTGAGGGCAAAGCACAAGCTAACACCCTGCAGACTACAGCCTTCCCCCACCCCAACCTACCCCCATCTCCCCACCCCTCTCCCTGTCCCCAGGTGGGATATGTGTGACATTCCTCAGGCACTCCTGACTACCCAAGAAGACAGAAAAGGGAAAAAAAAATGGTTAACAGATAGAGATCACAGTCAGGCAGGACATGAGTCTCTATCAGTTTACAAATGACTTAGTGAATTATAAGAAAAAGGTCATTTTATCAATAGCTTAACCTCCAGAAACCCATAGACTTAGTTTCCTCGAGCCCTAACATCACCCTCCCCTCCATAGTGATGTGGGGAACAAAGTCAAGAAGAAAATGTAAATAAAATTAAAATTAAATTTCTTTATAACCTGCAGACCATTGGCAAATACTTGAGCTAGGCAAAGTAAAACATTCCTCTAAGAAACTCCCAACTATCTTGTCTTAATGTTAATGCCTTAGTAGAGGGAAAAATAACTTTAGCTCAAGAACGAGGCCTCCAGTATCTTATGAGTCCTCTTTAGCATATGAAAGTCCTTTTGGAAACCTCCCTTTTTCCTTACCCATCTCTAACTCCATAGTATATAATCAGTCACCCCTCACACTTATAATACAGCTCTTTCTGCCCATGGGTCCTGTCCCTGTGCTTTGATAAAATCACCTTTTTGCACCAGACATGTCTTAAGAATTCTTTCTTGGCCATCCGCTCTGGACCTCCACCCCCACTCCAAAACCTCATCAGTGGCTACCCTAGAGTAAGATCTAAAGAGAAACTCAGGTTCATAAGTATTCCCTTGAATTATCAAGAAAATAGTTCACTGAAGTTTATACTGTGAAAGAGATGCATTTATTTAAGATACATTTAATAAATATTTCAAATAATGTGCTTAAAATAGCTCTCTTCAATTTTTGGAAAAATATATTTATGTGAAACCAACTGTTTTCTGACATTAAGTATGAGGAACTGTTAGTTATTAGTTTGCTAAATGGGCCACATATGTCATTCTTTTCCATTTTGTTTTCATTTCATCTGATGATTAGTTTCCTTCTCTGGAATTTTTACCATAAATGGAAGACACAGTGTTAGTTAATCAAATAAAATTTAAAAAATAACAAGGAAGAATGAAAACATAGATCACAAATGATATTCTAACCAGAGGATACATACATGGAAAAAGTGTGTGCTATGAGATATCAACATACATTTCTTTTGTTTATAAGCCAGATAGGATTGAGCTAGCCTTCAAGAATTTTGGGAAAGAAAATCAAAATAATGGAATTTTATCTGATTAGTGTTTTGTTTTATGGTGTTTCTCTTCTGCTTTATCTCAGTTTACATCGTGCTGCAAGAGTGGTGCTGGTGTAAGTTTCCTGTGCGTGTAAAAGAACCAGTTAATTCAAATTTATTGTCATTCAAATTTGTTAAGACAAAAGAAGCTTAACTTTCTTTGGGTTCTATTAAACTTCTGTTTACCCAGTACTTCCTAGAAGAGGCAATTAATTAAAATCAGACAAGTTTGTAATGGGGATCAAAGCAGAACAGCAGCTGGGAAACACAGGACACAATGACCAATCTGTGATACAAAAACTGAGGGGGCTTAGAGGAGGTGAGGAGAGTACAAATTCCTCCCAAAGAAGAGTAACTTTTCTTTCCTCAAGTCTTGAAACCATAGCAAGATGAGGAAGAGGACAGCAAGTGTGCTGACTAGTGAACAAAATCTCTAGGAGTCCCCGCAGTTAGGAGAGGGAAGGCAGAAAAAGGATTATGTTGATGATGAATCAACCAAACCTTTTTGTGAGGAGGCACCAGGGATCACCCTCCCCTGCTAGCTCCTGACAAATTATGGAGAGGCTAAGGAACAGTAGCAATGGCAGTCTCAGGATGGCCTCCAAAGACCACTTAAAATCTAAAATTCTCATGCATCTAAATGCTACAATTTTTCCAGTTAAAAGAAATCTTCATCATAAACACCAATTTGCAAAGAGAAGGTACAAGTAGCAAAACATGTACTCATCTGTTCTAATAAAAGAACCCTCTATTGTAAAATTACATATCAGCAGAAAGTCATTAGCTTGGATAAGTAACACCTCACTCAACAAAGAGTAGCCTAATGGACTCTTTTAGCATACTATTTTAATATTTAGCCAGAAAAAAAAAAAAAAAGCAAGTACTCTGAGAATCCTTGGTTTAGTTTCAGGGTATGACTATCAATATGTTTTTGTAATATAATCACTAAATTCTACGGCTACAGATATCACTAAAAAGACGCAGAAATTGTAGATGACTTAAACCAAAAAAAAACAAGCTATGACTGAGCCCATGAGAGTCAGGAACTTTGCAGAGGAGATCTCATTTGATTTTCAAAACAAATCAGCAAAATTGAGTAACTTAGCCCTTGCCCAACTTGATATAGCTTGCAGGAGCAGAAGCTAGGATCTGATTTTAAGATGGTATGGCTTCAGCAACCATGTTCTGTCCATTACACTATACCACCTTCTATCACTTCCTCATAAAGGAAAGTGAAGGACTGACCCTTTAATGGGTAAAGACATGAACCATAGATTATTTTCACAATTGAGCCAAAAATGCACTGTCATGATACAGAGATATTAGGAAGTACTTTAAAGGAAGTGAGAAAATGCTCTATCCACTGGAAAACTTTCTTGAGATTCTAAATATTTCCAAAATCGTGGGGATTCCTCTGCCAGTCAGCAGGGACCAGTCACCAAAGAATTGATCGTACATATGACGGGGGATTCCCCAGCCATCTCCTTTATTTTCCCCATCTCAGCATGAAGAAATATTACACCATAGAAGAGACACTTACTACCTCCTGCATGACCTACCCCCAATGCAGTCTTTAAAATGTATACATATAGAATATTTAAAGCCTATAAAATGTGTGTAAAGTAATACAACATTTAGCCCAGGTACCTGCCTCCCAACTTGAGAAATAGCTTATTAGTCATATCAGATTTTAAGACATAAATATGATTAGGTGAAAAAAATTCAAAAGGAAAAGAATTTTCTAATTTTTATTACATATAGTGTGAGGGGAACCCATTAGAAAGCCAGATATATTTTCTTTGTCCCAAAACACATTAAATAATTTATGTGAAATGCTTAACATGTCTACAAAAAGGATCCCTAACAGAAAACATACAATAAAAGAAAAGGGATGCTTCTGTGTACAATTCAGTAGTATCAGAGATGCAACCATGAAACTCAGGGCTGTGAACACTCAAAGCAGACAGTAGACATAATGACACGTTACATTACCTACATAATGTGTAGCTTAATAAACCCTCTTGTGTGGAACACACTTGGCATTAATCAAGAGCCATGAACAGATTCCCTTATTTTCTCAATGTTCATCTAATAAACTGAAATTTCATTTACCCTTGGACGGAAACTTTAATAGCAGGAGACAACTGTTGATACCTTCTGTGGTATACAGTAATTAAACATAATAAATGCACATCATGAATTTTCTTCATTAGAAATTAGAATTTTTATGCTTCACAACTATTTGCAAAAAATATGCTGACGACACTGGGATGTGTAACATTTTGAATTTACCTGAAGTCTAGATTTGCCATGCTATATTATAAAGTATCAATATCACATTCATGAAAAAAAAAAGAAATAACACATTACCAAAACTTTAGAATCCTTTAAGAACTGATCTCTGATCACATGTCCCTCACTCCCTCATAGCCTAACTACCACTCTGAATTTGATGCCTATTCCCATATGTGTTTTGTAATTTTACTCCATCTGTATGTATTTCTAAACAACATATATCATAGTCTTTTCATGTTTGCAAAACTGAAGGTAAATAATTTCACACAGTATGAACACCTCTGCAACTTGCTTTTTCTTTCTGTCTCTCCTCTTTTTTTTTTTTACTGATTATTATATGTGTAAGATTTGCCTATGTTGATATAGAAAGCTCTGTAATAACATTTGTGCTGCATAATTCTTTTGTATCAATATACAGCCATATAGCCATTTTCCTATTGACAAACAGAATTGCTTTGTCATTATAAGTAATACTTTTCAAAATGTTTTTATACTTGTGCTCACATATAAGAATTTCCTTAGGCTACGTTTAGAAGCAAAATTTCTGGAAAAAAAGGTATGTACATCTTCAGCAAAACTAGATATTGAAAAACTGTTTTGAAAGAGGGCAAATTCACAACCCCTTTCTCCTTTCAACTTTTTAAACAGATACTATCAAACAGAAATTTCAACTCCAAGAATGCTTGAATCTGGATGGATCCTCATTCCAGCAGGTATTTTATTTTATTTTAATTTTTTTTTAATGTTTACTCAGTTTTGAGACAGAGAGAGACAGAATGCAAGCAGGGGAGGGGCAGAGAGAGAAGGAGACACAGAATCTGAAGCAGGCTCCAGGTTCTGAGCTGTCATCACAGAGCCCGATGTGGGGCTCGAACTCACGAACTATGAGATCATGACCTGGGCTAAAGTCAGATGCTTAATCGACTGAGCCACCCAGGCACTCCCCAGCAAACATCTTAAAAAGTTTGCTTGCTTGTTTATCCACAATTAAGTTCAACCTCCTCAATCCAAGTAATTAACTAAGGTGATCAGTCAGAGTCTAAGCTGATTGTCACTGATTAAATGTGGCCTTTCTTATGTTCAGTATGCCCATTCTGAAAAATAAAGATATCTCATCTCTTCTTAACAGCAATTTGGCACAATCTATAGATGGCCTTAAAAACAGACTAGTCTTTGATTCAGAGTATCTAGGAATTTACTCTAAGGACATATTCAGAGGTATACATGAAAATTTGTACATCAAGACATTTGCCTTAGTGTTAAATATGATGTCCATTGCAATACTGTTGGTGTAAACAAGCAAAAAGTCTATCAAGTAGGAACTGAATAAATGGTTGTATATTCACATAATTGCACACTAAGTGGAAACAGAAAAGGATGAGGTGGATGAAAATGAACTGACATATTATTATTTCAGTTATTAATTGCTACCTAACAAAGCACTCAAATATGAAGTAATTATTTATTATTTCTCAAGATGCTGTGGATTGACTGGAGGTATTTTCCTGTTTCTTCTGGTGTTAGCTGGCCCCACTCAGGGAGGCCACTGAATGCCTCCTGCATTCAGCTGGCAGGTAAACTTGGGCTGTAATGTCCAAGAAGACCTCACTCACATATCTGTAATTTGCTGCTGGTTGGCACCTGGAGCACCTCAATTCCTTTCCATAAAACTTCTATTCATTCACAAGGCTAGACCATCTTCCTTACAGCATGGTAGCTGGGTTCCAAGAGGGAGTAATCTAAGAAGTCAAGCCCCATTGTGGAAGTTCTTACTAAGTCTCTGCTTGTTTCAGGCTTGCTAATGTCCCATGGGCCAAAGCCTGACATATGGCCAAGACAAGACACAGCGTGGGAGAGGACTACACAAAGGTGTGGATTCCAGAAAGCATGGTTCATCGGGGGTTGCCAAAGTAACAGTGTGCCACAATTATTAAGTAAACACATAAGGTTTGCATAGGAGCGGCTGGGTGGCCCAGTCATTTGAGTGTTTGACTTCAGCTCATGTCATGATCTCAAGGTTTCTGGGTTCGAGCCCTGTCGGGCTTTGTGCTGACCTAGTGGAGCCTGCTTTGGATTCTCTGTCTCCGTCTCTTTCGGCCCTTCTCCTGCACTCGCTCTCTCTCTCTCTCTCTCTCATTACAAAAAATTTTTAATTAAAAAAATAAAAAGGTTTGCATAGACTATATCTGGAAGTATATGCTAACACAGTTTCAGTGTTTGAAACAGTGGAGTGAAAGTTACATGGGAAGTGGTAGTCACGAACAGACTTTTTTTTTTTGAGAGATAGAGAGGGCACAAGTGAGTGAAGGGCAGAGAGAGAGAGAGAGAGAGAGAGAGAGAGAGAGAGAGAGAGAATATCCCAGGAGGGGCAGAGGGGGAGAAAGAAAAGAGAGAGAGAAGCAGGGCTCAAGCTCACCCAAAGCAGGGCTCAAACTCAGGAACCATGAGATCATTACCTGAGTTGAAGTCAGATGCTTAACAACTGAGCCAACCAGGCACCTAAGAACATTTTTTTAATGTTTACTTATTTTTGAGAGACAGAAAGACAGAGCATGAGTGGGGAAGGGCAGAGACAGGGGGAGACATAGAATCTGAAGCAGGCTCCAGGCTCTGAGCTGTCAGCACAGAGCCTGACGTGGAGCTCAAACCCACAAGCTATGAGTTCAAGACCTGAGATAAAGTTGGACGCTTAACAGACTGAGACACCCTGAAGAACAGACTTTTTAATGTAAGTATGTGTGTGTTGCTTGAATTTTTTATAATATTAATGTATTTTATAATTTCAAAATTATGATGGAAGATGAGGTTACACAAGAATAATTACATAAGTAAATGCTCATAATATGTCAGTCGAAAAAAATGTTAATGGTGATTATTTCAGAATGAAAGAATTGTGGCAATTTATCTCCGCTTCATGATTTTCCATATCTGCTACATTTCGTATGAAAAATACACACAAGATTTTTATTTTTTTTCTCTTTTTATTTATTTATTTTTTATTTTATTATTATTATTTTTTGGCATTATACTTTTTAGTTTTTTATTTTTTTTATGAAATTTATTGACAAATTGGTTTCCATACAACACCCAGTGCTCATCCCAAAAGGTGCCCTCCTCAATACCCATCACCCACCCTCTCCTCCCTTCCACCCCCCATCAACCCTCAGTTTGTTCTCAGTTTTTAACAGTCTCTTATGCTTTGGCTCTCTCCCATTCTAACCTTTTTTTTTTTTTTTTCCTTCCCCTCCCCCATGGGTTCCTGTTAAGTTTCTCAGGATACACATAAGAGTGAACACATATGGTATCTGTCTTTCTCTGTATGGCTTATTTCACTTAGCATCACACTCTCCAGTTCCATCCACGTTGCTACAAAAGGCCATATTTCATTTTTTATCATTGCCACGTAATATTCCATTGTGTATATAAACCACAATTTCTTTATCCATTCATCAGTTGATGGACATTAGGGCTCTTTCCATAATTTGGCTATTGTTGAGAGTGCTGCTATGAACATTGGGGTACAAGTGGCCCTATGCATCAGTACTCCTGTATCCCTTGGATAAATTCCTAGCAGTGCTATTGCTGGGTCATAGGGTAGGTCTATTTTTAATTTTCTGAGGAACCTCCACACTGCTTTCCAGAGCGGCTGCACCAATTTGCATTCCCACCAACAGTACAAGAGGGTTCCCGTTTCTCCACATCTTCTCCAACATCTATAGTCTCCTGATTTGTTCATTTTGGCTACTCTGACTGGAGTGAGGTGATACCTGAGTGTGGTTTTGATTTGTATTTCCCTGATAAGGAGCGACGCTGAACATCTTTTCATGTGCCTGTTGGCCATCCGGATGTCTTCTTTAGAGAAGTGTCTATTCATGTTTTCTGCCCATTTCTTCACTGGGTTATTTGTTTTTCGGGTGTGGAGTTTGGTGAGCTCTTTATAGATTTTGGATACTAGCCCTTTGTCTGATATGTCATTTGCGAATATCTTTTCCCATTCTGTTGGTTGCCTTTTAGTTTTGTTGGTTGTTTCCTTTGCTGTGCAGAAGCTTTTTATCTCCATAAGGTCCCAGTAATTCACTTTTGCTTTTAATTCCCTTGCCTTTGGGGATGTGTCGAGTAAGAGATTGCTACGGCTGAGGTCAGAGAGGTCTTTTCCTGCTTTCTCCTCTAAGGTTTTGATGGTTTCCTGTCTCACATTTAGGTCCTTTATCCATTTTGAGTTTATTTTTGTGAATGGTGTGAGAAAGTGGTCTAGTTTCAACCTTCTGCATGTTGCTGTCCAGTTCTCCCAGCACCATTTGTTAAAGAGGCTGTCTTTTTTCCATTGGATGTTCTTTCCTCCTTTGTCAAAGATGAGTTGGCCATACGTTTGTGGGTCTAGTTCTGGGGTTTCTATTCTATTCCATTGGTCTACATGTCTGTTTTTGTGCCAATACCATGCTGTCTTGATGATGACAGCTTTGTAGTAGAGGCTAAAGTCTGGGATTGTGATGCCTCCTGCTTTGGTCTTCTTCTTCAAAATTCCTTTGGCTATTCGGGGCCTTTTGTGGTTCCATATGAATTTTAGGATTGCTTGTTCTAGTTTCGAGAAGAATGCTGGTGCAATTTTGATTGGGATTGCATTGAATGTGTAGATAGCTTTGGGTAGTATTGACATTTTGACAATATTTATTTTTCCAATCCATGAGCAGGGAATGTCTTTCCATTTCTTTAAATCTTCTTCAATTTCCTTCATAAGCTTTCTATAGTTTTCAGCATACAGATCCTTTACATCTTTGGTTAGATTTATTCCTAGGTATTTCATGCTTCTTGGTGCAATTATGAATGGGATCAGTTTCTTTATTTGTCTTTCTGTTGCTTCATTGTTAGTGTATAAGAATGCAACTGATTTCTGTACATTGATTTTGTATCCTGCAACTTTGCTGAATTCCTGTATCAGTTCTAGCAGACTTTTGGTGGAGTCTATCGGATTTTCCATGTATAATATCATGTCATCTGCAAAAAGCGAAAGCTTGACTTCATCTTTGCCAATTTTGATGCCTTTGATTTCCTTTTGTTGTCTGATTGCTGATGCTAGAACTTCCAGCACTATGTTAAACAGCAGCGGTGAGAGTGGGCATCCTTGTCGTGTTCCTGATCTCAGGGAAAAAGCTCTCAGTTTTTCCCCATTGAGGATGATGTTAGCTGTGGGCTTTTCATAAATGGCTTTTATGATCTTTAAGTATGTTCCTTCTATCCCGACTTTCTCAAGGGTTTTTATTAAGAAAGGGTGCTGGATTTTGTCGAAGGCCTTTTCTGCATCGATTGACAGGATCATATGGTTCTTCTCTTTTTTTTGTTAATGTGATGTATCACGTTGATTGATTTGCGAATGTTGAACCAGCCCTGCATCCCAGGAATGAATCCCACTTGATCATGGTGAATAATTCTTTTTATATGCCGTTGAATTCGATTTGCTAGTATCTTATTGAGAATTTTTGCATCCATATTCATCAGGGATATTGGCCTGTAGTTCTCTTTTTTTACTGGGTCTCTGTCTGGTTTAGGAATCAAAGTAATACTGGCTTCATAGAATGAGTCTGGAAGTTTTCCTTCCCTTTCTATTTCTTGGAATAGCTTGAGAAGGATAGGTATTATCTCTGCTTTAAACGTCTGGTAGAACTCCCCTGGGAAGCCATCTGGTCCTGGACTCTTATTTGTTGGGAGATTTTTGATAACCGATTCAATTTCTTCGCTGGTTATGGGTCTGTTCAAGCTTTCTATTTCCTCCTGATTGAGCTTTGGAAGAGTGTGGGTGTTCAGGAATTTGTCCATTTCTTCCAGGTTGTCCAATTTGTTGGCATATAATTTTTCATAGTATTCCCTGATAATTGTTTGTATCTCTGAGGGATTGGTTGTAATAATTCCATTTTCATTCATGATTTTATCTATTTGGGTCATCTCCCTTTTCTTTTTGAGAAGCCTAGCTAGAGGTTTGTCAATTTTGTTTATTTTTTCAAAAAACCAACTCTTGGTTTCGTTGATCTGCTCTACAGTTTTTTTAGATTCTATATTGTTTATTTCTGCTCTGATCTTTATTATTTCTCTTCTTCTGCTGGGTTTAGGCTGCCTTTGCTGTTCTGCTTCTAGTTCCTTTAGGTGTGCTGTTAGATTTTGTATTTGGGATTTTTCTTGTTTCTTGAGATAGGCCTGGATTGCAATGTATTTTCCTCTCAGGACTGCCTTCGCTGCATCCCAAAGCGTTTGGATTGTTGTATTTTCATTTTCATTTGTTTCCATATATTTTTTAATTTCTTCTCTAATTGCCTGGTTGACCCACTCATTCGTTAGTAGGGTGTTCTTTAACCTCCATGCTTTTGGAGGTTTTCCAGACTTTTTTCTGTGGTTGATTTCAAGCTTCACAGCATTGTGGTCTGAAAGTATGCATGGTATAATTTCAATTCTTGTAAACTTATGAAGGGCTGTTTTGTGACCCAGTATATGATCTATCTTGGAGAATGTTCCATGTGCACTCGAGAAGAAAGTATATTCTGTTGCTTTGGGATGCAGAGTTCTAAATATATCTGTCAAGTCCATCTGATCCAATGTCTCATTCAGGGCCCTTGTTTCTTTATTGACCGTGTGTCTAGATGATCTATCCATTTCTGTAAGTGGGGTGTTAAAGTCCCCTGCAATTACCACATTCTTATCAATAAGGTTGCTTATGTTTATGAGTAATTGTTTTATATATTTGGGGGCTCCGGTATTCGGCGCATAGACATTTATAATTGTTAGCTCTTCCTGATGGATAGACCCTGTAACTATTATATAACGTCCTTCTTCATCTCTTGTTACAGCCTTTAATTTAAAGTCTAGTTTGTCTGATATAAGTATGGCTACTCCAGCTTTCTTTTGGCTTCCAGTCGCATGATAAATAGTTCTCCATCCCCTCACTCTCAATCTAAAGGTGTCCTCAGGTCTAAAATGAGTCTCTTGTAGACAGCAAATAGATGGGTCTTGTTTTTTTATCCATTCTGATACCCTATGTCTTTTGGTTGGCGCATTTAATCCATTTACATTCAGTGTTATTATAGAAAGATACGGGTTTAGAGTCATTGTGATGTCTGTATGTTTTATGCTTGTAGTGATGTCTCTGGGACTTTGTCTCACAGGGTCCCCCTTAGGATCTCTTGTAGGGCTGGTTTAGTGGTGACAAATTCCTTCAGTTTTTGTTTGTTTGGGAAGACCTTTATCTCTCCTTCTATTCTAAATGACAGACTTGCTGGATAAAGGATTCTTGGCTGCATATTTTTTCTGTCTAGCACCCTGAAAATCTCGTGCCAATTCTTTCTGGCCTGCCAAGTTTCAAAAGAGAGATCAGTCACGAGTCTTATAGGTCTCCCTTTATATGTGAGGGCACGTTTACCCCTTGCTGCTTTCAGAATCTTCTCTTTATCCTTGTATTTTGCCAGTTTCACTATGATATGTCGTGCAGATCGATTCAAGTTACGTCTGAAGGGAGTTCTCTGTGCCTCTTGGATTTCAATGCCTTTTTCCTTCCCCAGTTCAGGGAAGTTCTCAGCTATGATTTCTTCAAGTACCCCTTCAGCACCTTTCCCTCTCTCTTCCTCCTCTGGGATACCAATTATGCGTATATTATTTCTTTTGAGTGTATCACTTAGTTCTCTAATTTTCCCCTCATACTCCTGGATTTTTTTATCTCTCTTTTTCTCAGCTTCCTCTTTTTCCATAACTTTATCTTCTAGTTCACCTATTCTCTCCTCTGCCTCTTCAAGCCGAGCTGTGGTGGTTTCCATTTTGTTATGCATTTCGTTTAAAGCGTTTTTCAGCTCCTCGTGACTGTTCCTTAGGCCCTTGATCTCTGTAGCAAGAGATTCTCTGCTGTCCTGTATACTGTTTTCAAGCCCAGCGATTAGTTTTATGACTATTATTCTAAATTCACTTTCTGTTATATTATTTAAATCCTTTTTGATCAGCTCATTAGCTGTTGTTATTTCCTGGAGATTCTTCTGAGGGGAATTCTTCCGCTTGGTCATTTTGGATAGTCCCTGGCGTGGTGAGGACCTGCAGGGCACTTCCCCTGTGCTGTGGTGTATACCTGGAGTTGGTGGGCGGGGCCGCAGTCAGACCTGATGTCTGCCCCCAGCCCACCGCTGGGGCCACAGTCAGACTGGTGTGTGCCTTCTCTTCCCCTCACCTAGGGGCGGGATTCACTGTGGGGTGGTGTGGCTCGTCTGGGCTACTTGCACCCTGCCAGGCTTGTGATGCTGGGGATCTGGCGTATTAGCTGGGGTGGGTAGGCAAGGTGCACGGGGGCAGGAGGGGCAGGCTTAGATCGCTTCTCCTTAGGTGATCCACTTCAGGAGGGGCCCTGTGGCAGCGGGAGGGAGTCAGATCCGCTGCCAGAGGTTTGGCTCCGCAGAAGCGCAGAGTTGGGTGTTTGCGTGGAGCGAGCAAGTTCCCTGGCAGGAACCGGTTCTCTTTGGGATTTTGGCTGGGGGATGGGCGGGGGAGATGGCGCTGGCGAGCGCCTTTGTTCCCCACCAAACTGAGCTCTGTTGTCAGGGGGCCCAGCAGCTCTCCCTCCCTTTGTCCTCCAGCCTTCCCGCTTTCCGAGCAGAGCTGTTAATTTATGACCTCCCAGACGCTAAGTCGCGCTTGCTGTCGGAACACAGTCCGCCCGGCCCCTCCGCTTTTGCAAGCCAGACTCGGGGGCTCTGCTTGGCCGGCGAGCCGCCCCTCCGCCCCGGCTCCCTCCCGCCAGTCCGTGGAGTGCGCACCTCCTCGCCGCCCTTCCTACCCTCTTCCGTGGGCCTCTCGTCTGCGTTTGGCTCCGGCGACTCCGTTCTGCTAATCCTCTGGCGGTTTTCTGGGTTATTTAGGCAGGTGTAGATGGAATCTAAGTTATCAGCAGGACGTGCGGTGAGCCCACCATCTTAGTACACAAGATTTTTAAACTTAAAAAAATGAAGAGGAAACAGAATAAACTCAAGCCACTTGTCAAGTCTCTTTTTTTAATGTTTATTTATTTTTGAGAGAAAGAGAGTGTGTGCACATAGGGAAGGGGCAGAGAGAGAGGGAGACAGAGGACCCAAAACAGGCTCCACACTGAAGTGGAGAGCCCGATGCTGGGCTGGAACTCACAAACTCTGAGACCATGATCTGAGCCGAAGTCAGACGCCCCGTGGTCTAGTCTTTCTTATTCTGCATACAAGTATTTCTAAATTATTGCAGCATTATTTTATCTGCATTTTACATTACAAAAATGCTCATATGTCTAATACCAATAAAATTTTCCTAGAGGCAAAGTAAAGACTTAATGTGTTACTCTATTCTGTTTCATGCTTTTCAATCTAACAAGATCATAAAGCAACTGTAAAGTGCTCCAGGATGATAGTTTTTCCAAATATGCATTTTGGAGTTCTCAAACTCAAATCCATATTGTTATCTTACAAGGCACTTTCTGCTGAAGCACTTTCCCAGTTGTTTATAGTGGCCATCAGATCTTAACCAAGTCATCAGTTCTTTGACAGCAAGGAAAAGCACATTTCTTATCTTGCTGTTGTTTAAGGATAGATTTTCCCCTTGTATTCAATTGTTTTTAAATATATGAACAAATATAATATTGGGTGTGATTTCATTTGTTTCAAAAAATGGGCATCGTTACTATTTTCTGGTCCCATTTAACTGAATGAACAGCACTCTATATGATGAAAAAAATCAAGACTATTCTCATGCTTCTTTTAATGAGAAAACCTTTTTTTTGTTATTTTTTTAACGTTTATTTATTTTTGAGAGACAGATTATGAGCGGGGGAGGGGCAGAGAGGGAGGGAGACACAGAGTCTGATGCAGGCTCCAGGCTCTGAGCTGTCAGCACAGAGCCCAATGTGGGGCTCGAACTCACAAACCGTGAGATCATGACCTGAGCCAAAGTCAGATGCTTAACTGGCTGAGCCACCCAGGCACCCCAAGGAGAGAACTTTTTAATTAAACCTTATGCTTTAAAAATATATTAATTATAATTCATGGAGAGCTCATTAAATTTAACTTATTATTTATGTAACTGTAAGATACAAAACAGATATTATTTATTATAATACATAATACCCATAGTGAAAATAATAAATGTGTGTATTCACAGCATTTTGGGGATAGTGACTCTTGCTTGGACTGAGGGAGTGGAAGGGTTTACAATGGAGGTTTCTTTAGCTGTATCTAATTTATTCATCAAAAAAGAGGGCAGACTGAAAGAACTGTTATATGTACGTGTTGGAAAAATAACCATCTCTTATATCATCTTCTATAATTGTAATTAAAATATTTTTAATTAGAAAAATAAAAAGTAATTTAAGTGCAGCTGGTGTCATCATCAAAATGGCTAGAATGGAGCCATGGACAGATGATGAGGTGATTCCTGAAACAAGCCAGGCCCAGAAAGGAATCAGATGCTCCATAACCCAGTCATGCCAGGGTTATTTTTAGGCCAAGAATGTTTTCCAAGACATATATACAACAGGACTGCACTTTCTTAATACATCGTCTCTGGGCAAAAAATAAAGTCCTGGTTTTGGCAGCGTGTGATTGCTTTTTAGGCTCTTCTCAGACTCTCTCCTGCTTTAGGGACCAGAGCCTGGGGAGAGGTGGAGACTCATTGGAATACAGTTGAATCCCCAGGATGTGGAATTTGCTTGTCAAAGAGAAGGTATCAAGGGGTACAAACTTTTCTTCCTTTGGCCAGAGTTGACCTTTCTTAAAGATAGGGAAGAAATACCAACTGGAGATTTAAAGGAGAAGTCTGTAAGAGCTTACATTCTAGCAAACACAGAAATATGCGATTTACATAATATCACAATCTCTGGAATTCCAATTGAGGTATTGTATGTAAGATTTTCCAGGGCCTTCAGTGAAAAAAGGACACTTACTTCCACTACGGCTCATGTGAATATGGTCTGGGGAATACAAGCAAGATTCTGTATTTGGGAAAGCAATTGTAATTATAACTGAAATATGGGTCATGGTGGGTAAAGCAGTACAATTATTGAGAGATGGGATCTCAAGGGGACATGTCTTACCCATGCCTTATAGATTACATGCCCTACAGAGAAGATGGTCACCATCCCTCTGAACAAGTTGTCCAAATTCGCAATCACTTGATCTTTCTACTGTATTAGAGTCCAAATCTGATAGATGATTAGGATTTCTAGTCCCTTTTGTAATGTAATAGATTCCCTGCCTCTGCTCCCCCAACCCCACCCAAGTCAAATGCTCCCTTTTGAAATTTCAGCAATATGGCCAGCCCTGTTGCATAGGGGAGAGGGAGAGTTGGGGTGGAGGAGGAATGGTTTGTGTGTATGTGGTGGGGGTAGAGGGTGTGCATGTGGTATATGCTGTGTGTGTGCTTGTAAATTCCCAAGTGGTTCTGATACATTCTCTCCTTGGAGCTTGGATTAGAAATACTTTACTTGGGCTTAATTAAATACTACTGACACAATTCAGAGATTTACCTCACAAGCATTCTTCATTATTAATGTATCAATGACCCATTTTCTTTTCCTAGAGATGGTGCCTGGACCTGAGCAGAGGAATTGTGAAACTGCTGTTAAGAGGATAGTAAATAGCTTCTGCATTCCAGAGTAGAAACTGGTCTTGGTTCTTGGGGGGACTCTCTCATTAATCTATAAGGAATTACTGTGTTCAGCCTTTTAATTGTAAGAATGCAAGCTCTGTGAATACAGGGGCTGTGTTACTTACCACTGTATCCCAAATACTTTGTAAAGTGTTTGGCACATGGTACACACTCAATAAATATTTGTTCAGTGCAAAGGAGAAGGAATGTAGAGGTTGACTTAGTTCTCAGAAAAACCCAGTAGCAATGAAGTACCTAAATGCAGATGGTTGAGACTAAATCCATAATCCAACTGTGTTATCATGTAAAAGGCAGTCTTCTTTGAGGCCTAAGGGTGTGAGGATAATTGTGGGTTTGTTTGTTGTAGTGTGTTTGGCTATTTGTGTTAATGTTTTCCTTCCTTCAGCTTAGGCTTTCAACAGAATATTTTGGAGCTCTGATATGGCCCACAGAAAAAAGGGAAAGAAACGGAAATTTGAAGGGGTAGTCTGGGGAAGGGAAGCTGCCCCCAGCCTTGCTCCTCACCACCACTGCCATCTCTCCACCCTGCAACCGTCGTTCCCTCCAAGCAACCTACAGGGCCTCAGGAGAAGTATTACCAGTAAGGTACACTATCTAAGAAGCCTGACCCAGAATAGTGACTACTGAGGTAGTGTTAAGTTCTTGTCTACATTGTAATTCCTTGGGTGTCCTAAGCCTTAATGAAAGCTTTGTTAACACCATACCTTAATGTCCATTTGGGATTGAGAATTAAGGTCTTACATGAACAAACATTTCTCCAAGGAAGATATACAGATGGCCAACAGATACATGAAAAGATGTTCATCGTCACTTACTATCAGGGAAATGCAAACCAAAACTACAATGAGATAACACTTCACACTGTCAGAGTGGCTAGAATCAACAACACAAGAAACAACAGGTGTTGGCGAAGATATGGAAAAAAAGGAAGACACATGCACTGCTGGTGGGAATGCAAACTGATGCAGCCCCTGTGGACAACAGTATAGAGATTCCCCCCAAAATTAAAACTAGAACTACCCTACAACTCAGCAATCACACTACTGGCTGTTTACCCAAAGAATACAAAAATACTATTTCAAAGGGATATATGCACCCCTATATTTATAGCAGCATTATTTACAATAGCCAAATTATGGAAGCACCCCAAATGCCCACCAACTAATGAATGGATAAAGAAGAGGTGATATATACAATATATAATATATAATATATAATATATAATATATAATATATAATATATAAATATATTATTTGGCCATACAAAAAAAAAAAGAATAAGATCTTGCCATTTTCAATTACATGGATGGAGCCAGAGAGTATTCTGCTAGGCAAAATAAGTCAGAGAAAGACAAACACCATATGATTTCACTCATATGTGGAATTTAAGAAACTAAACAATCAAATGGCAAAAAAAGAAAAGAAAGAAAGAGGCAAACCAAGAATCAAACTCTTAACTATAGAGAACTGATGGTTACCAGAGGGGAGGTGGGTGGGGAGATGGGTTAAATAAGTGATAGGGATTAAGGAGTGCACTTGTGATGAGCACCGGGTGGAAGTTTTGAATCACTACATTACACACCTAAGACTAATATAACACCGTATGTTAACAAACTGGCATTAAAATAACAACTTTTAAAAAAGAGAATTAAGGTCTGAGAATGGGGAGCCACAGCAGCATGGAGGGGCTATTCAGAGGCAGCAGAATGAAGAAAGCAAACAAAGGAGTCTAGAGCCGTCACTGGAAATGGCCCTGCTAAGCACAAATCTCAATGGATTTGAAAAATGAGTAAGTACTTCCTGAAGTACTTAATGAACACTAGCAGAGAGAAGAAAAATAAAATAACAGCTTTGAGCAGGAATTGGGAAAGAGGCCTTGGAATAAATATTTGGGGTCTTAAAGGAAAGGGTGTTTTTGGCAGGCTGAACAACTTGAAATTTGGAATGACCCCAATGGTTGATATGAGGATCTGAGCCTACTCTCCTTCTTAGATTAAGACTCTAAACTAATAATTTAGTGTTTAATCATTCCGTAAGCATTCAAATATTTGCTAGTAGCAAAGAAATGTATTGACCAAAAAGGGATAAAGACAAATGTGCATATGTATATTTGTCTGTGTACATATGCACCTATTCTAGACAGGTACTAAATGTATACACACACACACACATATATATACACACATACATAATAAACATCATTTTTATAGCTACGATTCACCCTTATTAATGACTGCATATTATGTCATAGTCATGTTTTCTTATTCATTCAGCCATTTAATGAATACTTACTGAATGCCTATAAATCAGTAAGAATGCATTCAGCTACAAGAAATAGAAAGACTCAGTGCAAAATGACACTTGCCCAAAAAATGACTGGAATCTCAGTCTACACAATAAAATATCTGAGACTAGGGATCCCCTTTCTCTCAGTGGCTTCCTCCATCTCATGAACCCCAAGGCGGCTCTGTTCCCAGAAGACTCCTGTGACACCTGATAACCCCAAAGCTAAGCAGCCTATGTATTATCCCACTGAGAAGGCTGTTCTCAATGCTTGCACTCTAAGGAGAGGAAGAGTAGAGACCCACATTGCATGTTCCAAAGACTGCCGGCCCCTGTATATTTGCCAGCATGATGACGGGAAGATGGGGATCAGTCCTAACCAAGTTTGGGCATGTGGGGGTGGCTTCTGGCATTGGTTCAGTGGCTAGACTACATCAGGGCCAATGTTTCGATTTTCTTGGCCTTTTCGTCATTGCCTTGTAGTTACAAGACACCTGCTATTTGCTATTTTGATTTGTAATTTTTTAAAGGTAGGCATACAGTGCATGGGCCACAAATTGTACTCTTGTTGTGGAGCCTGCAAAGGCTAAGTGAAAGCCTGTTTGTCCCTCCATTTGAAACAATTCATAATGCCAACCAATGATTTCCACGTTGCTGAATCAAATAATTCATAGTCCTCATTTCCACTGACCAGCAACATTTGACATAGTTGATCTCACTCTGCATTTTGAAACATTTTTTTTCATTTGGTTTCTAGGATAAAACTCTTCCTTGATTCTTCTCCTTTCTCATTGGCTACCTTTTCCTAGTCTCCTTTAGGGGCCCTTCCTAATCTTACCAGCTTCTGAATGCTGGAAAGCCCAAAGACCCAATCTTAAGAACTTTTCTCATTCTTTGGGTGATCTCATTCAGTTTCATATTTTAAAATTCTCTCTCAAGTTCTTGAAACCCAGATTTATTTATCCATTTACCTCTTGACTTCCTAGTTAATACTTCAATAACCATCTCAAATTAATATGAGTAAAACCGAACTCCTTATTCCTCAAACCCTTCCTTCAAAACCCTGCTCCTCCACAGACTTCCCCATAATATTGGCAACATCCTTTGTAAACTTATTCAGAGAAGAAATCTGTAGCTACTCTTGATTTCTCTTTTAATCTCTCCCATTTACTCCATCAAGAATCCTAATGGTCTAGCTTTTATTATTATTATTATCCATGTATAATTAACATACAGTGCTATATTAATTTCAGGTGTACAATATAATGATTCAACAATTCTAAATATTTCTCAGTGCTTATCAAGGCAAGTATATTCTTTTTTTTTAATTTTGTTTTATTTACTTATTTTTTTTATTTACATCCAAATTAGTTAGCATACAGTGCAACAATGATTTCAGGAGTAGATTCCTTAGTGCAAGGCAACTATATTCTTAATCCCTATATTCTATTTCACCCACCCCCACCTCCATTCTGGTGACCACCAGTTTTTTTCTCCATATTTAAGAGTCTTATTTTTTATGTTTTTCTTTGTTTTATTTCTTAAATTCCACATATGAGTGATATCATATGGTATTTGTCTTTCTCTAACTGATTTATTTCATTATACCCTTAGCATTATACCCTCTAGGTCCATCCATGTTGTTGCAAATGGCAAAATTTCACTTTTTTTTTTTTATGGCTAAGTAACATTCCATTGTATATATATACCACATCTTCTTTATCCATTCATCTATTGGTGGACACTTAGGTTGATACACATCTTGGTTATTAAAAATAATGCTGCAATAAACACAGGGGTGCATAAGTCTCTTCAAATTAATGTTCTGGTTTTCCTTAGGTAAGTAAATACACAGTAGTGGAATTACTAGATCATATCGTGATTCTATTTTTAATTTTTTGAAGAACCTCTATACTGTTTTCCACAGTGGCTGTACCAATTTGCATTCCCACCAACGTGAAAAAGGATTCCATTCTCTCCACATCTTCACCAATATTTGTTATTTCTTGTTATTGATTTTATCCATTCTGACAGATATAAAATAATACCTGCATTTCTGTGATGATTAGTGACTTGAGCATCTGTTCATGTGCTGTTGGGCACCTACTGGCTCTATTTTCAACATAAATTCAGGATCTTTTACAACCTCAAATGCCACTACCCTGGTCTAAGGACTTATCATTGCTCACTTGATTATTATAAAGGCCTCCTAACTTTATTTACTACTTCAGTTCTTGCTCCCTATAGTCTATTCTCAACAGTCCACAAAATGACTATTTTAAAACGTGTCAGATTATGAGCAAAAGATAAAGCCCTCAAAATAGCCTAAAACTGCTACAATTTTTCTCATGTTCTCATCTGCCCTCCTTGATGTTCCTTCTAAAACAGAAGATTTAAAGAGCTAGAAACCATCTATGACAAGTTCAGTGGTTCTCAGTATATGGCACATATTTCACTAATTGTAACAATTTACCATATACTTCTAATCAAATATATCAGATGCACCCCCTTCCCTCTGGCCTACTCCTTTTATTTGCATTTGCAGAATTTTAAGTATAAGGTCCTTGGCAAAGTTTCCAATTCCAAAAGTGGTTCTCCAATTCCAGAAATAAGTAATTATTATTGCCATTAATACTTAATGATTTTCTGCTGCCAATAAAAACAAGCTTATGAGGTTTGAATATAAACTGTTTGGTCTATTCATTATTGACTTAAGGTCCATGTAATTATTTAGGAGGAATATACCTATTTTCTTTTTTTTTTCAATACATGAAGTTTATTGTCAAATTGGTTTCCATGCAACACCCAGTGCTCATCCCAAAAGGTGCCCTCCTCAATACCCATCACCCACCCTCCCCTCCCTCCCACCCCCATCAACCCTCAGTTTGTTCTCAGTTTTTAATAGATAATGCTTTGGCTTATGCCAAAATGCTTATTCTTTGGCTCTCTTCCACTCTAACCTCTTTTTTTTTCCTTCCCCTCCCCCATGGGTTTCTGTTAAGTTTCTCAGGATCCACATAAGAGTGAACACATATGGTATCTGTCTTTCTCTGTATGGCTTATTTCACTTAGCATAACACTCTCCAGTTCCATCTATGTTGCTACAAAGGGCCATATTTCATTCTTTCTCATTGCCACGTAGTATTCCATTGTGTATATAAACCACAATTTCTTTATCCATTCATCAGTTGATGGACATTTAGGCTCTTTCCATAATTTGGCTATTGTTGAGAGTGCTGCTATAAACATTGGGGTACAAGTGCCCCTATGCATCAGTACTCCTGTATCCCTTGGGTAAATTCTTAGCAGTGCTATTTCTGGGTCATAGGGTAGGTCTATTTTTAATTTTTTGAGGAACCTCCACACTGTTTTCCAGAGCATGCTATGCCTATTTTCTAATGCATATTGGAAAGCATAATGTGACAAAATTAAGGTAAAAACTTCTTCAACTGGATACATAGTTCTGTCTTTCTAACTCTATATGAATATTGTTCTTAATTTCTAAGTCTTCTTACTGTTACTTCATTGCTAGAACTTATGGCTTTAATCTAGGAACTATAACTTGTTTATTATACCCAGGAATAATTATTTATAAGTTATTTATTAAAATAAAAGGAGAAAGAAATAAAATAATATCACCAAAGTCCTATATACATTTACTAGATATTTTATAATTAGCATCTTATTAGTTTTTATATTCTTAGAATAACTCAATTACATATTATTGTTTTCATTTTACAGAGGAGAAAATTGTGGTTTAAAAAGACTAAGTAATTGACAAAGATCAAACAAAATCCAGGTCTGTATGATTGCAAAACCAGGCTGTTTCTACTATATCACACTACCTCCTAGTCTAAGTGATAAGTTGATAGTGGCAAATTCCAGTATCTCCAGACAATTTTCTATCAAGAAATTCAACATTAAAATATCCCATTGATTCTTTCTGTACCAAATCCTATTTGTTTTTATCTTCTCCTAATTCTTTATTTCATAAAGATCAAAAATATCAAACCAAATCCCTTAATTCCCACTTTATAGGGGAAATAATGTGTTACTTTTCCTTCCCACAGACCAACTGCTGATCCCAATACTCATCTCTACTCTTTATAGCATTTAAGTCCATATTTTAAAGTTTGCTGATGATTTTCACCATATTTCTACAACCTTTAAATCATGGAGTCCTGCATTCAACTTGCTAATTAAATAATACTAACCAACACTTAACATAAAGTATCTAATCCTAATTCATAATCACTCTTCTCTGGTACTGCATCGGAAGCATGGTTCCAGTAGTATTCCGCCCCAAAAGACTCTCCACCCCCTTTATTGAACTATAAGGAAGCTGTCATTTAGAAACTCAACTCCTCATTTCTTTTTCATATATCCCCTCTGAAAGTTCTCATATCTTAAACAGAGTGTCCATTTTGAGCACTTATACACTAATATGACAGTACAGCAATTTTTCAGTTTCTTTGTAAACTGTTATCCAGGCTCTGCAGAGCTAAGAAAGAAGAAAAGCTGCCCTAAAGGGTCAGTGAGAGGGCACCAAAGACCATGTTCCCTTACATCACAATTTTGCTTCACTTCCCCTTTAACTGCCCAATAGCCTTGAAAATGGATCTCAATGGTGGTGTCATGATCTGTTTACCCTCCACCATGGCTTTACTCATGAATAAAGAGCAATCCAACTTCTTAAAAGGAAAAACTGTCAACCAAATTTGGCTGCCTAACAGCATATGATTCTGAATCATTTTCCCATCTCTGACACTGAAGTAATCTGGCATTATAGCTTTTTCTCAAAACTTTGCAATCAAAAGTCATTTAACCACGGGGCATTTACTACCCAACAACCACACCCTAGGCCCATACCATGAACAGCTTCAGAGGGATCCTGGGGTTTCCCAAGAGGGGCTGAGGGGGTGGATGGCCACCATGCAATAACAGAAAGATCACTGGCTTGAAAGTTAAAAAACCCTTAGCTTGAATCACAGCTCTGCCATTTACCATCTCTCTGACTATAGGCAAGTCACTTAACCTTTCTGAACTCCAGTTGCTCCATCTAAAACCTGGACATAATATGGTCCATCTCATAGAACTTTTTCCAAGAATGACATGTGAGAGTACTTAGCAGAAGGAACACCAACAAAGGGAGGACACTCCATAAAATTGATTATTTTTAAGTTAGACACAGTCTGTTTTTCCTCTGTGGTCATAGGATAAAAAGCCTTGAATAATTTAGGGTAATGTCTTCCCTAATGACCCTCCAAGATTCTGGAGCCTGAGCCCCAGGTTTACATGTACATGCTCCTGAGGCTATAGCAGTCAAACACGAAATGCTTAATTTCAAGAGAACAAAACAATCTCTACTTCTAAAACCACCTCTAATAACAACTCATGGAAATTCTAAAATTCCACAATTTGAAATTAATTATTTTGGTGGTACCTATGGAAAGTACAAATGTTCCTGATGAAAATAACACCTTAACTTTATCTGTCATTTACATCTCAGTAGGAATGACTTCATGTGATAATATTTTGTGAGACCAT
The DNA here is from genome assembly GCF_016509475.1 of Prionailurus bengalensis. Classification (NCBI taxonomy): domain Eukaryota; kingdom Metazoa; phylum Chordata; class Mammalia; order Carnivora; family Felidae; genus Prionailurus; species Prionailurus bengalensis. The sequence goes on from NC_057348.1 coordinate 112,400,387, forward strand.
ATATGTCCAAGAAAAAAGAGCCATGCAAAAAAGGTCTCTGCATGGCTCCTACAAGCTTTCCAAGGCTCTCCCTCCCTGTGTGGAGGAGGAGAAGGTGAAACTCCTAAAGCAGAATAGGGTGCTGAACTTGGAGATGAGCTTCCAGATCACACAGAGCCTTCCTAGTCCTAAATAGGAAATGGCTTTACACTAGGATTACCAGCTTCAGGAAATAAAAATGCCGGATACCCAGTGACATTTGAGTTTCAGATAAATGACCAATAATTTTTTATTTACATGGAATATAACTATACCTCCTAATATACTTATACATTGTTTTTCTGAAAATCCAGTTTTACTGGGTATCCTGTGTTTTTATCAGGCAACCCTACTTTATTCCCTTGAAATGTCAAGAGACAGTACAATCTTCAGACTTTTCCAGAACTCAGCTATTAGATAACACACAGAAAGATGTGGTAGCTGACACAGTAACTGTGAAAGAAACGTTGTAAAATGAGATTTACTATCCATAGAGAACAAGGCATTTTGGGGGCCCTTCCTTCTCTGAGACAGATAGAATACTGAAGCTGTGTTTCTTTATTCATCATGTATTCAATTATAGTAGATTGTATACTTACTGGGAAGCCAACATAGTCTAGCAGTGTGCTTGTCCTAGAAATAGTGATGAACTAGTCAAACACCATGCATGCCCTAACAAAGCTTTCAGTCCACTGGGTGCTTAGGCACTAAGGAGCAATCCTCACATTTAATAACAATAATTAAAACTGTTACAAGTGCTATGAGCTAAGACTTGAGAAACAAAAAGCATGACTTCAGTTTATTCATTCATCTCATTTGTATGTAGCTCTGTACCAGGTAATGTCAGACACATAAAGATGAGGAAAAAGTATTCCTTGCTTTTAAAGGGCTTATGATCTAGTAAGGAAGACTTACACAGACATAAATAATTATTAAATAAGGCCAATTATGATAGGCTATAATATAGACACTCCTGTGTCTGTTTGTAGCAAGAAATGTGGCTGCTTCTTTATACCAGACTACTTTATATGCCCTTTGGGAGGAAAACAAAAGTTCACATTCCTTTTAGTATTTATTCAACAGGTGTCAAAAGCACTCTTCTAACCAGATGAACAGTTTCGCTACTGATAATTTCATTGTTTAAATGTCTGTGACAAAAGCCATTTCTGAAAACTGAGGTTATGTCATTGCTTCCCTTCTATTTGAAAATCTTACTGTCTTTAGTTTGGACTGCTATAACAAACATACTATAGACTGAGTAGCTTAAAGAATAGACATTTATTTCTCACAATTTGGGAAGCTAGAAGTTCAAGACTAGAGTGTTAGGATGGTCAGGTCCTCAGTGAAGGCCCTCTTACTGGTTTACAGATGGTCACCTTTTCATTGTATACTCACATGGTGAAGTGAGAGAGAAAATGGGAAAAAAATGATCTTCTCTCTCTTCTTTTAAGGTCACTATTCCTATTCATGACCTAATTACCTCCCAAAGGCCCAACGTCCTAATATCATCACAGTGAGGACTAGGATTTCAACATAGAATTTTGAGGGACACAAATACTTATTCCATAGCACTAACCAATAGACTTAATTATTTCATTATTTTCTCTCAATTTTTATCTTTGTCTCCTCTTTGGAGGAGTTTCCATACAAATTTAGTTTGGAGGAGGGAGGCTGCATAAAAGCTTTGGATTCATCTTGAATTTTGTTTATTAGGTCATATGGTCAATCTATAGTATAAACCGTGCAACTTGAACATTAAAATCAACATCCAGGCCAAGTTAGGTACATTTCACACAGGATAGACGGGTAAGCCAAGGTTACTTTTTTTCTCTTCTTGAAACTCAAGTGTTCTCTTCATAATAAAAGTATACATAAAATGATTTTCTCTTTCTATATTTAATGTCATGGAGATCAAGGGACATGTGTAACAAGAGTACTGAGCAGCAATTTCCAGACTAATGGGACTTGACAGGGATAATCTATTAATCTGTTTGTTATAAGCCATTTCTACGAATTTTGCTGCCAGTTAAAGGATGAAATATCCTTACTGGTGTCTAAAATGAATGGCTACAGCTATGTTATAACTAATATTAATTAGATTAAAATTTCTGTGGAAAAAATAAGATACTTGGCAAAGACTTCCCCCCCCCCACTCACTTATGACCTAATATGGTATACTGTAACTCAGAAAAACACACAGGTCTTTCTCACTTACAAAATATATGACAGTAACTCTAGAATTAATATAGCTCCTAAGAACAAAGGCTCCTTTACAAAAATTCAATCTTTTATTTAAAAAATTTTTTTTCATCCATCATGCAAAATAGACTGGATGACAAAACACAGTTCTGTGGTTAGCTGCCTTTTATACAAGTGCATAAAAGTTAACAAAGGCAAACTTTGTTTTCTCCCTTGGCCCCTCTGTTTCCATCTTTTCTTAGTATTAGTTTCCCTATCCCTTTCTACCCATTTCTGGAGCCCTGTTGTTCTCCCCACTTTCCCTGACCCTCTCCTATGTAAATAATCAAAACAGCACAAAACAAAATCTGAAAAAGATCTGATGAAGAGTTACAGTTACATATTGATTAGTAATTACTCTTTAATTAAAAGAAAATTCAAACTAATGAGCTATCTCATTGAGGACTTAACTTTTTAAAGTTTCTAAAGGAAAAAAAAAAAAACATATGTTCTCCTTAAATCTGGCCTTTCAAAATTAATGCCAAAATAAGTAGTAATTAAATTTTGCCCTCATCTGAGACAGCCAAAGGCTTTCCCATCCTGATGCAGTTCTGAATTTCCTTTTTTTCAACTTTTGCCTCTTAGCTAATGGTACCACGTAGCCAGCCCATCATTTATGTCAGTGATCCAGAAATCATTCTTGAATGGTAACTGTCTCTTATTCTTCATTTTTTCTGTTATCTACTCCTGTGTATTAAACTCCCCAAAAGGGGGCGCCTGGATGTCTCAGTTGGTTAAGTGTCTGGTTCTTGGTTTTGGCTTAGGTCATTATCTCAGTTTGTAATTTGAGTCCTCATATCAGGCTCTGTGCTGACAGTGGAGAGCCTGCTTAGGATTCTCTCTCTTTCCCTCTCTCTGCCCCTTCCCTGCTCGTTCTCTCTCTCTTTCTCTCTCTCTCTAAGTAAACTTAAAAAAAACTCCCCAAATGTTAGATGCTAGAAGTAACAAAGATCTGTGACTTCTCATGACTCTACGCTAAGTTGGGCATTTCCTCTAGTGACTTCTTCTGAGTTGTTGAGGCAGCTTTCAGTGGAAAGTTCAGACAGAATGTTCTTTAGTCCCATGGACAATCCTGGCTATCAGCTGGGTGCCCAGAATCTCCTTTTCCTCTGATCCTCCTATCTGCTAGACTGACTTCTTTACCTGGCCATCTCAGACAGTGTTCCATAGGCCAAAAGCAGAAGCTTCAAGCTCAGAAGTCACATGACATCATTTCCACAATGTGCTTTATTTATTTATTTATTTATTTATTTATTTATTTATTTCATAGCACTTAACATCACATTATGTAATTTGAAGATGTACATTTGTGGACTTTTTTATTTCTGTCTCTTTGACTAGAATGCAACCCTGTGAGAACAGTATCCCAAGCATCTACAACATTGTCTGGCACCAAACAGGAGCTCTATGATTAATCACTGAATGAATATAAGAATGTATCTTCTTCTTCCTTTGTCACCAGGTCCAGCCAATTCAGTCTTCTAAGAGTCAATTACCAGATTTCCATTAGCTCTCACAGGGATACTGTGATGGCCTCCTAACCCATCTTCCCTGCTCAGGTTCTTCCCCACCTCCAGTCTACCCTCCATGTAAATAGGAGGGTTACTCCTGAAGAAGACGTCTGATCATAGTATATCTCTGCTTCACAACTTCAGTGTCTCACCCACTGTCAATAGAATAACATCCCAAACCCTCACCATGTCAGAGCCTTCATGACATGATGCGAATCTCCCTTTCCTGCCCCAGTTCCTCACCAACTATGCCCTCCACCCCCCAACACACAAATCTGTCTTCCATTGTGCATTGACCTCATTCCTGTTTTCTCTTCACTAAATTCTCCAGGTTTTTTGATATAATGTGCACCTTACTTTTTCTGGCTGACAAACTCCTGCCCATCTTCAAGATCTAGCATTTTCATCACCTCTCCACTAGAAACTTGCTCAACATCCCATTTAATCTGGGTTTTCTCAGAATTTTGAACCAAGCTAAATAAATTATTTTATCATAATTGTTTCCTTATATATCTGTCCCTCCCCCTCAAGAAACCATTATCTCCTATGTCTTTTCTTTTTTAAAAAGTTTATACTATATTCTAGGCATTGCTTAGCACAAAGTATGTGTTAAATAAATGTTGGTTGAAGGAACAGTTCCCAAAGGTAGATCTGGGAGGAATCAGCTTTAGGACAGGATTAATGACTCAGTGAAGCTCACTACATCCCAGAATAATTTCAGATTCAAAACCAGACTGGACACAGGCATTATGAACAAAGAGAGCTGGAGAGATAACATATCCTGAGGCTTCTGGCAGTTGGTTTAAAGCTTTAGGCTTCCTCTTTTTAGTCAGCTTCATTAGAAAGCCAGTTCACAAACACTAACTGCTAAGATGTGATTTGCTATAAACTATTACAAATAAGAAATTGCAGGAAAATCTGAGAGGTTTTGTTCCAGATGTGACAGGGTAATGAACTTGAAATGTCTGAAGGTAGGAACTATAGCCAATGATTAACTGATGCTATATCTGCTCACATTAAATTGTCTGTAGAAGTGTTGGAAATAAGAGATTCCTTAAGTAAATAAACAATTCTTCCCCACAAAAATTTTCCCTAGCCAAGGACAATCAGATACCTGAAGCAGCAATATATATTTGTGCAATGAAATACTGAAGCTTTTCTTCTTATACATTGATACTAAGAACAGTTTTAGAAACATAAACATTAGTTTCCACCACACAATAACTTTTCTTATAACCTCTTATCATGACATTTTTGCTAGGAAATGAGTCAAATACCCTGACCACCTAATCCATGATATTTCCACCATAGAGGTAGAAGCTTGCCGTATATAAGACGCTCCAGATGGTGGGCCTCAAGAAAGGCACTCCTACTGGCAATATTCTATCATATCCCTTATCTCTAGACTTCATGTTAGCAGGAGAGCTGAATACAGATCATTCTACCCTTGAATATTTTCCCTAGTCAAGGACTATCAGCTCCCAAGAGAGCAGTTTGTATATTTTTGCTCAATGAAACATTGAAACTTTTTTCTTGTACACTAATGTTGAGGAGAACTATTTTGGAAACATATCAACTAGTATTGACCTTGTAAGTACTGAGTTCCTTTTTGGCTCTGATTACATCTTTAGAGTTATAAAAGAAGGAACATTCTTTCTTTCTTCAGCAAGCATATAATTAAATGTGGAAAGGTAAATACGATTTGTTTTTTAAAGAAAATGTATTTAATCAGCATGTCTTTTGGTCTTTATTGATCAGAGTCAGGGACATAAAAATACTCCAAATAATACTGACTAATGCCAATAAGGCCCTTTCTGCTCTAAAATTATACACTCTCTCCTCCTTCTGGGTTGATACTTATGGTGACTAATAATACCACTATTATCTGGAGATGTGATATGGGCACACTGCTAATCTGATCCCATTATTACTTTAGTCCTAATATGTCAGATATGAGGCTCATGTACAGTTATCACCCCCTCTTGAATTGATGGTCTCATGGCTAATCCATCTCACCATTCTTCCCCAATGAACCCAGATCAGATTCCAAAATCCTTTTTAATCAAATGCTTTTAGTACCCATAACCTAGTGAAAAGATCCAGCACGTGAGACTTTTAAAAATGTAATTAATATTTCCATTTATCTCAAATAGAGACACCTCTCAAACCTAAAATGAAATTGGCTAAGTAAAACATGAGGAATGAGATCAGTCATACACAATCCAACTTTTAAGTAAAATATACCTTAATCAAAACAAAACAGGGGCGCCTGGGTGGCTCAGTCGGTTGGGCGTCTGACTTCAGCTCAGGTCATGATCCCATGGTTCGTGGGTTCGAACCCCCCGTCAAGCTCTGTGCTGACAGCTTAGAGCCTGGAGCATGCTTCAGATTCTGTGTCTCCCTCTCTCTATGCCTTTCCCCATTCACAGTCTGTCTCCCCCTCTCAAAAGTAAATAAACATTAAAAAAAATTAAAACAACAACAAAACACAACAACCAACAATTAAAACACAAAACAGAAGGCAATAAGCTCTCTGACATTGGTCTTAACAATGATATATATATGTACATGTATAAATTGAACCAGAGGCTAAAATAAATAAGCCATAAACAAAATAAAAAACGTACATATGGAATGAGAAAAAAATGTTTGCAAACCACATATCTGATAAGGAGGTAATATCCAAAATATACAAGGACATAAAACAAAATTGCAAAACCCCAAATAACCCAATTTAAAAATGGGCAAAGGATTGGAATAGGCTTTTTACAAAGAAGACATACAAACTGCCAGCAGGTACTCAACATTACTAATCATCAAGGAAATGCAAATCAAAGTCACGATGAGATACTATCTCACATATTTTAGGATGTTTATTATCAAAGAGACAAGTACTAACAAATGCTAGCAAAAATGTGGAGAAAATGGAACCCTTGTACACTGTTGATGGAAATGTAAACTGGTATAGCCACTATGGAAACAGAAATAAGGTTCCTCAAGAAATTAAAATTAGAACTACCATATGATTCAGCAATCCCACTTCTGGGTCTATGGCTGAAGGAAATGAAATTATCTCAAAGAGATATCTGTACTCATATATTCATTGCAGCATTATTCACAACAGCCAAGGAATGAAAACAACCTCAGTCTCTGCCAATAGATGAATAGATAAAGAAACTGTGATATCTATCTATCTATCTATCTATCTATCTATCTTCCTCTCTCCTTCCCTCCTTATCTATCCACATATATACAATGAAATGTCATTCAGTCTTGGGAAAGAAGAAAATCTTACCATTTGCAACAGCATGGATGAACTAGAAGGGAATAAGTAAAATAAGCCAGACAAAGAAAGACTAATGTTTCATGGGAAAAAACAAAAAAAGAGTCAAACTCAGAAAGAGAGAGGAGAATGATGGTTGCCAGGAGCTGGATGGGCAGTGGGCTGGGTGGGGAAATAGAAAGAGGTTGGTAAAGGGCACAAACTTTCAGTTATAAGAATAACACTTGCAGATCCAATGCATAACATCATGACTATAGTTGATAACACTGTATTGTATAATTAAAATTTGCTAAGAGAGTAGAATTTAAGTGTTCTCACAGAACAAAGAAAAAAAGGTAAATATGTGAGGAGATGGACTATGTGTTAATTTACTCAATAGTGGAAATCCTTTTACAATGTATACATATATCAAATCATCACATGTACACTTTAAATATATTACAATTTTATTTGTCAATTATACCTCAATAAATTGAAGAAAAAAAAGCAGAAATAGCAAGGCTCGAATGGAGCCTCACCAAAGGTTTTAATAAACTTAAGGGAAACCTGTCTAAAAAAGATGAGGCAGGTTGAGGAAGGGAAAAACAGAAGTCAGAAATATAAAATTTACTGATGTTTATTTACCATGATCTAACAAGGAGAGACACTGAATCTAGCGTTACTACTCCTAGAGAAGTGTTCTCAGTTGGGAGGCAAGGATAGTTCATTAGGCTATATCAGAACATGGATGAAACAGTTCTCTGAATTATCCAACACATTTGATCTGATTCAGCTTGGCAACTGCCGAGCAACTTTCTAATTACGGCTTCTCAGCTCGGACATGGGTAAGAGAGTTCTTTGGAAAGCTGACATCAATAATCCAAAAACTAAAAATAGATACTCCCATTTTAAAGAAATAAGATGGCAATGGTACAGATTTTTTCATAGGTGAATGTTAATATTCAATCTGATCCATTCTTTTATTTTTACAAATAAATATGCTGGAAACTTGGTTGATACATCAGTCTCTTTTGGGCTTAGTCATACGGCTGTTCCTCAAATATCTCCAGTCCTCCACCTTCTGGGCAGAGAGCAAAACTGCATATCTTGGCTCCTTGTGGTTGGATGAAACCATATGACAATGATGCATTTGTGAGTGGAAGCAGTGTGTCACTTCTGGCTAGAGCATTTAATTGCCAGCATGAGGCTTTCCAGAGCTTATTTCCCTAGTGTTGATGGCTTGGCAACATTTGAGATATGGGCTATCATCTTGGGTCCTGGGAGGACAACAGTGTACTCAGATTCCCCAGAGGGTAGTATCAAGAACCAAAGAAAAAAATGGACCAAGTAGCCCATTCCATTGGTGATTCCAACAATAATAATTCTGATGTGTTTTTCAACATGAAATACATATTGGCTTAAATTCTTAAGTAGAATATACTGGATATACTTTTAATATTTTCATAACAACCCAGTATCAGTCATTATTATGGATTATGAACTACCTTAGGATCTACTGAGTTGTGAAAGCTATGGAAATGCATACAGAGATGTGCTTTGGGGCCTGAAAATGAAGCAAAATTAATCAGGCATTTTTCACACATTATTTCATTTAATCCCTGGACCATTCTACAAATTAGACTATATTATTTCATCTGACACTTGATAAAATGGACACTAAGATTTTAAACAGGTAGATAAAGATTCTGTACATAGGGCAGATTCTTTACACAGTGTGTAAAAACCACACTTTCCATTTGATATTAAATAATGTTTTAAATTTACTTTTTAAAAATTTCTTCCTATGTTGAAGCCCTATTTCTTGCTAATAATTTGTGTATAGTAATACTCCAAGCCTTCCTTTTTAATTTGCTGGTTCTAACAAGTAGTGAGCTGAGGAAAGCAAATAAACAATTTGTTAGATGGATTAGGAGCAAACATGCTCTGGCCAAGGACCTAGTGTACCTGCTCTGTGAGCACAGGAATTTTAACACATGGACTCTGAAGCCGCTTTTTGAAGCATAAGACTTGTACTTACAAACTCTGTGGTTTTCGGACAAGTTCTGAAGAGTGGAATTTACCAGAAAAGCAACTGTCAGATAACTAAAGTATGTCCATCCACATTTATATCTCTCTGGATCTGCCTGGAATTTTTATGAACTTGTTGTTGGTGTTTATGATAATGGGCTTTAAATATGACAGAATGGTTTTAAAAGGTGATACTTTTAATATGTATTTTTTAATGTTTTATTTATTTTTGAAAGAGAGAGAGTGTGAGTAGGGGAGGGGCAGACAGAGAGCGGGACAGAGGATCCAAAGCAGTCTCTGCACTGACAGCAATGACCCCGATGTGGGGCCTGAACTCATGAACCATGAGATTAAGACCTGAACCTAAGTTGGATGCTTAACCGACTAAGCCAACCAGGCACCCCAAAAAGGTGACACTTTTAAAGATATGTTGTGTAAATGTACTGAGTTTAAAGGGGTCACTTAATGATTGAATACAACTGCCTTTAGGTTATTTGAATTTTTCCATATTATGTTCCATTAAATTCAAATTGTTTTCTAACTCCTATTTTATTTTGTAATTTTTATAAAACCTCTACTAAGCAGGCTAAAATACAATGTTATTGCCTTTATGTAGATACAAAATATAGAAGTCTAATGAGTTAAAGACAAAATAATCAAATAAAGGACAATCATTCAACCAGGCACTACCATACAACAGTCTGATCCTTTCGCCAATAGTACCAAAGTACAAAATAGCTGGTCATTGTCATGAATTATTGCTTTTACCAGCAGGAAGCAACTATGCTGTTTGTGATTTCCTCTTAGATCTTTTTCTTCCCCTTAGTTCTAAATAATAATGAATAACTATCAAAATTTCAAATGCTGCACTAAAGTAAGCAGTACAAAGTAGATTATTTTCATCAATTTTAATTGTGTTCAAGCATTACACCAGGCTTTGAAGATCCAAAAATAAGTTAAGAGATAGTTCCTTTCATCTAGACAAAAGGAAATAAAGGCAGGGCAGTTTGATGGTTATGATTTATGATCATGGAGTCAGACACATCAGACATGGGATTCTGACTCAGGTACTTGACGGCAGAGTGATGTTAGATAAGAACTCATGAGTCTCAAATGAGTCTCAAATTCCCCATGTGTGCTACTGCCTATATCACCTGAGATATGGTAGGAGAGGGGCAATATGTCTGCATGAATAAATCTGTGGAGACTAGAATCCAGTTGCAATGGTTCTCACCCTGGTTCTTCTACTCATTAGCCCTTGAAAAATTATCTTATCCTAAGATCCTTCATTTGCAAAGTAGGGATAATAATAGCATGCATTCCATAGGTTATGATGAAAACTAACAGAGAAAATGAATGTAAAACACTTAGCACAGTGTTTTCTTTATTAGTTTGCTAGGGTTGCCATAAAAAAATTCCGTGAACTGGGTGGCTTAAGCAACATAAGTTTATTTTCTCACAATTCTGGAGGTGAAAAGTCCAAAATCAAGGTGTTGGCAGAGTCGGTTCCTTCTGCGGCTTCTCTCCTTGGCTTGTAGACAGCCATTTCCTGTGTCTTCAAGTACTCTTCTCTCTTGTGTCTGTGTCTCAATCTCCTCTTCCTATTAGGACAGCAGTCATACTGAATTAGGGCTCACCCCAATGACTTCACTTAACTTCCATCACCTCTTTAAAGACTTTTTAAATACAGTGATGACTTTTTAAATACAGAGATACTAGGGGTTATTTCAACATAACTTTGTTGAAGTGGTGGGAGGTTAAGAGACACAATTCAACCCATAACACTGGCCTAAAAGAAACACTCAATAAATGTTAGCTATCATTGTTGCCACTGTTGCTATTGTTATTATTACTAAAATAGTTAAATAATAATCTCAAGCGGAAGTAAGGCACCAATACTGATTTAACTGTAGGCTGTTTTCTTATATTTTATTTCACAAACAGGGGCATTTTAATCATAATGATGTTTATAGTGTTATCTACTAGATCATGTAGCAGATACTTGGAAAATTCCAGGTACAAGCTTCTGGTAGTTTCTACATTGGTTAAAATACTATACAATCAATGTCAAAGTTTCAGCCCATATTTAGGCCAATGGCTTCATTTTGTTCTGTGGTTGCAGAATGTACCCCAACCCTGGTTAGTCACATTACAAATAAAAGCGATTATTTCACAACAGGAACAGGGCAAGAGGGTGTGCATGAATCAGCAAAAATCTATTAGCGTGACCAGGAAAACAACCCAGGGTACGTGCCCTCCTCTAAATGAATAGATGATTTATCAGAACTTTTTTTTACATTGAAATGCAAAAATGCTTAAGAAATGACAATTGTCTCCCAAAGGAGCAATGAGCAGAAAAAGAGATTTTACTTTGACTTTCCCTTTTTAAAGCACTTAACCTAGTAAAATGAAATTATTAGCATCTATAGGAACATTTAATGGACAGCCACTTGCTTTACTCCTCACTCTTCTTATAATTTCCTTGGAAGATATTGAAACAATGTACACTGGGGCACTTGAGGGGGGGGGGTGGGAAAGGCTCAATTATATTTTCAGATATGGATACACACTTTATTTTTTACCAATAAAAGTGTCAAGAATCCAGCTCCATTTTATTTTCAGATATGGATACACACACTTTATTTTCTACCAATAAAAGTGTCAAGAATCCAGCTCCATTTTGAAAATGATTTGCTCTATAATAGATATAGATGATAGACTTATGTGTATTCAATAGCTTCCCTTCAAGATTCTCAAATTATGATATGTGTAATCACTGACATTTACATGGAACTTTAGATGACAAAAAAAAGAAACTTTTAAAGGAATGATTCTCTTCCTTTCTGTCAAAAATAAACTAAATATTCAAATTCATCTCTTCTGTCCCCATATACTTTTTCATGAAGCCATATTAAATCAAAATAGAAGTACCACTTGTAAAATATGCCCTACTGAAAGGTTCCTAACTTGGTTCTGTCACTAGCAGAAAGTAACTGAGGGAAATTTGTACAGGCTACAGCTTTATTGAAAGTATTATTTTATATTTTTATGCTTCTTACATTCAACATTTAGAAATCTCGAGCTATTTGGATCACTGTACAGAATTTCTTGAGGTATGCTTGCTCTTCTCTAGCCAAAACAAAGACAAAAACAAAACAAGTCACTAAAGTGGGGTCCTGGGCAAATACCCTAAGGACCTCTTAAACTCAAAATCTGTTTGGGCCACAGAAAAACTGTCACCAGACCTCACCCCCATAGTGAGCAGTAACCCTAGAGTTGGCTTCAAACATACACAGATCTGCAATACATCCAAACTCAAACAATCCTGAAATTTTCCCAGGTGGACAAGTATATCAGAGATTAGGAAATAATTAAGATATACCCCACTTCATATTAAGTGAGGGATGCCTAGCAAAAGAGTGGAATTCTAGGGGCACCTGGATGGCTCAATCAGTTGAGTGTCTGACTTCGGTTCAGGTCATGATCTCACAGTTTGTGAGTTCAAGTCCCACATCAGGCCCGCTGCTGTCAGCACAGGGCCTGCTGTGGATTCCCTGTCCTGCTCTCTTTCTGCCCCTCCCCTGCTCATGCTCTCTCTCAAAAATAAACATTAAAAAAGAGAGAGAGAGAGAGTGGAATTCTAAGCAAATTGCATTTGCTTTACATTGTTAAACCAACTTTTAAAGATGTCTAATGAATTACAAGCTTGCATACCAATGAAATGTATTTTTTATTTATTTTTAGAAATGTTTATTTATTTATTTTGAGAGAAAGACAGAGAGAGAGCAAGGGAGGGGCAGAGAGAGAGAGACAGAGAATCCCCAGCAGGCTCCACAGTTGTCAGCGCAGAGCCCAATGTGCAGCTTGAATCCACAAACTGTGAAATCATGATCTGAGTTGAAGGCAGAGGCGTGACTGACTAAGCCACCCAGGCACCCCAGAAAATGTATTTTTTAAAGGCCATGAATAACTGTACAAACTCTACAGGTAACCACAGTCCCTGCCCAGTGACATATCTCCATATTTAGCATAAATATAGGTTTTAGGTTTTAGTATCGACCATAACAGCTGTTCATTTTTAATTCTTATCATTTGCTAAATTCTTTAAGAAAACAATCTCTTTCTTACAATGATGCAAGCAGGTAAGGAAATGGAGGCTCAATGCGATGAGATAACTCGCCTAAAACACTACATTTAGTAATAGGCAGGGCAAGGATTCAAACTCCAGCCTGTGCTGTTTCTGCTGTGCCCAAATGACAATGCTACTTTCACATTTAAATTTTTCAGGAGAAAACCTGAATAAAGACCCAGAGGTTTGAAAAGTCAATGTTGTGACTGGGGTCTGTTTTAGCACAAAGGTTGAATTGTGCATACATTCATAACTTTAAATACAGCTATAATTATAAGATACATATTTCTGAAAGATAATTTGTTTTTGTAGTGAATCTAGTATTTCACTGGTTCCATTTGATTTTTTATTCCTTCTTAGTTTATTAATACCAGTTTATTATGTGAAAAGATGCTCTCTTTATAAGAAATTAAAGAAAATTGGAAGATGTACTCCATAAATTTATGCCTTATTTCTCAGAATAAAAAATTTCTTTCAGAGCAGTTTCTTTCATTTTTTTTCTTCACTCCCACATTTATTCAACTTTTTCTATTTTGACAGTTCATGGATTATGTACTCTCAGATATCAGGTAGCTAGAAGAAAACGAACCTGATGCCATTTCATACCCAGCTACTGTGTGACTTGGCTTGGATCTATTTTGAATACATACAATTCTATTCCAGGTGGGGGAAAGCAATAATTGTTTACAAACTAAAGGCAAACTAGAATTTAAATACTGAAAAAAATGGAAGCACTATCTAAGGAAATTCTTAAAACTTTAGGTAGATCTAATTTTAAAAACATATAGTATGCTTTCTATAGCATTTAGAAATAAGACTAACATAAAAATAAGTAAGTCAAAACGGGGATTATGCTAGAACACAGTGAATATAGTATTTAAGTTTGAATAAATTAATCCAAGAATATTTGTTGATAAAAATAAAGCAGAACTTATTATTCAGTAACAGGCACTGCTGAAAAGTAAAAAGTATATATATATTGCAATGTTACCAAGAAAATCCACTTTGAAATTAACCCAGCTACTAAATATTTTGATAATTTATTTACTTGATATTTTAAAATTCCCAAGTAAACTTTTATTCTTTTTTTCAGATATAAAGAAGAGGTACTGAAATTTATAGTTACAATAATAAAGCAAAAATTCAAGAAATGAGACGTATAGACCAACAAAATAGACAACTCAGACTTCCAGCCTCCAAAGCTGTGACAAAATTAACTTCTGTTGTTTAAACCACTCAGTCTAAGGTAGTTCGTTATGGCAGCCCAAGCCAACTAATACAGTTGCCAAAACCAAAGAGCAGTCTCTTCAACAAAGAGTGATGGGAAAATTGGATAACCACATGCAAACGAATGAGATTGTACATTTATATTACACCATATACAAAACTAATGCAAAATGGATCAAAGACCAAAACATATATCCTTAAACTATAAAATTCTTATAAGAAAACGTAAGGGAATGCTTTATGACATTGGATTTGTTAAGGATGCCCTGAATATGACAGCAAAAGCATAGGCGACAAAAGCAAAACTAGATACGTTACACTATATCAAATTTAAAAACTTCTGTTCATCAAAAGACACAAATCAGTATAGTGGAAAAGTAACCTACAAAATTAGAGAAACTATTTGGAAATCATATATCTGATAAGGGATTATTACCTATAACATATAAAGAACTGCTACAACCCAACAACAACAATATAACATGACTAAAAAATGGGCAAAGGGCTTAAACAGACATTTCTCCAAAGATAATATATTAATAGCTAACAAACACATGGAAACAGGATACATTAATAGCTGACAAACACTAATCATTAGTTAAATGCAAATCCAAACCATAACGTGACTTCAACCTCATACCCATTTAAAAAGAAAAACAGAAAATAACAAGTATGGGCATTGTGCAGAAATTGGAACCTTTATGAATTGTTTGTGGAATATAAAATGGTATAGCTTCTATGGAAAACAGTATGCCAGTACCTCAAAAGTTAGAATTACCATATGATCCAGCAAATCCACTTCTCAGTGTATATCCAAAATAATTGAAAGCAGAATCTCACAGAGATATTTGCAAGTCCATGTACATAGCATCACTGTTCATAATAGCCAATAGGTGAAAGTAACCCAAGTGTCCACTGAATGAATGGAAAAATAAAATGTGTTATGCAATGGAATCTTACTCGTCCTTAAAAAGGAAGGAAATTCTGTTGCATGTTATAATAGGGATGAACCTTGAGGACTTTATGCCAAGTAAAATAAACCGGTCACAAAAGAGAAATACTGGGTCTTTCCATTTAAATGAGACATCTAGAATAGTTAAATTCATAGAGATAGAAAGCTGAACAGTCATTACCAGGGGCTGAGAAGAAGGGAAATGGTGAGTTGTTACTTAATTCAGTTTTGCAAGATGAGAAAGTTCTGGAGGCTGACTACATAACAATGTAAAGATACTTAATATTACTGAGCTGTGCACTTAGAAATGGTTAGGATGGTAAATCTTATGTTGTGTATTTTTTACAATAATTTTTTAAAAAGAAATTCACAAGATCTTTTCTAAGAATAAAGTTAACATCTGCCTCAAGAGTGTTCTAGAAAAATCTATAAAAGAAGCCACTCCATAGTGAAACGGTCAGTGGTTTATACTCCAAAGATGGATTAATCAATCCCATTTTATATAACAAGTTTATATGCTGGGAAATGCTCCTTTGCCTTGGTTGGAGGTGAGGAGAGAGAGAGAGAGAGAGAGAGAGAGAGAGAGAGAGAGAGAGAGATAATTTAAACAAAAAACAAAAGTTCTTTCAGCACTTAGAGTCAGCAAGTGTTGGCCTCTTTCCCTCTCTCTTTTCTTCCCCTAAGATATTTAACAAAAGTGTGATGTCACACAGATCTTACTGAGCTGAGTAATTGTTGGATCCCATGGTGACCTTAGCATTTGAATTCCTACTCCTACTCAATGGGTGGCTTTTTAAGAACAAAGCCTTTTTAACATATTTGCTACACAGCACAGCAAGATTTCAGGGAAAAAGTTTGTGGCAATTGAAGAGGATGTCTATGCAGGAAAACTAATATGGCAACTTACAGAAGAAATTGACACATAGGCTGCATTGCTATAATATAATTCATGTATAACTAACTTCCAAAGAACAATGAATGATATACAATTTGCAATTGATGGGCTTTTTGTTTCATGAAACACCAAACAAGTGTGTCACCATTTTGCTTGCAAAAAGAGACATGTGATCATTTTTCCTTAGTCTGAAAGATAGTGCTGCTGGTAGGTCAAGGGAAAGGATTGAAAACAAAGATACACCCAAGGAAATGTAACCTTGAAAATGCAATCTTTCTTTTTCCTTTTCAATTGTTTCTTATGAGAAAAGTATTATCACCATCACTTAGAGAGTTCAAAAGCCTCTACTGGATTTTTTTTAAAGCTTACCATGTGCTGTGTCAAAGTAGCACCCTAATAACCTGGCTGCTCACAGTGTATTCTGGAATCTGGCTCTCAGAGAATTTCGGATACCTAGGGAAGCAACAGGAATGTACATAATCATAAAATTAAAGCGTTGCAAACCAGTCAGCATGCCTATCTAACAAATGTCCACTTCTTTTTGGAGACCTGTAATATTTAGATGTAGAAGTACAGACAGTAGTCCCCATGCTTATGTGTCACTTCCAAGGAATCACTTTCAATAAAAGAAATCTCAAACCACCTTTTGCCAAATGCAAAGGCATTTATTAGCAAGCCAGCGTGACCTTTCTGAAGGTGCAGAGTTCCTATCCCTGACCTAAAAAATATGCCATTTGCATACAATGCCCACTTCAAAGAGGACTCAGCGTTGGCTCCTGTAGTCTCATCCTCATCACTGGGGTGAAGAGACTGCAGGTCCACCAGAGTGCAAACCTGGAGTTCTGCTTCACTGACACAATGCTAGGCTGGGGGGCGGGGGGGGGGTCTTCTCCAGTATATTAGCTCAAGCCAAGGTGCTGTTGGGTCCTTTATCACCATTCCAACCAACCTCATAACTTAAATACCATTGATTTCAACATTTTATTAATTAACCCTAAGTCATTTATGTAGAATAAGGAACTCTCTACTAATTAACTCTCCCTAAGGTATCGACTACAGGTAACTTGTACTTATCCTGTAGTACAGTATTTAGTGTAAATTTTCTCACAGACAGTATAGCCAGAGGAGGTAGCACTGGAGCTGGGGTTTGAATTAAAACTTAATTGAAGACTTTCTAAACGCTAAACACTCAAGCTTTAAGATAAATAAGAAAAGGAGAGGAAAGGAAGGGAAGGGAAGGGAAATAGGGAAAGAAATGCATGGTTCTTGCCCTCCATAGTTTATCTATTCATGAATGAGAACCAGGATGATTGTTTCATTTGGGTAAGTGGGTAGAGTGGGTGCAAATGGGAAACTAAGTTAAGAATAACAAATTTCTATGGAAGCCTGATGTGACTTCTTTGAAAGTAATCAACATATATTGGGTGATTAAATAAGAATAACTGAAAATTTCAGGGAAACTTTTTCTTTCCTTCTTCTTCTTTCTCTTCCTCCCTCCCTCCCTTTCTCCCTCCCTTCTTTATACTTTTAATTAGAAAAGTAGCCATAGCCATAAACACAGATGTTCAAGTAAAAGCTAACCAGAAAGCAACAGAATCTCAGACTGATATGAAGGAATCTGATCTGTGACTCTATGTGGACAGAAATTATTTCTTACAGACTCTTTTCTACACAGTGGCCAGATCTAGTGCTCTTTTATCAAATCCTAAAATGGTCTCCAAATTTGGTACTCAAACAGTGACAAGCCAGAACAACAATGGGAAACAAGTCATATCTGATATCGAGGGAGACCTGATCACCTCCCAGCGAAAATACTGACAATGCTTAAAAAATATAAGAGAAAATTAGAAATACGATGTTACCACAGCTAACACTCTGTTTATGAAATATAGGAATAGATTTTTTTTGTTAAGTCAGGAGATGAAACTATCTACTTTAAACCGTAAGTGACAAGCAGATGGAAGTATAATTCTCCTTTTAACCCACAAATAGCTGACTCATCACCAGAAGGGTATGGTGACATCAGTTTGTAATAGAGTCACCCACTAACACAGAAATTAGTAAGTAATAATGACTTGTAAAGGAAGCGAAATTATAGATAAAAAAGATTAGGCCTAAACTTTCATTTCTAGCAGCATCAGATACTCTGAACTACTTATTCTCTAGAAAAAATCAACTAAAATGGTGAATAAATATATATGTACAGTTTTGATTTTAAATGATTTGCTGGGTTAAAAACTAAGAAACCAACAAAAGGATTTGTGGAGTCCCTCATAGCTGCATAGGAAAGTTGGGAGACAAGCCAGTGCCAGAGGTAGCTTTTCCTTCTGAGCGCTTCTACCCAACCCTAGACACCTGAGTTCTCTCTAAAGCCTGAATAGCATACAGGGACAGGGATAATGTTTAGCACTTGCTCAAAGTGAGAAATCTAGTAAGATTTCTTAGTAGTATAAATGTGAAGAAGAAATAAAACCTTCTACCCATAAGGAGTTAACAAGGATACTCATCTGCCTCAAGCCAGGACACAGATGAGGACATAGTGAAGGTGGGGGGGAACGGAGAATCTCTCCAGAGAATTCATAACGACATAGTCACCCTCATGGATTTACAGTTGAATTTTTAACACCTCTGTTGTGTGAAAAATCTTAGAGAATAAAATTTAACAACTTAATTAAAATAAACAACTTTAAAATAAACAACTTAATTAAATGCAAAGGTGACTGAAAGAAGCAAATGAAAATCTACGGAGAGAGTTGGTAAAAGGAAGGAAAGTTCAAAGAAATTATCCAGAATGTAGTAAAGAGAAAGAAAACTATGGTAAACAAAAATGAGAAGTTAAGATGGTACATATCTAAGAGCTCCAGAGGAAATCATAGAACGAATTAGGACAAGACAATTTTAAAGGAGGTAAAGATGAAGCGTTTTAAAACACACTAATTATGAAAATGAGAAACAGGGGTGCCTGGGTAGCGCAGTCGGTTAAGTGTCCGACTTCAGCCAGGTCACGATCTTGTGGTCCGTGAGTTCGAGCCCCACGTCGGGCTCTGGGCTGATGGCTCAGAGCCTGGAGCCTGTTTCCGATTCTGTGTCTCCCTCTCTCTCTGCCCTTCCCCCGTTCATGCTCTGTCTCTCTCTGTCCCAAAAATAAATAAACGTTGAAAAAAAAAAATTAAAAAAAAAAAAAAAAGAAAATGAGAAACAGCAATTATGAACTCAAAATCTAGATGCAATTCCAAAAATTATTAAATTTAATCAATAAAAATTAAAAACTTTTGCAAAAACAAAAAAATGAAAGTGAAAAAGCACTAAGTAGCAATAAAGAAGGTAGGGAGAAAGAGAGAAGCTGAGGCAAATAGATAGTCATAATAAAATGATACAACCAATCAAAAGATTATCAGTAATCATTATAGACATAGACAAATTCTTTATTAAAAACAATGTTCCTAGGGTACCTGGGTGGTTCAGTTGGTTAAGCATCTGACTTTGGCTGAGGTCATGATCTCACAGCTTGTGAGTTTAAGCCCCACGTCAGGCTCTGTGCGGACAGCTCAGAGCCTGGAGCCTGCTTCAGATTCTGTCTCCATCTCTCTCTCTCTACTGCTCCCCTGCTCACACAGTCTCATTCTCTCTCTCTCCCTCTCTCTCTCAAAATATAAATAAACATTAAAAACAAATTTAAAAACAATGTTCACTGCACTAAATTTAAAAAAAATTTAAAGTCCTTTTAAATTTTGTTTATGTGACCAATATATCATAAAGAAGCAAAATAGTGAAGGCCAAAGGAATAGAAAAGATATACCAGGCAAATACTAAGCAAAATAAAGCTGGAGTAACTATATTAAAATCAGATAAAATAATTACAAATGCAAAAAAAACTATTAAAGATAAAGACGGTCACTATAAAATTGAACACTGAATTCGAAAAGTATAACAATTTTTAACTTATATGCACCTTATGCACCTAGTGACATAACTTTAAAGAAAAATTAACAGAAGTATAAGAATAAAATGAAAATTATCTATTTCTATGAGATATGTTAATATATCTCTCTCAGTAAACAATATATCCAGCAGGAAAGATATATAGAGACCTGAGAACAAAAGTAACATATACTTGATCTAATCATATGCACGCACGCACACACACACACACACATACATATATATACACACATATACATTTTTTTTTAATTTGAGAGGAAGAGAGAGGGAGACAGCACAAGCTGGAAAGAGAGGCAAGGGAGGGAGGGAGGGAGGGAGGGAGGGAGAGAGAGAGAGAGAGAGAGAGAGAGAGAGAGAGAATCTTAAGCAGGTCTCATGCTCAGGGTGGAGCCTGACACAGGGCTGGATCCCACGACCCTGGAACATGACCTGAGCCAAAATCAAGAGTTGGATGCTCAACTGGCTGAGCCACCCAACAGCCTCAATCTAATCATATTGAAAGTTCCACTGAATAACTGGAGGATGCATATCTTCAAACACATAGAAGAAAGAGTCAGGGAGAAGGGTACCTGGGTGGCTTAGTTAGTTAAGGGTCCAACTCTTGATTTTAGCTGAGGTCATGATCTCACAGGATTGAGCCTGATGCGCATCAGGCTCTGCCCTGACGGTGCGGAGCCTGTTTGGGATTCTCTCTCTCCCTCTCTCTCTGCCCCTCCTCTGCTCATTCTAAATAAATCAAATAAATAAATAAATAAATAGTTGGACGCTCAACCAAATGAGCCACTCCAGCAACTCCTAAAATACTACATACCTAAAATAAGACATGTTGAAGACTTCTGCTTTTGGGAAAATGGAATAGATGTTCTTTTCCCTAATCCTCCCACCAACCACAATTAAAACGGGATATTATATATGAAATAAACCTAAGAATCTGAAGGCAGTCTGGCCAGCGACCCCAGAACACAAGAAACAATACTATGAGTTCCCTAGGGGGTTTCTTGCCACATACATCCCAGGCTAAACATTGCATAACTGACAACTAGGAAATGCAATGGGTACAGACCAAAAAGGTCCAACCTTCTCTCTCAAATTAAAAGACCAGGAAAAAGATACACCTAGACACCTACCAAGCACCTAAACTCTTCCACCCATCCCATACTGAACTGGTGTCAGAGAAGACCAACCTGGGAGCCAGAATGTTCATCCTCCCCCCAGGTAATCACTTAACTTAATGGAAATGAAAATACATCATATCTAGATTTGTATGTAGGACACAACTAATACAGGGCTGAGAGGGAAATTTATAGAATTAAATTCTATATTAGAATGAAGAAAAGTCTTAAATCAACCATCTAAACTCCCACTTTAAGAATCTAGGAAAAGAAGAGTAAAATAAACACAAAACAAATAAAATTAATAAAGAAAACAACATATAATAACAGAAATTAGTGAAATTAAAAACAGAAAAACATAAAGGAAATCAACAAAACCAAAATGCAGTTCTTGAAAAGATTAATAAAACTGACAAGCTTCTAGCAAGACTGACCAAAGAGAGAGAGAGAGAGAACATGCAAATTACTACTATCAGGAATATAACAGAGTATACCACTATGGACTCTATAGACATCAGAAGGGAAATAAGGGAATATGATGAAAAATTCTACACCCATAACTTTGATAACATAGATGAAAATACACAGTACCACTATTCACCCACTATAAAAATGGATCATTTAAAAAGACCTACAACTATTAAGAAAATTGAATTTATAATCTCCCAAAAAAGAAATCTTAGTTTCATGGAAGAACCTACCAAATGCTTAAGAGAATTAACACAAATTCAACACAATATTTTCCAGAAAATAAGAGGAGGAACTAATTCCATAAAGCCAATATTATCTTGATATCAAAACCAGACAAAGTAGTACAAAAAAAATGCAGATCAATATCCACTATGAATATAAATGTGAAAGTTATTTATTTTAATGTTCATTTCTTTTTGAGAGAGAGAGAGAACAGTGGAGGGGTAAGGGGTGGGGGCGGGACAGAGGATATGAAGCAGGTTCTGCCCTGACAGCAGAGAGCCCCATGCAGGGCTCAAACTCAAAAACCATGAGATCATGACCTGAGATGACACTTATCCTAATGAGCCACCCAGGTGCCCCTAAATGTGAAAATTCTTAACAAAACATTAGCAAATAAAATTCACCAAAATATAAAAAGAATTATATACCATAACCAAGTGAGATTTATTTTTGAGACACAGACTGGTTAAATACTCAAAAATCAATAAATGTAATTTACCATATCAACAGGCTAGAGAAGAAAAATCATATGATCATGTAAATTGATGCACAAAAAGCATTTGACAAAATTTAGTTTCTATTCATGATAAAAACTCTCAATCGCAAATTGAAGTTCTCACAGTCATAGAAGTTTTTTGTAATTTCAGTCTTACACAATTCTAGATTACAATCTACTCCTCAAATTGTTTTATGACACTAACACAACCTTGACTGCAAACCACACAAGCAAATGAAATTTATAGGCAAATTTCAAACATAACCATAAAGGTAGTTTAACCAAATTATCCACAAATCACATCTAGCAATGTACAGGAAAAATTAAAATATTATGTCTAAATTGGATTTATCATTTGTACCTTAAGAAATTAAAAGAAAAACATACGATCTTTTTGATAAATGTGGGAAAACTTGGTAACTTGATAGGCAGCCTCTAAGATGCCTCCCAGGGATTCCCCCATCTTGGTAGTCACATTTTATGTAAAATCTTCCCCTTGAGTGTGGGTTAATCTTAATGACCCCTTCCAACTAACAGAATATGGTGTAAGTGATATAACTCCAGACATTAGATTACAAAAACAAACAAACAAACAAACAAAAAAACCCTGTGACTTCTGGCTTAGGGACGCTTTTAGGATTTCTCCCTTTCTCACTCTAAGTCAATTTCCATGTTGTGATCTCCCCAATGGAGAGACTTAATGATTACACCCCATGAATCTTAGTTGTGTTAAGGATCAGATACCTTAATGCTGTATATCTCCAAGACAATTCTTCCTGTTACACTCCCTCATAATACAATGAACCTCCCTTTCTTAACACTTACCATGCTGCAATTATACATTTGTCTCTATATTTGTATACAAAATTCTTTTCTTTCTGAGCACTATGAGTTGTGGGAGAATATAGACCATCTCTCTCTCTCTCTCTCTCTTTCTCTTTAATTATTTTATTTTATTTCATTTATTTTATTTTCTCATAGCACCTGCACATGATCCACACAGGCTCTAAATAAACTTTAGTTAACTAAATGAATGAAACTTCTACTGTAAATATTTTAGAAAACATTTTTTAAATCTCTCAGTAATAGTATTAAGGTGATGATATAACTTATTATTCAAATCAAAACAGTATTGAACAGGTAGAAGGGGTGTTTAAAATAATGGGTATTGAGGAGGGCACCTTTTGGGATGAGCACTGGGTGTTGTATGGAAACCAATTTGACAATAAATTTCATATATTAAAATAAATAAATAAATAAGTAAAAAATAAATTAAAAAAAATAAAATAAAACAATTGTGTCAGAAGGTGCCTATGTGGCTTAGTTGGTTAAGCATACAACTCTTGGTTTTAGTCATGATCTCATGGTTCATGGGATTGAGCCCTGCATCAGGCTCTGCGCTGACAGTACTGACAGTGAAGATTCTTTCCCACCCTCTCTCTCTGCCCCTTACCACTTGTGCTCTTGCTCTTCCAAAAAAATAAACATTAAAAAAAAATAAAAATAACTGTGTCAGGACAATAGACATAATCTGATATGACTTGTCACCAAACATATCATTATAATAAGAATCTTTAAAAATAAACTATAGAATACATTTTCATAAGAATGTTAATTATTTTAATATCATTAGTATTTTCATTATATGAAACCAAGTAGCTATGATGCATGATACATTCTATATGCAATTATAGTTTCATTTTATACAGCATCTATTACCAAAATGTGATAACAAATTTTATTTTTAGTAGAACACTTCATCTCTATTCAATATAAAATCCAATATTAATTAGTAAGTGACAGACTTAAGCGGTACCAATTCAAACATATTGTTTTTTTCTCTAATGAAAATTTGCATAGAAGCTACATTTTCTTATTTCATTCTAAATTAACTGACAGAAGCCACCCCAAGCAAATCAGTCTAACTCATTTTATA
Source organism: Prionailurus bengalensis (assembly GCF_016509475.1). NCBI lineage: Eukaryota > Metazoa > Chordata > Mammalia > Carnivora > Felidae > Prionailurus > Prionailurus bengalensis. The sequence goes on from NC_057348.1 coordinate 112,424,826, forward strand.
GATTTCTAGAGATTTCACAAAATTTTGCTACTATAAACCATTATAAAATGTATTTAATAAAAATAAATTTACAATTAAAAATACAATGAATATTTCATATGTGCAAATTTCAGACATTTTTCTTATGTTTTTTCACTTTTTATGTTTTTGTTGACTTATTTCCCACTTTAATACAATCATGCCTAACTATTATTATGAAATACCCACAGAGATTTCATTCCTGTATATATATAATTCCTTTTTCCTTTAAAGAAATTTCATATTATTTCTTTATCATTTCACTTTTCTAGATTCTTCATCAAAGCAAGTTATTACCATAGAAGTGATTACATAGTAGCATTAGCTAAGATGCCTAATGTTATAGAGAATAATGAAGTTGTTTGTGGCTGTTATGGATTGAATGTCTGTGTCCCCATCTCCCTCCCCCCCACACACAAATTCATATGTTCAAGCCTAACTTCCTATGTGATGGTATAAGGAGGTAGGGCCTTTGAGAGATAATTACATCATGATGGTGGAGCTCTCATTAATGGGATTAGTGCCTTTATAAAAATAAACACAAGAGCTTGCTCCTGCTCTCTACAATGTAATGGTACAGTGAGAAAGTGGTATTGAATATGGTGGCACCTTTCTCTTGGACTTCCTGACGTCCAGAACTGTGAGAAATAAATGTTTGTCATTTAAGCCATCCATGGCATTTTGTCATAGCAACCTAAGCTGACTGAGACAGTAAACACAGAACACAAGGAGAAGTTATATGCTATTTATAATAGTTGTTCTTAAGAGAATACCAACAGTGTACTACGCCTTTGAGTAAGTTAACACATTTAATTCTTACAGCAACCCTATTTTAAGGACAGTTGATATTTTGCCCATCTTATCACTGAGAAACTCACTGACATTTTCCTTTCTTGAGGTAAAATGTAATTGAAGAGACATAATTTGAATTAATATGTAACTGACAACAAAGCTTTTTTCACTTTACTACAGTAACTCATGATTACTCTCCCCTTCACCCAAACCAGGTTTTCTCAACCTTTTGTAACAAACGCCCTCATTTGATAAACAAAGATCTCATTTCCTACTTGACTATACATTAAATACCATGCATAACTAAAAGCAAGTCATAGCAATGAGAAACACACTGCAGGTGTTTTCACACTAAGCCACCTACCCACATACCCCCAACATTCTGAAAAATGCTCTTGTGCCCCCATTCCTCCCAACCCTATCCCTCTGCATGGAAAACACAGCCCTAAACTGTACCTTACATTATGCTATTGTTTGATCAGTTTATAATGATACATATGTAATTGCCTATTCTTGGGTTTATTACAGTAAAATTGACTTTTAAGAAACCTATATCTCCAGGACTTTTCGGATCATTTCATCAAGCTCCTTGCCAGTTCTCGTCAATTTTTAAACAAATATGATTCCATTGAAATAGTTCAAAAGAGTTTCTATTTGTTGGGCTATAAATTTGTCCCCAAACCTGATAAATATTCTAAAAGTCAATGGACCCTCAACCCTAAATAACTGTATTTAGTATGCTATCAAATAGTAAATGTGTTTTTATTTCTAGAATTAGAAAGCAGAATTTATTTCTAGAATTCTGACAATCCCAACTGCTACAAAACTGCCTGCTTATGTCAAAGCAGGAGTGAAAGCTAAAGCAGTTTTTAGCTACTCCAAAGAAAGTTATTGCACTTAATGGCTGGTGGAAGCCATCAAAAGAACGCATGAATAGAAGTAAATAGTATTTATAAAGTTTTGAAAGTGGAAATGGTTTTCTTGCTAAATTTGAAATATTCCTCTAAAACTGAGAAATGTCAGGGTTTCAAATAATATCATTTCCATGATCCTGGGCAATGGTATCCTAAGTTATTATTAGAATTAAGATTTACTGAACACTTAACAGGGGCTAAACACTGTGCTAAGTGCTTTACAATTATTACTTCACTTGAAACACACAGTAATCCTATGAAGAAGGTATTGTCATTCTCTTCATTTTGTAGTTGAAGAAGCCAAGGTTTAGAGAGGTTAAGTATTTTATCCCAAGTCACACTGTTAAAAAGTGGCCAAGACTGATTCAAACCCAGTTTGGTTTCACCCGAGTTTAAACTCTTAATAAACATATTTTCATGGACTTCACATTCTTCACATGGAAAATCAAAGAATCAGAAGGAGATTATCTGTAATATTAATTCCTGCTCTAATGATCTACGAATTTCAAGATCTCATTCTATATTTCTCTAAGTGATATGAATATTTTATGCATCCAATTAACTTAATCCTTTCGAATTAGAAGTGAGGGGTGTAGTGAAGGAAGTGAGGGGAAGAGGAACATATCTTCTAAAACAATAATAAAATTTAAATGAAGAATTTATCAGTTAAAAACCTAACTTCAGTTTCCGTAGGACCACAGAACTTATTGTTTATGAGGATTTCAACTCATGCATTCTGAGTCTTAGCCTCTTTATTTTAACATTTAAACAAGGTATCTTGGGAAGGCATAAAACATACCAAATAGAAACCATTAACACATGAGTTATTCATATATTCAGGTAACATAATTATTCAAAGGCACCTGACCTTTTCAGAGCATAAGCAGTGAAAGGAACTTTTGTTCCAACAATATATTCCACCTGAACTGTAATACAACTTCCCAGAATTTTCCTGGAGTAGTTGAGACATGTCTCATCATTGCCTTCAAATTTTTGTGCTATAGGATTTAGCTTCACTCATTCTTGCAAATAAAATGTCTCCTTCCAGGGGTTATGGGCTGAATTGTGCTCCCTCAAAATTTATATGTTGAAGCCGTAGCCCCCAGTACCTCAGAATGTGATTGTATTTGGAGATTTAGGATCTTTAGAGGTATTTAAGGTTAAAGGGGGTCATTAGGGTAAGCCATAATCTAGTATGACTGGTGTCCTTATAAGAAGAGGAAATTTGGACACAAAAAGAGACACGAGGGGTGCACATGCACAGAGGAATGACCTTGTAAAGAACAAAGGAAGAAGATGACCACCTACAAGTCAGAGAGAGAACTCGGAAGAAATTACCATGCCAACACCTTGATCTTGGACTTTGAGCCTCCAGAATTGTGAGAAATACATTGTGTTGTATAAGCCACTCAGTCCATAGTCTTTTGTTATGGCAGTCCTAAAAAACTAATCTACAGGGTTTTCAGAAGTAGCTCTCCAATCATTCTATTTCTCCAAGAAGATAAAACATATGGTACCATAGACTCTGCCTATATCATCCCGGCCTGTCTCCAATTCAAGCAACCTAACATCCCCAGTTCATCTCCAGGCAAACTTTCTAATTCATGCCATGATAATAACCCCATATAAGATGCATAAATATATAAATACATCAATGAAAACTTAATGTGTATCTAAAATAAAAGTAATTTTAGACCTATACAGATATGGTAAATTGGAGAATACAAAACATACCAATATCCAGAAAATCTTTGTACTTAAAACATTAATTAGTGCAATTACTTTATTACATTAGAGATCTATATGCTGAGATTTTGACAGAAGACAGAGCTTTTGTTTTTTTTCATAAACAATCAGTTGGATATTTGAAAATTCTAAATTATTTTATTCAAATGCAGCCAACTTTGTTTATTGATTATCTTTTATATGAATTATTTATAGGAATGCTGACTCTCAAAAACACCCTCACCTCCTTCATATTACTTAAATGCAATCATAAATAAGTCCCAAGACAAGAAAATAATCAGACCCCTTCAGAAAAAAGGAAGAGATGTGTGATTTTTACTAATTTCAAAGATAGCTTTAAGCCCTTACACACTATCTGCTTCATGCTAACTACTTCCTTATCCTCTCTTTACTGAAGTTGACTGACCTAAAGCTCATCATATATATAACAAATGTAATTTATCATTCAATCTAGGAGACTTGTGAGTATGAAAAAAGAAGCTATTAAAAATTATGCTAGAACTGCACATGAAAATCAGGTATATCCTGGGAAAATCAGGATATATGGTCATATTTATACATATACTAAAAGGGTATACAGTGCCATAATAATCATATATCACTTAAACAAGGGATAAAAATTTGGTTTTCCATTCAGTGTAAGAATAGAATAAATTTAAGAACTGTATTCATGAAGTAGAAGTTGAATATATAGTGACTATATGGCAGTCAGCTGTCAACCCTATCAACAAAATAGGTATTTATATACACATGTATACATCTATGTATACAGCTAATCATCTACAAGTAAAGGAGTCATGGGGGAAAAAAGAAAACCAAAGGCATTCATCTTTTGTCAAGAGTAAATATTGGACAAATATAATATGTTTTAAAATTTGTGATTACATTTTTTTTAAAAAATGAATTATTTTAGGGACTATATTTGCATTTGTACTAGAATAAGACCTAACATATTTTTCTTATCTCCCGACATTTATAAAGGGTTGGGCAATAAATCAGAAAACTGTAAATTTCTCTAGATCAAAAGGGTTCTTACCGACAATGCCACAGAACAAATCAAGGTTTCATTTGTTTGTTTTAAGTACACATGAAAAGAAGTTGAAGTTCTCACCTGTTTTAAGGCTTTTACACTGCATAAATGTACAAAATTCTTAAATATGGTATTAAGTCACCATAGGTGTTTCACAGTCTTAGTAGCCTAAAGCCACCACTGGCTACCCCTTTGTGAATGCTCCCACTAACCTATTGAGCATTTCTGCCTCTGCATTGCCTATTTCCTTCTCTGCTGTCCTGACTGGATGTTAGCTCCTAGAGGTCAGAGACTCCCTCTTGTTCAGCACTGGCACTTTAACATCCAGAATACCGGCGTGGAATGAAATCCTTCCTCAATGGAATTTTGCCAATTAGCTGGTAGGAAGAAACCTACTCTTCTTGACCTTGCTTAAGAGAAACATCTTCAGATTTTCTTTTACTGTTTTAAATTATGGCAAAACTTAAAAGAGACTCAAGAAAATAAATAGGAAAACAGGTTCTATAAAGAAAGTTTAAAGTCTAATGAAAGATAGTGACCAATAAGCACCTGCCTAAAAACGAAAAGAAATTGGGCTTAATTTTCAACAAAGGGGCCAAACAGTGTTCACACTCTTAAGAATGAATATCTTAAGAATGAGTATACTTAATCTAAGGGTGATTAAGTACTTCACTCAGGCAAGGCTGTGGTCCCTGTTTCCTCAGAGGAGATTCAAATAAGAATGTCAATTTAGAGAAGTTTGGCTAGTGCATGTCTAGGCAACAGTGGAAACAATGACCCTGCAAAGTCCCTTCCAGCTTTTTGATTCATAACTAACCCTTAGAGAACAAATTTGAAACCACAAGCTAAACACTGAAAAATTATAGCAACTTTGAACTTGACAGATTTTTACTGGGCCTTATTGAAATCATGGATCTTTCTGGTTAATGAAACTATCTCAAAAAATCATTTGTATAAAGATTAGTAGGGAAAAATATGTAGGGTTACATTTACTCCCAAGCTGCCTGTCCAAGTTGCAATCATAATGAAAAAATTTGTCATGTGAAAAGCAAATGGTTGTAGACAGAATTTGTCAGTATTCTTTTTTATTATAAATTTTTTTTTCAACGTTTATTTATTTTTGGGACAGAGAGAGACAGAGCATGAACAGGGGAGAGGCAGAGAGAGAGGGAGACACAGAATCGGAAACAGGTTCCAGGCTCTGAGCCATCAGCCCAGAGCCCGACGCAGGGCTCGAACTCACAGACCGCGAGATCGTGACCTGGCTGAAGTCGGATGCTTAACCGACTGTGCCACCCAGGCGCCCCTGTCAGTATTTTTAAACACAATCTCCAAGAGAAATAATTAAGGTCTTTTTTTGAGAAATAATTAAGTTCTTAAACAACACAACTCATTATTTCTATAAGAATATTAGAAGATCTTGTGCATACATACTTGTATGTGCTAAATAGTTAATTATACTCCTTATAAACAAGCACATTTGTATTTATAATATGATATATAATAAATACATATTTATGAGTGAACAAAAAATTTGATGTTTCTTATCTTACAAACAAGCACATTCGTATTTATAATGTATGACATACAATACAAATTTATGAGTGAACAAAGAATTTGATGTTTTTTAGTCAGAATTTTTTTTTAATTGAAGTATACTTGACATACAATATTACATTAATTTCAGGTGTATGACACAGAAATTTGACAAGTTTATTCACTATGTTATGCTCGCCACAAGTGTAACTACCAGCTTTCATCATATAATGCTATTACAATACCACTGACCATATTTCCTATGCTGTACCTTTTATTCTTGTGCTTTTTCATTCCATAACTGGAAGCCTGTATCTCCTACTCCTCTTTACCCATTTTGCCCATCCTCTTATCCTTCTCCCCTCTGGGAACGATCAGTTTGTTCTTTGTATTTATGGGTCTGTTTCTGCTTTTTGTGTGGTTATTCATTCTGTCTTTTAGATTTCACATACAAGTGAATTCATATGGCATTTGCCTTCCTTAGTCTGGCTTATTTCACTTAGCATAATATCCTCTAGGGCTCAAACTCATGAACTGTGAGATCATGACCTGAACTGAAATCAAGAGTTGGATGCTTACTGACTGAGCCAGTCAGGTACCCAAAACATTTGAAATTTTAAGACATATTTTGAAAATGTAAGGGCTTGGACCAAAAAGAAACTTGAAATAGTCTTTCCTTTAAATAATAAATTTCAAAGACTGAAAAATTAGCAGCAGTTTACATATTTGTTTTCTTTATAAGAAGCCCAGACCTACTCATGTGCTATACACAAACACATCTATATCTTAGACCCAAAATAGGATCAATCCCTACATTATTTACATATTCATCTCTTCTACTAGACTGTGTTCCTTGATGAAACGGTCTTTAACTCCATATTCAGTGTCTGGTACATAGTAGGTATTCAATAAAAGTTTACTGATAACTGAATAAATGGTTAAACAAATTGCCTTATAAATGAAGAAAACCAGAATATGAGTAATTTCAGTATAATTCTCATTAGTACTATTTCTTGAAAGATGGTGGGTGGGATCAAATGAGGTCTGGAACATGCCAAGAATTAGCCATTAAGCTGCCCTGAAGATAAGCACAGAAATGTGAGCTTTCAAAGGACTACTTAGCTCTTCCATCACTAAACAAAGTCACGGAAAGCACATGGTAACTACTGCCGTCAAGATGTGGATACAGAATCCTTGGGTAAGATAGGAGATGGCAAGTGATAAGCTAAAATAGATAGAATGGTAGAGAGGATTTACATGGTTCATACTTAACTTTTTATGTCAAGCTGAGGAGTAAGCAAAGTGAAGCTTAAGGCACAATAAATATTTCTGAGCAAAAGTGATATAAATCTTGTTTTGGTAGGTGACTATCCCTTCCCAGAAGACAGACCATGATGAAGAGGGAAAATGGGGCAAGAAGGTCACAAAAAACTATTATATTAGGATAGTAAGAAAATGACCAATGAAATAGCAATGGGGAGAAAGTGTTGAAAGTAGTTAATGGAACATTTTGGAATTAAAATTGAAAGGACTTGGTGGCTGGTTAGATTTGGAAAAAGAAGTCAAAAAATGAATCCAAGAAATAGGATTTGGGAAACTACATAAGTAGTGATCCATTAACTGAGATTGAAAATATAAGAAGTTTAACAGGAGGGGTGGTGGGAGAGAAAGGAAAATGGAACTTGGGAATGCAGAACTCGAGCAAAAGAGAGACCTGGGGCTGGGATAAAGACTTAGAAGTTGTGTGTGTGTGTGTGTGTGTGTGTGTGTGTGTGTGTGTGTGTATACACACAGTTGACCCTTGAATAACCTGGGTTTAAACTGCGTGGGTCCACTTTTATGCAGATTTTTTTTTATCAATAAATTAGAGTTTAGAAAGTATATTTTCTCCTCCTTATGATTTTCTTAATAACATTTTCTCTTCTCTAGCTTACTTTATTGTAAGAATACAATATATTATATATATATATATATATAATACATATAACCTAGAAAATACGTGTTCATCAACTCTTTATGTTATTAGTTATGTTCTGGTCAATAGTAGGCTATTAGTAGTTAAGTTTTTGAGGAGTCAAAAGCTATATGCAAAGAAAGTCACATGCAGCTTTTCAATTTGTGGGGGTTCAGTGCCGCTAATCCCTGTTTTATTCAAGAATCATAGACAGACAGATGATAGAAAGAAAGCAAGCAAGCAAGCAAGCAAGCAAGCAGCCATGGGAGCAGATAAGGCTAGCCCCAACTATGGCAAACAAGAAAATAAAAGGTCTAAGAAACGAAGACTGAGGAGCCCCAACATTCAAGAAATTTAACAGATTCATCCTTTGGCTATTTTATTTGCAACGTAGGGATATTAACACATTCACTTTGTGGTGACACTGAGAGAATTATTTTACTATTGTACTTTAAATGGCTATCAAATGGGACAATTTTATCTACAACAGATTTAGCAGAATAACCGTGCTTAATGTTTGCACACCACCTAATATTAAAATTATTGCCTGATAACACTCACTTTGTTGAAAAGTAACACATTTTCAGTATACCTCTACCCCATAAAAGCCTCCCTTTCTTCACCTAATTTGTAAGTGCAAATAATCTTCTGAGGCAGGTGAGGGGCAGGGATATTTGGAGGTGAGGGATGAATCAGAATGGCTTAGAGATCCTCTGCTACATACTGAGAGGGGGATGCACATAACATAATAATGAGGAATTGGGAAAGGTACAATAAGGACATTTAGAGTACATTCTATTGCAATCCTGCCCTTGTAAATACTAAACTCACAAGCACTCTGCTACACTTTGACTTTACAAAAAGTAATCATCCAGTCTATCCTAAAAGGCAGGAAAGAAGTATGATATTAAATGCAACTTGTCTTTTTTTTTTTGTTTTTTTCAGTTTCCTACATAAATAGAACACTACAGTAATAGATGCAACAGAAGAAAGCCAGTTCAAGATTACTTTCCTCCATACTATTTCATATGTGGTTTTGTATAAGTTAAATAGGCATACATGAAGTTTTTACATTTTTAGATGAACTATGAAAAATGTTTATTCATTAACTTGTTTATTCTTTCAATCATTCAATGTTTATTGACCGCCTACCATATGCAAAACGCTAACCAAGGCAGTGGGAAATCAGTGGCGAACAAGATAAACAAAAATCTTTGTGTTCATATCCAGGAATACAAATATTCTTAAGAAAGAAAGAAAAGAAAGAAAGAAAAGAAAGAAAGAAAGAAAGAAAGAAAGAAAGAAAGAAAGACAATGATAGTTGCTACCAAGAAGAGAGCAGGATGCAGTCAGACATTTTTCACAAGGATCTGACACAGTCTGGAGAATCACGTAAGAGTTTCTTGAGGAAGTGTCTTTTGAGCTGAGCTCTGCAAGACAATTAAGCTTTAATGAAGTAAGAAGTTAGGCAAGAACTCATCAGACAGAGGGAACAGCTTCTATAAAGAACTGAGGTGGAGGGGCGCCTGGGTGGCGCAGTCGGTTAAGCGTCCGACTTCAGCCAGGTCACGATCTCGCAGTCCGGGAGTTCGAGCCCCGCGTCAGGCTCTGGGCTGATGGCTCGGAGCCTGGAGCCTGTTTCCGATTCTGTGTCTCCCTCTCTCTCTGCCCCTCCCCCGTTCATGCTCTGTCTCTCTCTGTCCCCAAAGTAAATAAACGTTGAAAAAAAAAATTAAAAAAAAAAAAATAAAGAACTGAGGTGGGAGTAAGCACAGTACATGCAAGAAAACGAAAAATCTCAATATTGCTGAAGCTCAGTGAAACCGAAGGATAGTAGTTAAGGATGAGCCTGATGAGGTAGGAAAGGGTCAGATTGTGCAGGGTTCTGCAGGTCAGATGAAGGATTTGGTGCTATGGTGCACTGGTTAATCCTCATGGTATCCGCTCAGCTCTGTTCGCCCTCAGACTGACCCCCGTGGATTAAGTTATGCTGGCTCTTTGCACTTCAGTTTCTTGTTAAATTTGGCCAAAAAAAGGCACTGACAAAAGAGCTGAGACTAGAGGAGAAATGAAGAGCAAGTTAATTCTTTCTTGTTTCACTGCAATATCACTGGTATTGGTGGTCTCTCCACAACTATATTCCTTGCTGTATGGACCCTCTCAGTGAGCTCTGGTAATTAATACAACTCGTTCCAGTTGCTTTTTCAACCTAAGAGACAGTAATTAACTTCCACTTTTGTCTACCTTTATGTTCCTCAGGATCTCCTACTATTTAACCATAACCATACTGCAAAGTCGGTCTTTCATTATAATCTCTGCATTTAAACTATTTGAACTGAAGTCTGTTTCTTGTCTGAATTGTGATTGATACTCAACAGAACAGCCAAAATCCATTTGCATTTTTTCAATTGATCAATGTAGCTCCTTTGAGGAAAATCATTGTATTGGGATGAGCAAGAGTGTCATAAGGATCTATTAGGGGGTTACTGTAGAGGTCCGAGGATGCGATTCTGGGCAGGTTTAACTAGAGTATTGTTGATAGAGATGGAGAGACATGACAGATCTGAGAACTGTTTGAAAGGTAAAAAGCAAGATTTGGCCATTGATGGGATTTAGGAGCAAGAAAGATTTAATGATTAGATTTAAAGGATTTAATGATTACTCGGTAAACAAAAGAAATTAAATGCTGATTGAAAGAAATCAAGCAATGCTGCATTAGCAACATTTGCCAAATGCCATATGCCAAAAAATTGCTTATGATACTGATAAAGATAACTGGAAACATTTTGAAACCCGCATCTACCCATATCTGTAAACTCTCTAAATCTTGAATCCTACAAAAAATTTTAAAAAGTAGACAAAATAAAAAAGCCAAAAATAGTATTTTAGCATTAGTTAATATTTAAAGAGTATTTATGTGCAAAGCACTGTCAAAGGTTCTAGAAAAAGTCAGCGTAGAAGAAGAGTCTGGAACTTGGGGTCTGAAATCGGACTACCTAGATTTAATTCATAACCATGGATTTATAGGGCAGAAATAGGGAAAGAAGGAAAGGAGAAAAGGGTAAGTAATAAGGAGAAAGAGAGTGGTCAATCAACATAAAAATTTCCTCTTCCTTTCCTGGCAGCCTAACTCCTTGGGATAGACTTATTGTAAAGTTGTAGTCCAAACAGTAAGTGATTTGCAAGTATTTTTTAGGTAATAGGATAAGAAGAAGAAACAAGTTTTGGGATTTAAAACCTATGAAGCGCTCTGAAGTGATTTTCTAATTGCTAAAATTAATTTACTTATTAAGCTCTCTTTTTTTGTATCAAGTACTATGCAAGGACCTTTACAGGTACAAAAAAATAATTATCTAAATATGCTTCCAGTAAGTCTATTTCCTCTCCCAGAAAAGGAATTCTACAGATACCAAAATATCTGAAATGTTTTTGGTTTAGTCCTAATGAAAGGCAGGTTTTTGGTATACTTTTATGTGCACAAAACACTTAAAAGACTTCTGTTATTCTGATGTGCCTTTTAAACATTTAGAGTTAGAAAGGGTGTTAGAAATTAATTACTCCAAATTTGCAACCCCCTCCATATTTTACAGATATGGAAACTGAGTCCCAGAATACTAAGTAACTTACTCAAAGTTAAACAACTGGAAAGTGTGTGAGGTTGCTCTTGAATTGAATATCCCACCATTCCCTTAAACATTCAGTAATATATTTAATATCTGTTTAGCAGTGTCGTGTTTATCTTTCCAGCATCATGTTTGGAAATTTTAATAATAACCCAATTTAAGTCAAATTATAGTTTGTTAAATAATTTTTTCTTCCATCAACATTCTTTTTTGAGATTACCTAGATGGCTATGGTATTTGAACATTTAATATAAAACAGCTAAGAAAAATAATATATTATAAGCCATCGGCCTACATTATTTGTAATGTCAACAACAGATAATATTCCACTTGGAAAAGTAAATGCAACTAAAGCTGAAATTAAGCAAGCTTCTAGGAAAACCAATGCATTTATTTTATCAAAGCGACCACAGATAAATTCATAATCTTTTATAAACTTCAGTTATAACTGTCCTTTTAATTTTATTACAATTATTCATCTTTGCTATAAGGATAGACTTGAAATAAATCATTTTTTAACCATATGTTATTTGTATCTGTGTGATAGAGACAGCTGCATATTAATTAAATTACCTTTCTTTTTCTTTGTAGGCAAAGAGCTCCCAAGGAATTTTTTCCCATCCTCCCTTGCAGCTGGGCTAGGGCACAAGTAACTAAGTTCCAAATAAAAGAATGTGGGAATTTTTCAATATTGAATCTCTCATTTTCCTGCCTCCAAATTATATTTAGGCCATGGATAGAGAGTGCTAAAGGCAAAAGGTCCTATTTTTTAAAGGATTATTTGCTGCTGCTTCTTTTCTCTTAGCTGTTGTAAACAGCTCCAAACACTCCTCTTCATATTCTGTCTCTAACACTCCCTTCCTTTTCCTCTCTGATCTCTTCCTCTCTTCATTTTTTCTATTGTTTTTTTGAGCAACTTCATAATCCATCTCCATGGTAACAGGCATTAAGGCTGACCCAGAGCCAAATGAGAGAATAAGTAGCTTTTATTTTTGGTGCCACTCCAATTCTACTTTGTTCATCTCTCCTAACTATGTTATACCACTTCCCTTCTCTCTCAAGCTATCAAAACCACCCCACACCTTTTTCCTCGCTCCCAGAGGTCCCATTTTGGATCTTCCTTCTTTTTCGGGGAGAGGTGAAATCATATGGATCAATTATTGTGTGGTGTTCAGTGTTCTTAAGGTTTTGGTAAGTGGTTTTCAGAAAGCTAATGAAGTAAATTTATCTCTGCCATAGTTTTAATGTTTGCTTATGTTCTTCCTCTCTTTTGAGTAGTTATCTTCCAACACTAAACTCTCAGATTTGAACCCAAATAATGAATCGGTAATAGCAGAACTCCTGTATGTTTGGTTGAGATGAGAATTTGGGGGATTTAATCATACTTCCACCCAATTCTTTTGACTAATTGTATGGCCAGTAGGCAGTATTACTTTGCTTTACATTACCGCTTACTCTTTTACTTCTGATGGATTCTATACCAGCACTTCTCAACTTTCAGTATGCATAAAAATTTCATAAAGAACTTGTCAAAACCCAGATTCCTGGGACAAGTACACAGATTCTGATTCATTAGTTCTGAATGAATGAAGTCCATTAATATGTACAGTAGTTCCCCCTTCTATCTGCAGGGAATAAGATTCCAGACACCCAGTGGGTTTCTGAGACTGCAGACGGTACCAAACCCTATATATATATTATAGGTTTTCCTATATATACATAATTATGATAAAATAAGTAAGCTCTAGGTACAATGTCTAAGAAAGTTCCGAGTCCCAAGAATTGTCCCACTGCTACTGTGTTTGGGCATGTTGCACCTGACACTGGAGAAAGTTGCTGAATCAAGAAGCTAGTGACTTGGACCCATATTGTCACTGACATCATCTGAACAGCCAAATTGTGGTCTCTATCCCAACCAACTTCATTCCAAATTCAAGTCTCTCATAAGTTTACCAGACTGGAGGAACACAAACCACACCTGGAAACTTAGCAAAAAGGACATATGTGGCATGTTTTGTTCTGCAGTTACTGTAGTAATGGAAGTCACAGGAGGGGAAGTTGGAATTCGTGTTTAAGAAAATAACCATAGGATCTACCACAAAGGCTTACTATGATTTTACCAAATAAAGAAGTTAAAGTCTCAAACTGAAGAAGTTATACTTATCCTCACTCAGTCATGAACATTGAGAAGGTCAGATTGATTTATCTTCTGTGTTAGTGAAGATCATGTGTAGGAACCATATCCAAAACTACTAGAACCAAGGGAAACATACATTTAATTCAAAATATACATTTAAGGGGAAACTGGGTGGCTCAGTCAGTAAAATGTCTGACTTCAGCTCAGGTCATGATCTCGCAGTTAGAGTTCAGGCCCTGCATCAGGCTGTGTGCCAACAGTTCATGGACTGGAGCCTGCTTCGTATCCTGAATTCTTCATATTCTCTCTGCTCCTCCCCCCACTCATGTGCTGTCTCTCTCTCAAAAATAAATAAGCATTAAAAAAATTCAAAGTATACATTTAATACTAAATATGTTGTTAAAAAACTATGAACATAATTCTTGAAAATACACACAAACACATATTCTACTTCTTTAAAGCTAACATAATGCTTCAATCATTTCCTCATCTATGTTTACCAAATTGCTTTTTGTTATAAAATTTGAATCTATTCTGATATGTGTTTGCCAGAGAAATATTAAAATTCTTGCTTGCTGATATTATTTTGCAGTCTACAATCTTAATTAATATACACATATTACATATGTGTTACATATTATATATATGTTACCTATTTTGATAATATAAGCTTATTATTTTAAAATAGAATACTTCAGAGATATTAATCAGAATATTTTAGGTACCTTACTTCTTGGTTTGAACCAATCGTCATTTTCCCTCATATTGTGCTCACATAACATACAGAAAATTAGGTAAGTGCAAGATGAAATAATAACCATAAATACTCCTGAAACAGTAAAAGTCAATTTTGGCTTATGTGGAGCAAAAATTCTAGAATAGGACATATTGGGGGAGTTTCTGTCCTGCATAAAAAATTATTTTAAACAGGAACATTTCTCTGAAAATATGAAAAAAGTACTTTCCCAGGGAAGGTATATAATATTTCCTAAATGTGAATCCTAGCAAACATTAAAAACAGTTAATTTTTTAAGGTCTAATCTTTTCTAAATAATGTTTTTTTCAAGTCCATGAATTTTGTTAATTTTCAAATGTTCATCCAGAAAACTGAAAAGTTGAAATTTTATCAAAAGATTAGCTGAGAGGAAAGGAAGCTCTGTGGTTCAATGAAAAGTCAGATGTTATTAACAAACGTGGACTGCAGCTGTAACACATGAATCATTATAAGGAGCTGAAAGTCTCACTGTTCCGTGCACAAAACTATTAGTCTAATTCAGCCTCAGTTAAGTGTTAAAGAGTTGGCAGTGAACCAGATGGATAACTGAATGTAGTTATAGTGATAAATTGAATTTTTCCCTTATAAAATGCAGGCAGCTAAGTTTCATTCCCACAAGGACAGACTAATCACGCTTAAGACCAGAAACACAGGATTACAAATGTCTAGATTAAAATTTTTCAGACATTTTCTACTGTTTTCAAAAAACAGATCCAAAAATTCAGATTTAAAAAACTAAAAAACCCTCCATGATGTTTACATGACAGCACTTTGGAAAATATGTTTCATACCCCCCAACCCCAAACACCACCTTAAGTAAAACCATGAGTTATTATTATTTCTGAATAGCAGGCTATAAATATTTTTATAAATTATTCTTATAAAATAAATTTCTTATCTATATTTTCCATAAGTGAACATTCTTTCATAAAGAGTTATCTATAAAGTAGGAAAAAAGTTATTTGCACTCCTTTTCATAAAAGCAAGTCTTAAAATAGCTGTGGTAACACTGAACAAAGATGTTTAAGAAATAATGTTTTTTTTCCTAATTTAAATTGTAAAAAATATTTAAATATAAACTCAAAAGATTTTCCCTTAGAAATAAAATATTACAATCTATGGAACATTTTTACTCTCAGTAAGTCATCTGGCCATCCTGTCAAATAGGTGGAATGTTACTTTTTTCATTTTACAAAGGTAATCATAAAAGCTCCTAGAGAAAAAATATTTTGTTCAAGGGTAAAACAATTTATAAATAGCAAAAACAGATTTCCAAAGTCCCTGCTCTATGTTATTTACGCATTTTCTTTTTTTTTAAGTTTATTTATTTATTTTGACAGAAAGCGTGAGAGAACATGAGTGGGGGAGGTGCAGAGAGAAAGAAAGAAAGAGACAGAGACAGAGAAAGTGAGACAATCCCAAGAGGTACCATGCTGTCAGCATGGAGCCCTATGTAAGGCTCGATCCCATGAACTGTGAGATTATGATCTGAACCAAAATCAAGAGTCAGACGCTTAATGGACTGAGCCATCCAGGGACCCCTCATTTATGCATTTTCTAAATAAATTCTAAATAAAAAGCAATCTCAATTCCTCTCCTACAAAACAAGAAAAACGTACAAAAGTATTTTAATTTTTATAATCACAGAACATAATGGAAAAATGTTTTATCCACTCCCTGAAACATTCTGGAACTGTTTTTAAAAGAGAGAGTACTCCCAAAAGAAGATTTAACAATCTAGGCAATGATAAAGGGTAACAGGGGAGATTTCTCAGTACTCTCCTCCTCTCCCAGGTAAACAATGAATTTACTTTACCAGGATGCTGGACACAGATCATCTCTGCTTTGGTTCTACCCAATGCAGTGACACTAAAGAAGGAAATCTGGCCAAGTAAGAGAAGATCTGAAGAACTAAGGGGTGTGGCATTTTGGCTGACTGGACTTTTCAATCCTACTTAGAGCTCTGACCAGCCTTGACTAATGTGGGAGAGCAACTAATCACAGTACCATATGTTGACTTAACCCTACCTGGTTGATAAAGATCCAAAATACTAAAATTCTCAAGTAATATTTAAAATGAACAGACATGAGTTTATAGGCAAATTCCTAGTGCATTTTGTTTCAAAAGTGAGAATTAAAGGAAAGCACAAAATAGATGAAGTATTTTAATAAAGACTAGAAATTATACATCTAAGTGTTGAAGTTGAACACTTAGTAAAAGTTTAATATTTTTGCTCTAATAAAACAACTCACTGAATCGTGCCCCATCCTGCATAATACTATCCTATGCTCAATTGAAATTACAAATGGATTCTTTTTAGGATATCACTGTTTCTAACCTTAAGACAAATCTGGCATTAAATTAAATTTTAAAATGAAAAATCTGGGGCTTCTGGGTCACTGCTTCTAACCTTAAGACAAACCTGACTTTAAATTAAATTTTAAAATGAAAACTCTGGGGCCTCTGTGTGGCTCAGTTGGTTGAGCATCTGACTTCAGCTCACGTCATGATCTCATGGTCCATGGGTTCGAGCCCCACATCTGGCTCTATGCTAACAGCTCAGGCCCTGGAACTTGCTTTGTGTCTGTGTCTCCCTCTCTCTCTGCCCCTTCTCCATTCATGTTCTCTCTCTTTCTGTCTCTCTTTCTCTCTCTCTCTCTCTCTCTCAAAAACAAACGTAAAAAAAAATAAAATTAAAAATTCATTTCTACAATGGCCAAAAGGTTTCATATAAATAAAATATATTGTCTATCAACAGTTAAGCACAGTCAAAAAACAGCATCTATGTCAAGAAGGCTAATTTAAGATTTATTTCAGGAAAGAACACATTTCATTTTGTTGTTTTTTTGAAATCTAAGTAATTGAATATTCCAAATAATGTGTATTACATGTAGCTTCTGAAAATGGCTATCTTCTTAATAAAATAAACAAGAGCAAATAGAAGTTATTAAAAATTATTAATGCATTAGAAATATAAAGTGCTATGGGCAGATTGAATTGAGATATTTTAAACCTCAAATTAGCAATCAAATTAGCAGAAACAAAAAAAAAACAGGTAATTTCCAAACCTACTGACAACATGACAAAACAATTGTTCTCATATATACTGGTAGGAATTTAATTTGGTCCTATCCTCTTGTAAAATAAAACTGACAATATTCACCAAGAGTCTCAAAAAGATTTATGTGCTTTGGCAATGAATTCTTGAAATGAGAAATAAAACTTAGACATTTTATACGTGAAAATGATCACTGCAGAGCTATTAAGAAAAAGAGAAGGAAAGGAAAGGAAAGAATAGGGAAGGATAGGAAGAGAAGGGAAGGGAAGGGAAGGGAAGGGAAGGGAAGGGAAGGGAAGGGAAGGGACTCCCAAAAGTAGATAAAATATACCCATTAAAGATAAAATGGGTATTAAAACTATGAAATAATATTGGGAAAAATACTTCATAAACAAACATAAAGTTAAACATCAGGATCCAAAATGACATGTACGCACATGCGCACACGCACGTGCACACACACACACACAATTACAACTTTATTTTAAAAATACAGAAAGGAATATGTCTGAATCTTAACAATAATTGGCTTTGGATAGTGGTAAGGCTATAGATAAATTTTATTTTATTACTTCTGTTTATATTTTCTGTATTTTGTTTAAGAAACATGTTAACCTTCAGTTTAAAAAAATAAGAAACAAAAATAAATAAAATAAAGGAAGTAGAATCATAGAAACTAAGTTTCAATGTAGCTATAAATTCAATTTCTTTTCTCTTATAGAAGCAGTATCACTATTCACTCTTAGGTCTTATATACCACATTTAGAAACTCTTAACATATTGGTTCATTTTATAGAATTGATCAGTAATTAAAAAGACAATATAAATTGGAAAGTCACACAAGGTCTAATGCATTATCAGAAAGGAAGTGACTAATTTTGTTTTGCATTTCATGCATTACACTGAAAAGTAGTGAATATTTGATAAATTCAGTTGATAAAATACAACTTCGAAGAAAATCAGCATATGGTATCTCTAACAAGAATGTTTGCTTTTTAAAAGAATGTTTACTTGTTTACTCTTCAAATACTGACTAAGCCCTGTTCCTTTTAAACTCTGAGATTTCTTGATGTTGCTTAAAAAAAAACAGTCTAAATATATATTTTAAAAATTGAATGGTACTAAAAAGAAAGTTATTTGATTCATTTCAAGTCCACAATTGATTTTTTTTCTAAATTTTTATCTAAATTCCAGTTAGTTAACATATAGTGTAATATTAGTTTCAGGTGTAGAATTTAGTGGTTGATTCATCACTTCTTTACAATACCCAGTATGTAACATAAGTGCACTCCTTAATACCCATCACCTATTTAACCTATCCCCTTACCCAGTGACTATCAGTTTGTTTTCTATAGTTGAGTGTGTTTTCCTGGTTTGCCTCTCTTTTTTCCCCACCGTGTTCATTTGTCTTGTTTTTTAAATTCCACATATGAATGAAATCATATAGTATTTGTCTTTCTCTGACTGACTTATTTCACTTAGCATAATACACTTTAGCTCTATCTACATCATTGCAAATTGCAAGATTTCATTCTCTTTGATGGCTGAGTAATATTCCATTGCATGCATGTATATATATATATATATATATATATATATATATATATATATATATATATATATATATATATAAAACATCTTCTTTATCCATTCATTAGCCAATGTACATTTGGGCTCTTTCCATAATTTGGCTATTGTCAATAGTGCTGCTATAAACATCGGAGTGCATTTATCCCTTCCAATAAGTATTTTTCTATCCTTTGGGTAAATACCTACTAGTGCAATTGTAGAGAAGCTCTATTTTTAATTTTTTGAGAAATCTCCATGGTGTTTTCCAGAGTGGCTGCACCAGTGTGCATTCCCACCAGCAGTATAAGAGGGTTACCCTTTCTCCATGTCTTCACCAACACCTGTCATTTCCTATGTTGTTAATTTTAGCCATTCTGACTGGTGTGAGGTGATATCTCATTTCTATTTCACTGATGATGAATGATGTTGAGCATCTTTTCATGTGTCTGTTAGCCATCTTTATGTCTTCTTTAGAAAAATGTCTATTCATGGATTCTGCCCATTTCTTAACCAGATTATTTGTTTTTTGGATGTTGAGTTTGATAAGTTCTTTATAGATTTTAGTTACTAACCCTTATCCAGTATGTAATTTGCTAATATCCTCTTCTATTCCATTGGTTGCCTTTAAGTTTTGTCGATTGTTTTCTTCAGGGTGCACAAGCTTTTTATCTTGATAAAGTCTCAATAGTTTATTTTGGCTTTTGTTTCTTTTGCCTCAGGAGACAGATTTAGTAGGAAATAGCTACAGCCAATGTCAAAGAGGCTGCTGCCTGTGTTCACTTGTAGGATTTTGATGATTTCAGGTCTCACATTCAGGTCTTTAATCCATTTTGAATTTATTTTTGTGTGTGGTGTAAGAAAGTGGTCCAGTTTCATTCTTCTGCATGTTGCTGTTTCCCAATACCATTTGTTTTTGTTTATTTATTCATTTAAATTCAGGAGTAGAACCCAGTGATTTATCACTTACATATCACAACCAGTGCTCATCCCAACAAGTGCCCTCCTTAAAGCCCATCACCCATTTAGCCCACTCCCCACCTATCTCCCCTCCAGCAACCATCATTTTGTATCTCTGTAAGGGATAAGGAGTCTCTTATAATTTGCCTCCCTCTCTGTTTTTATCTTAGTTTTTCTTCCCTTCCCCTACGATTACCTGTTTTGTTTCTTAAATTCCAAATATGAGTGAAATCATATGATATTTGTCTTTCTCTGACTGACTTATTTTACTTAGCATCCAACACCATTTTTAAAGAGACTGTCTTTCTTCCATGGGATATTCTTTCCAGCTTTGTCGAAGATTAACTGGCCATAAAACTGTGGGTCTATTTCTGGCTTTCCTATTTTCTTCCATTGCTCTATGTGGCTGTTTTTGTGCCAGCACCATACTGTCTTGATCACTAAATTTTTTTTTTATCACTACACCTTTTTAATATACAAGTATACACATAACTGTGATGTCTCTAGCTTTGCTTTGCTTTTTCAAGATTTCTTTGGCTATTTGAGATCTTTTCTGGTTCCATACAAATTTTAGGACTGTTTGTTCTAGCTCTGTAAAAAATGCTATTGGTATTTTGATAGGGATTGCATTAAATGTATAGATGGCTTTGGGTAGTATGGACATTTTAACAATGTTTGTTTTTCCATCCATGAACATGGAATGTCTTTCCATTTCTTTCTGTCCTCTTCACTTTCTTTCATCATTGTTTTCAGGGCCAAAATTGATTTACATCAATTTTTATCGTTAGAAATTTCTGTAGATTAATATAGTTACCTAATGATAAATACTTTTTTATATTTTTTTTCTTAAGCTATATTTGTAATAAACTGATAATATTACGCTTATGTTCTTAGTCAGGAAATCAAAGAAGAACCCTTTAGAATATGATTAATAATTATTTCTGCTAAAGACTGAAAATACTAAGCGCTGGAATAATAACTATGGCATAAAGTGCTTGAGGCCAAGATAAGAATCTTCTAATAAAATTGAATAGAGAGTTAAAGAGTTAAATTTTCTAGATTATAAAATTAAGATGATTTATAATCTAATGTTTGTATCTACTGGAAACTCTTGCTACATTTAAAATTCTTTCCATATTTTGCTTGCTTATTATTGAGCAATGAATCTAATGTACATAATTCTTTATTGCAATCTTTATCTCTACCTCTATTACTCTCTCATCCCTTAGCTTGGAATTTTTGTCATTAGTTTATGACTTCTTTTTTAAGTTTATTTATTTATTTGAGAGAGACAGTGATAGCATGAGTAGGGGAGGGCCAGAGAGAGACAGAATCCCAAGTAGGCTCTGCACCATCAGCGCATAGCCCGATGTGGGGCTCAAACCCACAAAACTGTGATATCATGACCTGAGTTGAAACTGAGAGTTGGATGCTTAACCTACTGAGCCACCCAGGTGCCCCATTTTATGACTTTTTATAAGGACATTTAAGTAATATTTTAAGGCTGAATTTTCCTTTGTATAAAAAAGTAAGATTTTACTACTTGATTTGATTCCATCTTTACAACTTCTTAAGGTATCACATAGATTCCTCTGCTGATGGCATTTTTAAATGTTTTGTATATCTAACTAGGCTTAGGGTTTATTTAATGAAAATGCATTAGTTTTCAGGATTGACCAACCATGATAATGAGGTTGGTAAAAATGATTTTCAACTCTTAAGCAAGTCACTGAGATCCTGAAACCCAAAGGAGGAGTGAAACACAGCTCTGGGAACAGGAGCAAGTTCCACAAATAAGGTCAAATTGTCATGGTAAGGGATAAGGAAAGGTAAGGACACAAGCAGGAGAGAAACTTCTATGGGTCCTGAGAGGATACCTTAGTGCAGTGTTGAGGAACATACTGGACTGTCACACTCAGGGGTGGTCCTCACATGACCAAGTATTGAGTGAGTGGTCCATTATCTGTGTTGTTTATACTTGAACGCATAGTCTATGAGCCCCATGAAAGGAGAGGCTCTGGTGCTTTTTAGTCCAGACCCTTGCGTCACAGTATAACCTACTGAGGTGGCCACTACTCTACTAGCACTCAATAATATTATTGAGCAAATTGATTCCACTTCATTTTAACATTTTGCCATTATATTTGCTTTAAAATCTAGAATGTTTACATTGGTTCATATCTATTAGTGCATTCCCATTCCCAGGATGGTTATATCTGGCATTCATCTGCAAGTGGCACCTGGAAACAAATACATCTACCCCAACACACATACCTCTAAAATAGCTTTGTCAAACTCCCAGCCCAAAAAAGCAATTAGATTAAAAATCATTTTAAAAACTGCTAAAGGAATGGGGTGCCTGGGTGGCTCAGTCAGTTAAGTGTCTGACTTCAGCTCGGGTCATGATCTCGCAGTTTGTGAGTTCGAGCCCCGCGTCGGGCTCTGTGCTGACAGCTTGGAGCCTGGAGCCTGCTTCACATTCTGTGTCTCCCTCTCTCTTTGCCCTTCCCATGCTTATGTTCTGTCTCTCTCTGTCTCTCAATAATAAATAAATGTTAAAAAAAAATTTTTTTTAAATACTGCTGAAGGAAAATAGAAGGGATCTTGTTTTCAAGTTAATCAATCCCCTCTGTATTATAGTGTCATGTATTTATATTCAAATTTTACTTCTTGTTTGTAATAGTGATTTCAAATTGGCCTAAATCCTTGGTGAGGAGCAATTCTTAGCTATTCTCAATTTTCACATGTTAAGGATTAACTTTAAGTACCTAGAGGTGGTGAGAATTCATCCAAAAGTAAGATTCTGGGATTTTCAACCAGAGCGTGGGCAAGGGCAATAGCAGTTTGCCATATAATCCTACATATAACTACACTTGCCTTTTTTTCATTTGAATGTTAAATTTCTAATATATATATATATATATATATATATATATATATTTAATATAGTATTAATTATATTATATTAATATTATATATTATATATAAATATATATTACACATAATTTATATATAATATAATATAATATATAATATTATATTATATATATTTAATATATATATTTATATATATATATAAATGTTTAGGATATTTCACATGCAAAGGAATGATGAGACAGAGTAATACACTTACTTCAATATTACCTTTAATGTAGGTTCACAACCAAAAATATAATTCTAGTGTTTTCATAAAAAGTACTGACCTTAGGAAAAACTATTTGAGGATAAAGAAATGTCTACAATTTAAATACAAGAAAAGATCACTGGAGGTTGAAATGTCTAAAGTGTTATGGAACTGACTACATTAGTCAGCATGGGCTAATGGTTGTAACAAACAGCACCAATATCTCTGAGACTTAACATAATTTTTTTCTTACTTATGTCACATTCTTTTGCAGTCATTCAAGGACCCACATTGCTTCCAGTTAGTGACTCCACCATTCCCTATTGCCTCAAAGGTCTTCATTTGATCCATGTCTCCCACTGCTAAATGATCAAAGAGAGCAAATGTGAAAATGTATATCAGAAGATATTTTCATCGTACTTTGAATTCTAATTCAAAATACATTTTTTATTAAGATGTGGCCAGGGGCACCTGGGTGGCTCAGTCGGTTAAGTATCCGACTTCGGCTCAGGTCATGATCTCACGGCTCCTGAGTTTGAGCCCCGCGTCGGGCTCTGTGCTGACAGTTCGGAGCCTGGAACCTGCTTTGGATTGTGTCTCCCTCTCTCTCTGCTCCTCCCATGCTCTCTCTCTCTCTCTCTCTCCCCCCCCCCTCTCTCAAAAATAAACATTAAAAAAAAATTTATTAAGATGTGGCCAAATCTAAATGTTTTTTATAGAGTAAGTCAATATAAAAAGAGACATCAAGTGATTAACAATACTAGCCCTGAATTTCACTGACACGGTAAAAACAAATTGGAAGGAGGTTTTTGAATGACTGAAGTGTGATACCTAAGGTCCCTTCCAAGTTAAAATTCTATCACTTTATGAAATGAGTCTGATTTCCCTCAAGTTCCTCAGTGTCAGGTAAGCCATTTATAGTTAAATAACCACATATGACCCATGTTTTTGCTGAGGAAAAAGCTAGG
The DNA here is from genome assembly GCF_016509475.1 of Prionailurus bengalensis. NCBI lineage: Eukaryota > Metazoa > Chordata > Mammalia > Carnivora > Felidae > Prionailurus > Prionailurus bengalensis. Next base: position 112,449,028 of record NC_057348.1, read on the forward strand.
GGTATGTTGAGATAAAGATCCCCTCAGGCTTCAATAGTCACAAGCATCTGTTACATGGATCCCAGTGTGAAGGACCAATATTACCATTTCCTACACATGCTCTGACCTGAAAATATGAGAAATACTAACATCAGTATACAAATAATCCTTAGACCTGATTTTTTTTACAGTATCTTATAGTGCAGCTCACAGTTCCCTTTTCTATATATCATCAGATTTGCAAAACTCTAGAGAAATTCATTTAAAAGCAAAGTGAGGCTTAAACATCATATATAAATATCCATGGACCATAAAAATTTGCAATATTTTTGCTATGAAATTTTGCTGGTCTCTGAGATGTTCTTAAAATGTTTAGCCTAATGAAATACACTCAGAAGATTGTTGGTAAAGGGCTATTCATTGTTATCAACTAAACTGTCTCCTCCAGTTTATATGTTGAATTTGAATGTGACCTCACAACGTGACTCTATTTGAAGACCTCCAAAGAGGCTAAATTAAAGAGGCTAAATTAATTAAGATTAAATGAGGTTATTAAGGTGGGCCCTAATTTCATATGACTGGTGTCCTTACAAGAGATTAAGACACAGATATGCAAAAACGAAAAACTATGTGAAGATATAAAGAGAAGACAGCCATCTACAAGCTAAGGAGAGAGGACTGAGAAGAAATCAAGCCTGCTAAAACACTGATCACAGACTTGTAGCCTCCAGAACTGTGAGAAAATAGATCTTTATTGTTTAAGGCACCCAGTCTGTGCTGCTTTATTATGGTAGCCCAAGCAAACTAGCATATACCACGTTCACTAAAATCTTGTATCTCAGTGTTTTCAATAACATTCTCTCCCAATTCCTGAGAAAATTTTGGTTTTCTTTAAAATGGATTGAAGAAATTTATTGTGAGCCAAGACTGTCAACCTATCCAAGGGACTTTTTTTTCCCCAGTGGTTAAGAGATCACTCAGGATTATAAATAATTCATGGTGGGGCCTACAATCTCCCAATTAAGATGAACTCTTTTAGCATCAATGTAGAAGCAATCCTCTAGGGCAGACTCACAAGACAAAATTCTTACTTAGAAAGCCTTTGTGCCAGTAACTCCTTCTCTTGAGGAGAACCCCTTTGAGGAACTTGATTTCAGAGTACATATGGGTCCATATGGTGTTATGCTGGGACCCCACCAATTTACAGAATTCCCCTAAGCTAAGAGGCTGCTTCTCAGGGAGGCAAAGGTTCCAAACCACAATTTGGTAAACCACACTATTTACTATGAGCAGAGAAAGAGGAGGAGCAGGTGCCTGGGAAAGTCTGAATCTATGTCCCTTAGGAGGGATAATTTATCTTATTGCTACTCAAAAATCCTAAAGAAGGAATAAGTCTTGAATGAAAGGCACTTTAATGTGTTGTTGTAGACCACAGGGGTGTTTCCCAGAATCATCTCCTTGGAACACTAGCTTCTATAGATGTTCCTCATTACAAGCATTTCTTGACCATATGGATTTTGAAAATATTGCACTCTCTATCATATACTGAGGGATCCAAAGTTTACATAAATATATAAAGGCCCTAATAAATCCTACAGGTAAAAAAAAAAAAAAATTAAAAACCACAACTATTTCATTCTATCAAATTCACCACTTCTCAAAACTATCTGACCATGAAACCCTTAGTAGAATTATTAGCAAGTATGTTATGATATAAAGTTTGGGACTATAATTTTGAATAGGGAGTCACAAAGAAACCCTGCTACATAGTGATGAAACAGATATATAAGCCAAAGGATATACAGAATGCCAAAGAATTCCCTTCTCTTAATAACATTTTGATGTTTTGAGCAAAACAGTATATTTAGTCATTGAATATACCACCTCTTAGAACTTAATTGATTATATATTTCTCTAACTGCATGTACCATACTAAATGCTATAGCACATACACCAATTTACAATTCAGTCTTATTGTTAATTTCCAAAGAATGTTTGGCATTTATCTATAATGGAGTAATGGCCCTCCTGAACTAGGTTAAGAGGCAGCATGAAGAACAAAAAAGGAACTTCTGTCAGCATGACTTGACTCTAATTACTCCTCATTGAGAAAGGTGAGCAGTTCATCAAAAAGATGACGGACTCAGAGAGGTCTGGCCCCTATCCTTTGGCAACATTTTAGCTTTGTGACTGCTTATGCCAAAAACAATTAGCACAAACTGTACACACTTCAGACAGAAAAAAAGTTATCCAAAATGGTATGAAGTCAAGTGAGGCGTTCACCCTTTCAAAGGAATTGGTAGTTTTACAGTTTTATGTGGTATATTTTCCTACCAGCCTTCACTCTAAAGTGTAGCAGAGCAAGATATGTGAGATATGAAGTTAATTTGATTTAATTAGTCAAATTTTGAGGTGCCTGGGTGGCTCAACCAGTTAAGCGCTTGACTCTTGATTTTGGCTCAGGTCATTATCTCACAGTTCCTGAGTTTGAGCCCCGCGTTGGGCTCCATGCTGACAGTGCAGAACCTGCTTGGGATCCTCTCTCTCTCTCTGTCCCTCCCCTGCTTGAGCTCTAGCTCTCATTCTCTCAAATATAAATAAACAAACTATTTTTAAAAACTGGGTTGATTTTGTTTAATTTAAAAATATGTAACCTGCATTTTTTAAAAGAAATTTGCCTTCAGATAGTTATTCACATTTGTCTAAAAAAAGAAAAAAATGGGTAATGTCAAAGCAGGAAAATACACCCCGAGTGATTCATCGCAATGGAGTAGGTGAATGCTAACAGTTTCTCCCTGGCAGAGACCAAATTGTTTCATTGATTCAATTAACTTCTAAGATTCACAGGCAAATGAGCCATCTACCACTGTTGTTTACATGAAATTTTCAAAGGGTTCTGAGACAAAGTCTGGCCTATTTCTTTTCTTTTTTTTTTTTCTTTTAATGTTTTATTTATTTTTGAGAGAGAAACAGAGCACAAGCAGGGGAAGGGCAGAGAGAAAGGGAAACACAGAATCGGAGGCAGGCTCCAGGCCCTGAGCTGTCAGCACAGAGCCCGATGTGGGGCTCGAACTCACAAACCATGAGATCATGACCCGAGCCAAAGTCGGAGGCTTAACCCACTGAACCACCCAGGCGCCCCTGGCCTATTTCTTGATACATATGTCCCAATTCTAACCCACCAATATAACCAAATCAAAGGAAATTCTTCCATATCTATCATTGCTGAGAATGAATATTATGATTAAAGGTCCAATTAATTCTAACTATTAAATACATTATTATTTTGACTCTTTTTTAGAAATTGTGCCACTTATAAAATGAACATGATCATTTGATATGTTCCTTTTTTTCACCAGTAAATATTATAACTGATGACATGTTAAAATCAAAGATATAAGGTTCCATTAATATTTTTTTCTCTTTAGGGGCACCCATGTGGCTCAGTCAGTTGAGTATCTGACTTCAGCTCAGGTCATGATCTCACTGTTGATGAGTTCAAGCCCCACATCGGGCTCTGTGCTGACAGCTCAGATCCTGGAGTCTGCTTTGGATTCTGTGTCTTCCTCTCTCTACCCCTCACCCACTCACATGCAAGCACTCTCTCTCTCACACTCTCTCAAAACGAAATAAAAACATTTAAAATTTTTTTAAATATATATTTTTTTCTCTTTAGAATTTTTTTTTATATTAAACATAATTTATTGTCAAATTGTCTTCCATACCACATCCAGTGCTCATCCCAACAGGTGTCTTCCTCAATGCCCATCACCCACCTTCCCCTCTCCCCCATCAACCCTCAGTTTGTTCTCAGCATCCAAGAGTCTCTGACGGTTTGCCTCCCTCCCTCTCTGTAACTTTTTTGTTCTCCCCTTCCCCTCCCCCATGGTCTTCTGTTAAGTTTCTCAAGATCCATATATGAGTGAAAACTTTGGTATCAGTCTTTCTCTGCTTGACCTATTTCACTTAGCATACTACCCTCCAGTTCCATCTACGTTGCTACAAATGGCCAGATTTCATTCTTTCTCATTGCCAAGTAGTATTCCATTAAATATAAACCATATCTTCTTCATCCATTCGTCAGTTGATGGACATTTAGGCTCTTACCATAATTTGGCTATTGTTGAAAGTGCTGCTATAAACATTGGAGTACAAGTGCCCCTATTCATCAGCACTCCTGTATCCCTGGGGTAAATTCCTAGCAGTGCTATCACTGGGTGATAGGGTAGATTTATTTTTAATTTTTTTGAGAAACCTCCACTCTTTAGAAATGTATTGAACAGAACTGGATTAATGTTATATGTTAGTTCATGACACAAAGCCATTAATCTATATATAAGCATCTTAAATAACAAAGCACCAAAATACATGAAGCAAAATTGATAGCAATGAAGGGCAAAGATGACAGTCAATAATAATATCCCACCATAAATAATGGATAGAACAGCTAGAGAGAAGATCAACAAGGAAACAGAAGACTTGAATTAAAGTACAAACTTAGTACTAGCTCTAACAGAATCTATAAAACATTCAACACAACAACAGAATATATATTCTTCTTAAGTATACATGGAACATTCATTAGGATAGACCATATGTTAAACCATAAAGCAAACATCAGCAAAAAGGAAAAGGTAAAAACAATACAAAGTGTGTTCTTTTGATCACAGTGGAATGAAATTAAAATCCTTTAGCAGGAAAATATTTGGTAAAATCACAAATATGTGTAAATTAAACAAAGCACTCTTGAAACACCAATAGGTCAAATGAGAAATCAAAGGAGATATCAGAAAATATATTGAGGTAAAAAAAAAAATAAAACATATCAAAACTTATGGGATGCTAAAGCAGAGCTTTAGAAGGAAATTTCTAACTGTTTATGTCTATATTAAGAAATAATAGAGAATTCAAATGAAAACCTAGCTTTCCTCCTTAAGACACTAGAAAAGAAGGACAAACAAAGCCTAAAGCAAGCAGAAAGAAGGAAATAATAAAGATTATAGGAGAAACAAATGAAATAGAAAATAGAAAAACAATGGAGAGTATCAATGAAACCAAAAGGTGGTTCTATGAAAATAACAAAATTCGAAAATGTTTAACTATGTAGACCTGGAAAAAAGACATAATCTCAATTTACCAGAATAAGTAATGAAAGAGGGGACATTACACACATAAAAAGGATAATAAAGGAGTACTACAAACAATTAGACACCAATAAGATAACTTAAGAGGAAATGGACAACTCCTAGAAAGATACAAAGTAACAAAACTGGCTCAAGACTGCACTGAAAAGCACAAAACATTGTTGAAAGAAATTAAAGACAATAAAAATAAATGGGAAAACATCTCATGTTCATGAATCAGAAGACTGAACACGATTAAAATGGCAACACTCCCCAAAGTGATCTATAAATTCAACACAATTGAAATCCCAGCTGACTTTTTTGAACAACTTAAAAAGTTCATTTTGAAATACATACGGAATTGCAAGGGACTTAGAAAAGCCAAAACAAAACTGAAAGAGAAAAACAAAGTAGAAGGAATCACCCTTCCTGACTTCAAATTTTAACTACAAAGCAATAGTAATCAAGACAATGTAGTACTATAACAAAGGTAGACATATAAATCAATGGAATAAAATGGAGAGTGCTGAAATAAACCTATACATCTATAGTCAACTGTTTTTCGACAAGAGTGCCACAATCATTAAATGAGGAAAGGATGCTTTTCTCATCAAATACTGCTGGGACAACTGGATAGTCACATGAAAAAAAAAAAAAAGAAGTTGGACCTTTACTTCACATATTCACTAAACTTACTTCAAGATGGATCAAACATCTAAATATAAAAGAACACTATAAACCTATTAAAAAGGTATAGGGATAAATCTTCATGACCTTCAATTTGGCAATGGATTCTTAGATTTGAAATCAAAAGCATAAGTTTAAAAATAGATAAACTGAAAAAAGTAGCTGTGTGCAAGCAACTTTAACAGAGATCAAAACCACCTCAAAGTAAATTCTGCCCTGGGGAGAAGGGAAGGAAACCACACGTACCAGTTTGACTGCAGGCTGTGGACAGACATCTGGTCTGACTACGGTCCTCACCCACCAGAAAAAGCTTCTCAGGAGACAATTTAGGGAGAGTGCCCTGCAGTTTGGTGCGACCACAATATGGCAAATGACTGGTCTGACCCAACTCAAGCCCAAGGTGGCCCCAGACAACTGGAATGAAGGCAGATGTGACTCAGCCACAAAAGTAGTGGTGTGCGCATAACACACACAGGAGACATTCCTGAAGTGCTATGTTCCGGTGAACAGGGGATGTTGCAGTACAATGCACCACAGGACCTCTTCTTCATAAGGTCGTTACTTTAAAGAGCAGGAGACATAGCTGACATTCCTAACACAGAGAAACAGATAGAAAGTTAGACAAAATGAGGAGACAAAGGAGTATCTCTCAAACAAAAGAATCAGGCAAAATCACAGCAAGGGACCTAAAGGAAATGATGATAAGCAGTATGCCTGATAAAGATTTTAAAGTAATGGTCATATCTCAACAAGATACTAGGAAATCAAATCCAACAGTACATTAAAAGAATTATTCACCAGGAACAGGTGGGATTTCTTCTTGGGCTGTGAGGGTGGTTCAATATTCACAAATCAACCAATATGATATAACACATTAATAAAAGAAAGGATAAGAACCATATGACCTTCTCAATAGATGCAGAAAAAGCATTTAACAAAATACTGCATCCAGTCTTGATAAAAATCCTCAACAAAGGAGAGATAGATAAAACATACCTTAACATCATAAATGTCATATACTAAAGACCCACAACTAATAGCATCCTCAATGGACAAAAACTGAGAGCTTTCCCTCTATGGTCAAGAACAAGACAGGGATGTCCATTCTCACCATTACTATTTAATATAATACTGGAAGTACTAGCCTCAACAATCAGACAACAAAAAGAAATAAAAATCATTGAAATCAGCAAGGAAAAAGTCAAACATTCACTATTTGCAGATGACATGATGCTCTATATAGAAAACCTGACACAAAAAATTTGCTAGAACTAATAATACGTGAATTCAGCAAAGTTGCAGGATATAAAATCAACAGTGCAGAAATCTCTTGCACTTCTATATATCAATAATGAGGCAACAGAAAAAGAAATCAAGGAATCAATCCCACTTACAGTTGCACCAAAAACCGTAAGATACCTGGGAATAAACCTAACCAAAGAGGTAAAAGATTTATAGTCTGAAAACTATAGAACAGTTATGAAAGAAATTGAAGAAGACACAGAAATATGGAAAAACATCCCATCTCTGGGATTGGAAGAACAAACATTGTTAAAATGTCCATACTACCCAAAGAAATCTACACATTTAATGCAATTCCTATCAAAATACCAACAGCATTTTTCACAGAGCTAGGAAAAACAATCCTCACATTTGTATGGAACCACAAAAGACCCCAAGGAGCCAAAGCAATCTTGAAAAAGAAGAGCAAACCTGGAGGCATTATGATTCTGGACTTTAAGTTCTATTACAAACCTGTCGTCATCAAGACAGCATGGTACTGGCATAAAAACAGACACATAGATCAATGGAACAGAACAGAAAACCCAGAAGTAGACCCACAACTATATGGTCAATTAATCTTTAACAAAGCAGGAAAGAATATCCAGTGGAAAAAAAGACAGTCTGTTCAACAAATGGTGTTGAGAGAACTGGACAGCAACATGAAGAGAATGAAACTGGACCACTTTCTTACACCATACACAAAAATAAACTCAAAATGGATTAAAGATTTGAATGTGACACCTAAAACCATCAAAATCCTAGAAGAGAACACAGGAAGCAACCTCTTTGACATTGGCCATAGGAACTTCTTACTAAATACAACTCTAGAGTCAAGGGAAACAAAAGCAAACATGACCTATTGGGACTTCATCAAGATAAAAAGCCTCCACACACTGAAGAAAACAATCAACAAAACTAAAAGGCAACCTACGGAATGGGAGAAGATATTTGAAAATGACACATCAGATAAAGGGTTAGTATCCAAGATCTATAAAGATCTTCTCAAACTCAATATCCAAAAAACAAATAATCTGGTTAAGAAATGGGCAAAAGACATGAATAGACATTTTTCCAAAGAAGACATACAGATGGCTAAAAGATGCTCAGCATCACTCATCATCAAGGAAATATAAATCAAAACTATGATGACTGATCACTTCACACCTGTCAGAATGGCTAAAATTAACAACACAGGAAACAAGAGATATTGGTGAGGATGCAGAGAAAGGGAAATCCTCTTACACTGTTGGTGGGAATGCAAACTGGTGCAGCCACTCTGGAAAACAGCATGGAGGTTTCTCACCAAGTTAAAAAGACCACTGTCTTATGACCTAGCAATTGCACTGGTAGGTATTTACCCAAAGGATACAAAAATACTGATTCAAAGGGATATATGCATCCTGATGTTTATAGCAGCATTAACAATAGCCAAATTATGGAAAGAGCCCAAATGTGCATCAACTGGGGTGCCTGGGTGGCTCAGTCGGTTAAGTGATTTCGGCTCAGGTCATGAACTCACCATTCGTGAGTTGAAGCCCCGCATGGGGTTCTGCACTGACAGACAGCACAGTGCCTGCCTGGGATTCTATTTCTCTCCCTCCTGCTCCTCCCCACACAAAATAAATGAATGAAATAAATTTTAAAAAAGGTACATCAACTGATGAATGGATAAAGAAGTTGTGAACTATATATATATATGAAATGGAATACACATACATATGAAATGGAATATTACTCAGTCATCAAAAAGAAGGAAATCTTGCATTTGCAATGCCGTGGATGGAGCTAGAGTATATTATGCCAAGCAAAATAAGTCAGTGAAAGGCTCATATGTGGAATTAGAAAAAAAATAAAGCAAATGAACATGGGGGTAAAAAAGAGAAGAAAACCAGGAAACAGACTTTTAACTATATAGAACAAAGTGATGGCCAATGGAGGGAGGTGGGCAGGTGGATGGGTTAAATTGGTGATGGGTATTAAGGAGTACCCTTGTTGTGATGAGCACTGAGTGCCGTATGGAAGGGATGAACCACTAAATTCTGCACCTGAACCTAATAGTACACTGTGTGTTAACTGGAATTTATTTAAAAACTTTAAACATTAAAAAAAATCAGTTACAACCACTATTTCAGTGTCTACTATGTATCCAGAATTTTACAGAAATTATTGGCACTTTAAATCTAATTAAATGTATTATTTGATTCAACAAATATTTATTAATCTCCACTATGTGTCAAGCATTGGATAAGTAACAGAAAGCAGAATGAACAAAAAACTGAGTTTAAAAAAAATGGCAAATAAGCACATGAAAAGATGCTCGACATCATTAGTCAACAGAAAAATGCAAATAAAAACCACAACGAAATACCATTTCACACCTACTAGGATGGCTAAAATCAAAAAGTTATATGTTAACAAGTGTTGGTAAACATTTGAAAAAAATGGAACCCCCATATACTGATAGAAAAAATGTAAAATGGTGCAACCATTTTGGAAAAAATCCTGACATTTGCTCACAGAGGCAACATATGTCTCAGCAATTTCACTCCTAAATAAATACCCAAGAAATGAAAACATATACCCACACAAAAAGGTGTACATGCAGCATTATTCATAATAGCTGAAAGGTAGAAACAATCCAGATCTTCATCAGTGAACAAATGGATAAGCAAATATGACTTCATTTACATGAAAGTTCAGAATAGAAATAGAAAGTAAACAGAAATAGAAAGTAAATTAATGACTGCTTAGGATAGGAAGGAAGGAGTGGTGGGTAGGCAGGCTGGTGATAGATAAAAGGTATGGAGTTTCTTTCTGAGATGAAAATGTTCTAATATTGACAGTGGTGATGTTTGTATTTATTTCCAAATATACTAAAAACCATTGAATAGTACATTTTAAATAGGAGGATTATATATTAATTGTATTTCAAGAAATCTATTTAAGAATTGATAATATAGCAAAAAAGTTGCTAATACAGCAAACAAAAATTAATAATATAGAAAAAAAGTACCAGGGGAAGAATTAGACCATCTTGAAGAATTAGACCAGGGGAAGAATTAGACCATAAAAAGAGATTTTAACATCTCTTCCAACTACTTACAGATCATGCAGATCAAAAATCAGCTACTATAGAAATTTCAATGACATAACTAATACTGAATGAATGGAACAAATATTAGAGTCCACATTTTTCTCAAGCACACATGGAACATTTACAAAATCAATCATGTATAAGGCCATAAAACTACTCCCCAAAGTTGAATGTGTCATACAAACCCCCTTCTGTGACTAGAAAGCAATTAAGTAAGAAATTAATAACAAAAAGAAATTATAATCCCACATATTTAGAAACAAACTCATTAGTCAAAAAAGAAGTCATAACAGAAATTTTAAAAACATTTCCATATATTGTTACCCATTTTTAAGAAATCTGAAATGTAGTAAAGACATAATAAGTGCTACTTATAATAAAAAATGTCACAAATAAGTAGATTGAGGCCTTGCAGTTTCTCAAGGATTGTTTGGCTTATATAATCACAATCAAAGCAATGAATAAAAAGAAATTTTTAACTGACAATATAAGAGACTTTACTCAGCTATACACAAAAATTTGGATTTTGCTGAAGACTCCCCTATGAATGATTTTATGTAAAAAGCTAACAAAGTCAGACTTATTAAGCTCTTCTCCCATAAATACACAATTTTCAGTATCCATTTTCATGGGAGAAGTGTCAGAGAGTAACTGATTTTTGTCATCACTCACCCAGCAAAAATTATTCCAATTAAAAAGGTATTCAGATATGAAGAGCCTAAATAAACAGAGCTTTATAAACAAGGGTTTTTCCTAAGGTTTTCCTTTCCCCACCTAAATCATTCAAAGTTTAAATACATCCATTTTAATAGGTCTCCCAGAAACAGTATCATAACTTCAACAAACAAAAACATACCCACAAATTTATTTCACAATTTTATCAGCACTGTCTGATATGATAATTGCATAAATGCTATAGATATTTTATTGACCCAACTTAAAATAGATTTTTCCTGGGAAAAAAGGTATGTTCCATACAAGACAAGTTGTACAAACTAATGATTTAAGTATAGGTAGTTAGGAATACCATCAAGTTAAAATATACTATGTTTTTTTTTTTTAACTTATACACCTATAACTTACAAGTTGTTTTTAGAATAAGAGTGATTGGCTAAAATATGTCAATCATATATCTGATAGATACAAGAAGCTACCAAACTAAAATTTCTAGAGTCTAAATTGTCTTTTGACATTTAGAATAAAACTTTAAAATCTAGATGCTAAAACTTAGCCATGGAGCATGAGAGGATTTTTGTTCTATACATGTATCAGAAATATGAAGTATTATATGCAATAAAGATTTAAGAAAAGTTTCAACAATATTAAGATAAATTTCAAGATTCTCGGTAATGTTTCTTTTTGTTAAATTTTTTTATATGAAATTTATTGTCAAATTGGTTTCCATACAACACCCAGTGCTCATCCCAAAAGGTGCCCTCCTCAATACCCATCACCCACCCTCCCCTCCCTCCCACCCCCCATCAACCCTCAGTTTGTTCTTAGTTTTTGAGAGTCTCTTATGCTTTGGCTCTCTCCCACTCTAACCTCGTGTTTTTTGTTTTTGTTTTTTTTTGTTCCTTCCCCTCCCCCATGGGTTTCTGTTAAGTTTCTCAGGATCCACGTAAGAGTGAAAACATATGGTATCTGTCTTTCTCTGTATGGCTTATTTCACTTAGCATCACACTCTCCAGTTCCATCCACGTTGCTACAAAGGGCCATATTTCATTCTTTCTCATTGCCACGTAGTACTCCATTGTGTATATAAACCACAATTTCTTTATCCATTCATCAGTTGATGGACATTTGGGCTCTTTCCATAATTTGGCTATTGTTGAGAGTGCTGCTATAAACATTGGGGTACAAGTGCCCCTATGCATCAGTACTCCTGTATCCCTTGGGTAAATTCCTAGCAGTGCTATTGCTGGGTCATAGGGTAGGTCTATTTTTAATTTTCTGAGGAACCTCCACACTGTTTTCCAGAGTGGCTGCACCAATTTGCATTCCCACCAACAGTGCAAGAGGGTTCCCGTTTCTCCACATCCTCTCCAGCATCTAGAGTCTCCTGATTTGTTCATTTTGGCCACTCTGACTGGCGTGAGGTGATATCTGAGTGTGGTTTTGATTTGTATTTCCCTGATGAGGAGCGACGTTGAGCATCTTTTCATGTGCCTGTTGGCCATCCGGATGTTTTCTGCCCATTTCTTCACTGGGTTATTTGTTTTTCGGGTGTGGAGTTTGGTGAGCTCTTTATAGATTTTGGATACTAGCCCTTTGTCCGATATGTCATTTGCAAATATCTTTTCCCATTCCGTTGGTTGCCTTTTAGTTTTGTTGGTTGTTTCCTTTGCTGTGCAGAAGCTTTTTATCTTCATAAGGTCCTAGTTATTCATTTTTGCTCTTAATTCCCTTGCCTTTGGGGATGTGTCAAGTAAGAGATTGCTACGGCTGAGGTCAGAGAGGTCTTTTCCTGCTTTCTCCTCTAGGGTTTTGATGGTTTCCTGTCTCACGTTCAGGTCCTTTATCCATTTTGAGTTTATTTTTGTGAATGGTGTGAGAAAGTGGTCTAGTTTCAACCTTCTGCATGTTGCTGTCCAGTTCTCCCAGTACCATTTGTTAAAGAGACTGTCTTTTTTCCATTGGATGTTCTTTCCTGCTTTGTCAAAGATGAGTTGGCCATATGTTTGTGGGTCTAGTTCTGGGGTTTCTATTCTATTCCATTGGTCTACATGTCTGTTTTTGTGCCAATACCATGCTGTCTTGATGATGACAGCTTTGTAGTAGAGGCTAAAGTCTGGGATTGTGATGCCTCCTGCTTTGGTCTTCTTCTTCAAAATTACTTTGGCTATTCAGGGTCTTTTGTCGTTCCATATGAATTTTAGGATTGCTTGTTCTAGTTTCGAGAGAATGCTGGCGCAATTTTGATTGAGATTGCATTGAATGTGTAGATAGCTTTGGGTACTATTGACATTTTGACAATATTTATTCTTCCAATTCATGAGCAGGGAAGGTCTTTCCATTTCTTTATATCTTCTTCAATTACCTTCATAAGCTTTCTATAGTTTTCAGCATACAGATCTTTTACATCTTGGGTTAGATTTATTCCTAGGTATTTTATGCTTCTTGGTGCAATTGTGAATGGGATCAGTTTCTTTATTTGTCTTTCTGTTGCTTCATTGTTAGTGTATAAGAATGCAACTGATTTCTGTACATTGATTTTGTATCCTGCAACTTTTGGTGGAGTCTATCGGATATTCCATGTATAGTATCATGTCATCTGCAAAAAGTGAAAGCTTGACTTCATCTTTGCCAATGTTGATGCCTTTGATTTCCTTTTGTTGTCTGATTGTTGATGCTAGAACTTCCAACACTATGTTAAACAACAGCGGTGAGAGTGGGCATCCCTGTTGTGTTCCTGATCTCAGGGAAAAAGCTCTCAGTTTTTCCCCATTGAGGATGATGTTAGCTGTGGGCTTTTCATAAATGGCTTTTATGATGTTTAAGTATGTTCCTTCTATCCCGACTGTCTCAAGGGTTTTTATTAAGAAGGAGTGCTGAATTTTGTCAAAGGCCTTTTCTGCATCGATTGACAGGATCATATGGTTCTTATCTTTTCTTTTATTAATGTGACGTATCACGTTGATTGATTTGCAAATGTCGAACCAGCCCTGTATCCCGGGAATGAATCCCACTTGATCATGGTGAATAATTCTTTTTATATGCTGTTGAATTTGATTTGCTAGTATCTTATTGAGAATTTTTGCATCCATATTCATCAGGGATATCGGCCTGTAGTTCCCTTTTTTTACTGGGTCTCTGGTTTAGGAATCAAAGTAATACTGGCTTCGTAGAATGAGTCTGGAAGTTTTCCTTCCCTTTCTATTTCTTGGAATAGCTTGAGAAAGATAGGTATTATCTCTGCCTTAAACGTTTGGTAGAACTCCCCTGGGAAGCCATCTGGTCCTGGACTCTTATTTGTTGGGAGATTTTTGATGACTGATTCAATTTCTTCACTGGTTATGGGTCTGTTCAAGCTTTCTATTTCCTCCTGATTGAGTTTTGGAAGAGTGTGGGTGTTTAGGAATTTTTCCATTTCTTCCAGGTTGTCCAATTTGTTGGCATATAATTTTTCATAGTATTCCCTGATAATTGTTTGTATCTCTGAGGGATTGGTTGTAATAATTCCATTTTCATTCATGATTTTATCTATTTGGGTCATCTCCCTTTTCTTTTTGAGAAGCCTGGCTAGAGGTTTGTCAATTTTGTTTATTTTTTCAAAAAACCAACTCTTGGTTTCGTTGATCTGCTCTACAGTTTTTTTAGATTCTATATTGTTTATTTCTGCTCTGATCTTTATTATTTCTCTTCTTCTGCTGGGTTTAGGCTGTCTTTGCTGTTCTGCTTCCATTTCCTTTAGGTGTGCTGTTAGATTTTGTATTTGGGATTTTTCTTGTTTCTTGAGATAGGCCTGGATTGCAATGTATTTTCCTCTCAGGACTGCCTTCGCTGCATCCCAAAGCATTTGGATTGTTGTATTTTTATTTTCATTTGTTTCCATATATTTTTTAATTTCTTCTCTAATTGCCTGGTTGAACCATTCATTCTTTAGTAGGGTGTTCTTTAACCTCCATGCTTTTGGAGGTTTTCCAGACTTTTTCCTGTGGTTGATTTCAAGCTTCATAGCATTGTGGTCTGAAAGTATGCATGGTATAATTTCAATTCTTGTAAACTTATGAAGGGCTGTTTTGTGACCCAGTATATGATCTATCTTGGAGAATGTTCCATGTGCACTCGAGATGAAAGTATATTCTGTTGCTTTGGGATGCAGAGTTCTAAATATATCTGTCAAGTCCATCTGATCCAATGTATCATTCAGGGCTCTTGTTTCTTTATTGACCGTGTGTCTAGATGATCTATCCATTTCTGTAAGTGGGGTGTTAAAGTCCCCTGCAATTACCACATTCTTATCAATAAGGTTGCTTATGTTTGTGAGTAATTGTTTTATATATTTGGGGGCTCCCGTATTCGACACATAGACATTTAAAATTGTTAGCTCTTCCTGATGGATAGACCCTGTAATATATTATATGCCCTTCTTCATCTCTTGTTACAGCCTTTAATTTAAAGTCTAGTTTGTCTGATATAAGTATGGCTACTCCAGCTTTCTTTGGCTTCCAGTGACATGATAAATAGTTCTCCATCCCCTCACTCTCAATCTGAAGGTGTCCTCAGGTTTAAAATGAGTCTCTTGTAGGCAGCAAATAGATGGATCTTGTTTTTTTTATCCATTATGATACCCTATGTCTTTTGGTTGGCACATTTAATCCATTTACATTCAGTGTTATTATAGAAAGATACGGGTTTAGGGGCGCCTGGGTGGCGCAGTCGGTTAAGTGTCCGACTTCAGCCAGGTCACGATCTCGCGGTCCGTGAGTTCGAGCCCCGCGTCAGGCTCTGGGCTGATGGCTCGGAGCCTGGAGCCTGTTTCCGATTCTGTGTCTCCCTCTCTCTCTGCCCCTCCCCCGTTCATGCTCTGTCTCTCTCTGTCCCAAAAATAAATAAATGTTGAAAAAAAAAATTTAAAAAAAAAAAAAAAGAAAGATACGGGTTTAGAGTCATTGTGATGTCTGTATGTTTTATGCTTGTAGCGATGTCTCTGGTACTTTGTCTCACAGGATCCCCCTTAGGATCTCCTGTAGGGCTGGTTTAGTGGTGACAAATTCCTTCAGTTTTTGTTTGTTTGGGAAGACCTTTATCTCTCCTTCTATTCTAAATGACAGACTTGCTGGATAAAGGATTCTTGGCTGCATATTTTTTTCTGTTCATCACATTGAAGATCTCCTGCCAATCCTTTCTGGCTTGCCAAGTTTCAGAAGAGAGATCAGTCACGAGTCTTATAGGTCTCCCTTTATATGTTAGGGCACGTTTATCCCTTGCTGCTTTCAGAATTTTCTCCCTATCCTTGTATTTTGCCAGTTTCACTATGATATGTCGTGCAGAAGATCGATTCAAGTTACATCTGAAGGGAGTTTTCTGTGCCTCTTGGATTTCAATGCCTTTTTCCTTCCCCAGATCAGGGAAGTTCTCAGCTATTATTTCTTCAAGTACCCCTTCAGCACCTTTCCCTCTCTCTTCCTCCTCTGGGATACCAATTATGCGTATATTATTTCTTTTGAGTGCATCTCTTAGTTCTCTAATTTTCCCCTCATACTCCTGGATTTTTTTATCTCTCTTTTTCTCAGCTTCCTCTTTTTCCATAACTTTATCTTCTAGTTCACCTATTCTCTCCTCTGCCTCTTCAATCCGAGCCATGGTCGTTTCCATTTTATTTTGCATCTCGTTTATAGCGTTTTCAGCTCCTCCTGACTATTCCTTAGTCCCTTGATCTCTGTAGCAATATATTCTCTGCTGTCCTCTATACTGTTTTCAAGCCCAGTGATTAATTTTATGACTATTATTCTAAATTCACTTTCTGTTATATTATTTAAATCCTTTTTGATCAGTTCATTAGCTGTTGTTATTTCCTGGAGATTCTTTTGAGGGGAATTCTTCTGTTTCATCATTTTGGATAGTCCCTGTAGTAGTGCGGACCTGCAGGGCACTTCCCCTGTGCTGTGGTGTATAACTGGAGTTGGTGGGTGGGGCCACAGTCAGACCTGATGTCTGCCCCCAGCCCACCGCTGGGGCCACAGTCAGACTGGTGTGTGCCTTCTCTTCCCCTCTCCTAGGGGCGGGATTCACTGTGGGTGGCGTGGCCCATCTGGGCTACTTGCACACTGCCAGGCTTGTGGTGCTGGGGATCTGGCGTATTAGCTGGGGTGGGTAGGCAAGGTGCACGGGGGCAGGAGGGGCAGGCTTAGCGCGCTTCTCCTTCAGTGATCCACTTCAGGAGGGGCCTTGTCGTGGCAGGAGGGAGTCAGACCTGCTGCCGGAGGGGTGGCTCCACAGAAGCACAGAGTTGGGTGTTTGCGTGGAGCGAGCAAGTTCCCTGGCAGGAACTGGTTCCCTTTGGGATTTTGGCTGGGGGATGGGCAAGGGAGATGGCGCTGGCAAGCGCCTTGTTCCCCACCAAACTGAGCTCTGTCGTCTCGGGGCTCAGCAACTCTCCCTCCCGTTGTCCTCCAGCCTTCCCGCCTTCCGAGCAGAACTGGTAACTTATGACTTCCCAGATGCTAAGTCCCGCTTGCTGTCAGAACACACTCCGTCTGGCCCCTCTGCTTCTGCAAGCCAGACTCAGGGCTCTGCTTGGCCGGTGGACCGCCCCTCCGCCCCGGCTCCCTCCCGCCAGTCAGTGTAGCGTGCACCGCCTCTCCGCCCTTCCTACCCTCTTCCGTGGGCCTCTCATCTGCGCTTGGCTCCGGAGACTCTGTTCTGCCAATCTTCTGGTGGTTTTCTGGGTTATTTAGGCAGGTGTAGGTGGAATCTAAGTGATCAGCAGGACGAGTGGTGAGCCCAGCGTCCTCCTATGCCGCCATCTTCCCTAGAATTCCTCTCAGTAATGTTTCAAGACAGATGATGAAGAATAGAATTATTTATAGAATGTACTGATTTCTTACAGATAATTTTCAAGACTAGGTATATCTCTCTATTGAATGGTTTACCATCATATACTCTAGAGATGATTCTCTTAAAGAGTATACATGTATGTAATGAACACATTTCACTTCTATTTACTTGATAACAAATGTCACTAATAATGATGATGACATAGGTTATCATTAACTATTTTCTTTGTACCAGACTCAGTGTCATGTGCTTTACATGTTTTATCTCTAATCCTCATGGCAACATAATAAGGTTCTAGTTGCTATTATTATTTCATTTTATTTTTTTTTATTTAAATTTTTTTTTTCAACTTTTTTTTTTTTGGGGGGGGACAGAGAGAGACAGAGCATGAACGGGGGAGGGGCAGAGAGAGAGGGGGACACAGAATCGGAAACAGGCTCCAGGCTCCGAGCCATCAGCCCAGCGCCCGACGCGGGGCTCGAACTCACGGACCGCGAGATCGTGACCTGGCTGAAGTCGGCCGCTTAACCGACTGCGCCACTCAGGCGCCCCATTATTTCATTTTAAAGATAACAAATTTGAGGCCACAAAAATTTAATTAGGTGATCCACTCAGTAAACATTCAATCCCAAGTCTGTAGTTCTCGAAAATCCAGGATCTTTCCTCTATTCCAGGATTCCATTTGCATCTCCTTGTTGATCAGTCAGTTACAAAACAAATTCCAAATAGATATGTCTATACCCCAGCATGTAAAAAATAAAATATATAGTTGACAGTCTTTCGGACAACAAGAATTGTGTTGATCTTGAGCAAAAGATTTCTTGTCTGGCATTTGGCTGACTGTACCTACCAGCAAATATCCATGTATTCCCTCAGGCTTCCTTTATAGCATTGGGGCTGTTGGCATATTTACAAATTGCTTCCCAGTCACAAGAACCTGTGTGTTATACTTGGTTTTGAATAACTTTAATAGAGGATATTGTTCAAGTACCATTAGCAATTTGTATTATTCCAGTCTTCCATACCCTCTTCTAGAGCAGCAGCTCACAGATTTTAATATGCATGATAAAGCACAGCATGGGACCTATTATACTTGCCACATCCCAGGCCCTTCTCCAAGATTCTGGTTCCATAGTTCTGGAATGCGACTGGGGATTTCCAAATGATTTTGATGCAGGTGACACTCAGATGACACTGAGAAAAATGAATGGATTGTTCTTCTCCATGATAAACTGATTATGTTTATAAGAAGAGTGGCAAGATGACCTCCACGTTTGGATTAACATATAGCAGCTATATTCTACTTCTGCTGCTTTCTAGCTCTGATCTAGGACAAGTCTCTTAAGCTCTTTAAGTCCCAGTGTTGTGAGGATTTAATGAGATAAAACGTGAATACCCTTAACTCAGTGACTATTGCTTACCAAAGTCCTCAAAAAACATTTGCTCCCTTCCTCTCCCCTTTTAAAACTCAAATCTTTGTACTCAAAATCCAGTTTTCTTTCTCTTCCACAACATTACTAAGAAAGAGCAAAACGCTGCCTTCTAGCAATGCTGTAGCTGAAAAATGCTGCAGGTCAAATATGCTGTCTTCTTAAACTCCTATGCATTAAACCAAGGCTACTCATTTCCTTGATGATTAATCTTCTATTCATCACTAGTTGAATTTTCCACTGGCACCAGTTCGTTTTGGCGTTTCAAACCTTCTTTGGGCAATAATGCGATTTATTCAGAGAAACTAGAATAAGGATAGAAATTCAACACTTTACAAAACAATTTATAAGGTCCTGTGTTCCAGGGCAGCAAGAATTCACCTGAACCTTGTCATGGAGACTTACTGTTTTTCTGCTGCCTTTGAAAGTGGCTGGCAGGTAGCTTGAGCTATCCTGGCCTGATCAGCTTTTACTCTGGCTTCAAAAAGAAGTAAATTACCTTCTATTACTGGACACACTTCAGGAGACATAAGTGCCTTGGAAGAGGCTAAAAGAGTATGTTCTCTACATTGGGTAATAGCTGTGCTGTGGAAGAGGACAGTAAAGAAATGTAAAAAGTTGGATAATTTATACTTTAATCATATATTTATGTATATATATATTTTTTTTTCAAGGTTCAGGTTGGTGAAATACAAAAGAATATTCTCTCATTTATTAGATTCTTACAGCCTATGGACTTTTCATTTTAAAGAGGCTCTTAATTTAAAATGATTTTCTAATGGAAAGCAAATGGTAGTAAACTTTAAGAAAGGATAGAATGGTATAGTCATTAAAATATTATTGAAGGAATATGAAATACTTATTTGAACTGACTACTGAAGTAGCTAGAAAGAATCTTTAACCTTTAAGTATCTTTACAGCTCTGATTCTTGTTTCCAAATTTAGATTTCATCAGCACCACAACCACCAACAACAACAAAAATAGAAGAAGAGTAGCCTTACTCCAGGTTTGGATTTATTTTTAGGATTTATTTTGCTATCTTTCACTTACAGTTTTCTTACAAACAAAACATAAATATATGGAAATAAAAATGAGATAAAATTATATTTATTAGTGCTTTATTTTGTAGTTTACTTCTTTTAGACAAGAGGCTACTTTCACTAATCTAATTCATAGTACTTATTTCATCCAGAACTAAGTCTGAAACTTAGCTAGCTTTGTTATTTCTAGGCTGTGTGACATTGGTGATGTTACTCAACTTCCCTGAGCCTCCATTTTCTTATGTGCAATACAGGAATAATTGCGAGGATTAAACTAAGTAAGCATCTAGGACAGATCCTGGAACATAGTGGGCACTCAACAAATAAGAATTTTTAACATACTATGAATATTTAAAAATAAGTAACAATACAGGTCATAGATCCACAAAGAAATACAGGCAGGGCATTTCATAGGATGTCTAGCTGTTTGGGGCATAAAATCATAAAAACTTACTTGCCACAGAAAACTCAGGAAGTCAAAATGTTTGCATTTCTTTAGAATCAAATGGTCGAGCTCTTGCTATTTTGAGGTTGGGATCAACACATTAATCTTTGGTTTTAATGAATTTATTAGTGTTTCTTACTAGAACCACTGTATGTGTCTGAAGCTCTCCCCTATGGGTTTAGCTGTGGAAAAGTGGAGAGTACTACCACCTTATTAAAGAGGAGGTCTTCAGATTTAGAATATAGCCTACTACATAAGAATACCTAAGATTTGAAGGCAAATTTCTTTAAAAATAATTTATTATAATTTTAATAACTAAGAGAATAACTCTTCCAAAATTTTAATTGTCTATAGGCAAAATTACTGAAGCCCCAAAATATGCAACAGCTTGGAGTTTAATTGCAACTGGAAAACTATCCTTTGGAAAGTGTATGTGGATAGAAATATTTATGAGTTGGCACACAGAGCTGGCACAGTACATTTGCTATGGAATAATTTTAACTGTTACCTCATTTTACAAGCTGGATTTTTATCTGGTGCCTTTATGAGAAGGCTGAACAAGTCTATACATTCACTCTACATGCTGAGGTTGCTGTTTTAGTTTCAATGCCAGATATGCTTGAGAAGGTTTTAATAAATTTTTTATAGGAAAAATGATCAAATGAAACAAACTGGAGACATTTTCCATATAAAAGCAACATATTTCACATGCTCTATTGTTTCATATATCATCAATTTTGCACCAGATTTGGGGGAAAAAAAGGTCCTGCTTGAAGAATTTTTATTTTTTGTACAATAAACAAACAAAAATCCAAAACCAAACAAAGACCAAACCATTTTTAATTAGAGAAATTAGAACTATGATTTGCACGTTAAATGGAAAAGCAACCATATAATGTTTTCTGCTCATTCCAATTATAATTAAACTTTGTCACAACAAAGTGGTCTTCCCCACAAAAGATTCAAAATCCCTAAGTTTACGGTTAAATATGAAAATAGCTGCAGTTTGGAAACATTATTAATGCTATGTGTCCACCTCTGAATTCATACCTAAAAAATATTAAATTTTAGGAATGTATCTTATAGAAATATTGTGGGCCTACCAAATATGTATATAAAATAAATAATGTCATCCTATTTTTATTTAAAAATTTGTGCTTATGCTCTGAAAAACTGGTTTTTAGTTCTATTCACCAGTGTTTTTCTATATGATATAGATTTATAAGAGTTTTTTTGCTTTGAAATTTAATGTATTTTCTAAAACTTCTAGCAATGTATATATTTATTATCTTTGTGATAAGAAAATATTTATAATAATAATAATATAAATGGAAAAACTATATATAAGTAGTAGCAACTGCCTTTTTACAAATAAGTAGACTACTTCTCTATTGACATTTTTGATTTCAAAGTCATGTCAGAGTATTCAGGTATGTCCAACCAGATCAAATCTCTAGAAGGGCCAAGTCTTGAGTCAAGGAAGAAACCTTAACAAAGGCCAAAGTAAGTTAAGAACTAGTGAATGAGAGCAAAGTCAGAATACAGGGGACCCAGAGAACAGTCATCCCAGATATCAAAGGGCCAGAAGCCAAAGCCCAAGCAGTGAAAGGCAATTGTTTCTTGCCCAGCTCCACCCTTCATGTTAAAGAGTCTGTATATGAGCGTGTGTCTGCCTGTCTGTCTGTCTTCCTGCCCGTCAGAATTTAACAGAATTCTAGGGAACTCTAATTTTTCTAAAATTATACCAGGAAAGGCAACTTTAAAATAAAATGCCTTAAATTCTAGAGAAAACTGATGGCCTAAACCTAAATTCTGAACTCCAAAGCAAAACTTCAGTCTCTAAATCCAGAATGGTTTTGGTGTGCATGTTATGAGGCACAGATGAGATTGTACAATGCTTGAAAATGCCCTGTTAGGGGCCCTGGGTGGCTCAGTTGGTTAAGCGTCCGACTTCGGCTCAGGTCACCATTTCACAGTTCATGGGTTCGAGCCCCGCATCAGGCTCTGTGCTGACAGCTCAGAGCCTGGAGCCTGCTTCAGATTCTGTGTCTCCCTCACTCTCTGTTCCTCCCCCCACTCCTGTGCTGTCTCTCAAAATAAATAAAAACATTGAAAAAAATGCCCTCATAATGTGCTCCCCAAACTAAGAAAGCTCTTCCCATTTTACTATAGCTATAGCGGGAGATAATTACTTGATTCATTTTATATCTTTACCTCTACATTAAAATAAACTTTTTATACTGACTGGCAAGTGGTTTTGTTTTGTTCTTGCCTCTGAATTTGCCCAATTTTTCTGCAAATCAGATGTTCAAAAGTGAACCTAGCACTAATATATTCAATATCACAAGGATTCCAGTCCTAGCACTTTCATAATAATTAATCTCAGATTATGAATAGGCAAAACCATTAATAACAACCTGTGTTGTAGTTACAAAGATAACATAAAACATGTAAATCAGATGATAATTTTAACTAAGAATAACGTTATTTGTTAAGTTGGTAATCTAATGACTTAGTTTTATTTCATTACACCTGTGATAAAGACATGACCCAAGGGCTGGCTCTTCAAACAGAAATTTTCCAGCTGGTTTCCCCAGTAACTCCAGATTTCCAGAGTCCTATCATCTCCTACTAGCAACCCAAAGGTCAGAGTTTCTTCCTCAAGCACCTTACCCCTGGTCCTAAGAGTCTTTCTTTGCACTTCTTATGGGACCTGTCCTTCATAGGTCATTTCAGCAGAGCTAACCAAAACAGCTACTTAGAAAGCAGAAGCCACTTCTCCCCATGCATGAAGATCTCAAGGTACAAAATACCTATGTACAAGGTATCTATTCAACTCACCCTAGCATACCTGGCTTAACATACAAATCCGGGATTTACAGACATCTCCAATCCTACATCCTAGTTCACTTAGTATGACATATGAGCACTTTATATACTGATGCTTAACCAAGCACCTACTGAGCCAACCTGATAGATTTCATATGGTCCACTAGGTGGCAGAGATGTTTACAGGGAAGTGACGATGAACAATGCCTAAGTCTCAAAGAGTTCACCAAATGGGAAATGAAAGAGAACAAGAACCTAAATAAAGTAATACGTGGGATTTATAAGTTACATAATACATACATAGTAAACTGTGAAACCAAACATAAACAGAAGCTTGAATTTTTAACAAGATATAAAAGTCCACCACAAATACCAACAGTTACCTGACTCAGCCAATACTGTTTATTTTAAATAATTTTAATAAAGTTTGCCTCTCTCTTTTTTTTTTCATTTCTATGGGAGATTGAACTTTAAAGGAAATCCTAGGGGCACCTGGGTGGTTCAGTCAGTTAAGCATCCAACTTCTGCTCAGGTCATGATCTCACAGTTTGTGAGTTTGAGTCACACACTGGGCTTTGTGCTAATAGCTTTGGATCCTCTGTCCCCTCTCTGTCTGCCCCTCCCCTGCTCACGCTCTCTCTCTCAAAAATAATTAAGCATTAAAAAAAACTTAATAAAGGAAATCCTAGATTAATGGTATTTCACTGACACAGTAATTTTATTTCCAGCCTCTACACTCAGAAGCTCTGGGTCTCTTCCTGTTGTCTGCTCTCTACTGAATGTCAAAATTTGTTACTTAATCAGAGTTAATATATCTCTTTTAGCTATACAACTCAACTCTGGAGTTGATTTGTTGGCCAAAGTTTTCAGGAAGCTGTTTCTCTCTTCTCATCTTAGAGTCTTTGTTTAAACTACCTTATGAGTTATCCTCTTGGCTTGACAATAACTTCATCTCTATATATGGTCTATATGATAATAAGATATCATATCTTATTTCATGGTGGAAAGAAAGTGAGATTTTTAAACCAAAGACATAGATTTGAATCCTGATTTTACCACTTATTAACTACATGATCGTGGACAAGTTTCCTGATGTAATTTCCTTGTTAATAAAGTGGGAGAAAATAGCTAAACTCACATTAGCATCAAATGACAGTATTTGGAGAGTATTTTAAAGTATTGTACAAATATAAATGATTAAATGTATGTGGACATAGGGGCGCCTGGGTGGCTCAGTCAGTTAAGCAGCCGACTTCGGCTCAGGTCATGATCTCGCGGTCTGTGAGTTCAAGCCCTGCGTCGGGCTCTGCGCTGACAGCTCAGAGCCTGGAACCTGTTCCAGATTCTGTGTCTCCCTCTCTCTGACCCTCCCCCGTTCATGTTTCGTGTCTCTCTGTCTCAAAAATAAATAAACGTTAAAAAAAATTTTTTTTAAATATATGTGGACATATATAAATATACATGTAAATATACATTATCATCATTTAGTATTAACAGACCAAATTTGAAAGAAACATAGGGCTGAAAAATATCAATACTACAAACCTAAAAAGACTAGTTGTAAAAGTTACTCAAGGCCCAACTTTCAATTTTCTAGAGAACAAAGACTTGTGTTAGCAGAAGGCCATGATTATGACAAGGGCACATCAATTTACCTGCTGAAGAAATTTTATGAACCTTGGCAGGACAACATGAGAAAACAAATGATTCAGATTCTCTTCTCTAGAAGTGTAAACTATTTATAAACAGGATGTATGCTGTTTCTGTTTCCTTTGATGGAAATGCAGTGGCATATTCTCTAGAACTTCAAACCTAATTACTTTCTTTTGGATTCTTATCATCTTAATTGAATCCTTTAAAATGCATGTTTAATTGCTTGATTCTCCACATCTTTCTTTCTTTTTAATCTAGACACTAAAATCAGAGTATATTGGAAGTTATTTAAAAAGTTTTCAAATAAGGTCTTCATGTAAAATGTTTATCTCAAAGCAAAAAGATTAGGGTATTCTGAAACCTTGCTACTCAAAGTGTAGCCCATGGTCCAGGAGCAACCAGCATCACTTTAGAGCTTGTTAGAAATGCAGTTTCTCAGGCTCCAATCTCAACTCACTGAATCAGAATCTGCATTTTTAATTAGATTCCCAGGTGATCTGTATACACTTTAAATTTTGAAAAGCATCATCGAATATTTATGTTTAATTCAACTGTTATGTCATTTGATCTATCCAAAATATTGACTTCTTCTATAATTCCATTTGATGTTATGAGGTTTCTCCTTTTAGCATTTATACTTTTTTTTTTAAACTTCCAAGGAACAAAGCATGTGAGGCTCTTTGAGATTCAGCCCCTACACTGCCTCATCAAGCTTCTGTTCTCTCTCTCTTCTTCATTTTCCTCCCTCTCAAGCTTTTTTTTAGAAGTGCTGCAATACTTGAAATGGACATTAAGAGGCTAAATGTGTACTACATAGGTTCCCAGTTGGGCATTCACTTTGACTACAGTATTGCCTGAAAAAATAAATATGGGGATGTTAGGATTATTAGCCAGGAAAAGGCTGAAGATGCAGTTTAAACCTGAAAATATTGATGGTTTCATTAAAATTGACCTGAGTCACCATGGAAACTTCTCCTTCCTAATGTTTTTCATTATATAGCTGTTTGTGAAATTCCCAATTCTGTGTGACCCATTACTGTGAAGAAATAATAGAAAATATACTCACAGTGAGCTGGGGCTCTGCTTATGGATGTAAAGATGGAAACCATATTAAAACCCATTTTAAAAGAACAAAGATGAAAGAGGAGAGTGAGGAGAAACAGGGTTCCATACAGTAGGATAATGGCAACTCAGACAATACAGGAAGGCACAGAATAGAAACTATAGATTTCAATACTCAGAAGGTTTGGGGTAGCCAAGAGTAAGGAAATAGTCACAAAGATATGACAAGACTGAACCCTGTAGACCTGCATCCAGAGAGATATGAGGAATCAAATCCTTTCTTAGCACACAAAGTAGGACATCCAAAGCTCCCTGCAACATCGGATGAGACTGCCACTATTATGTATCATACTTTGATTTGAAAATGAATCAGTATTCAAAGTGATGATCTTTTAAAGCATTTCTAAATGGGAAGAACTCGGAACAATTTTGCTAAAAGCAAAAACATAATGTATAAGATATCATAACAATTAAAATATCACAATACTATTAGGGCTCCACAATTTGACATCAAAATATTTTACCATTGGCAATTACAAAGCAGCTTGGATTCTATAGCTTCCATTGCAAAAAATATTGGGTCCTTTAAATTGAAGCTTAGTACAAACAAATAGAAGGAATGACCAGATTATGTCTAATTACAAACTCATTATAACTAAGAGAATTCATAAGCCTTATAAATAATTCTACTGCTTGATGCCATAAATTACAATATAAACTCAAATACTTATTACTTTACTTAGAAAAAGTTATTTCAGTCCTCTGCATCTCATTTTTCCCCATTTGTCTAATGCTGATTACTAACCCTCATATTACCTGGCTTAATTCGTAGGAGCTAATGACACAATGGTCCTATTTTCCAACATACAGTCTAATGGGGATTTTTTTCCCTCATTTTTGAAAGTCTTGCAAAGGTGTAAATATTAAATATATTCATCAAAGCATGTAAGAAATTATCTTTATTGGAAAGCATAAAACTACGTGAAATAAAGGTTAACAAAAACTAAGATTGTTAATCACAGTTAATCCTATTTTTGAAGTCAAATAATTGATGCATAACTGATTAAAAAGTTTGATATCATTATGTGCAAACACTAATTTAAATGCAAAGTTTTTATATTTTATTAGAAAAAAAATCGAGATTTTTGAGTATTCAGAAGAGTATAAGGTGCTTAAGGTGTTCCACTTATTTATTCCTTAGGATTACAATGGTGTATGAAGGAATTTGATCAGCACATTCACATAATTGATTTCTTACTAGACGGAAGAAACTAGAAATAAATAAAACCCCTACCTTCTCCGCAGAATTGAGTTGAAGAGGCAGCTCTCCAGGGTTGCTTATTTTCAGTCCTGACAGGAAGAGCTCATGGAATCCATTCCCTGCAGCTACTATCAGCAGTCTCCACAGCCATAATGGAAGTCTTTCACCTGTCCTTGCTTTCAGATGTCCTAAAAAGTCATAGGTATGGTTTCTCATTATTTTAAAATACAAAAATAAAATGCACAGATTAGAAAGAAGGGAGTATGGCTCTTTGGTGACCAGAAACATACATTCATTTTTGCTTAAATCTTAATTTGAAACCACATTTATCTTTTTGTTCTAAAGTAATTTCACACTTACAGAAATGTTGCAAGAATTATACAAAGCACTCATGTACCCTTCATCCCCAATGCATTGTCAGCTTTTTGCCACATTTGCCTTATTCCTCTTATGCTCGATTTATATGTATGTGTATATATATGAAAAAATTTTCCAGAACCACTTGAGAGTGAATCAGACATTGTACTTATTACCCTCTTTAATATCTCAATGTGTATTTCTTCAGAAATGGACATTCTCTTTCATAGCTCCAACATGATGAACAATTTTAGGAAATTTAACACTGATGCTGTCAACTAACCTGGAGTCCATATTCAAATTTCAGTAATTATTCACCCAGATGACCTCTTATTAGCAGTCTTAATGAATAAATTGGAGGGGCGTGTGGGTGCCTCAGTCAGTTGAGTGTCTAACTTCTGCTTAGGTCATGATCTCACAGTTCGTGAGTTCGAGCCCCACATGGGGTTCTGTTGCTGACAGCTCAGAGCCTGGAGGCTGCTTCCAGTTGGGTCTACCTCTCTCTCTGCCCCTCCCCTGTTCACACTCTGTCTCTCTCAAAAATAAATACATATTTAAAAAATTTTTTTAAATAAACTTGACATTCTATCTTCTTTAAAGGCAGTAGACAATCAGAAGTTACAAAAAGTTATTTCATTTCCCAGAATGCATATAGGTATCAACATAGATATGTAACTGATTTGTTGAACAAATGTAATAAAATGTCATCTACTATCCACACAGGGGAAAAAAAAAAAAACCCTGAACTATAGTAAAACAACCTAGCAACCTGCTAGAAATGGGTAAGTAGGAGAGTATATAAATAACAGATGCATTAATATTTAATGAACTCTTTTACCATATTCTAATCACAGAAGAAAAATGGAAAGAAAGGTCCTTTTTTTTTTTCCTCTTGCAGTCTCATTGAATGAGTTTAAACACATTTAGAGTCTATAGATTTTGACCTCGTAGATTCATAAAGTCAACTCACCTATTGCTATTTTTCAAAATTTAACAGCGTGAAAATCTGCCAGTAGCACAGCAAAGACTAAAGAACAAGTATTTTCTTAAAGTTTGAGTGCAGTACTTGGGGGAAAACAAGATTTCTTTCCCCTGAAGTTTTCTTAGGGTTTAACTTAAAGCCTAGACTTCATAGCCTTCACAGTTTACAATGATATCAACCAATGTGGGAGAAACTAGATTAACAATTCAGTCAAGGGAACTGCTGGGAGCAATCTGAAAAACCACAATATTCTTTGCATGGCTGTACAGACTGCTCAGAAAAACTTGGAATATATCCCAAAAGATAAAAGTACTCATGTTAAGACTAATTCCTGGACAACTATACAAAATACAAACACCATAGGCACTTCTCTGAATAGAAGACTGGGAGAACAGGAAATTCCAGCAGCTTTCAGTAAAAGACAGTTAATATTTGACTTTGTAAATGCATAAATGCCATATTTGATAAATTCTCTCAATAAATTTAGAGCATTCTAGTCAAATAAAAATAATACTAGAATAAAGTTTAACTTAAAGTATAATAGTATTGGGACACATGGGTGCCTCAGTTAGTTAAGCATCCAACTTCAGCTCAGGTCATGATCTCACACCTCATGAGTTCGAGCCCTGTGCTGACAGCTCAGAGCCTGGAGCCTGCTTCAGATTCTGTCTCCCTTTCTCTCTTCCCCTCCCCACCCATGCTCTGTCTGTCTCTCTCTCAAAAATAAAACAAAACATTAAAATTTAAAAAAAGTAAATACATACATACATAAATAAAAATAAAGTATAATAGTATTGAGAAAAGCATAAGCCTGTGAGGGCCAAATGTGAGGGGAAATGTCAGTTCTCTTCTTTATCTGGATAAAATCTTTCATTTCTGGTGAAGCTTTCAGAATTTTAGCCACTAAAATACCAAATTTCTTCATATCTGCATTAGAATATCTTATATGTTTATAAAGAAAAATAACTGAGTCTATATCTACTGACTGCATCACCAATATATTCTATAATATGTATGTTATATAGTTTAATAAGCTTTATGTACAGTGAACTCCCAAATAGTTCTAAGAAAAATTAATTAAAGAATATATACATACCAGGTATTTATATCTGTCCAAGGAACTTTCACTATAACTGCTACTGTACTTCATTTATTTAAAAACTTTTCTACCAATTCAAAATGCAAAAGTTTATTTACTTTGAGAGATGGGGGGGGGGGCACATATATGGGGGAGGAGCAGAGAGAGAGGTAGAGAATTCCAAGGAGGCTCTGCACTATCAGCACAGAGCCCAATGTAGAGCTTGAGCTCATGAACCTCAAGATCATGACCTGAGCCAAAATCAAGAGTTGGGCATTCAACCGACTAAGTGACCCAAGGCATCCCTAAAAGAGTAATTTTTAAAAATAGATGTCATGCCTTCCCTTAAAAATGAGATTATGTATGTTTTTCATCCAGTTTTTTTAAATTCAATTAGAAAGTTCTTATCTATTTCTGACTCAATTTAAAGTTAGTTTTTTTTTCTTTTTAACGGTTACTTAGGTTTTCAGGGTTTTTGTTTTGTTTTGGTTTTGTTTTCATTTAAAGACCTCTTTTAAAAGAAATACTCAAACAACACTCATAATCATTTCAATCCCCTCTGTATGGATATGTAAAGAAGTCTTCTATTTATATTGTGTAATTATACATATTTTTTATTGGAAATATTTTTTAACAAAAGTGCATTTAGCCAAGTTACAGATAAAAATGACAATTTAAAGGGACTTGGCAGAAGAACAAAAAAAACAAAACAGCAAAATATCCAAACCAGATCATGTATGCATCACGTTCACATAAAAAAATGTGGAAGAAGGAATTTAAACACAGTACATAAATGTTAAGGCTTACTTCATTCTTAGTTTTATTTTTAAGGATAATTAAGCCAGGTTTCAATTTAAAAATTCTTTTAAAAAATATTGCTTATTAAAAAATAAATAAAATAAAACAGTCTGATGATGCTGTTACCAACAACTCTGGATTAAAATATTCATAGAGCCATCCTACCTCCCAGCAGCCTAACCTACACCCTCCCTGCGTAACTCATCCAGCCAATCCATATTTTTAAATTGTAATATTTAATCCTCAAGTTAAAAGTTTTAAAAAGAATGGTGACTTAGGGAAAAAAAAAAAAAAAAACAAATTCAAAGCTCCTTATAATGTGAAATGGTATAAGATATGTGAGAGCATAGTAACAGCTCTTAGGCCCAGATGAAGTTTTTTCGTTTTTTATCCAGAGTAGAAAACCACTAAAGATTCCAAGAAGAGTCAGAGACACCCATGATTTCCAGTGCTGTTTAAAAGCTTTACTGGGGCGCCTGGGTGGCGCAGTCGGTTAAGCGTCCGACTTCAGCCAGGTCACGATCTCGCGGTCCGGGAGTTCGAGCCCTGCGTCAGGCTCTGGGCTGATGGCTCAGAGCCTGGAGCCTGTTTCAGATTCTGTGTCTCCCTCTCTCTCTGCCCCTCCCCCGTTCATGCTCTGTCTCTCTCTGTCCCAAAAATAAAATTAAAAACGTTGAAAAAAAATTAAAAAAATAAAAATAAAAAATAAAAGCTTTACTGCATCCCCCATGAAGGGAGCAGCTGCCTTTAACATTTATTTGGTGTCTATTTACTGGGAGCAGAAATTAAAGACCTTAACAAGCAGAATAGACTAAAAGTGCTACATTCTCTTAATTTCTCCTCAGATTTCAAATCCCTAGTTCTTCCTTCAGCTTTTCAAACTTGTATCACTAAGAACCATCTGAGGTAGAAGTTGACTTCACCATCAACTAGAGTGGCTTAGGAGCAAACACCCTAAATAAAAACAAGATGAGTTTTCTGTTTCCAAAGCTACTTAAGCTTCTCTAACCAATTCTTTTCTCAAAAAAGGACCTGCAATTTAAAGTAAACTCATGTTGATTACTGTTTGTTTTCTGACTCATAAAATAAATTCCTAATCTAGATCATCACACCTCTGCTGTACACTTTTCTGAAGATTGAGAGTTTTTATAATTTGTTTTTAAAGGTATAAACTGCATAAATGTGGGTAACTTTGTCATGGGGCCTTTTATGGAGAAAAACCCCAATGATGAAGGTGCTACTGCATTTAGACTCCATAACAGGCATAAGTGTGTATGAATTCCATCAGAGTGTTTATCAGAATTATGTGCTAGAATCTGACAACTTGATTTTGATTCCAACTCTAATTTGAGAAAGATCACAGAAGAGCAAGTAACTTAACCTTTCCCCATTTCTTTTACCTCATTAATATGTAATACTTAGGTCACAATGTTGTAAAGATGAAATTTAGTATAATGTATGCAACTTTCTTGACATATAATAGTATTCAACCATGGTTTTAACTTCAGGTACCAGGATTCTCTGAATAACAGCATTTTTAACATGTACACCACGTTGCTAAAGGTGAAGAGGTGCAC
Organism: Prionailurus bengalensis; assembly: GCF_016509475.1. Taxonomy (NCBI): domain Eukaryota; kingdom Metazoa; phylum Chordata; class Mammalia; order Carnivora; family Felidae; genus Prionailurus; species Prionailurus bengalensis. Next base: position 112,481,211 of record NC_057348.1, read on the forward strand.
ACATGGTTCAGTGAGTATAATCGGAACCATATCAGTATTGGTCTCTTGGCTTTTTTCTCATGTTTGTAAATTCATGGTGACAAGATGGCTTCCTTAGTTTTGATGGTTACATTAGGGTTCTCTAGCCAACCCCACCTCCCCACTCCCAGGTTTCATTAACTGGAAATATGTCACATGCTTAGCTTTGAGAGAAGCTAGAGAAATAAGTATTTAGCTTTTGCAGCTTCTATAGTGAAAGTGCCCAAGAGAGAGAGGGGTGGGAATGGTGTTGGAAATAATAACCAACAGTATCTACCATATTTCCTTTGAAGAATTTTAAACAGTATGTTAGTAACGTTATTAAATCCCCCTATAACAAAATATTCTGTTTTTACTCTACATAGTGTCCATTTATTTTTGTCCTGAGGTTGCTTATTTTATCAGCTCTCAAAAGCCTCCCTCACTCTGATCTCAGTAGCAAGTGATTGCATGTGTTTTTTCACAATAGCTGATAAATCTGCCTTCTGTAAAACCTGGCACAGCCATCAAAACAACATCAAAACAGCATGTCCCAGGATCACCCTAAGAAAGAAAAAAAAAAAAATATATATATATATATATATATATATGCAATTATTTTATTTAAAGCAATTTCTTAAAATTTTAATTTTTAATAACTTAATTATTAAATTAATTAAAATGAAGTAATTTACATACAGTGTTTCCTTTAAATAACTACGCTGTAATTAGTTGAATGTGGTAAGATGTGCTGCCTGAGGCTGCAAAACCTGATTCTATGCCTTGCATGTTACTTCTGCTAGCCCACACATGCTTAATCTTTATTCCCATCTTCTGGAGGATTTGCTTTTATATTCAAATAGGCAATACTAGGCCAATAAATACAGCTTCTTTCCTAAAGGGATCTAAAACCACAGGCCCTTTTCAGTATCTCAAATGAAAACATACAGGTCAAATCCCATAACCACAGTGTACCTTAGCGTGGGCCATGGAAATTAACACCTCAGAGTGCATTTCAGAAATAACATGAAAGCCACCTGCCCAGAAAAACAAGCCCTTCTTACAAACAGAGAGGCCTGTATTTCCACTATTAGGGTTCCATTTTCATGGTATAACACTGAACCATGTCAAAAGGCAAGTACCACTGAAAATAGTGATCTTGTAAAATGATATTAATCAATTCCACTTTAGTGTGAATAAGTTTAGAGTGCTTTTTTACTATGACAGATCACGAGTGGAGTACAGGATCAAATAGCCAATACATGGATAACACAAATGTCATGTCTGAACATCACCCCACACAGCCTTGCTGCCCAAAATGTAGACACGAGCAAACCACAATTTGAAGGTGATACTGCCTAGGGGGAGAAAAGACCAAGCTGTGAATACAGAAAGAATGATAATTTGGCAGCCAAGGCACAGTAGCCAAGGGGATATGGCAACTACAGTGTGCAAGCAGCTCACATTCAGGTATCTGACTTTTATTTACTGGCCATCCCTTAAGACATACTGAACAGTCATGGGAAATCCAGTGATAGCAGTGGTGAAACTTCAGGCAGAAAGGCTGACAACTAGCATTAGAAAAGTCTATCAGCAGAAAGTAGGACCCCACCCATCTAGCCAGGACTCAAGAGTAGGTGCTAGTCTCTGAGTCCAGGCCTATGAAAAGTAGCACCAATATTCAAACATAGAGTTATTGGGCTTTGAAAGCTTACTATGACAGGAAACAGACTTAAGACAGTGCATTTCAACCTTCTTGACTCTTGGTTTACAAAGAAAATGGGTGCAACTGCTCATGGACTTGGCCTTGGGCATTCAGCACGCCTGTAACAAACTAGATGGGAAGCTCCAACAGAGAAAAAAGACCAAAGGCAGGTTCTTTCAATGGGGCCCAAGGTCAGAGCCACAAGGAAGGAAGTAAGTTGGACTTAAAGCTCAGACTCAGAAGGTTGGGGGGGGGGGGGGTACCTAGAGTTGTGGCTGAGATCTAAATAGAAGGCAGATGACTCCTGTTACACAAAGAGAAGGCCCAATACCTACGGTATATCCTTTTTAAAAATATATAATTGTATTGTTCAAGTATTTGTTCCTGAAACAAATATTTATTGAACCTGCACCATATGACAAGCCTAGGATTCAGCACTACAGATACACCCACAAACAAACAAAAAAAATAGACATGGTCTGGGGGCACGTGGGTGGCTCAGTCAGTTGAGCATCCAGCTTTAGCTCAGGTCATAATCTCATGTTCATCAGTTTGCACCCCATATCAGGCTCGTTGCGGTCAGCACAGAGCCCACTTTGAGCCCTCTGTTCCTCTTCTTTCTCTGCCCTCCCCCACTTGTGCGCGTTCTCTCTCTCTCTCTCTCTTTCTCTCAAAAATAAATTTTAAAACATTTAAGAAAAAAATAGACATGGTCTGCTCTTAACCTATGAGCTTAAGTCTACAGAGGATGCCTGACATTAAGTAACAATTCCAAATCTTTTCTTATCTATTGCAGTAAGTACTATAAGGAAAAAGAACAGAGTTGTAAGAGAGAATGACAGGGCCAGATGGCCAACTAGATAGGAAACCAAAAATGACCTTTCTACTGGCACAAAAACACTCAGATCAATGGAACAGAATACAGAACCCAGAAATGGACCCATAAACATATGGCCAACTAATCTTTGACAAAGCAGGAAAGAATATCCGATGGAATAAAGACTGTCTCTTCAACAAGTGGTGCTGGGAAAACTGGACAGCAACATGCAGAAAAATGAACCCCGACCACTTCCTTCAACCATACACAAAAATAAACTCAAAATGGATTAAAAACCTAAATGTAAGACAGGAAGCCATCAAAATCTTGAGAAGAAAGGTCAAATCTTTGACCTTGGCCATGGCAACTTCTTACTCAACACATCTCCAGATGCAAGGGACACAAAAGCAAAATGAACTATCAGGACCTCATCAAAATAAAAAGCTTCTGCACAGCAAAGGAAACAATCAGCAAAACTAAAAGGCAATGAATGGAATGGGAGAAGATATTTGCAAATGACATATCAGATAAAGGGTTAGTATCCAAAATCTATAAAGAACTTATCAAACTCAACACCCAAAAAACAAATAATCCAGTGAAGAAATGGGCAAAAGACATGAATAGACACTTCTCCAAAGAAGACATCCAGATGGCCAACCAACACATTAAAAATGTTCTACACCACTCATCATCCAGGAAATACAAATCAAAACCACCATGAGATACCACCCTACACCTGTCAGAATGGCTAACATTAACAACTCAGGCAACAACAGATGTTGGTGAGGATGCAGAGAAAGAGGATCTCTTTTGCACTGCTGGTGGGAATGCAAACTGGTGCAGCCACTCTGGAAAACAGTATGGAGGTTCCTTAAAAAATTAAAAATAGAACTACCCTATGACCCAGCAATTGCACTATCAGGTATTGATCCGAGAAATACAGGTATGCTGTTTTGAAGGGACACATGCACCCCAATGTTTATAACACTATCAACAATAGCCCAAGTATGGAAAGAACCCAAATGTCCATCGATGGATGAATGGATAAAGATGTGGTGTGTGTGTATATACATACACATATATATACACATATGTGTGTGTGTGTGTGTGTGTGTGTGTGTGTGTATTACTAGGCAGTTAAAAAGAATGAAATCTTGCCATCTGCAATTATGTGGAATGAACTAGAGGGTATTATCCTAAGAAAAATTAATCAGTCAGAGAAAGACAAATATCATATGACTGCACTCATATGGGGACTTCAAGATACAAAACAGATGAACATAAGGGAAGGAAAGCAAAAATAATATAAAAACAGGGAGGGGGACAAAACATAAGAGACTCTTAAATATGGAGAACAAACAGAGGATTACTTGAGGGGTTGTGGGAGGGGGGAAGGCACATTAAGGAATCTGTTCCTGAAATCATTGTTACACCATATGCTAACTAACTTGGATGTAAATTGAAAAACAAAAATGACCTTTCTAAGGAAGGTATCCCAAAAACATGTTACAAAAAAACACAAGCAAGTCTTTTTATAATATAATACAAATTTAAACTCTAATATTATATAATATATATGTAGTACTATACGATAATATAAAAACATACATTACTATAGAGGGATGACTAATGGCAAAAAACTAAAATCAACTTTTCTTTTTAACTGGTTTTACTATGAAATACAACACACTAGTGCTAAATTCGTAATGAACTTTCTTCCCATGTGATAGAAATTAACCTTTCACAAAAACAACAAAGACCCAGAAGACATAAGAAGAGAAGGTCTCAAATATTACTTACATATAGTATATGTATTTCTAAGAAAGCAATATTTAATCTTGGTTACTACTAATGAAATCCAAATATAATAGCTGAAATCCGGGCAAACAAAATCAAATAGGCACCTATGTTCAAGATCAGAGACTTAAAAGATGACAGAAGAATGTCAAGCATTAGTGGATGCAACCATCTCTGGGAAAAATCAAACTAATTTCAAGTATTTAGAGAATAAGCAAACTCATTGGGGTATAATGCATAATCACATTTGAAATGTCAATTCCTAAATGAGGGTGAAGTTGAAAATTCTGAACTGTGAAATGACCCAATTGGAAGTTCACATGCCCCCAAATTTTGCTTTTGTTTACAAAAGTTTGCAAGCATATGGAAGAGAAAACTAAGGGGTCTCTGGGGTGTAGGCTATACAGTGTAACCTATTTGTGAAAATTTCAGTAAGTGTATACTTGTGACTTGTACAAACTTTTCTGTTTGTATATCATATGCAAATTAAGTTTGTTTGTTTGTTTTCATCTTGTGAGAGAAACAAATCAAGTCCAGAAAAACATACAGACCTTTTATAAGGGACACTAGAACAAAATCTTTTTTTTTTTATGAAATTTATTGACAAATCGGTTTCCATACAACACCCAGTGCTCATCCCAAAAGGTGCCCTCCTCAATACCCATCACCCACCCTCTCCTCCCTCCCACCCCCCACCAACCCTCAGTTTGTTCTCAGTTTTTAACAGTCTCTTATGCTTTGGCTCTCTCCCATTCTAACCTCTTTTTTTTTTTTTTCCTTCCCCTTCCCCATGGGTTCCTGTTAAGTTTCTCAGGATCCACATAAGAGTGAAACCATATGGTATCTGTCTTTCTCTGTATGGCTTATTTCACTTAGCATCACACTCTCCAGTTCCATCCACGTTGCTACAAAAGGCCATATTTCATTTTTTCTCATTGCCATGTAATATTCCATTGTGTATATAAACCACAATTTCTTTATCCATTCATCAGTTGATGGACATTTGGGCTCTTTCCATAATTTGGCTATTGTTGAGAGTGCTGCTATGAACATTGGGGTACAAGTGGCCCTATGCATCAGTACTCCTGTATCCCTTGGATAAATTCCTAGCAGTGCTATTGCTGGGTCATAGGGTAGGTGTATTTTTAAATTTTTGAGGAACCTCCACACTGTTTTCCAGAGTGGCTGCACCAGTTTGCATTCCCACCAACAGTGCAAGAGGGTTCCCGTTTCTCCACATCCTCTCCAGCATCTATAGTCTCCTGATTTGTTCATTTTGGCCACTCTGACTGGCGTGAGGTGATACCTGAGTGTGGTTTTGATTTGTATTTCCCTGATAAGGAGCGACGCTGAACATCTTTTCATGTGCCTGTTGGCCATCCGGATGTCTTCTTTAGAGAAGTGTCTATTCATGTTTTCTGCCCATTTCTTCACTGGGTTATTTGTTTTTCGGGTGTGGAGTTTGGTGAGCTCTTTATAGATTTTGGATACTAGCCCTTTGTCCGATATGTCATTTGCGAATATCTTTTCCCATTCCGTTGGTTGCCTTTTAGTTTTGTTGGTTGTTTCCTTTGCTGTGCAGAAGCTTTTTATCTTCCTAAGGTCCCAGTAATTCACTTTTGCTTTTAATTCCCTTGCCTTTGGGGATGTGTCGAGTAAGAGATTGCTACGGCTGAAGTCAGAGAGGTCTTTTCCTGCTTTCTCCTCTAAGGTTTTGATGGTTTCCTGTCTCACATTTAGGTCCTTTATCCATTTTGAGTTTATTTTTGTGAATGGTGTGAGAAAGTGGTCTAGTTTCAATCTTCTGCATGTTGCTGTCCAGTTCTCCCAGCACCATTTGTTAAAGAGGCTGTCTTTTTTCCATTGGATGTTCTTTCCTGCTTTGTCAAAGATGAGTTGGCCATACGTTTGTGGGTCTAGTTCTGGGGTTTCTATTCTATTCCATTGGTCTATGTTTCTGTTTTTTAGAACAAAATCTTAAAAAAATAGTTTAGAGCAGCTTTTACACTGGTAATTAGTAGGTAAGTCATCTCCATGTGTGTTACTTATTTTAAATAATAGGGCAACAAACATTCAAGAGGTGCACAAAAGCTAATAACATCAGAGATCTTTGTATTCACTTAAAACAAAATTTGACCTTAACTGTACATTTTAAAAATCAATGTCATCCTTTAATCTGTATTCTAATCATAGCTTTATCTTCACATATGGTTTTCATTTACACACACCTGGAAAGTTTTATTTTGCTCTTTCACAATTTCAATCACTGGTGCCTGAGGCAAGCGCTCATAAAACTATAAACATTGCACTGCCTCTTTCAGCTATCAAGTAAAAAATAAAAGAAATAGGATGCTTACTCTATAAGAACAACGGAGGAAAATCTGAAGTTACACTTATTCAATATTCATGAAACAACCTAAATTAAAAAGTATTTCTCTTTTTTATTATTCAATTTGCTGTTCTTTTCTCTACTGTTTGTATTTTACAATTATTTTGAGACATGAAACAAGGTCTACCAAGTGTTCCTCCTAATTCTTTTGGATACTTCCCATTTATTAATGCATTTTTTAGATCTTAACCCCCTTGAAATTTTGGATCTTCAAATCACAGGTAATTATATAAGAATAAGACTCTCCTCCGTTCTGTGCTCCACCACCATTTGATACCATGGATTTTCCTTAGATAAGATTGATGGTGATCACTCCCTCTGACTGTATAAAGTCAATGAAGCTCTTGATAAGAACTGGGGTCAAATTTACCTCCTAAGTGATACGTCATAAGTCCTAGAGAATTATCAAACAATATCTTAGGACATAAATTATACAGATTCACAATAGGCATTTATTTGTGAACAAAAAAATAAAAGAGCTGAGTTTGTGTACTATGGAAAATTATAGTTTTCAATACCCATTATTTTCTTCATGAATGGAGCCTTAATTTCTTCACTGGAGAAAAAAAATCCCTAAGCCTTTGCTAATGTTGTGGTTTATCCCAAAAGTTGCCTCAGTTCAGATCATACAATCCTTCATTCACTTTGTGAAACCAGTTACTCATGGTCACTCAATTTCGTTCTCTTTGGATCCTAACAAAGGCATTCACTAGGCCCACTTTTCTCAAAGGTTCAAATACTCCATGAGCCACTACATCATTGTGAAAGTATGTCCTGGTCATATGAACAAACTCAGCAACATGACCAAAGACCCATAAGGAGGGAGTGGGGAGACCTGAATTTTAATCTGATCACTACAACTAACTAGATAAGAAAAACTCAGCCAATTGTTCCATCTCAGATCTCTACTCCAGATATATATATATATTTTTAAATAAAAGAACAATTGCCTAATGCAGCTGTTCCTAAGATGTGTTCCAAAGCACCAAGTTGTTTCACAAAAAGTTAGGGCAATTATGAGTTTGATAATCCTACACAATCATCTTGGAGATTCACGAGGAACATTAACATAGTAAAGGTTCTGAGAATTCTTGCAGTTCTGCTTAACTTTGTGCAACCCACACATAATGTTTAACATTTTTTTGTAACCTAACCCCCTAAACATCTGTAGAGATTGCATTGAAAAATGCTGCACTGGTGATTTCAAACTATGTTCTGCAAAATCATCTTAGGGTTTGTCAGGAACCACAGTGAGGGAAAGCAAGGAAGCAAAAAGAAAGCAGTCAGCAGGTAGGACATTGGTCTCCCCACCCCCCACTTCAATCATTTTTACTTTGGGGCCTCAACATACAATATCACTTTGAAGAAAGGAATCCATGGCTTAAAAACAACAACAACAACAAAAAAAAAACCTTTTGCTTCTAAAAATCTCTGATTTAGAAATGATATATTCCTAATCTGAATTGACATATTAAGCTTATTATGGGAATACCCAGAGAGGGGTCACAGTATTTCCAAGATAGGTTCTTATGGTAGGTTGAATTACTGTTCATGTCATTCCCTCCCTACCCTTGCTATGTCTTCCTGGAGGCAGAATACACTTCTCTGCCCCACTGACTGGGGCTGGGCCATCTGACCTGCTTTGGTAAAGGGGATGTGAGGGTCTAATGTACTTGTGTGGTTTACTTGTATCCCCCTTGACTTCTCTTCACCACAAGGATAGCATGCCCTAGAAAATGGCTGTTAACCAGCCAACGCCCAGGAATTAGTAGGCATGCAAAGCTCAGTTGATACCAACAAAGCTATGGCCAACTGACAGTTCCCATGTAACATGAGAAAGAAATTAATGTTTATTGTTGTAAACCTCTGAAATGGAGAGATTATTGACACCAAAAAAGACAAAAAGTTCTAAACCAAATATATACTGATCAAATTCCAAAGCAAATGTCTTCAATATTACCCTTGAATATCATTAGACTAGACAATTAGTTTTAAGATAAGAATTGGTGAATTCGCTAATAGTTTCCCAATTACTTTGTATAACTTTAGGAAGGTACAGAGCACCTGAGTGGCTCAGTCAGTTGAGTGTCCAACTCTTGATTTCAGCTCAGGTCATGATCCCAGAGTCCTGGGATCAAGCCCTGCATCAGGCTCTGTGCTGAGTGTGGAGCCTGCTTAAGATTCTTTCTCTCTCCCTCTGCCCCTCTCCCCTGCTCTCTCTCTTAAAAAAAAAAAAAAAAAAAAAAAAAAAGTACAACAATGCTCTATTGCCTCTCTATACCCAAATCCCATTCTTTACCCTCCATGATTTATAGGACAATCAATAGTTAACAACAATGCCAATAAAACTGTGTATATAGTTTTCCACAAGGGGAATCAAAGGATTTTCCCTTTGTTCATAAAGCCAAATACTGCTTTGGGGTTGGTATTTAATAAAAAAAATTTGTATATGTATTAACCATGCCTGTAATTGTTTTCATAAAGCTTAATCAGGTCAAAATTAAAAGTCAGCTATGTTTAATAAGCTATAAGTCAAACAAGAACCTTCCCAACCAACACATGAAAAGCAGTCCAGAAAGAAAAAAAGAAAAAAGCTAAATTTACTTCCATCCTAAAAATTAAAACCACATCTACTAAAAACAGGTACACAGGGAATTAATAAGTTTTCACTTGACTCAAGTTATTTAAATTTATAGAACAGCTATATGAAAACAGTATCCCATAGTATATGGAATGACCATGGAATTACTCTACTTAATAGAAAATACAGTTGGAAAAATACTTACCTCAGAGAAAAATTCTACTAGTTAGGTATCAACCCATGGTTATGTATAAGGAAGTGAATAGTGAAAGACTTCTGGAAGTAATGTATCCTTACTGAGTTAAATATGTGCACAGAAGGGCCATACAATCAAAAGGAGAATTGCAGAAGAGTAGTAAGAGACAAAACAGCAGCAAGACTCAAAATTCCTAAGAAATGAATGCTAATAATATATGTGAAGCTTAGAGTTCATGATTCTTTTGAAAAGGAATGAGAAAGGGATTTGTGATCTACAGAGGAAGAGGAAATTCTCTTACTTAAATAATTAAAAATAATACTATTATTTATTAAGCACCGACAATCTGACAATAAAGAGTTGAATGATGCCTGCAGAGCTGCAGGGCCCAAGGGAAGGCCTGGATCCCAGGGAACTGAAACTTTTTGCCTTTACATGACAAACCCATCTACGTAAAACATCAAGTAATCCACAAGGAAAGGGGGATACACATCACAGCATCCTAGGAAGGCACAGACCTAACTTCTCCAAGAGCCAAGACACCCTGGGGAAGATCCCAGTTTCTGGGGTTCCCTCTCCCCAGCTTTACCGCCAGGCTGCCAGTGTGGACTCCTTTTCCAGGCATCTTTGATTCACACTGACCCCTGACACCCCTGAGAGACCAAAGGGAGCCTGCTGTCTAGCTATCCCTGGACTATAACATATTTAAAATATGGGGTATACAGGTGGGGTGCCCCAACTGACAGAGTCCTCAACCAGACTTCAGTCAGGCTACTCCAAATCCTCCTTCCAACTACACCTCAACTTTCAGGTTTCTACATTCATCTCTGCATTATCCACTGTTAGCAAGAATCCTGCTATATCAGTTTAGCCAGAAATCCCCCCCTACAACTTGATATCTGATCTAGGTCCTCATCTGCCACTGTTCCCCAAATGATATCTGATCACATTGGCCCACCTTCAGCAAGAATCATGGTAAATTGATTTACCCAGAATCCCCCTTTATCTTTGATGTTTCCTCAGTGATTTCCCATCCACTGACCTCACCCTGCTCTTTGGTTGTAAATTCCCACCTGTCTTGTATTTGGAATTGAGCCTTGTTCTGTACAGAGATCTCTTTTTCCCCATCACAACCATCCTGAATAAAATTTGCTTTTATCACTTAAAAAAAAAGAGTTGAATGAAATAATGTTAAGTAGGGAACAGCACTCTGGCACAGTACGGATGAACAGATGAAAACTCCAAGAGTTTAAGTAACATGTTCTCATAACTATTAAAAAGTGGATTTTGGGGGGCGCCTGGGTGGCTCAGTCGGTTAAGCGTCTGACTTCGGCTCAGGTCATGATCTCGCAGTCCATGGGTTCGAGCCCAGTGTCAGGCTCTGTGCTGACAGCTCAGAGCCTGGAGCCTGTTTCAGATTCTGTGCTTCCTTCTTTCTCTGACCCTCCCCTGTTCATGCTCTCTCTCTGTCTCAAAAATAAATTAATGTTAAAAAAAATAAAAATAAAAAAATAAAATAAAATAAAAAGTGGATTTTTAATGTAAGAGAGGATATTATAACCAATGCCACACAAATAAAAAAGATAATAAGGGACTATATCATGAATAACTACACACCAACAAAATGGAAAACCTAGAAAAAATGGATAAATTCCCAGAAACACAAACCTACTAAGACTGAATCATGAAGAAATAAAAATTATGAACAGGGGTGTCTGGGTGGCTCTGTTGATTAAGCTGAGGTCTTAATCTCAGCTCAGTTCTTGATCTCATAGTCATGAGTTCAAGCCCCACATTGGGCTCCATGCTGGGCATGAAGCCTACTTAAAAAACAAATGAACAAACCTTTAACTACTAAGGAGAATTAATTAGTAACCAAAAGCCTCCCAGCGAGGAAAAGCCTAAGACCAGCCTCACTGGTGTTTTCTACCCAACATTTTAAAAAGAATTAATACCAATCCTTAAACTCAAACAAATAAAAGAAGAAGGAAGACTTCCAAAATTATTTTATAAGGTCAATTTCATCCTGATACAAAGGCAGAAAACACACTACAAAAAAAGATAAGTAAAAATGAATATATCTGATTACTATTGACACAAAAATCGAATAAAGGACAAAAACCACATGATCTCAACTGATGCAGAAAAATCATTTGAAAAAACTCAACACCCATTCATGATTAAAAACATTCAACAAACTAAAAACAGAAAACAACCCCAACATAATAAAGGCCATATATGAAAAGTTATATATGAAAAGTTCTTCAGATTCATTGCATAAAAATGTAAATACACCTAATATTACTGAACTGTATACTTAAAAATGGTTAACATGGTACATTTTATGTTATGAGTCTTTTCTCATGATTTTTAAAAGGTGGAGACAGAATTCAAATCCAGTTTTTTGTTTTTTTTTTCCCCCACAGATGTTTTCCTGCAATATACACACTTGGAAGTGGATGAAAGGCAAGCAGCCCAGGTGGATGAAGGAAATGGTTAGATGAGCAAGTGTCGACAGTTATATGTGTTAAAAGAGAGTAACATGATAGGAAACCTGAACTGTTACATATGTACCAGTACATACAGGAGCATGTAGTTCAAATGTCAGGATATGCACTTTTATAAGAGATTTAAATGACTCAATCCTTTCTCTTCAAAGATTTAGCACTTACTTCATTATCACTGAATTAGTTTGCTAACATTTCCGTAACAAAATAACCACAAATTGGTAATTTTCTCACAGTTCTGAAGGCTGAAAGCTAAAGATCAAGATGTCAATAGGTTTGGTTTCTCTTGAGGTCTCTTTCCTTGGCTTGCAGATGGCCTTTCTCTGTGACCATGCATCCCTGATGTCTCTTTTTCTATGTCCAAATCCCCTTTTCTTATATGGACACCAGTCAGATTGGATTAGGGTTCACCCTAATGGCTTCATTTAACCATAATTACCTCTTTAAAAACCTTATCTCCAAAAGGTCATGTTCTGAGGTAATGGGGGGTTAGGACTTGAATAAATGAATTTAGGGGGGATACAATTCAATCCATAACAATCACAAAAACAATTTAATTTCCTAGTTAGTTGTACATGTGGTTTTTACTAAAGAAAAATGGAAGAGCTACGGATAAATAGTTCAGGTCATATGCTAAACCAGGGAAAATAAAAAAATGTAATTCTTTCATGCTCTCAGCATCACAGCCACTTATGCTTCAACCGTATTTTCTGAAGCATTCACTATCGGCAATTTCACAAATTATACATTTCTCCAGACCAAGCCTTTTTTGTTTGTTTGGTTGGTTGGTTGGTTGATTCGTCAGCTGTTCTGAGTTTTACTCAGTAGTAGGAAAAAACATAAAAAATCAGTCTGTCAGGCCAAGTGAAAGTTTGGAAGAACATCTCTATAATTCTGCAAGTTTGTTCCCAAGAGATTTCACAACATCCTTGGGGAAGTCTGAAAGCAAAACTTTTCCTCAAAAGGTTTTAATATTCTGGCCTGCAGGCTTACTCTGGACTGGTAAATCCCTAAGTATTATAAAATAAAATTTAAAAGACATCTACAAATATTTCAAAAAAATTTTTTTATATTCTAAATGAAAACGTGGTTTAATTTTGTCCCCTGGGAACCAGATATGCTTTCTTTTTTTCCAGGTTCATTTTACAGTCATTTCTGTAATACACTGAACAGCCATTATTTTTTTATCTGAATTTGTACCTGATTTAAATTCTTATGAAAATTATACTCTTGTACACACTAATTTTCTCAGTTGTCACTAACATCTGTAAATATTTATAAAAGACCAGCTGGATAAACTGCATTAACTAAATACATACATATATTATATTCTTGACAAAACACAGCTCAGGAGCTGTTTTTAATTCAAGGACCTGGGGCGCCTGGGTGGCGCAGTCGGTTAAGCGTCCGACTTCAGCCAGGTCACGATCTTGCGGTCCGTGAGTTCGAGCCCCGCGTCAGGCTCTGGGCTGATGGCTCAGAGCCTGGAGCCTGTTTCAGATTCTGTGTCTCCCTCTCTCTCTGCCCCTCCCCCGTTCATGCTCTGTCTCTCGCTGTCCCAAAATAAATAAACATTGAAAAAAAAAAAAATTTAATTCAAGGACCTAATTGGTGTGTTTAAGTGCATTTTGGGGTGTGTGTGTGTGTGTGTGTGTGTGTGTGTGTGTTTGCATTTGTCAGTTTAGGTTCTCTTAATGGAAATTCACAGAACTGAGGGGAACAATTCAATTAAAAGCTTTCTATAATTTATGAGGAGCTATGTATCAAATACATTCCCTTTTCAATAGTATGAGATCTGGCATGTCTTTTAATCTGTAAAATAGAAAAAAGATAGGACAATTTAGAACTATTTCTAAACAGTTAAGAAAATTAGATTGTTCAAATTTAAATAGCATTTCAGAGACTGGTTCACCATACTGTAAGAACAATTTTGTTTATATAGGTTTAATGTTTCTAACTACTATAATTTTTTAAAGTACAAATTCATAAAATTTACACCCCAAATACTGTTTTTTTTAATGTTTATTTATTTATTTTTAAGGGTAAGAGAAAGGGGCAGAGAGAGGGAGACAAAGAATCCCAAGCAGGCTCCACACTGTCAGTGCAGAGCCTGAGGCGGGACTCGTACTCACAAACTCCAAGTTCATGACCAGAGGCAAAACCAAGAGTTGAATGCTTAACTGAGCCATCCAGGTTCACCCCCAAATACTGTAAAAGGCCCAAGTTTTTTCTTCCTTGAATATTGATCTACTTTAAAAAGTTACATATTTCTACTGTAGGTCAAAGTACTGATTAAATATTTCATTTAATTTCCCTACTATCAATAACACTCTTAAATACCCCTTACTACATTAAAAGAAAAGTTACTCTACTTCAATGGGAATATCAGCTAAAGAAATGAGGATCAATAATAGTCATATAATATTCAGATGTGGTTATCAGACTGCTACATTTCAAATAGACTGATGTAATATCAAATTTTCCTCTACCAACCTGCAGATGTTGGCACATAATACTTTTCTACTTCCCTGGAAAGTCCAGAAAACAAAGCATTGTCATTTTAGGAATTTAAAAAGATGTATCAAGGAAATACTGATGATGATCCATAGGTTGCTTTTTTAAAAACATTCCTGAAAACACAAAACAACCAATATTTTAGGACTCCCAGGTTAGACTGGGACCCTTTGTACTTTAAAATAGCATCAAATAGAGGAAAGGGTAAGCTGGAGATAAATTGTGTTTAAATGTCAACTTCCATGTAACATTTGAAATATCAATGCCTTGTTGGCTGCCAGGGTCTTCCTAACAAAGTAAAAATAAGAGTGCTAATACCAGGAAATATTCCTGCCAGACAGCCTAAAAACATAAGAGAAGCTCGCGACAGACATTAGAATAAGTTTTCATTCTTTATGTAAGTCAAATATCTTCATTTCCTAATCGCTTCTCTGCCACACAATGTACTTCTGGACTATCTTTTATTGTCAAATTTATGGCCTTATAAAATGTAAATTAATATTAGCATCGATTAAGATGGAAATATCAGAATGAGATGAAAATATGGAGCCACATACAAGGTCCATAAAAGGGTCAAATAAAAATGTTTTTAGGTGGTTTTGACATTGCTTTCTTTCTTAACTGTATTTTATAACTGACTTCTGTGATTCTATCTCTCCATTAAAACATTACCAAGACATCAACGATTCTGCCTTTGGTTTAAAAGCCTCTCCTGCTGATATCCCTATCTAATCTTAAAAAGAAAAAATGACATATTTATGTATAAACGTTAGTGTTCTGACTGTATTTGATGACTGGCAGGAATGGGAAAGGAAACACACTATCCAACAACTACATTACCAAGAAAGCAAGCTCCTTTTGCAAGGTTTATTCTTAATTCTTTCAGCTTTAGAGAGCAAAATGTGATAAGAAGGAGGATTGCTTCTGACACCAGTAATGTTCCACTTGCCTCTCTCTAAAGGCTCTCCGGTTACCTCAGCAATCACATTTATGTGGATGATTCTAGCCCAACTCCTCCCTGCCCTTCAGATCAACATTTCAGTCTAATGGCTGACACTTCTACCTGGATGTTTAGCTAACACCTCCAGCTCCAAAATGTATTCAAAATGAAGCCTCTCAGCCCTGCCCTCCATCTATTTCCCTTCCGCCTACCTCAATAAATCTCCCATCTTACTTTTCTAATTCCTATCTGTCACCACTGTCACCATCTTTGAAGTCCTGTATGGGTCCTTCCATTGCCTCCCAACTAGATTCTACATCAGCCTATCTTTTCCAAGTTAAGCTCCTTAGTGTTTACTTTTGTCAAAGCCTCCTGTCTTTCCTTGAAGTAATACATCCTATCTTCTGCTTAAAGCTGTACCCACTTACGCACAGCTGTCACAAGCTATCATTAGCCCATATGTGCTTTTGTACAAATCAAAAAAGGCATCTTCACCTTCAAGATGAAGTTGACATCCGTCAGGTAACCTGCCATAATGTAATATATTAAACATGATCATAGTTCTAAATACAGAAATATAATAGTAGTACATATAAAATATGAAGTTACCATGTGAGTGACAACCTCTATGATTTGCAGCACACAATCTTCACACAACACTGTGCAGCCCTGTGACCCTGCTATCCCTCAACTCCACACATTCTAATGACCCTTCATCACCTATGAAAAAACACACATACACATACACACACCCATCAACCTAATACAGGAAATTTACCATGCTTGGCTTCAGCCAGCCCCTCCAGTATTTTTCTTATTTCTTACCTCTTCACATACCTATGCTCCACTCTATCTGGCACACTTTCTCAAAACTGACTCACACTTGCCTCTCATCTTCCCTTAATCATTTGTCTGCCTGGTACGCCCTTTCTCCTTTTTCCAGCTGTAAATATTCCATCCATTTTTCAAATGTAATTTCTTCCAAGAAGTCGTATCTTTTCCCCACAGCAAATAAGAAGTGAGCCTTCCTTCCTTTGAACCCCACTGTATTTTGTTCATACTCCAGTTATAATACATGTGATATACTGCATTCTATTAATGTTATTGATTCATTTGATTGATCCTGTACCAGATGGTAAACTTCTTAAAGTGGATATTATGTCTCATTTTATGTCTTCTGCAAAGCCAAATCCAGGGGTTTTTGCAGAATAATTTCTTTAAGTTTATTTATTTTGAGAGAGAGAGAGAGAGAGAGAGAGAGAGAGAGAGAGAGAGAGAGAGAAGTTGGGGCAGAGAGAGAGGAAGAAAGAACCCCAAACCAGCACAGAGCTGTCAGCAAAGTCCAAGGAAGGGCTCAATCTCACAGCCCATGAGATCATGAACTAAGCCGAAATCAAGAGTCAGGTGTTTAACTGACTGAGCCACCCAGGTGCCCCACAATAATGTTTTGTAACTCATTTAATTGAACTAAATCAGTAGGTATCACTCCCAAAGGGGATGCTTTAGATTTTTGTGGTTAAAAGCCTTCCTTATTCCTTAGGAAGCTTATCAATAAGAAATTTTCTATTTTCTAGCTACTTGCCAAAAATTAGAATTAATAATTACATTTCTAATCTGCAACGTATTCCATTTACCTTGCTTCTCCATTGCTATTAGGTGTATAACCCATAAGACATATGTTCACTCTTTCATTTTGCTCAACCTAGCAGGGTTAAATATGATTCCTTTTGTCTTTTGTTTTACAGAGTTAGTCTATCCCTCATGATATAGGTCTTCATTTCTCCAACATCTTCAGCGTAAGTAAACAAGAAAAGTCTTGTGGAGAAAGTAGGGGGTGTTTTCTTATTCAAAAAGTAGTAGATCCAGCTGACAAATAATTATAAAAGAGGAAGCTTCATTGGTCTTCCATCTGCTGGGACTACCAGGCTAGTATGAATTTTGTCACTTTGCTGTTAAGACTATATTTAAATAGTGCTAATGAGAAGTCATTACCATATGTGATTAAATTTGGATAATGTATAAATATGTGACAAATACATAGTTTTTAAAGATTATCCATGTATATTTCTCAGGCCCACAAAATCATAGACATGTGTCAAACACTCAGCACTGGATGCCAATTAAAGATGGTGATGATCAATGATACAAAGATACAAATGCAAATGAGACTGACAATATTTATAATTTAAAATCATTTAAAGCCCCTGCTTCATTGACTGCGCCTAACAACCAAATACAGATACTTGCATTCTGCCCCCTGAGAGCAAAGAAAAGGTTTATCCACCCCAACCAATAAACTCATTTTCTACCTTTTTATTGAAATGAGATTACATTTTCCCTTCTTATTTTTGCTACCAGAAAAAGCAGAGTTACCTAAGACTGAATTCTTACTTTCTAGGCCCCAAAATACTAAGAATGCTGATGTTAAAAAGCTCACAAGATGTTAATTTTCAATCACAAGGACTGGAAGTTTTCCTGGTTAAGCATTTCCTACTCACATCTGAAATTCCTTTGTAGCTTCTCTAACATATGGACATATAATCTCCACTTTAATGTGTCTGATATTAGGAATCTCACTATTTTACAAAGGAGTCCTTTTTCCCTAGGATTAAATCAAACTTCAGAAAGCCCTTCCTTACAATGTACTGAAATTTACACTTTCTTTTAACTTCTCATTCATTCCTACTTCTATCCTCTAGAACTACAAAACACACCATGGTCCCCCTTTGAATATATAATTAAAATTATTTTGCCCTTCCTTAGGTTTCAATCTCAATTCTGCTACTTGCCAGCTTTATGTATCATTCTGGCTTTAAATGCCCTTAGAAACATTAAAAATCCTGGGAAAGTTACTATCTTTAAGCCTTAATGTCTTCCCTTATAACATGGAAATGGAAATAGTATCTATCTCATAGGGTTTATCTTAAGTATTTCATGAGAAAAACACTTATAGAAGTGCTTAGCATATTGTCAGTGCCCCCCTTGACTATTATAAAGATCTCCTTTCTTCAAGTATCCTCTCTCAGTATCGTATATGAGAAGTTTTCTTTCTCTGAGTCCATCATCATCCCTCCATTTTTGTTTTCATTCAAACTATCCTGTCACAATGCCTTTTTCACCTGCCTAGCAAAAAGAGAGAGAGACAGAGGGAGAGAGAAAGAGAATGGCAGTGATGCTGCTATAATTCCAAATAGTTCTATGACTTGTGATAACATACTCAAGTTTCACTTATCCCTTTGCTGACGTCTACCTTCTCTGTAGGCTGGAGCTCAGCACAGTATTAAAGAAGACTACAATGCTGATTGCCACTGTCCATTTCTCTCCTGGAATTTCTACTTTAGGCTCCTCATCCCAGACTTTAATACCCTCTCAGCATTGCAAAATCTAGATTGTTACAGCTACTCTTCCCCCCACACCAGCTTCCCCTAAGCCCCAACAGAAAATAGAAAAAAAAATGCATGTAATCCATCTTCTTTTTTGTCAGTGCCCTTGTCTGATCAGGTATTGGATAGCTAATGTGACAAAGTACTTTTGCTGTTGAGCTAATGGGAACTAATGGTTTAATTTTTTACCCTTCCAAGTAGCAAAAAATGTTACATTTGAGACCAACTTTAGAACCCTGACACATGCTTGAAATGACTTGAAGTCTTTAAGAACACATGATTTTTCCCTGTAGGTATCTTAATAACTATGCTTATTAGTTTAATTAGCTTAGTTCTTTATATTTGCCTTAATTCAGTGGGGTGTGTGTGTGTGTGAGTGTGTGTGTAGGACATCACAGACTTCCATGTCTGTTAATAAGACATGCCAATGATGGCATTGCCATCATTCCTTACAATGCCAATGATGGCAATTTCAGACAATGGAGGATGTTGGTGTGATATGGGCTTCTCATTATGAAATCGTGTGACATATCTTAAGTAACAGTATTTACCCCCAAAAGCTCACACCATCTGTGGCTTTCTCCAATTCTAAATACAAATCTATTTATGATCCCATGCTATGAACATACTTATACTAAAGGATATATTTCACAAATGCTGCTGCTGCTTTTTGAGGGTGATTGTTCACTGTCAACAGATGAGTATCTAAAGATTAATAAATTAACTTTTGAAAAGAGAGAAAAATAGAGGGAAGTCAAATGTCATAGGGCTAGATGTAACAAGCCTCTCTTTCCTCAGTATTTTCCTAATGCTTTCTTAGTGCCAGACTTCAAAATGAATCCAAAAAACTGAAAAGATCCTTATAACCAAATAGATTTTTCAACCAATGTCAACAAAAGCACAACTTTCCTGCATATTTCATGTATCCCCAAAACAGGAAATTACTTAAATTCCTCTAAAAGTTAGGCTATTCTCTAAACAGCATATCCACAACCATTCCCATTTAGAAGTTGTTCATGCTAACTATGAGATCACTCTTCAAAAAAAATTTAGAGTAATATGTTCAAGTTGATTTTGCTCACACTAGTGGCAGGCTTTACTAAGAAACACCTTCTATTGGCTTGTTTCTACAGTGAAAGATATGGCAAATTTCAGGAGGACTATCTTGTACAAATTTAAATGGAAATAAAATTTAAAAATCAATCAGTGACTCAAAATATTGTTTCGGCTATTAAACAAGACATTTTTGTCTTCTGTGCCACTCACCATGAAGCAACCATCTTGAGTGGATGAAGTTAAGAAGTTGATAAAAAAAAAAAGGCATCAATGAAATCCACCTTTTGTTTTCACAAATATCCAAAATTCTCATTTATAAAACAAGGAACATGATTATTACTCTACATAAAAATTACAGAAACAACACAGACATGTCATGAACGAAAGACATTGCTGAGTTCTCTTGTGGACGTTGGTGTGTGGTTGAGAGAAATGATTATTATATATAAGAATATATAATAGGGTTCAACCAGTTAATCAGTTAACTGGGTTTGCAATCTGATATCAGAGATATTTCTTAAACTAATGGAAGAAGAGAATACTTAACAATCTCACATTCTTAAATACTTTTATTTTAAAGATTAAGCCACTTTTTAAATCCATATTCTACACATTCCAAATGTGCCAATGTTTTGAAGAATATAAAAGAGTTCCCTAATATATGTATTATCTTACTCTGTAGAAGCCTCTCTAAACCTGAATATTCCCTTCCTTTTCCCCTTTGGGACCCATATCATGGGACTTTGCACAGTTATACTCCATCCTCATGGTCAGTCCCAAGGTGTTTAGATTTTATTTCTAACAAGGTATCACACATTTTCAGTGACTTATTCTGCAACTCGTCTTTTTATCCCTGGCAAGTAATGTATTGAAAAAGTCCTTGGACAGGGAGTCAGCAGCCTTGAGTGTCATATCAACTATACCACTTATTTACTGTTTGACTTTGGGCAAATCACTGAACCTCATAACACTTTGGTTTCTTGAGTGCTTAATGAGAGTAATACTTTGCTCATTTGCTCATTCAAGTATTTACTGAGGGCCTACTAAGGCCAGACATGGTCTTATAGGCTGGAGACACCTCTTGAAACTAGACTTTGTCTCAGCCCTTGAAAAGTTTATGGTTTAAAAGAGGAGAGACACATTTAAATTGACATGTAGAATACAGGGTAATAAATGGAAAAGGGAAGACCCAATGACCTTTCTAAAAGGTAAACATTTCCCAGCAGTACTGATAAAAGAGATCCCTGTACTTAAACTTGTAGCAAAACAGATACAAATATGAGTTAGCTAACATAGCATCAAAATGCATACAAACCAAAAAATGAATTGGAACTTGTTTATGGTTGCTAGAGGGGTATCCTGTAGATATATGGCTGCATTTCAGAAGATCACTAAAAATATATGCAAAATTTGGTGGGTATGTTCATTTTTAGAAATAGAGACCTTACCTTTTATCATATTTTCAAAAAGTTGAATGAACCCCAAATTCTAAGAATTAGGCTTTGTAAGGTAGATACATTTTGGTGAAGTTATACATGAAATGCTTAGAATCAAATATAAATAATAGGTATATATGTATGTACATAAAATCTTCTGCCACTAATTTACATGTTCCACAAATTGCTGATATTTCAGTACTTACTATTATTTGACTCTTTAAATTTTTTTTTTAACGTTTAGTTTTGAGAGAGAGACAAAGTGTGAATATGAGAGGGGCAGAGAGAGAGGGAGACACAGAATCTGAAGCAGGCTTCAGGCTCTGAGCTGTCAGCACAGCTCAGAGTGGGGGGCTCTGATGTGGGGGGCTCAAACCCATGAACCACAAGACCATGACCTGAGCCGAAGTCGGACACTGAACCGACTGAGCCACTCAGGTGCCCCTATTTGACTCTTTAAATACATTAAATACTTACACCTTTATTAGGTTGTTCAAAATGTTTTTTGAGATTTGCAAGTAAATGGATATCTAGCTATGTTTCACACAAAGGGAAGCTTATATAATCACTACTACAAATATAAAGATAAATATAAATTAAAATGGCTACTTATGGAGATGTCCAGCAACTTTTCTTTTACGAGGACATGTATAAAGAAAAGGTAGGCTCATTTGTTCTATAACTGATTTTATTCTATAACCGATTTTATTTTCAAGCCATCCACTGCTCGTTATCAAGAGAAAAAAAAATTAACGTTTCCAAGTAAAAGTATTAAATTCCTTCTGGTCTAAAAGAATAGTAATAGAAGCTATACACACATGAACACACATTCATATGCACACACAAACATGAGATTCATGAGGATTCCTCATACCCTCATTCCCTCTGAATCCCTTGCATGCCAGCGTAAACCATGAATAACTAGGAGACTTTACCTCCAGTTCATATATCTAGAAATCTCCTTTGCCAATGTTGCATTTTGGTTCTGAATCAGGATATGTAACTCTGGGGTAAATGTGTAGAGTATCCTGAAGGCCCTGCCTGGGAAAGCAGGCCACCATCCCAGACATCTCAGACTTAAGCATATTCATCTGAATGTTACAATGGCACTCCTCATCTCCATGCCACTACCACAATATTCCCCAAGAAAGGAACAAGCAAAGATACTGCCCTTTGCTCCATTTCAAATCATTTATAGAAAAAAATCTATTATCTAAATTAAATTCTAATATGAAAATCACACAATCCAAATACAGCCCACCTACATCACTTCAAATAAGTCAGAATCAGAATCTCAGTGGAAAAGTAACACCAGACCTATATGTCTTCCATTTGCAAGTTCATCATTCTTTCTACAGTGCTTCCTGCCTTCTTAAATATGTCTTTGATACTTCATGAATCAGACCACAATCCGTATTTTAAAAACACTGGAGTTGAGGGGCACATGGAATGTTCAGTTGGTTAAGCATCCAACTCTTGATTTAGGCTCAGGTCATGACATCACAGCTCATGAGTTCCAGACCCCATTGGGCTCTGTGCTGACAGTGCGGAGCCTGTTTGGGATTCCCTCTCTCCCTCTCTATCCCTCACCTGCTCTCACACACAGGCTCTCAAATAAATAAATAAATAAATGCATAAATACATAAGCACACAAACCTAAAATGCTGGAGTTGAATGTTATTTACAGAGGGCTTTCCATGTAACAGTCATACACATGATAAATAATCCATACCACAAAGTGATACTTTTTGAAATACCTTAATTCACATAGCAAACATTTCCACAGCATTTTGTATGTACCAGGAACCATTCAGAGCATGTTACAAATATTAACTGTTTTGGTCCTTATTCTAATCTCACATTGCAGGTGCCATGATCATCCCATTTTATAGGAAAGAAAGCACAGACCCTAACAAAAAGCAATTTGCCCAAAGCCACTTAGCTAACAGGTCAGGGAGCCAACCCTCCACTGAAGCAGTCCAGCTCCATGGTCCATGAGCTCAGACAGTGTCATTCCTCCGCCTGAAAACATCCATTGTCTTCCCATCTCACACAAAGTAAAAGTCAAAGTCCCTACAATGCCTTACTATGGCCTACATATCGCTAGTCTACCTCAGAGAAACCAAGCAGTCGCCCCCTCTCAGGGTCTTTAAGCTGTCCCTCCACCTAGAGCATTCTTCTTCTACACACCACTTCATCTTGCTCTCTTGCTTTCCCTATTTCATACTCAGACATTGTCCATCTTCCCTAGTCTGCTTTTTCTCCAAAGCACTTATTATCACCTAAATATGTATTTCTTTGCTTTTGTCTATTTCCCTCTACCCCTGTTTCAAATGCAAGCTCCATGAAGAAAGGGCTTTGTTTGTTTGTTTGTTTGTTTGCTGTTACATACACAGTGCCTAGACAATTGCTGGTATGTAGCTGGCACTCAATTACCATCTGTTGGACAACTGAATAACAATGTATGAATGTGTAGAAGATTCATCCCTGTGTGGGGGAAAAAAAGGAAGTAGAAAATGTTGATTCTACTCTCTCTAGATTGCCTTTTTAACTCCAGTGCTATGTGACCTGAAATATTTACTCTGCTGCTTGCTTTTCACTTCAAAGGACCCAGACTACAGTGATTCAAAGTATACAGAAAGTTATACTTGTAATACAATAGACCAATCTTGGACATAGAATAATCCTAAAATATTTGTGAAGAATGATTCACAGTTTTCACATGGTTTAGCTAAAATTTAAATATAACTTTTAAAATAATTTATAACATATCACTAGTAACATTCATACATGATATTCTATTCTTGGTGAAATTTTTACAGATTAAAACCAACAAAAACTAACATCTTGTTGATAGAATTTACAGCCACAAGAACAGAGCAAATAAGAATTATATTTTGTACAAATAAACAAAAAAATAAGATAAAATGGACACTAGTTAAGCTTGTACATTTTATTCACTTAAAAATATATAGTTTTTAAAAGCTTAGCACCATTCTAAGAGTTTTTGAAAAGTGATTTATTGGGGCGCCTGGGTGGCGCAGTCGGTTAAGCGTCCGACTTCAGCCAGGTCACGATCTCGCGGTCCGTGAGTTCGAGCCCCGCGTCGGGCTCTGGGCTGATGGCTTGATGGCTCAGAGCCTGGAGCCTGTTTCCGATTCTGTGTCTCCCTCTCTCTCTGCCCCTCCCCCGTTCATGCTCTGTCTCTCTCTGTCCCAAAAATAAATAAATGTTGAAAAAAAAAAAAATTAAAAAAAAAAAAAGAAAAGTGATTTATTAACTCTTATCAGAAAATTAATTATAGAATTATAATAGGATATTATAAAACACCCTATGAGTTAGATGCTAATATTACCCTTTTTTATAGATGAGAGCAGTGAAACACAAAGAAGCAACTTATCCCAAGTGACACAGAGGCCATGGCAGAGACAGGTTTGGAACCTATCAATTTGGTCCTAAAGTCCTTTCCATGTAGCTGCCTTTTTAATAAGCCTTCATTATTGATTAGAAAATTACAGAATATCTACCTCTTCTTATTGGAATTTAGATCTGCAAATTTTGACAAAAGAAAAGTGAGCTTGTTAAAAAAAAAAAATAGCCACAAAAGAAAACTCACAATGGCAAAAGCTAAAATGAGTGCATTATGATAAGAACAAAACAATTATAAACTAATAATTTCTGGGAATTTGTACAAAAAAAGTTGATTGTAGTAAACATAATTTCTGAAAAATAAATCAAAGGATACTGTACAAAATAGCTATCAAAGAGTAAAACAGGTTTTGTGAAGTTTATTCTCTATACCAGCTAGGATGGGCTAAATAAAGTTATGGTAACAGATGACAGCTAATTATAATCATTTCAAAGGTTTGAAGCTGGAAAGTTTTATTTTTCACTCATGCTACATGCCTATCATATTCTGACAACAGTTTCTGCATTAATTGTCTTCTCTTAGGACTTTTATTATCTGGAGTGCCAATGGTTGAAGTGACAAGCATCAACTCTTTTATTTCATTGGACACAGCAAGTCACATGGCAATGCCTGCCCTCAAGCAAGTGAGGAAGTGCCATTCTCCTGTGTGCCCAGAAATAGAAGGGAATCTATTGTTAGTGAGCAAGTTTTCAGTCAAAATTTCACAGTATGTAGCTTCTAGACAAATACACAAAATCAATACTCAGTTTACAAGAAAGATGGGGCAGCAGGAAATGGATGCAGGGTAGGCAACCAACATTTCCTGTCAACCATCAATGCCAGAAATAATAATAAACATGACAATAGTAGTCAATGTTCATTGAGAAGTCACAAAATGCCTGGCACTATGCTTTGTAGGCATTTCTCATTTAATCCCCAAATCCCACAGGGTAAGTGGGTATTTTTGTCTATTACACAAAAGAGAAAACTGAAGAACAAAGAAATAAGATACCTTTCTGGGCCTTAGAGCTAGTAACTGTTGGAACTAGGACAATAACTTAGACCATCTGATAAATATCCCCTCTTAGAATTGCTCCTCTCTTCTGTTTCCCCTGTTGTGCTTCTCTTCTGAATAGCACATGATTTAGAATTTAAAACATTTTTATCTCTGGATATTGCAGGTTTTGCGACAGTATTCATCAGTGGATCTTGTGTACAAAATAGAATTTGACCCTGGTGGTTTAGCTATAACTGGAAAAGACAACTTCCACAAAATTTTCTCATAAAGCCTGTTGCCAAGATTGTTGAGAACAGCATGTGCTTTTCCAGATTATAGTGATAAGAAGCTCGATGTTGCTGAGAGCTGCAAGTCTTGACAAGGCAGCACGTCTCCAGGAGAGGAATATTTTTGCTGGCCTCCACAAAAGCTTGTGCATTGGCTTCTTGGTGGGGAGAGCTTGGCTGAGTGTACTGGGAAACCACATTGATGAGATTCATGCTGTTGGAAGGGCTTTCAACAGGAAATAGTCAATAGATTGTCCTAAATCCACTGAGTTTGCAGTGGGGTGCTGCTTCAATAGTCTGGACATCACCATGCTGTCCATTCACTTGAATTCTAAAGGGGGATTAATTGAAAAAAAAAAAAAAAAAGGAGTCTCTGCCTAAATGAATTAGTTGTATCCAAATTAGTCATCCAAACCTGGACGTTTATACATCATACCAGGAAAAAAATGTAACTACTACAGTGTTTGGTATCTGCTAAGCTGTAAATCTCTTCAACAGGAGCTTACTGTCATGGGTTGATAGGCCCTGATGATAATGGCCTCTAGCCATTGTGCCCACCACACACACACACACACACACACACACACACACACACATACTCCATATCTTTCTTGTCTTGAGCCAGGTTCCTTCAAGTTAACTGGATCTCTTTCAACACTATGTACCCTCATTGGATCTTTTCTCTCACCCACAGGGTACAAAGGATTCTGTGAAGAGGTCCTCAGAGCTATTAGCTCAGGTTATTCATCAGGCCAAAGCTGGTCTGCTAACCAGCCCCCTGATAACCAAGGGGCTTCTAACAGGCTTCCAGGATACCATAGCTACACATGGAAACCTGGAATAGAATGCACCAATTCCCTTCTGCTTGGGAGGTGGGAGTGACAGGATACAAAGCAGGATTTGGATATCTCTCATTAACCCTTATATCATCATACATTCTGTTGATTTTGGCATAATCTCCATGTCTCATTACCTGCAGGAGTTTGGATTCTGATATCCAAAGCCAAGCTTTTTTGCCTCAAGAACTTGGTATTCAAGACTTTTGTTTCTTTTATAAGTTTTGAAATCCATTCATCAGTCCAACTGATATTCCTTTTCTAAGCTGTATACCTACCCTCCCTCTGTGAGCAGTGTATAAAGAAAATCATATTGTGGGGAAAGGTAATGGGTTCCAAGCTGCTCAGTGGAAGAGCAGAAGAGTGGGGTTAAGAACTCTCACTAATGTATATCAGAATATTATTTGTTGGATATGCTTTCTTGAATGCTGAGTGTTTTCTCCTATTTTGAGGTTATTTTAATAATTGTAATAGCTACATTTATGTAGTACTTACTCAGTGCCAGCAGCTTAGATGACTTTATTCTCCAAAATTCACAAAATTCTATGAGTTGGAACTTTTATCTCCTTTCACAGATAATATAAGGGAGTCTTGGGTAAATTTATTAACTCAGCCAAGTTCACGCAGGTAGCAGATCGTAGAGCCAGGCACTTTGTTACACCATGGGTGTACAAAGATTAACGATACAAGGATGAGTAATACAAAGATGAATGCACCAACAAGTGTAGACATTAGACAATTAAATGGATTCTGAAAGTCCTTGTGACCAAAACTGTTATTAAGGTTTAAACACATTGAAGAGGTATTTGACCAAGTACAGAAGATTCACTAAATAAATTAACACCGAGCTGATTCAAGAAAAATAAACAGGAAGATTAAACAAGTACAAGGAATGGGAGAGGAAGGAGAGGAAGGAAAGGAAGGGTATTTTGTTCACAAGAAATAGCATCAAAAAAGGTTCAGAGGCAAGCTGAAATGGAATGGTTTGCTCCATGTTTAGGACTATTTTTCTAGCTATCCACTGCTGTTTAACAAGCCACCTGAAAATTTAGTGTCTTATACCAGTAGTTATTTTGCTTATGAACTTGTATTTTAGACAAGGCTCTGTGGGGACAACTTATCTCTGCTCTACCTGGCATCATTCATAACAGCTCAAAGGCTGGGCTAGAATCAACTGAAAGTTCATGCATACGTGAATTGATAATGGCCATAGGCTGAAACCTTAGCTGGGTCTATAGGCTGATAAACCTACTCCTGGCATCTCCCTATGGCTTCAAATTCCTCACAACATGGTCACTGGGTTGCAAAGGTGAACATCCTGAGATATAGTAAAAAAAGTGAAAGCCACATCACATATTTTTACCTAGCCTTGTAAACCACGCAGAGTTACTTCTACCACATTCTCTTTGTCAGTACAACCACAAAATGCCACCGAATTTCAAAGAGAGGAGTAAAGACCTCAACCCTTGAATGGGGAAGGTTTTAGAAGAGCATATGGAAATGGGAAACATGGTTGCAATCTTTTTTAACACATACTATCCAGGAGCACTTGGGTGGTTCAGTTGGTTAGCATCCAACTCTTGATTTCAACTCAGGTCATGATCCCAGGGTAGTGGGATCAAGTCCCCTGTCAGGCTCCATGCTAAGTGTGGAGCCTACTTAAGATGCTTAAGATTTTCTCTCCATATCTGCCCCTTACCCCATTCATGTGCATTCTCCCTTTCTCTAAAAATAAATTAAAATTAAAATTAAAATTAAAAAATAAAACATATAATCCCATGCAATTCTAATCATAAAAATATATATAAAAATACAGATAGTCATCTCCTGCAACCATGCTCTTCCTAATCTAATCACACTATTAGCTGCATGAGGTCTTCATCAGCTTATTTACTCATTGCTTACTAGGAGAGGGTTACCAGCATAATGTCAAGAATATAATTTAAGTCATTCACAAGGCTTTAACATGGCTTACCCACACAGTAGACTGGACACAGGGAAATCCTGTCATCACTACACAAAATGCTTGTTGTGTTACCTTGGCCACATGGCAAAAAATATATTTATGAACTGTCTGCAACAAAGACTTACCTAGAGGTGGGGTTAAGATGCCAGAGGAGTAAGGCACCTTGCTTGGCAAGCACCAACCCTGCTTTCTACCTCAAACACAGCTAGATAAACATTAAATTATTTTTACCTCCCAAGAAATTGATCTGAGGACTGAGAGCAAAGCTACACGTCTACAAGCAAAAAAGAAAAAAACAAAACAACCACCTTATGGAAGGTAGGAACTGCAGAGAGTTGATTTGGGAGAGAAAAGAGCCAAAGGCATTGCAAAGGGATGGGAGCCATGATCGCTGAGAGAGAAAACGTGAAAAAAGAATAAAAACACACAAGGAGAAATTCAAAGGAAAACTCTTCCCCAAAACCACTGGGAAAAAGGAGAGGGTTTAAATACCACAGTTTTTTATAAACAGCAGAGCACAGAGTCTGAAGTCTCAGATGTCAGCGCCTCAGTGTCAGGTGTCACTAGGGTCACACCTGGTGGTGCTCTGCTGGGAAGGGAGGGCAGAGGCCTGGTAGCAGGCAGAGGGGTCTGAGAATCCCCTAAGTCACATGGGGGAAAACAGTTCCCCTGCTTGGAGTGCTTTTGGTAGAGGAGATATGGCCTCTCCAGGGACAAAAGACCCGGCAGGCACCACAGAGCTGTGCCATTCACCAGCATAGGAACAGAGACACCAGCTGAGAACAGCAAACCTTGACACTGCCTTTGTGCTATGATTTACCATAAACTCCAAGCTGCTCACACAACTGTTTTCTGGGACAAGCCAACACCATCACAGTGCAATGAGACCCTTTCCTAGAAGATCAACATGGGGCCCTGCTGCAGGGGTCTCCAAAGTTTAGAGTGTAGAAACACAGTCAAGCCAGAGATAAAATACACAAGGGCTATGCCGCCTGGCAGGCATACAACTCAAACACAGACAGGGTGCAGGGGATCTGAAGGAAACTGAGGACACAGGAAGGGTGATTGTTTGCTGGTCTGTGAGGGCTTCTTGAGGACTGGTGGACACAGCTCTCCAATCCTGAGACAAGAGAGCAAGGCAAAGTGATTTTCAACCTTCCCCCACCAGTAGTGACCTACCTCAGTGAGTTTAACAGTGCCACCAAGTGGAAAATGCAGCAGCTACACAAAGCCACTGCCCTGCTGCCCACTTCCTGGGCATCTCCACTACAGCAAGTCCACCTGAGAATCTAGCACAACAAGCCATTCCCCCAGAAGACCAGCACAAACCCCTCACACATATCAAGTCTACTGATCATAGAGTGCTGCAAGCTCCAACTCTAGGGGAAATAGGATTTAGCTTCCTTTTTATTTTTATTATTTAATGTTATTAGTTTTATTTTTTAATTTTATATATATGTATTTTTTTTACTGTTATTTTTTGGATCTAGCTTCATTTAACAAGCAGACCAAAACACACCCAGGATCTATTTTGGGTTTTTTTTGTTTTTGTTTTGTTTTGTTTTGTTTTGTTTTGTTTTGTTTTTTTCTGGACAAAATGACAAGGTGGAGCAATTTACCCCAAAAGAAAGAACAAGAGGTAGAAATTACAACAAGAGAATTAATCAATACAGATATAAGATGTCTGAACCAGAATTTAAAACAACAAATATAGGATACTAGCTGCACTTTAAAAAAAGCATAGAGGACACTAGAGAATTCATTACTAAAAAATAAAAGAACTAAAATCTAGTCAGGCCAAAATTAAAAATGCTATAGCCAAGATGCAAACCTGAATGAATCCCATGACAGTGAGGATGAACAAAGCAGAGGAACGAATCAGTGACACAGAAGATAAAATTATGGAAAATAATGAAGCTGAAAAGAGGAGGAAAAGACAGCTTTTGGATTACAAAGGTAGACTTAGGGAACTCAGCAACTTAAAATGTATCAACATTCATTTCATAGGAGTCCAGAAGATCAAGGGAGACAAAAAGAGCAGAAGTTTTATTTGAGCAAATTACAGCTGTAAACTTACCTAGACATCACAATCCAGGAGGCAAAGAGAACTCCCATTAAATTCAACATAAATCGCCCTACACCTAGATATATCATAATCAAATTCACAAAATACATTGACAAGAAAATAATCTGGAAATCAGCAAGGGAAAAAAGTCCTTGAACTACAAGGGAAGATAGGTCAGTTTTGCAACAGACCTGTCCAGAAATTTGGTAGGCCAAAAGGGAATGGCAGAATGTATTCAATGTGCTGAATGGGAAAAATATGCAGTCAAGAATATTTAATCCAGCAAGGCTGTCATTCAAAATAGAAGGAGAGATAAAGAGTTTCCCAGACAAACAAAAACTAAAGGAGTTCATGACCACTAAACAAGCCCTGAAAGAATTATTAAAGAGGACTCTCTGAGTGGGGAAAAAAAAGATGAAAGCAACGAAGACTAGCAGGGAACAGAGAACATCACCAGATATAACAACTCTACTGTAACACAATGGCACTAAATTCCTATCTTTCAATAATCACTCTGAATGTAAATGGACTAAATGCCCCAATCAAAAGACAGAGAGTATCAGAATGGATTAAAAAAAAAAAAAAAAAAATGAAAACAAGATCCACCTATATGCTGCCTACAAGAGACCCATTTTAGACCTAAAGACACCTGACATTTAAAGTGAGGGGATGGAGGGGAGCCTGGGTGGCGCGGTCGGTTAAGCGTCCGACTTTAGCCAGGTCACGATCTCGCGGTCCGTGAGTTCGAGCCCCGCGTGGGGCTCTGGGCTGATGGCTCGGAGCCTGGAGCCTGTTTCCGATTCTGTGTCTCCCTCTCTCTCTGCCCCTCCCCCGTTCATGCTCTGTCTCTCTCTGTCCCAAAAAAAAATAAATAAACGTTGAAAAAAAAAATTTAAAGTGAGGGGATGGAGATCCATCTATCATGCTTAAGGATGTCAAAGAAAGCCGGAGTAGCCATACTTATATCAGACAAACTAGATTTCAAAACAAAGATTGTAACGAGAGACGAAGAAGGGCATTATATCAAAATTGAGGGGTCTATCCATCAAGAAGATCTAACAGTTGTAAATATTTGTGCCCCAAACTTGAAAGAACCCAAATATATAAATCAATTAACAACAAAAATAAAGGAATTCACTGGTAATAATACAGTAATAGTGAAGGAATTTAACAACCCACTTACAGCAATAGATTATCTAAGCAGAAAATCAACAAGGAATCAATAGCTTTAAGTGGCACACTGAACCAAATGGACTTAATGAATATATTCAGAACATTTTATCCTAAAGCAGCAGAATACACATTCTTTTTGAGTACACATGGAACATTGCCAAAACAGATCACATACTGGGTCACAAATCAGCCCTCAACAAAAAGATAGAAAACATACCATGCATATTTTTAGACCACAACACTATGAAACTTGAAGTCAAGAAAAAATTTGGAAAGTCACAAAATACATGGAGGTTAAAGAATACTCTACTAAAGAATGAATGGGTTAACCAGGAAATTAGAAAAGAGGTAAAAAAAAAAAGTACATACAAGCAAATGAAAATGAAAGCACAACTGTGCAAAACATTTGGGATGAAGCAATGACAGTCTTAAGAAGGAAGTATATTGTAATACAGACCTACCTCAAAAAGCAAGAAAGGTCTCAGAAACACAACCTAACTTTACACCTAAAGGAGCCAGAAAAGGAATAGCAGATAAGCCCTAAAACAAGCAGAAGAAGAGAAACAATAAAAATGAGAAAAGGAATAAATGATCTAGAAACAGAAAAAATTAGTAGATCAATTAAACTAAGAGCTGGTTCTTTGAAATTAATAAAATTGATAAAATGCTAGCCAGACTTACCAAAAACAAAAGAGAAAGGACCCATGATAAAATCATGAATGAAAGAGGAGAAATCACAACCAACACCACAGAAATATGAACAAATATAAAACAATATGATGAAAAATTATACAACAACAAACTAGGTGATCTGCAAAAAATGGAAAAATTCCTAGAATTTCACAAACTGCCAAAACTGAAACAGGAAGAAATAAAAAATTTCTTTTCTAAGCAATTAGATTGAGCCAGTAACCAAAAATCTCCCAATAAACAAGAGTCCAGGGCCAGATGGCTTCCTAGGGGAATTCTACCAGACATTCAAAGAAGAGTTAATACCCATTCTTCCCAAATGGCTCCAAAAAATATAAATGTAAAGAAAACTTCCCAACTCCTTCTACAAAGCCAGCATTACCTTGATTCTAAAACCTTTTAAGACCCCATTTAAAAGTAGAATTGCATGGCACAAAAACAGACACATAGACCAATGGAATAGAATAGAAACCCCAGAACTAGACCCACAAACGTATGGCCAACTCATCTTTGACAAAGCAGGAAAGAACATCCAATGGAAAAAAGACAGCCTCTTTAACAAATGGTGCTGGGAGAACTGGACAGCAACATGCAGAAGGTTGAAACTAGACCACTTTCTCACACCATTCACAAAAATAAACTCAAAATGGATAAAGGACCTGAATGTGAGACAGGAAACCATCAAAACCTTAGAGGAGAAAGCAGGAAAAGACCTCTCTGACCTCAGCCGTAGCAATCTCTTACTCGACACATCCCCAAAGGCAAGGGAATTAAAAGCAAAAGTGAATTCCTGGGACCTTAGGAAGATAAAAAGCTTCTGCACAGCAAAGGAAACAACCAACAAAACTAAAAGGCAACCAACGGAATGGGAAAAGATATTCGCAAATGACATATCGGACAAAGGGCTAGTATCCAAAATCTATAAAGAGCTCACCAAACTCCACACCCGAAAAACAAATAACCCAGTGAAGAAATGGGCAGAAAACATGAATAGACACTTCTCTAAAGAAGACATCCGGATGGCCAACAGGCACATGAAAAGATGTTCAGCGTTGCTCCTTATCAGGGAAATACAAATCAAAACCACACTCAGGTATCACCTCACGCCAGTCAGAGTGGCCAAAATGAACAAATCAGGAGACTATAGATGCTGGAGAGGATGTGGAGAAACGGGAACCCTCTTGCACTGTTGGTGGGAATGCAAATTGGTGTAGCCGCTCTGGAAAGCAGTGGGTTCCTCAGAAAATTAAAAATAGACCTACCCTATGACCCAGCAATAGCACTGCTAGGAATTTATCCAAGGGATACAGGAGTACTGATGCACTGGGCCACTTGTACCCCAATGTTCATAGCAGCACTCTCAACAATAGCCAAATTATGGAAAGAGCCCAAATGTCCATCAACTGATGAATGGATAAAAAAATTGTGGTTTATATACACAATGGAATATTACATGGCAATGAGAAAAAATGAAATATGGCCTTTTGTAGCAACGTGGATGGAACTGGAGAGTGTGATGCTAAGTGAAATAAGCCATACAGAGAAAGACAGATACCATATGGTTTCACTCTTATGTGGATCCTGAGAAACTTAACAGGAACCCATGGGGGAGGGGAAGGAAAAAAAAAAAAAAAAAGAGGTTAGAATGGGAGAGAGCCAAAGCATAAGAGACTGTTAAAAACTGAGAACAAACTGAGGGTTGATGGGGGGTGGGAGGGAGGAGAGGGTGGGTGATGGCTATTGAGGAGGGCACCTTTTGGGATGAGCACTGGGTGTTGTATGGAAACCAATTTGTCAATAAATTTCATAAGAAAAAAAATAAATAAAAAATAAATAAATAAATAAATAAATAAATAAATAAAAGTAGAATTGCAGGCCAATATTTCTGATGAACATGGATGCAAAAATTTCTAACAAAATACTAGCAAATTGAACCCAACAGTACGTTAAAAGAATTACTCACCACGAACAAGTGATATTTCTTCCTGGGCTGCAAGGGTGGTTTAATATCCACAAATCAATCAATGTGATACACTACATTAATAAAAGAAAAGATCAGAACAATATGATCTTCTCAATAGATGCAGAAAAAGCATTTGACAAATACAGCATCCATTCTTGATAAAAAAAAAAAAAACTCAACAAAGTAGGGATAGAAAGAACATACCTCAACATCATAAAGGCCATATATGAAAGACCTTAAACTAATACCATCCTCAATGAGTAAAACCTGAGAGTGTTTTCTCCACAGTCAGGAATAAGATAGGCAGCCCTGTCCACCTTCAACATTACTATTTAATATAGTACTAGAAGTCTTAGCCTCAGCAATGAGACACCAAAAGAAATAAAAGGCATCCAAATTGGCAAGGAAGAAGTCAAACTTTCGCTATTTGCAGATGACATGATAGGTAGAAAGTGCGAAAGACTCCACCAAAAATTTGCTAGAACTAATACATGAATTCAGCAAAGTCTCAAGATATAAAATCAACATGCTGAAATCTGTTGTATTTCTATACATAAACAATGAAGCAGGATAAAAATAAATCAAGGAATTGATCCCATATGCAATTGTTCCAATAATAATAAGATACCCAGGAATAAACTTAACTAAAGAGGCAAAAGATCTATACTCTGAAAACTAAAGAACATTTATGAAAGAAATTGAAGAGAACAAAAAAAAAGGGAAAAATATTCCATGCTCATGGAAGAACAAACATTGTTAAAATATCCATACTACCCAAAGCAATCCACACATTTAATGCAATCCCTATCAAAATACCACCAGCATTTTTCACAAAGCTAGAAAAAGCAACCTTGAATTTGTATGGAATCACAAAAGACCTGGAATAGCCAAAGCAATCTTGAAAAAAAAAAAAAAAAAAAGCAGGAGGCATCATGACTCCAGACTTCAAGCTATATTACAAAACTGCCATGATCAAGATAGTATAGTACCGGCACAAAAACAGACATATAGATCAATGAACAGAGCAGAAAACCCAGAAGTGAACCCACAGCTATGGTCAACTAATCTTCAACAAAACAGGAAAGAATATCCAATGGAAAAAAGACGGTCTCCTCAACAAATGGTCTTGGGAAAACCATACAGCAACATGTAGAAGAATAAAACTAAACCATTTTCTTACACCATACACAAAAATGATTTCAAAATGGATGAAAACCTTAAATGTGAGACAGGAAACCATCAAAATTGTAGACAAGAACACAGGCAACAACCTCTTTGACATTGGCCCCTGAAATTTCTCACTAGACATGTCACTGGAGGTAAAGAAAACAAAAGCAAACATGAACTGTTGGGTCTTCATCAAGTTAAAAGTCTTCTGTATCACTGAAGGAAACAATCAACAAACCTAAAAGGCAGACTACAGAATGGGAGAGGATATTTGCAAATGACATATAAACAACATATAAAGGGTTAGTATCCAAACTAGAAAGAACTTATCAAACTCAACACCCAAAAAATAAATAATCCAATTAAGAAATGGGCAGAGGACATGAATAGACACTTTTCCAAAGAAAACATCCAGATGGCCAACAGGCACATGAAAAGATGCTCGCTCATCATCAGAAAAATACAAATCAAAAACACAGTAAGATACTACCTCACACATGTCAGAATGGCTAGAATTAACAACATAAGAAACAGTAAGTGTTGGCATGGATGCAGAGAAAGGGGAACCCTCCTACACTATTGGTAGGAATGCAAACTGGTCCAGCCACTCTGGAAAACAGTATGGAGTTTCCTCAAAAAGTAAAAAATAGAACTACCCTATGACCCAGCAATTGCACGACTAGGTATTTACTCAAAGGATATAAACATATAGATTTGAAGGGGTACATGCCCCCTCATGTTTACAGCAGCATTGTCAACAATAGCAAACCTATAGAAAGAGCCAAAATGTCCGTTGACTGAAAAACGGATAAAGAAGATGTACATATATGTATATGCATATGTATATATGTATATATACAGTGGGATATCATTCAGCCATCAAAAAGTATGAAATCTTGCCATTTGCAATAATGTGGATGGAGCTAGACTGTATTATGCTAAGCAAAATAAGTCAGAGAAAGACAAATACCATATGCTTTAACTCATATGTGGAATCTAAAAAACAAAACAGATGCACATATAGGAGGGGGAGAAAAAGGAAAAAGAGAGAAAGAAACAAATTGTAAGAGAGTCTTAAAGATAGAGAACAAACTTAGGGCTGATGGAGGGAGATAGGTTGGGGATGGGCTAGATGGGTGATGGGTATTAAGGACAGCACTTATGTATGTAAGGGATGAATCACTGAATTATACTCCTGAAACCAATATTGTACTGTATCTTAACTGACTAGAATTTAAATACAAATTTGAAAAACAAAACAAAACAAAAAAACAAAGACTTAGCTAAAATTTTTGTGTAAAGTTTTGAATTTCATTCTTGCAATTCAAAGACCATCTCAAGTTATTTTTTCTACATTGCTACAGATGCCTCTACTTCTCTAGGCAGTAATCTGTGAAGTCTTAACCAAGAATCCCTAATGATTTGGCAGAGTTTCAGGAAAGGTCTTATTGTTTGTGGAAATGTTCTCAGAATGGCTTGAATGCTTTTAGCTTTATCTCACTTACTGGATATAATATTTAATTTTAACAGTCAGATTTTAAGACCCTATCATTTCCATGCCCTACAGGTCTCAGAGTGCAAGTGGCTCAGTAATGAAATATAAAGTTACTTTACTTAGGCAACGTGGAGTGAAGCTGAAAGGATTAGAGTTCTCTTATCTAGAAAAATTTAACTTGCCTTTTCAGCTTCTTAACCACCTCACTTCTCCCCCCTGCCCAACACACACAATCATGAAAGACACAGAGAAGCAACGATTTTTATTGTTTCTCATAGTGATGACAACAGAAATAATGGTGAGCAAATGCAGACATGGACCCTGTTACCAAAGGACAAAGGTTTATCAAATAGTCACACAAAAAGAGATGTAATTGAGAAGGGGCGGGGGGGGGGGGGGAAATGTGCAGAATGCTACAAAGGAAAAGCACATATAAAAGTATTTATTATAAAAAAGCTGGCCCAGGAAGGCCTCTCCAAGGAAGTGACAGTTGAGGTGATGCTGAGGAATGAGTATGAGCTAATCTTCAGTCAGGGTGAGAGGGGCAAAGAGATAGACGGGGAGTTCTGGAGAGAACAAATGAGCAAGGGGCTTACAGGATGAGCATGGTGAACTCAAGGAAGTTAAAGGACAGAAGGCCCAACACACAGGATGCTTAGAGGTGTGGAATCAGGTGAAGTTGGAGAACAAGAAGCCATTAACAAGTTTTAAGCCTCTAGGGGTGCCTGGATGGCTCAGTCTGTTAAGAAGCTCAGGTCATGATCTCATGTCTTGTGGGTTCCAGCCCACTGTCTGGCTGCATGCTGACAGCTCAGAGCTTGGAGCCTACTTTGGATTCCCTTTCTCTGCCCTCCCCTGCTCACACTCTGTCTCTCTCTCAAAAATAAATAAACATTACCCACAAATGTATGCCCAACTCCTCTTTGACAA
The DNA here is from genome assembly GCF_016509475.1 of Prionailurus bengalensis. Classification (NCBI taxonomy): domain Eukaryota; kingdom Metazoa; phylum Chordata; class Mammalia; order Carnivora; family Felidae; genus Prionailurus; species Prionailurus bengalensis. The sequence goes on from NC_057348.1 coordinate 112,519,507, forward strand.
AGCAGGAAAGAGTATCCAATGGAAAAGTCTCTTCAACAAATGGTGTTGAGAGAACGGGACAGCAACATGCAGAAGAATGAAACTGGATCACTTTCTTATACCATACACAAAAATAAACTCAAAATGGATGAAAGACCTAAATAAGAGACCTAAACCCTAGAGGAGAAAACAGGCAACAACCTGTTTGACCTCAGCTGCAGCAACTTAGTACTCAACATGTCTCCAAAGGCAAGGGAAATAAAAGTAAAAATGAACAATTTGGACCTCATCAAGATAAAAAGCTTCTGCAGCGCAAAGGAAATAAGCAACAAAACTAAAAGGCAACCTACGGAATGGAGAAGATATCAGCAAATGACATATAGGGTAAAGGGCTAGTATCCAAAATCTATAAAAAAAAAAAAAAACTTATCACACTCAATATCTAAAAAACAAATAACCCAGTGAAGAAATGGGCAGAAGACATGAATAGACACTTTTCCAAAGAAGACATCCAGGTGGCCAAAAGACACATGAAAAGATGCTTGTCATTGCTCATCATCAGGGAAATACAAATCAAAACCAAAATGAGTTACCACCTCTCATTTGTCAGAATGACTAAAATTAACAACTCAAGAAACAAGAGATGTTGGCGAGGAACATCTGTGGAGAAAGGGGAATACTTTTGTACTGTTGGTGGGAATGCAAACTGGTGTAGCCGCTCAGGAAAACAGTGTGGAGCTTCCTCAAAAAATTAAAAATAAAACTACCCTACAACCCAGCAATAGCACTACTAGGAATTTACCCAAAAGATACAAGAGTGCTGATGCATAGGGACACATGTACATCAATGTTTATAGCAGCACTTTCAACAATAGCCAAATTATGGAAAGAACCCAAATGTGCATCAACTGATGAGTCGATAAAGAAGATGTGGTTTATATATACAATGGAATACTACTTGGCAATGAGAAAAAATGAAATTCTGCCATTCTGCCGTTTACAACAATGTGGGTATTATGCTGAGTGAAATAAGTCAGTCAAAGAAAAACAGGTATCATATGTTTTCACTTATATGTGTAATTTGAGAAACTTAACAGAAGACCAACGGGGAAGGAAAGGGGAAAAAGTAGTTTCAAACAGAGAAGGAGGCAAACCATAAGGAAGTCTTAAATACAGAAAACAAACAGGGTTGATGGTGGCGAGGGGCAGGGAAAATAGGTGATGGGCATTAAGGAGGGCACATGTTGGGATGAGCACCGGGTGTTACATGTAAGCAATGAATCATGGGAACCTACTCCCAAATCCAAGAGCACACTATATACACAATGCATGTTAGCTAACTTGAAAACAAATTATATTTAAATAAATAAACAAACATTTTAAAAATTTGAAAAGTAAGCCTATTTTTAGGCTCATTCCATTCAGGATCACATAATCGTCAGCTAGAGGAAACCAAGCGAGGTTAGTGGAGTTTTTGCGTTACGTGTACAGTCCGCTGCCATAGCTCGGCAAACAAATACTACCACTGCCCGCCACCCCGCTTAACAACCCCGTTCTCCTTACCGTCAACTCCTCCCCCAGGCGCTTCCGTCCTCCACACCACGTGCAGGAACCCAGCTTCTCCCCAGGCTGTGACGGCTCAGTCAGCTGTGGCGGGAAAGCAACGCCACCGGAAGCGAAGATACCGTGCGGGAGGACCCGGATGTACTGGGCGCAAACCTCCGCCGGAAGGACTCAGACTCCCGCCACAGGGCTGCGACCCCGTCGTTGGCCCTCTGCTTACACAGGGTGGCGGCGTCTTTGGAGTCTTCATCGTGTTGGTCCTTCCAGCACCTTTATGGCTTATTTACTTGAGGACAGGATGCAGCAGTGGGGCTGCCGGGAGGCTTGTGAGACGCAGAGAGGCAGATGGCCTCCAGACGGTGGAATCCCGCTACCAGACCGACGATGCGGGCTGACCCTCTAAAAGCGCCACGCCACGTCCTCCAGCCTGTGTCTGCCGTTCTTCCCTCCGCAGAGCACCTCATTAAAGAGCCTGACAATCTGAAAGGCTTGTTTTCCTTGCTCTCAGAACTTTATAATGTGGACTCCCAGCAAAAGAGAAAACCTCGTGAAACAGTCACCCACTTGTTTTAGGACATTTGGAAGAGAGGAGCCTCTGGAGACGTGCTCTCCCTGAGGTGAAAGCATATCTTTGACGCTTTTCAGAGGGAGCTGCCTGACTGAACGTCCCTGAGGGCAAATTCAGATGATTTTGTAAATAATCAGCCAGAGGAAGGCAAGTCTCTGGCGACAAGGACAGACCAGAAGCAGAAGCCTCTGCTCTAGATGAAGACCAACAGGTACCAGTGTTATTCCTAAACCCGGATCAAGATTTGGCGGGAGGGGAACCATAACAAATGACCAGGGACCAGGATAAAGTAATTACACAGTGAAGAAACCTCAAATAATGATTTACCAGGGAATGACATAAATTGTGATTCTTAGCTGGTACCTGACCCCAATATCCAAACAGTTAATCTTCCTCCAATGGAGTATTTTTCATATCACTCTTCTGCTCAGAAAGTTTTAGAGGCAAATTCAGGAGGGAGGGTAAATTACAACGCTCCTCTTGGTTGTTTCTGGTCCTGTACAATCAGTCTCCTCCACAGCCAACTCCCCCTCTTCCACTTTATTCCAGCTCTCTATTTCCACCTCCGTGCTTCGGCTCAGACCATGCCTCTTTGGAATGATCTTGCTCTCTTCTTACCTAGGCCATCTTTTATCCCTTAGAACATCACCCAAGTCCCACTTCTGTGGAACCATCCACAGCCACTCCTGTTTACATTTATTACTGAGATCTTACAGTTCCTACTACCTCCACCCAATATATGTATCTGTAAGTATACACAAATGAATGCCATTTTTTGTGATACTCTGTAATTATTCATATAAGTTTGCTCTCTCTCTTCTTCCAAGGAAAACACAAGTTCCGCATCAGGGCCCATATGTTTGATCTCTTTTATATCTCTCATAGCTCTTAGATGAAGGGTAAACTTCAGGGAAGATGACAGGAGGCATTCCTCAAACTATTCTTTGGGCAATTCTATTTCATGAGCAACAGTGACATCTAGTGGTTAGAAGGTTTCATGGCTTCTGACTTTTTAGTAATTGGACATTTATAGAGAAAATGTTGCAGATTATTTAATAAATCAAAATTATTCCCATAACTTGTGCTTGCTTAAAAATATATCTCAAATACATATTATTTTCTCTGCCTTCCAAGTGCCTTCCCCTAACCTTCTGTGGTCCAACAGCCCACAAACTGCTGTAAAGGGTCCCTGCATGTGCTTCTTGCAAACCACAACTTCCCTTTCCCGTAGGAAGATCACCAGAGCTTTCATGGCGATTATGTGATTTTTAATTCTCTGCTTCCTGTTAGGATAGAGTTTTATGTGCATAAATATTTATTTTGGAAATAAAATATGTAATTGAGGAAGAAACTTGAGATGATAAATATGATAGCCAGAGTAGAAACTCATTTCAAAGCCAAATGGGAGAAAGGCAGTGTGGTATAAGGAAAGCTTGCGGACTTTGGCTTCTGAGGGACTTGGGATCAAATGCCAATTCTTCCCATTAAAGTTACATAGTAGTTATGACAGACCTAACAGAGTAGGTAGCCAATAAATGATAGTCAAATAATGATGATTATTTACATTTTACTAAGAATAATTGTCCTCATGTTTCCAATTCGATATTTTGAAATACCAAAATCCTGGCTTTTAAATTTTGAGTTGTCAGTAATTAACTTTGATTCTGATTAAAATTATTTCTCCATCATCTCTCTTAGTTTCAGATACTAAAACTTCAAAATAATGCATTTGGGGAAAATAAGTCTATGAAAATGAAATAGGAATTCTGATCTGTAGACATCACAATTTGAATTGTAATGAAGGGTTTAGAAGAACTGGAACAGACTGAAATTTTTATATAGAAAACTTGAAATTTTTTAACTCAAGTTATAAATTGTAAAGTTAATCTGGATTTGTGGAGGGAGAAAAAAGCTGTAGGAATGAATATGTGAACCAATTTATTGCAAGAAAATATTGTGAAGTGCTAACTTCTGTGGCCCTCCTGTGGGCAGAATGTGAATCACAATCACCCTTTTAAAATGTATATATTTTGTTGGAAAAGATCATCTGAGTATTCTCTATTTTATCTGAAGCCTGAAATAAAAAAGCAAGAGCTTGTTTCAGAAGTTCACCTTTTGTGCCTACTATTTGGAACTTGTTTCCATATAAGGAATGTTATATACCATGGTTTATTTCCCAGCCAGCCCCACAGATTAATGCCAGTTAGGATTCAACTACATACCTCCACAAATATTACTAGCCCAGGTAACAGCAATGGGCAGTGATATTTTATTGGGAATGTGAAAGAGCAATACAATTTCTGAGTTGGAAGAAATTTGAGATCTCTATTTTAAATTCTACTTGAGTATACCAAAAACACACTTCTCCCCAGTTTCACCTCTAGCAATGGGAGCAGATAATCCCCTCCCCACCTAGGACAAATGCAGTTATCTTCTCCTTTTGAGTGCTATAGAAACAGCAAGGCATAGGCAGGAGACCTGGGTTCTAATTCTCACTCTTTCATCTGTTACAGAAGAGGGAATAGGGGATGGGGGTGAGGGTTCCAAAATCTAAGGGAGTTAAATAAGGTCTATTTTGTACTCACATTAACAATCGTTGTAGATTGGCTAGAGCTCTGTTCCAAGTCTTTGTATTCAGTGATGCAGGCTGAAGTAGCAGCCACTAACAACATGCTAGTCTGGTGGCAAAGGGAAAAAATAAATTGACTGCGATGGCTCAGAGTTTCTTGGAAGAGGCACAGGCCTCTTGCACTCACATTTCTCAGTCAAAGCAAGTTATAGAATCAAGGCTAATGTCAGTGAAACAGTAAATGTATTCTTCTGTACTTCTCTGGATGGGCTCCAGAGAAGGGCATAGTAGGGAGGCACAGCGAATATTTTGAACAAATAATGAAATATACCCCCTTTTGTGAGTATAAACAGACCGCTGTGGTCTTCTAAGATTGAATCCAAAACTTGAAGATAATAATTCTCTCTAGCCTAAGCTCAGGATTAAGTAAGACTACTATTATATTATATGTGTGTGTATGTTAATACATACATGTTGTTATATCCTTTCCCAGACATTTAGTCCAATAGGTCTCATGTGGAGCTCTGATGTCTGTATTTTTTTTAATGCTCCAGTATTAAGAGGCATTCTGGTAAAGTTCTGATCAGTCAACTCCAAACCCAACCACACATCTCAGAAACCCAGAGAGCTTTTAGAGAATACACACTTCTGGGCATTATACCAAAGATGGCCAAAGATTCTGATTCAGTAGAGCTGAGATAGAGTTTCAGATTCTGTATTTTTCAAAGATCCCCAGGAGATACTCTGATATAAAACTAAGCAGGGAACCCTTGAGCTTTAGGATCCTTTTTGGCAATAAAATTCTGCAATCTATAGTCAATAACTTCCCCTTTAGCAGGGAGAGGCAATTGCTGTTGTATTGTTTATTTAATAAACTTTGTTTTAAGCTTTATTACTTGTATCTCAATCTACTACAAATTTAGTTCACTGATTTTAACCAGGGAGGAACAGGTACTGATTTACTCATAAGAAAACATAATGAAAGTTTGCTCAGCTAGAGAAAGAGATGTGTGACATCTCAATCACTTTTAACCTAAACAGTCCTAGTTAATATACTTCCCTCGGGAAAAATTATGTTGTTGTCTTGTTGTTTAATACATAAAAATTTGAAGAATAAGCCAAGTAGGTAACCCAGTTCACACTATCAGTGCTAAAATAATTCACGCCATACTACTGCTGTTCCTCATGCTGAAGTCTTTCAGTCTTCTGCAGAAGTTTCTGTAGTACCAGAATCCAGTCTTCCAAGAAACATAGAATCAGTCATAGATGTTCCAGTACAGTAAAAGGAAAACTACCTTTCTGACCAGACAAGGAATGAACTCTGCAGGAGAAAGTATCCCTTTCGTCAACAGACCAATGCAATCTTAGCTAATGCCCTGCCTTAGCTAATGCCTATAGTGGCTACTGTTGAGATGTAGCTGTTCCTCAGATTTACAAGTTTTCCCAGGTCTCCTCCTTCCTTAATTAGGATAGTCAAGTGTTTGGTGCTGCAAGGAAGAAAACCAATTAGTACTTCTCTTTGGCCACACATAGAATTTCAGAACAGATGGACCGGGATACCAAATACTGCTGGAGATTTTAATTTTTTTTTCTTGCTAAATTTAAAATGCTATTACAATACTAAGTTTGTTAAGAATTTAAAGCCAAGTTTTAAAAAGTGCCCTTTCACTCTTTGAGAAGTAATAGAACATTAACACATGACCTCAGAATAGAGATGGTATGTAGGAAACCACCCACCCACACATGCTACAAGTATATCTAACATTTGAATTCAGTAACTTTCCTGTTTACAGCAACAGCACAAGAACTTCTGCTGTATTGATCATGCTCTTTTATTTTCTGTATTTTCTGATGCTTTGAGGTCTTGGGGCCTTGCTAACCCTGAAGGAACTGCCCCTCCCAGTGTTAGCTAATTCCTAGAGATAGCAAAGAATTCATCCTGGAGTGCTCCTTTCATGTGTGAACAAATCCAGAGCCCATACCTTCAAACATCTCCTTAATTAGGCTATCACATGCTGAACAAGCCACTATCCCCCTGCCCTAATTACCCCAAGACCAATACCAGACAACTAGAGACAGCCAGCCCCTAACCCCCAGAATCTGATGAAATTATTCAAACTAGTCAATTCTAAGCCTACTTATCCTGTTTTGCTATACCTTTCCCATGGAAACCACAGTGAAGTCTCTTGTGCAGAGTTTCCCCTGATTTCTCTGCCTCCTGGCCAGCTTTGGTACTTCCCTGTGTCCCCTGAGTGGAGTGGCATGCCTCATTTTTCTGGGGATCTATGAGTATAAACTTCTTTCTTCATGACAATCATTTCCATATCTGGATGTTTTACCATACCTGATTAAAACAAATCCTAGGTACATTTTGAGCTGCAGCCCCCTCCCCCAATCTCGTTAACTGTTTGGCAAATTAGCTTCCATTAGTAAATGTATCACTGATCTAATACTTTTTGACAATATTCAGAGGTTTCCTTGAGATACGTTTTCCTTTTAAGGTGAAACTTGAGGAGAGAGGAAAATTCAACTCCATTGAGACTGTTTTGGAATGAATCACTCTATATTCCTTAGGAAAAATTCAGTAAAATCGAAGTACATTAAGCTAGATTCATGATACACAGAAGTCTCTATAATCTGTTTTTGATACGAATAAAATACTGTGAGTCATCTAAGGAAAAGTAATTTTCCCTCTTGTGAATTAAAAATGATTTCAGAAACCTTTATAAAACTCAGAAGGAAAAAGTATTGCTTCTATCAACTTGCCTAATTGTTCACTTAGAGATCCTGTGATTTAATTGTGTAATTTATTTACAGAAGGACCTATTAACAAGCAAGTGGTCCCCATGTGTGACTAGCTGCTGTTTCTTTGCATGGAGGAAATTAATCTTGTGGTCAATTATACCTTTCCTTTTAACTGATGTTTAAATGAAAATGGAATTGATGGCCTATTGATGGATGAAATACATTTATGAGTGCCTGGCTGTCTGACTGGGATATTTTACACACCAGAGCTACATTAATGTAATCTTTCTTTTTTTTTTTATTTTTAAATTTTTTTTTAACGTTTATTTATTTTTGAGACAGAGAGAGACAAAGCATGAACGGGGGAGGATCAGAGAGAGGGAGACACAGAATCTGAAACAGGCTCCAGGCTCTGAGCTGTCAGCACAGAGCCTGATGCGGGGCTCGAACTCATGGACCGCGAGACCATGACCTGAGCCGAAGTTGGCCGCCCAACCGACTGAGCCACCCAGGCGCCCCAATGTAATCTTTCATAAATTCATATTATGAAATAAATTTATATTTTGAAGTAAAAGCATCTTTGTCCCTGAGAAGTTATTTTTCCTCCATTTAGAAGAGAAACTTAAAAAAAAAGTTCTATATATAAAACAACCAAGGATAGAACCACAGTGCTCATTACTTTATGCAATGGATCTCAAACTATAATTTGCATTGAATCACTTGTAGAGCTTGTTAAAATGTATATTCATGGTTCATACTCTACAGAGACTCCAATTCAATAATCTGAGCAGAGGATCAGGAATCTGCATTTTTATCAAGAAGCCTACATCCTGACACAGGCGCTGCAAGAATCATAGTTTAATAATCACAGAGAAACCAGTAGCCTACATTACGTCCTTCTAAAGACTCATCGTTGAGCCATGTCTACAATCAGCCATCAGCTTTTGGGTTGTAAGGTATCTTCTAGTAGCAGCTTCTCTCTAAATGTTGGGCTGATAATATTTATTTTATATGTAGATAAGTATATACATGTATCTCCATATAGATGTATCATTAATACCTCCTCTTCAAATGCATACATAAATGGATAAAAACTCCTAATCAGTCACTGAATGACTATCCAAGTTAAGGCAAACTAAATACTTTGAATCTCAGTTTCCTCATCTTTAAAATGGTTTACAATGCTGCCTCATAGAATTATGGTGAGGATTGAAGGAGCAAATATATATACAATGCATTTAGCTCAATAGCTAGTGAAGAATAAAAAGTTCAGTAAATAATATTAGTGTTAAAGTATAGGCGTGAAGACAGTACAATCCTGTGATGCTTTCCATTTGTAAAGAAGTTGCATTATGATTTCTAGATCTCTTTCATCTACATTATGTCATTATATTCTCACAATGTGTATGTGAAATAGAGGGTATAGGATATGTTCCGATTTATAAGTAAGATTCAACTTCTGACTGCTGTCATGAGCGTTTGCTCACAGACTGAGTAAAACAAAATAGGAGCCTCAATGCAGCTGAAAGAGTAGGACTTTCTTTTGCCTTTTGAATCCAAGAAATTAGTGTGCCCCAGAATGCCACTGTAAAGTCAGAGTTCATGGTGACTTTCAAATTTATAGGATGACTTTCAAATTTATAGCTCACTGGTTAAGAGCTTAAGGTTTTAAGGGCACCTGGGTGGCTTAGGTGTCTGACTCTTGATCTTGGCCAGGCCATAATCTCGTGGTTTGTGAGATCAAGCCCCATGTCAAGCGCTGCACTGACAGTGTGGAGCCTACTTGGGATTCTCTCTCTTTCTGCCCCTCCCCTGCTCACTAGCTTGCACTCTCTCTCTTTCTCGAAATAAATATTTTTTAAAAAAGAGTTTAGGTTTTAGAATAGACAAATTTGGTTCCACCACTTTCACAGTTGTGTTAACAATGTTATTTAAGTCTTCAAAGCTTCAAGTTCCTCTTGTAAAAATAAGGCTAATAAAGCAATGACTAAATAAGATCATTTGCATAATAGTAATAATATCTAATATTTATTGAAGCTTCCATAAAATACTTTTCACAGTGCATAGCAGGGTAATGCTCAAAACAGAGCTGGTGTATAAGCCACCCACTCACGTATGCTACAAGCACCACTAATGTTTGGAGCTCTTATTACAGTTGCCAACTCAAAGAGTAAAACAATAAATTTGTTCCTAATGTGAAAAGATAGCTAATGGACAAATGATCAGTCACCATTATAAGTACTTACTTTATTAGAAAACAGAGTAAACATGTAGAGTCCCAGATCAGAAAATAACTCTATGGCAAGGTCAGCTTTCTGCCCTGTGGAAGACCTTGTCTCTTCTCTAGAGATTGCTATGATCCTTTCATTTTACTCCAAAGAAAGACTTTCACTTGGGGAATTTCTTTGTAGAGTTCCGTGGTTTTATCCCAAATGCTCTTAGTCTGGAAAATTACTTTGTATTCTTATGTTTAATATTCTGAGTTTCTGTTAAAGATGGAATTTTTGCTGAGTTAAAGGATCACACAGTTCTTACAGGTCCCAGTTTGGCACCAAACTTTAATCTTTTGTGGCTTTGAGTTAGTCTTGGCAGAGCACTTCTAGAGTAGGAGGATTTTTAATGTTTTTTTGTTTGTTTGTTTTGTTTTTTAACAAGGCACTTTAAAGTGTTCATTTAGGCTCAGACCAAAGTAAACTGACCACTCTATTCCCATGAATTTTAGAGGGACAAGGGTTAGAATTCACGGGAAAATGTGGTAAGCAAACCTACTGAGAATTTAGTTGATATTGTGGGTTGATACTATAAAGCAGAAGGAAGACTATGGTGTTACTAAAAGAAACTTTCTCACAAAGACTTTTTTTTTTTAACTTTCCACTACACTATGCTCCCATAATACTAGAGGTGTTTTGAATATATAAATATACATGTTTACATAAACACACACACACACACACACACATACATATATATACTTTGTACCAATGCCAAAAGTTGAGTGATAAAAATTGATACTTTCCTCAATATGAAATCATAAAATGAACTTCCAGTATAAAAGAATAATTCTAAAATTTTTATTGAAAATGGCAGTGAAAATTTTAAAGTCTAACATGACAGTGAAGAACCATAATTTTCCAAACACTGTCAGCTGCTAATAGGTCCTACAGTGACTATACAGCATATTTGTCTTGCTAAGTAGACATTGATCTGAAGTAAGTGAAAGTAATATTTTCTCACAATACTTTTTTTCTCTTCTACATAGCTTTTCTTATTATTTATTATGTCTGAAAACTATATATGATTTTGGAACTTTTCATCATCAGGAATATTTGAGATGGAAAACTGATATTCTGCTTTTAATTCTTGCTCATAAGTTGTGATGAATTTCCGATGAGACTTTTTCTTGAGAGAACTCATATCTCAAATATAGTTTAAAGGTTAAAAATTAAATATGTCTTATAATGGTAACATTGTTTATTATTATGATAAATTTTAGTATCCAATAATTCTATAAAGATTAAAAGAATAATACTACTTTATTTCTACTGTATTCTATCTTTTGAATCATGTAGTCATTATTTTTCAAAATCTTCTTAAATCTATCTAGCTAGGGTAGCTTTTCTACTATTAACACCCCAGTGAAGTTTCTTATTTTGTTAACTATTCTTTTTTATTGAGACATAATTGACATATAGCATTGTATAAATGTAAAGTGTTGATTTGATACATTTATGTGTTGCAATATGATTCCCACTATAGCATTAGCTAATACCTCCATCATATCACAAAATTATAATTTCATTTTGTGTTTAGAACATTTAAGATGTAGTATCTTAAGTTTAATGACTCCAACTTGTTACATTCACTTATTAAGTATTTACTATAATCCTTAAAAAAAAAAGCTAATTATCCCATCTGGGCTTCAAATAAAGTGATTTTAATGAGTAAAAAAAAAGTCTAGTCTCTTAGCAACCCTGAAGTATGTAATACAGTATCATTGACTATAATCACAATGCTGTGCATTAAATCTCAAGAATTTATTCATCTTCTAACTGCAAGTTTGCACTCTGTGATCATTATCTTCCTAATTACCCCACCTCCCAGCCACTGGAAACAACTATTCTATTCTGTTTCTAAGAATTCAGCTTTTTTGGGTTCCATTTTTTAGTGAGATATGTCCTTCTTTGTCTGACTTATCTCACTTAGCATAATGCCCTCAAAGCCAAATGGCAGGATTTCCTTCTTTGTCAGAGTTGAATAATATTCCATTTTATACATTTACCACATCTTCTTTAGGGATACTTAGATTGTCTCCATATCTTGGCTATTGTAAGTAATGCTGCAATAAACATGGGAGTACAGATATCTTTTCAATATACTGTTTTCATTTCCTTTGGATATATACCCAGAAGTAGAATGCTGGATCATTAGGTAGTTCTATTTTAATATTTTCAGGGAACTTCATAATGTTTTCCATAATGACTGAACCAATTTACATTCCTGCCTTTGTCTTGTTCTTGATCTTAGAGGAAAAGCTTTTAAACTGTGACCATTGAGTATGATGTTAGCTGTGGGCCTAACATACATGGATTTTATTATGTTGAAGTACATTTTCTTCTACATCCAATTTGTTGAGAGCTTTTATCATGAAAGAGGTTGAATTTTGTCTACTACTTTTTCTATTATGCATCTATTGAGCTGATCATATTATTTTTATCATTTGTTCTATTATTGTGATGTATCATATTTATTGATTGGGATATAAGTAGCCATCCTTACATCCCACGGATGGGTCCCACCTGATCAGGGTATATGATCCTTTTGTTGTTGTTTTATTGCTTTTTTTAAACATTAATCAAAATGGCTAGCATTTATTAATCATTCATGTTATATCGGGTTGAGTGTTTAACATGGATTACTAGGGCTTATAAAAACCCTGGTATATGATCATTTTAATGTCCTGTTGAATTAGGTTTGCTAGTATTTTGTTGAGAATTTTCACATTTCTATTCAAAAAGGATATTGCCCTGTAGTTTTCTTTCTTGTAGTATCCTCATCTAGCTTTAGTATCAGGATAATGCTGTCGTGTAAAATGAGCTTGGAAGTGTTCCCTCCTGTTTAATTTTTTGAAATAGTTTGAGAAGGATTGGTGTTACTTCTTAAGTGTTTGGTAGAACTTACAGGGAAACCATCTGGTCCTGGGCTTTTCTTTGTTGGGACATTTTTGATTATTGATTCAGTCCCTTTGCTATTTAATTATTCAGTAGGTTATATTTTTTTCTAGAAATTTATTCATTTCTTCTAAGTTATCCAGTTTGTTGGTGTTCAATTATTCTTTATTTTATAATTGTTTCTTTTTATCTTTTGTATTTCTGTGGTGTCAGTTATAATATCTCCTCTTTCATTTCTGATTTTACACATTTTAATCTTCTTTTTTTTTCTTAGTATAGCTACTGTTTGTCAACCTTGTTTATCTTTTCAAGAAACCAGATTCTAGATTCTTTTGCCTTTGCTACTGTTTTTCCCGTCTCAATTTCATTTATTTTCATTCTGATTTCTGTTATTTCCTTCCTTCTGCTAACTTTGGGTTTGGTTTATTCTTTTTCTAGTTCCTAATAGTTTATAGTTAGGTTGTTCATTTGAGATATTTCTTTTTCTTGTTTTTTTTTTCTTTTGAGAGAGAGAGAGAGCAGAGGAGGGACAGAGAGAAAGAGAATCCCAAGCAGGCTCCATGCCATCAGTGTAGAGCCTGACCTGGGGCTCAGTCCCACAACTGTGAGACTGTGACCTGATCTGAGACCCAAGAGTCAGATGCATAACCAAAGCAACCCAAGAATCCTGAGATCTTTTTCTTAATGTAGGCATTTATCACTTTAAACTTTTCTCGTAGAACTGCTTTTGCTGCATCTTATAAGTTTTGGTATATTGTGTTTCCATTTCATTTGTTTCAGGATATTTTTGGATTTCTCTTTTGATTTCTTCTTTGATCCATTTGTTGTTTAGGAGTATGTTGTTTAATTTACACACATTCATGAATTTTCTAGTTTTTCTCCATTATTAATTTCTAATTTTATACTATTGTCAGAAAAGATGCTTGTATCATTTCGGTTTTCTTAAATTTGTTAAGACTTGTTTTATGAGTGTACATATGATGTAACCTGGAAAATGTTTTATGTGCACTTGAGAAGAATATGTATTCCACTGCTATTGTGTGGAATATAATGTAGATGTCTGTTAGGTCCATTAGATCTAAAGTTCCAGTCCGTTGTTTCAGTATTGATTTTCTGTCTGGATGATCTATCCATTGTTGAAAGTGAAGTATTAAAGCGTCCAACTATAATTGTGCCATTGTCTATTTTTCCCCTTACATTTATTAGTACTTAATATATTTAGGTGTTCCAGTGTTGAGTGCATAAATATTTACAGTTTTTATTCCCTCTTAATGAATTGACCCCTTTATCATTATATAATGATCTTCTTTATTGCTTGTTACAGTTTATGACTTAAAGTCTATTTTGTCTGATATAAGTATAGCCACCCCTAATTTCCAAATGCATGGAATATCCATTTTCATCCCTTCACTTTGAGCTTATGTGTGTCCTTAGAGGTGAAGTGAATCTCTTGTAGGCAGCATATAGTTTGGTCTTGTTTTTTCATTGTTTTTTCATTCAGCCACTCTGTGCCTTTTGATTAAAGAATTGAAAACATTTAAGTAATTATTAATGGGTACTTACTTCCTGATGCCATCTTTTTAATTTTTTTCTGGCAGTGTTGCAGTTCCTTTGTTCCTTTCTTCCTCTCTTTCTTCCTTCCTTTGTGAAGTAATGATTTTTCTGTAGTAGTGTGGTTTCATTGACTTCTCTTTGTCCTTTGTATACTTACTGTAGTTTTTTGCTTTGTGGTTACCATGTGTTGCAATTAGGGAGGACCAACATAAAACATCTTCTAGATATAACAGTCTATTTGAAACAGATAGCAACTTTGATCACATACAAAAACCCCTCTCCCCAACATTTTATGTTTTAACATCATAATTTACCTCTTTTTATAATGTGTATCTAATAATTAATTATTACAGCTATAATTATTTTTAATACTTCTGACCTTAAATTTTACACTAAAGTGATTAACAGACCATTGCATTACAGTATAGAGTATTCTGAATTTAACTATGTACATACTTTATCAGTATGTTTTATATTTTTATGTTAATTTTATATATTTGCTTCCTTTCATTTCAGTTTTAAGAATTCCTGTTAGCATTTCTTGTAAGGCAGATCTAGTAATGACAAATTCCGTCAGCTTTTGTTTGTCTGGGAAAAATCTAACTCTCCTTCATTTTGGAAGAACAACTTTGCCAGCTCAAGTATTCTTGGTTGGCAGTTTTTTTCTCTTTCTGTACTTTGAATGTATTATCTTACTCCCTCCTTACCTGCAAGATTTCTGCTGAGAAATCCACTGATAGCCTTATGGGCATTCCCTTGTATGTGAAGAATTTGAATTTCTTCACCTCATGAACTTGGATGTCTAGATCTCTCCCTAGATTTGATAAGTTCTCAGTCATTACTTCTTAAATTTGCTTTCTGTCCCTTTATCCCTCTCTTCTCCTTATAGGGCTCTAATAAGACCTATATTGTTTCTATTAATGATGTCCTATTATTCATATAGGCTTTCTTCACTCTTTTTCATTCTTTTTCTTTGTTCTCCTCTGACTGGTAATTTTATATGACCTACCTGTCTTCTACTTTATAGATTCTTTCTTCTGTTTGATACAGTGGTCTATTGATGCTTTCTATTGCATTTTTTTTTAATTTTATTCATTGTATTCTTCAGCTCCAGAATTTCTGTTTTTTGTTTTTATGATTTCTCTCACTGTTATACTTCTCATTTTGTTCAGGTATTGTTTTCCTGATTTTATTGAACTTTCTTTGTATTTTCTAATAATAGGTTACTTAGCTTCCTTGAAACAACTATTTTGAATTCTTAAGCAAATTGTAGCTCTCCATTTCTTTGGGAAATGGAAAATCATTGTGTTCCTTTGGTGGTGTCAGGTTTCCTTGATTTTTCATGCTCCTTAAAGTCTTGGAATACTATCTGTATATTTAAAGTAATAGTCACCTCCTCCTGTCTACTGACTGGCTTAGGGATAAAAATACCTCCATCAGCAGTATTAGAGATTCTGAGGCATTCTCAGGCCTTTTCAATGGATATGCCTGCTCCCCACTTCTTGTCCCCTTGGAAATTCCTAAGATTGTATGCCTTCTCTTGCAAAGCCAGATGCTGACAGCTTCTTGTTTGCTTGCTTTCCCTAGAATAGTGCTCAGTTTTGTGTGTTGTCTCCCAGTCCTACAGAGTCAGGCAAGCCTTTTATGCATGTATATGCTCATTAGCTGTCTGCAGAGACTTGTTTCCACTACCCCTGGGGTTGGTGGGTGTGGGTAAGTCATGTAGAATGTTGGGGTGTCCCTGGGCCACCTAAGGGGAGATCTGCAGGCAAGATGTCCCCAGCAGCTCATGAGTTGGCTTCCTGCCATGCAGTTAATAGAATCTGCATTCCTTTTTTTATGTTCCATTCCAAGCCCTGGATGTTGTTCTCCAAGCCACTCCCTGCCCTGCAGTTATGTAGCATGCCTCAGTATTGTGGATGGGGTAAAAAAGAAATAGGTATCTTTAGCAGCTTCCAACCCAGCTGAGAAAGTGACACTGTTTCTCTTACTTTCTTCAATCCATCCTATCTTAGAATTTTTTTGCTCTAACAGTGTGCTGGAACTTTTCCACTGGACCCTTGGACTTCCACAAAGGCACTCTTATATATGAATGATTGTCTAGATTGGTGTGCTTTGAAAAGAAGATGGTAGAAAGCTCCTATTTCATCTTTTTGATCCCTGTCTAACTCTGACTTTGCTTTTTTTTTTTTTTAATAGTGATGTTACAATCACATTTTGTGTTAATTGATGTGGGTTGTTTGCTGAAAAGTGGCAAAATAAAACAAGTAGTTATGTAATTTTAAAAAGGACACTAGGTGTTAATTGAGTTGTAAACACTGTGTTTAGTGCTGTTCAGTAAGGATTAAATGACTTAGCCAAAATTATAGGTGTAGTGTGAATGGGGAATCCAGAATTTGAGTCTAGGCAGTTTGATTCTAGAACTATGCTTCTGAGTATGATAGCCTTTTGCCATATATAACTACTTAAATTTGAATTAAATTATATAAATAGAAAATCATTTTTATCACTGCTATATTGCAAGTGCCCAATAGCTACACATGCCTACTGGCTACCATATTCTGTTTGAACAGTAAACAGAGTATTCCCATTTTTGCAGAAAGTTCTATTAGATGGCACCACTCTAGAAGGAAAATTCTGAGCATCTATACTGTACCATGTCACGTGTGCTTTTATATACCATTGTCAAATTATTAAAGCAAATTTATTCTCAAAGATTTAATTTTTCCTTCTGTGCAGATAACCATTACAAGTATCTCTCTAGCTTGGCAATTTTCCTAATTATCAATACCACATTTCCATCTGTATGCCAGGTATGTTCACTTGGACAGTCCAGTATCAACCCAAACATATTTTTAAATTGAATATCACCTGCTCCCCAAAATCACCTCCCTCTATTGACTTGCCCATTTCCATCTTTGCTTCTCATTTATTTCATATAATGAAGCTTAGTCATTGAATTTTTATTTTTTGTTCCTTCTTTATCGTTCTATGAATCTATATCCTGTCAACCTTCCCTTAAAAATGTCTCTCAAATATGACTTTTCTACTGCTATGACACTGCACCATAATGAATGTACTTGAATCTTGTTTTTCCCCAAGTCCTTCCAGTCTACCCATGATATGAGATCAATAATACCAAATACCATATATATACAATGGAGTATTACTCGGCAATCAAAAAGAATGAAATCTTGCCATTTGCAACTACATGGATGGAACTGGAGGCTATTATGCTAAGCAAAATTAGTCAGAGAAAGGCAAATACCATATGACTTCACTGCTTTGAGGCATTTAAGATACAAAAAAGATGAACATAAGGGAAGGGATGCAAAAATAATATAAAAACAGGGAGGGGGACAAAACATAAGAGACACTTAAATATAGAGAACAAACAGAGGGTTGCTGGAGGGATTGTGGGAGGGGGGATGGACTAAATGGGTAAGGGGCATTAAGGAATCTACTCCTGAAATCACTGTTGCACTATATGTTAACTAACTTGGATGTAAATTTAAAAATTAATTAATTTTTTAAAGAGTAATACCAAATACCAGTGGCTGTGTCCCTCTCATTGTCAGAAAATTATATTTGCCCTTAAAAATTGATTAAATGCCTTCTACAATCTTATCTACCTTATTTGTTTATCCATTTGTGCATAAACTGTTCATTCTAACCAGACTGGTCTGATTCCTGTGTTATTACATAATTCACCTTTGCAATCCTAAAATATTCTTGTTCCTCCTCCACACATCTTCACTTATTGAAATCTTAACCATACTTTAAGGACTAACCTCAGGGCCCTTCTTATCCATGGAGTGAAACCATTTTAAGTCATAATGTTCTTTTCACTTGCTAGAGTAGTCACTCTATGTACTAGTCATCATATAAGCTCCTGTCGTACTAGCTGGATTAGGGTTCTTCAGAGTAACAGAACCAATAGGTTATATATATCCCATTGGGTTTATCTGTGTATATAGGCATCTGTATATCTGGCTGTGTGTGTGTGTGTGTGTGTGTGTGTGTGGAGAGAGAGAGAGATTGATTTTAAGGCATTGACTTACATAAGTATGGTGACTGGCAAGTCTGAAATCCTCAGAGCAGGCTAGAAGGATGGAAATTCTAGGAAGAAGTTGATGTTTTGAGACTGAAGGCCATCTAAAGCCAGAATTTTTTCCTCTTCAGAAGACCTCAGCCTTTTCTCTTAATTCCTCTAACTGATTAGATGAAGACTACCTACATTATGAAGGGTGATCTGCTTTACTAAGACTCTACTAATTTAAGTGTTAATTACATCTAAAAAGTACTTTCACAAGAACAGTTAGATGGGTATTTAATCAAACAACTAGAGGCCATTGCCTAGCCAAATTGATACATAAAATCAACCATCTCTTTGGATTTACATATTTTTAGAGCTCTTAACTCTACAGTCCAGCTAGACATATGGAGGGGGAAAAGGAACAGCATTTGAGAAATTGCAGTATACAAATATTACAGGATATGAAAACAGTTGGAGGGGTGCCTGGGTGGCTCAGTCGGTTGGGCAGCCGACTTCGGCTCAGGTCATGATCTCGCGGTCCGTGAGTTCGAGCCCCGCATTGGGCTCTGTGCTGACAGCTCGGAGCCTGGAACCTGTTTCGGATTCTGTGTCTCCCTCTCTCTAACCCTCCCCCGTTCATGCTCTGTCTCTCTCTGTCTCAAAAATAAATAAATGTTAAAAAAAAAATTAAAAAAAAAAAAAACAGTTGGAGCTTGTGAAGAGTATAAAACACTCCTCCATTTCAACGTTTATTTATTTTTGGGACAGAGAGAGACAGAGCATGAATGGGGGAGGGGCAGAGAGAGAGGGAGACACAGAATCGGAAACAGGCTCCAGGCTCTGAGCCATCAGCCCAGAGCCTGACGCGGGGCTCGAACTCACGGACCGCGAGATCGTGACCTGGCTGAAGTCGGACGCTTAACCGACTGCGCCACCCAGGCGCCCCAACACTCCTCCATTTCAGAAAGAAGAGCATTATGAAGAAAAAGGAAACAAAAAAATTTTTCTGAAATTTGTTCATATACAACAATAATCTCCCTACTAATACTTTCTACTACTAGTAGTATGTTCCTTTCGGTGTTTCTATAAAGTTCATATCTTCTTTTATCTAATCAGAAATCCTGTTTTCCATCCAACCAGTCTCTTTTAGCTATGCATCAGATTATTCTAATCCAGCCTGCTTAATTAAGTGCCACTCAGAAAATTTATTTCAATAGTGATATTTTGTCATATGACTTTCCCTTTTGGCATATGAAGTCAGAATTTTTCTTAAAAGCAAGATCCCTTGTAAACAAAATATTTCTTTCTAATTTTATATTTCTTTGTATCCTCTGTATTACTTGATATGATAACTTCTGCATAGTTATTAATCAGTAAGGACTGGCTGACTGACAGGTTCTGCTTTGGCTACATAAGGTGTTCTGAGTTCTATTCTCACATTACCTGTTGATTTTTGAACATTACTACTTGATTATCTCATCAGTATCTCACACCTGACATGTTTCAAACCAATCCCCTGTTCCTTTTGAAACATTGGATGATATGGAGGAACAAAAGGACAGCCATCATGACCATCCTATATCTTCCCATATAATGATGACCTCCACACTGTCCTATTATTTTCTTTCATCTTGTATTCCTTTGCCTCAGTGCACTTTTTCTCTCTACCATATAAATCATACTCTCTGTGCCTGGGATACTCTTCTTGATCTCTATATGGCAACTTCCTTCTTGTAATTCACCTTAAACATTATCTTCTCTAAGAGGCTTTCTCTGACTAGACAGTATATCTACTACATTATTCTTTACGATATTGCCCTGTTTTAATTCTATGGCTAAAACTTACCAGTATGTCATTTTTTAAAATGTACTCCATGCAGGGCACCTGGGTGGCTCAGTCGGTTAAGCGTCCAACTTCAGCTCAGGTCATGAGCTCAAGGTCTGTAAGTTTGAGCCCTGCGTCAGGCTCTGTGCTGTCAGTTCAGAGCCCGGAGCTTGCTTTGGATTCTGTGTCTCCCTCTCTCTCTCTGCTCCTCCCCAATTCACGCTCTGTCTCTATCAAAAAAATGAATAAACATTAAAAAACGTTTTTTTCATAAATAAATAAAATGCACTACATGCGATTCTGATACCAGAGGTCCTTTGTTCACACTTTAAAACCTTGCTGTGGATAGTAGATAAGAACAATGTGTTACCATCACAGTGCATTTTTAACTTTATTTTTATATTCTTAGTTTTAACAGAAAGAAAACTTCCTCTAGAGAATTAGTGCCTTCTATTTACCAAGACTTTTTGTTAAATACTTTAGAGTTGTGCTTCTCCAAATTTTACATGCACACAAACCACTTGGAGAATCTTGTTAAAATATTCAGTAGTTCTAGAGTGGGATCCAAATTCTGCATTTCTGGAATGGATTTTATTTTTTTTAATGTTTTATTTATTTTTGAGAGAGAGAGAGAGAACGAGCAGAGAAGGGGCAGAGAGAGAAGGGGACAGAGGGTCCAAAGAGGGCTCTATGCCAACAGCAGAGAGCCCGACATGGGGCTCAAACTCACAAATCGTGAGATCATGACCTGAGTGAAGTTAGTCATTCAACCGACTGAGCCACCTTGGCACCCTCTGGAATGGATTTTATTTATTTATTTTTTTAATTTTTTTTTCAACGTTTATTTATTTATTTTTGGGGGGGGGACAGAGAGAGACAGAGCATGAACGGGGGAGGGGCAGAGAGAGAGGGAAACACGGAATCGGAAATAGGCTCCAGGCTCTGAGCCATCAGCCCAGAGCCTGACGCGGGGCTCGAACTCACGGGCCGCGAGATCGTGACCTGGCTGAAGTTGGATGCTTAACCGACTGCGCCACCCAGGCGCCCCTGGAATGGATTTTAAAAAGTATGATTCAGTACAGCCATTGTAGAAAACAATATGGAAGTTTCTCAAAATATTAAAAACAGAACTACCATATGATCCAGCAGTTACCTTTCTGGGTATATATCAGAAGGAAGTCAAATCACTATCTTGACATATCTCTACCCCCATGTTCATTGCAGCATTATTTACAAAAGCCAAGAAATGGAAGCAACCTAAAGGTCCATCAACAGATGAATGAATAAAGAAAATGTGGTGTATATTCACACACACACACACACACACACACACACACACACACACACATGATGGAATATTATTCAGCCATAAAAAAGGAAGTCCTCACAAAAGGTAAAACCAATTTATGATGAGTCTTGAAGGAACTATGCTAGATGAAATAAGTCAGACAGAGAAAGACAAATATTGTGTGATCTCATATGTGGAATCTAAAAAAATATTAATTGCTTTTCTAGCCACTAACAATCAGGAAAGAAAATTAAGAAAACAATTCCATTATAATATTATCATAAAATACTTGGAAATAAACTTAGTCAAGGAAAGAAGACAGAAATGAATGAAAAGGCATTCTATGTTCATGGACTGGAAGACTTATAATATTATTAATATGACTGAAAGTGATCTACAGATCTAAGAGGACTGAAAGTATTACTGAAAGTGATCTACAGATTCATGTAACCCGTATGAAAATCCCAATAACATTTTTTTGCATAAATAGGAAAACCCATCCTAAAAATCCTATAGAGTTTTAATAGCAAATAAAAAAACAATCTTTAAAAAGATAGCAAATAGCAAAAATAGCAAATAGCTGAACAATAGCAAAACAGTAGCAAAATGGCAAAGAGCAAAGATAATCTTGAAAATAGCAAAAACAATCTTGAAATTTCAAGAACAAATTTGGAAGAGTCACACTTCCTGATTTCAAAATATATTACACAGCTATAGTAATCAAAAGAATGTAGAACTAGCATAAAGACATATAGACCAATGGAATAAAGTAGCCCCAAAATAAGCTCTCACATATATGATAAAATGATATTCAACAAGGATGTCAAGACCATTCAGTGGAGAAAAACAGTGTTTTCAATAAATGGTGCTGGCAAAACTTGATATCTACATATAAAAGAATGAAGCTAGACCCTTTATTTTACACCATGTGGAAATATTAACTCAAAATGGTTTAAAGATCTAAATGTAAGTGCTAAAACTATCAAACCTTTAGGAAAAAAAAAAACAGAGAAAAGCTTTACGACATTGGATTTGGTAATAATGTCTTGACTATGATACCAAAGCCCAGGCAATAAAAAGCAAAAATAGATAAATTTAACATCATCAAAATAAAAAACTTTTGTGCATCAAAGGCTACAATTACAAGACTGAAAAGACAACCCACAGAATGGGAGAGAGTATTTGCAAATCCTATAATCTGATAATGATTTAATATCCAGAATACATAAGGAACTACAAGTTAAGTATAAAAAAAAAATGTTTAAAAATTTTTTTTTTTCCAACGTTTATTTATTTTTGGGACAGAGAGAGACAGAGCATGAACGGGGGAGGGGCAGAGAGAGAGGGAGACACAGAATCGGAAACAGGCTCCAGGCTCTGAGCCATTAGCCCAGAGCCTGATGCGGGGCTCGAACTCCCGGACCGCGAGATCGTGACCTGGCTGAAGTCGGACGCTTAACCAACTGCGCCACCCAGGCGCCCCTAAAAAAAAATGTTTAATGGGCAGTGACTTAAATACACATTTCTTCAAAGAAGACATACAAATGGCTAATGAATACATTAAAAGATGCTTAATATGGGGCGCCTGGGTGGCGCAGTCGGTTAAGCGTCCGACTTCAACCAGGTCACGATCTCGCGGCCCGTGAGTTCGAGCCCCGCGTCAGGCTCTGGGCTGATGGCTCAGAGCCTGGAGCCTGTTTCCGATTCTGTGTCTCCCTCTCTCTCTGCCCCTCCCCCGTTCATGCTCTGTCTCTTTCTGTCCCAAAAATAAATAAATGTTGAAAAAAAAATTTTAAAAATAAAAAAAAATAAAAGATGCTTAATTTCAGTAGTCATTAGGGAAATGCAAATCAAAACCATAATGAGACCACTTTATACCTGTCAGGATTACTATTATCAATAAACTAGAAAATAAAAGTATTGGTGAAGATATGGAGAAACTGGAACTTTTGTGCTCTGCTGGTAGGAATGTAAAATGGTACAGCTACTGTGAAAAGCAGTATGGCAGTTCCTCAAAAAGGTAAACAGAATTGACATATGATCCACTATTTCCACTTCAACTCCAAAAGAATTGAAAGAGGGCTCCAATATTCATATACCAATGTTCATAGTAGCACTGTTCACAGTCACTAATAGGTGGAAACAATCCAAATGTCCATCAACAAATGAATGGGTAAACAAACTGTGGTATATGTACATATATACTATGCCTTTAAAAGGAAAGAAACTTTGGGGCACCTGGCTGGCTCATTCAGTTAATCGTCCGACTTCATTTCGGCTCAGGTCATGAGCTCTCAGTTCATGAGATCAAGCCCCATGTTAGGCTCTACAGCTGCAGTGTGGAGCCTGCTTGAGATTCTCTCTCTCCCTCTCTCTCAAAATAAATAAATAAACTTAAAAAAAAGGAATGAAACATTGATACATGACATATCATGGATGAAACTTGAAAACATGCTGAATGAAATAAGCCTGACACAAAGGGAAAAATATTGGTACCATTCTACTTATCTGAGATGCCTAGAATAGGCAACTTCATAGAGACAGAAAGCAGAATGGTGGTGACTAGGGACTGGAGAAAAGAAAAAGTGGAAAGTTTTTTAATGGGTACAGAGTTTCAGTTTGGCATTATAAAAAAATTCTGTACTGGTGATGCTTGCACATTGTGTATGTATTGAATGCCACCGAATGGTAACTTAAACATGGTTAAAATATCAAGTTTTATGTATATTCTGCCATAATTTAAAAAAATTAATTCTGCATGTCTAGTAAAGCCCCACGTGTTGCAGATGCTACTGGTCTTGGGACCACACTGAGCAGCAAGGACATAGTATAGAGAAAAAAGTGGAGGGGGGCATGTGAGTTCTTCAGGAGAAGGGAACATATGTTTTTAGTTCTATAAACTAGCAGCTGGTGCAATCTTAATACCTTTTTCAAGGAATTTATGAAGGAGTAAGTAAAGAAATACAATCTAATAGGGTAACTAATAATTGTAATATAAGAATGTGTCAGTGGGGCACCTGCGTGGCTCAGTCGGTTAAGCGTCCGACTTCAGCTCAGGTCACAATCTCGCAGTCCGTGAGTGAGTTCGAGCCCCGCGTCAGGCTCCAGGCTGATGACTCAGAGCCTGGAGCCTGCTTCCGATTGTGTCTCCCTCTCTCTCTGCCCCTCCCCCGTTCATGCTCTGTCTCTGTCTCAAAAATAAATAAACGTAAAAAAAATTTTTTTTTAAATAAGAATGTGTCAGTGAACATGATATAGATTTGAGAAAAGCACAAAATAAAATTAAAGACACTACATCTTTAAAAAGTATTTCTTTGGCTCAGTGGGGTGTTTTTTGCTCACTTTGTTTCCCATGTGCAGTATGGCATGAAGAACATTGTGTGCTTTACCTGGAAAGTCACCATTGTCATAATCAGATATTACAGCATGATCAGAAAATAAGCTTAGTAAAGCACAGTTTAAGAGTACACTTAGGTATTTGCTGAGGAGAGAAACCACACACAATTTTGGTTTAAATGAACAGATCATGTACTCACTGAGGTAAGCCCAAATTGTTTTGATTTCTTTTTATGAATTTGTAAGGCTTTTAGTATAGCTGTTAATTTCTGTAAAATTCAAATGATTGGTAGAGTCTATTTTATTATTTCCCTTACATATATGTCAAATAACTGGAGATAATGTAAAGTCAAGTATGGCAGTTGTAAATTTTTCTTATGCGAAATTATGACCATTGATTTATGAAAAAGGAAAAGTATGCCAATGTATTCATATCATGCTTTATTTATCAGCCACTAAAAATTGACTCATTGAGCCTTATTCCTTCATGGAGAAGCTTACTATTAAAAACGGTACTGTTTGTTTGCTTTTTTCGGACACTTGGGTAATATTTCATTAATTAGTAACTCTACTCTGCAATTTAAAGCCATATTATTTATAATTATATCAATATAGGCAATATGGTATATTTCCTAACAAGTAAGATTCAGTCAAAATATCTCTACATTTGCAATGAAATGAAAATTTATGTACATAATTCCAATCTTAAGACAGGCTAAGATTCTGAAGTATCATCCCAAGGAAGTATACATTATTCTTAATATAATTTTAATGATGAATGGGTTTTCAAAATATTCTAATTTTTTGATAACTGTACATGAGAGAAGCTCTGACTTGCTTATATTTGGTAAATTAGATACCGTATTCCTTCAAACTGGTGGCTAATATGGGTGCCTAGCTGGCTCAGTTGGTTAAGAGGCAGACTTTAGCCCAGGTTATGATCTCACGATTCATGAGTTTGAGCCCTGCATCTGGCTGTGTGCTGACAGCTCAGAGCCTGGAACCTGCTTTGGCATCTGTGTCTCCTTCTCTGTCTCTACCCCTACCCTGGCTTGCACACGCTCTCTCTCCCTCCCTCCCATTCTCTCTCTCTCTCTCTCTCTCTCTCTCTCTCTCTCTCAAAGATAAATAAACATTAAAAACAAATTTCAAACTGCTGGCTAACAGAAACTGTTGCCTCAACTTTTTAAAAAATGTTTATTTATTTTGATAGAAAGAGTGCTAGTGGGGGAGGAGCAGAGAGAGAGAGGGAGAGAGAGAATCCCAGGCAAGCTCCATGCAGTCATCAGAGCCCAACGTGGGGCTCCATCTCATGAAATGTGAGACCATGACCTGAGCAGAAATCCAGAGTCGGTTGCTTAACTGACTGAGCCATCCAGGTGCCCCCTGTTGCATCAACTTTTTATAGAGAAAACTAAACATGAGATACATTTAAAACTGTCATGAATTACAATGAAATCAGTGGCAGTGTAGGAATACAATCCAGTGTCCTGAAAAAACATGCATTGTGCACAGGATCTGGCTTTCCTTTTATTTCATTTCTAGAATTTTTATTAGCTTCAAATCTAAGCTGAGAATAAAGCAACAAAACTGTAAATTCAATGATAAAATCTGAATAAATGAGCTACCTAACCAGATACTTCAATTAGGGTGCAGAGTAGGATGGCAGGGTGAAACTCAGCATCATACTTTTTCAGAAGTTGTTAGGGATGTAAAGAATGCATGGTCATGATATATTTATTAATATTTCAGAAGAATTAAATTGTGAAAAGATGGCAAATTCTGAAAGAGCTGAAGAGATGCAAGAAAATTATCTGAGAAACGGGTAAGCTTTGTCTAGATTCTACTGAAAGCCTTCTGCAATTTCAGATATGCTTTATCCTTTTCAAAGCTATAGCAGAAATGTTTGTAATTTTTTCCAAAAATAGCAGTGCTATTTTTGTGCTGGAATTCAACATAATCAGTGAATTTCTTGTAGCTTACCAGTACAAGAGAAGAAATACCTGAATATTTTCAATTCCGTTCTCTAGGGATCCTTCAGTCTATGTGGTACATTTAATGCAGGAAAATACTGGATTCTGATTATTTTTTTCACTGAATAGATGTCTGTGTGTTTATGTATGTTTGTATGTTAGAAAAATTTCCTATACCTATAATCCATTAATTTACAGATTTAAAATTGAAATAGCTTAAAGTCTATTTGTTTCACTTTTATTATAATAATGGCCTTACATTTAGATGTATAAGCTGTAAAAGTCAAGAGGACCTCTTTTGATAGCTTGTTTCCTTAATGCAGGGCTACAAATAGCCAGAAAGGCAGTTCCCACCATATCTGCTCATGTACTATTTTCTGCTTTAAATTCTGGTAGAAAAGAGACTTTCAAAAGACTACCCAAACCCCCCTTCAGAGGCCTTTCATGAAGGTCAATGAAAGACAGAAATATTTCCCTGAAAAAAATTTCAAAACAGAGCTTACTGAGTCTTAGCTAAAATCAGCATTTGTTGGGGGGATATGGGGAGTTCATGGCTGGCTCAGTCAAGAGGAGCATGCCACTCTTGATCTCAGAGTCATGAGTTTGAACCCCATGTTGGAGGTAGAGATTACTTAAATAATAAAATAAAAAACTTTCAAATCAGCATTTGAGGTAAAGGAAGGGCTTTACAATCTTAAAGCACTTGTTGTCATCTGTGAAACATCTCAGAACAAAATGGCCCAGTATTTAAATGAATTTTTAACCTCAGAGGGAATAAAATTAAGTGACTTGACATTCATCAAAGTTGATGGAGCTATGTTACAAAGCTGGAGAGGAGAGTCAGAAGTTCATCCTTCTGTGATGTCTTTTTTTGAAAACTTAATGTTGCCTTCCAGTCTTCCTTTAATGTATAAGAATGTTGTATGTGTATGTGTCTTTAATTGACAGATTTCTGTGAAAGCAATGAATAAAACCTATAGTTTTCATCTGGACTTGAAATGTGAGCTAAGAAAGGAAATTTTCAGTGGGGGACAAAATTCATGTTATACTTATTTAATGCATACTTAATTGTACTTCTTTCATTAAAAGTTTACATTTCTTCTTGTTACAAATCTTAAAAATTCCAGTCTACCACCTTATACCCATTAAGATGTATGCTATTAAAAATAATAATTAAAAAACAAAATATAACATAGCAAGTATATTAAAAAACAAAATATAACAAGCAAGTTTTGATCTTAGTTATTTACCCAAAAGAATTGAAAGTGGGGATTTGAAAAGATATTTGTATACCCATATTCATAGCAGCATTATTCATAGTAGGCAAAGAGTAGAAGCACTCTGAAAGTGTTCATTGACTGATGAGTGGATGGATGGATAAATAAAATGTTATATACATTCAATGGAATAGTAATCAGCCTTAAAAAGGAGAAAAATTCTGACATGTGCTGCAACATAGATAAACTTGGGTATTTAACCCTACAGAATAGGGTGAATAAACCCTACAGAAAAGAACAAGATACTATATAGTCCTACTTACATGAGGCACCTAAGGTAGTCAGATTCATAGAGAGAGAAAATAGAATGGTAGTTGCCAGAAGCTAGGGCCAAGAGAGAAGAAGGGGAATTACTGTTTAATGGGTATAGAGTCAGTTTTTCAAGGTAAAAGTTCTGTGGATGGATGGTGGTGATGGGAGCACCATATGAATGTACTTAACCAACCGCAATTAAAAAATTTCTATTCCAGAGGTTTGCCTTCAGTTGTTATCCTAACTAATGTAGACATAGCCAGTGACAACTTAGTTTTCCCATTGATTATGATAAAAATCTTGTACTGTATATCCTTAAGCGTGTTTTTAAAATTTCATTGTTGATGCGGATTTGCTATCAAGAATGAGATTTGATAGTTAGGAACAATTTTAATTGGAAAAATCTGCAGTTATATTTACATTGTAACCTTTCCATCTTCAACATTTATTTTCCAGAAAACTACAAGAACTCCCCAAAGTAAGAAAACAAATTGTTGGACCTATTGAGATAGTAAGTGAAATCAGTTAAAAAGTACATATATCATACAATTTTAGGGAATTGTCAGTAGTGCTTAAAATGATTGATAGTTCACATCTATTGTGGGGGGAAGAAGGGGAATTTTATAAGTAATTACAATATTACCTCTCATAGGAAAAAATATAATTAACCCAACGTTTCCATAATAAGGGATAAGAAAAAAAGCACAATATTTACACAATGATCCCAATTTTGCAAAAAAAAAAAAAAGTGTGTGCATGTGTGTGTGATGCATACATTGATAAAAGTCGCTTGGTTATTTTCAAAGTGTATAAATTCTTTTAAATAAAAAATAATTATGTAAATATTTTATAAAACATATACCTAAAAACAGTATGTTAGCATATGTCTTTAGGATTATGTTCAAGGACCATTTTCAGGAATGTGTTCCCAAAACAATTCCTCTACCTACTCTAATCTGTATGTCATTCTGGCTATCAGTGTCATTAGAAATTCACACAAAACAGTACCTGCTTTTTCAAAAGTCAAATTCTAAAAAACCTGGGAAGTAGCAGAACATGACAAACTTTATCAAAGACATAACACATTGTTATGGAGGAAGGTGGATGAACAGATGCCCTCTTATCATCTGTAGTACCAAGTACAATGCTGTGGCAGTTACTCCATAAATATTTATTAGCTATCATATGAATAAATGGTAATACATTAAATTTTTTCAGTCTCCACTCATAAAATATGTACTAAGTTCCTCTTGCTGTTATACAAATCTAATTTCATTTCAATACCACTATACATTTTATCTTGACCTCTCAGTAAGATAAATAATCCATATTTTCAAGTTTTGTTCATGTTTTTGTTTTGGAATAGCATTGTTGGGATCTGATATAGAATAGAATATAAAGCATTCAGTATTTGGCTTTCAATGATTTCTTTCTTCTTTTTTTTCAGTTATCTTTTTCTTATTCCAAACAGACTTACAAATTATTATTATAAATAAGTTTATAGAATAGATACTGTCCCAGCTAGAAAAAAAACAAAGGAATTTAAAATAAGAATGAAAAGTATAATTTATTATATTTGGTGAACTAATTTTTACCACATGGTTACCGTTCACTGCACTTACTTTTATCATCGCTATGATGTTGATAAACCTAAAGAATTGAAAGTTTGAAGTTCAACTGTCTATAAGCCAAGATATTGTCATTGCAGTGTTTCAAAATGTATTAATTTATTTTAGAATCAACCAAATGGAAGGAAGTTTCTGATTCATACCCACATCTATCTGACCTGTGTCACAGATGCATAATTTGTACAGATTTTGCTACTTTATTTTTTTAATTTTTAAAAAATCTTTTAAATGTTTATTTTAGAGATAGACAGAGCTACTTTATAGCAACTTCTTCAACAACCAGCAACAACTTCTTCAAAATACATTGTAAATCGCTAATATCAGGGATCCTTTTTTTTTAATTTTATATATAAAATACTTTTCCATGATTTTATACATTTATTGAGTCCTTAATTTATGAAATAACATTTACTTGATGGCAAAAACTGTAGGTTGGTTTTATTTTTGTTTTTTACAGCTGTAATGCTACTATGTTTTGTTTTCCTCAGTTTCGCTTTGCTGACAGACTGGACATCACACTCATGATCCTGGGATTACTGGCATCACTGGTAAACGGAGCCTGTCTTCCTGTAATGTCACTGATTTTAGGAGAAATGAGTGATAACCTTATTAGTGGATGTCTAGTCAAAACCAATACAAGTGAGCACAGTATTTACTTTTCTATGTTTCTGGGGACTCAAAAGCATTAAATAAAACAAACAGAGAGCTTATAATACAGATTTGTATATTGTCAAACAATATCTACATGATATGTATATAAGTCCTTTATTCTTCCATATTGCCAGGGACTAAGGAACCAAAGTCTGTATTAGTATTTGTCAAAGAAACAGAACCAAAAGGATGTGAGTGCATGTGTATATATTTATAGAGAGAAAGAGAAAGAAATTTTTGTTAAGGAATTGGCTCATGCCATTATGGAAGCTGATATATACAAAATCTGCCAGGTGGGCCAGCAGGCTGAAGTCCCAGAAGAGAACCATTGTTGCAGTTCAAGTCCAAAAGCCATTTCCGTTCATAGTATATAAAAATCATCTGAGGGGCACCTGGGTGGTTCAGTTGGTTGAGCGCCCAACTCTGGATTTCATGGCTTAGGCCATGATCCCAGGGTCATGGGATCGAGCCCCAAGTCAGGCTTTGTGCTGAGCGTGGAGCCTGCTTGAGATTCTGTCTCTCTCCCTCCGCCCCTCTCCCTCACTTGCTTTCTCTCTCAAAAAAAAAAAAAATCATCTGAGACTGAGTGTACCTCAACTTGTCTCTCCAGGAAATTAAATAATTTCCTATCAAAAGTGATCATCGTATCGTGATTTAATCAAAGGCTTGAGCCATTTCAGGGCACTTATTTATAATACACACTTTATTATTTTTTTAATGTTTATTTATTTTCGAGAGAGAGAGAGAGAGAGAGGAGAGAGAGCATGAGCAGGCGACAGGCAGAAAGAGCCAGAGACATGGAATCTGAAGCAAGCTCCAGGCTCTGAGCTGTCAGCACAGAGCCTGACAGGGGGCTCAAACTCACCAGCCATGAAATCATGACCTCAGGTGAAGTCAGACACTTAACTGACTGAGCCACCCAGGAACCCCCATAATACACACTTTAAAAAGAAGAAATCAAAAGTGACAAAATCTCTCAGATCACTGCTTCGAGTTTCATTAATAGTATATAAACATGCATGGGATTGTAGAACATAATGCAGCAAGGAAGCCAAAATGAGCATGCAGAAAATTACGGTACTAGAGACAAATACCCTGAATAAAGATAGGAGGGAAATCTAATAATCAGGCATAGGGGAAAAGGTGTTTTTATATTTCCCATAGTTATAGATGTCTTTCATGTATCATTACCTTTGTGGTATCCTATTTCAGGGTCGTGTTCTTCAAGGTAGCATTCTTTAGAGGTAAATCCAGTAATTTTATGCACTGACATAGTATCCATAGCCTTTTTTTTAATCTGAAGGATATTAAAAATATTAGTAATTCCCTGATTTTATGTTTTCCACAAATTATACAATAAGAAGCATCCTTGTAGCTGTTTATTATAACTGAGATAAATGTGTCATTAAAACTTGGACTGTCTTTTAGACATAAACCTAGCTTTATATACTGTACTCCCCCTCTCTGTCCTATTTAAATTTAAATACTAACATATATCCTCTTGTTTTCCACCTAAAGGCTAATCTTTTAAGTGTCCTAGTCTTGTTTGAGCAGGATAAAGCCATTGCTTCCACTTCTTTGTCTTTTCATGTGATGATCTCCTGTCTACACAATTAATTTTTAGTATTTTAATGATAGAAGTTAAATTAAGGATGCTATTCTGTTTGTTAAACAAATGAAGCCACCAATTCACTGAGTAAATATTTATTGACTGCCAACTGTGTCTCTCTCCAAATGAATGAGTGAAGGAAAGAAGGAGGGAAGGAACAATCTAGCAACCTAAGCCAATATGCTTAGGAATATTCATTTTGTTAGAGCTACTCTATAATTGATTCCCTTACCAGCTTTAGACAGGATGGGCAGAACATAACTACTGATATTGCTTTGAATTTTGACTTTTGATTTTGGTTAGGCCTTCTCCAGGTTTTTTAAATTTCATTGTGTTGTTTGTCAAATGTGGTGAACATTTACCAAACCATACCAAAAGAGGTTTGGTAAAGGTTTAGATAAATACATGGATACTATTGGTACAACATATTATTAAAGAGAAGTGAGGACATTAAATTATATACCTTCAACTTAACATTGATTTTCTGGAGAAATGTAGAAGAGGATTATTTGCTCCAATAAATGAAAATATGAATAATAACTGTCACTGATCAAGGGCCCATTTTTGTGCCAGCACTTAACTTTTGCACATTCTACCTCTATTACTATAATCTCCAAAATGAGAATATGCCATTTTTATGTGATTTTAGGTACCATTTTTACAAACAATGTTTATTCTCTTAATTAGCTCAGTTAATTTCATTAAAACTTTCCACTAGAGTTTAGTACTTCTGTATTAATTCTAATATGTGGAATAAATTGCTTTAAAATGTTTTCTTACCATAATTCCATAAATGGAATAAGGAAAAGATTATTGTTCACATATAAAGATCATAAACATTATCATATGTGATGATGGTGCAGTTATGTAAAAGATGAACAGATGAGATGTCTAGAATTCATTTCAAATGTTTATTGAAAAAGTTTTAAGAAAGAAAATTATGATAGTGGATAGTGGATATTGACCACTGTTTTGTGCTGTTTGTGAAATCACAACCTCGATATAATAATTAATGTATGGTGTATTTTTTACCAGAAGATGTATAGAAAAGTGTACATGTAGAGGCGCCTGGGTGGCTCAATATTTTGGACATCTGACTTTTGATTTCGGCTCAGGTCATGATTTCATGGTCGTGGAATCGAGCCCTGTGTTGTGAATCCCGTGGGATTCTCTCCCTGTCCCTCCTCTGCTCATTTTCCCTTCTCTCTCTCTCTCTCTCTCAAATAAACTTTAAAAAAAACTCTTAGAAGAGTTTACATATAAAATTTATAATCCAAAGATTATTTTAAATACTGTTTTATTATGTTGCCATCCTTGTTTCACCCAACATATTTCAATGAGCTTCACTTAAATTTTTACCATGACTGTTACTTCTAGAATTTTTCACATGAGTTCCTGCTTTTCTTGGACTTTCTAAATTATTCCCTGGGATATCTCAAACTGAATTCTAAATGCATAATCTCAGCAGGAAAGGTGAATTCTATTACTATTACTTACACAACTTTTGTCTGGAATCAGAGATGTCCTAAAGAATTTTTTCCAGATATGAGATACATAGTTAGTATTTCCTTACAATTTTTCACATTGCATGAGTTCTTTTTGAGAGGAGCAATAATAGTTTCAAACTTTAGGTTAGAGAATAGAAAGTTAAGATGATCATAAACCGTAAGATATTAAGTCCATTTTCTTGAGAATGCATTATATTTCATTTGGAGGGCTATGTATGAAACAGTGTGGCCAATTATAAATTAATTGCCTTCATAATTTAAAAAACTGTGTTACAGCAAATCACCAGAATTGTACTCAGTCTCAAGAGAAGCTGAATGAAGATATTACTGTGTAAGTAATGTTAATGTGTTACTGTGTAAGTAATGTAAAATATCAGTATCATGTTTATTGCACGCTGCTTTATTCAGTACTTACAAGAAAAAAACGAAGGTTTCATCATTAATATTACATATAAGTGATTAAAGCAAATGTGTCCTTTTCTTTTTTTTTTTAATATTTATTTATTTATTTTTGAAAGAGAGAGAGAGACAGACTGTGCGTGAGGGAGGGGTAGGGAGAGAGGGAGACACAGAATCCGAAGCAGGCTCCAGGCTCCGTGCCATCAGCAGAGAGCCCGATGTAGGGCTTGAACCCACAAACCACGATATCATGACCTGAGCCTAAGTCAGACGCTCAACAAACTGAACCACCCAGGCACACCCCATAAATGTGTCCTTTTCTTTCATTGGATATACAAAATAGAGTTATTATATAATTTTTCTTCTATTTGAAAGTCACTAAGTTCATAAGCCTTAAATTGTATTTGACAGAATTGTCATCAGTAGAAAATTCATTTTGAGATTTGTATTTTTAGACCAATTTTGCCTTCTAGAACTGAAGGTACATATCCTAAAGACTAAAGAACTTATTTTTTTCTTTTTTTCAAATTACTTTCCTTACAAATCTTAGAGAAAAATGCTACTTCTATAAACTTTAAACACCAAAAAGTCATGTGCAACAAATACTAAAAAGAGTAAAATAATTGTTTAAATGTTTATTTATTTTGAGAGGGAGAAAGAGAGAGAGAGTGTAAGTGGGGGAGGGGCAGAGAGAGAGAGAGAGAGAGAGAGAGAGAGAGAGAGAGAGAAAGAGAGAATCCCAAGCAGGCTCCATGCTGTCAACACAGAGCCCAACGCAGGACTTGAATTCACAAACCATGAGATCATGACCTGAGCCAAAATCAGGAGTATGACACTTAATCAACTGAGCCACCCAGCTGCTCAAATAATGAAATAATTTCAAAAACAATAACAGTAAAGTTTCATTGACTAATTTTGGAGACTAATTATTGAGACTATTATGGTGATGTTGTATTCAAACTAAAAATTGTAAAGTCTGAAGTAAATAATTTATAAGGGCATTCAGTTTTTGTGTTTTATATATTAAATGGTATCATTTCCTCTGTTATGTGTTGAGTTTGTTAAAGCGAAGCTGTTTATTGAGTATATTCAATGGACTTAGTAGTGTCTCACTAAAATTATGAGAGTTTTTGCTACAGACCTAAGTGATCCCTCATTTTACTCCCAAAAGTGAATCCTACATGTTGCACAACCCAAGGGACACCTATCACATTGCAGTGAAACTCTCTGGGCCATAATCCTTGACCTGCCCTGTCCAATATGTTAGCCACAGCTACATATGCCTATTTGAATTTGAATTAATTAAAATTGAATAAAATTACATATTTAGTTCCTCATTTTTAGTCACAGTTCAAGTGTTCAGTAGTCACATTTGGCTGGTGTCATCTTGTCTATCACAGATATGGAATATTTTCTTTGACACAATAAGTTGTATTGGACAGCATGCAGTGTAAATGGCACCCCCTCCAGTTGTACTTTGCTGCAGCCTGAACTCTCTTTGAATGTTGATTCTGTTTTTTAGCAACTCTTACATAAAATTTCTTTATAGTGGGTCTTTTGAAAATTCCTTGTTGAGATCCAGTGTATTGCCTTTTACTGAATTCTATTCTTACAGTATTAAACTGAGGTTCTGATGTATAATGATGAGGTTTGAGCTTTTTACAAAGAATTTTGGAATTTTGAAAAATAGTAGCATCCATTTAAAGAACAGATAATAAAAGGGAGAATAAAATGAAGAGATATGTCTGCATACAGTTATTAAAAGATTTTGAAATTTACAAAGAAACATTCTTAACATTTTTGATCTGTTGTATTTGTTATGCTATTGTTCCTCAAACCGGTGTTCTGTTTTGGGATATTTGAGATACATGAAGAGAAAAGATTTCATGGTCAAACTGATTTTGACAATATCATATGACAACCTCCTTTTGGATATACACAGGACAGATAAGTGTAGTAAAGCTCCATTTATTCCCAGTTGTTACTATTTGACTATAAAACCCATTTTTCCCCAAACACCTAGTAACATCCTGTGGAACTAATGTTTTGATGAACACATTTCTGAGAATCATTACTTTATATCCTCTTTTTTGGATGAGGATAAGGTAAAAATACTTCTTTCAACTATAATCATCAGGAACCAAAGAATTTTATTCTACCTATGTTATTATCTACAGATAATGACTCATAGCTTTATATAAGTTTAATGTTTTTGATGTTCAGCCTGTATCCTTATTTTATTTACCAAATATTCTGAAAATAATTGAATATTTTCTTGTCGAGTCCAAATCATAATGATTAAGTAGTCCCAAGATGATTGATGGTAAATATGATGCCCCCTCATCTGTCAAGGGTTAATTAATTAATTCTGTATGAACTTTTAAGCAAGTTGTTCCCTCCTTTTTGCTACTTCTAATATATCTTTCATAATCTACTTGAAAATGAAGGGGCAAACTAGATTACCAAGGCTGTGTTAGATTTACTTCAGTTGCATTTAATGTAAAACCCATGGTAATAGTTGTTTAACCATGATAGAAATTTATTTCTCTTACATGTAAATATCTGAAAGTTGGTAGTCTAAGGATGAAATATGGTTCAAAAGGCATTAGGGACTCAGCATCTTTCTGTCTTTGTTCTAGTCATAGGACCACATCCATTTTAGCTGGGCATAGTGCCACTTCAAATAAAATGAAGGTTCTCTTATTTAGGAGGAAGATAAAATCGGATATTGGCTGATAGATTAAGTAAATAGCAAATTCTGCTGCATCAAGTAAGGACCTAGAATAATTCCTAAATTGTGTAAAATGGGACTGTTAATATGTGGTACATTTTAAAAGGAGGTGAGTATTCATAGTTAATCGGTCTGAGACATCCTGCATTGAACAAAGTTAATATCTTTAGTTTTTGATTTCTTGATATGTTCACATGTTTCCAAGGAGGAATGACACTAGGTATACAGGGTTTCCCGAATCTATTTGAGAATGCTTTCTCCTCAGAAATATTGCTAGAGTGATTCAGATCATATATTCAGGATTCATATCATGGGTTCAGGATTAAGGTGATGGATTTTTAACCACTTTTTAACTATGGAACCTGTTGGGGAGCTTCTGTAAGCTTCAGTTTCTTCATATGCAAAATGAAATATTAATACTTCCTGAAGATTCAATGATACTCAGATATGTCAAGGGCCTGACATAATATTTAACACAAAATAAATGCTCAATAAATGAAGCTATTAAATCAGCCTTAATTTGCAAGTGGTTTTGAATCAGAAGACTTAGACCATGAAGGTAGTTTCATTTACTGGTGCAAAATAAAGTACCTGGACTTTGGGACTACTGGGGCTTCTTCTTCTGGGTCCCAGGTAGTTTGGAAGTTTGATTACTAGATAAATGAGAGGTAATGACTATAGTATCTTCAATTTGCAATAAGTTGAATGTGTTATTTTCTTTTTTCTTAAGGAAAAGTCTATTAAAAAGTGAATCAGTGCTTTTGTAAAAATTATTTTAATTACCTTTTCTGATTAAGTGCTTAATATTTTCATTGTATATAACATGAAAAGAAAAAATGCACAAAGAAAATTAAATCACTTATAATCCTGCCACTAATGGATAATAAACATTAGTTTTGTTTTTATTATTATAATCTTTTTGCATGTATGAGTACACATACATAATTTTAATATAATTAGAATTATACTGTTTATATGATTTTAATAGCTTTATTGAGGCATAATTTACTTATCATAAAACTCACCAGTTTTAACTGTACACTTCAATGATTTTTAGTAAACTGACAGAGTTGTGCAACCATCATGACAATCTATTTTTAGAACACTTCCATCATTCTGTAAAGATCCCTCCCTTACAGTCAGTCCCCATTCCCACACCCAGCCCCAGCCAACCACTTATCTGCTCTCTATCTCTAAAGATTTATATTTAAGACATTGCATGTGCATGGAAACATAATATGTAGGGCACCTGGCTTCTTTTATTTATTAGCATAGTGTTTTTTTTTTTAATGTTTACTTATATTTGAGAGAGAGAGAGAGAGGGAGGGTGACAATGCATAAGCAGGGGGTGGGGGGTAGAGGGAGATGGAGACACAGGATTCTGTGTCATTAAAAAAAAAAAAAGGCTTGAGTCATTCCAGGGCACTTATCTATGATACACACTTCATTTTGTTTATTTTTTTTAATGTTTATTTATTTTTGAGAGAGAGAGACAGAGAACAAGCAGGGGACAGCCAGAGAGAGCCAGAGACACAGAATCTGAAGCAAGCTCCAGGCTCTGAGCTTGTCAGCACAGAGCTCCACGCAGGGCTCGAACTCACAAGCCATGAGATCATGACCTGAGCCAAAGTCAAATGCTTAATCCACTGAGCCAGCATAGTGTTTTTGAGTTTCATCCATGTTGTAACATATATTAGTAGTTTATTCCTTTTTATTGCTTAGTAGTAATCCATTTCAGGGGTACACATTTTTTTATCTGTTTACCAGTTGATGGGCGCTTAGATTGTTTCTGGTTTTTTACTATTTTAAAAATAATGCTTCTATTAACATCAGTATAGTTATCTTTGTGTGTATATATGTTTTTATTTCTCTTGGGTGTTTACCTAGGTGGAATTGCTGGGTCATATGGTAAGTTTGTGTTTATCTTTTAAAGAAACTGGCTACACCATTTTGTTTTTTCACCAACAATGTATATGGATTCCAATTTCTCCACATCCTTGTCAACATTTGTTTATTGTCTGTCTTTTTTATTATAGCCTTGGTAATAGGTGTCAAGTGGTATCATATTGTGGCTTTAACTTGCATTTCTCTAGTGACTAATAATGAGAAGTTTTTTTCAATACATTTTAAGCATTCATATATTTTCTTTGGTTAAATGTTCAAATATTTAGACTATTTTTAATTGTGCCTTCTCTTATTATTGAATTATGAGAGTTCTATTTTATAAGTTCTGGGATACAAGTTTTTTGTCATATGTATGATTGGCAAGTTTTTTCTTCCAGTTTATGGCTAGCTTTTTCATTTTATTAAAGGTTTCTTTTGAAACACAAAAGTTTTAAGTTTTGATGATGAGGTACAATTTATCAAGTTTTTTTCTTTTATCGATTGTGCCTTTGGATTTGAGAATTCTTTGCCTAACCCAAGATCTTGAAGATATTCTCCTACGTTTTCTTCTAGGACTTTGAATATTTTAGCTTTTATACTTAGGTCTATGGTCCATTTTCAGTTTATTTTTGTGACTGTTATGAGGTAAGATTCTAACTTTTCTGCATGTGACTATATCCATTTGTCCCAAGCACTAAGTCCTTGAAAAACTTATCTATTCTCCTTTCTCAATTTCCTTGGCACCTTTGCTAAAAATCAGCTGTCCAAATGTAAAGGTTTCTGTTCTGTCAGTTTTGTTGCATTTATTGATATGTTTGTTCTTATACTAATATCACACTGTTTTGATTAGTATAGTTTTAGAGAATGAATGGATAAACAAACAAATAAATAAAATCAGGAAATGTAAGTCCTCCAACTTTGTTCCTTTTAAAAATCATTTTGGCTCTTCTGAGTTCTCTTCATTTCTACATACATTTTAGGTTCATCTTGCCAATTTCTGCCAAATAACCTACTGGATTTTTTAGAGGGATTGCATTGATCAGTTGGATTGCATACATCAGTTTGGGGATATTGTCACCTTGAAAACATTTTTGAGTCTTCTAATCCATGAACATGGATTACCTCTCAATTTTTTTAGATCTTTAATTTTTCCAAACAATGTTTTATAATTTCCAGTGTGCAGATCTTGCATTTCTTCTTCTCATTTGTTTTTACAACCCATTTTTACTTATAATATTATAAACATTTTCCCCACAACAGTAAAAAAATTCAGTAAGGTGATTTTCATTAAACCTCTTGTGTTTTATGCTGTCCTTATAAAGCCTCTCTTATTAGAAAACATCCAGTTCTGTTTATTTGCAATATTTTTGTTTTATTAAAGTCACAAATACTGAATTAGAAATATTAAACTGTTGTTCCTAGGTTAAACACAGGGTTAATTAAGTTCCTGTGAGCCTCTGGTCACAACATTTTCATCAGTCAACACATAACCTCATTTTGTGCGTATTAACGTTTAAAGACATCTTATCTAATATATATTGTTGACTCATTAACATTGAACTGATAGTCAATAGCACTATAACTCATTCCTACACAACACTTATCTAACACACATATTTTCTCCATAGGACTCACCACAGCCTTCTTACACTTAGAAACACTAGATAGCCCTTCAGCATGCTGCTTAAGAGTCATTTTAAATAGTGAAATCATCAAGAAAAAATACAAAAATTAGAAAAACGTGGTACTACATATGCCACAAAAAATGACACTTGTTTACAATGTGAGAACTAAAACAAGCAGGCAGAGTGTTGCCTTGTTCAACTTCAGCTGGGATCATCTTTGTTGAGCAACTCAAATTTTTTGGCACTCTATGCATGTCCATGAGTAACAATGAAAACATCTGAGTATTCATTTCAGGGTTAAAAATAAGCCTTAGTGAGCACACAGATTTGCCAACACAGAATCTGGGAATAATGGGGATCAGTTGAATGTTTCTCTCTGTTTTCCTTAGTACTTCACTTTCTTGGCTTTCCACCTACCTCCTTGGCCACTCCTCAGCTTTCTTTGCAGGCTTTTTCTCTTCACCCCAAACTACCATGTTTGGAGAGTACCTGAGCTCATTCCTTGGTCCTCTTATCTTTTTTATCTGCATTTAACTCACTCACACACACACACACTCTCTCTCCCTCTGTGGGTGGTCTCAGTCAATCCTTTAATTACCACTTGTAAGCTGATGCCTTTCAAATTTGCATCTCTAGCCTAGACCCTGTTCCAAGTACTCCTAACTCTCATTTTCAGCTTCTTACTTGATCTCCACTTTTATGTTTACTAAGCATCTCAGTCTTAAAATATCTAAATCAAAACCCTTGATATCTCCTACAGATCTGTTCCATTCCCAGCCATCAATGGCTGTACATGGCACACCTTTCACCCAGTTGCTCAAATCAGAATCTGAGTAGTTATCCTTAATTTCTCCCCTTCCTACATTCCTCGCATCCAATACATTGGCAATTCCAGTTTGTTGTATTTCAAAAATGTAACTAGAATCTTCCCACTTCTTTATACTTAAGCTGCATCTTTATCCAAGGCCCTATCCTTCTCACGTTGGCCATTGCAATATCCTCCTAACTAAACTGCCTGCTTCCATTGCTTTCATTTCCATTCATTCTCCATAGAGGGGCCAGCTGATCTTTTTAAAAGTTGAACTGATAAGGTCATCCCATGCTTAGATCCTCCAATGGTCTACTTCTTCTCTTAAAATAAAATCTGTGCAATGCACCATGGTCACCCTACAATATTTGCTAAATTCTCTGGCCTGATCATTTCATACCACTTTGGAGTTCTTTTGTTCCTGGAACATGCTGAGCTTTTTTTCTGCCTCAGACCTTATTCTTCTTCTTTTCCCTAGAATACACTCTTCTTGCTATTTTTATGTGTGGCTCTATTTTACCTTTTGTATCCCAGCTCTAATATCACTTCCTCAAAAAATGTTTTCTTAACCACTCTATTTGCACCAGCTCTCCCGACTCACCTTTACCCATTGGTTAGTCTGTGACTTATCACCCTGTTTATTTCCCTCATAGAACCACCTGAAATTATTTTTCTATATGTATTGTCTGTCTCCTCCCACCAGAATGTAAATTTTTCATGAA
Organism: Prionailurus bengalensis; assembly: GCF_016509475.1. Taxonomy (NCBI): domain Eukaryota; kingdom Metazoa; phylum Chordata; class Mammalia; order Carnivora; family Felidae; genus Prionailurus; species Prionailurus bengalensis. The sequence goes on from NC_057348.1 coordinate 112,561,205, forward strand.
TAGGGCCTTATCATCTTGCTCATGACTATATCTCTAAAACCTCACAGATAGAAGGTACCCAGTATACATTTTTTAAATGACTGCATTTATCTGGTCTACTGTTAGATTGTTTTCAGCTTTTCTTTATTGTTGTTAATGCTAACATGACCATCCATCTAGATTAATCTTTTTTATATATTTCCTTATGGTAAATTCCTAAAAAGTTGAATTTTATATTTAATAGTATATATACATATATATATTAAATATTTTATACACTGTTTTTGACTACTTTCATTTCTTTATCTACCTGTTCCACATACAGCTATCTTAATTATGTCAATGTAACTTTTCAAATGAAAATTTTAAAAATTACTGAAAGAAGATATAAATAACAAATGTTTTAAAATACTAATTTCTACTAGTAATGTAAGAGAGACATATTCTAGACTAGGGAAACCTAAATTTTTATATTCAGTGTACTTTATTTCTTCTTATGGAGGTTTATTTTTAGTTATTTTATAGGCTAAAGCACAAATTCTCTCAATCAAATATTATGGTAGATTTCTTTTGTTGTTGTTGATAACAAAGGGAAAAAACTGCACTTGAATCTCACTAATGTTTCCAATAATCTTTTTTCAGGTTGACCCTATATTATATTGGAATTGGAGTTACTGCCTTGGTTTTTGGCTACATGCAGATTTCCTTTTGGGTTATGACTGCAGCACGACAGACCAAAAGAATTCGAAAACAGTTTTTCCATTCAATTTTGGCACAGGACATCAGCTGGTTTGATGGTTGTGACATTGGTGAACTTAATACTCGTATGACTGAGTAAGAGGATGGATTTGTAGTATATCAACTTTGTTTCCATATATGATATATCAATGACTTAAATGCATTTATTTATTTGTTTCAGTGACATCAACAAAATCAATGATGGTATTGGAGACAAGATTGCTCTGTTGTTTCAAAACATGTCTACTTTTTCTATTGGCCTGGCGATTGGTTTGGTCAAGGGCTGGAAACTCACCCTGGTGACTCTCTCCACCTCACCTCTTATAATTGCTTCAGCAGCCATGTTTTCTAGGGTAGGCAAGATGGCTAATGCAGTGTTGACTGGAAGCAAGAATATGAACTAGGTTTTTTATCAAGTTTGTCAAAAAAGTCATTTCTATTCAGTTCCTATGTCTAAAAATAGGGATGTTATGCATCACAAATACTTTTGATTTTGTTCACTATTAATCACCCTTTTGTCTTCAAGTTATTTGGCTACAATAAGGTTAGTTACTAACATTAAAGAGGTTACTAACATTAAAAAACATTCCTCTTGGGGCACCTGGGTGGCTCAATTGGTTGAGTGTCTGACTCTTGATCTCAGCTCAGGTCTTGATCTCAGGGTCATGAGTTGAAGCCCCACATTGGACTATGCATGGGGTGTGGAGCCTACTTACAAAACAAAACAAAACAAAAGCATTCCTCTTCATTTGGTAGCCTAGCGCAACTTCAAATGATAGCATGGATAAAGAATTACGCCATTATACATTGGATTTTGGAAGAGACTTATGTGTTCTAAATGTCCAGATAAATGTGTGCAATTCATTTCATTAAAACAGAATAAGAAACTGCTAAAACTGTAAACATTTTTTATGTCAGCCATTTCAAGTTCATATTTTTATAAGACTTGAATTACATTGAAAATGTCTGCTTAATGTCTACTTTTATGTACTATATAAATCTGATACAATTTTTAAAATAAATTATGCATTTTCATGTTAAATTATGTTTCTAGTGCTGGTGTGAGCATAGCACAAGATATTGATCATGTATAGCCTGGATTTGAAAGCAGTGCTCTTTGTGAAGTCCAAAAGCAACACATATGTCCCTAATATCTTTCTCTAAATCAAGCCTGACAATTCAACCAATGTATATATCCATCTCCTAGATTGGAGGCACCGTGTATTCTTAGGGATAGATGGGATTTTTAATTTTGCAAAGCCAATTGTTCTTTACTGAAATCAAAGCCATAAAATTCAGAGTTTATTTGGTAGCAATATACAGATCCAATCAAACAAGAATTTACAGCAATAAAAATATTCTATAGTTGAATGATTTCTTGATAGACTTCAATGTTTAGACAAGAAATCTTTATTTAGTATGACTTTTAGGATTGACCTTGTAACCCTTGTCAAAATCTTCATCCCCAGCATATTTGAAATTAGGACCCACTCAGTAGGAAGATTACCCACTATGTGTTACTAAGATCAGAGCCTAAACTTAAAATTGCTCAGGGAAGCAAAGTGGACAAGAAGTTTCAAAGGAACAACAGTGGGAAATACAGTTCTGCTACTGTATGAACTGGTTGTAAGGAAGAAGCCAATAAGGTCAAAGTTATTCAAATGACTAAAGAAGCCAGGGTGGGTGGTTTCCAGCTTCCTTTGGTTCAGTTTAATTTGGCAAACATTTATTAAACACTCACTATGTACAGTGGTTATTGCTAGGTGCTGCTTCCTCTCCAATGAGATAGGAATTTTGTAAATGTAAATTTTTACATTTAAAATGTGAATTCAGAAAGTGAATTCAGAAAATAAGTATTATTCAGTTTATGCTACCTTCTGACTTTAACAACTGTCCAAGCATGTCTTACATAAAATCATCTCCAATTATTTGGAATGTGTTTTGAAAATGGATAGATTTGTTATTTGAGTAGGTAATAGTTTAAGACTCACAGCTCAGTGGACAATTTTCCTCCTATTCCATTTCATTGGACCATTGTGCTAATTACTAAATGAAATCTGTTACTAATTAAAGGAGTAGTAAGTGGAATGTATAATAGAGAAAAAGGCACATTCTGATTTTAAAATTTTGAAAAATTTTTAAACCTGCCTAATAACGATAAGAATGATATTCTCTTTCCTCTCTGTCTCTGAAATCTCACCTCTTAAGTGCTGGAGATATAGCACTTACTAGGTAGGCTGTGTTATGCAATAATAGTTTCAGGGGTCACACTCCAGACATATGCAGGATTATCTTCTTCTGCCTGGTACTGTGATCCATAGCCTCTGGAAGACTTGCTTTTTACATGATAATAAATCAAGTCAAATCAGGCTCACCAGTTTCCATAGTACACCTGAAAAGGTCTATGTCCCTAAAACCCATCTCCAAATCGTCTTTCCCAATTGTGTTAGCATAAGTACACATATTCTAAATTTTTAAAAATACAGAGAGAAAACAGGGAAGCTCTGCTTGTAGAAGACAGAGTAGAGATTTAGATGGAAGATTATGTCACACTAAATTCTTTCACTGCTGTGAGACTTTAAAAAGTCACTTAATATCTCTGGCCATTTCTTTCCCCGTTTGCAAACTGAGAAAATTAGATTAAATGATACTAAGTACCTTTTCAATAATAAAATTCTGCTATTCTAGATTCCACCTGAATTAAGTTCTCTGCACATTGTTACTGCCTCAGGGTCATCTTTTGGTTAACTGTGGTCATGGTTTGTTACAGATAATGATCTCATTGTCCAGTAAGGAATTAAATGCCTATTCCAAAGCTGGGGCTGTGGCAGAAGAAGTCTTGTCATCCATCCGAACAGTTGTAGCCTTTGGAGCCCAGGAAAAAGAAATTCAAAGGTCTGTTCCTTTAATTATGATAGTATTTTCTTGGTTTTATTTTCCCCAAAGTCTATTACATTGTGTCTTGTCTTTTTAAGGTATACACAGAATCTAAAAGATGCAAAGGATGTTGGCATAAGAAAGGCTATAGCTTCAAAACTCTCTCTTGGTGCAGTGTACTTCTTTATGAATGGAACCTATGGACTTGCTTTTTGGTATGGCACCTCTTTGATTCTTAGTGGAGAACCTGGTTATACCATCGGAACTGTTCTTGCTGTAAGTCTTATTTAAGAACAAAGGTAACTTGCCTATGTAATCTCTTCTTATCTAGAGTTTAGACAAAATCTGTCTTTGAATAATTATGAATATTCAAAGATGAATGTTTTTAACAAACAAATACTCGTTTCTTTCAAATTATCTGGGTATATCTTTAAATTATATCTATGAACTGGCAGGATTTAGTCATCCAGCATATCTTTAAAAGCATCATACTTTTAGAAGAATCATAACTGAATTCTCCCCTGGGATGTAGAGTTTTCTTAATCCAGCAGTCAAAAAGGCCATTCTCTCGTGAGACTTTCTCCTTTCAAGCTTGCTGAGGTAAGACAAGACTCTACATTCACCTTGCTGAATGGCTTCCTCTGGTAATATTCTGGAGATAAAAACTCTCCTGACCTTCCTCTGTCCTTTCAGCATATACTAATGTTAAAAACAGAATTATCATCTACAGCTCTCTCCAACATCACAATTTAGATTTTTTTTTTAACTCTTAGGATTATGCATTGAATTTGAGTTTATTCGGTCATCCTCCCAAATTTGAACAATAAACAATTCAGTTCAGGATTAAAGACAGTTTGTCTTGCTGAACTGAATTGATCTGGTCTATATACTTCAGTTCTCATTTGGCCTTCCCATTTTATGTAGATTTCTGTCAACTAAAGTCATCTTTTAGATTTGAGACTTTCATAATTAAGACTTTTATATAAATGAAATTTGAGCATGAGGAATTTGGGGCACATCCTTACTCCTCAATTTATATGTGACTTTAGGCCAATGACTCGCTAAGCCTTAGCTTCCTCATTTGTAAAAATAGGGAAAAAGCACCTGGCTTATGGGATACTTTATTTATTTGATTTTTTGCCAAGATATATGTGTCTGAAACTGAAAGATGTCCATTAATATAAGAATTCAGAAGTTTGGACAGAAATAGTACTATGTCTCTATGTAAGTGAAATGTATCCCATCCTTCTCTGTAAAGTTTAAGGAACTGACTGACCAGCAGGGAGGGAGTGCAGCTTACCTCCTCACTCAACCAGTGAGCCTTCCTCAGTAAACAGATTTTTGTGCTCAAGCTTCCCAGCAGGTGATAATGAGACTGTGAGACAATCAAAAGTTGTTCCACATTAAGAAAAAGCCATGTAAAATTGGATTAACTTGTGTTTCCTTTATGTTTGGCAGCAGCTTGCATTCTTTCCTACCTAATTTCTCTAATATATCTCTCTGAGTGTCAACCAAATATACACTTTATTCCATTGTGTCTCTTATATATTTGAGGAAGATTAAATATTATTTTCTTGTTCCTATAGGTTTTTTTTAGTGTAATCCATAGTAGCTACTGCATTGGAACAGCAGCCCCTAGCTTTGAAACCTTCACTATAGCCAGGGGAGCCGCCTTTAATATTTTCCAGGTTATTGACAAGGTAAGGCTTCACATTGCTTTGAAAGATAACTACAATTACTGCAAGAAAGAAACCAAAAAAATACATACATTCATTTCATTAAAACAAAAGATGGGCAAAATCCACGTTGGATAATTAGATATGCAAAGAGATTGTTTTAACTCTTCTACAAGGGCATTGTGTTTTATTGAAACCTTTATGTCTAACTCAATGTAGTTTGGAAGCAGAAAAGAAAGCATTGTAAAAGTAAACCATCTTTAAATTGTTTTTAGGATGTAGAATGTCAACTTAGTCCCTTGAAGATTTGTAACATTCTCTTTGTTTTTCTAAGAAACCTGCTATAGATAATTTTTCAACAACAGGATATAAACCAGAATGCATAGAAGGAACTGTGGAATTTAAAAATGTTTCTTTCAGTTATCCATCAAGACCATCTATCAAGGTAGGTTAATTTAATTACAGAATTGTACAGTACTCTGATATTGTCTTTTATTGGCTAAGATCTCTTCTTAAGAGAGTATTTAGGATCATTTTGACCAAGATTTTGCTACTCTTCTTTGAAAAGAGAGAGGAGAAAGTAAGATAGAGAAAGGTGGGGAGGGAGGGAAAGAAGGAGGGAAGGAAGGAAAGATGGATCAGTAATGGACAAATAACTCTGGAAGAGCTAGTTACATTTCACAGCCTCTTTTTTACATTCAGCTTACTAAAACATTTTCAACTCCCTGAAATTCCTTCACTGCATTTGGGAGCACACCAAAATGTCTCGGATTGATGGCATCACCTATTGGTGGTCCCCAAATATTATCCCACTCAACAAAGGTAACTCATTTTAACCTCAGATTCTCTAACCTGAGGAATTATGCATGTGTTGTGCCTTTTCCTTCTCCTTTTCCTAAGAGCTTTACTGGACCAGCATTTGTGTCTCAGGTACTTTCTTTCTCACTTTTAGATACATGCAGACAATCACACGTGTGCACAGGTGCACATGCAGCCCAGAGTTTATTACCCTCCATTATTCAGTCTTTGACAAGTTCTTGTGAAAACGTTTGTCTCTTCTGTCCTCCTCTTTTCATGTTATTAGTATATTTATCCAAAAAAGTAGTTACAGTTAAAAATTGCAAAGAATAATTACTAATAAAACACTTATTTTATACAAAAGGACAATATTATTTAAAAAAAATTTTTTTTTCAACGTTTATTTATTTTTGGGACAGAGAGAGACAGAGCATGAATGGGGGAGGGGCAGAGAGAGAGGGAGACACAGAATCGGAAACAGGCTCCAGGCTCTGAGCCATCAGCCCAGAGCCCGATGCGGGGCTCAAACTCACGGAGCGCGAGATCGTGACCTGGCTGAAGTCGGAGGCTTAACCGACTGCGCCACCCAGGCGCCCCAAGGACAATATTATTTTAAATGAAATTGATAAAAATTACTCTTGCCATCAACTTTTAATGCCTATAAAGTGCCCAAATGTCCCCTGCATAATTTGCATTCAGAAAAGATCTACCTACTCCTACTTCTTTATTTTTCCCTATGTCTTTGAAATTCTCTTTTCAAAGCTCTTTTTTGAAATCTTTGTTACTTAATCACCATTATTGACATAGTGTTGCCTTCTACCATTTTTCTCAACAGAAACACACATTTGCAACTACATTTGGGTTGGCTCTTAGAGATTTAAGTACCAATTGTGCCATTATATTGCATGGTAAAGTGTTCTCTGGGTTTCAAACTATTTTTCAGTGAACATTTGAAATATATCCCTTTTTACTAAGCTAAAGAGTGAATAATTTCAAACAAAGAAATTCGTTACCACTTTAAATAAATAAAACATATTCTTCCAATGAAAGTACAGAAACCAACTCCAGGGTGAAAGTGGAGATGATAGAGGAGGTACTCCCACCAGGAGTCCTGAATTTCTTACCTCCTTCAAAGAATTCTTCTCTGCTTGACCCTTTGCAAGTTTTATGTTTAAGTTATTTAAAGGGTCTGTTTATTTACAAACAGGGAGATCAAAGTGAGAGCCCAAAGAGAGATTCCCATGTTTTTAAGCTGAGTACATAATAAATGCAAGCAAAGATAGATGAGAGTTTCTCAACGAGATTGCTGTTGTCATTTTGGTAGGGCTTCTGCCATTCTGTCATTATTTGTCAGGCTTCTCTCACACTGCAAGTCCCTAGGACACTAAAAGCTGGTAGCAACCTCCAGGCATTGAGAAATATTTTAAAGTGCTACCCTGAGTTTCAATGTCCCCATGAGATCCAGCACTAGAAAAGGAGGGTTAATAGTGGAATTCATTCATGGGAGCACCTAAGGAGTCTTGCCAGTTGTCTTACTTTGCAACAGGAAAACTTTGGATTGCAAGTAACTTGTTCTATGAGTGTTCCACAAGACAAGAAAACCTTTGTAATAAATTTTAACTTGGTAAATGAGCAGTGTCTTGCAATACGAATAGTATGTGAGGCCAAATGTCACATGATCACAATGAAGCCAATGGTTTCTCTCTCTCTCTCTCTCTCTCTCTCTCTCTCTCTCTCTCTCTCTCTCTTCTCTCTCTCTCTCTCTCTCTCTCTCTCTCTCTTTCTCTTGCGGGATGCGGGATTGTGGGTGATCATCTCCCATGCTTGGATGCTGAGTGTCAGGCTGTAGTGTTTGGCAGAAATCAGTGATTTTTCAGAACATTGGAAGGTGCTCACAACTGGCGCTTGTGTATTTTTTTGTCACCTCAAAGCCCCTATGGATAGCCCTTTGCTTTTTCATACAAGAGTAAGCTTAGGAATGCTTTGCTTCATTCTAGGTCAGGCTGCCTGCAGATACAGACCCTTTCCTCTGCTGCCTTATTGCCAGTTACATTAAATACAGTATGACAAGAGTTTATTAATACTTTACTGTAGTCGACATCCGTGTAAGTGTAACAGTGACCCCCATGCAGAAAAAGATTCCATTGAGTCAATAGATAGCAGTGATTCCATTAGTGATAGTGAAAGTCGTCCTGCACAGTAAGCCTCCTCTCTCTCATCTCCCCCACACCAGCCAGGTAAGTGCAGCTTAATTTGTTTATTTTTCTTTCTATTTTGTATTTACTTTGTTATTTTATATTATATTACAGTATTGTAATCATTTTCATATAAATATCTTTGGGGTGTGGAATGAATCATCTGAGTTTCCAGTATTTCTTATGGGGAAATTAGCTTTGATCAACAAGTACTTTGGATTACAAGCATGTTTCTGAAATGAATTATGCTCACAAGCCAAGGTTTTACTGTATTTTTCAATAATGTTAAATATATATTTTTTAAGAAAGAACTTCCTTAAATAGCTCATGAAGATATCTGGCAAGATTTCATTCAATTGTTGCAAATTAAAAGAAAAAAAACTTTTACTAACTTAGTACTCATGAAATTGATATAAAGTATTTCAGCCGAAAATGTGAACAGTTTGCTATGGCTAGTTAATATTCTTTGTGTACTTTTAATCTAGATCTCCTCTTTATAGAGAGAGATGGTAAGACATTTTTAAATATTATTTTCCAAAATTATGTAGATTTTTATTATACATGTACATGAAACAAAACAAGGTCTAAATTTGTTTTTAAGTGTCACAGAATTCTTTTTCTGTTTATAATTCTACATTAAATTTCTGAAAATATGTGAATCATATTCTCACTTATCCTAGTTATATAGAATTTTTCCCCCTACATCCCAATAGATCCTAAAAGGTCTGAATCTCAAAATTAAGTCTGGAGAGACAGTAGCCTTGGTTGGCCCCAACGGCAGTGGGAAGAGTACTGCAGTCCAGCTTCTTCAGAGGTTATATGATCCTGACAACGGCTTTGTAAGTGTACCTAGCAAAATCATGCATAGCCCACATGATGAAATTAGGAAATACCACCTACTATAGGGAACTTACAGCTATCTCAGCTTTGATTTAACAGTGGACCTGATAGAAGCCATATCATTTTCTTTCCTGCATATTCATTTATCCACCAAATATTTATTGAGCACCTATTGCTAGGCACTGTTCTGGGTACTAGGGAACATAGATGAGCAAAGCATAAAAACCTCTACCCTCATCGAGTTTACATTGTAATAAGTAGAGAACCACAAATAAGTAAATTATATAGTATTTTAGAAGGTGATGAAAGCTGTGGAGGAAAATGACATAATTTGTAGTACCCAGAATTTACAAGTTTTTCCATTTCTCAAAAAATCCCAGCAGAATATCTGCAGAAAATATGCTCTCTCATTTTTTTATGTCATCCATAATGTTGCACTTGACTTTGTTACCCTTGTAAATATCATAGAGAACAAGACTATGATAGTCACAGAAGCATAAATCTTAATGCTTCTATTCAAATTTTCAACTGTTATTTTTAAAAGAAAATCTATTCTCCTAGAGCCTGGTTCATTTAAATTTGACTTCCTAAGTTTTCATTTGGAGTATACTAGATTCATGTATCCATGTTAATATTAAATAAATAAATTATGGTTAAGCATTCCATATATAAAGCAGTTGCATAGAATACTCATGCCCAGAGAGAATTCCAGAGTTGGTGATAAAGAGAAGCTCCGGGAGTTATAATTATCAAACCTCGGCTTCTGTCATTGGAATATGTGGGGTAATGGGTAATGGCACTATTTATGGAGAAGACAGTATTCTTTTACTATTATTTATATGAAAGAATAGAAGACACTTTTGACTTTTGCAGCAGAGTGAGGTGTTGAAGAAAGGGTATTTCCTAGAAAAAAAAATGCAAAGGTCACATCAGTCTTAAGTTAACAAAACTGAAGTTTGTTACATGTGTCTACATGACAACATTTGTGGCTCCTATAGCCAGGGATCTATGTAGCACCTAATTTGTGGATCTTAAAATAAGGATATTCAAGTGGTTTGGCAATATTTTAAGCCAGTGGTTTTTTTTTTTTTTTTGAGGTTTTATTGGTTCACATCTACCAGAAAAGGCTGTTGACAGTACACATGCTATAAATATTTTATCAAAAGAAGCCAATAGTTGATTCCTGAAATAGCCTGCTTCTCAGCTTACACTTTGAACTAAAGAAAAAGACTCTAAACCCAGTGCAGTGTAAGGTATCACCACATGATTTATTCCTTTGGATTGGCAGATCACAGTAGATGGGAATGACATCAGAACTTTAAATGTTCAGTATTATCGAGAACATATTGGAGTGGTCAGCCAAGAGCCTGTTTTGTTTGGGACCACCATTAATAATAATATTAAATATGGACGAGATGGTGTGACCGATGAAGAGATTGAGAAAGCAGCAAAGGAAGCAAATGCTTATGATTTTATAATGGAGTTTCCCAATGTAAGTACACTATGTAACCTGTGTCCTTATTTAGAGCTAAAGCAGTTCAATGTTCCAAAATAAGGTAACAAAACAATAACTTCTACAGAGTAGGAGGAGTATGAATAACTGCTGAATTGTCCTAGATGAAACATCTATGAATGAGAAAGCATGGCAGCAACCAAAAGAAGAAATGCATCATTGAAGGTCAGTTTTTTAAAGCCATATTTAGTTCTTACTAGCTCTCACTGCAAATGGAAAAGAAAAATAAATGAAGGATATATTAAAATATAACAAAGAAATATGAAACAAATTCATCAGTCCAAGCTGAGAATTGATGTCTGCCAAATGTTGATTTGCAAGGCCATCTTGTGGCTAAGAGTGGGACTGTCACAGACAATGGTAAGGCAAAAGGAAAACTATGACCATTTTTAGAAGCACATAGATCCAATATCGGACAGGAAATGTATTATCATACTTGGAAAGAGATATAGTAAACTAAGATTCTTGATATTAGGACATATCAGATCCTAAAAGGTATTTAAAATTGATAGCTATAAAGCCATTTATTTACATTTCCCAAAGTATTCATTCCTCAGTATCACGTGAAACTATTGTGGGGAGCACCCTGTAAAATATGAAAGGATGAGATTTGAAATAAAAGTACAGAATAAAATTCTACTATATCAAAAAGCAACAATAACAAAAAAACTTTATTTTAGTGTATATGTTTTATAAACCATACTCCATGGGTCATAATAATTTTTGCTCTTTCTTTTTCTTTTAATAAAAACTTTTGTTTTATCAGTAATTACCTTTTATCCCCATTATTTATGGTCATAATTGGAATAGCAAACTCATTAATGGCTTAAGCTCATCCTTTGCCTTGTAGTTTGCGAAAACAAACTTCCTTTCTTTGACCTTTCTTTTGGCACTTTGAATGACTTCCCTTCGTCAAACACCAAAGATCTTTAGTTTCCCACTTGGAATTAGGAATTTTCTGGGACATCTTAAATCACACTCTGTAAGTTACTACTTGCCTTACTAAAAGTCCAGTATTTATACAGAGATGCCCCTTGCTATATAATTAATAATAAATCTTAAAAATATAATCCAAGGAACAAATTAAAGATACTGGCTCATGATGGAAACTAAATTTCACAGCCATGGTTGAGCAGAGAAATAATAGTAAGCACAGGAATAAATAAAAGTTCCAGACATCCCCAATGGAAAAATTGGGGAAATATGTGTTTAAATAAATGCCATTATTTCTATGATATACACATATTTTAAAATTAATATATTAGGATTAACTGATACTTGCTAGCGTTTTCCCATCAACAACCAGAAAAGCATAGGATGTATGTTTCCAAGCATTGGACAAGAGGTAGCACAAAATTGTGATTCCAGAGAGAAAGGAAACTCATGAGGAAACTCCATGAATTTGCAGCAATTCTGCAGAGGAACACACCTCTCACCCCCATCTCTATGAACTAGAATCCAGACAGAACATGGCACTTCACTAAACTGAAAGACAGAGATAGAGTTTCAGGACAGCATAAGCAACTGGAGAGGCAATGAGAGACCTGTGGAGTGAGGTGTGGAGGTAGAAGTCCCTGTCAGCACCACTTGGAAATCCTTGTCTGAAGATAAGACTTCCCAAGGCTTACTAGAGAGCAGCTGCTACAAAGCTGAGAGTAGAATAAAGATACTGGAAGTCTGTTGAAAGCACAGCCCAGCCAGAATGGAGAGATTACATTAACATTTTTTAATACCCCAGACATATAGCTGAGCCACCAAAAAAAGCCACACCTTAAGAGTAAATCCATACCTTAGAGTAGGCTGACTCTAGACCTACCCTAACAAAATCAAGCCATGACAAGATCCCCAGAGGAGACAGAACTTACCAGTTGGGTGCTGCCAAATTTTGAGACTTTCTACAGATTCCCTTAAAAAAGCGTAAAACCAGAATTACACATGTTCAAGATGATCAGGCAATATTTGAATTGCTTACTAAAACAAAAATTAACTTTGTTTTCAGAAGAAAACAGAATTCAGAGTTTCTGCAACATAACATTCACAGAATTAAGTGTACATTCTGCAACAATTAGATATACAAAGAAATAGGAAACTATGATCCATAAGCCAGAAATTATAATCTAAATGCTTAAGCACTTAAGAAAAGCTTCAAAATGCATGAAGCAAAAACTGCTGCTCCTGAAAGGAGAACCAGACAAACACACAATTTTAGTTGAAGCCTTCAGTACTTGATAGAACAAGTAGGCAGAAAATCAGTACAGCTGTTGATGACCTGAACAATACTACTGACCATCTAGATCTCACTGACACTTATGGAACACTGCCCAATAGCAGCAGAATATATTCTACTCAAGTACACATGGAATGTTCACGGAAGTAAACAATATTCTGGGCCGTTAAAAAAACAACTTTGCAATTTCAAAGAAAACATACAATATATGTTCTCAAACCATAATAGAATTAAAGTATAGAAATCACTAAGAGAAATATATCTGGAAAATCCACAAATATTTGAAAATTAAATAACTCACTTCTAAATAATCTCTGGCTGAAAGAGGAAGTTTCAAGGAAAATTAATGACTTTTTTAACTAAATAAAAATGAAACTGCTATGTATCAGTATTTGCTTTTAGAAAAGAAAAAAAGACCTAAAATCTATCAACTAACTTTCCAACTTGAGAAACTAGAGTAAGAAGAGCAAGTTGAACCCGAAGCAAGCAGAAGAAGGGAAATAATCGAGATTAGAACAAAAATCAGTGAAAGCAAAAAAGAAAAAAAGAAAAATATTAGAAACAATCATTAAAATCAAAAGCTGTTTCCTTGAAAAGATTAATAAAATCAGTAAATGGTAGCAAGGCTGATGAAGAATCTGAAAACAGAAGAGAAATTACTGATGGGAAGAATGAAAGATAGTACATCACTATTAATCTTAAAGACATTAAAATGTTGTAGGAATACTATGAACAAGGCTATGCCTTTATATAAATTTGACAACTTAGCTGCGGGTCAGTTCATTGAAAGACACAAACTACCAAAAGTCACTCAAAAAGAAGTAATATTAGGAGCACCTGGGTGGCTTAATCAGTTAAGCATCCAATTTCAGCTCAGGTCATGATCTCACTGCTCGTGAGTTGAAACCCCATATGGGACTCTGTGCTGACAACTCAGAGCCTGGAGCCTGCTTTGAGTTCTCTGTCTCCCTCTCTCTGCCCCTCCCCCCCGCCCAAGCGCCCTCTCTCTCTCTCTCTCTCTCTCTCTCTCTCTCTCTCAAAAATAAACATTAAAATTTTTTTAAAACAGAAATAATCTTAGTAAGACCTATAACTATAAAAAAAAGTCAACTAGATCTCTAAATCATAGCAACAATTACAAATGAAATCAAAATTAAAAGCAGCATCTACAGAGCACCTGGGTGGCTTAGTTAGTTGAGTATCCACTCCTCATTTTGGCTCAGGTCATGATCCCAGGGTCATGGTATCAAGCCCCATGTCAGGCTCTGCACTGAGCATGGGGCCTGCTTAATATTCTCTCTCTCCCTCTGCCCTTCCCCTTCTCTCTCTCTCTCTCTCTCTCTCTCTCTCTCTCTCTCTCTCAAAAAAAAAAGTGGCATTTACAATAGCATCAAAAAATATTAAAATAGACTAAATTTTATGTAAGGTGTAAATCTTCTGTATAAAAATTATGAAACATTGCTGAAAGAAATTAAAGATCTAAATAGAGTGTAACTTATTCATTGATTTAGAAATTCAGTATTTTTAAAGATACATGTTTTTCCAAAATTGATAAATTTGATGCTATATCAATCAAAATCCCAGAAGTCTTTTTTGTTAGAAATCAAATCTGCTAATTCCAAATCCAAATCAAATCTTTTTTGTTAGAAATCAACCTGCTAATTCCAAAATTTGTTTGAAAATTTAAAGGACTAAAAATAGACAAAACAGTTATGAAAAAAAAAAAAACAGCAAAGCTGGAAGACCTACAATATGTAATTTTAAGACAGCATTAAGAAAGTAGAAATGGCACAATGTAGATCAGTGGAAAAAATAGAGTCCAGAAAAAGACCCACACATATCTAGTGAAATTATTTTTGACAAGGCCATTGTTAATTTGTTGGGAGAAAGGAAAGTCTTTTCAACAAATGGTGCTGGGAAAATTGAATATCCTTCTGGAAAAACAAATAAAATGTGACCCTTCCCTCATACCATGTATACATATTAATGTGGCATGGATCTTAAATCAAATATAAAAACTGAAACTATCAAACTTCAAAAACAAAAACTTAAGTGAAAAACATTTGTGACCTTGATGTAACCAAGCCAAGGTAGGTTTTCTTAGGTAGAAAAGCATTTACTATTTAAAAAATGATAAACTGAACTTTATTGAAATCAAAACCTTTTAAAAGACACTATTTAGAAAGTAAAAAGGCCAAACACAGAGTGAAAGAAAATATTTACAATACACAGGTCTGACAAAGGACATGCACTCAGAATATATACAGAACTCTTATAACAAACACAATTATAAAACAGAAAAATGGACAAAAACTTGAATAGACATTTCATTTCACACACACAAAGAAATGGACAATATACCAATGAAAAATATTCAGCATTATTATTCACCAGGCAAATGTGAAGTAAAACCACCATGAGATACCATTTCATACTTGTTAGAATGGCCAAAATTAAAAATAATAGCAATTATAACTTCTGATGAGAATGTAAATCAATTAGATCTCTTATTCATTCTGAATAAAGTGAAATTGGTACAGTCATTTTAGAAAGAAATTTGACACTTTATTATAATGTTAACATAATAACCTTATAATACATTTATGACTCAGCATTCTAGTCCCACATATTTTTCCAAAAGAAATGAAAATGTGACCACAAGAACATTCTGTACATGAATGTTCATAGCAGCTTTATTCATAATATTCAAAAATTGGAAATAATGCAAATGTTCAGCAGCAGCTGAATAGATAAATTGCAACTGATATAAAGTTGGATAGAATACAAGATTTTCAGTTCATTTTGAATTTCAGATAAACAATGAATAATTTTATCATAAGTATATCCCAAATATTGTATGAAATGTACATACACTAAGAAAAGTATTCACTGTTAACTGAAAATCAGAATTAACTGACCTCTTTGGGTTTTTTGTGTTTTTATTTGTTTTTGCTGAAGTTGGTAGCTTAAGGTAGATTCACATTGTGTGAAGCACTCCTCAGAAATAAATAGGAGTGAATTGCTGATACACACAATATGAATGAATCTGAAAACTATTATGCTAAGTAAAAGAAGACAGACCAAAAAATACCCACTGCAATTATAGCAAAGCTCCAGGATACAAAGTTAATATACAAAAATCAATCATTTTCCTATATATATGCAATGAACAAGTGGAATCTGACATTGAAAGCACAATGCCATTTACATTAACATCCAAAAAATGAATTACTTAGGTATAAATCTAACAGAATATGTACAAGATCTATATAAAGATTGAAATCAAAGAAGAATTTTTAAAATGCAGTGCTATTCCATGTTCATGGAAAGAAAGACTCAGTATTGCCAGATGTTAGTTCTTCCCAACTTGATCTATAGATTCAGTGCAATTTCAATCAAAATCTCAGAAAGCTATTTTGTGGATATCAACAAACCAATTCTTTTTTTTTTTTAATTTTTTTAATGTTTATTTATTTTTGAAAGAGAAAGAGAAAAAGAGAGACAGAACACGAGCAGGGGAGGGCCAGAGAGAGAGGCAGACACAGAATCCAAAACAGACTCCAGGCTCTGAGTTGTCAGCACAGAGCCCAATGCAGGGCTCAAACTCACGAACCGTGAGATCATGACCTGAGCTGAAGTCGGAGGCTTACCGACTGAGCCACCCAGGTGCCCCTATGTGTTTTTTTTTAATGTAAAGGTCAAACTCTAGAAATCAAAGGTTTAGAAAACTATTTAAATTTATATCCTTGAAGAAATGAGCTTTGGGTCATGGACCTAACCCAATACAATATTACAACTATGCTTCATTAGTTCTAGAAATTACCTCCAACCTCAAATATCTCATTTGTTAAAGAGGTATATCCCAAAAAATAAAAAGTAAAGGAAATAAAACACAGGTCCAAAAGTGTCCCAAGACTGAAAAAAATTTTGAGAAGTTTGTTTTGCATTAATCTTTTCATACCTTTTTTCAGAATATCCAGGAAGGAAATTGTGAATAATATATTAAATTGCTGTTAAACATTTCAGATAGTTAAGAATGTGTATTACAGCAGTTCTTTTAAAGATATCAGTACATTTTAAATTGTCTTTAAAAACTTTCAAGATTGGTTCAAATATTATTAATCTCCCTAAAAATCCTGACTATCATACATTCTCATTTCTTTTAGTCCTAGCCAAATTTTCCTTTGGTCATCTCTTTATTGAACTCTTTTTTTTCCAACAGTTGTTTGTTTTCACAAAGGACAACTCAAAGGTCAAAAGCAGCCAGGCTGAAGTAGTGGTTAAGGTGGTATTAAAACACAACTGTTATTGCCTGTCATTGCCTATTCTAATAATTTGATCATGCTGCCTTCTGTTTCTGTGCTCTTTTCCTATTTTTCATTAGAAATTTAATACCTTGGTAGGAGAAAAAGGAGCACAAATGAGTGGAGGACAGAAACAGAGAATCGCAATTGCTCGAGCTTTAGTTAGAAACCCAAAGATCCTGATCTTAGATGAGGCTACATCTGCCCTAGATACAGAAAGTGAATCAGTTGTTCAAGCTGCATTGGAGAAGGTAAGTGAGCAGATCATTTCTTATTTCCATATTCCTGGCTCAACATTGTTTTTAAATACAAGAAAGTATGGCTCTGCACTGGATTATTTCTTGAGTTCAGAGCCCTCTTTAAGGTATTGATGCAGAATGTTCACCCTTGTAAAAACTTATACATGATAGTTATAGGAAGTGATTTGGATGAAAGAAGAAGATGCTATAGTTGGTGCTAAAAACATACAGGGCTGATATCCACGCAGTCATCCCATATATACTTCCTTTCCAATGGTCTACACTTTACACCTCCCCCTAGTAACCCCATACCACTACCACTATCACAGTTATAACCACATCCATTCTTAGCCTCTTGCATACACACCTGTAGGATTCTCTTCTCTGACCACTTTTCCTCTTTAGGGCAACCCCAAAGTACTCATTTTAACTTAATTTCATTTCCAGGGTGGAAGCATACAGTGTGGTTTGCCCTACCCTTGAATCATTCTCCTGTAAGAGCCCTTGGCCCTCTAACTTCATACTAACCTCCTGCTTACTGCATGCTACTGACTTGCTTCAGGACTTCAATTCAGTGATGGTCCTTTATGAAACTGCATTGCATTTGGGACAGTAGTTGGTGGCAGTGACATGAAAAACCATGAATATTTTTTTCAATGGCCAACCCCTCTTTTAAATCATGGCCTTCAGGGATGCCTGGCTGGCTCAGTAGGTTAAGCATCTGACTCTTGATTTTGGCTCCGGTCATGATCCCATGGTCATGAGATCAAGCCCTGTGTTGGGCTCTGCACTGAGCATGGAGCCTGCTTGAGATTCTCTCTCTTTCTCCCTCTGCCCCTCTGCTCCACTTGCATGCATTCTCTCTCTCTCTCTCTCTCTCTCTCTCTCTCTCTCTCTCTCTCGCTTTTTCTCGCTTTCTCTCTCTCTCTTTAAAAAATCAGTCAATCAATCATGGCCTTCAAACCTTTCAGAAGGCTTAATGACACAAATTACTTTGAACTTGTTTGAAAACATGTTGTGTTTTTGTGTCTTAGAAAATTACAGACTTTTCTTGTTAAATACTAACTTTGTGCCACCAGAAATGGATACTGGCAGCCAGAGTGCACACTGCTTATTGAATAATCTGTTAGTTACTATTATCAACTTGCAAATTAAATTGTATATGTTTTTACCCTTGTTTTCATCCCACAATGAGAGTGCCACCTGTTGTTCGTGATATTTCTTATTTCCATAAAGTAAGGAAGTGATATGAAAGTCCATGTTTATTGTAGATACTTTGCCAGTTTGGTTAATTTTAGTGGAAAAGAAATAATGATTCCCTCAAGGGTATGGCTGATGCTTTATTCATTTTTTTAAATTTAGTAACTGGGACTGGGCTCTACGGAATGCACTCAAATTGTATTCGGTAATGGTGATGCTTAGTTACTTAGGGCTTGAATGTACCAAAAAATTATTACACTTAATATAACCAACCATCTTTTAACTTACATAAGATTTTTCTTTCATTTTCTTGAGATACAATTGACATATATATATATAAGATATTTAAAAACATTGTAATAGGTTCCAGAATTGTTAAAGGTTAAGTGTCTATTATCTTTTCAACCAATGTGTTAATCACTTCAGGTGATCAGAACTTGTTCAGACTTTTAAAGTAGTTGATTAGTGACATAATAAACTAATAAAAGTTTTTTTACTAATGGTTAAAATTAAATCTGTATCATGATAAAAACAGAAGAACACAAATCGTTTGTAAACTATGATTACAATTATATATAATAGGTGTGCATGTGCACAAAAATGAAGACAACGTATATGAAAATACCAGCAGTTGTGTGACAGAATTATGAAGGAATTTAAGTTTTTAAAAATGTATTTACTCTTATTATTCTTCACTTTTTAAAGGTGAGAGAATTATTGACATTGTAGAGACATATAGGTGTGAAACTGCTTTAAGTTTGGTTTGCTGGTCTTTTATGGGATGAAGGTAAATGGTAACAAAGGGGTGACAAGTAGCACAATAAACGGAATTAATTATATATGCATCAGTTTATTAGAAAGTGACTCATAGCAAAGAGGAGAGTTCAAAAAAGGCCAGGTAATGAAAGCTCCAGTGCCCTGAGAGTCCTCTGTACATTCCACACAGAGGGCGATTGTGGAATCAAACCTTTGGAGAGGTTCCTACCTAAGGAGGGTAGGGCACACAGCACATCTCATTTCTGCTCCTCTAAGAACTCTCAGACCTGCTGCATGATATGGCCTAACCCACAGCAGTTAACAGTTCCAGCTCAAAATATCTTCCAAACTACAAAACGAACAAAGAGGGAACAATAAAATATATCTCTTCTTATTGGTGAATGCTGTATCCACCCCCTCCATGCCCAGCCTTCACTTGTTCCTTCCCACCCCTCCTCTCCATTACCCCCATTGTCTTCCACTTATATCGAGTTCTAGAACCACTAAAACTAATCTATAGTGATTTTTAAAAAGAAATAAAATCAATAGTTTCCTGGAGCAGAAGGTAGGTTTTGACTAAAATGAGCATAAGGGAACTATCACTCTTGTCCTCAGTTGGATTTTTTTTTAACATTTATTTATTTTTGAGAGAGAGAGCACGAGAGAGGGAGGGACAGACAGAGAGGGCACAGAGCTTCTGAAGCAGGCTCTGCGCACAGCAGTCAGCCCAATGCGGGGCTTAAACTCAGGAACCGTGAGATCATGACCTGAGCCAAAGTCGGACGCTCAACTGACTGAGCCCCCCAGGCTCCCTTCAGTCAGGTGATGCCACTAAAATGTAAATCTGATCCTCCAGTGGCTTTTTAACTCACTCTTCACTCTAAGTAAATACCAAATTCCTTACCAGGCACCTAGGTGGCTCAGTGGGTTAAGCATCCAACTCTTGATTTCAGCTCAGGTCAGGATCTCATGGTGAGATTGAGCCCTGCATGGGTCTACGTCAGGAGCCTGCTTGGGATTCTCTCTCTGCCCCTGCTCTGCATGCATGCAAGTGTGCTCGCACTCACTCTCTAAACAAACAAACAAATAAACTTAAAAAAAAAAGATCTTTACAGTAAGTGACAAGGTTCTATGGAATCAGGCTCTAAGCTCCTGGAACCTCACACCCCATCATTCTCCTCCACATTTGCTGCTCCTTAAACATGCCATAGTACTTCTTATCAGCTCTTTTTTTTTTTTTTAATTTTTTTTTCAACGTTTATTTATTTTTGGGACAGAGAGAGACAGAGCATGAACGGGGGAGGGGCAGAGAGAGAGGGAGACACAGAGTCGGAAACAGGCTCCAGGCTCTGAGCCATCAGCCCAGAGCCCGACGCGGGGCTCGAACTCACGGACCGCGAGATCGTGACCTGGCTGAAGTCGGACGCTTAACCGACTGCGCCACCCAGGCGCCCCTCTTATCAGCTCTCATACTGTGTATGTTTTTGTTTATTTTATTGTCTCTGTTCCCCTACTGGAATGTAAACTCAGTAGTGGCAAAGGCTTTGATTGGTTAACTGCAGTGTCCCCAGCACTAGAATGAGGCCTGGTCCTTAGACAGCCAGTAAGCATTTGTTAAATGCATTTTGGATGAGTTTGGTACAGAATAGTTCCAAGGTCTAAAGTTCTCTTTTCTGGAATTCTTAAGTTAGACTTACTGCAAACTAGTTTTGCTTCACTTATCTTATTCATGAGGAGGATCAAGTGTCAGTGGATAAAGATTTATGCCACAGACTATGTGGTACCACTCTGCTACTGGTTTGGACCCAGCATGCCAATGCAGCAGGTTTCTATTCTGTCCCAGTACAGAAGGCATGGCAGTAAAGACCTGTAGGCCCCTGTGGAAGCAGGGGAAGCCCACACTGACTTTGGGATAAAGCCTGTGAACACTCTGAGATGTTAAAAGTGGTATGCTAATCTAGGCATAATTATTATTAAGGGAGGTTCAGCTACACCACATCAATGGAGAACCTTTAAAAAGACCCTTTGCTAATTATGAGGGAAGGGTTTCCATCACAGTTTTATTCTTTAAAGAGATAGAGCTGCTTTGTTGCAGGCTTCATGGGCTTTTCTTTATCATTACTGCTCTTTCTCACTATGATGCATCCCGTTGATCTTCCTCAGAGGATCTTAACATACTTATATAACTTGAAGAATTGAACAATAAGAAAATTGGTATGATGCATTAAGCTGTGGGCTACTTTATTAATTTAAGCCCAAACAAGTGGTTATCCAAAGTTAGGTTAATTATTACACATTTTGGTACATCTATGACAATTAAATATTTTACTTTTTATATATGAAATTAGGGATTTATTCAATTTTTTCTTCTTTCTTTTCCTTTCTCTTTTTCTTTCTTTTGTTTTTTTTTTCTTTCTTTTCAAAACCATTTGTAGCAACATGATAATAGTTGAGAACAGAAAGGGAATTTCTGCAAGGGGATTTCCTTGGCTGGAATTTAGCCAGAAGAACAAAGGTAGCATAGAGACTATCTCATCCTAAAAGCATCATGGAACATTTTATAAGCCTGCCTAATCAAGCTCACATTTGTTAGGCTTGGTGTTAAATTAGAGACCACTAATTTATTTTAGGGCAGTGCTTCTTCCCCTTTGATGGATCAGGGCCCCATCTAAGAATCTAAGAAAGGGAAAAATAAACCACTAACTTTTTCAGAAAAATCTACAAATGCTCTTGTACACAAAAATTTACCTAAAACATTGAGAGGTTCATGGATCCCTCTAAAGCCATTCATGAGTCATTATTGTAGGCATAATAAAGGAACAAATGGGTGATAATAGCTAATCCTTCTACGAACCCAGTGAGATCAGAACACTTATTTTCCTATTACACAGATTTGCACACTGAAGCACAGACAGGCCGAATAACAGCTAGGCAACAGTGAAGCCAGGATGTGGACCCAGACACATTTCTTGAGTTCATTCACATAACCACCATGCTATATTCCCCAAGATTATGTATCTTCTAGGGATTTAAGCTAAATCTGAAACTGGATCATTCTTTAAAACTAGCCTCTTCTTAAGAATAGTATTACCATATGATCCAGCAATTCCACTTCTGGGTATATACCAAACAAAATTGCAAGAAGGAACTCAAACAGATATTTGTATACTAGAGTTCACAGCAGCATCATTCACAATAGCCAAAAGTTAGAAACAACCCAAATGTCCTTTGACAGATAAATAGATAAGCACATTATATGTGTGTACAGTTCATAGTATTCAATATTAAAAAGGAAGGAAATTCTGACACGTGCTACATGGAAAACCTTAGAAGATATGATAACTAAAATAAGACAGATGCAAAAGGACAAATATTATGTGATTACACTTATATGAGATACCTAGAATGGTCATCTTCATAGACAGAAAGTACATTGGATGTTACTGGGGCTAAGGAAATGGGGAAATGGGAAGTTATGGTTCAGAGTGGTATAGAATTTCAGCACACGATGAAGAAAAAGTTCTGGAGTTAGATAGTAGTGATGTTTGCACAAAAATATGAATGTACTTAATGCCACTAAATTCTACACTTTAAAATGGTTGAAACTGGTTAAAAGTTTATGTTATGATTATTTTATCACTAAAAAAAAAGAATAGCAATGTAAGGCTGAGTATAAAATAATAGTGACACAGAAGGAATTGGCCTCTCTGATCCAGGAGAATACTACCTTAAAAATGACTAGAATGATAAATCTCATGTTATGTATATTTTACCAGAATTAAAAGAAAAAAAAAAACACGATCCTTTTTCTAAAACTATATTGCCTCGTTGGGAAAGAAACTCAAACCATACCCCAGTGAAATTGAGGATCCCACGTAGGCTTGTAATAGACTCACTTTTGTCCCTTAAGCCACTTATTTTTATCCTATTGTATTTGTAGCTAGTGGGTTTTTCTTTCACGAATGGATTTAAATCATTATTAGTTAGCAGGAAATTTCAGAGTCTTAAAAAACTACAAGAAAAGCCTCAAACATATGGTAAAATATTTTTCCATTATACAAGGGTGGTTTCTTTTTTTTTTTCAATATATGAAATTTACTGTCAAATTGGTTTCCATACAACACCCAGTGCTCATCCCAAAAGGTGCCCTCCTCAATACCCATCACCCACCCTCCCCTCCCTCCCACCCCCCATCAACCCTCAGTTTGTTCTCAGTTTTTAAGAGTCTCTTATGCTTTGGCTCTCTCCCACGCTAACCTCCTTTTTTTTTTTCCTTCCCCTCCCCCATGGGTTCCTATTAAGTTTCTCAGGATCCACATAAGAGTGAAACCATATGGTATCTGTCTTTCTCTGTATGGCTTGTTTCACTTAGCATCACACTCTCCAGTTCCATCCAGGTTGCTACAAAGGGCCATATTTCATTCTTTCTCATTGCCACGTAGTACTCCATTGTGTATATAAACCACCATTTCTTTATCCATTCATCAGTTGATGGACATTTAGGCTCTTTCCATAATTTGGCTATTGTTGAAATTGCTGCTATAAACATTGGGGTGCAAGTGCCCCTATGCATCAGCACTCCTGTATCCCTCGGGTAAATTCCTAGCAGTGCTATTGCTGGGTCATAGGGTAAGTCTATCTTTAATTTTTTGAGGAACCTCCACACTGTTTTCCAGAGTGGCTGCACCAATTTGCATTCCCACCAACAGTGCAAGAGGGTTTCCGTTTCTCCACATCCTCTCCAGCATCTATAGTCTCCTGATTTGTTCATTTTGGCCACTCTGACTGGCGTGAGGTGATACCTGAGTGTGGTTTTGATTTGTATTTCCCTGATGAGGAGCAATGTTGAGCATCTTTTCATGTGCCTGTTGGCCATCCAGATGTCTTCTTTAGAGAAGTGTCTATTCATGTTTTCTGCCCACTTCTTCACTGGGTTATTTGTTTTTCGGGTGTGGAATTTGGTGAGTTCTTTATAGATTTTGGATACTAGCCCTTTGTCCGATATGTCATTTGCAAATATCTTTTCCCATTCTGTTGGTTGCCTTTTAGTTTTGTTAGTTGTTTCCTTTGCTGTGCAGAAGCTTTTTATCTTCATAAGGTCCCAGTAATTCACTTTTGCTTTTAATTCCCTTGCCTTTGGGGATGTGTCAAGTAAGAAATTGCTACGGCTGAGGTCAGAGAGGTCTTTTCCTGCTTTCTCCTCTAGGTTTTTGATGGTTTCCTGTCTCACATTTAGGTCCTTTATCCATTTTGAGTTTATTTTTGTGAATGGTGTAAGAAAGTGGTCTAGTTTCAACCTTCTGCATGTTGCTGTCCAGTTCTCCCAGTACCATTTTTTAAGAGACTGTCTTTTTTCCACTGGATGTTCTTTCCTGCTTTGTTAAAGATTAGTTGGCCATATGTTTGTGGGTCTAGTTCTGGGGTTTCTATTCTATTCCATTGGTATACATGTCTGTTTTTGTGCCAATACCATGCTGTCTTGATGATGACAGCTTTGTAGTAGAGGCTAAAGTCTGGGATTGTGATGCCTCCTGCTTTGGTCTTCTTCAAAATTCCTTTGGCTATTCGGGGCCTTTTGTGGTTCCATATGAATTATAGGATTGCTTATTCTAGTTTCGAGAAGGATGCTGGTGCAATTTTGATTGGGATTGCATTGAATGTGTAGATAGCTTTGGTTAGTATTGACATTTTGACAATATTTATTCTTCCAATCTATGAGCACAGAATGTTATTCCATTTCTTTATATCTTCTTCAATTTCCTTCATGAGCTTTCTATAGTTTTCAGCATACAGATCCTTTACATCTTTGATTAGATTTATTCCTAGGTATTTTACGCTTCTTGGTGCAATTGTGAATGGGATCAGTTTCTTTATTTGTCTTTCTGTTGCTTCATTATTAGTGTATAAGAATGCAACTGATTTCGGTACACTGATTTTGTATCCTGCAACTTTGCTAAATTCATGCATCAGTTCTAGCAGACTTTTGGTGGAGTCTATCAGATTTTCCATGTATAATATCATGTCATCTACCAAAAGTGAAAGCTTAACTTCATCTTTGCCAATTTTGATGCCTTTGATTTCCTTTTGTTGTCTGATTGCTGATGCTAGAACTTCCAACACTATGTTAAACAACAGCGGTGAGAGTGGGCATCCCTGTCATGTTCCTGATCTCAGGGAAAAAGCTCTCAGTTTTTCCCCATTGAGGATGATGTTAGCTGTGGGCTTTTCATAAATGTATTTTATGATGTTTAAGTATGTTCCTTCTATCCCGACTTTCTCGAGGGTTTTTATTAAGAAAGGTTGCTGAATTTTGTCAAAGGCCTTTTCTGCATCGATTGACAGGATCATATGGTTCTTCTCTCTTTTTTTGTTAATGTGATCTATCACGTTGATTGATTTGTGAATGTTGAACCAGCCCTGCATCCCAGGAATGAATCCCACTTGATCATGGTGAATAATTCTTTTTATATGCTGTTGAATTCGATTTGCTAGTATCTTATTGAGAATTTTTGCATCCATATTCATCAGGGATATTGGCCTGTAGTTCCCTTTTTTACTGGGTCTCTGTCTGGTTTAGGAATCAAAGTAATACTGGCTTCATAGAATGAGTCTGGAAGTTTTCCTTCCCTTTCTATTTTTTGGAATACCTTGAGAAGGATAGGTATTATCTCTGCTTTAAACGTCTGGTAGAACTCCCCTGGGAAGTCATCTGGTCCTGGACTCTTATTTGTTGGGAGACTTTTGATGACTGATTCAATTTCTTCGCTGGTTATGGGTCTGTTCAAGCTTTCTATTTCCTCCTGATTGAGTTTTGGAAGAGTGTGGGTGTTTAGGAATTTGTCCATTTCTTCCAGGTTGTCCAGTTTGTTGGCATATAATTTTTCATAGTATTCCCTGATAATTGTTTGTATCTCTGAGGGATTGGTTGTAATAATTCCATTTTCATTCATGATTTTATCTATTTGGGTCATCTCCCTTTTCTTTTTGAGAAGCCTGGCTAGAGGTTTATCAATTTTGTTTATTTTTTCAAAAAACCAACTCTTGGTTTCGTTGATCTGCTCTACAGTTTTTTTAGATTCTATATTGTTTGTTTCTGCTCTGATCTTTATTATTTCTCTTCTTCTGCTGGGTTTAGGCTGCCTTTGCTGTTCTGCTTCTAGTTCCTTTAGGTGTGCTGTTAGATTTTGTATTTGGGATTTTTCTTGTTTCTTGAGATAGGCCTGGATTGCAATGTATTTTCCTCTCAGGACTGCCTTCGCTGCATCCCAAAGCGTTTGGATTGTTGTATTTTCATTTTCGTTTGTTTCCATATATTTTTAAATTTCTTCTCTAATTGCCTAGTTGACCCATTCATTGTTTAGTAGGGTGTTCTTTAACCTCCATGCTTTTGGAGGTTTTCCAGACTTTTTCCTGTGGTTGATTTCAAGCTTCATAGCATTGTGGTCTGAAAGTATGCATGGTATGATTTCAATTCTTGTATACTTATGAAGGGCTCTTTTGTGATCTATCTTGGAGAATGTTCCATGTGCACTCGAGAAGAAAGTATATTCTGTTGCTTTGGGATGCAGAGTTCTAAATATATCTGTCAAGTCCATCTGATCCAATGTATCATTCAGGGCCCTTGTTTCTTTATTGACCGTGTGTCTAGATGATCTATCCATTTCTGTAAGTGGAGTGTTAAAGTCCCCTGCAATTACCACATTCTTATCAATAAGGTTGCTTATGTTTGTGAGTAATTGTTTTATATATTTGGGTGCTCCTGTATTCGGCGCATAGACATTTATAATTGTTAGCTCTTCCTGATGGATAGACCCTGTGATTATTATATAATGCCCTTCTTCATCTCTTGTTACAGCCTTTAATTTAAAGTCTAGTTTGTCTGATATAAGTATGGCTACTCCAGCTTTCTTTTGACTTCCAGTGACATGATAAATAGTTCTCCATCCCCTCACTCTCAATCTGAAGGTGTCCTCAGGTCTAAAATGAGTCTCTTGTAGACAGCAAATAGATGGGTCTTGTTTTTTTATCCATTCTGATACCCTATGTCTTTTGGTTGGCGCATTTAATCCATTTACATTCAGTGTTATTATAGAAAGATACGGGTTTAGAGTCATTGTGATGTCCGTAGGTTTCATGCTTGTAGCGATGTCTCTGGTACTTTGTCTCACAGGATCCCCCTTAGGATCTCTTGTAGGGCTGGTTTAGTGGTGACGAATTCCTTCAGTTTTTATTTGTTTGGGAAGACCTTTATCTCTCCTTCTATTCTAAATGACAGACTTGCTGGATAAAGGATTCTCGGCTGCATATTTTTTCTGTTCATCACATTGAAGATCTCCTGTCATTCCTTTCTGGCCTGCCAAGTTTTGGTAGAGAGATCAGTCACGAGTCTTATAGGTCTCCCTTTATATGTTAGAGCATGTTATCTCTAGCTGCTTTCAGAATTTTCTCTTTATCCTTGTATTTTGTCAGTTTCACTATGCTATGTCCTGCAGAAGATCGATTCAAGTTACGTCTGAAGGGAGTTCTCTGTGCCTCTTGGATTTCAATGCCTTTTTCCTTCCCCAGATCAGGGAAGTTCTCAGCTATTATTTCTTCAAGTACACCTTCAGCACCTTTCCCTCTCTCTTCCTCATCTGGAATACCAATTACGTGTATATTATTTCTCTTTAGTGCATTACTTAGTTCTCTAATTTTCCCCTGATACTCCTGGATTTTTTTATCTCTCTTTTTCTCAGCTTCTTCTTTTTCCATAATTTTATCTTCTAGTTTACCTATTCTCTCCTCTGCCTCTTCAATCCGAGCCGTGGTTGTCTCCATTTTATTTTTCAGCTCATTGATAGCATTTTTTAGCTCCTCCTGGCTGTTCCTTAGTCCCTTGATGTCTGTAGCAATAGACTCTCTGCTGTCCTTTCTACTGTTTTCAAGCCCAGCAATTAATTTTATGACTATTATTCTAAATTCACTTTCTGTTATATTGTTTAAATCGTTTTTGATCAGTTCATTAGCTGTTGTTATTTCCTGGA
Source organism: Prionailurus bengalensis (assembly GCF_016509475.1). NCBI lineage: Eukaryota > Metazoa > Chordata > Mammalia > Carnivora > Felidae > Prionailurus > Prionailurus bengalensis. The sequence continues at coordinate 112,589,570 of NC_057348.1, forward strand.
GATTCTTTTGAGGGGAAATCTTCCGTTTGGTCATTTTGGATAGTCCCTGGAGTGGTGAGGGACTGCGGGGCACTTCCCCTGTACTGTGGTGTATAACTGGAGTTGGTGGGTGGGGCCGCAGTCAGACCTGATGTCTGCCCCCAGCCCACCGCTGGGGCCGTAGTCAGACTGGTGTGTACCTTATCTTCCCCTCTCCTGGGGGCGGGATTCACTGTGGGGTGGCGTGGCCCTTCTGGGCTACTTGCACCCTGCCAGGCTTGTGGTGCTGGGGATCTGGCGTATTAGCTGGGGTGGATCGGGAAGGTGCACAGGGGCAGGAGGGGCAGGCTCAGCTCGCTTTTCCTTCGGTGATCTGCTTCGCGAGGGGCCCTGCGGCACCGGGAGGGAGTCAGACCCGCCAGAGGGATGGATCCACAGAAGCACAGTGTTGGGTGTTTGCACAGAGCAAGCAAGTTTCCTGGCAGGAACTGGTTCCTTTGGGATTTTGGCTGGGGGATGGGCAAGGGAGATGGCGTTGGCGAGCGCCTTTGTTCCCCGCCAAGCTGCGCTCTGTCGGCCGGGGCTCAACAACTCTCCCTCCCGTTGTCCTCCAGCCCTCCCGTTCTCTGAGCAGAGCTGTTAGCTTATAACCTTCCAGATGTTAAGTCCCGCTTGCTGTCGGAACACACTCCGTCCGGCCCCTCCGCTTTTGCAAGCCAGACTCGGGGGCTCTGCTTGGCCGGCGGGCCACCCCTCCACCCCGGCTCCCTCCCTCCAGTCCGTGGAGCGCGCACCGCCTCGCTGCCCTTCCTACCCTCTTGCATGGACCTCTCGTCTGCACTTGGCTCCGGAGACTCCATTCTGCTAGTCTTCTGGCGGTTTTCTGGGTTATTTAGGCAGGTGTAGGTGGAATCTAAGTGATCAGCAGGACGCGGTGAGCTCAGAGTCTTTCTACGCCGTCATCTTCCCCTCAAGACAGGAGTGGTTTCTGTAAATTTAAATTATTCCTAAGCCTTGTCCTCCCCCAAAATAAGAAAACCTTCTATATATCGATTTTTCTAATTGCTAATTTTCTAATTGACAATATGATTTATTTGATACATTCAAACACTAATCATTCTATAATAAGTTAATCAAATGTTTAGAGTTTAGACCATGAGCTTAGCAGAGTAAAGATGGTAGACATGAGTAAGTGCAGGCCATTCCAGTCTGAGGGAACATCAGTGCTCACTGAGGAACAGCTGCAGAAATATCATCCCTTACTGTCTTATCTGGGCTAGATAAGATATTATTCCCTCTTGGAAGAAAGATGAGCTAATTATTATAGGCTTTTCTCTTCTTGCCCACCATTGACTTCATCATTTACTTGTTATAATTTCTCCACAGTGAAGGAGAAAGGTATTAAATGACTAGAAATAATTTTATTACTAACAACTGTTAGCTTGTTTGTTAGCTTATTCAAAAGTAAGAATGAAGATGTTTCAGGTTATAAAAAGAAAACATTGTACTATAGGGTCTTATTCCATATTCCTAATGAGGTATTACATGTGTCCTCATCTCAGCAAAGAGTTTAGATTTTGAATATGTTTTACTCTCTAAAGAGTCTTAACTTAGGTGTGTGTGTGTGTGTGTGTGTGTGTGTACTCATGTGAGTAGATGTGTGTGTGTGTGTGTGTGTGTGTGTGTGTGTGTGTGTATACTCATGTGAGTAGATCCCTGAAAATTGAAAAGAAGAGGTCAAGTAGGATGTGAGTCACTTATTAAATATGGCTTCTAAGGACCTGACATTTTGCTATTTGTCACTCCATTTTACAAAAGAGAAAGCATTTTCTTTTTGTATTATTTTATTTATTTATTTTGAGAAAGAGCAAGACAGTACAAGCAGGGGAGAGGCAGAGAGAGAGGGAGACAGAGAATCCCAAGCAGACTCTGGGCTGTCTACACAGAGCCCAACACAGGGCTTGGTCCCACGCACATGTGAGATCATGACCTGAGCCAAAATCAAGAGTCAGATGTTTAACTGAGCCACCCAGGGACCCCTGACAAAGCATTTTCAAACAGGTGAAGTGACCTGACAGTAATTCTACATTGTTCAGCTATGGAACCAGTGTTGTTCCACAGGAATGGCAAGCCAGTTGGCTTTCAACATCGTAATAAAGTAAAGACACCAAAACTCCTGTGTTTCCCATAAAACTACCATAAAGACCTTCTTATAGCAGATGGTCAATTAAAATTCGGTAGCTAAAAGAACTGAAAATTTGTAAAATAGTAGTGAGAGGCTTTTCAGACTGTATTCTTGGAGTACTAGTGTTCTAGGGTTTTTTAGGAGTCTGGTGAAGAGTGAAGGAGGGTAGAGAGATGGGGTGGATGAGCAAGTAGGGCTGTGCACCACCACCCCCAAAAATTCAAATACCAACTAACCATTAACCTGTATGGTTTATTTAAATCTGTTAAGTTCCCATATGTGCTATCTTTTGATAAAAGGATTTTGCAGCTTAAGAAAAAAAGAATTTGAAGACCACAAGACTGCATTGCATCATGGAGTATGTGTCATCAGTGAGGACCAAGTTCACCTAAGCCTACCTGCTAGCAGGAAGTCAGTGGGAACTTGCATTCTCATTGGTTTCCCATCCCATGCTTGCTGTGAGACATGAGAACTCTGTTTACAGGCTTCTCCAGAGAGTATATTACCCCTGCTAACTGACCCATCAGTCAAATTCAGGCTTTCTCAAATGCTCACAACTTTACATTATTCTTTCTTTTCCTTTTGCCCACCTTTATTCAAAGCACATGACCACCACTGGTGAGACAATAGCTACCTTCCTCAGGCCCTTATCTCTGCCCTAGCAATTCTATGAGGGATGTTTTAAAGCACCCTCTCTTTCAAAGTGCAAACTAATTGCTTGGTGATTTATTGTTGTGTATGGAATTGCAAAGTAATCTGAAAAATGCCAGCAAAGTGTCAAATAGAGACCTACCTTCCTGTTGACCTTTTTTTTGGTCAAATACCTAATTGTTTGGCTCTTAGCTGTGTTTAAACTATAAAGGACAGAAGATATTAGGAAATTCTTTCAAATTGGTACTACCACATCTACTCTGAGACATCTGAAAAATGGATTGCACCTCCCTTATTTTTACAGTAATTCTTGCTAGAAAACAAAGCATCAGCTCAAATTTCTTTGACCAGTTTTCTACGAGGACTTGGCTTCCATAATTTCTTCTGTGTTTTAAGGTCACATGTATGATGTAGTGGAGTGGTATTTTTGTAGTGTACTTTATAGTACCTTGAGTATGTACAATACTTTTAGGCCCATTTTGTAGGCTTTTAGAGCATAGAGCATTTTTTCCCTTTTAAAGTATTAGGCATTTCTGTAATTTATTTGATACACTCAGACATTAATCATTCTATAATAAGATAATCAAATGTTTAGAGTTTATAATTGTTAGCTCTTCCTGATGGATAGACCCTGTAACTATTATATAATGTCCTTCTTCATCTCTTGTTACAGCCTTTAATTTAAAGTCTAGTTTGTCTGATATAAGTATGGCTACTCCAGCTTTCTTTTGGCTTCCAGTCGCATGATAAATAGTTCTCCATCCCCTCACTCTCAATCTAAAGGTGTCCTCAGGTCTAAAATGAGTCTCTTGTAGACAGCAAATAGATGGGTCTTGTTTTTTTATCCATTCTGATACCCTATGTCTTTTGGTTGGCGCATTTAATCCATTTACATTCAGTGTTATTATAGAAAGATACGGGTTTAGAGTCATTGTGATGTCTGTATGTTTTATGCTTGTAGTGATGTCTCTGGGACTTTGTCTCACAGGGTCCCCCTTAGGATCTCTTGTAGGGCTGGTTTAGTGGTGGCAAATTCCTTCAGTTTTTGTTTGTTTGGGAAGACCTTTATCTCTCCTTCTATTCTAAATGACAGACTTGCTGGATAAAGGATTCTCGGCTGCATATTTTTTCTGTCTAGCACCCTGAAAATCTCGTGCCAATTCTTTCTGGCCTGCCAAGTTTCAAAAGAGAGATCAGTCACGAGTCTTATAGGTCTCCCTTTATATGTGAGGGCACGTTTACCCCTTGCTGCTTTCAGAATTTTCTCTTTATCCTTGTATTTTGCCAGTTTCACTATGATATGTCGTGCAGAAGATGGATTCAAGTTACGTCTGAAGGGAGTTTTCTGTGCCTCTTGGATTTCAATGCCTTTTTCCTTCCCCAGTTCAGGGAAGTTCTCAGCTATTATTTCTTCAAGTACCCCTTCAGCACCTTTCCCTCTCTCTTCCTCCTCTGGGATACCAATTATGCGTATATTATTTCTTTTGAGTGTATCACTTAGTTCTCTAATTTTCCCCTCATACTCCTGGATTTTTTTATCTCTCTTTTTCTCAGCTTCCTCTTTTTCCATAACTTTATCTTCTAGTTCACCTATTCTCTCCTCTGCCTCTTCAAGCCGAGCTGTGGTGGTTTCCATTTTGTTATGCATTTCGTTTAAAGCGTTTTTCAGCTCCTCGTGACTGTTCCTTAGTCCCTTGATCTCTGTAGCAAGAGATTCTCTGCTGTCCTGTATACTGTTTTCAAGCCCAGCGATTAGTTTTATGACTATTATTCTAAATTCACTTTCTGTTATATTATTTAAATCCTTTTTGATCAGCTCATTAGCTGTTGTTATTTCCTGGAGATTCTTCTGAGGGGAATTCTTCCGCTTGGTCATTTTGGATAGTCCCTGGCATGGTGAGGACCTGCAGGGCACTTCCCCTGTGCTGTGGTGTATAACTGGAGTTGGTGGGCGGGGCCGCAGTCAGACCTGATGTCTGCCCCCAGCCCACCGCTGGGGCCACAGTCAGACTGGTGTGTGCCTTCTCTTCCCCTCTCCTAGGGGCGGGATTCACTGTGGGGTGGGGTGGCTCGTCTGGGCTACTTGCACCCTGCCAGGCTTGTGATGCTGGGGATCTGGCGTATTAGCTGGGGTGGGTAGGCAAGGTGCACGGGGGCAGGAGGGGCAGGCTTAGATCGCTTCTCCTTAGGTGATCCACTTCAGGAGGGGCCCTGTGGCAGCGGGAGGGAGTCAGATCCGCTGCCGGAGGTTTGGCTCCGCAGAAGCGCAGAGTTGGGTGTTTGCGTGGAGCGAGCAAGTTCCCTGGCAGGAACCGGTTCTCTTTGGGATTTTGGCTGGGGGATGGGCGGGGGAGATGGCGCTGGTGAGTGCCTTTGTTCCCCACCAAACTGAGCTCTCTTGTCAGGGGGCTCAGCAGCTCTCCCTCCCTTTGTCCTCCAGCCTTCCCGCTTTCCGAGCAGAGCTGTTAACTTATGACCTCCCAGACGCTAAGTCGCGCTTGTTGTGGGAACACAGTCTGTCAGGCCCCTCCACTTTTGCAAGCCAGACTCGGGGGCTCTGCTTGGCCAGCGAGCCGCCCCTCCGCCCCGGCTCCCTCCTACCAGTCCGTGGAGCGCGCACCGCCTCGCCGCCCTTCCTACCCTCTTCCGTGGGCCTCTCGTCTGCGTTTGGCTCCGGCGACTCCGTTCTGCTAATCCTCTGGCGGTTTTCTGGGTTATTTAGGCAGGTGTAGATGGAATCTAAGTGATCAGCAGGACGTGCGGTGAGCCCAGCGTCCTCCTAAGCCGCCATCTTGCCGTCTTCCCATGTTTAGAGTTTAGATCATGAGCTTAGCAGAGTAAAGATGGTAGAGATGAGTAAGTGCAGGCCATTTCAGTCTGAGGGAACATCAATGCTCACTGAGGCACAGCTGCAGAAATGTCATCCCTTACTGTCTGTTTTCAGATGTCAGACAACAGCATGAACTTTTGCAAAATAAGTAAACTTGTTCCATAAGTAATGCCTAAGAAGTGAAGAAATATTAGTAGATAGGTCTGTAAAAATGCTTGCAAAGTGAGTCTCCCATGAAGAAAAGAAGGTCTAGAATAATATAACCTGCTTCAGGAAACCTTATATTCTGATTATGTCACGAGACTGCATACTATTCTCAAACCTTTTCTAATTGCAGTCTCCCCATTGTTTGATTTTACAAGTCCTTCTGTCCTACATTCTCCTTAGAGTATACATGTTATATGTGCCCTTTTATATTTTTAAGTAAATTTCATACATATGAATTTGCTATGAGAAATATTTAATAGTATTGTGAAATCATTAAGCTAATTGGTAACATCTTATAGCTTCATCAGTAAGTTTTGAGATCTGGTTGCTTTTAAGAAATAACATTTGTCACCTCAAGGAAATGTAATTGAATAATTGAGAGAGATATGGGTCAGGAACCTGGGTGTCTTGAGTGTTTTCACCTTTGCACTGGTAGTCCTAATGAATGCCCACTCAACAACAGCATTCTTACATTCATTCCCCTTTAAGGTGCTGTAGGCAAGTCTCAGGTCTCCAAGATCCAGAATACAATTCAGACTTGAAGTTCAAATGAGAAAAGTGGGATTATATAGGCTGAATGTCTTACCTCTAAAACTTAGGCACATCAGACAAATGCAAATTGAGAGACATTTTACAGAGTATCTGACTGGTATTCCTCAAAAATACCAAGTTCGTACAAAATAAGGAATATCTGAGAAATTGTCACAACTAAGAGGAGCCTGAGGAGACATGATGCCTAAGTGGCAATGTATTTTGAAGGGGATCTGGGAGCAGAAAAAAGATAATAGGTAAATATTAAGGAAATATGAATAAAGTATAGAATGTAGTTGATAAGATATTGATACTGGTTCATTTGTTGTAAAAAATGCACCATAGAAATGTCAGGTATTGACACTGGGGGATACTGTGTGCAGGGTACATGAATACCGTAGTATCTTTGCAAATTTTCCCTAAATTGAAACCATCCTAAAATAAAGTTGATTTTAAAAAACTAAACTAGGGTTGCCTGGATGGCTCAGTTGTTTAAGCATCTGATTCTTGGTTTTGGCTCAGGTCATGATCTCATGGTTCACGAGTTTGAGCCCCACATTAGGCTCTATGCTGATAGTGCAGAGCCTGCTGGGGATTCTCATATTCTCTATCTCTCTCTCTCTCTCTCTCTCTCTCTCTCTCTCCCACTCTTTCTGCCCTTCCCCTACTCACATGCACGTGTGCTGCCTCTGTCTCTCTCAAAATAAATAAACTGAAAAAAAATTTTTATTAAAAAATAAAACAAAAAAATTTGCCTATTGTATTATACCATTCATAAGCAAGACTGAGAATTACCACATAAAAATAATAGACTGAGGAAAACAAAAAACAAACAATAAAAACTCTCTTCCCAGTTATCATTCACCCATGTTTATATAGGACCACTTTCTTACACCATACACAAAAATATACTCAAAATGGATGAAAAACCTAAATGTGAGACAGGAAACCATCAGAATCCTAGAGGAGAACACAGACAACAACCTCTTTAACCTCAGCTGCAGCAACTTCTTACTAGACACGTCTCTGGAGGCAAGGGAAACAAAAGCAAAAATGAACTATTGGGACTTCACCAAGATAAAAAGCTTCTGCACAGCAAAGGAAACAATCAACGAAACTAAAAGGCAACCAACAGAATGGGAAAAGATATTTGCAAATGACATATTGGTTAAAGGGCTAGTATTCAAAATCTATAAAGAACTTATCAAACTCAACATCAAAAAAATAAGTAATCCAGTTAAGAAATGGGCAGAAGACATGAACAGACATTTGTCTAAAGAAGATATACAAATGGCTAACAGACACATGAAAAAATGCTCAACATCACTCATCATCAGGGAAATGCAAATCAAAACCACAATGAGATATCACCTCACATCTGTCAGAATGGCTAAAATTAACAACACAAGAAATAACAGGTGTTGGCAAGGATGAAGAGAAAGGGGAGCTCTCTTACACTGTTGATGGGAATGCAAATTGGTGCAGCTATTCTGGAAAACAGTATGGAGATTTCCTCAAAAATGTTAAAAATAGGACTACCCCCACAATTGCACTACTAGGTATTTACCCAAAGGATACAGAAATACTGATTTGAAGGGATGCATGAGCTCCACTGTTTATTGGAATGGGCTAAATGGGTGATGGGCATTAAGGAGGGCACTTGTTGTGATGAGTCCTGGGTGTTATATGTAAGTTTGGAATCACTAAATTCTACTTCAGAAACCAGTACTACACTATGTGTTAACTAACGAATTTAAATAAAATCTTGGAAGGAAAAGAAGTCTATATTTGCACTATGAAAAATAAAGGGAGCACTACACATTTTAGTGTTTAGACTTGTCTTCTTCAGACTATATCACATAAATATCACCTAGAGAAACTCACATATTCTAGTAATTGCCAATTAACAATATAATTATGTGTGCTTCATCAGACTTTGCCAAAATTAAGAAAAATAAATCTTTCTACCTACAATAGTTAGTTGCTCCTCAATCTACTTTATCATTACATTTGCATAACATTCATTAAAATGCCTCAGTCCCATTCAGGATTCTTACAGAACTTCAAGAATGGCCACCTTGGGTGGTATAAATAAGCTGGTTCTTTTGTTTGAGATTCTTTTTCCTAACAGCTTTTTTTGAGGTTTAATTGACTTACACTGCACATATAAAAGTATACACTTAGAAAAGTTTGGGCATAAATGTACACCTGTGAAACCACCACAATCAACATAGCCAACCAATCATTCCTCAAAACTTTTACATGCTTTTTGTAAATACTCCATCCCAACCCTCTTTCTTCTGCCTGGCTCTTGACCACCCCTGGTTTGTTTACTGCCAGTATAAATTAGTATGTATTTTCTAGAACTTTGTGTATATAGAATCATACATTATGTATTCTATACTCTCTGACTTCTTGCACTCAGCATACTTGTTTTCAGACCTGTCCTTATTGTGGAATGTATCAATAGTTCCTTTTTATTGGTAAATAGTATTCCATTGTATGGAATGTTTGAGCTTATTGGTATCGATGCCCATTTAAGTTATTAAGTTTGTTTGTAGTTTTGGGATATTACACATAAGGTTGCTCTGAACATTCATATGTAAGCCTTTCTGTGGACATGCACTTTTATTTCCCTTGAATAAATATCTGGGATTTAAATGGATGGATCTTATGATAGGAGTATGTTTACATTTTAAATTACCAAATTATTTTTATTGGTCTTCCTAATCCATTTAAGTCCAAATTTCTAGATTCAAGGATTCCTTAATATTTTAAATAACAAGCTTTTTTGAATATTTCAAAGTTTGTTATTTCTATTAATTTCATATTTGTTTTCTATACTTACTGTTTTGTAGGCAAGCAAAGGTCGAACTACAATTGTCATAGCACACCGACTTTCCACTATTCGAAGTGCAGATCTGATTGTGACCATAAAAGATGGGATGGTGGCAGAAAAAGGAATACATGCTGAATTAATGGCAAAACAAGGTCTATATTATTCACTTGTAATGTCACAGGTAATGTTTATGTAACATAATGCTATGTTAGCAGGGTTTTTTTTTTTAACCTTTCAGGGATCATACCACAGAGGTCCTGAATCATAATCTTAGATTTCACAAAGCAACCAAGGCTTATTTATAATTCCTCTGTGAATAAATGCAATGTGACTAATATCCTCAGCATTGTGCTAGATAATATGATGAAAATTAAAGAATTAATGGTTACCTAGCACCTAATATTTGCCAGGCACACTGAAAACAGGCTTCCAAAGAAGACATCCAGATGACCAACATGAAAAAATGCTCAACATCACTCATCATCAGGGAAATTCAAATCAAAACTACAGTGAGATATCACCTCACACCTATCAAAATGGTGAAAATCAAAAACACAAGAAATGGATGCCTGTATGGCTCACTTGGTTAAGCATCCAACTCCAGATTTTGGCTCAGGTCATGGTCTCATGTTACATGGGGTCGAGCCCCACATCAGGCTCTACACTGAGAGCCCTCTCTCTCTCTGCCCCACACCTGCACACGCACTCTCTTTCTCTCTTTCTTTCTCTCAAAATAAATAAACTTAAAAAAAAGAAAAGAAAAACGAAACAAGTGTTAGTGAGGGTGTGAAGAAAAACCCTCATGCACTATTGGTGGGAATGTAAACTGATGAAGCCACTGTGGAAAACAGAATAGAGGGTCCTCAAAAAGTTGAAAGTAAAACTGTCCTATTATCCAGTAGTTGCACTACTTGGTATTCACCCAAAAAATACAAAAACACTAATTCAAAGGGATACATGCACCCCTGTATTTATTGCAACTTTATTTACAATAGCCAAATTATAGAAACAGCCCAAGTGTCCTTTGATTGATAAATGGATAAAGAAGATGTGGTGTATATATACAGTGGAATATTATTCAGCCATAAAAAATTATGAAATCTTACCATTTGAAATGACATGGACAGAGCTAGAGAGTATAATGCTCAGTGAAAATAGGTCAGTACGTAGGTCAAAGTGTATGGAATTGTTGAATCACTATATTGTATGCGTGGAACTAATATAACACTGTATGTTAACTGTACTGGAATTACAATGGAAAACTTAATTAAAAATATTATTTCACAAATTATGAAATTTAGAAAGTTATGAGCCTCCATGTCCTCCTCACACTTAAAACTTCACATTCTGAACCCTAGCTTTCTCCACAATGCTAGAATGAATTATTTTTAAACACCTTCTATAAAACAGTCATAGTAAAAAAAAAAAAAAAGTTTGAAAATGTAATCTTATATAGATTCAAAACCTGCCAGTTTCAATTTTATTTCATATTAGGCCATATTTTTCTTTAAAAATAAAATTAGCCATTATATGACAGTTGAATCTGTATGATTTTCATTCCAGAGTACACTTAACAATTTATGAAATTATTAAGTTCCATACTTCCAAACTAATAAGGATACCAATAAAAGCAAATAGCTATGGTTAAATTAACCCTATTTTGATGTTTTTTAAAGCTACTACACTCGTATCTTTCTTTGAAGTAACGTGCCTTTATTTTTCATTATAACTAAACTAAAACTCCATTATTAGGTCTTATGTTAAAGAGTTTCACAATGTAAGGAAAACAAAAATGGAATGTTTGTGGTATAAATGTATAAGTATTTAAAACACCTTATTCAGAATGGATTGGTAGTCTCTGATTACCAAAAATAAGGTTCATTCTGATAAAACAATACCATTTTTAATACTCAGTGAACAACTACAATATTCTGGGTACTGCATAGCAAACATAACATCTGTGGTATCTACATAAACAGTGACGCATTTCTGAAACTCTGGAAGTGCTTATTTGCCACTATACCTGTAATGTCCAAATGAATCAGTTTGTTAGAATTCATGATGCTCATAAGTGTTGTAAAGTTACTGTTGTTAAGAGAATCAATCACAAGAAGCAGCATAGCAGTGGTTAGGGTTATGAGCTCTGGAGACACTGTAATTTGAAATTCTGACTATGCCACTTAATAGTTTTAGGCCCTTCGGCAAGTTATTTAAATTCCCTGTGCCTCAGTTTTCTAATCTTTAACATGGAGAAAATAAAAGTAACTTAGTTATGAATTTCTGTAAGTCTTAAATGAGTCATTCATGTAAAGTATTTAGAGTTACTGTTGGCATACTAAATTTTATTATATTACTATTGTTAGTATTATCCAATCAGCCTTTTTAGAAAAGTTCAAACCGGGAAGAGTAATGCTGTAATTATTTATCTTAAACATATATGATTACTTACAGACATATTCCTTTAGTGATTTTTTCACATGAAAATGAAATAAAAACTGGTAGATAGATACATACCAAAACTTCCTATCATAAGTATTTTGTCTAGCAGCCTTCTCAGGAAAAGAAATTGTCTTTGACCTGTTAAACACCTTCTTAGAAAAATTTATTATGAGAAGAGGTCAAAATTTCATTTTAAGCCTGCCACAAAATAAATAGCTCCTGAAAAAAGCCAAGTAAATGATTTCTTTCTTGGTAGAGAAATTTATAGAAGAAAAAAAAAAAAAGAAAGTGATAGCATAAAAGAATGTCTGATTAAAGATGTTAAGATACTATAAAGCTGGTTAAAGCTTACCATACTTTGAAATGACTGATTAACAGTTGTTAAGCTTGTCAAAGAAGCACAGTGTCTGGAAAGCCTTCCATATGCATATGCTCTTTTGCACCTAAATCCACCTAAGACTGTCTGTCTCTGCTCCAACCTGGTCTGGGACACCATCATCCAAACTGGGCTCCTCATTTCTGTCTCATCTCCCTCTTCATCTCTTCGTGGGGAAGTCACAAATTTACTCACACCATATTCAGTTGAGCAGAGAATGTGTAGTTTTTCTTTATTTCACTAAATCTGATCTCATTTCTCTGAGTAGCCAAAAAACCCAAAAACTAGACTTAGAGCAGTCTGGTTTAGAACTTCCTCCTTGCCCTATCATTTAAACAGTGTCTTTAAAGTTAACTTGATGTCTCTGCGATTTCTTATTCTCTAGGAGCTGGCCCATTGAGTTGCTTTCCAATCAGTTTGGAAGGGGCAGCAGTTGCAGGCCTAGAAAGTGTTATTGTCTCCTGACATCTCTCTCAAGCCTAGAGCCAGCATCACATTTAAGTGCCTAGCTATATGTTATAAATTTATAAGTTTCATGAAAGGCTAGGAATAAGGAATCAGAAAGAGTATCTTTGAAGTCTTCTCCCTCACAAAGTTCTTTTTACTAAAATCTGTCCCTTCTAGTGGAATAGTTGTTTTCAACTAAGGCATTGTTCTCTCCAGTTAATTATACAGGTCTTTGGAAAAGAAAGCTATTGTCATCCACTAACATTTTAGTATAAGTTGGACTTACTAGTCCTCTATCACACCTGAAAACTTCAGCAAGAACTGCACAAGAATATATCACCTTCAGTATCAGTTGCAATACAGTGTTAGAGGGATGCTTAATAAAATTCTTTTGAATTTTGAAGGCATTATTCTAATGGTGACATGTATATTCTTCATTTAAGGATATTAAAAAAGCTGATGAACAAATGGGACCAATGGCATATTCTACTGAAAAAAATACCAACTCGGTTTCTCTGTGCTCTATGAGTAACATCAAGTCAGACTTTACTGGCAAGTCTGAGGAATCCATCCAATATAAAGAGGTAATGGTTTAACAAATATCAACAAGTTTTACCCACATGTTCTCCAATTAATTTTCATTTAATTCTTATAATATTTAGAATATATGATAAAATATTACTTTAGCACTAAGTGTATAAAGCAAATCTTTCCCAAACTTCACTGTAGTATTACAGTAATGCTCTAAGAAAGAGGTCCTCAAATAAGACTGCATTTATGTCACAGGTCATTTTGGAGGCAAGAAATCTCTTAAGAATGGGCTTTGCTCTTCTTTTTCTAGTTCCTTTAGACATAGCAGTATTTGGCTAGTGAAAATTAAGAGAATTCTAAAGAATACAGAGGTAGCAGACAAAAGTAGCAACCACTAGTGAGGTTGAAATAGAGACCCAAAGAAGAGCCCTGATTCTTCCCCAGCCAAGGTTGAGATTCATGCCTCACTTCAGAAGGCACAGCTTTTGTTCACTGGATGGCAGAGAAGTTGATAAGATACCTCACTGGTGGGGTTTGCTGGAAATCTGTCCTGTGGCATGCCAGAATCCCTAGGTGCCAGGAGAAGCTACAGGGCACTGTTGGAACCAGGAGCTGGACAGGTTGCCCTATGCAAGAGTCAAGTACAGCCCCATGTGTAGTAAGGTGCATGCGTTAGTGACCTGGCTGAATCACAGGCCAGTGCTATCTGGGTCCCATGGTTAGGCCTCTCCTGGCCAAGCCAAGAGCTGGACAAAGCACTTGGTGGCCAAACACAAGAGAAAACTGCACTCAATTAACTCTGAAAAAAACTGTGCAAGCAGAGTAGCAGAGAGAAAAACTCATCCTGCAGGAGCCTTCCCAGTAAGCCACCAGAAAGAAAAATTCCCCCCTGTAGGGTTTTTCCAGTACCCTCAACTGACACAGCTTGACATCTTACTATCTGATAAAGGAAAAATATTTATCAGGTAAAAGGGTGCATTTGGACCCAAAAGGTAATAAATCAGTAGCTAGGACAGAGGTGGTATTATTTTAAATAGGGGGAACAGCTAATATAAGGGCCTGGAGTTGGGGGTCACAGTGACTAAGGAGAAAGATGGGCAAAGAGTTGTGTGAGATACTCAGGGGCTGGATCAGGCAGCACCTTGTAGACCATAGTAAGATTTTGATCTTGTCTTTTAGATTCTTTTCTTATTCTGTCAGAAAGCCATCAGAGGTTTTTAACCAGTGGTCCATGACCCACAAGGAAAGTCTGGACAGAATTCAGAGGCAATTAACCTGAATTAGAAAAAATATCATAACTTTTTTTCCCACCTATCCTTGATGAAAAATTAATTTAATTATGAATATGAACAACAGACTACAGTATTATGACCAGGGCCTATAACATCACCAATGAAAATCACAGAAATTTTGATATCTCATTACAGTTGTTATAGACATGTTAGAATATCTTTACACTCATCACTATTATATCTTGTTATTTAATATGCTAATAATGAAACACAACCATAACTGTATCACAACTTTAAATTTTTTGTTAAATATTTTGAATACTATATTTCAATTTATTTGTTTTCTTTGAGACCCATGGGTTATTTAGCACATTGTTATAAATCCTTCTGGTAAGGAGTCCTCAGATTTCATCAGTCTTCCAGAGGAGTCCCTGACACAAAGCAGGTTAAGAACTGTTGCATGAGAGGGTCTTATTCAGAAAAGTGCATGAACCAATCTGTTTGATTTGGCTGCTGTGTGGAGAATGGTGTTTGGGAACCAAGGCAGGGAAGAGATGACAGTGGTTAAGCAATGGACCTGATGGACCTGATTAAAGCTGTCCAATTAGAAATAAATTGTAGATGTAGAAGCAACTAGGACAGGATATTGAGAAGCAGGACCCAGCAAAATTTAAATTCAGGTAGAAAAGCAGTCACCAACAAAGGAATCTAGAGAATGGCTAGAAAATAAAAAGAAAGCCAGGAGAGTATGGTATCATAGAAGCCAACAAAGGAAAGTGTCACAAAAGAGGAAGAGATCATTTGTGTCAAGTGCTATGAAAACCAGATGAAATTAGAGATTTCTGCTTTCAGCCAAAATAGGTTAACAGGAACCGGGTTTACCTTTCTGCTTGAAACACCTAAGAAACAGAACAAAATATGTGGAACAATTTTCTAACATTGGACATCGTGATCCCTGAGGAAAAAGAAACAAATGAAATAAATCTTATCACTGATCCAGGTTACTGTCTGGATAGTTTCCAAGCCTCAGAGCTAGAAGGGGAAACCCATGCAGAGCCCAGGAAGCCAAACTAGGCAGCATCCTTAGAACAAAGAACTAAAAGAAGAGAGTTTCTCAGAGTTCCAGAGATCTTCATAGGTTCTCCACTGAGTCTTCATCTGGGTACTGATCAGCACATTAAGAAAACTGCCAACAGCAGAGGAAAGATGTGCCGGAAAGGAGGAAAGAGAACAGTCCTTTCACAAAGGCTTACAAAGGGTCAGGAGTAGTTCTTATTCTTTTAAGTTTTTATTTTAATTCCAGCTAGTTAACATACAGTGTTATATTAGTTTCAGATGGACAGTATAGTAATTCTACACTTCTGTACATCACCCAGTGCTCATCATGATAAGTGCACTACTGAATCCCCATCACTTGTTTAACCAACCCCCGCCTCTGGTACCACCAGTTTAAAAGTAGTTATTAGGGCACCAGGGTGGCTTCGTCGGTTAAGTGTCCAACTCTTGATTTCTGCTCAGGTCATGATCTCACAGTTTGTGAGTTTGAGCACTGACTGTGCACAGCCTGCTAGGGATTCTCTCTTGCTCTCTCTCTGCCCCTCTCCCACTCTCTCTCTCTCAAAATAAATAAATAAACTTTAAAAAAAAGTAGTTCTTATTAAACCAGCTCAAGTGAGCAGTCTCTAAATTCATGGGTCATTGAGTTGGATATTAAGGAATGTATTTCCTCAGAGTTTGGGGGAAAAGGGGGAATAGTCCCATACTAAACACAGCTATGAGCCCAACTAACAAAGCTTAAAAGCAAACCTGAAAGGGATCAAACTATTTCCAAGTAATTTAAATGTGTTCCAGTACAAAGCTCCATAATAAATATTTAAGAATTCAAAAATACCAGGGCACCTGGCTGGCTCAGTCAGTAGAGCATGCAACTCTTGATCTCGGCGTTGTAAGTTCAAGCCTCATGTTGGGTGCAGAGATTACTGAAAAAATAAAGTATTAAAAAAATGATAATTCAAACGTACCCAAGAAGTAAAATTTATAGTATTTGTCATCCAATCAAAAGTTACCAGCAAGTAAAGAAGCAAGAAAATAGTGCCCAAAATGAAGTAACTCAATCAATAGAAATAAACCCAGAAATGACACACTGGGTAGAATGAGTAGGAACATTAAACAGTTACTGTATTTCATATGTTCCCAAAGGAAGAGTAAAAAACATTTGAACAATGAAAATTTTTTCCAAATTTGGTGAGAACTAAAAACTACAGATCCAAAAAGCTTATTAAATTCCAAATACAAGAAATATAGGGTCCACTATGCCAAGGCACATCATAACCAAATTGCTTAAAACCTGCAATAAGGAGAAAAATTTTAAGGCAGCCAGAGAATATCAGCATAACATGTGGAAGGGGAAAAAATAAGAAAATCACAGACTTCTTATTAGACACAATGCAAGCCAGAAGACAATAGAGTAGTATCTTGAAAGTACTAAAAAGAAAAAAATCAAAATGCTACACAGTAAAATATTTTTCAAAAATAAGACAATGTACAGAATTTTTCAGGAAAAAAAGGCTAAAGTAATTTATCACCACCAGACCTACAGTACTAGAAATGTTAAAAGAAGGCCTTTAAGCAGAAAGAAAGTGATACCACATGGAAATCTGAATCTACACAAAGGAATAAAAAATATTCAAAATAGTAATAAATGGACTAATATAATAATAGTTAGTAATGATTAATAATTTTTTTAAGTAGTCTCCATGCCCAACATGAGACTTGAATTCATGACCCTGAGTTCAAGAGTCACATGCTTGGGGCACCTGGGCGGCTCAGTCAGTTAAGCGTCCAACTCTTGATTTCGGCTCAGGTCATAATCTCATGGTTTGTGGGACAGAGCCCTGCGTTGGCTCTGTGCAGACAGTGCAGACCTGCTTGGGATCCTCTCTCTCCCTCTCTCTCTGTCCCTCCCTCACTTGCATGCATGCACACGCACGCTGTCTCTCAAAATAAATAAACTTAAAAAAAGGTCACATCCTTTACTGAATGAGCCAGGCAGGCACCCCAATAATACTTTTGTAAGTGTATTTCAAAAATAACTTACTTTTTTAAGAAAAAAATAACATTGCAGTATAGGGTTTATTACAGAAGTATAAGTAAAAATTTGTAAAAACAGTATCCAAAAGACTAGGAGGGAGAAATGGAAATATTCTATTTTAAGGCTCCTAAGTGGTATGGAATATTACTTGAAGATAGACTGTGATGTTAATAGTTGTCAAAGTATATTTCAAAGCAATAAAATATTACCAGGGATAAAGAGGGGTTTTTTTCATAATTATATTAAAGGATCAATATATAAAAGAACCAAAAAGAGAATAAAAATTTATAGTTTTACCAGAGATTTCACTACTTCTCTTAAATATTGACGAAACAAGTAGACTAAAATTCAGCAGGGGTATAGATGACTTTAACAGCACTCTCAACCAGCTTGAACTAATGGACATTTATGGAAGACTCCACCTATCAACAGAAGAATACACATTCTTCTCAAATCCGTCTGAAACATTTATCAAGACAGACCATATTCTAAGCCATAACACAGGTCTCAATATGGTTTTAAAAATTCAAGTAATGCAATATATATTACTTCACCAAAGTGGAATTATATCAGAAATCAAGAGCAGAGGGACACCTGGCTGGCTCAGTTGGTAGAGCATGCGACTCTTGATCTTGGAATTGTAGGTTCAGGCTTCACGTTGGATGTAGAGATTACTTAAAAGTAAAATCTGAAGAGAAGAGAGAAGAGAAGAGAGAAGAGGAGAGAAGAGAAGAGAAGGGATCAAGCACAGAAGTGGACTGGAAATCTTGAAATATTTGGAAGCTAAGCAACTCACTTCTAAATAATGCATGGATCAAAGAAGAAATCAAAAGAGAAATTCCCAAGTATTTTGAGCTGAATGAAAATGATGCCAAACATAATTAAAATGTACCCTATAATCCAGCAATTGTACTACTGGGTATTTACCCAAGGAATACAAAAATACTAATTCAAAGGAATATATGCACCCCAATGTTTATAGCTGCATTGTCTACAATTGCCAATTTATGAAAACACTGCAATTGTACATTAGTAAATGAATACTACTATGAATACATACATATACATACAATGGAATATGACTCCTCTATAAAAAAGAATGCAATCTGCCTTTTGCAATGTCATGGATGGAGCTAGAGACTATTATGCCAAGTAAAATAAGTCAGAGAAAGACAAATTCCCGTATGATTTAAGAAATAAAACAAATGAGTAAAGGGGTGGGGGGGAAGGAAAGCAAGATAAAGAAAGGCAAACCAAAAAACAGACTCTTAACTATAGAGAACAAAGTGATGGTTACCAGACAGGAGATGGATGGGAGGTGGATTAAATAGGTGATGGAGATTAAGGCGTGCACTTGTCATGATGAGCACCAGGTGATGTATGGAAGTGTTGAGTCACTATAATGTACACCTGAAACTAATATTACACTATATATTAACTAACTGAAATTTAAATAAAAACTTTAAAAAAATAAAAATAACTCCAGTTTAAAAAAAATGTGAGATGAGGCTTAAAGTATTACTGAGAAAGAAATTTATACATAAAAAGAAAGATCTCAAATTAATAAACTTATGCCTTAAGAAACTAGAAGGAAGAAGGTAATTATAAAGAAAAAAGTTGGGGCACCTGGGTGGCTCAGTTGGCTAAGCATCCCATTCTTGATCTCAGCTCAGATCATGATGTCATGGTCATGAGACTGAGCCCCAAGTCGGGCTCTGCTCTGAGCATAGAGTCTGTTTTGAATTTTCTCTCCCCTGCTTTCTGCCCCTCACCCCACTTGCATGTGCTCTCACTCTCTCTCTCTCTCTCAAAATAAATTAACTTTTTTTTTAAATAAGAAAAAAAAATCAGTGAAATCCAAAACTGGTTATTTGAGAGCCTCAGTAAACTGAAAACCACTGGACTGACTGAACAATTTAAGAAAGAAGATACAAATTACCAATATCAAGAATGAGCATGGTAACATCACTACAAGTTCTACCTATATTAAAAGAATAATAGGGGTGTCTGGGTGGCTCAGTCATTTAAGCATCTGACTCTTGATTTCAGCTCAGGTCATGATCTAAGGGTTGTGAGAGTTCCTCTCTGATCATGGAGCCTGCTTAAGATTCTCTCTTTCCCATGGAGCCTGGGTGGCTCAGTTGGTTAAGCATCCAACTTCAGCTCAGGTCATGATCTCACAGTCTGTGAGTTCAAGCCCTGCATTGGGCTCTGTGCTGACAGCTCAGAGCCTGGAGCCTGCTTCAGATTCTGCGTCTGCCCCTCCCCTGTTCACACCTCTGTCTCTCTCTCTCTTTCTCTCAAAAGTAAATAAACATTAAAAAAAAATAGAAAAAAAAAGGAGAAAGATTCTCTTTCCCTCTCCTTCTGCCCCTCCCCAACTTACATGCATGCTCTCTCTCTCTCACATTCTCTCTCTCTCTCCCTCCTCTAAAGAATAAGATGATCTTATGAAAACATTTATGAAAATAAATCTTACAACTCAGATGAGATGGTCAAATTCTTTAAAAGACACAAACTACCAAAGCCCGCTCAAAAATAAATTAATAACTTAATCTTATATCTATTAAAAAGAAATTAAATTTGTAGTGAAAACCTTTCCTTAAAGAAAACTTCAGGCCTAATTGTCTTAACTGGTGAATTCTACCAAATAGAAAATTGAAGAGACAAATATTCTATGAGACCAATCTTCTATGAGGTTCTAAGAGATTCTCTCTTCTATGAGACCAATTCTATGAGACCAGTATTACTCTGGTATCAAAGTTAGACAAAGATGTTACAAGAAAATAAGTTTATAGATAAATTTACTTCATGAACATAGATGGAAAACTTACTAACAAAATTTTAGGAAGTCTAATCAACAATGTATAAAAAGAATACTATATCATCACCAACTAGGATTTATCTAAGGAGTACAAATATGGCCTAACATTAAGAAATTAATGTGATACTTCTTATTAAGAAAAAAATAATCATCTCAATCAATGTATAAAATTCAGTTGACAAAATGCACTGTCTATTCCTGATAACTCTCAGCAAACCAGGAATTAAAAGAAATTTTCTCAACCTGATAAAAGGCATAAACAACAAATCTATAGCTAACATCACTCTCAATAGTGAGGTAACTAAAATCAAGAACAAGGCAAGGATGTACACTCTCACCACTTCTATTCAACATTGTGCCACAAGTTCCAGCCTGTGCAATAAGGCCAGAAAATAAAAGGCATCCAAATAGGAAAGAAAGATAGAAAACTGTCTTTCTTCACAGACAACATGACTATCTATATAAATAATCCTATAGAATGCACCAAAAAGAAAGTACAAAAATCAAAAAATAGGAATTGAAATTTTAAAAATAATTTCATGTACAATATTGTCAAAAATATGAAATACTTAGGGATAAATTTGATAAAAGATTATAAGATCCATGCACTGAAATATATAAAATATTACTAAGAAAAATGAAAGGAGACCTAAATAAGTTGAGGAATATACTATGTACATAAATAAGAAGAGTCAATATCATTGAGGCATCTGTTCTCTCCAAATTGATCTATAGGTTCAAGGCAATACCAATCAATATTTCAGCAGGCTTTTTTGTAGAATTTGACAAACTGATTATAAATGAAAATTCAAAAGGATAAAATAATCAAAACAACTTTGAAAAAGAACAAAGTTGGAGAATTTGTACTACCTAATTCCAATTCTTAATAATACAGCTATATTAAAATAGATCAATAGAGCGGAATAGAGTTAAGAAATAAACCCACACACAGATGGTTAATTGTATTTAGACAAAAGTACAGTAAAGACAATTGAATAATTAATGTATGGTCTTTTCAAGAAATGATGCTATAGCTGTATCAACAATATACAAAATAATCATCTTCAATCCTTGTCTCAGATCACAGATTAAAATTAACTCAAAATGGATTACAGAATTTACTATAAAACCTAAAATTCAAAAACTTCCATAAGAAAATCCAGTAGGAAAACCTTAGCAAAGATTTCTTAGATGCAACACCAGAAGCACAATTCATAAAAGAGAAAAAAAAACATGATAAATTAGACTTCACCAAAATCAAGACCTTTGCTATTTGTAAAATGCTTTTAAGAGATGAAAAGATAGGCCATAATCTGAGAGAAAACATTTATAAGTCACATATCTAATAAAGGACTTGTGTCCAAAATATACAAAAACTCCCAAAGCACAATAATAAGAATACCAACAACCCAGTTGAAAAAATGGGCAAAAGGAGCATTTGGGTGGTTTAGTCAGTTGGGCGTCTGACTCTTGATTTCAGCTCTGGTCGTGATCCCAGGGTCATAGGATCGATCCCTGCATCAGGCTCCACATTAAGGCTTCGTGCTGAGTGTGGAGCCTGCTTGAGATTCTCTCTCTCTCCCGCTGCCCATCTCCCCTGCTCACTTTTTCCCTCTCTGGCTCTTAAAAAAAAATAAAAAAGAGAAAAGAAAAAGAAAAATGGGCAAAATATTTGAATAGACATTTTACCAAAGAAGATGTGCATATGGCAAACAAGCACACAAAAAGATGCCAAACATCATTAGTAATTAGAGAAGTGCAAATTAAACTCATAATTGAGATATCATGACACACCATTACAATGGTGGAAACTAAAAAGACTGACTCTAACAAGTGTTGGCAGTGATATGAAGCCAGAAGCATTCCATATTTTGCTAGTGGGAATACAAAATGGCAAACTCACTTTGGAAAACAGTTTGGCAATTTCTTAAAGAATTAAACATACATCTACTATCTGATCCAAGCATTCCTCTTCTAGGTATTTACCTGAAAGAAATTAAATCATGTGTCCACACAAAGTCTTGAATATGAATATTCATAGCAGTTTTACTTGTAATAGCCCAAAACTGGGAATGACCTAAATTCATATCAAGAGGTGACTGAATATATAAATTGTGGTATATTCATACAATAGAATACCATTCACCAATAAAAATAATGAAATGTTAATTTATTCAGTATTATGAATAAATCTCAAATCAATTATGTTGAGCAAAAGAAGCCAGAGGAAAAAAGAATACATACTGTATGATTTCATTTATATAAAATTTTAGGAAATGAAAAATAATATGTAGTAACAGCATGTCCGTGATTATAGGAGAAGAGGGTTGGCAGCTGAGAGGTGTGGGAGAGGGGGATTACAAAAGGCTGTAGGAAACTTCTAGAGGTAGTGGATATGTTCATTATCTTGACTGTGGTAATGGTTTCATGGGTGTGTAGTTATGTCTAAACTTACCAAGTTCTACATTTTAAACATATACAGCCTGTTATATGAAGACTATAATAACTCATTATAGCTCTAAAATACATGAAATTAGGGGTGCCTAGGTGGCTCCTTTGGTTGAGCATCCAACTCTTGATCTTGGCTCTGGTCATGATCTTACAGTTTGTGGATTTGAGCCCCATGTTGGGCTCTGTAGTGACAGTGCAGAACCTCCTTGGGCTTCTCTCTCTCCCTCTGTCTCTCTGCCTCTCTGTCTGTCTGTCTGTCTATCTCTCTCTCTCTCTGTCTTAAGATAAATAAATGAACTTATAAAAAATAAAATAAAATGTATGAAATTTAAAATTCTTTAGGAAGGTTTGTTTAACTTTTTAAAGCCCTTCTGTATCTCTTTACAAAATGCCTATAATTTCATATATTTTTATATCAGATTCTCTTAAAACATGTAATAACCTATAACATATTTACATAACATAGAAACTCATGATCTTACTTTCATTTTGTTCTTATCTTTATTCTTTTCTATCTTTATAACATTATTTCAGTAACACTCATTTAACCTGTTATTGTATATTTTTCAAAAGGTAAAAGATACATTATTCTGTAGGAGTGAGATAGCCCTCCTACATTTATTGTCTCTAATTTACTGGTATTATGTTCTGGCACACACTAAGTCTTAGTTTCATTGCAAAATGAGGCAATTTTATAAAGAATTTGACAGAAAATCTGTGCTCAGTGCTTGACAGAGTTGGTATGCAACTTTTTAAATTTCTGTATATTCTGAGGCACCTGGGGGGCTCAGTTGGGTAAGCATCCAACTTCAGCTCAGGTCATGATCTCACAGTTTATAAGTTCAAGCCCCCCATCAGGCTCTGTGCTGATAGCTGGAGCCTAGAGCCTGCTTCAAATTCTGTGTCTTCCTCTCTTTCTGCCTCTCCCCTGCTCACACTCTGTCTCTCTCTCTCAAAAATAAACATTAATTTTTTTTAATAAAAATTTTCAAAAAATAAAAAATGAAATGCATTTCTGTATATTGGACAGTCACCTAACTGAAAAGTGAGGCTTTTTGTGATGATGATCTTCAGAAAACTTGAGAAAGGAAATAGATTATTCAGTAACCCAATATAATTGTGGTTTACCCATCCTAAAAATAGACCATAAATACCTTAGAACTTTAAAAGTTCTATTGTTCAAACAAAAGAGTTTACATTATAGTTGCCAGACTAAGATTAACACAAGAATTACAGACTATTTTATAATCATTCCCGAAGAATTCTCCTGTTATTAGGTTCACAAATGTCATTACTTCTAGAGTGAATGCCAAGAGACAATTTTAACATATGAAATGCCTAGGGACACCTGGGTGGCTCAGTCAGGTAATTGTCCAACTTCAGCTCAGGTCATGATCTCACGGTTCGTGAGTTCAAGTCCTGCATCGGGTTCTGCGCTGACAGCACAGCTTTAGATTCTCTATCTTCTTCTCTCTGCCCCTCCCCAATTTGTGCTCTCTCTCATTAGGTGTCTCAAAAATAAGTAAACATAAAAACATTTTTTTTAATTAAAATAAAAAAGAAATGCCTAGTAGTTTGCTGTCTACTTTCCTATTCAAAATAATTACTCACTACAAAACCATAAGATATTTTAGATTTCTGAAATAAATCCACTATGCATGCTGGACAAGAGTAAGGAGAAATCATTATCATATTATTTATCCTCTGATCATTGTGACCGCTACCTCTCCACTGGGAGGGCTGACAGAATGGTTACTTGCATTGTGCTTTCTCTGTATAAAACCTAGGATTTTGCATCATATAATCCTTCTTCTATAATAATACTGAGTTAAGCTTAATTCTAAAAACAATCCAAGAAGATAGGAAATGATATCATCCCCCTTGGAAAGATGAGGAAACTGAGGCTTGGTAAGTTTAAGTGATATGCTCAGATATTGCAGCATTTTATTTACAAATGGGAACCCCAAAACAAGCTTTAAATTAAGATATTAGATAAATGTTTCTGTCAATAAGTCATGAAACTAGAAAACTTTCAAGCTTGAAATGCTAGCTAGTAAAATTCTTGCTTTCTGTCTTGCTTCATTTCTACCTAGATTTTTGTCTTATCTTAGGGTATAATATTCCATCTAGTTTAACAGGAATAAAGAAAATATGACTGTCATTTCTTCAGTGAGTCTTAGCTGTCAGAACTTGTGAGTTAATCTGTAATTTTTAAATGATAGTAACAGTGAAATACCAAAAGGATAAATTGCTCAGAGAGTCACTTTGGGATAAGATTCCTGTATGTGTTGAGGACATCAGGTAATATGGGTGGTGAAATTTTTCTAAGATATATTCTACTTTTACTCGTCTCCTAATTATATTTGATATTTTACATTATTGGTTCTGTTTAAGATTGGTTAACTTCTCTAGGTTCCATTACGCTCTCAAACTGAGGTTTTAACCAAAGTATTTTATTCATAGACAAGTCTTCCTGAAGTTTCTATGTTAAAAATTTTTAAATTAAACAAGTCTGAATGGCTTTCTGTGGTCCTGGGGACATTGGCTTCTATTCTAAATGGAGCTGTTCATCCAGTATTTTCCATCATCTTTGCAAAAATCATAACTGTAAGTAAAGCTAATTTGCAAATATTTTTAACAATTTTAAACAAAGTGTAGCCTGAGAGAGCAGACCTGATGTACTTTGACTCAGCAATGGGGAAATTGGGACTTGCGGTGGGTCACCCATAGTGTGGGATCCATGATAGGAAGGTTAACTAATGTTCTCAGGGGATAAGCCAGCCTCTATTGTGAAGTCTTGGCTGGGCCTTGTTGACTGGGCAATCAGTAAAGAAATTACTTTGTTTTCTAATTTTGACTCCACTGCCGTATCAGCATTCCAAAGCACTGAAGCAATAAAATAGACAAAGACGACTACTCTTCTTTCAACTAGTCCAAACAATGGCCATTTTTTATTACCAGTCAGCTCACGAGGGAGAGGAAATAACAAGAGCTTGGGATTGTGCTGAGGGACTCAGGAGAGTTGCTGGATTCAAGGACTGAGCCACGTTGTCTTCAGTCCCAGATTTGCACAGCTATGCTGTGTCAACATAGATGCCAATATATGTATAATTACTAATTATAGGAACAATTTCTAGGGACATGTATAAAGACCTCACACTGCAGGTTAATACCTTAAATAAAATAATATTAAGAAACCTAAGTTATTAGCAGTTAATAGAAATAGTAATTCAAACAAACTGGTAGTTTCTTTGAAAATATACTGTGATAATCTCATTGTCTGATCTCATATTTACATAGCCTAAGTGAGAAAATTGACAGCAAATCATTTTTTTATCATATGTAATGAATGTAGTGAATAGAATAATGGTGCAGTTCTTTTCCCCAGGAAATGTATATATAATCTTTTTCTTATGTTGAAATCCAGTCAAAAATTCCTGATGGATAAACGTTTTAGTTTTTTCTCTTTCTTTTGTATTTTCTTCCAATAACCTGAATAAAAAATCTGTTTTTTCTCAGATGTTTGAAAATGATGATAAAACCACATTAAAGCATGATTCAGAGATGTATTCCATGATATTTGTCATTTTGGGTGTTATTTGCTTTGTCAGTTATTTCATTCAGGTAAGCTTTTAATGAATTAAACAAGTTTGAACATGAGTACTTTTTATGTCATCCTCTCTGAGTTGAAAATAACAACAAAATATAATAAAGTATAAATAAGTAAATATAGTAATTAAATGTTACAAAGAAATAGAAAAAAGAGTTAAGAATAAATATACCTTTCTTTTGTTTTCCAGGGATTATTTTATGGCAGAGCAGGGGAAATTTTAACCATGAGATTAAGACATTTGGCATTTAAAGCCATGTTATATCAGGTCAGTGTTTCATTTATCTTATTTAAAATGTGTTCTTAAATATTCTTGTAGTTTTTCAAGTCAATTTCTTCACATAATCTTTCCTTTGATCCTTTGAAAGCGTGCTTTTTGTGCTCCCATCAACACCTGACATTAGAATTCTTAGTTTATTTTTCTAATAGAAGCAAGTCCAAAATTGTTATGTTTGAAAATACAACTTACAGAAAACAATATTTAGAGTCCATTCCTTTTTCCTTGCGTTTATCTTGACAAATCTTTTTTTTTAAATGGATAATGTAGTGTACTAGGATCAGATTGAAAGACCAAATGAAAACTGAAAAGAAGAATTAAGAGCTACAGTATATTGGGGAACATCTTTTAAAAGGAGGAGTTAATTCCTCTAGTTATCATCCATGTGCACTGCTTAAGTTTCCTCACTCCCCACTTCTGAAAGCAGTCAGTCTCTCTGTCCTCATCAGAAGAGTCCTGAATTCAGGTAGCAGTCCAGCTGGCGGGTTGGCCTGCCATATATAGATGATCAGTCATACCTGTGAAATAACTAAAAATAGGTAGATCAAGTAGTAATCTTGAGAAGTGAGTCTTAGTGGCAAATGGCAGGAATGTCTCAGATTGGCACTTCTAAAATTCTTTCAGGAGGCTGAGATGTATTGGGTTCCCTGAAAGCCGGTAATCATTTGGAGCCCTTCATCATACTTTCTGTCACCAGAGCTCCCTGTGCAAGAGCAAATAGCTTCCTGCCAAGTTCATTTCTTGTCAGAAATAGAATTACTGTCACACCAGCTGAGTTGTCAAAACCAGTTTTTACCTCTTGTGACTTTTAGCAGTAGCGCTCAGAGGACTGCCGCGTAACAAAATGCCCAGGCCTTTGTGCTCTTGGGAAACTACAAGATACAAAATTCAACCCCACTAGTGCAAGGTTTCCCATAGCAACTTGATGCTCTGAAGAGGTTGATGCCTGACATTCTGGTCAAAGGCCTATCAGAGATAATTGGAGACTCTCCTTAAGCCAGAAAAAAATCTATTTGAGGGATTATAAAACCAGTGAATGCCTGCACAACTCACTCAAGCTATACTTGTACTTTAATTTTTTTTTTTACTTCTGAACATTTTATGTCTTTACCTCAAATCTTTGAAATAAGGTGGAATTTTTATTAGCTAATTAAAATTTCATACTTATTGACAGTTTCTGCTCATTTTTGTTTTTCTTTATGAGTTTATATGTTTCCATATTCAAGGAAATTTATTTTTAATTTCTAGGGATTTTCGACAGTGTTCTCTGAATGTCTGAATGTTTTGAACAAAAGAATATATAACTTAACCAAACATTACTTTGAACTGCCTTTCTAGAGATTCAGTGTGCTTTTGGGAGAAGAGTCTCAAGTCCAGCACCCAGTTTAATTAGTGGTTATTGTTAATCCAGTATCTTGATGGTTAATACTAGACATTAATCCTCTTCTTAATGTTAGTCATGTGAATAGCTGGATAGTAACACTCTAGGCTAAAGTAGCTTCTGCCCATAAGAAGCCCCCAGTTTTTAAGCCGAAAACTCTGGTCCTGCAAAAATACACACAAAGACACACACAGAAACTCTGCACTGTTCATCAGATGTTATTATATTCCCCCATAAATTCAACTCAGCCCCTTCCAGCTGATTGTTTGTTTTCCCTCTGTATCCTTCAGCATTCTTTTTTGTTTCTTGTCTTTGCTTTCTTAAAATGGAGGGGGAACAATAGGATATTTGGCCTTTTCTTTATAAATATCTTCCCCATTTCAGTTTTGTCTATAGTAAGGGGTGCTCCCAATGTGCAGTTTAGCCTAACTCTTATTACCTGTGTTGTTGTCCTAAGGCTTTCTAAGGCTTAAAAAGCATGCTGAGACTTGTGTTGTTTTTATAACTAGTTTGGAACCTCATTTGAGGTAGAAGTATTTATGGAATCAGGTGTGGTCTTTTTATAGGTATAAAATCTGTATTTTATTTGATTAGTTGACATCCTTCCACTTGAAAAGAATGTTCTAAGTGTTGCTGACTTCAATGGTTGTAAATAATTCATTGTTCAAAGCTAAATTTATATTTCCTAATGATAAATATTGACCTGTAGATCTGTTGGGTTTGTGAACAGATACGTATTTTTGCCTGTTTCTCTTTACATTAGATTGGCTAGGGCTTCTTTGGGGGGTCTTTAAATCATGAGATGATAGAATTAATGGTAAGCACTAAGGGATCTCAAAAAGCTACTTCCAAAAGCTTTTGAGGTATTAAGTCCTGACACAGGAGAAACAGGTAATGAAACTCAACTGTAATGCTTCAGTTCAGTGGGAGATAGAACAGGATAGTTGAATAAAACCTCTGGCATTTGGTTGCATAGGTTCAAATCCTGGCCTTAGCACTTGCCAGCTATGTGGCCTTGGGCAAGTTATTTAATCTCTCAGTACCTCGGTTTCCTCATTTATAAAATATGGATATTCATAGTATCTACCTCATACAGTTATGATGATGATTGAGAAAATACATACCAAATGTGTAGGCATCATAGTGTTATTGTATTTTTTACTTCTAGTGTATTACTGACAGGGAAAAAAATGGATTTACTACTATCAAAAAACCTGATAGCCTTACTTACAATCATTTTACCATCAGAAAAAGAGAAAGCAAGCCAAATTTTATTTGACACCAGCTATGTTCCAGAAACTCTTAAATGTTTTAGCACATATGGCATATGCTGGAATACAGTGCCTAGAGTACACAATACTGACTTGTTGGAAAGTAATTTTGGACATTTTGCTGATTGAAGATCAGATAATGACTAAGACTAGTCACATATATATACTATACCTAGTGTGTTATAGGAAGACACTCTAGGATCAAGAAGTAATATTCCATAATAAATTATCTTTCTACATTTTTACTTTATATTGTATCTAAAAATTCTTTGTGTGTTCCATACCGTGTTTAAATAAAGAAATAATTAGAAAATGTAAAGTTTATCTTAATTTTTTTTTAGTATAACAATAAAAAAAACAGGTAATGTCTTCCAGTTCAAGAATGCTATAGTTATTATCATTGCTGATGTATGTTCACAATATGTTAGGCTCATGAGTGGGGCTGTGTTTTCAAAGGGACAATTGGTAGTGCAGATTGTGATTTCTGTAGGATGCCCTTTTGGGCATCTTGGACCCTCAACTCTTTGGGACAGCTTCCCAATGCAAGGGCTTACAGAGTAGTGCTGTCATGCTGGGGTTGTGCCCACCCTTGCTCTTGTCATATTCCTCCATGGGAACTTTCTTCTCACATAACTGTATGATTAATGCACAGCCTTCTATCTGTTATGCTTCTTTTTCCTTAGTTGCCTGAAACATGTAACCTGGGTGTCAGGGCTCTGGCTGCGCTGTAAGCCAACAATTCTTTGGATTTTCACTTACTAAAAATAAGTCATTTTTCAGAGACAGGCTCCATATGATTTTAATCCACAAGAGATCTAAGTGGTTTGAGTAAGTGGGAGGAAACATTCAATAGCTAATAAAAGGAAATCAGAATGCCTCAGGTTGAGAACTGCTAAGAAGTGCTATCTCTATTTGCTGTTGAAAATGAAATTGGCTATAATGTTATGCTTTTATTGCTTGTATTTTTGACCTATCTCCTTCAGATTGCATGCTTCTTGGCCACAGGGGTTTTACATCAGCCTCTTTGCCTCTTTAGCCTCTCGCAATGCCCAGTGGTTATAGGATCTCAGGAGTAATATGAAGTATCAGGGAAAATCTTGCCTAAGTGGGTCCTAAAGAGGAGATAGACTTTTTATCATTAATCAGTTTAGATAGAGAGCTTTGGAAATATTTCTAAATCATGTTGTGCATTACCTTTTTAAGTAGTCTGCTCTTCACTGAAATTACAACTTACTTAGTGGTTCAAAATGACCATTTTTGATGTTGATTATTATACAGTACTGTAGCATTGGTAATGGTTCCAAGATATTGGGCTTACATTCTTCATTTTGTATCTAAGTATAGATCTTTGTGAAGTAAGAAACAAAAGTCATTTGATCCATACTATTTATAAGAATTAAATACCTGTATGTGAGGGAGAAGGTAAATGCCTTCTGACTTAGAGCAGAATCATAAATCAGAGAACAATCTTTTTGATAACAATGTTTGTTTTGCTTTGTTTTGTCTTGTTTTTGATAACCATATATTAATTCTCCTTTTTCTCTAGGATATTTCCTGGTTTGATGATAAGGAAAACAGCACAGGAGCCTTGACAACAATATTAGCCATGGATATAGCACAAATCCAAGGAGTATGTACATTGTTTTTATTTTTAAATGGAGTGTGTATTCTGTGTGTATGTGTACACACATACATACCTGTACACACACATGTGTCAGTGCGTATTTGTGAGCTATACTAAGATTACCCACATCTTTAAGGGGACCAGGCAAGTCTCAAGACTAACTGGGAGCTCTCAATAAAGGAAAGAGGGAAACCTTTCAGTTCTGGATATTTTTAACAAAACAAAACAAAAAAAAAAGATTTCATTGAATCACTACATTGTATACCTGAAACTAATAATAACATTGTATGTCAACTATATATATTCATATAAAAAATAGGAAAAAAGGGGGAAAAAAAGATTTAGCAATTGTAATAGGATAACCAGAGGACTAAAGAAGATACTACAAATGTTAGAGAAAAGAGCTCTGAATTAAATAGTAAGACTAGAAAAAGTAACAAAATGAAAACACACACACACAATTTAGAAGTTTTAATAAAAGAAGAAAGTGTAGTTTTTCCTTCTAAGGGTAGATTTGTATTACCAAATAATAGAACAAGTTGGTTACAGTTAATATTCATGTGCATCCATAATGGTTTGCAAAACTAATGTTTTGATGTAGAAAGAGTTCAAGAAGAAAAGTGGCATCATCTTTTTTTTTTTTCTGAACTCTTTTTCATTATTTGGAAGACAATGCCCTAAATTTATTAGATAGAATTTAAATTTTAAAATAGGGGCGCCTGGGTGGCTCAGTCAGTTAATCACCTGGGTGGCTGAGGTCATGATCTCCTGGTTCATGGGTTCGAGCCCTGCATGGGGCCCTGTGTGACAGCGCAGAGCCTGGAGTCTGCTTCAGATTCTATGTCTCCCTCTCTCTCTGCCCCTCCCCTGCTCGTTCTCTGTCGTTCTCTGTCTCTCAAAAATAAATAAACGTTAAAAAAAATTTTAATTTTTTTAAATAAGGCTAAGGAATCAATTTTACTCGCATAAGTGGAAAAAATCATGAATAATATTCACTTAATAGTTATGTAAGGAGCGTAGCATTAATCTTACATAGCATAATAGAATGACAATTTCTATGTTTAGGAATTGTAGGGTTCACATATTAGGCAGAAATATCCCTATAATTCCAGTAGAATCCCCATTCCACAAAATTTGCCATTTTTTTTCTTTTTCTTTACTGTGCTCTTTTTTTCTTACTATCTATCATTCAACATTTTTACAATCCCAGTGAAATTCTGCTAGCAGCCATATTTTATATATATTATATAATCTCTTTTAGCAAGTATTTGCTTCAGCCAAAAGAACAAATTAGAACTGAAAGACCAACATTACTTTCCTTACATTCATTAGTTGTTTTTAACAAATAGTGTTGTCTTTCATTGAGAAAAATTAATGAAAACATTTGTCAGCCTGATTGCTTACAAGCATCTGACTAATTCTGTTTAATCACTGGAAACTTTCTTGTTCCAATTTGTAAATATTGGTCTCATAATAATTTCTGGGCAAGTAAGACCATTTGCATTGAATAAAAAGTAATAGCTAAAGAATAAATGATTGAATTACTGATGGCAGATTTTAAAGCTGTTGAATTTAGAAAGCAGAATAAGAAAAGAAGTTTTGTAAGAGTAAGTCTATGTCTACTACCATGTAATTAATTCACACAAACACTTGCTTTGCAATATAAAGGTAGGTTCATATCTAACTTGAATGGATACTCTTTCTGCAGAAGGAAGAATTATTTACCAATCCTGTTTATCTACTATGTATTTTCTCACAAACACACACTAGACTAGAGATGAATTAGGAAATAATTATTCGGGGTCATATTTCCTATTGTATCAATTTAAGGCATATTCCATTTCAGTTTCTTCATCATGTAATTTCAGTTAAATTTTATTTTATCATACATATTAGCATAAGTGTCCACAAACTAGCTCCTTAATAATAGTAAATATTATTTTGTAACCTTTACTAATGGCCAAAAATATATACACCCTTAGCCATTTTTAGAAACTCTGGTACTTTGAGAGTCATGAGAAAAACATGTTAGTAAAATAAATTCATGGAACAACATGATTCCTGAAATAGTTTACTGAATACAACCAATTTAACTGATATTATTTCAGCCCAAGGTTATGGCTTATTGCCATACATCTGTCAACAGACTATTTTCTGTGTAACATATAGTGTTATTAAAGGTACAAAGCCATTTTAGATTCCTTGGGAATCTAGGTTCCACAAAATTACAAGGTATTATTTCTGTATATTTTAGCAACCCCTTTTCATCACCCAAAAGTGTTACCTCATTTTTGTCCACAAGAAAGTGTGTTATTCATGCCACAATGTGCACTTGATATACCACTGACAGATACAATGTTAGTTCCAAGAATTCTTCTCATCAGAACTATAATTATATAGCCCCAAGAAATCATAAAAACTTCATTTATTAATTCCAAGAACCAGATGAATTGATTAGGTAGAACTAGAATATCATTCCCTGGACAGGGGTGACCTCATTTCCTGATTTAACTTTTTGACATAGGAAGTATATAAAAACAGTTTGATATTTTTTGTGATTCAAAAAATGTTAGCAATCATCAAAATGACTTTACCATAGTATAACATTGGCAAGTAATTGTTGTTTTGCCTTACCATTCTAGGTTGAATTCATTAAGAAACATTACCAAGTCTACAGCAAAAGCTAATATCCAAAGCCAGAGTGGTTAAAGGTAGTTCTTGTAAAGGAAAATTTCAGTCTCAACCCTGAACTCAAAATATTTCAGTGAAACCTTATCATTGCTAAACCCTCAATCTGTTGTGTGGTAAGACAAGTCAAGATATTCATCTTCCATATTTCACAAAAATAGAAATAAAAATAGTTAAATCTATAAGAGTAAATGAACTTCACCATTGACCATACTGGTCCAATAAAGTGTGATGTTATTTTCCACAAAATACCTGCTGATAAACAATACAGGAAATAAACTTAGGCTTTAAACATCTTACATTTTCACAGTTTGTAAATTTGTCCAACTAAGCTTTTTTTTTCTACTCTATAAATCTTACCACCATCAGTTGTAATATATCTTAGTAGATTCCACTTCAGTTTATACTGACTTCATTTTTTCTTAACTTCTTTGAAAATATTATCACCTGTAGTTGCTCCACACAGACCATTCATAGTAACAAATTTTTTAGTCACTTCAAACTCAGCATTGGCTCCTGATTTACCAGTACCAGTACCAGTAACATATGTCAACTCATCAAGAGCCAGGGAAAACTATTCAAAAAAGCTACCTGGTTTTTTATTGCTGTTGGTGTTGCTGCAGTGTTGTCTACTTTTTGAGCAACTGTTCTTACCAAAAGGTTAATCATCATCTGATAATAGGTTTAAGCTCACTAAACACATTTCTTCCTCTGCTGCAATTAAACATGATTTAATTAACTCATTATCCATAACTGATTTTCTTTGCTTAACTAATGAATGAGCCACTCAGAAACTTACTTTGGTGTCAGCTTCATTTTCACTTTTCAGTTTTATGAAGAAATTCTACTGAAATCAGATATTCCACTTAAAATTTTCCAAATTTTCTGAATGTTGGTTTCTTGTGAGTTAAGAATATAATGATGAGTGCTTCATCTGAAAATGTTGACCTATTTTATATATTTTTAGTACTATGTAGTACTTTATAGCATAATAAAAACAACACTGTGATATCTGATCAGAAAAAGTAATCCACGGTCCATTATGCCTTAAAAGGACATTCAAAGTCTACTCTTCTCTTCCTTTCTTATTTTTAGATGATGTACATACAATGGTAA
Organism: Prionailurus bengalensis; assembly: GCF_016509475.1. Lineage (NCBI taxonomy): Eukaryota > Metazoa > Chordata > Mammalia > Carnivora > Felidae > Prionailurus > Prionailurus bengalensis. The sequence goes on from NC_057348.1 coordinate 112,624,150, forward strand.
TTTTTAAAACTAAGATAAAATGTCACAGTACAGCAATTCATGTGGCATTCAACATGCTGTCAAATTATAATTGCATCACAGATTTGTAGCACACTGAGCAACAGTACAAAGTGAGGAGAGTGGCACATATGGCTTCTCTAGCAACTACTCAATTCCATCATTATAATTCTAAGATAGCCACTGACAATAGGTAAAGAAAGACCATGACTGTGCTCCAATAAAACTTTATGGACTCTGAAATTTGCCTTTGTAAAATTTTGATTTGGATCTTTTTTGTATGTTCCTTATCTCTTAACTTCTGGAATATATGTTATACCATGATAACTTTTAATATCATTATCTACTAAGTCTAACATTTGTGTCAGTTGTGGGTTAGTTTAATTGATTGATTTTTATGCCATCATGGGTCCTATTTTGCTGTTTTGTATATCTGGTAATTTTTTACAAGATGGCACACATTGTAAATATAACATTTTGGGGTGCTGGATATTTTTATATTTCTAGAAATATTCTTTTTTTTTCCCTCTGGAATTCAGTTACCTGGAACAGTCTAATCCTTTTGGGTCTTATTTTAAGGTTTGTTAGGACAAGAGCCAACTGAGGTAAGACCTTTCTACATACTCTACCCAATGCCCTATGAGGACATGAGGTTTTCCAGTCTGACTGGTGTGACTGGAAACTATTCCCAGCCCTCACACATGAACTACTTACCTGAATATTCAAGAAGGACCCTCTGCAGATACCCATATTTCTCTTTCTGTGTACCTCTCTCTTCTCTGGTGTTCTATACTGCAAACTCTAGCTTCCTTGAGATTCTCCATGCCCCAGATTCTCAGTTTTATCTACTTAACTTTGGGAGTCTGTTAGGCTCTGTCTTAGTTCACTTACCCTCCACTTTAGCCTGGAAGCTCTTTCAAGGGCCAAACTGGGGCAATCATAGGGTTCACCTTGTTTGTTTCCCATCTCTGCCTTTGTTTCAGATGGGAGGATAAATCTATTTCCTGTTACTCCATGTTAACCAGAAACAGAAATCCTATCACATGGAATTTTATTTCTACAATTGCATACTGAGTTTTCTGTCATTTATTTTCTTATGCTAGCCATCCCTCTTTGTACACTATCATTTTCTTACAAAAGTTGTATTTTCTACATTTAGCAAACTTCCATAGATATAGTAATAATCCATAAATAATTCTTATCTCAAGAATTATTTAATCATGACTTCCTGTTTTTAATTTCCAAGAAAAATTTGTATATTCATGCATGTTGCTAAAGAATCTATGGAAGTTTAACTAAATTTCCTTTGATTCCAGTCCTAAATTCTTTTCAGAGTTACATTATCCTCTAGGTCTTTAAAACTCTGTTCTATTTTCCTTCAGTTCTTGTAATATTTTTCAAGGCCAAATGTCTGGTTTTTTCTGTTAATTCTTCCTGGAACAGGAAAACTAAATTCAGATTCTTCTTATTCTACCACCATCCCTAAAAGGCAGCTAGGTGGGAGGAGAGGAACATGTTAAGTGTATTCATTTGCTAGGGCTGCCATAACAAAAGTTACCACAGACTGGGTGGCTTACACAACAGTAATTTATTTCCTTACAGTTCTGATTGGAAGTCCAAGATCAAGGTGTCAGCAGGATTGGTTTCATTTTGAATCCTTTGTGCTTGACTTGTAGATAGCTATCTTCTTACTGTGTCCTCCTATAGTCCTTCCCATATGTGAGTACATATCTGCATTCAAATTTCCTTTTCTTTTTTTAAATTTTGTTTAAATTTTTATTTACTTTTGAGAGAAAGAGAGAGAGGGCGAGATAGAGTGTGAGCAGGAGAGAGGCAGAGAGAGAGGGAGACACAGAATCTGAAGCATATTCCAGGCTCTGATCTGTCAACACAGAGCCCAACATGAGGCTCGAACTCATGAACTGTGAGATCATGACCTGAGCTGAAGTTGGATACTTAACCAACTGCACTACCCAGGTGCCTCAAATTTCCTTTGTTTATAAGGACATCAGTCATACTGGAGTAGGGCTCACACTAGAGACTTTATTTGAACTTAACTTACTTTACCTCTTTAAAGACCTCATTTCCAGGGCACCTGTGTAGCTCAGTCAGTTAAGCATCTGACTTCTGCTCAGGTCATGATCTCACAGTTTGTTTGATGCAGGGTTTGAGACTGCATTGGGCTCTGTGCTGACACCACAGAGCCTGAAGCCTGATTCGCATTCTCACATTCTCTCTCTCTCTCTCTCTCTCTCTCTCTGCATCTCCCCCTACTTGTGAGCACTCTCTTTCTCTCTCAAAAATAAATAAATAAACGAAAAATAAAGATCTCAAATACAAATATAGCCACATTCTGAGAAACTTGGAGTCAGGACCTCAAAATGTAAATTTGGGATGGGGGGAAACACAAACCATCCCATAACATACAACATCTCAACATCTTTTATCTCCGGCATCATCCTTCAACTGTCAAGAGACAGAGTGTAAATCAGTATTAAGTAGCAAATGACATTCATATTTCAGCCTCATAGGTCTTAGAGTTAATGTATAACATGCTAAGACACTTAAAATACTTTATGTGTTGTCTTAGTTTTCATTATTTAATGGTTTGTTTGATGTTTGCAATTGTTACTTGTTTTTACATTTTTGGAGTTTTCTTTAATAGTTTATCAAGAAAAGGGGAAATAGCAGATTACCAAATACAGTCTTGAAGCTGAAGCCAGAAAAAATTTTTTTAGGAATAAGACAGAGCCTTTAGGGAGGTAGGGCTTTTTATTGTTGTTATTTGTAATGATGATACTAATTTGGGGGTACTTTAATAAAAACTGATATAATCTTCTAGAGAAGAAATTTGACAATATCAAAAATGTAAGAATGTATACCCTTTAACATATACCGCTAGTCTAGGTTTTCAACATTAGGAAATAAAAAATGAGCATAAAAATTATGCACAAAGGTGCTCATTACGTCTCTATTTTAGTAAAGTTGGAAGCAATCTAAATATTTTTTGAAGACTATTCAGTGACCCAGGAAAAAGCTTACAGTATAATGTAAAGGGATAAAAGCAGGATACAAAGCTACATATACACAATAATCCAATCTGAATATGTTTGTGTATTTGTTTGAAAGGATGTAAATTTTAACATAATCCAAACCTTTTCCAATGGTCATATTTTCATGATCGTAACAAAATAAATCTTTTAAAATATGAACTGATATCTTTGTTTATTATACCTGTTTTTCTAGGTAAATGGGGTTCTCATTTTTTCATCCTAGCACTAAAGGAATTTAACATTTCAGTTTATTACTTATCATGTGTCCCACTGAAAGTTGATTCATAAGACATTTAGTTCTTGTAAAATAGTTATAAAGATATTTCTACTTATTTTGAGATTTTCTTTTAGAATTTATTTAAGTTACCTTTTACCATGATGTTTCCAACTCCTTTTCTATCTTGATAATGCTGCTTTAGACTTTTTCTCAATGAAATCAAATTATAAAATGCTCAAAATGGAATACAAGATACAATATCCAAAGCATACCTCTTAATATATAGTATCAATCATTCAATTCAGCACTACTGGTATAGTGACCAAGAGTGCCAGCTCCTCCATCATTGTAGGAGAAAGGGGAATGTTGGGTTTTGGAGTCCACATATGGTAAGTTACGCTTCCTTGTGTGGTGGCAGCCTGGTGTGGGAAAGCCACGCCAGACCAGAATGAGAATGGTATCCCTACAGGAGATAAATAGGGGCCATGATGTCAGATTGGTTATCTACAGAGAGCTTGATCACATAAATCTATCTATTAAAGATGGGATCCAGGTTTACCACTGTTGCAGATGGGGGTAACAAATATAAGAAGGCACAAAACTGAAAATAACTCTGTGGTGTTGGATTGGTATTGGAGATATTGATGTGAATTCATGGACTTCAAGATACATAAACAGAAAAATACAGATTTCAGTTTGTGCATACATCTGTACACACACACATACACACACACACACACACACACACACACACACACCAGTTCTGTCCACTGATACTCCATTAATAATTAGCACAACTAACACCATATATTTACTTCTAAATAACTTTGTCCACCGAAAGAAACTAGGACATCTTGAAGAAATGTTAGATTCCAGGGATAGAGTCTGGAGAACCTTTTTGTGTCAGAAAGTAAGGACATATTCAGAGAATGACAGGGACATGTCAAAGGACAACGATATCCAACATAAAGTAAACAAAGCATAATCACTCCTTAGTAGAGGACAGTTTTTAAAGTATGGGTATTACTGGGGCGCCTGGGTGGCGCAGTTGGTTAAGCGTCCGACTTCAGCCAGGTCACGATCTCGCGGTCCGTGAGTTCGAGCCCCGCATCGGGCTCTGGGCTGATGGCTCAGAGCCTGGAGCCTGTTTCCGATTCTGTGTCTCCCTCTCTCTCTGCCCCGCATCGGGCTCTGGGCTGATGGCTCAGAGCCTGGAGCCTGTTTCCGATTCTGTGTCTCCCTCTCTCTCTGCCCCTCCCCCGTTCATGCTCTGTCTCTCTCTGTCCCAAAAATAAATAAAAACGTTGAAAAAAAAATTTTAAGTATGGGTATTATTTAATCTCTAAGTACAAGCTCAAAATAAAAATGTAAGTATAAATCCTAAAAAAGAAAGCCTGTCTTGTTTTGTAAGAAACTATAACAGAAATTCTTGTAAATATAAAATTAATTGACTTTTTCCCCCCAAATCTGTCTGATTATAGGTAACAGGTTCAAGGATTGGTGTCTTAACACAAAATGCAACTAACATGGGACTGTCAGTTATCATTTCCTTCATATATGGATGGGAGATGACACTCTTGATTCTGAGTATTGCTCCAATACTTGCTCTGACAGGAATGATTGAAGCCACAGCTATGACTGGATTTGCCAATAAGGATAAGCAAGAATTTAAGCGTGCTGGGAAGGTAAAATAAAGACTTGTTACCATCATAACATTTTAAGAGGAAAACAATGAGAGTTCCCATTTTTACAGTATGTTAACTTTCTTTCTTAGGAATCTGTAAAGTACATTCATTGAAATGCATACAGACTAGTTTAGGATGGGGTGTAGACATGCTATAGTAGTAGGATTCATGATTTAGAACATAGTCCCTAGAGTCAAATTGGCTGAATTAGAATTCAGATTCTATCACTAACAAATGAATCATATGAGCAAGTTATGTCAACCTTTCTGAACTTCAATTTCTTTCTCTGTAAAGTGGTAATAATAATAATACCATTTTCAGATTTTTGTAAGTAGTACATTTAGCATTATTCTATGTAAGACATTTTAGGATAGTGTCTGGAAGACAGTAAGCACTCAGTGGTGCCAGCCATATTACCATGGGGGAATTTGCTAACATCATGATTCCCCATTCTCTGATTGTTGGGTAATTAAATTTTCTTAAATGATTTTAGTTATTTTATTTTTCAAAATGAGGAGGAAATATAACAGTTACTGAAAATAAGGCAATTTGCTACTATTGATAGTGCCTAAAATAAGGCTTTAGAAACAAGTCGGCTTTATACCGATTAAAATGAACAATAATTTAAATACTGGGAAAATGCTTTGTCATATTTAAGCTTCTCAGGATCAATCATTATTTATAAAAATAAATCATTCTATTGGAGATTTAGGGAAACATTAGTATTATAATATCATAACATGTAAGAATTAAAAGAAATATCATTTAATCCAACCACTTACCTAAAGAAGGAATCCCTTGTCTGTCTTTTACCTGTCCTTTCCTTCCAGTGGTAGGCAGTGCATTACTTTCTCAAGCTGCCTACCTTTGAATAGCCTTTGGCTCGTAGGCAGTTTGGGGTTGTTTTGGGGGGTTTTTTGGAGGAGGTTGTTTGTTTACTTATTTGTTTTTGGTGGCCTTCTACATTGCTTGGCTTTCATCTCAGTAGAGGTCCAAAGCCTGTTTCTTGTGGCAGCTTTTAGGAAGCCACATCGTTAAATGCCAAGTCTCCTCTTAGTCACCCATCCCCAGGTCTTTAAGCTATTCCTCTCATGACATAGTTTCAAAGACCTTTATCATTTGGGTGAACATCCTCTGATTATAGAAATGATTTTAATACCAGTTATGGTCTATATCACAGTGACTATCACCATTGGCACGCTATAAATAGCATGAATATTCATGAATAGGGATGCCAAGCACATGACTCATCAAAATTCGGCTTGTGTGACCCTTGGACCTTTCTACCTTTCTTGACTTAGATGAGGACACTTGGAATCTCTGGGCAGTAGAGACTGAATTATTTAGCATACATTTGCCTCAGAGACAGTGAAAAGTTGTTTGGCCCTCCCTGTGGTGAAAATTATCACAAATTCCAAAATTAATGGGGCCCTAATTGATTGTATTTTACTCATCCTAATTTTTATGTCATGAGCTTTAATTGTATATGTATCCTTAATTTTTCCTTTTCATATTATTAAAATAACTTCAGACTATACAATCAGTAACTAATCAAACAAACAGTCTGTGTCTTCCTCAGTAGCTTTTAATCTATTTACCAAATACCAAATAAAGCACATTGGTCCTTCTTCAGTTGCATATGTAGATTTGGACAAATCATCAAATGTTTTACTTTTCAGACTTAAAGATTTTTTTGTTCATTTTTTTCCTCAAGGTTTTAGCACTTTCACCTATTTTTCTTGCATACTACATAGTATTTTACAAATGGAGGTTTCTTTGAGTTTACTTTGAAATTAATGAGAATTTAGAACAACTCAAAGTCAAAATTGAGAGCAGAATCTGGATGTCCTGCCCACCTCCAGAAATCTGATTCTCTCCTGTAACCCAAGCTATTCTTTAAATAACACTGGGCGTCCATCCAGGTCTTCCTCTGTCCCTCAATCCACTCTGCCATTCTAGAAACAATGTGAAAGCAGGAAGTTTCTCTTTCAAGTCAACATGTGTTCTCATGTCCAACAAGCTATTCTAAGCCAAAAGTCTCTTCCATTTTGGATCCCATGTGATTAAAAGAAGGAATCTTCTTTTCAAAAATTATATAAATATGGAAAATCATTAATTATATATGAATTAAATATCTTTTAAGTTCACAAATATCAAAATGAGAAATGGCTGTATCTTATGCAGCATTTAATAGACATACCCATATTACTTTACTGCAGTGTTTCTGAGTTTTTTGGGGGGTTGCTATTCGCATTTCTGTGCTAGAGTCAGACAATTTCTCAAATAATTACAAGTAAGTAATTATTTGATTCTTTTTACTGTCTTCTTGAATTATCTCATAATTCCTTTGCACAATTGCAAATGACATAATGCTAATGTTTGATCTCTCTGACTATGGAACCAGTTTTAAAAAATTGTTTTTAACATTTATTATTTCTGAGAGAGAGACAGAGACACAGAGACAGAGTGTGAGCAGGGGAGGGGCAAAGAGAGAAGGAGACACAGGCTCCAGGTTCTGAGCTATCAGCACAGAGCTCGATGCATGGCCCAAACCCACGAACTGCGAGATCATGACCTGAGCCAAAGTCGGACGCTTAACCGACGAGACCACACAGGCACTCCTGGAACCAGTTTAAATAGAAATTCAGTGAAGACCTGAAGGGGACTGAATTTAGATCAGCCGACTAAATCTTTTTAAAAATTGTCCTTGAGCCTATTATCCTAAAATGTTATTTTCCTGTCTTGTTTTTGGGAAAGAAAAAAAGAAGCTAAGAAAACTTGTCAGGAAAACTTATTGACTTAATGCTTTATTTAATATGCCCCCAGTATAAGTGACTGGAATTCACAGACAGAGAAGTTAACCATTACTAATCTTATTTCTCTATCTTATTGTCCTATTTTATAAGGTAGCAACTGAAGCTGTGGGAAATATTCGGACTATAGTGTCATTAACAAGAGAAAAAGCCTTTGAGCGAACATACGAGGAGATGCTTCAGACACAGCACAGGTGATTGTAGATTCATACTGAGTCCATTCACTAACTATAGTTGTCCCTGTGAAGGCAGCCTTCCTGGATGACTGCAGTGGTTTGCCTGCCAATTCATTTGCTCTGGAATCTTTCCTAATAATGGCATATCAGAATTTCTCATATGACCTCATCAAGAGGAGAACTGAGAACAAGCACAAGTAGAAAATTTTAGGTCCTCCCACATTGCTATGAACTATGCACATTTTTATTATTTTCCTGAAACAAAATTGAGGAAATAACATATTCAAGAAAGAAAATAAGATTGCTCAGCCCTTTATACTGAATCTCTAAAATAGTTCATATTTGAAAATGAATGTATATATAACAAATGTGATCACTCCTTTTAATTTTAAACTAGTCCTCCTTATCACATTTACTTAATGATACTATTTGTATTACTTTATCAGAGAGATAGCTTTGTACTATTTTATTTTACACTCATGCTTGTGATTGATACCACCTTTTAATTTCCACTATTTATTGTGCTAGTGAAAGATTACAATAGAAAATATTTCTAAATGCTTCAAAACTAAATCTCTTCAAGTCTCATTAGCTGTTCATTCACAGACTTGTCCTCTCATTTGAAAGTATACAGAGGCAACTGTTACAATGAGCTATAGAGTGTATAGCTATAGAGAGAATCATTATGTTTTCTGTTTTCTCTATAATAATTATTATTTTAAAAAACTCACTTTCTCTCTCATTCTTAGAAAAATGTATAACATGGCTTAATGATATATAACATGGCCTTAAATGATAATATGGCTAATCTTCTGTATTCATTACTCTACATTTATTTAAATTACCTTGCTATACCTCATGTCCCATTATTTAGTAAATTTTATGCTTTTCAGAAATACTTTGAAGAAAGCACAGATCGTTGGAAGCTGTTATGCATTCAGCCATGCTTTTGTATATTTTGCCTATGCAGTGGGGTTTCGATTTGGAGTCTATTTAATTCAAGCTGGACGAATGACCCCAGAGGGCATGTTCATGTAAGTTGTTCAAATATTTAAACCCTGTAAATGGGTTATGTACTTAAATTAGCCAGAAAGATGCCTAGTTTATAGTACATTCTCATCTAAATCACATGGTGGGAAAGACATGCTGGGAAAATTTTTAAATGTATTTTGTTACTTAATATCTCTAAGTGCAGTCTACCTGGTAAAATACTGATACTGATATAGTACAGGCAGTCTAAGTTAAACACCCAAATAAATTTCTCCCTACTTCAGTTTACTGAATGTGGGAATGTAGGAGTAAAATATGCCTTCTTGTCATCCATTCCTTTGAGAATTTGTAAGCCTTCATGGAACTCCCAGGATGGAGATGGCATTATCAAATATGATGTAAAGGTTGAGTTCTTTGCTAAGCAAATTGCTCCAGAAGAAATACACATAAATATTTCCCTTTAGAAAAATCACATTTGGAATTAATCATGGCATCCCATTGAGGCTGCCTCTTCCCAAAGCACTTGTTGGAGCTTCCATTTTGGAATTCTGTTCACACAGTTATGAGTTGCTTTACTTTCTAGGAACACCTAACTTCAACCTCTGAAATCAGAAAAATTAATTTTGAATGTTAATTCTGAACTTCTTAAGACTCTGTAAAATAACAGAACATTGCTAAGTTGTATCATAAACGCCACTGCTAGGGGCACCTGGGTGCCTCAGTCAGTTGAGTGTCAACTCTGAATTCAGCGCAGGTCATGATCCCAAGGTCATGGGATCAAGTCCTGCATCGGGCTCCATGCTGAGCAGGGGGCCTGCTGAAGATTCTCTCTCTCTCTCTCTCTCTCTCTCTCTCTCTCTCTCTTTCTCTCTCTCTCTTTCTCTCTCTCTCTTCCTCTGCCCCTCTCCCCTGCTTCCATACTCTCTCTCTCTCTGTCTCTCTAAAAAGAAAAAATAAAATAAAATTTTAAAAAGCAGCCAGAGTGAAAAAGCTTCCCTGAATACAGACTATTCAGTAGTGATCCAGGAAGGATAAAACCTCAGAAGAGAGCTAAAATATAGCTGTAGTAATAACTACTCTAGATCGACCTTAGCAAAGCTTAAAAACCTACAACTGATAAAGCTGCTCCACAATAAACCTAATGGCTGCCAAAACAAATTCAGTGTTCTTTAAAGAGGGACAGCAGTATGCAGACACTTACCAATATAATATTTATAACATCCACTATGCAACACAAATTACTATAGACATTCACAGCAAAGGGAAAATGTGATCCATAAATAGAAAAAAAAAGTTATAAAAATAGATCTATTAATGACAGAGATGATGAAATTAGGGGGCAAGCACATTAAATAAGTTACTATAAAAATGTTCAAGGATATAAAGGAAAACATAAATATAGTAAGAAAAAAATGGAGAAAAAAGGAACTACAAAGAAAGGAAAAATAAATGTCACTGCTAAATATTTAGAGCTAGAGAAATCTATACAATATTTGACTCCAAATTTAATGTTATGTTTTTTTACAAGTCTCCCAAAATATACACATCAAAGCAAGGATCAGCCTCTTCAGAACACTGACTTGGGAGATGACACCTGTACAAAACATGCTGCCATTTGGCAAAATATGTTGGGAACTCCTCTTTGGGGTTCACCTCCCAAGACTCAGGCACATTCTTTTGAATTCCTCAGTGATGGCACGTATTTGTATTTTGAGAATATATATTCAATATGAGGAGATGACAAAAAATCATTTGAAGCCAAATAATTTCAGAATAAGTTGCAATATTTGGTTTCCATTCATATGATTATGTATGTATTTATCAAATATTAACTGAGTTCCCAGGAAGGTTTTTTGCTTGGCACTCAGAAGAAAATAGTCCACAATTCATCAACCCAGTATTCCTGAATCTTACCTGACTATAAGTCCACTTAGCAGTTTCCTGGAAGCAGATCTCCTGGTAAAATGGAATATCTGTATTTAAAATTTCAATAGAAAGTGTATGCTCCTTGTTCTGTGTTTTCCTACACTTTAAAACAGTGTACAGTATTGCCTGTATAAACATATAAACCACAGTATAACATTTAGTATTGGGCTTCATTCTGATTACACAGACTAATTTACTTAGATTAACAAGAAACTAAATGTAGAATCACTTACAGTAATTTATTCAGCTTGCCAGCCTGTTAAATTAGCATTTTTCCCTTGGTTCTAATGTGATACAAGCAATCACAAGCTTAAAAGTTGGTTGTATTCCAGAAGTTTGTTTGCAAGCCAAGTGTTTGAACATATTTTCTTCGTTTTGCTCTGAACTTTCTGCAGCCATCTTTAAATTCACAGGGTCTCATTTCTTCAGGGTTACTGGTCCTTAGTATTAGTAGAGACAAGCCAGTTAAGTATATCCATACTAATGTAGGATGTCTGATGGTTTTACCAATTCTCACAGAAGAAATTTAATATTTGAAAAACATTGTAACCCTAATTAATTTCCAGTGGGTTTACCTGAAGGTAGTATAACAAAGCAGTCAAGGGAGAACTACCGCATCTTTCCATCACCAAACTCACCACTACCATGTGGTCCACCATGCCAGCCATCTCCATGGAAGAAATAACTGTCCCTGCTTATGATGAGTTTCTGCAATCATCTTTTCACACTAGTTTTTCTGTCACTACTATTTTTTGTTTTTGCTTTATAATCATCTGTCTTGAGAAAAAGAAATCTCTCTCATGACCCTAAGTTCCCTTCTACCTACTTCTAGTGACTCTCTGGTCTCCTTTGCAGCAAAACAAATTCCAAAGAGTTGCCTATTTTTGTTCTCTACACCTTCTCATCTCCAATATCTTTTAAATTCATTCCAGTCAACCCTTGGTTCCCACCATGCCACTAGAAAGATTTATCAAAGTTACCACTGACCCCCATCTCACCCACCCAGACAGTCATCCAGTGGTCATTCTCCCATCTACCTAATTTGACCCCCTCAGCAGCATTTGACACTCTCCTTCCTGAAACATTTTCTTCTCTGGGCTTTTCTCCTTTTTCACTGACCCTTTCTCCTCTGCTCCTTGATTGGCTATTTTTCTGCCAGGCCTCCACATGTTGGCGGGCTTTAGAGCTCTCAGCATTCTTCATCTACACACTCTCATTACTGATTTCATCCAGTCTGGTAGTATCACTTGTATCCTGAGGACTCCCTTCTGTTCATTTCCAGCTCCCTGAACACCACATGCTTATCCAGCTATATGTTGGACATCCCACTTAGATGTCTAATAATATCTTATTATGTCTAAAACAGAACTCTAGGTTTTTTCTTCTCAAGGGTTCTCTTCCCCAAGATTTCCCTATGTTAAGTAAATAGCACCACCATTGCATTTGCTCAGCCCAAATATTGGGGTCATACTTGTTGCTTCTCTCGCTTTTACCTACCACATATGGCAGCAAGTCCTGAGAGCTCTAACTCCAAAATACTCCTCACCATCTCTGCCCATGTCACCCTCATCCTTACCTCCTAACCTTGTGACTGGCTCACTCCAACAACCTGCTCACTAATGTCCCTGTGTTTATTCTTGCTTCCCTGTAATCCATTATTGGCACAGTAGCTAGGCTTATCTTTTAAAACATAAATCTAATTCCATCGATTTATTGAAATATTGTAATGACTTCCCATTGAAATTTAAATAAGGCCAAATTCCTTACTTTAACCTGAAAGCCCTACAGATCAGGCCTCTGCCTTCTTGTCTAACCTCAATCACCATTCTTTTTTGTGAACTGTCAGCCCCATACTTGCCTTTTTTTTTTTCATGAAAATTCAAAAGTATTCTGGTTTAATTTTAAATTCAAATAACTGAACACTAACTATATCACACATCCACAACCATAAATACAGTTAGAAGATGTCCCTGCATTAATTTGCCGAAGTTTTTTTTTTAATGTCTTTTTCTCTTTTCAAATTTTTATTTAAATTCTAATTAGTTAACATACAGTGCAATATTGGCTTCAGGAGTAGAATTCAGTGATTCATCACTTACATACAACACCCAGCCTTATCATAACAAGTGCCCTCCTTTGGGGAACCTGGGTAGCTCAGTCGGTTAAGCGTCCGACTTCAGCTCAGGTCATGATCTCGCAGTCCGTGAGTTCGAGCCACACTTTGGGATCTGTGCTGACGGCTCGGAGTCTGGAGCCTATTTCAGATTCTGTGTCTCCCTCTCTCTGTGACCCTCCCCCATTCATGCTCTGTCTCTGTCTCAAAAATAAATAAACGTTAAAAAAAAAAAACCACAAGTGCCCTCCATCCATCTAGCCCATTATCCATCTAGCCCATCCCCCACCTCCCTACTGCGATCAACCCTCAGTTTGTTCTTTAAGAATTCTTAAGAATCTTTAAGATTCTCTTGTGGTTTCTTTCCCTCTCTCTTTTTTCTTTTTTCTCCCCCCCCCCATATGTTCATCTGTTTTGTTTCTCAAATTCCACGTATGAATGAAATCATATGGTATTTGTCTTTCTCTGATTGACTTATTTTGCTCAGCATAATATACTCCAGCTCCATCCACATCGTTGCAAATGGCACACACTTGCCATTTCTGCCCCTAGAACTCCCATCTCAGTGTCTGTACTTGGTTTTCCCTCTTCCTGCAATGTTCATTCCCCAGGTCTTTGCCAGGCTGCCTCTTTGTCACCACCCTGCCCTCTGCTGGTAAGTCCACTCCCTGGAGAGACTTTTGTTAAGTAGTCTCTTTACCCATCCGCCTTATCACTCTATATCCCATTACCATGTTTTATTTAGTGATAGCACTTATCACTACATGAATTGATCTTTTCTGTTGCTGTATTGAGTGCACAGACTGTAAGCTCTGTGGGGGCAGGGCTTAGCCTGTTTTGGTCATTAATATTTCCCTAGAGCCAAAAACAAGAGCTTGGCATGTCGTAGGCATGCAGTAAATATTTATTGAATAAATAAATGAATCAAAAATAAAGAGGGGGTGCCTGGGTGGCTCAGTCAGTTAAGGGTCCAACTTCAGCTCAGGTCATGATCTCGTGGTTCATGGGTTCGAGCCCTGCGTTGGGCTCCGTGCTGACAGCTCAGAGCCTGGAGCCTGCTTCAGATTCTGTGTCTCCTTTATGCTCTGCCCCTCCCCCACTCATGCTCTGTCTCTCCCTCTCTCAAAAATAAATAAACATTAAAAAAAATAAAAATAAAAAAATAAAGAGGAAAATTTGGATTGGTGCATAATTAGGCAGTCCAGGTTTTCCTGGAAATGTGTTTCCAGAGTCAATACATTACTCCTGTTTTTCACGGATTTTTCTATTTTTCTTCCCTTCTACATTGATATATCTAATACCAGCTGCTTTGGCAGAAGGACTGGGTCTAAGTCAAGGACAACCATTTATATAAAAATAGGGTGGTTGTAATTGGGAGTCCACTTCTTTACTGAGATTTGTTTAGGTTAAAAATAAGCAAAGAATTTTCTTAGCTGAAGAATGATGCAGCCTCAAAATCATGTTAAATATAGTCATGCCTGCAATTGACATCATTCCGTTTCATACAATAATCACTATAACAGCAAATCTTGACTGAGTCCTTACTCAATATTAGTGATTTGTCATATATTAACTGCTTAATCCTCTCAACTACTATGTGCAGTATGATTCCCAGTTTACAGATGGGGAACATTAAGCCTCAAGACAACAGTTAGCTAACATGCCCAAAATCACAATTCAAGATGCCACAGGCTTTACTTAGCAGACATTTTTTATTGTTATTGTCATTATGATCATTATTATTACTAATTCTGTAGGAAAAGTTCATAGAATCTCCTATAAACTTTTCTTTTTATTCTTTTTTAGTTTTCCAACATGTGAATACCCAGAGCTGGGCTGTTTCTTAACGTAAATGGAACAAGTAACTTGCTTAATGTTATTTTATGACTCTGAAATAGAGGGGAATCAAAAGGCTCCAATACAAAAACTCCTCCTACTACTAACCTATCACACTTCCTGAATCTCTTTTCATTAAATTCATTAAAAACGGTCATTTCTGAACCATGGAGACATTTTTAGCTGTCAGAACTTACATTGGATTATTAATATAAGGGCAGTGGTTAATGAACAGTATCACATTGGTATTCCTCCCTTCCTGAGGAAAGGAAGAAATAGGGAGCTATCTGAGCTAGGGTCACTGGTATCATTTTTCATTTCAGTTTCATTCAACCAGACTACAGGCAAAGTAGGGATACCCATACTTTTATAGTATGGACAAAGGAGAGTATCTGGGAAATATGGATACCGGTCTATGCAAAATGTGAATAGATGAGATTTGCCATCAACACCAAAGTCTCCAGCCTTCTTAAAGACCCATTGTGGCCCCCAACTACCATGAATATGTTACAAGTGTCCTTTAGACACACTGAATTATACCTGGCCTAGAAGACTCTATGCCTTTCAGAATCTAGGGTGACAGACAGCTTTCTATCTAATCAACTAACTGAATGGAAGAAGTTTACAAAGAAAACTTCCTCCTCCTAGAACCTCCTTAAGTGAAAAGAACTTTGTGTGTTCTGTAATCAGTGGTTTCCTAGCTCACCAGTCAAGAAGCTGGTGAAAAATGCAGATACCCGCATCTCCCCTCACAAACTTAACCCAGAGATTTGTAGATTTGATATAGGGCCAGGAAACTACATTTTAGGAAACATCCCAGATTATTCTGAGGCACAGAATTTGAGGACCACACTTTAAGAAATACGAGCATAGGGACTAAATCCCAGGCTGCTCTCCTTACCTGCTTAAAACCATGGGGTTTTCTATTGGCCACTACCAGGAACTTTTCTAGAATTGTATAAAAATTAGTGAAGTCATATTTTAGTTTATTGTTTAAAAAATAAAGATATGTTATTCAGCCAATAAGTGTGAATGTATCTTCATGATTTATAGCTACAGGAATGGGTGAGCTGTCTCTGTCAGAAATGACAGTGTGCCCTTTAAAGGAAAATGCATAATTGTTAACAGCAAAATCCTTTTGATGTGCTCATAATATTAGTTTATCAGCAAGGCTACTATAAGCGTTAGCTTTTTCCTCTTAAAAGAAGGCAACATACAATTCTTATGGTAGAAGCTGTCTTCCTCCATCTCGGTTACTGTAAACGTTTCTCTGACATAAGCATTTTAAAAAGGTGAGAGCATTTTCATTCTGCTGCCTTGTAGCACTGTGTAGGCATTTGGAAAATCTCTTGTTTAGGTTTTCACACACATATGTGTAGTAAAATTCTCCCCTTCTGCCTGTTAACCATGGCAACACTTTCAATTTACTTCACTATAAATGTGCACATTTTGAGAAATACAAAATAAGTTTATTTTCTCCTGTCTGACTTTCCATTAATTAGCACCTTTAGGTTTGTTTCTAGCTGACTTGCCCTTTGCAATATAGCTCAGAAACTTTTAGTGTCCAGCAGAGGGTTTCTGTAACTTTCCATACCTCCACTTCAGAACTTCCCTCTATCTCTGTTTCCTCCTTCTTTGCTCTACATATTAGCAGGAAGCAGATGGGCATGGTAACTTTAAGTACAGTGATAATAAAAACCACAGCTTTGAAAACTTGCTGAGAAGCAGAGCCAGGTATTTTTTGTGTTGTGGCCTAATCCTCCAAAAGTCCAAATAAAGTTTTTGACAAGTAATCCTTTGAACTTTGAATATTAAATGTGACTATTGGCCAAAAGAGCAACATAGATGGGTTTTCAATGAATATTAGTAGTTAGTTGATATCTTGAAATACTAAGGGATAGAAGGAAGCAAGCCAGGCCTCCACCACCATCTTTACTCAGGTAGACCAAGCAGCCATGGAAGAACTGTGTGTGTCATCATTATAATTGTGTAGGAGAGCAGCCTTAATTAGCCAAAACAAGGAAAACAGGAAAGTCTTCTCTCAGTGTTATTGCCGTGGCAGCTACCCAACTTGTACCAGGCTCCTCCCCAGGGATTATCCAGAAGGGAAGAAGACAAGATAAGGAGAGTAGATAGAGGGATCAACCACTGAAGGTATCTAAAGGAGACAAATCAAGGCAGGTTTGATATCTAGGACCCTCTGAAGATTCTGAAATGGGATACAAGTGGTAACGAGCCCCAATATGCAGGGAGAGACAGTTCGGGCCAGCTTTCCACTGGAATGAACACCAGGTAAGCGAAAGTACAGTGAATAAGGAGGTTCCAGTCCCAGCCCTACAGTTTTATAACTAAGTGATCCTGGACAAATTGTTTAATTTCTCTGAGCAAGAGTCTCCTCATTTGTTAAGCAGTGCTAAGAGTCCCTGCCCTATTTATCTCCTAGGTGATGAAGTGGTAACAAGTATATGAAAACATTTTCTAAAACCCAGAGTGCCAAATGAATATAAGTTGTGTATTTTTCTGTCTCCCATGTGTTGAAGAAGGGATTTAGGGTCAGAAGAAAAGGATCTTTGGAGTGTTATATGGATGTTAGGGGAAAAGAGTTATGAGTATGGGTATAATGATAATGGCCACATCTGTGAGGGAAAATACTCTGCTTTCCATTAAAAAAGAAGAAACTTACTGAGCGAGGACTTTAGAAGTTGTGCTGGTGTGCTAATGTATCTCTATAGAAGTGTGAGAGCTGATTTTCAACAGAAAGTGTCTCATTAACTTTCAATTCTATGAGAGGAATAATAATAATTTAAACATTTGTTGAGCACTTCACTAAGCATCTTGTATTATTAATGTATTTAATTCTCACAACAATGCTGTAAGATGTAGCTACCCCTATTATCTCCTGTTTGCCAATAAGGAAGCAGAAGCACAGAGAACATGCCCAAGGTCACAGCTAATAAATAAACAGTAGAGTTTGGATGCAGTCCTGCTGGTCTGACTTCAGAGCCCAGGCTCTGAACCTCCTAGTATACTTCCTATCAGAGTGAGTCACCAAAGGTATACAAACTGGGTATGGAAGCAAGATTAAGGGGAAACAGATTAGAGCTAGTAACTATGCAGGGTATTCCTATTTGGATCAGTTGTGTTAAAATTAGGATTAATCATTTCTATACTTTTTTGTGTTATTCCTAGACAAAGGATCTTTGTAAAATTCCAATTTGATTTCAGCAGCCATGATGGGCAAGGGGATTTCCCCATTGTTTGGACATGCTTAAAAGAATCATTATAGTGAGGATGTAGTGTCAATGGCCCCATGAACCCAGGAGAACCCATAAAACTAAGGAAGCAGAAGCCCAGCCCCTGAAAATCCTTCCCAGACCTCTTCCTGCTCAATATTCTTCTCACTCAACCCTAGCCAACCCAGAGAGTTGCAATAAATTGTGCAAAAAGTTGTGCAATAAATACATTTTGAGTAGAGATGAACTGCAGGTTAGTTCATTCTAGCTAATTGGGCCATAGTCAGCTAAGGCATGTTATGTGGCAGACCAGCATTGGCCTATCTTTATACAGAACCCACCTGGGGAAAAAATATATGAGATGAATGTCCCTGACTCACCCTGATTGATGGTAAGAGTTCCATCACCACAAAATTAGGTTCCTCAGTATAATCCTCATCAACATCAACCCCTATCTGGAGTTATCCTCCCCTCAACACATACACAATTAAGAAAGACAGCATCAGGGCTTTTAGCTGGTACTCTCCCTCCCTTTTCGACTGAAATTTTCCTTCCTCTACTGTGCATCCCTCAGGTCATATATCTTTCACAGATAAAAGTTCTGAATGGAATGCCCTTCTCCCCATCTCAGTAAACTTCCATTTTAAGAGGGATGTAACAAAGACATTGCCCTGTTTATATTTATCCCTAATGCTTAAACTGACTTTTTTGGTGGAAATTTTAGGACAGGTAGATATTTTGCCATGTCTGAAATATTTTCTGTATTGTTCTGAGAAGCCTGTATCTCTTTGGGACTAGAATCCAGGTCTCCTGACTCAATCCAATGATCTTTTCTTTGGGACTAGAATCCAGGTCTCCTGACTCAATCCAATGATCTTTCCATCTCACCTGCTGACTCTTGCATCAGATTAAGACTTAAGTCTGACTCAGTCAGATTTTTCCTTGCATTAAAAAAACAAAAACAAGGTGCAGCTCTTCCTTGAGCCATCCCACTCTCACAGAGTGTATTTTCACTTTAATAAATTTTCCTGCTTCTACCACGCATCCACTGTGTCTGGTCCGACCTTGAATTTTTTCTTGCAATGAGACCCAGAGCTGTCAGGAACATCCTTGGAACAGGCTGGGTAGAGGCCTCAGGGCCCAGGTCTCCCCACTCCACCCTGTAACACCTTTTTGGTGAGCCAGCCAGGAGGAGGTCAGGGTGTGTTGAGCAACCCTCTTCATTGGAGTCAACTCTCTCCCTGAAGACAATGGAAAATTTCACCTCATCCCCAAAGATACCCCTCAGGGATGTATTTTGAGACAGTGGGATCAGCTCCCATTAGAAAGTCTAAATGTGGGGGAGGGGACACCTGGGTGGTTGAGTCAGTTAAATGTCAGATTCTTGTTGATTTCAGATCATGTCGTGATTTCACAGTTCATAGGAACGGCCTCTGAGTTGGGCTCCACGCTGATGGTGCGGAGCCTGCTTAGGATTCTCTCTCTCCCTATCGCTCTCTGCCCCTCCCCCCTTCACACACACAGGCATTTTCTCTCTCTCTCTCTCTCTCAAAATTAAAAAAACAAAAAACAAAAAACAAAAACAAAAACTCTGATGGGTTACCTAAACTCAGTAATCACTTCTGATATTTAGTATTTTGAATGGCATTTTGAGCTTTAAACAATTTCTGTAAACATAAGTACTAAAAATGCCTTGACATCACAGAACAATAAGCATCCAAGTAAACTGGTTGTTTTTATATTTTATACTGTGCTTGACCTTTCAAAGGCAACAAAATTCAGGATCTGAGGTCTAGGTCACTGAAGAAAGTTCATCAACATCCACCAGAGAAATTCACAAGATCAGAACATGTTTACCTTGCTATGATCCAGCATAGCAAATAAGCAAGTGGGTTCCGTGATGTCCTTTTACTTACCAGTGAAGGGAGAGGGATAGGGGGATGGGCAAAAGAAGTGGAAGGTGATTATGAGCTACACCCTTCTAGTTATAATATAAATGAGTCACAGAGATGTAAAGTACAGCATAAGGAATAAAGTCAATAACATAATAACTTTATATGGTGACAGATAACATACTGATCATTTTATAATGTATATAAATGTTGAATCACTATGCTGTACACCTAACTAATGTAACATATAATAATATGTTAACTACCCTTCAATAATTAATAAATAAATAAATAAATAAATAAATAAATAAAGCAAGCCACTAGAACTTGTCCAGTCTTAGCTGAATTATACCTTTAGTTCTGCTATGGAGATACGTTATTTTTTATTCTAGTAGAATGTTTTCATGGCTAAAATGAACATAGAAACATATTTAACCATGGCCACATGATATGCCACATATCTGTGAATATTCTGTATGCTTCCAGACATCATTTTCATACTTGCTATTTTATAATTAAAACAGATCATAATCTGTATAGCATACCTAAAAGATCAAAGCTCTTCATCCAGGTTTGCTAAGGTATATTTTAGTCCTATTTTGTTTTGAGGACCTTAAAAAGTGCAGTCTCCATTCTTTGCTCTCTTTAAACCATGTAGTACTTCAGGCAGATAACCAATCATCTGACATCAATTATCTGTTCTAACTACATTATATGCAAAAAAAGAAAAAAAAAGGGAAAAAAACATTCATATCTACTGTGTAAATTCAGATCTCATTACTGCAGACTCATTCTTCCCATTGTCAGTTGAATTCTCTGTCAAATCTCCAAGCAAGTAAGCCTTGTATCAAAGTGGCTAGAAAGTTTCATATTTACTTGTTAGGGCCTTTGATCTTGGTCTCTGATAGGAAGAGAAATTTTTAAGATTACCTGAGCTCCAAAGGTTATTTTGATGTACAACGCTACAGATGATCACTGTCTGGTAGAAAATTATAAAAGACATATCATGGTTGGGGCTCTAGCATTAGTGGTATTGTCTGGACCAAAAGGTTATATTCCTGTGCCTGATTTTTCCTTTATTTTTTAGAGTCCTATTGTTTGAAAATGGACCTAAGATTCAAATGTTTTATCTTTTGACAGAGTTTTTACTGCAATTGCATATGGAGCTATGGCCATTGGAGAAACACTTGTTTTGGTACCTGAATATTCAAGAGCCAAATCTGGGGCTGCACATCTGTTTGCTTTGTTGGAAAAGAAACCAACTATAGACAGCTACAGTCAAGAAGGGAAAACACCAGTAAGCACAACTATGATTTTAAATGTCTACATTATTAATTATCTGTATGCATGATCTCTAGAGACTTAAATGAAGGCATTATGTGATAACTTTTCAAAAGATAGTGCTATAAAGAATTAAAAACTTGTATAAAGTAACTGTTGTAGCTACAAAGGGAAAAAGGGGGTTTTGTCTTAAGCAAATTTTTACCTCTGCTACTGAAACCTCTACATATTTTATATTGAAAAATACATACTTCTAGTTTATTTGCTTGATGCCTTGAGAATGTTCTTGAACAAAGAATTAACATATATTTAATTTTATTTAGACAACAGAAGCTTTAGTCTTGGATGAAGATTTGCAGTAGAGTTAATTCGTTTTTTTCTCTGATAATATATACAAAGTGAACAATGCCTCCTGGTTCAGACCCCATATTTTATAGTTTACATATGCAAACTGAAGAGGGAAATAAAGGAAGTATATTTATTAAATTCATATATACACAGACACACATATTTAGCCACAAACTTTAAAAGACCATGAATATTAAAAGAGAAATAATAGTGAGATTATATAATTTCAAAACAAGCTTCTTAATAGTATCTTATATATTAAATATATATCATATATTTATATAATTCAACTTTAAGATTTTTCTAGACATTTTAATTTTTTTTAACATTTATTTTTGAGAGAGAGAGGGAGCGAGCACGAGTAGGGGAGGGGCAGAGAGAGAGGGGGACACAGAATCTGAAGCAGGCTCCAGGCTTTGAGCTGTCAGCACTGAGTCCGACGTGGGGCTCGAACCCACAGTGAGATCCTGACCTGAGCTGAAGTTGGACGCTTAACTGACTGAGCCACCCACACACCCCCTAGACATTTTAAATTTAAAAGTAAGAATAGCCATCAGGTATATACTTAAAAGAAATTTTTCATTTAAAAATATTTCCCACTCGAATTTTAACAGTTGATTTTACGTATGATAGCTTAAAATAGTACATTACTACTAAAGCTACATAATTATTAAAAGGGATGCCAATGCCAGTCATTAGTTAAAGAAATAAAAAGATCTTGAAATTCTCAAAATAGAATGCTCAACGATGCATCACAGTCAAAATAAGATTTCATACTTGTCTTTGGGAAAGTAAAGGTTGTAGAAAACTTCTTTTTAATTTTAGGATTTAGATGGATAATAACATTGTTACTCATTTCTTTCAGAACCTTACAGTAGAGGATTTGAGTATCTCACTGATAAATGTCTTCCTAGAACTACATTACATGGCATGGAATATGGAAACGTTTCTAATAAAGACTGTAAAATTAATTTACTTAATCTTCATTTTATTTAATATACAGATACTTCTAAATTTCACTCACTGTGCTTTTAAAAATTAAAGCCTACTAAAACAAAACTGGCAAATGTCAGAAATTATTGAAGCTGGGAGACAGTTCATTACATTATTCTCTCTACTTTTTCAGTTGTTTGAAATTTTCCATAATAAAGTGTTTAAAATAGTAAGAATAAATTTTAAGATGTATTAAAGTCTAGAAGTGTAGAATATCTCTATGCCTTTCCCAAAGGCACAGAACATACACAAAATAATACACTCTTCATTATTCTCAATTTCTGGGTTTATTTTGTCAAACATTATTGCATAAATAATATTCATTTTGGGGCAAAACAGAAAGCACTGAATAAGCTAAAAATAAGCTATTACTACTACTGCACTTAACTTTTTGGCATATCTCCTAACAGTTCTTTGACAATAGAATATCATTTTCAAACATTTTTTGATGCCCCTGTCCTCCACCTACCTCTCCCTTCTACCTGTATGCTGCACTCAGAATATGCTGAACATGACTATTAAACCTATTTAAAATGTAATTGATTGAGGGCAAACATAAAGTTCAAAAAGAACCTAGATTCTATGAACCAAATATGTAAAGGGAGAGTTAATCATTTAGTGATAGTTCTGGAAAGTCTTTTATAAACATCCCTGGTATATAGAAGTATTGGTTTACAAATTATCAACCCCTAAAATATCAAAGCATACAGAGAAAAATAAATAAGCTTTTAGGCATCACTGTCAAATAATAACCAGTCAAAAACAAAAACCCAATTCAAAGTATAATGTATATTAACTGTAAAACATGGTCCAACTTACAAAAATAACATTTGTACATATAGTTTATGAGGATGCCAGCTATTATGAATTAAGTGATAAAGGTCTGTAAAACACAAACTAATTTATGTATATATAAATATATAAATATATTCATATATATAAATATAAATATATGTGTATATATATGTATGTATATATGTATATATTACATATACATATGTAATTATTTTGTCAAACAGCGAATCTGCAGATTAGACTATGTCTAGGTAGTGAAGCCAGAGGAAACCAGTGCTTTTTAGGAAGCTGGTGAAGTCCGGTAATGAAGACAAGAAGTACAGATATAAAGATCCATACAAAAGTGAAAGAAACAATCATGCAGTCAGTAGCTCTTCAATAGGAATACCATTTAAAATAAAATGATGTGGAAACATGCATAATTTTCAGAAAACACTATAATGTGTTAGAATCTTTTTAAGTCATCATTCTAAACCCTGCTAACTTTCTTTTCCAGGATACATGTGAAGGGAATATAGAGTTTCGAGAGGTCTCTTTTTCCTATCCATGTCGCCAGGATGTTCTCATCCTTTGTGGCTTATCCCTAAGTATTGAGAAAGGAAAGACAGTAGCATTTGTTGGAAGCAGTGGCTGTGGAAAAAGTACTTCTGTCCACCTTCTGCAGAGATTTTATGACCCTATGAAAGGACAAGTGGTAAGACTGATTTTAAATACAGCTTATCTCGTTTTTGGTGGTGCTATTCTTAAACATTCCCTTGGGCTTAATCATCCTTACTGGTTTGAATAGGGCAAACAGGGCAGTAGTTTAAAAAAAAAAAAATCTCTCCCTTAACTAATCAGACAAGCAAGCCAGTAACAAAAATGATGGATAAGACTTTGAGGCTAAATAGAAAATATAAAGACTCAAAGATTCTTCTGTCGTGATAGTGGCAGAAATTTTTATCTTAAACTGAAGATGATACAAATGGAAAGATACTCCACGCTTATGGATTGGAAGAACACATATTGTTAAAATGTCTACACTACCCAGAACAATCTACAAATTTTTTTTCATTTTTTTTAATGTTTATTTTATTTTTTGGGAGACAGTAAGACAGAGTGCAAGCAGGGGAGAGGCAGAGAGAGAAGGAGATTCAAAATGTGAAGCAGGCTCCAGGCTCCAAGCTGTCAGCACAGAGCCCAATATGGGGCTCGAACCCACAAAGCATGGAACCGTGACCTGGGCCAAAGTTGGACGCTTAACCAGTTGAGCCACCCAAGAACTCCACAATCTACAGATTTAATGCAGTCCCTATCAAAATACCAACAGCATTTTTCACAGAACTAGAACAAACAATTCTAAAATTTTTATGGAACCACAAAAGACCCTGAATAGCCAAAACAATCTTGAAAAAGAAAAGCAAAGCTGGAGACATCACAATTCCAGACTTCAAGTTATATTACAAAGCTGTAGTAATCAAAACAGTATGGTACTGGCACAAAAACAGACACATTGCCCAATGGAACATAATACAGAGTACGGAAATAAAGCCACACTATACAGTCAATTTTTGATGAAGGAAGCAAGAATATATAATAGGGGAAAGACAGTCTCTTCAATTACTAGTGCTAGGAAAACTGGACAGTTACATGTAAAAGGATGAAATTGGACTACTTTCTAACATCATACACAAAACAACTTAAAATAGATTAAAGACATACACATGAGACCTGAAACCTAGCAGTCCTAGAAGAGAACACAGGCAGTAATTTCTCTGACATTGGCTATAGCAACATTTTTCTAAGTAGGTCTCCTAAGGTAAAGGAAACAAAAGCAAAAATAAGCTATTGGGACTATATCAAAATAAGCTTTTTCATAGTGAAGGAAAACATCAACAAAACAAAAGAAATCTACTAAATGAGAGAAGATACTTTCAAATGATATATCTGATAAAGGGTTAATATCCAAAATGTAGAAAGAAACTCTACAATTCAACACCAAAAAAAAAAAAAAAAAAAAAATCAGTTTAAAAATGGGCAGAGGACCTACAGAGATATTTTCCCAAAGAAGACATACAGATGGCCAGCAGACACATGGACAGATGCTCAGCATCACTAATCATTAGGGAAATGCAAATAAAAACCACAATGAGATATTACCTTATACCTGTCAGAATGACCTGAATCAAAAAGACAAGAATTAGGGGTGCCTGGGTGGTTCAGTCAGCTGAGCGTCCGACTTCAGCTCAGGTCATGATTTCATGGTTCATGAATTCAGGTCCTGCATTGGGCTCTCTTCTGTCAGTGCAGAGCCCACTTTGGATCCTCTGTCCCTGTCCCCCTCATGCTCTCTCCTGCTCATGCTCTCTCTCTCTCTCTCTCTCTCTCTCTCAAAAATAAATATTTTTAAAAGATAAGAAATAACAAATGTTGGCAAGGATGTGGAGAAAAATGAACCCTCATGACCTATTGGTAGGGATTTAAATTGATATAGCAGCTGTGGAAAACAGTAGGGAGGTTCCTCAAAAAATTATATATACAAATACCATATGGTCCAATAATTCCATTACTGAAATTTACCCAAAGAAAATGAAAACACTGATTCAAAAAATATATGCACCCCTATGTTTATTGCTGCATTATTTACAGCACCAAGATATGGAAGCAACCCAAGTGTCTACTGATAGACAAATGTATAAGGAATATATATGTGAGATATATATATATATATATATATATATATATATATATATATAATGGAATATATGTATATGGAAGATATATATATATGTGATGGAATATTACTGAACCATAAAAAAGGATGAGGTCTTGCCATTTGTGACAACATGGATGGACCTAAAAGATAATATGCTAAATGAAATAAGTCAGATTGTAAAATGTAAATACATACGTGATATATGTGGAATCTAAAAAACAAAACAAATGAATAAACAAAATAAAGCAGAATTAGACTTATAAATGCAGAGGAACAAACTGGTGGTAGCCAGAGGGAAAGGGGGGATGGGAAGAATGGATAAAGGGGGGAGTGGGAGATGCTTCCAGTTGTAGAATGAGTAAGTCATAAGAATAAGGGGCCAGCATAGGGAATATGGCCAGAAATACTGCAGTAGCCTTGAATGGTGACAGATGGTAGTAACACTTGTGGTGAGCATAGCATAATGTATGAGAAGTTAAATCACTATGCTGTACACCTGAAACTAATACTCAAAAAAATTTTTAAAAGGTCTATTTGGCTCAGGTCACAATCTCATTGTGCATTTCTCCCCCTGTGTCTGCGCTAACAGTGCAAAGCCTGCTTGGGATTCTTTCTCTCTCCCTCTCTCTCTGCCCCTCCCCATCTCTCTCTCTCTCTCTCTCTCTCTCTCAAAATAAATAAATAAACATTAAAAATTAAAATTAAAAAATTAAAAGTTTACAAATTAGAAATTTTAAAAAAAGAAAACAGGAATTTTGATATTATAAGGCATAGAATTCTTTTAGAATACCGATGTTGGAGGAGGGGTCTAATATCCATACCTGGGCTCTTTTTATACCATTCTGGTTTGGGGCGCCTGGGTGGCGCAGTCGGTTAAGCGTCCGACTTCAGCCAGGTCATGATCTCGCGGTCCGTGAGTTCGAGCCCCGCGTCGGGCTCTGGGCTGATGGCTCAGAGCCTGGGGCCTGTTTCCGATTCTGTGTCTCCCTCTCTCTCTGCCCCTCCCCCGTTCATGCTCTGTCTCTCTCTGTCCCAAAAATAAATAAACGTTGAAAAAAAAATTAAAAAAAAAAAAAAAAACAGAGATAAGTTTCCTCTGCCAGCTGATTCAGGCTTCCTGCTATTCCCACCGGCCTTTTCTACCGCCCACCTCCCAAAACTTTATGCATGGTTAGGGCTTATCTGAATCAGTTCCATTAAGTCCTGCATCCTGTTTTCAAAAAAATGCAACCTCTTCATCCTTAGCATTCCAGTGACTTATTCTCACTAGCGCCTTTCTTACTCTCCATATTTTCAAGTTTTCAATTATCCTTTCCCAGCAACACAACAACCACCACATCCACCCCCATCCCCCGCCCCCCCCACACACACAGACTTCCTGTTCTGCCTCCTCTTCTAGTCCCCAAAAGTCAAAGAATGTCATATTAGTCCTCATTCTCCTCCAATTTACAGGGTTGGGTTTTTTTCCCATCACAGATTCTTAATGACTATTTGCAAAATAAAATGGTCCAGAATGGCTCCCTATTACCAGTGATAACAATGAGTTAACAGTGAGTCCCACAATAGGTAACAGTCATCTATTTGCACATAGCATAGCACACCCTCTCTTTTAAACCCTCCAATGATTTCCTCCTGCAGTTTGTATAAAATGGAGTCCATCCCATGATCTGGCCCCTCCCTCTCTCACTAAACTCCCCTGTCACTCCCCACCTCATTGTATACTATGTGTCAGTCTCACTGGCTTCTTAGTGTTCTTTAAACTCACTTAGTGGGGCACCTGGGTGGCTCAGTTGGCTGAGCATCCAACTTCAGCTCAGGCCATGATCTCACAGCTTGTGGGTTTGAGCCTTGCATTGGGCTCTGTGCTGATGACTTAGAGCCTGGAGCCTGCTTCAGATTCTGTGTCTCCCTCTCTCTCTGCCCTTCCTGAACTCACGCTCTGTCTCTTTCTGTCTCAAAAATAAATAAACATTAAAAAAAAAATTAAACTCACTTATGGCCTTTGTTCTCGCTGTTCCCCTGCTTGGAATTTTCTTGCTTTAACCTCTTTGTGGACTCCTTCTTATCACTCATGTCTCAATATAAATGCTACTTCCCTAGGTAAGCCTTCTTAGATTACTCTGTAGAAAATAATGCATCCACCCACCTGCTTCCCACACTCTCCCCACATCCTCAGTCAGTCCCTATCCCATTATTCAGTTTTCATGACACTTTCTTTTTCTGAGTTGATTATTTGTTAGTATGTTTATTGTCTGTCTGTCTCCACTAGAATGTAAGCTTCAGGAGGGCAAGAGCTTTGTCTTGCTTACTACTATTTCCCTGGCACTTGAAGAGTCCACATCAGCTAGTAGATACGCTTATCAAATGTCGGTTGAATGTTATTATATGTTCATGTGAATAAGTACGGCTATGTACAAAATGACATACACCTATATGCAGACTACTGTATAGGTCCCTACCTTCTCTCTCTGGCCTTTAATAAAGTGGGGTCCTATTACAGTGGAGGTTGCTCATTTTCCATCAGACTTCAGCACAGAGCACCAGCCTTGACTCTAGACTCCAGGCAAGTCTCTAGAATATGTGGCCATTCACAGCAATGTCAAATAAGTTTAGGAGCTGGCATTTTAGGCAGTTACACTATGCTTCTATACAGCTTCTATACATCCTTGGGTAGCATTTTACTGTGAAATACCTTGAATTCCTATTTTTCTTGTTACAATTTGTACATGTCTGAATACAGTGAACTGCAACAGAATACAGTTGTTGGATCTTCACATGCCACTCTCCATTCTGCTTTTGGCAGCTATTCGATGGTGTGGATGCAAAGGAACTGAGTGTACAGTGGCTCCGTTCCCAAATAGCCATCGTTTCTCAAGAGCCTGTACTCTTCGACCGTAGCATTGCTGAGAACATTGCCTATGGTGATAACAGCCGTGTTGTGCCACTCGATGAAATAAAAGAAGTAGCAGATGCAGCAAATATCCACTCTTTTATTGAGGGTCTCCCTGCGGTAAGAAAAATATCTGAAATCTTGAATTACAAAACTGCGAAGTAAGCCTAAGTGGTTGTCTTTATGTGCTCCTTGAATTATACAATTTATTTATTGCCAGTATCTAATCAAGTTATGCATAAAAAGTGAAGATTGAGATTTTTCTGTGACCAATTTTTCCAAGACCAAACTGTATTAATATTCACCGAATTTGTTTTCTTATTTTGATTGCTTACCTTCTATCCATATACACTCTACTTAGGTCTACACCACCATCATCCCCCCACTCTGATTATGTAGCATCTTAATCTGTCTTCCTGCTTCCAGTGTGCTGCATCATAATTCTTCTTCCTCATAGTACCTAGGGGGACCCTTTAAAAACATAAATCAGATTCTGTCCCTTCCTGCTTAAAACTTCCTAATGGCATCCCTTTGCACTTAGAATAAAGTCCAAATTTCTTACGTAGCTGGCAAGGCCTTCTGTGACGTGGTCCTGCTCGCCTCTCCATCTCCTTCCTCACCACGTGTTCATTCTGCTCCAGGCACACTGTCCTCTTTTCTGTCTCAGAAGCACACCAAGTTTTTCCCTACCTCAGGACATTTGTACTTGCTGTAACCTCCCTTCCTCTGGCTCTTTGCAGAGCTATCTCCTTAACTTTCAAGCTCTCTGAAATGCCATCTTTGCAGAGACTCTCCCTGGCCACCTTATCAAAAGTGTCCCCACCACTCCCATCACATACCATATAGTCTTCAAGGTGCTTATCACAATCTAAAGTTACCCTGAGGGATTATAGACTTATTTTAGTGTCCTCTTTCCCCACTAGAATGTTAAGTCCTTGCTTGCCATTTTTGTCACTTCTCTGAAATGACAAACACAATGTCACTTCTCTGTGACAGCTGACACAGGAAAGTTAAAATCTTGGCTAACTGTAGAGAGAGCTTTAGTATGGCAAGCATTAATACAAATCCAGAAGTCATGAAGAGAGATGAGTAATTGTAACTTAAAGTGCTTATAATATCTGAATGTTTATACCTGCAAAATTAAATTAAAATATACATACCTACTTTTAATTAGAAACAAACTTCTACAACGTTATTTTCTAGCTCACTTTAAAAGGCAATGCCTAAGTTTAATTAACATTAAACAATCTAGTATCCTGTTCTTTGGGGGAGGGTAATGGTCACCATACTCTCTGACTTTTATAAAAGTAGATCTTCCCTCACCATCTCCTGTCCACACTAAATGGTGCCTATAACTAGAAAGGGGCCATAAATAATACAATTTCTCCTGCTCCAGTAATATTCTACACTACTAACTATAATGAAAGGATAGATGTATTTTTATAAATATTGTGATCCTATGAGTATCTTTCCATAGTAATTCTCCTTTTTAACCAAGGCATTTGCTGTATTGTCAATTTGTGGTCAGATTGTTATCCCCATAATCCTGATAGGTTTGTTTCTTTAATTTATGTGTGGTAAAATGTTAACCATTTTATATTTATACCATTTGACTTTTATTCTTAAACTGTTTATTATCTTTCATTATTTTTGTTGTGCTAGTTCCCACATTTACCCAAAACTACGTATTTCAGAGATTCAGTGCACTAACTTTTTACAGTAAAAAACTTTGAGAACCAAGATGATATTATTTCCTAAAAGAAAGAATAACTAGTTTCTCACTGTTTTTGGTTTTTTTTATGTTTATTTATTTGTTTTGAGAGAGAGAGAATGCAAGCAGCGGATAGAGGGAGAGGAAGAGAGAGAATTCCAAGCAGGCTCTGCACTGTCAGTGTGGAGCCCAACACAGGACACAATTCCATGAACATGAGATCATGACCTGAGCCAAAATCAAAAGTCAGACACTTAACTGACCCACCTAGGCACCCCTCAGTGTTTTTAATTTTAACTTGACTTATCACTGTTACTCTAAAAAAAAAAAAAAAAAAAAAAAAAAAAAAGAGCCATGGTACCAAAATATCATTTTGAAATAGGGCATTGGACATTACATCCAGCAGTAATGTAAATGATCATTTGTAGTGAAGAAAATACAGGGAGTTGGGAGACCACTTAGGAGCTATTTCCAGTGTTATGAATGCCTGAATTAGTAATTATAAAGTGAAATAAAGCAAGGAACAGGATTTAAAAGATACTGTAAGGGTAGAATTGCCAAGACTTGGCTGAGGATTGTGGAAACTGGGTGAGAAAGTGCATGATACACTGGACAGCCTGCTGGAATAAAAACACACAGAGTGTATGATAAGAGTACAAAAGAAGGAATGACAAAGTCTCTAGGAGCTCAGAGAAAACCATACAGAAGATGTTGTTTTAAACTGGGTTTTGAAAGGGTGCCTGGGTGGCTCAGTGGGTGAAGCATCTGACTTTGGCTCAGGTCATGATCTCACGGTTCATAGGTTCCAAGCCCTGTGTCAGACTCTGGGCTGACAGCTCAGAGCCTGAAGCCTGCTTCGGATTCTGTGTCTCCCCCCACCCCCCCGCCCCTACCCCTCCCCCACTCGTGCTCTTTCTCTCAAAAATAAACAAACATTAAAAACAAACAAACAAACAAACAAACACTGGGTTTTGAAGAATGAGAGGAATTCACCAGGCTGAGAAGGGACAAATACATTCTTAGAAGACAGAATAAGCTTGTGTGGAAACATATACACATAAAACAGTTTTAGGTGTTTGGAGGTGTTTTAGGTGTTTTAAAGAAAAAAAATTGCTGCTGAGCTCAGCCTTTTGTTTGCTCATCCAGAAGCCATTGTGGCCTTTGAGGTATGGCAGAGACTGGCATTAAAAGGACAAGTCCTGGTGCTTTACAACATTCTGGATGAGAACAATGCAAGTCCACATTTTCTTTTCCCCAGTTCCAATTTCCAAAAGCTCTTAAACTCCATGCCTGACACACAAATTTTGCATATTTGATGGCCAAAATGATGTGAGGCTATATGTAGCCTTTATTAATCCTACTTAGAATGAATAATCCAATATTTCTGCATAAATACTCATATATTTGATTACCACTTGCTTCCCCAGACATTTCTGGGGGTGTTAATACATGTCACGTGTTAAATATATATAATACATAGTATATACAATTTATGGTATATTTTTTTCTAATGTTAAACAAACAGGGGCTGGATAGCTCAGTTGGTAAAGCATGTGACTCTTGATTTCAGAGTTGTGAGTTTGAGCCCCACATTGGGCGGGGAGAGAGAGAGAGAGAGAGAGAGAGAGAGAGAAAGTCAAACAGACAAATAAAAAACAGAATTCTTAAGTGGATATATCCTTAAGGGTTTCTAGTAAAGGATTGTGGACCTGTCTGGCAACTCAACCTAGGAGGGCAAACAGCAAGTCAGTTTGGAGTGTGCTAAGGGTAACACGTCTATTCTATATGCCATGGAGATGACCTACAGATATTTGGAAATATTTGCCTAGGAGGGGAGTTGAAGCAACCCCACCTTGGTCTTAGGGATCCTCTGAGAAACACACCGAGTGTAGCTGCAGCTCTCAGTCAAGTCACATCGTGACTCCTTGGGTAAGACTTCAACCACTGAAATCACCCTGAAGTTCCTCCCGAGAGCCTGCAGGGATTCTCTAGAATGTAGTTGGTTTAGGATCAGACTCTTTTTGGATATTCTCTCCGGGACCCAACTGGCTTTTAGCCCCAGGTTCTTATCAAGGAGCCATTGTTCCTTGAGCATCTCATAAACAGGTTGAATATTCCAGGACACTCACCATTCATCCCACTGATTGCCAAAAACTTGATTGAGATTTTCAGTTTAAATGGGAGAATAGAAGTCTATAGTTCTTCATTAAAAAATAAAAACCTCCACTTTAAGTATCTGAAAATGTTTTTAGGGTGGTATTGAGACCATGTGTATACCCCCATTTATAATCTGTTCTGCTTAAAGATGGACAAAACCATCTGAATTTAATTTTAATCCAATTCATTCTTTTTTTTTTTTTTTAATTTTTTTTTCAACGTTTATTTACCTTTGGGACAGAGAGAGACAGAACATGAACGGGGGAGGGGCAGAGAGAGAGGGAGACACAGAATTGGAAACAGGCTCCAGGCTCCGAGCCATCAGCCCAGAGCCTGACGCGGGGCTCGAACTCACGGACCGCGAGATCGTGACCTGGCTGAAGTCGGACGCTTAACCGACTGCGCCACCCAGGCGCCCCAAATCCAATTCATTCTTGAGACTAATATCTTTCTGTAATCCAGAGAAGGCCAAGAAATGCAAAGTGACCTCTAAGCTAGTATTGTGTCTTCTTTAGCTACACAAGAAGAATCTATGTACAATTTAAGCTAGACTGGCAGAAAGAGCTACAAACCATTATCATTCCCACCCAATCCTCTCTCTGTTTTTGGTTTAGGATTGGATTCTCTAATTTGAATGGGAACTATGTGGTATATGGAAATGAATGACATAGATTTATCTGTTATCCTGCCCTATGGTTCCAAATTTCATAAAGTGAATTTTTAATATTTATTCATTTATTTTGAGAGAGTGTGTGTATGCATGTGAGTGGGGAAGGGGCAGAGAGGGAGCAAGTGAAAGAGAATCCTAAGCAGGCTCCACACTGTCCAATACAGGGTTCAATCTCAGGAACCATGAGATCATGACCTGAGCTGAGATAGAGAGTTGGACGCATAACCAACTGAGCCACCCAGGCGGCCCTAAAATGCATTTTAGAGGGAAGAGTCCCAGCCTGCTGACAGTCCTAAATAAAATTACAGAAGTGATAAAGTCTGTTTTCTTTGGGCAGCATTCACTTCAGAAAAGACACTTTTACTGGGCTGTGGTAATTGAGACACCCATTGTTTTATATGAAGCAAAAAATCACATTTTAAATTGAAAAATGAACTTTGAGTTGAAGTAGACACGTTTATCATAAAGCTGTGTCACAGGCTCTCTCAATACCCACTCTGCCCAAATGGTACCCATTGAAGGCAGTCAGATATGGAGGGAAAGGCAGTTAATTCAAGCTTCTCTAAGGCACTAAGACAAAATGAATAGCATATTAATCACATGCTGCATGTTTTCAATGATGCTGCTATAGGATCCACCTTTAGAAGGTTGTATAATTAGGGGCGCCAGGGTGGTTCAGTTGGTTAAGCATCCAGTGGTTTTGGCTCAGGTCATGATCTCACAGTTTCCTGAATTCAAGCCCCGCATGGGGCTCCATGCTGACAGTGCAGAGTATGCTTGGGATTCTATCTCTCCCCCTCTCTCAGCTTCTCTCCCACTTACTCCATCTCTGTGTCTCTCAAAATAAATAAACTTTTAAAAAATTAAAAAAAAAAAAAAGAAAGTTGTATAATTAGCCTTGCTTTTCCAGTGGAGCAGATCCATCCACACATTCTTGTCTGGATACCAGGAGTATATATTTGTTAGACAACTAGCAAGAGCTAGTAGAAAGCAGTGTCAAACCTCGGAGGGAAGTAGAGTCAATGGGACAATCTAAAAAGCAATTGGGAGCCTGCTTGCACCAACTGAACTGACAGTCATCATTTGGCAGACTACAACAGCCTCAGGATACTCCTCCCGTAGTTTCTTTATCCTTCTGTGGAGGAAAACACTGGAGAAGAGGACATTAGTAAATAGGAGGGCTGTAGAAACATTGGGAGTGCCAGATGTCACTATTATGGGCTGAAAAGGTGAACAGACTGTCTCCAGACATCAGCCTTATTTATTGTCAGGAAGTTACCTGTACCATTGAGAACAGCATCCCAGTACCTGGAGAGATGCGCCCATAGAGGTTTGGCAAGAGGCAGTGTGAGGAAACCCAGTGATTTCCTTTAATTGTTTTGACCTGAAAATAGAAGGTAATGTAATTTAATGGAAAAGATTTGTGTTTACTGAGAACTTTTTTTGCCAATAATTTTTTTTCTTATGCTTTAATTCGAACAATTCCTTTGTAGAAGCATAATGGCAAAGGTCTGCTGTTTGCGATCAGATTAGATATGTAAATAAGATGGTAGTGCTTACTGCTGGTTTAGCATTTATTTGCAACAAAGGCCAAGAATAGATTTCAGAACTTGTTGGGACACAAATTTTTAAGAGAAGCAAAATTTGAAATATTTAGATGGTTCTCGCCCACAGTTGCCATGCTAATTTAAATAACCAAGCCTTGCTTTCTTAATTGCATGTTCCTGTAATAGAAATACAACACACACATTGGACTAAAAGGAACACAGCTTTCTGGAGGCCAGAAACAAAGGCTAGCTATTGCAAGGGCTCTTCTCCGGAAACCAAAAATTTTATTGTTGGACGAGGCCACTTCAGCCCTTGATAATGAGAGTGAAAAGGTAACATTCTCTTTATTTCATCTCAGAATATAATATCAAATAAGAGAGTGGAGTACTGTGGAAGAAATCAAGGTCAGCTTGAGGAAAGAAAAACCTGGAGAGAACTGCAGTCATAGGTCACGAATTCTAATTAAGGTTTTGGCCTTTAAAAAAAAGTTAGACGCTGGTGGGGAGGTGGGAAAGAGGTGGGACATAGGGCAGCTCATGTTCTACAAAGGTCTTCTCACTTGAATGGGTTTAGCAAAAAGGCCCAATTCTTGAAATGTTTCTCCAGTCAAGGTAAAAGCCCAAGAAAAATAACCTTCCTATTTTATTATTCTTATGATACCAAACAAATTCATAAGGCAATCTGCATGCATAAAAGAGTAATCTACACTGCAGTGTCAGAACCTACAGTTAGTCCATCTTTAATAGACTATTAGTTACATTTGAGAAGGAAACAAGAAAGCAAAGAGACACGTGACAATAGACCTACACTGCAGGTTCCTTCAGATGTTTAATTTTGCTATGTCCTTGTCCTCTAGTAGTTTCTTGCACATACTAGGCACTTACTTGTTAAATGAACACTGGTTGAATGAATGACAATCTTTAATATTTGCCAAGTGTCCATTATATGCTATTATCTCAATCCTCACAACTTAATGAATTAGCTTATTTTATTAGCATGCTCATTTGATAGGCTAGCTCAGTAAGGCTTAGAAAAGTTAAGTAACTTCTCTGAATTTTAAGAGAGGATGTCTGATCTAAGAGCTCATGTGGTTGACCACCACATGATTGCTATTTACAAATGATTATCTTTGATTTCTAAGGAAACAGTCTGTTATGAAAGAGAAAAACATGATTTTTAGAATCAGACATGCCTGAGTTGTAATCCTGGATTTATCAGTTACTAGCAGTGTAACCTTGGTCAAGTGACCTGGACTTTTGGAATCTCAGTTTATTTATCAGAAAAATGAAATAAATAAATAAATAACCCACCTTATAGAGTTATTGCAAGGATTTAAGTGAGATATCCATCACTGGAATGAACATTTTGTATGTTCAACAAATTTTGAACAAATTTGTTGAATTTGTTCAAGAAATTTTGGTTTTCACCCTCCACTCCTATTTCCTCTATACAACATTATAACCCATTGCATCTGAGATTTTTGCTAGGACAGTTTTCTAGCTAAATTCTACTAAAACAAATGAATGCTATGAGAAGAAATGAAGTAAGTTAGGCATTCTGCTTAGGTTTAGAAATACTACTTTCTGACTCTGAGTTTAGAACTGCTTACATATATATAAACAACCATCTCATTTTTATTCATTATCAGAAAAGCTTTTCTAGTTAAAAGTCTTAATGTGTCTGTGGTTACTTTTGCTAGATTCCTATTGAATACGGTGAATATTTCACAGAGCTGGGCAGTTTTCCTTGGGGATAAGCAAATACAGAGAGAATATTATTAGATTACCTTTATCAATTTGATTTGGATAAGTATATTAGCATCTAACTCAAGCTAGCAATCATGGGCCCTTTTCTCTTCTAGGTGGTTCAGCACGCCCTTGATAAGGCCAGCCAGGGGAGGACTTGCCTAGTGGTTGCTCACAGACTGTCCACAATACAGAATGCAGATTTGATAGTAGTTCTGCAAAATGGAAAAATAAAGGAACAGGGAACTCATCAAGAGCTCCTGAGAAATCGAGATATATATTTTAAATTAGTAAATGCACAGTCACTGCAGTGATACTGTTAGAATTAGCATATATTTTGATCTTTGTGTAATGCAAAGAAAGAATACTTCGTAATTATTTGGCCTGCTTTGATCTCTTTTATTACATATATCAATAACTAGAATCATGTTATTCAAGTACAGACATGTTCTGTGTACACACCATCTTCTCTTCAGATTTTTTAAAGGAAACAAAAATTTGCTAAACTCATGTAAGTGAGATAATGCCTGCAACCCTCCTTTATAAAAATGTTCTGTCACATTTGCTTATAAAACAGTTTTCTGCAAAATCAACCTATTTTCCTATCAACTTCTACTATAAAACTGGGAATTATTCCAAGAGGGAAAAAATTATCCAGTTAACTTAAATTGAAAGATTTTAGTAAAGAGAAAGATGCCGTTGGGCCAGACATTGTAGAGAGAATGATTATAATTTGGAACTTTCAGCATTTTGCAGCACATATCAAAGTACTTTGAGTGAGTCCTGTTCTCCAAACCATAGGACTTTCTCTCATAATCTCTCTCTCAATGTTTCTCTTAATGAATATCCACTGTTTCCCAAAACTCCATTATATCCCTTTGTTAGGGGGATAAGAAGGACTACAATGTAAAATTCCCAGCAGGATTAGGTAGTTATCTTCTAGTTTGCCAGTAAGTGAAATGCTTCACATGATCCATTCTGAAGATTTCATTATTCCAAGCTTTGAGTTTTGCAGAATAAATTATAGGCATACCAGTGTATGACCACTTATTAAAATAAAAGCTAGTTTTATTATGGGTGAAAAATTTTTAAAGCCATTTTCTATTATTCAATCAAGTAATTTGTTTAAATTTTATATGTACTTCATTTTATGTAATGTATGTATTATCTAAAAGTTAAGTGTAAATAACAGTGTTGGTAAACTGAGTCACATTTTCTCTTTACTTAAATATGTAATTTCATCTAGTGATTTTATCTCTCTTTTTAATTGTATTTTCTTCCATTTATTGACACAGCCACCTTCTCTAAAGTACACAATGCCAATGATCAGAGTATTATAAAAAAAAAACTGAAACCATTTGTGTATTATGCCTCTTGTTTTAAGTGGAAAATAAAAATAGGAGTGGGGGGTTGGGGACAGATGTATTGTTTAGAAGCATTAGCACTGAAAGCCTTGTGGCTACTTTGCTATTATACATGGATATAGAACTCTTAGTGGTTTCTGTTTCCAGAGTAGAGTGGGCAGGAGGAAAAGGGCAGTACCATATGGATATGCTTAAAAGCCTCAGAGCAGGAGAACCTCAGGCTCTAATTCCGTAATCCCTCCTAGATTAGCAAATATGGGCATACCTCATTTTATAGTGTTTTGCTTTATTGCACTTCAATATTATATTTTTCTAAACTATGCTCCACACCCAGCATGGGGCCTGAACCCACAACCCTGATATCAAGAATATGCTGTACTGGCTAAGCTAGCCAGGCACCCCTCGATACTGCATTTTTTACAAAATGAAGATCTGTGGCAACCCTGGCATTTAGTAAGTCTATTGGTACTATTTTATGAATAGCATTTACTCACTTCATGTCTCTGGGTCACATCTTTTTAATTCTCACAACATTCCAAACTTTCTCATTATTATTCTTGTATTTGTTATGGCAATCTGTGATCACTGATCTTTGATGTTGCCATTGCAATTGTTGCGGGTCACCACAAACTGCACCCATTAAGACGGTGAATTTATTTGATAAGTGTTGTGTGTGTGTTCTCACTGCTTCACCTACTAGCCATTCCCCCATCATTTTCCCTCTCCTCTGGCCTCCCTATTCCCTGAGACACAATATTGAAATTAGGCCAGTAACCCCACAATGGCCATAAGTGTTCAAGTGAAAGAAAAAGTCACACGTGTCTTACTTTAAACCAAAAGCTAGAAAAAATTAAGCTTAGTGAAGAAGACATGTCGAAAGCTAACAGAGGCCAAAAGCTAGGCCTCTTGCACCACAAAGTCAAATTAGGAATGTAAAGGAAAAGTTCTCAAAGGAAATTAAAAGTGCTACTCCAATGAACACAAAAATGATAAGAGTAAAATAGCCTTCGGAAGGAAATTTTAGTGTCCTGGATAGAAGATCACACCAGCTACAACATTCCCTTAAACCAAAGCCTAATCCAGAGCAAGTTACTAACTCTCTTCAATTCTGTGAAGTCTGAGAGGTGAGAAAGCTGCAGAAGAAAGGTCTGAAGCTAGCAGAGATGGGTTCATGAGGTTTAAGGAAAGAAGCCATCTCCATAACATAAAAGTGCAAGGTGAAGCAGCAAGTGCTGATGTAGAAGCTGCAGCAAATTCTCCAGAAGATGTAGCCAAGTTCATTGATGACAATGTCTACTAAACAAAAGATTTTCAATGTAGATGAAACAGCCTTATATTGAAAGAAGATGCCATCTAGGACTTTCATAGGTAGAGAGAAGTCAGTGTCTGGCTTCACAGACTGACTCTTATTAGAGCTAATGAAGCTAATAGGTGACTAAGTTTTAAGGTGAATGTTCATTTCGCATTCTGAAAATCCTAGGGCCCTTAAGAATTATGTTAAATCTACTCTGCCTGTGCTCTGTAAGTAGAACAGCAAAGCCTGGATGACAAGAACATCTATCTACAACATGGTTGTAGCCTTATGTGGGGTTCGATCCCACAACCCCTGGATCATGACCCGTGTCAAAATCAAGAGTTAGATGCTCAGCCGATTGAGCCACCCAAGTGCCCCTGACTCCAATTTTGAAAAAAGTTCTACTATGGGTAAAATGCTACAGAAAAATCATTCATAAAAGGAAGAATCCATCTATTCGGCAAAATTATCTTATTTTAAGAAATTGCCACAGCCACCCCAACTTCAACAACCACCCACCTCCCTGATCAGTCAGCAGCCATCAACATCAAGGCATGAACCTCCACCAGCAAAAAGATTGTGCCTTGCTGAGAGCTCAGATGATGGCTAGCATTTTTTAGGAATAAAGTATTTTTTTAATTAAGGTACATACATTTTTTGGAAATAATGCTATTACACATTTAATAGACTACAGTATAGTGTAAACATAACTTTTATATGTACTGTGAAGCCAGTATATAATTAAAAAATTCATTTGACTTACTTTATCATGATATTTGCTTTATTGCAGTAGTCTGGCACCAAACTCACAATATCTCCAAGGTATACCTATACCTATACCTGCAGTGCCCACTTTCCCCTTGAACCTATCAACACCAATCTTATGGTCATACCTACAGATGTCAATAGAACACTTTCCTTTCTAATTAATAGTGCCGCCTAATTTTTATTTGCATTTTATTATGAAAGATTTTAAAGGATGCTCCACAGGCAGCATTCTCTTAAACTCACTGCTCACCAGAACAAGCAACCATGCTGAGAACTGGTGTCTCAAACAGTTTATAAGGATCTGTGGGCTTATCAGCTAATAAAGGCAGAAAGTAAGTAGAGACTAGCTGCTTTGGGACTGCCACAACTTAAAAGTTTAAAATTGAGTCTTAAAATAAGTGAGATACTAATGACGGTACCCATGGAATACAAACAATTTAACAAGGATAAGGTATGGCACAAATGTTAGTGAAAAGAAAAAAACAAACAAATGCCATTTACGTCTGTTGTATAACCCAACCAATCTACTTTATATCCTACTATTTTAAAATAGGCTGTAGTGTGTTTCTGTGTTAAGTCAACTTAGGTCATAGCTACTAACCTGGGTTTTAGTCTGTGGTTTCATAATATACACAAAGTTCTTTGGGTATTACCTATTGTATGAAAATAGTTCCCATTAGTGTCCACCTGTGTATTCATTGTTTTAATTCTGAGCTCTTACTATAAAACATTTGTGAGGTGGAATCATAGGTTAATTAGAAAGCTCACTCATAAGAACTAGTGAAGGGAGGAAGCTGGAAGAATTGGAAATGAAAGAATAAGGGCAAGAGGTGTTGGGAGACACAGTAGTTTTCAAGCCTTTATTAATTTTTCTACCATTAGTAAGAATTAGCAGAAACTTCAAAGTTCATTTAAAAGCCAAAATTATATATATATATATATATATATATATATATAATATATGTGTGTATGTATATATATATATAATATATGTGTGTATGTATATATATATATATATATATACACATACACACACATATATATAAATCGTGGATCACCAAATGTCTCTATATAGTACAAGTAACACAATTTGCCTCCTTTTAGCAAAACCACACTGATAAAGTTTGTATTACTTTTCTATTGCTGTTGTAACAAACAAACTACCAGAAACTTAGTGTATTAAACAACATGGATTTACTACCTTACAGTTCTGGAGGTCAAAAGTTTAAAATCAGTTTCTATGGGCTCTGGGGACAAATCTGTCCCTTGTTCTTTTCCATCTTCTGGAAGCTTCCTATGTTCTTTGGCCTACATCTATCTGACCTCTGCCTTCCTTTGGCACATCTCTCTCTGCCTTTGACCTTCCTCTCTTCCCCTTATAAGGTCCCTTGTGATTACATTGGGCTCACATACAAAATCCAGGATAATCTTCCCATCTCAAGATTCTTAGTCACATCTACAGTCTCTTGTGATAAGTAAGGCAGCATATTCACAGGTTACAGGAATGAGGACATGGACATCTTTGGGAGGCCATTACTCAGCCTACTACTTAAACTACCCATTTAAATATTTAAATACTATTTAAACATTTATTCCACGTAGAAGACAATTCTTCCTATTTGCATTAAGTAACACCCCAAAGAGAACCCTGAAAACATCCAGCCCAACATCATTATATGTTGATGAGAGAGCAAACACTCACATATCTTACCTCCAAGCACTGTGCTTTGTCCATTGTAACATGTTACATATCCTCATTGCTAGTCCAGGATTTGGGATATATTTGCCCTTCACTCTTTACTTTTGCTACTGGGATTCTGCTATTGCTGCTATTTCCTTTTATTCTAAGACTAGATTTATTAAATAGAAGTTTATACTAAGTTCTACTTTCTTAACCTTATTCTCTTTCCACTGAATAACTTTATGTGCCAGAAAGTAAAAACAGCATCCTTAATACTGCAAATATATGAGCTTTCACACACTTCTGACCCAGTGCACTTTGGATTTTCTTAAAACCATTTTAAACAACTGCTTCTAGTGAGCTGACATTTTTTTTGAAATTTTCCAGGTAGGTATGAGATAAGCACTTTACGTATATTATCTCATTAGTCCTCATATCAACATTATAATGGTATTTATTATTAATATTATCTCTCTTTAAAACAAAGAAAACTAAAGCATAAAGAAATTCAGTAATTTGTTGAGACCTGAGCTCTAGGGTTCATACCCTTGTCTAACTCCAGTCTCCATCCTCACCCCGAGAACCTCTGTCCACAATTTATTCAGGAAGATGACTAGCTGAATTGAGTTGCAGTCACTGCTCGCAGAAGTACATTGGGTCATTGTGAGAATCAAACCAAAGTTTTGGCAGCAGTTACCTAGTCTAGTAAAACTAACTAGCCACACTCTAAAAATATTTTCTACATCCACACCACTGGAAGAACACTGAATTCAGCCCAAGGTAGGAGATCTGTTTTTCCTTTAGTGTTTACTCATATATACAAGTATGGTGGATTTGGATGCTTTTTCATGGGCAAAATTACAGAAATATTCCAAGCGAAAAAAAAAATTTTTTAAGAGACACACTTCTTGGACAAAAGCATAGTATCTTTGATTAAAATGTCTGTGGAAATATGCCAAAAAGCATCACCAATGTAACTGAGTTTGTTGGGCATATTTTATTAATGATTTGTACTTAATTATCAAGGTTCAGTTTAATCATACTAAAATGTTTTTCTTTTTAAACTGCTTGAGGATCTATTTTTTTAAGATTTTATTTATTCATTCATGTATGTAGGTAGGTATTTTTGAGAGAGAGAGAGAGAGAGAGCAGGGGAGGGGGACAGGGAGAGAAGATCTTGAGCAGGCTCCACGCCCAACACACAGTCCCACACGGGGCTCAGTCTCAGGACAGATCATGACCTGAGCCAAAATCAAGTGGGACACTTAACCGACTGAGCCACCCAGTGTCTCAACTTGAGGTTCTACTTAAAGAAGTTTACTGAGATTTCAGAAAAGCAAAAGTTAGACAAGTAGGTGTGAAAAATTATAATGAATGCAATTATTGTTACATATTAGACTGAGGGAAAAATATGATCTAGTAAACTCATTTGTATTTTTGTAGATGTAAGTGACAGAATGATGGAATGCTATTCTTTACATGCCAAGTAAAATTTGTTATTGAATGGAGGTACTTTGTTTGATCATCAACTTTACCTACATCACAGTAATATAATACATGACTAAAATATTTTCTGCCCAGTTGAAAAGTCAAGAAAAGATTCTGAGAAAAAGGTTGAAGTCGTTAAATTCCTAGCACATTCTGGACAACTGTGAAGCAGAAATGAAAACAGAGAGAAAGAAAAATAAAAAAGAAGAAAAAAATATTGGAAAACAAACAATAAAGAATGTAATATGCCCTTAGCAAACAGTTTAGGATGGAAGGAAAAAATATTCCACCATCATATCCTCAGAAAACCTCAAAAAGAGATACAAATTTATTTTTTTTTTTTAAATTTTTTTTTTTCAACGTTTATTTATTTTTTTTGGGACAGAGAGAGACAGAGCATGAACGGGGGAGGGGCAGAGAGAGAGGGAGACAGAATCGGAAACAGGCTCCAGGCTCCGAGCCATCAGCCCAGAGCCTGACGCGGGGCTCGAACTCACAGACCGCGAGATCGTGACCTGGCTGAAGTCGGACACTTAACCGACTGCGCCACCCAGGCGCCCCATAAATTTAAATTTAAATTCCTAGTTCCATGGCCCCATTCAGGCAGAATTATATTTTTGCCCACATTAGTTTCTTAAATTCCTGTAGTCCCCAGTTTCCTAGAGCTAAGTGTCCTGAAGAGAGAAGGGTTAATAAGAGACATGGTAGCCAAAAAGAAAAAGCCTGACCCTCACAGATGGTTCGTACAGGACACCAAAGGAAGGCAGGAGCAAAAGTAAAGTCATCAAGAATAACAACAAGGTCATCAGGATTCCCAAGTATAGGGAAAGCAGAAAACCTCCAAAATAACAAAGAGAAGGTAAATGTCTTCCATTATAAAATGGAATGGGCGCTTGGGTGGCTCTGTCAGTTGGTCGTCAGACTTCGGCTCAGGTCATGATCTCAAGGTCCCTGAGTTCGAGCCCCACATCGGGCTCTGTCTGTGCTGACAGCTCAGAGCCTGGAGCCTGTTTCGGATTCTGTGTCTCCCTCGCTCTCTGCCCCTCCCCCGCTCTCTGTCTCTGCCTCTCTCAAAAATAAATAAAGATTAAAAAATAAATAAAATAAAATAAAATAAAATAAAATAAAATAAAATAAAATAAAATGGAATGCTCCTGTTAGCAGCAGTAACAATAATATGATCAAGAATAAAAAGAAAGCTAGAACTACTAAAAAGAAGTTCACACTCATTGAGCACTCACCTATCAGGCACTGTGGTTGAGCCTCATAGGTGTTAACTTACTTACTGACATTAGGATACATTCTATTATTATTCAGATTTTACTGAATGAGGTAAGTGAGGCACAGAGTAATTAAAGAAACTTCCCAAGGTCAAACACCAATGAAACAACAGAAATCAATCTGTTTGATTCCATAGCCCACACTCGGCTAACCTATTATCCTGCTAAAATGGAACTGGAACTGGAAATGGTTAAGATACTTTTGAGCTGTTCACATAGGAAACAACTTGCTATTTGCCTCCTCCTAACACTACAAAAATACATAGGTACATGGTTCCTCGTTCACATTC
This sequence comes from Prionailurus bengalensis, assembly GCF_016509475.1. Classification (NCBI taxonomy): domain Eukaryota; kingdom Metazoa; phylum Chordata; class Mammalia; order Carnivora; family Felidae; genus Prionailurus; species Prionailurus bengalensis. Next base: position 112,669,079 of record NC_057348.1, read on the forward strand.
TGATATGAAGCTGGGTTTTTTCTGCCCACCCACACTCAAAAGTTCTTGTACGCAGCCCAGTTACAACTTGAAAGAGTTAGAAATACAGCTGCTCCAGCAATAGCACATTTTCCCCACAGCCCTTGAGTCTTCCCCTTCACACCACACACACACACACACACACACACACACACACACAGTATATGGGAAGATTAGACCCTGGCTGGTATCTACACAGATTGTCTCTCATTGTTGAATCATCCCTGCTATCTTTATTTTCAGGGTGTTTATCATAACTCTTTTGTTCCATTTGCAACCCACTTACTGATGCATCATTCCTTTCTTTGGTTAAGATAAAAAAAGATCTTGACAGCTGTATCATGCAGAAACCAAGACAGATTTACAAATGTTGTAACTGAAAAAAGGAGTAACATATGCATTGGGTAATGTGCTGGCTAATGTGGAGTCATTAAAAGTCATTCAGGTATGCTTAACCCAGGCTCCCATTCATACAAATGACTTCCCAAATATTCTAAAATAAATACTGCTTCAAGTGATGAAATTGTTTTAAAACTGGAGTTTTAAAATTTAATTATAAACTGTAAAATTCTATATATATTTTCATATTTGCAGAAGGCCTTGTGACATTAACCTAGAAAAAAAATTAAACCATTTGGAGCAACCAGTACTAAATTATACCACAAACCTAGCATGTGCCAAACAAGCAAGAGAAATGCAAACATCACAAAATTTTGATCAGATTCTTGTGAGATGTATGGAACAACACCCCCACAGTTTTTCTCATGTATTTCAAGTTGCTCCTCCAATAAAATTGGAATCTTCACAGAAACTCCACATTCTGATAGCCAAGAGTTAACCCTTCTCCTTTCTCCATGTTAATTTTTACCAAGGTAGATGACAGAACCAAAGATAAGAGAAAGACACTTTCTTTGATTTACTCAAGTAAAATTCTTCTAAAATGTGTAACATGCTAGTCGAGCATACAAAGGACTCAAGAGTACACCTCTACCTCTAAATTTAAGGTCCATTTATAGTCATCAGAGAAGTGTTGAGATGAGCACTTTTTAAAGATAAGATCCATAGCCTGCATCAGAGTCTCAAAGGAGTTTGTTAACCAAAAAAGAAAAAAAAAAGTTGAAAAGTACTGTTCTAGACAAAGAAAAAAAGTCTCAAAAATCAATCACTTTATGTACAGAATTTATGAATACTAGTTATAAGCTTGAGCATGGATAGAACTATTAAAGATGTCAGATAAGTATTAACTTATTTTCTCTGTTGCACTACAGTTTTAAAAAGGCACAGGCTGTTGTCCTCATGTTTTGGTCTCTTTTTAGTGTGTTTAGAATTTTCTGTATAGAGTGAAAAGAAAGAGCTGTTACTTTTCTAAATCTATTTAGCACCATCAGTGAGCTCTCTTAGTTTGTTATACACAGCAGAATATTTAAATTTACTTAATAATCAAGTAACTTTATTTGGAGTACAAACAAAATTAATCTTTGTCCCCTTGTAACAATGTGAGGATGAAAATAGATTGGCTTAATTCCTGGTAAATACATATACGTTCAAATTCCAAGGTTTAAGTTATTTTAATACACTCTGAGCATGTTAAAATTATAACACTATAATGCCTATGTATTTTTAAATTTTTAAGTAGTTAATTTTAGAGTCATAAGGGCAGGAAGAAGGGGTGATTATTTTTTTCAAATTATAATTTTTCCCTTAAAGAACTCAAGAAATATTTTACTTTTGTTTTACAATTATAAGTAAGTTCTCAAATTATGACTGTGATTCATGATCATGCTCAAGGCATATTTTTAACCCAAAGTACTGCACACAAAGTTGGCATTTAATATTTGTTGATTTGATTTTTAAAATTTTTGAACAAAAGCAAATATATCACTTAAAGCATCACTATAAGATAACAGTTGTCTGTCCTATAAGTTGAAGCTATATTAGAGATATATACATCCAGTCTACTCATCTTCTTCTTCCCTTCCTTCCTCCAACAACTCAAGAGTTTAAGACTCTTCAGTGGTTGTATATGTCACCTAGGTATTACAAAACTTCAAGCTTTCTAAAGAATAACTCTCATATAGAATTATGTAAGAAGCTTAAAAAAACTTAGAATTAATTAGTAATTGAGTAGAACAGACTGTACTCTTAGACACTATTTCTCCAATAGCCATAGAAGATTAAAGTTTTAAAATAGATCTTTTTGTACAGCTATCATGGCTCCTTCAAATCAGAGTTATCTATGATGACCATGAAAAATGAATTTTCTTTAAAGGTCAGTTCTGTGGCTCTATGCAGCCAGATGCCAAAACACCTGGCTAACTCAGTTAACAAATTACAAAAAACTTAATTTATTTTTTTGGTTATTCTATAAACCTATTGATTCTTTTTTTTTTTTTTTTACTTTTCAACCAGTTACAGCTAACATGTTCAACTGAATCTATATTTCTGTACCATATGACAGTACAAAACAATGTCCATTCTTTGGGAAATAGAACAGGTTGTTTTCTCAAAATTCTTCTGTAAAATGATAGCATAAATAAGGTTCTATTCTGCCCACTTCCTGTTGCTAATCCAGTAACTAATAAAAGGAAAACAATTTTCAAATTCCAATTTAAGGAAACTGTATGGTACCAAGGCTTGAAAAGAATTTCTGCTTCCAGAGGCAGCACTCTTTCCCCAAAATGTTTTCTATTGGCCCAGATCATCTGTTTCATTTTGCAACCAAGTGGACTCTCATTCAAAAAAGGGCATAACTGGGGTGCCTGGCTGGCTCAGTCAGTGGAGCATGTGACTCCTGATCTTGGGGTTGTGGGTAGAAATTAGTTAAAATTAAATCTTAACAAAAATATTATTTTAAAAAGTGCATAACCACAGTAGGACAATTCACAAAAGAGGAATTAAAATGGCAAATAAATGGAAAAAAAGTTTAGGAATCTAAAATTTGCAGCTTACAACAGTAATGAGATTCAGGGGAGCCTGGGTGGCTCAGTCGGTTGAGCATCTGACTCTCAGGTTTAGCTCAGATCATGATCTCATGGTTTCATGAGTTCGAGCCCCATGTTGGACTCTGTACTCATGGTGTAGAGCCTGCTTGGGATTCTCTCTCTCCCTCTCTCTCTACCCATCCCCTGCTCACACTGTCTTTGTCTCTCTCAAAATAAATAAATAAAACTTTTTTTAATTAAAAAAAACAGTAATGAAATTTATTTCTTCCTTATTAATTCAACAAAGATCAAGAATTCAGTGCATATAGGGGCACCTTAATGACTCAGTTGGTTAAGTGTCTAATTCTTCATTTCAGCTCAGGTCATGATCTCAGAGTTTGTGAGATGGAGCCCCACCTTGGACTCTGTGCTGGGCATGGAACCTGCTTGGAATTCTCTCTCTCCCTCTCTCTTGCCCCTCCCCCCATCAAAATAAATAAATAAACATTAAAAAGTAATAATTCAGTGCATTTAAAGCTGGTTCTCGCAGTCCGTTTCCTGGAGTATAAACTTCTACATAGTTCCAGGACAGTATTCTGGTCATCTCTATCCAGAACCTTTATTTTTTAAGTTTGTATTTATTTCTTTCAGTAATTTCTACACCTAAATGGGGCTTGAACTCATGACCCCCAGATCAAGAGTCATATGTTCTTCCAACAGACCCAGGCAGGCAGCCCTTTATCTAGAGCCTTTAGTATGTTCTTATTCTTCAAGAATTCCTTTCTCCTCTAGCATCTAAGGAAATAATCAGAAATTAGAACAAAATGTGCATAAGGACATTCAATAATTTGGAAATGACTAAATGACCAGCATTAGGGAAGCAGGTAGAATTTTGATATATATGGTCAATACAGTATTTTATACTCATTTAATATTATGTTTGCTTATAATTTTTAATAGGGAAATTTATTTTAATATTAACGGGAAAAAGGGTTATACCCTTGTACATATATATAAGAAAAAACCACATAAAGACACAATTATTACATCTCAGAGGTAGGGTTAAGATAATTTGTTTCCTCTGCTTCACAATTTCTTGTACTTTCTAGAATATCTTCAGTGAGCATCTAATTATCTCCAAAAACAAATGATTTTTAAAACTTCTATTGAAATGGAAAGTATTTGGATTAGAATGCATATAATATGATTTGACAAATTTGCACTTGTATGTGAATGCCTCTCTTAGAATTCGGAGGGATAATTATAATTTAAAAAATATTTATTAATCCAAATGAATTGGCTTTATAAAATAAGGGGGAAAAAAAGTAGAACGGTTTGTGGGAACCTACTTACAATTTAATTTTCCAGGGAACACTCATCAAGCCAGCCCCCCAAACTTCCTAAACTTCCCACTTACCAGTTTCTCTGAAGCCTCACAGTAATAACTGTGTTGCCTAGTGAAAGCAGAATGGAAGAGGCGGTTACCCTTTACGCCTGGTCCTTGATAAATTTCCTGTTTGTGGATAAAAAAAACTGCATATACTATTTCTAATGATTTATCTGATTGGTATACATGGCCCGGGTTAATACTGTTTTCAGTTTCTGAGTTGTGTGAAGGCAAGATGGATAAACCTTAGATGCCAGGTTCATTCTCCCCCTCACCCCTTATTAGCCTGTATTGTATATAAGCCACACAGACTTTTACCCATTATTTCGGAGGATAATCACAAACAATAATTATCAAAAGATAAGAAAGTATTAGAAAAATTAACAGCAAGATGAACCACAAGAAGAAAACTATTATATTAAGAGAAAATGTCATAAATGAGTAAATATTACCTCCATGTCCTATAGCAATGCTTCCACAGAAGGAAAAACAAACTCTCCTAGGATAGAGAACTCTAACATATTATTATTTAGTTATAATTTATGGAATGCCTAGCAAGTCAATTTTATTATTTTTTTAAATGTTAATTTTGAGAGAGAAAGAGCATGCCTGCAAGCAAGGGAGTGGGGCAGGGGCAGAGAGCGAGGAGGACAGAGGATCTGAAGCAGGCTCCATGCTGACAGCAGAGAGCATGATGTGGGGCTCGAACTCATCAACCATGAGATCATGACCTGAACCGAAGTTGGACACCTAATTGACTCATCCACCCAGGCACTTCTAGCAAGTGAATTTTATATACAGTACTGCTGTTACAACTTATACATGACTTTTAGAAATACAGGTGTCCATGTTTGTGCAGTTCAATGAAGTAAGAGTGAAACCAGGAGATGGGTGTAAAATACCTGTGGAATAGAATTTATATGAACAAACCTCAGTATAGCTAGCGTCTCAACTGCATGAATCTAAAGAGTAGAAATTAGGATTTTTTTTAATGTTAATTCATTTTTGAGAAACAGAGATAACAGAGCCTTGGGGCAGGGAGGTGGGGGGGTGGGCAGAGAGATAGGAAAACAGAATCTGAAGCAGGCTCCAGGCTCTGAGCTGTCAGCACAGAGCCCTATACGGGGCTTGAACTCACTGACCGAGAGATCATGACCTGAGCCCAAGTCGGACACTCAACCAACTGAGCCACCCAGGTGCCCCAGAAATTAGGATTTTTTACAGATACTTCCTTTTTTACAGCATTAATATTACAAAGAAGTGTGGAGATACTGACCAGCAAACATCAGCATAATAATACTTTCTTGAAATGCTAGCTAAACATACCATCTTGGTGCACAGGATAGCACTAGTATTGTAAATGTGTAAGGATAACTCAGAGTGAAGCCAAATGAGCTGAAAAATAAGAAACACAAAAGAGCAATAGGAAAATCAAATTTATATTTTCACCCTTCAGGTAACAAGTAAATCTTAATTTCATTATGTCCGTAGCATTTTCATGAATAGGCACAGGTTATTTTGTCTTTATGCATATATAAATTTCATTTGAAAAGAAGAGAATTAAAAATCAGGACATCCAGATAAAGTTGGATTTCAAAAACAAACACAACAAATCATGTTTAGTGTAAGTATGTTGCCAATATTGCATTGGGCATACTTATACTAAAAAATCATTTGTTACAGAGAACAAACTGAGGGTAGATGGGGGGCTGGGGGAGAGGGGGAAATGGGTGATGGGCACTGAGGAGGGAACTTGTTGGGATGAGCACTGGGTGTTGTATGTAAGCCAATTTGACAATAAATTATATTCATTAAAAAAATCATTTGTTGTTTGTCTAAAATTCAAATTTAACTGTGTATTCTCTATTCCTCTGGCAACCCTAGGTATAGTAAAAATACATTCTAAATAAAGAATACTTTCCTTTTTTTAATGAAACTCCTTATAATCTTCCTTAGGACAAAAACCCATGCAAATGTATTACTCCTACAGGACATACATTTATCTGTGCTTAAAAAAAGAAAAACAGACAATCATTAGGTTTTAAAGCTTTCTATACTGACAAACTAGTTCCTTCGTAAAAATAACCCTAAAATTTAACTTGAAAAATACGGTGGGAATAAATAAAATTATTAAATTATTTGTATTTTGTAGTTACTACATTAAGGACAATAATAATGAATAAATAAATCATTTTAAATTGAAGAATTAAAAAATAGGTCTAGGCTGCAAATAAAACATTGCTAAGAATACATTTTTGATAATTTGAAGTGAAACTGTCAAACTTTCAAAATTTAATCTGATGCTTCTATATGTGAAAAAAAATTGAGCTAGATATGTTTTCTTAGATTTTAATTAACTATGAAAGAAATAAAAACGTTCATTCTAAGAAACTATACTTTAAAGGGATATTCCTGAGGAACAGCTTTCTATATAACTTACGATTATGAGGTCAGCATTTTTCTAAGCTACAATCTGCCACTGACTGACATGCAATGAAACATATGTTGCCTTTCACTCTTCATTTTAAAAAATTACATACCAATATTGATTTCTTAGGTTTGACAAATATACCATAGCAATGTAAAATGCTAACAATAGGGGAAACTACCAGAACTCACTGTACTATTTTTACAATTTTTATATAAATGTAAAATTATTTCAAAATGAAAAGTTTACTTTAAAAAATGAAGTTAAAAGACTGATGCACTGCTTTTGGACTATAATAAAGGTAGTTCCAAAACAGCTTCACAGATATAAATCCCATTTCTTTGCAACAGAGACCACTAGCATACCCCTCTTATGAAACTAAAATTTTCTCTGCAAAACAACAGATGGAATTTTAAGAATGGAACACTTCACTGATTCTGATTTTCCTGGATATACATACTAAAACACTCAAGTGAACATGTCACTAAGCAAAGTATATTCACGTTTAATAATTACACCATATACTAAATAAATTATATCATATGCTTTTTACAAAGTGCATGCAACTGAAGAATATATGATGTCGTGTTGCCAAAATATTTACAAGGTTGTTTTTCTGCTCTCTCTTCATTACTATCACAACATTTAATTGTGATAATGAACTAAAATCTGTCACTAGTAAAGGCATAGGAAATGAAATATATGTGTACCTTACTCAAAACTACTACAGTTTTAAGCAAAATAGTTATTTATTAGGAGAAAGAACAAAATTTAATCTGCATCACAGTAGAAAAAGTACTGAATTGTCACCCACAAGAACTTTATTTTCTTAAAAGTTTTGGGAAAGATATAATTTAATGTTACTAAAATGATTATCTTCCCCAAAATAGAAACTTTACTTTTTAAAATAGAAACTCTATATATCTCTAGACAAATTCTGTTAAAGAGTATATTTATAACTTAATATTTTTAAAACATCACTAAATTAATGTGATTATCTTTTAAATGCATTTCCACCTGCCACCAGGTTCCCCTCCCTTACAAAGGCCATTGTTTGTTAAATTGAAAGGGGAAAGAAACTACTTATGCAAAGAAAAAAAAAAAAAGCCAAAATAAGGGATAGGTATGTAGGAGAGAAATGAAGCATTGATCAGTGTAGAAGAATGAGCACAAAACTTCCTGAAATGATAGGAAACCTGATGATAGGGTACCTGCATAATTAGGGACATTAAATTGGGTGCAAAATTGCACAGTACAAATCCTTTACTTTCAGTTGAACTACACAATCATCTGAACTCTAGGGGGGAAAACATCTACTTTCTTCCTTCTATGTCATTGCTTAAAATGGAGTGGCTAAAAACTTAAAGCTTGAAGGATCAGTTGCCTCAAAGATATAAAGATAACCCTGGGTGAATTATTGAGTTTTCTTTTTTTTTTCAACATTCACATAGAGTACAGAGTGAAATGAGCATAATGTAAATCAGCTCATTGTTTGGGCCCTTTCAAATTAGTTGCCAAAAGAAAAGTGAAAACTTGATAAGCAGGCTCCAATTTCTATGTGTTGATTTAGAGATCTTAAAGCTTGTGGGAGCTTAATTCATTTAAAGAAAGAAATGTAAAGGGAAGAAAAGTAAACAAGGAAAATGCTATGCAATGAAACACTGATGAGAATGGGGCATAAAGTCTTTTCTGAAAAAAAATAAAGAGTTCCATTGTGCTTTTAAATTACAAATTTAGATTTCTTTGATTTAGGTTGAGTCTAATTTCCTTTTGAGCATCAAAACGTCATCACCATTTAAATATTCAAGTGTTAATGCTGTTTCATAATACCTTGGGGGGAGATTAAAAATCTTAAAAAATTAAGTCCACATTTTCTAATAGTAGATGACTATTTTTGAATAAAGCCGCAAAGGTATTTTTTCTCTTTTAACCTACCCCTCTGTGAAAAGTCCATTTCTGAATTTGCAAACTAGGTAGGTTCAGAAAACTGATTGTGGCAGCTCCCAGTCTTGACCCTTTTTCTCAGGATTGAAGCAAAAAAAGCCTAATTCACTAAAATAAGCGAAGAGAAAAGGCAAAACTAAGTTCAGATATTCAGAGACAAATCCCAGGTGGTGTCTCTTCCCATTTTCCAGGAAAATGTGGCCCCAGCTTTCAGTAATGTGTATGCTGTCTCAATAGGAATGCATATTTAATCAACAAAGCAATATTTTCTAACCGTCAAATATAAGATCTTTAGAAAAGTTTTTTAAATTATTTTTAACCACAAACTTATATGAAAAATGTAACGACAAACTGCTTTGCAGGAGGAAGAAAGGTGAGAGCAGGGAAGAACTATCATCTGCACCGAGATCTGAAAGACACTTGTAGCTTACTTGAGAAGCTTCATTTAGCAGAGAGCGTACCGGGGACATTCTGTTCCTGGTGGCAGCGCAGTGGGAATCCCCACTCCAACAACCCATGAAATGTTACTGCATAATTATTCACCTTCTGAGGCCCAGTAGAACTTATCAGTAAAGAAAGAAATTTAATTTAAACTCACCCCTCTGTGCTAAAGAATGACTGGGACGTGAGATCAAAGCGCGAAGCTCTGTCCTCCAGTGGTTTGCAACACCTAGGCACAATAGGGTGAGAGAACACGGCATTCCAGCGCTTGCCGGCTTTCCGGACCCCGGAGAGAGGGGTGGGGGGCGGGGGCTCGAGTCACCGGCTACTCTGAGGGAGGAGGGTGGTGGCGGATACAGAGGTGGTCGCGGCAAGTATATCCTGGAGCTTCTGGCGATCAGAATTTTTATTTCGGGGGGCTGCAGGGGCTTGGCACTCGAGGCCCTCACGGCAGATCTGATAGGTCATTCCCCTGCCTTACTCGACTCGCTACGGGGATAGGCGTCAATAGAGCTCCTGGATTTAGCCGCTGGCGCGACGAGGATGGAGCCCTATCGTGCGCAGGTGTGCTGCCCTGAGAACTCCCTGGACGCAAGCGTGGTGCAGCAGCATCACAGGGTGCCTTAAACGCATATAGACGGTGCACGCATAACCATCAATAAGCACCAAATTTAATCCTTGGCATACCTCCATAGTACAAAGCGTAGCCCATGAATCCAAACCTGTACTATGAACTTCCAAGACGAGAGGGACTAAGTCCTAGAGAAGCCTAGGAGAGCAGCGGGAAAGACGCTTACGAGCCAGCTCCTCAGGCTGCCCAGGGAGAGGCAGGAACATTCTCCAGGAAAGACCTTTTAAAGGGTGCCCTTGTCCTCCCCTTACTTCAAGTGTCACCCAAATATGGGCCCCGGAGAATGTTGCTAGCGCTCCCCAAATACCTAGGTGCCAAAGGGTCAAGAGGCAAGGTGGGAGAAGAAAGCCCAAGTTGCTGGGTTTTAGCACAAGGCGGTAAGGAAAAGTTGAGTATTGTTCAACAGGTACAGTGATTCATATTCTCTCTCTCTCTCTCTCTCTCTCTCTCTCTCTCTCTCACACACACACACACACACACACACACACACACACACCCCTTCGTTCTCTCCCTCTCTCTTTCTCTCCCCATCTATAAAATGCTCCCCTAAGTAGCCACTGAGGTGGCTATACTGTTCTTTGATTCCCAAAATCAAAAAGAGCAGTTTTTTCACAGCCAATCAGACTTGATTTTTGCTTCCTTGATGACAGCAGTGTGGTTAAAGGTGCGGAAGTTCCCTGATTTGAGTGTGGCAAACCAATAATAAAATGACAAGACTAAAACTTCCCGCCGACGGAGGACGCTGTACTTTGTGGAACGCCGCGAGGGATGGGGGCGGGCGCGAGTGAATGCAGCAGTCTGGCCAGAAAAGAATACCGGGGGTGAAGGAGGGCAGGGAGTCGTCGCTAAGAGAAATCTAAACAAGTTTGGGGAGAACGACCTGGTCCCGTCCCTGCCGGGGAAGGCGCGGGTGGCACTGGCAGGATGCAGTGCAGGGCGTGCCACTCCGGGACAGGGGTGGGGGGTGGGGGGACAGAGAGGCTCGAGGTCCAGGCGCTCGAGGATGCTGACAGTTTGGAGAGCAAGGAAAGAAGGGAAACCCCCAACCCTCTCCGGCCCTGTGTCTTTGGAGAGCCAGGAGGTGAGCTCCGGGAAGCCTCACCACCGCGATTCCCACGGGCTCGAGCAGGGCCGGAGTCTCTGGGAAGCTCAGGCCCGGTCCCGCCCGCAACGCAGGCGCCAGGCGCGCTGCAGAGCGAGCGCGGGCGCATGGTGGCGCTCGCTGTCCGCGCAGCCAGCGGAGACGCCCGCGACGCCTTTGTGTGCCCCGACGCTAGGTGGGCGGCTCCGGCAGGCAACACTTAGGGGGACAGCGGGCGGGCGCCCGGGCTCGCGGGGAGATCCCAGACCGCGGCCCCACCCTTCGCTGCAGTCCCCGAGTGGAAGACGGGGCCCGCCCGATCGGAATTCTTCCCTGGAGGTCTCGGAGTGTCTTTCTGAGGAGCAGCCGGCACGTCAAGCAGCAGAGAGAGGAAAGAGGAAGTAGAGTTTAGAAAGGCTGGGAAATTCTCCGGGGCTCAAACCTCCCCGTGAATTCACCGAATATGAGTATTAGGGAAACTTTGGGCAGCCCAGACCTCAGCTAAGAACCCTGCAAGGGAAGCACAGGGCGCCTCCGCCGTTCTCTCCCGCGCAGCAAGAAGTGCTTGCCTGAGAAGCAAAGTTAGGGAGTGGGCTTAAAGGAAGCCCCCCTAGATGGGCTCTAAAGAATTGCTTTAGAACAGCAGTGAAAAGCGGCAGCTTTGAGCGGGCGCTTTATTCCTGACTCTCAGTCACTGCAGGCTCTCCTCGCTGTCCCTAGAGCTCTGGAAGCCCCGACTGTCCTTAGGAACCAAAGCTAAATATATAAGGCTGCTTCCTCACTGCCAGGAGACTCCGCAGAAAATTAAATTAAATTAAACACGCGCCTAGGGACCAAAGAAAATAGATTTTCCCCCCTCCCCCACGCTACAGCAAATCAACACTTTTGCGCACCGGGAATGCAGCGAACCTAAAGAGATGGCCACTGACTGACGCGCATCCCCTTAAACCGCAGCGATTGGAGCCCAGGACAGCGAGGAATTACCGGCTTTCCTTTAATCCGGAAGTAGGGAATAAATAGGGCGTAAGGAAATTCTGAATCTTATTTTTAAACAACAGCAACAATTGTATAACAAGCAAAGTCCTCAAAAAATGCCGCCCAGAACCATAGTCCTAACTTGAAAATGAGTACACCATTACTCCACACCCCACTCCTTTTGATTCCTTACTTAACACGATTTTCTTTAAATACAGTGATAGAATTAATCTGCTGGCCTATGTTAGAAAGAAAGAAAGAAAGAAAGAAAGAAAGAAAGAAAGAAAGAAAGAAAGAAAGAAAGAAATCTGTAGAAATCATATATTTTTTTTTAACAAAAAGCATTGATCATACCTGAGTTTTTCTTACAGATGTAGGGAGAAATAATAATGCCTGTTTGGACAGAAGCAGCAAAAATCAGCAGGAATATAAAAATCCCAGTTTATTCAAAATACCTACCTCAAATTAACCTCTCTTTGAGGCTACTCATATGAAAAATTGAACAAAATGTAGAACTTCTTTCTTTATAATATCTCTCTCTACCATTTTAGGCAACCAGAGAATAGTCATATCTACTATTTTGTTTCTTTAAATTTCCTGCCTTAATTTACCAACCTAAAATATCATTTAACCTTTGAAAGCTAATCCTATAAAATAAAATATTTATTTTAAAGAAATTCCTTCACAGGCCTTCTGTAACATTCCATTCAGCAATCTCATCAAAAGATCCATTGGGAGATGAAAATGTTGATGGCAGGATTATCGATCTGACCACTCAGGAGTCCAGTCTCATCACCTGTTTGTTTTTTAATTTTTAATTTCAGCATTCTCTCCCCAAGGGAAGCCCAGCTGTGAAGTTATACCAAAACTGGGGTAAGAGGAAAGTCTATGGAAGGCAAAACCATCTAAGAACTTTTTCGAATATCAGTTGATAAGGGAGAGTAACTCATCACATCGGCTTAAGTTTCTAGTGTAAAATATTTTTGTTGATAGTCCAACATCAACAAGTCACAGTCATGTCCCTAAGATGAAGAGCACAGAGAGAGACAGAGAGAGAGACAGAGAGAGAGAAAGAAATTGAACCAGCAAAGGATAAAGAAAGCAAGGGAGGAAAGATAGTTTGGGGAAGAGATAAAGCAGATCAACTGAAAGGCTGGGTTCAGCCATAGCCCTGTTCCGGTCTCTAGAGGGTGGACTGATATAAACTGGCCTGACCTCTGGGTCAACAACTAGTTTAACTCTACCTTGATCTGCAAGCCTGGAAGCTTGTCCCTTGGTTCAAAGTGAGATCCAGCCTTTGGCTTTATTTGAGTGAGCCTTCAGGCACGGTTAAAAGGTTCTTTACCACAGACAAAGCAGAGAGAAATCACAGTTTTGCACCTTATCTTCTGTCCTCTGAAGAGGATGTTCATCTCCCAAAAAGAATACTGCCCACCCTCCACAAAGGAAATCTAGAAATACTCTCAGTAACCATCAAAACAAAATAAACCAGAGCTAGAAGGGGGATGAGGAGGGGATGAAGAAAAGTGAAAGTTTGTAATCTGTCCCCCCTCAACTAACCCAAAGAAACCTTTCAGAAATATCTCTTGTCATTAACCACTTCTTAAATCAAATGGGATTCTGTATGCAATGCAAGTTATATTACAAATGTACCAAGCAGCTTTCCTCTTACCTGCCACTACATTTAACTCCTTCAGAACCGTTTTCTCCGAATCCCTCAGCATTGCAACATTCAATAAAAAAGAAACAACACTTAAACTGTGTTCTGCATATTATTCCTAGGAAGAAAGTGACAGAAAGAGACTATTTTACTTTTCAAAACCATTATTTAGAGCTATAGCATACCAAAAAATCAGGGCTAACTTGCTTGCCTAAAACCATAGGGAATGGATGGCTCAAGTACCTACATAGAAAACAGGATTAAGGCAGTCTTCTCCTTGGGAACAAATTGCATTATTCTAAAATATTGTATCCCTAATTGTTTTTTCTTCTGGATTTACAATATTCATAGTATTCTGTATTTTCACTTCAGTTTCTATGGATAATAATGACTTTACAGAAATTTCATTGGAAAATTTTCAGGTCCAGATGTACACCAAGACTGAACTTGGCGGGGAGAGAATGCAAAGAGAAAGAAAGAAGCTAAACTTAGAAGAATCTGAACACACTAACTTTTTATTCAATTTGATTCAAAATAATAATATTAATCTAATAATGAAATAGTTTGATATAACATCAGTCAACATTTAAAGTATTTTATGTTTCAAAGTATGGCTCAAGGAACACTCATTGCTTAAATGCACTTAGACATAACAAGACAATATTTTTTTATTGGCATCATTGACACCTATGAACAATAGCCTAGTAAATAGATTAAGGTTTAACCTTCCTTTTCTTTGGTGGCTGTTTAGAGACTTTAAAAGAACAGATAACTCATTTCAGCAGGAATCTACTACTGATATTTACTTCTACATAATCTTTAGCTAAGACATGGAATGCCAAAAACAAGCTTTTGTTCGCTTGACCTCCTCCACCCCCTAACAACAAAAGTTATCCCCAAACCCATGTTTTTATTTTAGATGTATTGATCTTCCAATGTAAGGCTTGGCCTTTTAAATACCAAATACAATCAATGGCCAATAACCTGACTCCTTCTGGAAAGAAGAAAGCAGAACAGGGAAATTTCTTTGAATTGTTTGGTGACTTAGTACAAATTTTAAGAGGTCAGTAAATCCTGATGCTTTGAGCTAAATCTACTGGTAAATAATTAATGACATTTCTTAGACACTATAATCTTAATCTTGGTAAATAGAGTAACACAGCTTTGCCAAATAGATCATTCCATCTAAGTAATATCTTAAAGGCAATTATTTAAATATTCCTACAAAAACAGGGTTATACTTTGCTTAAATTAGACATTTAACTGAGATAAAATGCAAATGTCCATATTTTAAAAAGAAAAAAAATACAAATTAACTGGCCTAGTCTTTTATCTGAGTTTATTAATACCATTTAAAATATTACAAATAAATCAATTACATCTCATGCATTTAAAATGCAAGTCTAAAATGTTCCAGAGAAAGGCTTTTCATTTCAATGTGAAATATCCAAATTATTTCAACATTACAATGAGCAATTAGTTTGCAAAATCTGCAAACATTTAAATGTAGTGTCAGGAGTGTTTATTAACAGTTAACAATATTACCTTCAGGAAATACACAAAGGCCAAAGTTAGTTGAGTTTCACTTGGACAATTTATTTAATACATGGGTTTTGGCAGACCCAGTTATTATGAAATATAGGAGAACTCTCACTTTAACTATGCCTGAACTGCCAGCAAATGCAAATAAGTACATGCTCCATTAAATTAAATGTCATCCCACATTTATCAAATATTGTCGTAGTTACAGTTTGATACCTATCTAAATTCATATTCGAGCAAAACTAAGCCCCGAAAGTGCGTTTGTGGCTCTGCACCTCCAGAAGTGAGTTCAAAATACCTGCAGCTCTTCAGCACTGCAACAATAACTCTTAATATTTTTTGTGACAAAATCAACTTTACTTCAATATATTTTCAAATATTTACTGGAAGTAATGTACAAGAAAAATACTATACAAAATCGTCTCCTGGACAGCTGCACCTCACACCCATACACTGGTGGAGTTATAATTAATTGGTAACTAATCTAGAACGATTCTCCAGTTGTACAAACCATTAGGTTCAGATATATTTTACAAAGGTTTTTTTTTCCTATTTTCCCTCTTTTGGCATTTAAACTACAGCCTCGTCTTAAATAAACGATAGCTTCTTCACGTGTTTATAGGTTTAAATCACACACAAAAAAGTTTAACCCTAAGAATCTTGAATGAATTCCAAGAATTTACAGAAATGGGTACAATACAAATTGATGGCTGGACTACCAAAAAAAGATTGGGAGATTATGCTCAGGAGCGGTGAAAAACGAGGTAGAAAAGGACAAACACGGAGATAGTTAATCTGGTCTCACCGGAAAGGGGTATTTTTGCATAAGAAAAAGACACCTACCCTCACCCCACCCCCACCCCATAAGTTAAGTTAATGCAATCAAAATAACTTTGGGATCGATATTAGCAGTTTCGAGAGAAAGACTTGCTCACTGCTTAGAGGAAAAACTATCTAGAAGGGAAACGAAGTGGAAGAATGCTGTCATTTTTTTCTTTAGTTTTTTAGTTAAAAAAAAAAATGTTATAAAGATGAAAGAAGGCTGCTGCAGCGATTCGCCAAGACTGCCCTTAGCTGAAACTTGAATCGGTTCCACCTCAGGGAACAAAGGAAAGGAGGCAGAGCTGACGTTGGGAGAACTAACTCCGCAAACTTCGGGTCTTGGTGCCGCCAGATGGGCACCCCGACGCAGTTGCAACAGCTCTGCGCAAGGAGGGCAGCGGCACGCAGCGGCCAGGCTGGACTCTCCGATGCCGAGCCCCCTGATACTGAGGTTCCGGAACCCAGTGGGCGGCTGCCCCAGCGGGAATGCCCTGTCCGGGCCTCCTGCCTTGCCCTCCCCACGGCGTCGCTCCACCTTGCTCAGCGGAGTTGTTCCCGCTGGTGCATAGGCCCCCGGTCTCCCAGGCACTATGCTCGTCCAGCTCTACCTCCAGCGGCCGCTTCCCTCTAAAAGATATGCCCGTCACAACCTGGGGATGGCAGAGAGAGGACGAGGAGAGGATGAGAAATAAAGACCCGGCGGTTACGGCTTCACGGGGCTCTGACAGTGTTACCTGGTGGAGAGGGAAAGCCAGGGCCCAGGAGAGCGTGTTACTTACATGTCCATATGCCCTTTACAAAGTAAAGTCACAGAATGAGTTAAGTGAGAGAGAAAGAGACAGAAAGTGCGAGCAGGATGCAGTGGAGAGAGGCTGGAACAAGGGCTGGGGCAGACGGGGCCCAAGCGGACCGGGACGGGAGGGGGTCGAGGAGATGGGCAGCCACGGAATGGGCGTCACTCTAGGCCATTGCGGTGCCCGGGCTCCGGGGGCTGCAGCAACTCCGGGGAGTGGCAGGGCGGGCTGCCAGCGGCACTGTGCTCGCTGTCGGTGTCGCTGCCCTTCTTGCCGCCGCTACCCGAGCCGGCCGAGCCGCCGCCGCCACCGCCGCTGTGCGTCTTCACGTGCTTGCTGAGGTGGTCGCTGCGCATGAATCGTTTGTTGCAGACAGGACAGGCGAAGCGCTTCTCACCGGTATGGGTCCGCAGGTGCCGCTGCAGCTCATCGGAGCGCGTGAAGCGCTTGCCGCAGAAGAGCCAGTTGCACACGAAGGGCCGCTCGCCCGTGTGCCAGCGCAGGTGCGCCTTGAGGTGCGACGTCTTGCCGTACACCTTCCCGCAGCCCGGTATGTGGCAGCTGTGCAGGCCCTTGCGCCGCAGGCTGGCCCCGGCCGGGCCCAGCCGCTCCGCCTCCTGGCAGTTGGGGCAGTCGCAGGTGGCGCGACCGGAGTAGCGGCGTGCGGAGGAGCGCGGAGAGCCCCCCAGCGGCGCCGACGGCCCAGCGCTCAGCATAGAGCTCCCAGCGCCGGCCAGCGGCGACGGGGCCGAGTCCGGGTAGGAGCCAGGCAGCACTGGCTTGAAGCCGTCCATGAGGTGCTGCCCGGCGGGGCTAAGCAGGTGCGAGGAGGCGCCGCTGCTGAAGGCTGAGTGGCTCAGGCCCGAGTAATCCGAGTTGTAGCCTCCGAGCGGCGAGTGCAGCGAGGTTTGGAGCCCCCCGGCGGCAGGGTGCAGCGAGCCGGGCAGCGCCGCCGCGCCATTCGGGTTCTGCACGTCGATCCAGCCGGCGCCCACGTCCCACCAGCTGGAGGCGCCGGCCGAGCCCACGTCGCCGGCGGCTCCCAGGCCCGGGTGCGAGGGCTTGAACCACGACTCGTATGGATGCGCCATGCCCACGCGCGGGTAGATGCCCTGCAGCCCGTCCACCGAGGTGTGCACCTTGGAAATGAACACAGGCTGATGGGAGCCGTCCTGCGAGTGCGCTGAGGAGCCGCCGCCGCCGCCGCCGCCCCCTCCGCCGCTACCCCCTGATACACCAGGGGCCTGGAACACCGAGTAGTCGTTTGCGAAGGGCGAGCTAGAGGCGGCGGCGGCGGCCGCGGCGGCGGCGGCCGCGGCACTGCTGGAGGTTAGTGAGAAGGCGCTGGAGCCCGGCGAGCCGCCGCAGCTGAACGAGTCGGACACCAGGGCCGCGGCCGCCGCTGCAGCCGCCGCGGCCGCCGCCGCCGCCGAGGACGTACCGCCGTTCCGGGAGGCCCCCGACACACCGAAACTCGAGAGACTGGAACCCACTACGTTGCAGCTGCCGGACGAGGAGGACGAGGAACGTTTCCACGGGTGGAAGCCTTTGCCGAAGGAAGAAGAACTGTCCGAGAGGGAGGAGGGAGACGGGCTGGGGCTGCCGATCTTATTACAGGTAGCAGCAAGCATGGCCAGAGGAGTGGATCCCAACCTCGGTTCTTCCTGCGAGAAGGAGGAGAGGAGAATGGGTGGGGGAGGGGGAAGTGGGCAAAAGGCCGGTGGGGGAGGGAGGAAAGAAATGTGCATCAGTCCTCCGGAAGCCTCCAAAACGCCCCACGGCACCCCATCTCTCATTGCGGCGCGCCGCCACCAACTCACCTGGCTCCCCCAACAGCCCTGGCGCCCGGCTGCTTCCTACTCTACGGGAGGGGACAAGTTTGGCTGCCGGCATCCGATTCGGGAGCAAAGCGCCATGCTAAAGAAGAGTTTGACAAGTATTCTCACCTAAAACAACACTCGTGCACACAAGGCCCCAGGCACCTCGAAACAAACAAGCAAGCAAAAAGTCCAGATTGGGGAGAAAGGAAGTTTCCTCTGCCGAGAAGCCTGGGGAAAAACCATTGGATTGCTTTTAAGAGGGCTTCCCCTGTAATCCAGAGAGACTTTTGAAAATCCTGTTCCGGTCCCCAGAAACCCATGCTGGGTCGCTTCTCCCAGGCCAAAAGAGGTCAAACTAGAGGGCTTGCTCGCTTGTCCTGCTTTCCTTTTTATTTGCTTAAAAAAAAAAAATTAAAAAAAAACTACAATAGTAAAGAGAGAGAGAGAGAGAGAGAGAGAGAGAGAGAGAGACGGGTTCAACGTACCTGCAAGACAAGGCGGGCTGCGGTATTTTTTAAGGGGAAGAGGGAAAATCTGCAGTTTGCTCAAGGAGGAAAAACTTGCTCTCTTTACCCCCGAAATCGTCGCGTATAAAATGGGCCGGGCGCACGTCTCCCGGGCAGGGAGCGGCCGGGCGCTGCGAGGTGGCTTGTCTAAATGCCCTTCGAACCTTTTCCTGCGCTGAAAAAAAGTGACTCTGCCCCCCTCTCCCCCTCTTTCTTTTCTCCAAACTCACTTGTATTTAAAGGAAAAAAAAAAAAAAAGCTCTCAATAGAGACTGATAGCCCGTGGCCTGGCCGGGGCGACTTTAACCCCCTCCGATCGGCAATAAAAGGAAACTAATTAAACCAGCAAGAGAAAATCCTGAGACTCACCCCTAGAAGTGAAGTTGCCATCACACAAAAGTGCCCTCCTCCTCTCAGAGGATCTTTTTTATATTGATAAATCAGAGGCAGTGTTTTTTTTAGAGGTGTGCAATACAATGATCAGTTCCGCCCATTCCACCACAATTGTAGCTCCCTCTCCGGCTTTGAAGTGCCGCGGAGGCGCGGCCAGCCAATCTGCGGCCTCGCCGGGCCGCGCCGCGCGCGCGCCGTGAGGTCATCGGCGCCGCCGCGGGCCGCCGCGGGGGGGTGGGGAGAGAGCGGGAGGGGCGCGAGTGGCTGCGCGTGTTACAAAGCGTGTGTGTGAGTGTGTAACAATGTAACTGTGTGACCAAGCTGAGAAGGAGAAGACAGTGCAGACCGGGGGCGGGAGTTAGGGGTAGTGGATGTGAGTGTAGCAGGGACACTGGCGGAGGGGGAGGAGGGCAGACAGTGCTGAGAAGAGAGAGGGTGTTATGGGTGACAATATAACCATGTGTGACAGGAGGGTAGAGGGACAGATCAGTAAAGTGTTGGGGAAGGGTGTGAGTGTACTCTTGTGTAACTGTGAGTGAAGAAGGACAGGGCAGTAAAGTGTGGGGGGAAGGTGGCGTGAGTGTGCTTGGTGTAGGGGTAGAGGGAGGAATATTAATATGTGGTTTGCCCGTGTGAAAGAGGAGGGAGGGTGGATGAGTGTGTGCGCGGGAGAGGAAGTGAGGGAGAAGGCTGTGTGAATGTGTGCGAGAGAGAGAAGAGGGTGGTGTGTGTGCGTGTGTGTGCAACAAAGCTGGGGTGGAGAATAGGAACGGTGCAGGAAAGTGTACCTACACAGAAAGAGATTGACGATCTGAAGAGTGAAACTGACCGCGAAGTTGAGTGAGACTGAGTAAATAAATACTCACAAACGCTATCTCTGTCGGCAACTGCCTCTGATTCCTTGTACCTAAAGTCTTGAGTGATTTTTTTTTTCTTCTTGGACACTGTCACCACATTTTTGAAGGAAATTATATGACTACCTATCTTTATACTTTCACAGCTCTGCAACGGAAGGGTAGAATCTTAGGGTAACTAAGGAGTATTTTTAGGGGTGAGTTAGGGCTTGTGTGCGCCTGCGTTGTTACTTTGATTCGGTGGCTTTTTTTTTTTTTTTTTTTTTTTTTTTTTAATCTCCTGAGAGGGGAATCGGCTTTGGAAGTGCAAGTTTCACTCTAGGGAAGGGGCGTGTTTGTCCCGCGAGGAAGAGTAAATTTCAATACAAAAGGATTAGATAGAGATGGGAATGGGAGAGTATTGTTTTTTTTCCTTTGGGTGAAAAAAATGAGGAACGTTTTATGGAATTTAGAAATTTTTACAGGAAACCTCACTGACACTATCTGAGAAAAAAATTAAGATTTTGACTGAAATTTCTGGGTTTTATTTATTAGAGCGTAGAGAGCCCTTTTGGCAAATCAACCACATGTATGGAGACGTCTGTGTCTAATGGCGTTTGGGTCTGAGAGCTATGAGTATGTGTGCATGTTAATAGATACACTTAAGTCGAATTCGGTGGGTTTTAGAACCTGCTTTCCATTTGTGTTATTAGTTGCCTTCAGAAATATCATTACAATTTTACTGCCACCACAAGGGAACAATTAAAACCACGGTAAATACCACAACACTGTAGCAAGGGAGTTCACAGCCTTTTGAGCACCACTGAATATTTGTGCTTTTTGAAAAGTAATTCATAGTTTTAGGCAGTTTAGCAATGCTCTAAGAAATCTAATTTTTAAGGCAGAATTGATTAAAATGTTCCCAGCTGGAAGAAATGTCTTGTTTGACTGGGGAAACTATTTTATTGTTTTTGAACCCTCCTCAAGTGCATCAAGAGCGTCTGGAGATGTTTAAAAAAGAAAAAAATTCTTCTTGGGTTTCCTAAACTCCAAAGTCAGGTTGTATCATTTGTGTAAGTTTCACTGAGCATGGTTGAGGCTGATGTTTGTCCTGTGAGAGTGCGTTTCTGACCCCTTTTTAACAGTGTTGGGATATTGACTGTACATCATATCTATTGATTAAGGGGGTAAGGTACATTCTCATACTTTGAAGTAAGTGTGAAGTAAATTAATGAACTGCTTTCTTTCTCTGAAGGCTGACGCTTACCATAAATGTCGTGTTTCTCCCTGCAAGCCACTCTGAATGATTTTAGCGTGTTGAGAAGGCGTGACAGGCCAGCCCAGAAGGAGGAAGGGGTGGGGGAAGGAGGGAACTCCGTTTAACAAATAAAAGAGAATTAACTTCATTGCTTTGGTCTCTTTCTATAATGATATTCATTTTAAGGACCTAATACACAGTTGTTTAAATTTGGGGGTTAATTCTAATCAATACCATCATCCTCAAAGGTGGAGGGAAAAAAAAGCTTTGAAAGAAGACTCCCTTCTTTAAGTAGTTATTTATTTTATCTGCTATCTTCTAGAAAGAAGTGAGGCAAGACTATTAAAAAGTTAAATAAGTGCTGATTCTGAGAGTAAATAGAAGCATTAACCACTGTTTCCTCAAAAAATGCTAGGAATAAGAACAACTCAGCATCATGTGATTACAATTTTGAGCTCCCTACTTCTAAAATTTTTTTATTTGTATAAATTCACTTTAGAATCATATGTAATTCTTCCCATGACAATGGGTGACAACATTGGTGTGGATTTAATGAACATACCGGATTCCTCAATTTGTATAAGGTTGTTTGCAGCATTTGGGGATTTTCACAAAGGATTGTATGTGCATCTTTCTTCATTAGAAGATACACAGAGATATAGATGTATATAGACACACATATATGTACGTACATGTATATCCCACTTACTCCCATTACAAAAGTTAGGTGTTTATTTCATATTAGTATTGGTCAAAGGGCATTTTTTTCTCATACTACGCTCCTTCTACTACCCCTCCCCAAAAGAAGTGTTTGTCATAAGGCATAAGACCACAGAGTTAAAAAGTAAAAACAAAAAAAAATCTATAATTGACTAAAAATTAAAACAGCAATCATCTTACTTCTGGTTTAAGGGGAGTGGGTCTCAGTGGCAGCCCTTTCTCCACTTTAGAGAAGTGACTCAATCATTCTTGAACCACCCCCCCCACACACACACACAGGAAGGAACATCTGTAATCCATGGTAGATACAGCCTGTCCTGCAAAGCATTCCTAAACGTGTACCGTTCAGTTTACCCTCTGTGATTTTGATCATTACTCTTGAGTATTATGCTATGACAATATAGAAGTTTTGAAGGGAAGGAGGAAGAAAGGTGGGAAGTGCAGACCTCCTAACATTAAAAGTTTCCCCCACCCCATGTGAAGTTTAACCTGCTGGCAAGGAGAGTAGACAGATATTCTGCTGTTTCTTGCAAACCTGTGGGATCCACTTTCAATAAAGCTAAAATCTATTAGCATTCTGTATGCATCTGCAGCATAAATTTCATTTGAATTTCAAATTTAATAAACCAGGAGGTTTTTAATCATCCCTGGTTTTATTTGTTTGATATTAACATGCTTATTGACCGGGTCTGGTGACCAGTTTGATCATTACAGGACAGCAAAAAGTTAATTAAAACGACCACAGCCCCTTAATCATATCATCTGTCTCATCCATGTCGCTCTCTTTATTACCGGTGATGATGGATAGTCTCCCAGATTAATTTCTCTGTTTCTTCGATTTGGACAACAGCTTTTGGGACCTAATTTACATCCTGGGAACAACTTGCTCGAGTATATCTAACACCTTGCAGCTACAATATACATCAACATCTCCTTAGATGGAGAGAAGAACGGGGGGCTTTTTTTGCAGGCGGGTTTGAAGACTAATCAATGCTGTGATTTGGAGCTCTTACGCTTTCACAACCAAAGAAATAAAAGGTCCTAAAAGCAAATTAGAGGCCTCGATCTTTGCTTTTTCCTTTTCAGGGAGTGGGGAGTGAAATATGCCTCCGCTGTTTGGTTAAGTAGATTAAAATGTGTAGATACAACGACAAGTAAATAAAACCATTTGTAACCATTAAGTACAATTAGGGATTTATAGTCGAAAACATCAAAGTTATCCAGGCTTTCAAGTGTCCGGCAACACATCTACACCAAATACTGTTTGCGGACGTAAGTGTGGTCCAGTATACACAAAGCGCTGAAAAAGGCTAATAGGGGAAAAAAATGCACATGAACTATTGTATGTAGGCGCGTAGCTCAGTTGGGTACGTTTAAAGCGGGCTCTTCGCATCTCGGTTTCCGGAGCGTTGGCAGGGATGCGCAAGCTCGGGAAGCTGACCTGCCGGTGCCCGCTGCGGACCGAGTGAACGCCGAGCCGGCCGCGAGTCCCTGGCAGGCGCTTCCGAAACGGGAAGGCAGCCCCCAATCCCTGGCCACTGTGAGGGGACCTTACGCGCGGACATGCTGGCTACTAAATAAAGCGTGAAGAGGGATGGTGAGGCAGCCGAGCGCCGCCGCCGGCTGCAGGGAGGAGCGGGCTGGGCCAGGTTGGGGGGTATCTCTAGGTCGGGAGCGTTCTGGTCAAAGTTACTTTCCCGCTGCACAGAAAACCTGGCCAGGCGTGAACCTGTGGATTCCTGAGGGGTGCCCTTTTGCTGTCCACTCCTGCTTTGGGGCGGCTTTACTAGGAAGTTGCCTAACATTTCCTGGGAAGGGAGGCAATAAAAGCCCCTTGCTGGTGGCAGATTGTTGAACCGTAGGTGGGAAGGGATCAGTCGTCCAGAGCCCAGAGAGGGCTGTATTTTCCTGATTGGAAAATGGGAACTTTCACGCTGAACAATAGCCCCTATTAGTGAGGTTATTCGGTTTCAAACTGTCCGGCCACATTTACAGCTGAGTCCTTACTTTCCTGATACTGCTTAATTGGATGTATTTGCTGACCACAGTGAAGCAATAGTGACTCTACATCTAGTTGCATTGGATCTCCTGGTGGATGCAAAGCATTGCCTTGGTGACTCTTTATGAATAAATGGGACCACCTGAGAAAACATTCCATCTATTTTCTTAATTGACTCAATATTTTCCTTCTGCATTTCACTGCTTAATTTATTTTTCTTCTCTGCCACTTCAGCACATTCAAAAGTTAGGTATGGTTTAATTAAAAGAAATGTACTCATCTAACTTGGGACATTACATACTTTGATTCACTTTAGCTAGGGCATTCAAATCACTTATAGTCAGAAGACAAGGAGGACTGTTCCCATGTATGAATCATATGAATATGTAGGTAAGTTCATTGGTAGGACAATATAAAGATATTTACCAAAATAGGTATTTCTTTTTATACTAAAGGAACAAAAAAATCTTATTTCTTTATTTGTTATCTACATGCATAATGTTCACATTCTCATAGTATGTTGATATGATTGTGTGCTAGTTTTACAGGCAGGCGTGTACTCTATGGTATATTTCATAGTCATCTCTCTGCCAGCCCACAGATGAAATTGATAATTAATTCTACAGCACTTCGTATTCCTCCTTCATCATGTAAATGAAGGATACAAACATAGGGAAGAGAGTTTGCTCATTTGGGGTGAATGGGGTGTGTGTGTGTGTGTGTGTGTGTGTGTGTGTGTGTGTGTTGTGCAAGGCAAGAGAGAGAGAGGCTTAGACATTCAAACGAGTTCGTCCTTGATTTTTTCCTAGAATGGATTTGTTTCAGCTGTTTTCTCTTTTGGTATTATATACCACTTTCTCACAGCTAACATGCAGAGTTAAAAACTACTAAATTCTTATCCTCAACATTATTGATTTCTTTTCATTCTGTTCTGTTACTAGAGGAGGTAATGCTCCCAGATTACCTCGTCGTCTCCTCCAGACGGTTGACAATTGCAATCGTAGTTTCGGGAAGATAAATGTTACTTTGGGAATTGTGCTTAATTACAAATAATCTAGAAGCTGCACTGGTTTCTGGATTTAACCACACATGTGTTCAAACCATTGTACAAGGTTTACAAATGGGTGATATTTATGAAAGGGGATACAGTTCGTTCTTCTAAAACCATGGGATACACTAGGATGCTCCCACTTGGGGTTTGTCAACAGACCTTCAGAGATAACACAGATCTAAATAATGCCAACAAAAAGTGCTAAGCCTCAGAGTACTTGAAAGCTTAAGGCAAAAAAAAAATCCACTGGAGTTTACCTTCAGGTCAATTTTATTAAATGAAAACCTGAGAATAAACCATTCTTCGCTAAATTCTTAAAATCTCTTAAGTAAACCCATTTTTTGTAGAGAGCATTTTTGAACTCACATATTCTGATTTTCTTTTCTTTTCCTTTTTCTGACAGAAGTCTTGTAGATTTTCCCTGAAATAGCCCAATGGTTATTTTTTACAGTTCCTCTTGTAACTCAGCTGCTACCTTTGTGTGTCTGATTCTTTGCTTATATGGCAGCTCAATTAGTGTTGTTTGTGTGTGTGCGCTCGCTTTTTTTCTAATAGTCTTATTAACAAGAAAAAAGGTGGCGAACAGGTTATTCTCTTAACCTGACCTGGCTGTAAGAGTAAGATGAGCAGCACTGAACAGATGTCCCCATTTAAGCCGTTCTTTTCCCACATGCCTGCTGGATATTGCAGGCGCGCAGGAAGCTCGCTTCAAACCTGGCCCATTTCAGGCCATAATGGCCACGTTATTTCGGCCCAGTGAACACGAACAAAATCGCGTGCTTTAGAATCATTCGACTCCGAGTCCAGGAAAAGCAGGGGGTGTGGTGGCAGTGGGGGTGGCTAGGGAGGGGTGTGTAATGGGAAGGGGGGGAGAGCCGATTTCATCTCGGATCGCAGGAAGAGAACTTGCTCAAAAGAATTTTTCTCCAGCAAATATGGTATAATTTACAGCGCAACTTAATAATCCAAGGGGCAATGCAAAAGCCCTTTGCGTTGTAAACCGCTTCTAATTACCTGCCAGAGCAATTAGCTGACTATCACGAAGAAATTAGATCGCTCAATGTAGCATAAATAATGCGAATAATTTTGTAAGAAGAATGGAAAGCGAGACCTGGTGTTTCTTTATAAGGAAATAACACCTCGTACTGTACGAGCCCTCCATGAACACATATTAATGTCTAGGCATGCATGGCAATGAGTCCGAGCAGGAGCCCTCTGGCTGCGGTTCAGCACTTTTTCCGTTTACGTATGCGGGGTGAAAGTCGGCTTCCAGGCATTCGATCTCCAGCCTTCCAGCTCACAGTAATTAACACATAGCGACTTCAATGGGAAAACCTGTTTTCCAGATGATTTTTACAATGCAGCTTTATGTCTCATTTGGCAGTTTAAATAGCTGGAGTTGTTTTCTGGCTTCATCTCTACTATCATCTGTTGAGCATATTTTGCTTAGAATATTGAATCCCACCCAAAACTTGGGTGCAAGCTTTTGCTAACTTTTTTTTTTCTTAAGAAGTGGAGATATTAGAAACCACTTTGAGGACACTAGGGTAAAGAATTCCTGTGGGGATGTGAAAGATATCTGCTTTCCTGAATGAGGCTATGCAATATATTGGGCTATTTTTGTATACTTTACATAAACTTTATAAAAAAATTTACCTCTGTTATATATGCAACTCACTTCTCTTGACGAGTGTTTCTTATAGGGGAATTCAGATAGTGAGTTCACACATTTCTTAGCAAAGGATTTCAAGGGTAAAGCGAAAATCTAATTTTGGAAGAAAGCTGACAGTGCATTGAGGTGTCTGATAACACTATCAGGCTCTTTGAAATTTACTGGGTTTGTAAATTACAAATGAGAAGACAGCTTCAAAAGATGTTTGGAAATCGAATATGTGTGCCCACACCTAACCCCTCCACACACACACACACACACACACACACACACACACACACACTACTGCCCACAGCTCCACGTTTTCAGGTAACGCCAAAATGAAGTGCCCCCCCCCCCCGCACTTTCCCCAGTAAACGAGATGGGTCACACATTTAGGTCAAGTTGAATTAGCCCGGAGATCTTTCATGGTAATCGAACTGGACGTCTCTATCGGTCAAAGCAAAGGGGCGTCGTGTGAACCCGGCATTTGCCTGGATGGGCACAATCGTTGGGGTGAATACAATCCCTGCAGCCTTAGTAGTTTAGGGTTAGCGCTCTCACACCCCCACAACCCGTTCATCCCTCCACATCAAAAGCTTCGGGCCACGTCATTTCTGAACATCTTTTACCCCTGATTTCAGTGAATTTTTCAGGATTTCACAATGGTCTTGGCCCGACCCGCCGCTCACGCTCAGCTTCCTCCACCTGCAAAGACAGAGATGATTTTGCTGGTGACTGGAGAGTTCCAGGTGGAAACGGAAGGAAAGGCAGTGATTAATTTCGCCAACCCAGGCTACAGATTGGGTTAATGCTCTTTATGGCGTCACGTCTATGCAGTCCTTCTCCCCTATTAAACAGGCGCCAGCCGCCTTAGCGTCCTTCCCTGGCAGCTCAGGGCTGCTGGGTCAGGAAACAGGGTATACACCTACATACAAGGGGCCCCACTTAGCAGATTACACCCTCATTTCAGAATGTATTAGAAATAAAATACCTACATCAGCTCTAGGAAATTCATGGCGTGATGCGCTAATCACTGGGTTCAAGGGCGTCTACCTTACCCCAGAGCGAAGACCCCCTTCACAGAAACGCCCATCTCGACGGAACAGGGAACGGGTTTCTAAGGCTTGACAAGTATTGACTCTTGCACTTCACTTTTTGAAGGGAAATACAATCTTTATTCTTGATCATGGACTCTGGAAAAGTAATAAAGGCTGCTCAGATACGAAAACGCAATTTTCCTCAATCCTCTCACCGGAACATTCCAACTTTCTGAATTGTTTTGCAGTTTCTTTTCTCCCGAACACTTAGCATCACCCCTCCCCCCACCTTGCCTTGGTGGTTCTCCATCTTAAATAACAAGGACCTTGCTGGCCACCAAAGAAGGCTGTCCCATTTTAATTCAAAGCAAGGGCCAAGACTCCAGGACTTAAAGAGTGAGAGAGTGAGGATCAAACTCCTTCCTCTTGAAGTGTTTGCACTTAACCTGCAGTAGCCTATGTAGTCCCTCTTTCCCTCTCCTGTCTTTATTTAAAAGTTTCTTTCTTAATTTTTTGCATCATTTCTTAACATAAAAGAAATAAGCTGATTATTGTCATGTGTGTAATTGCTCTAAAAACATTTTTTAGTGGGGTGTCATAAGGCAAACACATTGATTTTTGAACAAAACTGAAGAAAGCCAACACCGGAAGAACCAAAGCCCTCGACTTTGGGGTCTATGCTCAGCATTTACAGTCCTGTAATGAAATGTCCATTACCTTCTAAAGGGCAGTATTAACAGAAAGTTCTCATTTTTCTGTACATGATGTTTCAAGTAGTTTTCTAGACGATACCCATTCTAACATAGGCATAATCCCCACACTTCCCATACACCCCTTTAAACTAGAAAAAAAACAAACAAACAGTTGTTTCAAACCCAGACTATTTGGTACTGTCCAAGGTCAGTTTATTTGAAGCTTTCTGGATAAAAATAAAAATGTTAGAAGGACTAATGAACCCACTTCAAACCTTTTTTTCTGCTTGGGTTTAAGAAGTCCTCTAAGCTTAGAGAGCAAAAAGAAGACAGAAATGATTTCTGTAATTTTGGCATACTTACCAAATGGGACTCTAACAAGAGCCAAAGTTAAACCAAAAGAAGTATTGTTTGTTGTTGCTAAAAGACACCTGCCTATGGATTTTATTGATGGACTGGTATTAGGGAATTAAAGAGTGTTTTGCTCAATTTGTGTTTTAATAGATCTTAGCGATTTAACTGAAACTTAGCCAATTAATATATGGTATTTAAATTTTCAACACAAGCCTTAGGTATCACATCTAGTTTTATTAGGTTGTTTTGCTGTTGATTTACCAATCGAGTCAAAACTAATTTTTTTCTTAAGCTTCGCTAATTCGAATTTCCCACCCGTTGGTTACCTAAGATTTAAGACTAGAAATTCCAAAACGGTTAGAAATAGGTGGGAAAATTGTAGGTTTAGAAGTCTGCGGGAGGAAATCACAACCCGATGTTGCCTTTTAAAAGGCCTGGTGTGTCCCAGTTCATAACTCAGTTGGAGACAAGAACCTTGCGGACCGAGTGTTCCAAGCAGGGGCTGGGCTCGCTGAGGCCGCAGCGGACACAAGAACCAGAGAAGGTCCGCCGGTTCCTGTGATTAATCGTCCTGACAACTTCAGAGATGCTCCTGCTTTCGGCTTCTAGTATACCCGGGGTGTTTTCACCTACAGAGTTTACCATTCATCTTGTGTCCCTTTTCTGTTCTATGGCCATCTAAGGGATCAGGTCAGGAGACTGGCAACGAAAAACGCAAGGGTACAGCAGAAGGATTGGGTGGGGGCATAGAAGGGAGACAGGGTCGCCCCTTACTTCAGGGGGCAATAGTAGCTGGCAACCGCCCAGGAGCCGAAGCTTCCCAAGAAGTCAGTTTAATTAATACCCTGTCCTTGAGAAAACTAGAGTAAAAGGTGCCTAATGGACAACTTTCCCACCCGTCGCAGGATCGGGAAGAAATGAGTGACGGTGGTCTTGTGGAGCCTTGTAGGCTGTCTTGCAGGGGCCGTCGGGCGTCCCGGCAGTCTTCCGAGAGCTCCACGGATAGCTTCCGTACCCAACAGTCACAATATTTGCACTCCCCTTTCTTCCCGGTTCGCCACTCCCTCCCTTCCCTTCCGTCCTCCTCTCGCCCCCCACCCGCGACCGCCGGCCGTCCCGGGGCCCGCTCGTCAGCCGCCGCAGCCCCAGCGCGCAGGCCCGCGCAGCCTCGCACCGTCCGGCCCCGGGAGCAGGCCGCCCGCGGGGGGGCACACGCGTCCCTGGCCGCCCGCCTGCGCGACCCGGAGCTGCGGCGGGCGCGGGCGCGGGAGGCGGAGGCGCGGGCGCAGCGCTCCGCCGCCGCCCGGCCCAGCCCCGCCCCGCCCCACCCTCCGGCCCTCCCCTCCGCTTAGCCGCGCTCTCCCGCCGAGCACCGCCGCCGGCTCCGCTCTCCGCCGGCCCGGGCGCCGTCGGCTGCCGCGCTCTCGGGCCGGGAAGGCCGCGCCGGCTCCCGCCAAGGGGGAGGCGCCACCCCGCCTCCGAGCGGTACTTTCGCGCGGACTCCCGGGCGGGCCACAAAAGCCCCTTTCCGAAGGCCGGCCGGGCCGGTAGTCGGGTGTGCGGCGCGGCTCCCCACCCCTGCACTCAGCAGCCCGCCCCGCTCCTCCTCTTTCCCTCCCCTGTCCCTCCTCCTCTCCCACCCCCCGAGGGCTCGCACACCCAGCGGGCGGGAAGGTGCCGCCCTCGGGGCGGACAAAGGGGCAGTCCGGGCGGGAGGGGGCTGCGACCGGCACGCGCGGCTGCGGGAGGGGCCCGCCGCGTCCCCCGGCCCGCGACCCGACTCTTGCTGGGCGGCCGGCGCAGCCTGGGGGGCGGAGGGAGGCGGGCGGTGGGAGGGGGGGCTGCGACCGCGGGGGGCGTGTGTGCGGGAGGGGGTCGCGGACAGGTCAGGCGGCCTGGGACCCAACCGACCCGGGTAATAGTTGAATCTCCTGTTCTGCTGGTCTCCCCCTCCAGGCCTTGACTGGACTTGAAAGCTCTTTTTAGAAATTTATATTCTTGTTTTTCTGTCAGCGGGAATATATCAGAATCACCCAAAGGGCTAGTTAAAACGCAGATTGCTGGGCCCCATCCCCAGAGTTTCTGCTTAAGTAAGTCTAGGGGTGGGAACTGATAATTTGCATTTCTAACTAGTTCCCACGTGATGCTGAAGCTGCGGATCCCGGTACCACGCTTGAGAGTCACTGCAACTCCTGCCTGCCTCCCCACTCCCTTACTGTAGAAGTGGGGAGGTCTCCCACAGAGACCCTAAGTGCACTGCTTGTGCTCTCATTCCCAAGGTAGTTTCAAATCTTTTGAAGGTAAGCTCTATATCGAGTATGGACTAGATTTTATGAAGCTCTAAATTCGAAACTCACCAAATGCTGGAGTAATAACCCCAGCGCCAGTGGTGCTTGAGAAAGTGAGTGGATCCGAGGAAGCCCCCGCTCAGCTGGCCATTTCCCCTCTTTCAGAGCGGGAGCCAGGGAGATGGGTCTCAACGCTCCAGCACAAATTCAAAAGGAAATCAAGTAATTTTCTTCTGATGTAATGACAATCTCCTGCCTCTCTTCTTTATGGGTTTTCATTTTGTTCAGTCCTTTGTTCTGGATATTTTTATCGTTTATATTTTACTGAGGGACCTCCTTTTTTTTTTTTTTTTTTTTAAACCAGGGAAAAGAAGTGGATGACAAGCAGAGATTTGATTGAAACTTTTTTTTTAAAGTCACATTACATATGAAAAATTCTCTGATGTTTTAAAACATATGTATTTATTTAAAGGGAACACAATATTATCACTTTAAATGCACCCCCTGCCCTCTCAAATTTGATTCCTCCAAAAAATTATTTGAAAATCTAATGTGAAATATATTTTGACATTCAAATCCAGTGAGAGTTAGTTGAGGAAAACTACCCCAAAAGAGACAAGCTAAACTTTTCTTATCCCCAGTGGGCGTTGTTAATCATCTGGTTTGAGCCTTGTAGTTTTCATTGTCAAATACTTGGGTTTGCTCAAAGGAAAGAAAGTTGGAGACTTGCATTCACTGTTTTTCAAGAGGAGATTAAACACAAAATCGATTTAATGGAGCATCTGTAATCTTAAATACAAGAAGTCAAGAGCTGAAGCTATAATAGAAAGGTTAGCTTTCCTCCATTGTTCACACAATCTAACTCATATTTTTGGAACTTAATTATCAATGAAAGCTACTACATCAGTGCAATACAGTATAGGCAAATTACAAGAACCTTTTACTTCTCCCAACTGGGTTTAAATTGCAAATCTTAACACTGAACAGTGTGCTTTTGGCATTGAATATTCAATACAGTGAAATGTGTTTTAAGTGAACCACCCAAGGGCCCAGGAACATTTGCTTAATAATGATACTTTGCAATTCTATAGGGCCTTTCAGGCAAGGATCTCAAGTGGAATGCTCTTTAACTATACCCTGCATGGGAAACCTTGGGAATATTTTAAAGTGCTCACTTAAGGCCTATTGGAAAGCATCTTTAGTATAGATTTCACAGTATGGTTTTAAGAAATGAGGTACTGTAGAATTTTCAATCTCAGGGGTATCATATTCTTGGGGGTTTGATGGGTATTGAATATTTATTAGTTATTTCATGTGAAGCTTAAAATGTATATTTCCCCCAATTTTATATTTTGAAATTTTTCAAACCTACAGAAAAGTTGAAATAATAGTAAATGAAACATTTAACTTTAGTGAACACCCATATTCATCTAGGCTAACATTGTTTAACATTTTTGGGACAATTGCTTACATGTTCTCTCTCTTTCTCTCTTTCTTTAGGTAGGTAGATATTGACATACTATATCGGAATAGATACGTAGATATAGGATATAATTATTTGTTTGCTTGTTTGTTATTTCATGTACATGCATATACTTCTGTCCCCCACCCGTTTAAATTATGAACATCATTGTACTTCACTTCTAGATGCTTTAGCACACTTTTGGTAAAAGAGCGTTCTACTTAACTATAATGCCAATGTAAAGAATATATTCTTATTGTTGCTTTTTAAAAAGCATTCCAATGACTTTATTTTTGAATTCAGAATAAGTGTTATCAGTATTGTCTATGAACTTAGGAAATGAGTTTTATACCAATGCTGGTACAAACAATCCTAAAATGCTATTTATTCTATTACCTAGGTATCTTGGGAACTTAAGAACCTGAGATTCTGATTAAGGAATTGATGTAGAAATAATATGTACTAAGCGTTTTGAAATCAGATTTCAAAAACAATTTTAAAAAGACAAAAAGCATTTCGACAAGCTTGTGGAACACAAAAGGAACATTTATATTCCAATCCAAGCTTGTCCCCCCCCCAAAAAATTAATCTGCTTTTACCTTAATTAATGTTTGATCTAAATTATCAGAATAATTGTCTTAATTATCCACTTCATTTTGCTAGCTAGTGTAGACTTGACCAAAGTGAAAAGAGCATTGGCAGTTATGTACTTTGAGAAGTGTATATAGACCATTTACAAAATAATTTAGTCAAAATGGCCAATTAATTGGTATAATTATGAATGTCTAGACCTTGCTTTAATGGGTACGCAGAAGTAAAACCTCTCCTCTTTCCAATGGTTGCCTCTAGCTTTAAAGATGCATATTTTTCCTGTATTGAATGTTTTTTACATTCCTAATTTAAAATATTCTCATATTTTAATAATATAGGCATGTTAATTAAAATTAATTATCCAAAGACTATCAAGTACATCATCTTGCCTCTTACAAGTCCTTGAGTTATGACATAACTTAATGTGTGATTTATCCCACTTTTGGAAATGTATATAATTATATATTTATGCCTGATGCTTAATATTCACTCATTAGCATTATTCTCTCTTCTATAGAAAGTCAACTTCTAACTGCATGACATTCCTGGAGCTTAAAACCATTTTACGAATAAATGTCAATGAATTTATGCAGGTTTTTAGGTGTGAAATTCATACAGCTTTATGTAAAAATTAGCAGGAACATTAAATTTTATACATACAATTACCTCCTTGGGTCAGAATCACTGTTACTTTGATTATTTAAATGTAATTTAATGTTTTCTTTTATTCTTATGTAGTTCACATTTTAACATGTCTTTTTACTGTATTTTAATAAAGTCTTCATCTTCTAAAGCTATTTGTCAAGGCAAAACAAAAGTATTGGTGGTTGTGTTAATCCTGTTAAACAAACAACTGCATTATGAATAGTTTTAATCAGAATTTAAGCTTCAGAAATGTAGGACCTAAATTACAATACATGTTTTTTGACAACTACTAATGGTTTATTGTCTCTGCCCCTGGCAAATTTGTTTTTATTGATCAACTGAAAGAAGTTGAGAATAAAAACACTTACGATATTGATAATACTTTTCCATACATTTGGAGAAGCTATAAATATAATAAATATCGGATTATACATTGAAAACCTGGTTTCTATTTCCAGTTTCACTATAATTCTCTATATTAGATTAGGTGACATATCACTTAAACTCTGGAGCCTCAGTTTGTTCATTTATAAAATAAGGATATTATTTGCCCTACCAACTCCACAAGATGGCTCTGAGGATCCAATGAGATAAAGTATTTGAATTGTCCTATTAATCAAACACCTACTTTAGACAAACATAAACAATAGATGATATTTACAGTCCCAGAGTAGGAGAGCAAAAGTGCAGGAAGTCACCAACACAACATATGGTAAAGAATTGAATATGTGTTTAATGAGGGGTACAAATCCTTACTTTGGGTCAATAGGGAATTGCAAGAAGACAAAACTAGGGGTCTTTGGTGGATTATAAGAAGATATGTGTAACAGATATGGAACATTTTGCAAATAAAAAATTTTACTTTTCAGATTTTTGATGGGTAAATCTAAGATAAGACTAGAGCAACCCTTTTTATTTGACACATGATAAAGCTATAGATGGAGCAATAGCATACAATGTATATCTAGTAAAGTATAGATAGGATTAAAAGGTAATAATGAGTTAGGGAAAACTATTGTTGCTGTTTTGCTTGGATTATCAGGTAAAATGGTGTTCTGAGACCTAATCAGCAAATACTGCCTTGTACCAGTATCTTAGATAGATCTATCTTTGTTTTTATCTATCTATATTTATATATATAGATATAAAATATAGTTAAGTAAAATTTATATATATATATGTGAATATATATATATATATATATTTATTTTTTATATGTTTATATATATTATATATATATAAACCAGCTGTCTTTATATATACAAATATATAAATATATATATATATATATATATATATATATTTATATATTTGTATATATAAAGACAGCTGGTTTAAAAAGAAAGTTTTATTGAAGTAAATGGGGCTCCAGGACTGTCATCCTCTTTTGTTTGTCAGGGATGAGGTCCTGCCCACTTTGGGGCACTGTCTCTACATCTGTCATTCCATTCACCAGTAAGTCTCAAAGTCAGGACACTACAGCTGTCCTATTCTTTTCAATCTTTTCTGGGATAGAAGAGATGAGACAACTGGCTGGCTGGTCAGGGATTCATCGCATATTCAGCAAGTCTGTACAAGCACTATCATGTAATTGTATTGTTCTCCCTTTAATTTGTAAAGCAGAACATTTCAGTCTAACGGTCACTGGAATGTTTATTTTACTATATGTCCTTATTTAATTACTTTACTTTGAGTTATATTTGTTAATAAAACAATGGTGTCAACCTTTTAGCCATGCTTTTAGCCTTTATGTGTTACCCATATACATGTGTGCATTTACATACCCAAAAGTAGTTAGTGAATGGAAGAGGAAAGGAAAATCCAGTTGGAAGGTTCCAGTTAGGTTTATTTCCAAATAAGGACTAATCTGTTGACTTCCCAAATAAGACATGTGGACATAAGCAAAGAGTCTTTTTGTTTGGAAGTAGCAAATTTTACCAATACGGTATTCATGGCTTGGATCTGTCACAGAATTTGAATGTAGAGAATCAAATGGTTTTTCTAGGGGTGCCTGGGTGGCTCAGTTGGTTAAACATCTGACTCTCGATCTTGGCTCAGGTCATGATATCATGGTTGGTGATTTCAAGCCCCAGGTTGGGCTCTGTACTGACAGCATGGAACCTGCTTGGGATTCTCTCTCTCCCTCTCTCTGCCCCTCCCCCTTCCCCACACATTCTTTTTCTCAAAATAAATAAATGAACATTTAAAGTTTTTCTATTGGTTGGTGACTGGGCTGGTTCTGGTTAAACTCTGCAGCTTTGAGTTGGATAAATTGGTAGAGACAAAGTCAAAGTTCTTTTGGGTTTTCTTTTCACTGGCTGTTAAGAGTGTGTGTGTGTGTGTGTGTGTGTGTGTGTGTGTGTGTGTGTGTGTGTGTTTGAATTAGTCTTTAATCATCCTAATAATCCTAATGGAAAAGTACTAATTTTTATTTTTAGCACCAAAAATTTAGGTCATTCCACAGGTAGGTTTGGAGCAGTTCCAGTGAAACAGACTTTAAAGTCAACAAAAGAAAACCAAGTTCCTGGTAAAATACTCAACATACAAGTTGTGGAAGAAACGCATAAATTCTAAAGATAGTTTCCATTTGGAAATCCAAATTTATTTTCTAGACCTAAGGGTATTTTGCCAATGACCTAAGGGTATTCGTTGTAGCCTAGCTGCTTACCTTAGGAAACTTAGGAACATAAATAACCAAAAATGTAAGATTTTTACACACTAATACAGACACAGAAGTTTGAGCAGAGTAGCTAGAACTGAAACTAAATAAAATACTAGAAAAGAAAAATGCAAAGATTTTTTATTCTTTTTAATTGTTGTGAAAAAAATTAGAAGTTCTTTCGTTATTTGGAAGATTGGTCTATTAGCTATTAGTACTGGACTGTAGATTTTAGCAACATGGGAGTTATTAAACCTAAAAAAAAACAGCTGTGTCTACATCAGAACTTCAGCTTCAGGTAAATCTTGGTTTGCTCATTCCTTTTCTTTCAGTTTAGTTCCTATTCTAAACTGTTAAGAGTTCAACAGCAGAGGAAATCAGAAAAATGCCTTAATTACTCCACAATTGTACCCAGACACCCAGGTAGCATTGTATTGAGGCGTCTCTAAGGGTACTGTCTGGTAGTTCTTGCTCCATTGCCATGAACTTACATGCATAATCTCGATGCATGACCATCACATCCTTTGGCTTTTCCCTTGACTCTCAGTTGTTTTTCATCTTGGCTATACTTTCATATTCTCTTGAGAAGGTTTCAGAAATCCTGATGTTTGGGCCCAACTATTAGAAACTGGTTTAGTTGTGCACTGGGATTTTGAAAGCTCCCTGGAAGCATTTTGACAAAGGATTCTAACCTGCAGCTGAGGTAAAGAAGCACTGACTTAAGGATGCACTATGTGGAGGGTGCTCAAGAGCTCACAGTTTAGCAGCTCCTCTCCAGGTCTTTCCTGCAAAGTCTTCAGTACAGGGAGATCATCTCAAATACCTGCAGGGGAGAAGCAGGTAGGGTAAGTTACATAAATTCAAAATGAGAACAAAGTACACAGGATTCAGAGCCCTGTAATTATAGAATGTTTTTTATTTAATCCTGTACTAAATGCCTCCATTTTTGTTGTAACTGATGTCTTATATTTTAACACCCCCCCATTTTTTAAAGTTTATTTATTTATTTTGAGAGAGAGAGAAAGAATGCATGTGCGAGCAGGAGCAGGGGAAGGGCAGAGAGAGAGGGA
The DNA here is from genome assembly GCF_016509475.1 of Prionailurus bengalensis. Taxonomy (NCBI): domain Eukaryota; kingdom Metazoa; phylum Chordata; class Mammalia; order Carnivora; family Felidae; genus Prionailurus; species Prionailurus bengalensis. The sequence continues at coordinate 112,706,755 of NC_057348.1, forward strand.
GAGAGAGAATCCCAAGCAGGCTCTGCACTGTCAGTGTAGAGCCTGATGCATGGCTGAAACTCACAAACCATGAGATCATGACCTAAACTGAAATCAAGAGTCAGAAGCTTAACCAACTGAGTCACCCAGGTGCTCCAGATTTTAACTCTTAAAGGACTTTGCTGTTTCCTTATACCATTTACCTAGAAGTACTTGATAGATTTATTTAAATAATAGTTATTTCTGGGTTCGCTGGGTGGCTCAGTCAGTTTCAGTGCTCCACTCTTGATTTCAGCTCACATCATGATCCCAGGGTCATAGGATGGAGCCCCATTTCAGGCTCTGTGCTGAGTGTGGAGCCTGCTTAAGATTCTCTCCCTCTGCCCTTCCCCATGCCAGGCTTGTTCTCCTGCTTATGTGTAGGCACCCTCCCTCTGTCTCTCTCTCTCTAAAAATAAAAAAAAATTAATAAAAATTAAAAAATAGTTATTTCAGTTTCTTTTCTTCATAACCCTTCCGTGACTCTTGTACAGTAGACTCAACCTAATGTTATTATTAGGGAAAAAAAGACATGAGTTGATTATTTCTCCACTGATAGTTACAGGAAAGGAATCCTTTCTCAAAGCTTTACCTGTAGAAACTAAGTCTCCTCTTATTTTGATTCTTATTTGATTCTTAATAGTGATTCTTATTTTTTGCTCTATCTTTTGTAGTCCCCTTTATAAATTCCTATTATAATTTTCTAGTTAATCTTCTGAGGTTTTGTAGGCAGACAGTCTACTGGTAATCATAATTTGGTGTCTCCTTTAATCATAGTTCATGATCTCTTACCTGCAATTAAGTTTGAAAATGGAAAGTTTGTGAGTTTGGCACTAAAACCTAACTTGAATGGATGTGAAGCTATTTACAGTCTCCATGTTTCCACTTTGTGTTAATATTCATACATTTTTATGTAGAAATATTGCTGATTACAAAGTGCTGCATCAGTTTCTGTTATTATATGATATACAGTAAATTCTAAATTATGAAAACTTCTGAATTCTTGAATATATACAACCCCTGAGTCAGAAATGAAATGTGGACTATATTTATTGCTTTATCTTAATGTGTTTCATTTTTGTCCTATTTATACTCCTATTTAATGTCTAAATCCCTACTTAATTTTTGATTGAAAATCTAATATAAAATTATAACTACTTTGTGAGTTAATATGGCAGCAAGTTGTTTTTAGTAATGAGGAAGCTACTTTTGCTACTTTCAGTGATAATGATGTTGATTCCACCATATTTCTTCAGCAGAGGAAACAGCCACTGATTGCAACAAAGCTTTATGTATAGGAGAAAAAAAAATGGATTGGAAAGAATAAAGTTGACTAGAGTTTGCTTTTCTTCTCTTTCTTTTTTTTTTTTTTTGAATAGAGTTTGCTTTTTACCCAAACATTTCAATTCCTTATATAGACTCTGAAAAGTAGCATGAAATATTTTGTCTTCACTTCAGCTAACTTCAGGGCACTCAGAAATTATATAACTGTATAGCATGTCGCTATAATGATCATATTATACAATCTATTCACTTAGATGTTAACACTGCTGGTGATTATGTTAAATTGTAGTTACACTCATGATTTTTTCTTTTTTTTTTTAGTGAATGAAGACAATAAGTCTAATCCCATTATAAAAAGCTAACTCAATGTAAGTAGTCTCCGAAGAAAATGTGATTTAAGGATTTCTAGTTAAATATAACAGATTGAAAATGTGGGTACTTTCCTGTCCTCTCTCCAGAAACCTGTCAAAATCAAAATCTTTCATCATGACAGAGCAAAAGAACCAGAAAGCAAACCAAGAGATAAATAATCATGGAATCCAGAAAACAACTCAACCAAAGAGAAGAGGTGAAGGAAAGAGTGACCAATAGATATTAGGTTTGGAGAGAGCAACTAATCCAGGTTGAATCAGGAAGCTGTGGGAGGGAGGCCTTTAAAAAAATGTAAAAGTAATGGATTTTTTGATGTGCATAAACCTTTAAAAAATTAATAAGCAGGGTGCCTGGGTGGCTTACTCAGTTAAGCATCCAACTCTTGATTTCGGGTCAGGTCATGATCTCACAGTTCATGAGTTTGGGCTCTGCTTCAAGCTCCTCACTGACAGTGCAGAGCCTGCTTGGGATTCTCCCTCTTTCTCTGCCCTTCCCCTGCTCATGCACACACTCTCTCTCTCAAAATAAATAAACTTTTTAAAAAGTTAATGAGCATTTGACAAATCTGTTACAGCTTCTGGAGAAAAAAATATCCATAAGTACATAGAAAACTAAACCAATGTGAAATCAGTGAACTCTAGGAGAAACTCTAGGAAAACAAGAACTCTAAGAACTCTTAAGAACTCTAGGAAAAACAAAAAGGTTAATGAAAGAGGAAATAATTGGAATATACCATTTTGCTCAATAGTAAACAATATTTATGTAGTTATAATATAGTAAATGCCAATTATTAATCCAAATAAAAATTTTGATATAACCATATTGGTTGGATGGGGGAGACAAATGTGTATTTTTTTTTAAGGGAGGTAAGGTGGTATAAGAGAGTCAATCATCATACATATCATCCATAATAAAATCATTGGGTAATATTAAAAAAGTATATATTTACAATTTGAAAATAGGTGTTTAATGTTTAAAAGTGGTTGCTTTGGCCTATAGGATTTGGAGGGGGGGATGGTAGAGAGAAGTGGGAATGGGAAGAGGGGAGCATTTTTAATAGTATTTGATTTTTATACCATGTGTACATATTACATAGAAAAAATTAAAATTGAATAAATAAAAAAGGAAACGTGGGGCATCTGGGTGCCTTAGTTAAGCGCCTGACTTTAGCTAAGGTCACGATCTCGCGGTTTGTGAGTTCAAGCCCGGCGTCCAGCTCTGTGCTGACAGCTCAGAGCCTGGAGCCTGCTTCAGATTCTGTGTCTCCCTCTGTCTCTGCACCTCACCTGCTTACACACACACACACACACACACACACACACACACACACACACACTCTCTCTCTCTCTCTCTCTCTCTTTCTCAAAAAATAAAAAATAAACATTAAAAAATTTTAAAAATAAAAAAAACATGATTTGAAGAAACACCCTCAAACTATTCCTTTACTTCTGAAGTGGTTAACATGTACATATGTGATTTCTTTTAAGGCTTCTCAAATCAATATTATTTTTTTCAGGTTGTTACTTGGGGGAAATGCTAAAGCTAAAGTTCCCAGAGACTCAGTTCTATGGGCTCCAAATTCCAGTCAAACTATTAAAAACAAAACCAAGTTGTAACAGTGAAGGAAATAATTCACATGTTTTGTTATTTATTCCATCTCCTTGATTTCATAGTGGCAAAGTGCAATGCAGTCAGCATTCCTGGGTTTAAAAAAGCTCTATCACTTACTCATTCTGTAATCTTGGGTCAGTGGCTTAACTTCACTAAATATTGGTTTCTTCTGTAAAATCGGATGATAAGTGTTTCTATCTCATAGGATAGTTGAGAACTCAATAAAAATGCAATTATATTACTTAGCAAAATGTTTGGAATGTCACAGGCTTTATTAAATGCTAAGGTATTATTCTTCCTTTCCTTTCCCTTCTTCCTGGAAGATAGGATATTCTCCAACAACTCCATTAATATGCGTTGTCTTCACCACTGGATAACTAGATGCTTTTTAACTTGCCTATTAGATAGTTATCTCATTATCTCTAACTACATCTATTTTTATAAACCAATGAATTATGGGCCATTATATGCTGTACAAGTGAACTAATTTCTTACTAAGTGTCAATTACGTATTATGCAAGAACAGGTAACCAGTTTCTGATGTTCTGAGGGAGTACATTTAATACTAATTATAATTATATAGAATTTTCATTTGTCAAGTTTAAATTGCTATATATAAAATCTGATAAACCTTTGATGAATTATGAGTAATTTGTTATCTCCATTTGGCAGATGAGAAAACTGAGGTTTGAAAAGGGTTGCTATAGGCTATATAGTTTATGTTTTTAACAAGGATTTCATTCTGTTGTACTATAATACATGATATGCCTCAGTTCATTTTAACTTTATCATTTTAGTACAATCATAAGTGCTGATTAAAAGGTAATAAAATGTTTCAAAATTTGAAAATGTAGTCAATGATAACTTTGTGCCACAAATTGGATGGCATTTTTAAAATTATTATTTTAGAGAGAGAGAGATAGTGTAAGCAGGGGAGAGGGCCCCGAGGGAGAAAGAGAGAGAGAGAATCCCAAGCAGGCTCCGTGCTCAGTGGGGGAACTGTAGCCTAGGGCTCAATCCCACAACCTGGGACCATGACCACAGCCGAAATCAAGACTTGAACTCTCAACAGACTGAGCCACTCAGGTGCCCCTGGGAGGCATTTTTTGAATCCTAAGTAGCTATACGTTACCCTTGGTTACCATGTTCAGTAAGACTTTTCTCCATTGATTGCTTTGATTGGTTTATTTTTGCATTTATTCATGAAATAGCTGCAGAATGCTCACAGTGCAGTAGGCACACTGCTTGGTGCTAGGCATCAAAAGGTGAAAAGGTGTGGTCCTTATCCTCAAGCAGTCCAGTGGGGAGATCTATCCTTACGTATTTTTAACACAGTATTAAACACAGTATGTCCTTGCAGTAAGGACATAATGCAAAAGTGAACAAGGTTCTTAAAAGAAAAAGCATCTACGTTATCCAGAGAAAGTCAGGACTGGTGTAGGCTAGTCCTAGACAATCCAGGAACAAAGGACCTCTTGTCTGGAACTGGCTCTCCTCTCTCTGAGAGGTGACCCCAGGCAGATTGCATTGGCTTTACCTTTTTAAAAATCTTTCTCACTGAAAAGGCAATGACATTTCCCCATCCTTTTGGTCAGTAGTCCTCTTGAGGCCCCTCACTGTCTATAGACTCCTCTACCACATAGGACAATATTCTAATCTCAATCTTAACCTTTTTAAAAAGTGTTTTTTATTTTGAGAGAAATATAGAGAGCAAGCAGGGAAGGGGCAGAGAGAGAGGGAGACAGAGAATCCCAAGCAGGCTCTGTACTGACAGCCCAGAGCTGGACATGGGGCTCGAGCCCATGAACTGTGAAATCATGACCTGAGCTGAAACCAAGATCGGAAGCTTAACTGACTGAGCCACCCAGGTGCCCCTGAAACTTAATCTTAATGAATGGGACCCTATTGCTAGGGCACTTTGCTATTGGCTTTGGATACCACTTTTCAAGTGAATAGTAGACTGGGATTGATTTTCTGAGTTCCACATCATGGAGGCACTTGCAAAATATGATTATAAATTCTATGCTCTATGTAGTATAAATTCTATACTACACTACCTCTGACCCCATATTTTCAGTATCTCTATAAACAGGAAGAATATGGGATCTCCATAATGACTCTTCATTAGTTTGTGTTGCCCTGTCTGTTCATTTTCCTTGTGAATTCCTGACACTGGAATGCCACAGAGACATGTAGTATAGTGTGACCATAATGGCTGACACATCCCTGAAAATTTGAAGGTGGAATGTGCTGGCTAAGAGTACAGTGATTTGAATGTTGGCTCTTGTTCATGGTCACCTTGGGCAAGTTACTTAACTCTCTAATGCTCTGTTTCCTCACCTGTAAAAGGAAAATACAGTATTATCAAACGCATGCAGTTATAAGCAATAAACCATTGTAAGTAACTAAAACAGACTGGCTTTACTGTTTGCTCTGTATATGCTAGGTATTAATGTTTAAAGAGAATACAGTATGCAGAAGTTTCCAGCATGTTTCTGCATCTTCCCTCTGGTGTGGTCTCTCAGACGATCATGCTGTTTCTTCAGCATGTCTCACTTTGGTATTTAGCTCACTTTCAGAGTCTGGATTGCAGATGGTAGTTTTCTTACCATCCCTCTATTCCTGAAATTGCAGCTACTGCGAGAGTTTTATTGGTAAGTCCAGGGCATATATTAATTGGGACACTGGAAACTGGTTGAATTTCACTAGCCTGGTGGTTTCTTCCCAAATGTCCTTTTATGTTTTTATTTCAACTTATACCCACAAATATATGGTAGCACCAAACAAATATTTATATAGAGCCTCAAAAACTGGGAATAAGTTAGGGGCAGTTGTCTCAGAACATGCAACTCTTGACCTTGGGTTTGTAAGTTCAAGCCCCATATTAGGTGTAGAGATTACTTAAAAATCAAATCTAAAAAAAAAAAAAGAAAGAATTAAAAACAGGTTAGTAACATCCTTCCCCAAAGTGTACATTTACATGTCATTTTTACATAGAATGGAACATTTGATAATTAAGAGTGTGGAAAATATTATTTTTTCTCCATTGTATAAACAGAGTAATAGATTGTTGTGACTCTAAAAGTATACAAGTAATTTTTTGCAAGAACGTAGAATATGGAATATTTTTATTGAATCATAGTGTGTATTTTAATCATGAATCCATAAGAATCCCAATATTTTAACTCTGAAATATCAGTTAAAAATGATCCAACATTCAATTACTTATATTTGATAATAGGTACTTAAATTGCTTTAAGAACTTTTTTCTTAAACTTAATTTTTTATTAATAATATAGTTTTATTAAAGCCTTAATTGGCAAACAGAATTTTCTAAATGTCTGCTTAGTGTTTTTTTTCTGGCTTTATTGAGAAATAGTTGACACACATCACTGTATAAGTTTAAGATGTACAGCATGATGGTCTGATTTACATATACTGTGATATGATTACCACAATAATTTTAGTTAACATCCATCAGCTCATATACATACAGTAAAAAAAAAAAATTTCTCCTGTGATGAGAAAGAACCCTTAGGATCTACTACTATCATAACAACTTTCCTATATATCATATAGCAGTGTTAATCATAGTCTTGATATTGTATATTATATCCGAGGTAGTTATTATTCTTGCAGCTGTGAGTTTATTCCTTTTTGACACCTGCCTCTATTTCCCCCTTCATCCTCCCTCACACCTTTGGCAACCACAAATCTGATATCTTTCTCTAGGAATGTAGTGTTTTTTTGTTTTAGGGTATTTTTTGTTTGTTTGTTTAGATTCCATATGTAAGTGAGATCATACAGTATTTGTCTTTCTCTGTGTTATTTCACTTAGTATATACCTTCAAGATTTATCCATGTAGGATATCCTGCAAAATGTAGGATTTTCTTGCCTTTATTTTTTTTAGTGGCTGGGTAATATTCGCGTGTGTGTGTGTTTGTGCATGTGTGTGTGTGTCCATTCATCCATTGATGGACACTTAGGTTATTTCCATATCTTGGCTATTGTTAATTAATGCCACTATGAACATGGGGGTGAGCTATCTTTTCAAGTTAGTGTTTTTATTTCCTTTGGATATATTCCTAGAAGTGGAATTGCTGGATCGTATGGTAGTTCTATTTTTAATTTTTTGAGGATCCTCCCTACTGTTTTCCACAGTGGCTGCACGAATTTATATTTCCACCAACAACACACAAGGGTTCCCTTTTCTCCACGTCTATACCAGCATTTGCTTTCTCTTGTCTTTTTGATGATGGCTACTCTACGAGGCATGAGGTGATATCTCATTGTGGTTTTAAACTTTAGGAATTTTTTAAAACAGATTTTGTCATAAGACAACTCTCAAAGGAAGAATATTTGGTGGAAATTTGAAATATTTTCTGCCCTTATGAGTAAATCTGGAATCAATGTGAGGGTCCAAAGTAGGTATACAAGTATGAGTCAAAGATGGTGTTTGCAGCATTACTAAGAGACTAGAATTAATCTTATGTCATGGAATTTTGTGTGTGTGTTTCCCCTATTCCTTTGAAAGTTCTTTGAGAGCAATGACTGTACCTTAGGCCTCTTTATTTTCTTCCCAGCTTGCATTATCTTGCTTTGAACATAGAAAATACTAAATGAACACTCAAAAAAGGACGCCTGGGTGGCTCAGTGGGTTAAGCGTCCAACTTCAGCTCAGGTCATGATCTCACGGTTCCTAGATTCAAGCTATATGCTGAAAACTCAGAACTTGGAGCCTGCTTCAGATTCTGTGTCTCCCTCTCTTTGTGCCCCTCCCCTGCTCATGCTCTGTCTCTCTCTCTCTCTGTCTAAACATAACATTTTAAATGAATACTCAAATGAGTTAAATGAACATTAAACATTTGATGAACTTGAGATCTGAAATTTTTACAATAAACTCTAACTTAATTTTTTATCAGAGTCTAATTCTTACCCATATTCTTTTTAACTTCTGTCACTCTAGTTAGGTTGTTAGATCAGGCTTTGAGTTAATTTGCAAAATTAGGGTTTATCATGTCACTTTAGAAAAAGACTAATAAAACACTGGGATTGTGGACAAGACATGCTCAAGAAAATATTTTGATGAAGAGCTTTTTCTTTAAATAATCACTGTAAAATAATGGTTTGGATGCACATATGGAATCATTTGTGTAAGGTAAACTGCTTCTAATTCTTTTGTGTTTTTTTGAACACTAAATATTGGACATGAAATAGAAATAAATTATAAAATTCAAAACACATAGTGTCTTTGGTTCTTTTAAAATCATGATTTCTTTCTTTCTTTCTTTCTTTCTTTCTTTCTTTCGGTCTACTGTAGCACTTGAAAAATCATATACACTTTAATCCCAGGAATAGTAGTATTGCCAAAGCAAAACATCTTCTATTTACATATAAATATCCTCATTCAGCATGACTGAATACCTTTCTCATTTATAATGATGTGGCAACAACTACAACAATCAAATTCCAAGACATAGATACTAGATTAAAGTGACTGAGCATATCCTAGGATCAAAAAACAATCTTTCAAAAATTCAGCCTGGTCCCAATGTATAATCCTTCTTAAAGCTATTTTGAATTACGGCCAGATTCCTGGCTATGATTTTGCAATCTCAACCAAATAATTCATAAGACCTTTGGAGGAGAATATTGGAACTTCCTGTCTCATCCAGTGACACAGAGGGAGTGTTGATCTATTTTCACTATACCATCTATCTTTTGCTGAGAGACCAATGGTTTGAATTTATAAAGTGACCTATAGAAGTCAATGAACATTGTGGTTTCACATTAACCACAATATTGTCATTTCAGATGGAATGCACAAGTTCATCACAGTCCATTTTAACTCTTTTATGTCCTCAAAGCTGCAGGAAGCCAGCTTATGTGGGCAGTTAAACGGCTATTGACTTTGACTAACATACTTTTTGTCATACTCTGATCATTGAAGCTGAAATATCTTGAAAAAACAAATCAGGACATTTAAAAAACTGAGCACAATTTATTCTGCAATTGTTCATTTTTAAATTTAAAATAATAAATTGATTAACTTATTATTTAATCTTTGACTAAATATCACTTAAATGTCAATCTCACTATCAGTTTAGCACAATAAGTCATTTTCCTCCTCTCAAATGTATTCTTATATCTTCCATTTTTGTCCCTTTATCTCCCCATTGATGAAGAAGCATGAGTCCACAAAATTGTTAAAGATCTAAAAGCATCTCAAATCATATGACCAAGAGGGAATAATGGTAGAGCTGATTTTCATGAAGTTTACAATACTTCAGCTAATGCAGTCAGTGAATTATTTATTTTTAGGAAGCATTCTGTAAATCTTTGACTTCTACATGTGATGATTTCTGTAGAAGGAAAGATAAATAACATGATTGGGGTATAGAATTTCCTGACTGGGAAAGGAACTATTTTGCATGTTTGAATCAAGTTCATTTCTGCAGAGTATTAGAAAAATTAATAAATTGAATAAAACAATCTATCAAGATTGTTCATTTAATATTAAAACTTATAATTATTTGTTTTGTGTTAATATTCAATCACTATTATATTTTAAGAATCTAAAATATATGAGTTTGATTACCGGTTAAGAATCTACCATCTGATCCAGTAGTATAGTTAATAAGAAGGTCCTTGGATACAGGTCTAACCTAGGCATCCTCAACTTCACCAAACAAAATGACCATGGAAATGGTTTTGCTTAAGCGAGGATCTTTGGGGGAGTGAAGGTAGATTTAGTGCCAACAAGTTTACCAAAGAACTGAAGATGGAGGCCTCAGGGTTTTAGGTAACCCAATTCCATTGCCCTGATGTTGTTGAGGAATGCTCGTGAAGAGCGTGGCTGCTGCAGAATTAAGGTCAGCATATGCCATCTCTAACTGAACAGTATGCTGGGGTATAAGCAGAGGCTGTGGCCCTATCCCACCAGCTCTAGCTTGAGCTAAGAGCTGCCTCAGCCTTGCCTTTACAAGTTTCCAGCAACCATTTTAGGCTAACTTGTTCCCCATACCAAATGCCTATCTGGGACCCTTATAAAGCCTATGAGCTGAATGGCAAAGCATCACCATTGGTTAAGTTTTGCCATCTCTGATTCCCTTACCCTGGAGCTGGACAGATGGCAGGAATGGAATTCCTCTTAAGTGGAATTGTGGGTGCATGAAAATGAGGAGCCCATGAAGTAGAGCATGCAGCCATTTATAAAGTTCTCTTTTTGAGTTGTTTGATATGGGGTAAAGGGCAAGGGTAGAATATGGACAAGGTAAATATGCATGGAAGAGGGTGGTTGAAACCATCAGATCATTGGTAACTCATGTTATCTTGTAGTAGATCACACCAACAACCCAAGTCCTGACCTATGTTCTTCTCATATTGGAATGTCTCACTTCCTCTCTTGCTTAGTGGAATCCTATGTATATTTTAAGGCCCTGCTTATTGACACCCTCCTCAAATTGCCTCTTCCTTCTGTCATCCTCTTCTTCCATTGTCTGGGGGTTGCCAGCCCTATTGTCTGGGTTCTTCTTATTATGGTATGTAGAGTTAGTTCATGGTTACTTTCTTTTCTGAATTAAGATATCCTCACAGGGATGTCCGGGTGGCTCAGTCAGTTAAGTGGCTGACTCTTGATTTCAGCTCAGGTCATGATCTCACAAGTTTGTGAGTTTGAGCCCCACATTGGGCTCTGCAGTGACAGCATGGAGCATGCTTCAGAGTGTCTGTCTCTCTTTCTCTGCCCCTCCCCTGCTCACGCTCTTTCTCTCTCTCTCAAAAATAAATGTTAAAAATTTTTGAAAAAAAAAATCCTTGTGGAAGAGACCTTATCTTTACAATCTTAATACATAGCACAGTGAGTGACAATCTACACATGACAAATGTTCTTATAGTGAATTGGTAACTCAAGGTAGCTGTTTAAATGACTTGGAAGAACACAGAAAGGTCTGAATTACAGTAGGTTTTTAGCTAAACAGTTGAATATAAATATGAACTACATAGGCTCTGTTTGTTTAATTTCCCAGGGGAAAGAATTGGCCAATGTCAAAGTCATCAGATTCTGTTGTCAATTCTTAAAGAACCCACTGAATATCAACAGTCATTCAATTAAAAATCTTTCTACCAAGGAAACTGACTCCCTGGGATTTAGAAGCTGTCAGAGAGAGGTCAGAGGAAATCATATTTACAAGAGATTGCAAAATAAAGGAAAACAAATCAGGCATTTCTTCAGAAAAGAGATCTCTTAAAGGACAGCCAAAAAAAAAAAAAAAAAAAAGGAAAGAAAGAAAGAAAAAAAGAAAAGAAAAAGAAAAAGGAAGTTTTCTACTCCTACTCTTTTTACTCTGTACCAGAAATTTCTTAATCAATTCTTTTTAAGAAAATAATAAGTTTATTGAGATATAATTCACATACCATAATATTCACCTATTTAAAGTATACAATTCAATGGATTTTAGTACATTCATAGGGTTGTAACAACCATTACCATAACAGATTTTAGAACATTTTTATTACCTCCAAAAGAAACCCCATATCCTTTATCTATCATCTTGCAAATGTCCTTCCCCCATCCCCTAGGCCAAGTTAGTCACTAATCTACTTTCTGTCTCCGTAGATCTCCCTTTTCTGGACATCTCATATTAGTGGAATCATACAACATGTAGCCTTTGTGACTGACTTTTTTGACTTAGCATAATGTTTTCAAGGTTTACCCATGCTGTAGCTTGTACCAGTGCTTCATCCTTTTTTTTTATGAATGAATAATATTCCATTGAATGGATATATGATATTTTATTTATCTATATCTTACCTGACAAGTAAAGCCAAAATTCTACTCAGCCTTCAAGGTCTACTTTATTTATTTATGCATTCATTTTATGCATAAATATTTGTTCAGTCCGACTGTGTGCCGAGCACTGTACTGTGTGCTGGGAATGCAACAGGAAAAACAACAACAACAAATAGCTATCGGAAGAACTTCTTTATATTTTGGACTAATAAAATTCCGAGAATTTGTTGAAATAAGTGGTTCAAGTAGGATTAGAAAATTTAGGTTCACATCTTATGCCCTTAGTCTGTCAATCTCTTGTTGTGTAACATTGGGTAAGTGATAGAATTTTTCAAATGTTTCCTAATCTGTGAAACAGATATATTTTCTACCTTATGATGCTGTGATGATTCAGTTTACTAATATATATGAAAACATTTTGTAATGTACAACAGGTTAGTAGTTCTTATTCTTTAAAAATTTTTTTTTAATATTTATTTATTTTTGAGAGAGAGAGGCAGGCAGAGCTCGAGCAGCAGAGGGGTGGATAGAGAGGGAGACACAGATTCTGAAGCAGGCTCCAGGCTCTGAGCTGTTAGCACAGAACCTGACATGGGACTCGAACCCACGAACTGTGAGATCATGACCTGAGCTGAAGTCAGATGCTCAACTGACTGAGCCACCCAGGCACCCTAGTTATTGTTCTTTTTACTATTCTAGACCCTCTGAGACAGAGTAGGGTTGTAGTTAAGAGGGCTAGACTCTCTTGGCTGGATCATAGCTCTGCCACTTATTCCTAATATTGTTGTGAAAATAAAACAAGTTAGTGCATGTAAAATTTAGAATAGTACCTTGCACATAATAGGTACTCGATAAATATTAGTTGTTATTATTTATGAGATAGTCTTATATGGTAGAATATTTCTCTTTTAAGTTTCTAGGGATTTTTAACACAAAAAACCCTCTCTGTTTAAAAAATTTACAGTAGGGGTGCCTGGGTCCAACTTTGGCTCAGGTCATGATCTCATGGTTTGTGGGTTCAAGCCCCACATCCGGCTCTGCACTGACAGTGTGGAGTCTGCTGGGGATTCTCTCTCTTTCCTTCTCTCCCTGCCCCTCCCCACTCACACTTTTTCTCTCTCTCAAAAATATATAAACTTTGAAAATTAAAAAAAACTAAAAAATTTACAGTACTTTCCCTCTCTCTACTAACTAGAAACAGATTTCATAAGTAAATATAAACATTTCTAGTAGATAAGCAGGCTCAAAGACTTCCCATGTCACAAAATCAAAGCTGTCCTTCATTGCAGAGCTGGCAATAAATGAGTGAGGATGAAAATTACCTCAATAAGTGCATGAATATCAGATTTGAGATATAAAATATGCTTTATATCTTCTCAAGCTACTTTCTGGATAAACGTGGAGGTCATTGTAAAAATCCCAGGACTGAATATTTAACTCTGACACTTATCAAATATTAACAATGTTCAGGTAAGATCCAAATATCTTCAATATGTGAAAAGCCAATGGCATTTTATTTCCTTTGTTTCTTAGATACCTTGAATACACTATGTATTTAATTGCTCAAGATGACCAGAATTTATATATTAATATTACTAAAACTTATAAGCATTCATGGATGGTTAACTTAATTAGTTAACATTAATCATGATTGGATACCACTGTGGATGTATGAACTTTGCCCCATTTAACAGTTGTGTCCTGAACCCTCTCTCCATTACCTATGTCTTCACAAATATACGACATTCGTTATCATGAGAAAACTCTGCATCTTCAAGGAAAATGTTATTAAAGATAATCCAATAGAACAAACAGATGCTAAATACATGACTTAAAGAACATAGAGGTTTATATTTCTTTCTTATAACAAGAACAGTTGAGGGCAATTTGGCTACGTGAGATCATTTAAAGACCCAGGTGCCTTCCTTCAGCTTGCATAAACATCCCCTAGAGCATCATTGCCATCTGTTTGGTCAAAGTGGGATTGCCCTCTATCCAGTTTCCTGCAAATGGAAAGAGAAAAGAAGACTGGAGAAAACAGGGCCAGTGTCCTAAGGCACAGACGGAGTAGTGGCATTTGTTATTTCTCTTCACACTCTGTGGTTATACCTAACCACAAGGGATGCTGGGAAATGTGGTCTAGCTCAGGAGTCACATGCCCAGAAAAAGAAGGAAAATAGGTTTTGGTAGACCACTAGCGGTTTCTACTAAATATACTATTTTGTTGATTTGCAGAATTATATCTCCAAGATAAATAATTTGTTATTTCAATAAACTTTTTATTTCACTGATTCATAGCAATTTAAATCTGCTTTCATATTCCACTGGACTGCTATTTTATCATGCTACATGCAGTGCAAAACTTTTGCTTGGGAGGAAAGCATTCTCCAATTTGGGCCGAATTTCCTCAAACACAGTCAGATAGTCCAGCAATCTTATGAATGATACGTTTCCCTCAGGGGCCAAAGACAAATACTTTCTATTTGGGGATATCAAAGAAGTTAGAGTAAATGTAAAAGCACTTTGGAAAGTGTAAACCTTGCATAGATTGTTATTATTGTAGTATTATTATCATGTTAAGTGTTAGTGGTCTCTTCTTTATGGGTTATTATGTGTATTGGCTCAGTAAGGAGTTGAACTCCACATAGAGACACTTTGTTCTTTACCTTTGCAGTTCACTTTACTACTCTGTCCTTCAGAGTTCTGCACACTCTGCAAGGAGACCAAAATGTGATGATAAATAGAGCAGACTTGGTCACAGAAATGAATAATATAGTGAAACCCTGTTTTCATGATCATAATCTACATATTTTTGCAATTTGACCTTCTTGTTCTGAACTCATAAAATTTCCTGTATTGTTAATATACTACTTTCCCACAAATTAAGTTTATTTCTTATAATTTGCTCTTACCTTTCTACAAAAAGCTTCATTAAAATTTACCTTTCTTTACTGTTATACTGGCTTTTCTGTCTAAGATTCCCATAATTGTTTAGAAGGTCCTTTGAAGAAGTAACCCTTAATTTTCCTACAATAATTCCATAGACTGGTCTCCCAACAAAAGGAGCTTATTTGTTCTGTGGGCTGTGTGTCTTTTCTGCAGGTAAGAAGAAACCTGTAAACAACTCGCCTCTTAGGAAAAGAAAAAAATAACTCCTTTTTTTTAAAATAACCAATTTATTTTTTCCTGTAATATGCTCTGTTATCATTGTTGAATGGTATGATTGTTGTCAAACAGTAATGACTTCTTATAATCACCTATGATTTGCATTTCTGTACTCTTTATGTGGAATTTTCTCCAAAAACAAATGGGAAAGGAGCTTTACAGCAATCACCATTCCTTAAGAGTGCCCAAGAATATGATAGTATTAGATGAGTGAATTATTTACTTTTTATTAATTAGGTAATCCCTGCATATTAGAAGCCATGAAGCATGAAGAAACCCTTGCCTTCAAAAAGCTCACATTCTAATCTTAGAAAAACTGGACCACACTGAACAGAAAAAGTTAGTTTTGTCCCTCATAGAAAAACAGATTGCTTTTAGAAAGTATCTATTCTGACTCACCAAAACATGAGTTTAGATCTTACTTGGGTTAATTTTATACACCGTTCCTATTGTTTTAAGAATGTTTGTCCTCTACAAATGTCTCTTCTTTCAAAAGTAAGCCCATTTGGGGATTATGGTAATCTTTGTTCCTGATTAAAATTTCTCTGTCCTGTTGCTTTGTATTTTACCTTTCACAGTAGCTTAACCCACAGTTCTATGGTTTTGTGATTAACTCTGAATATGGAACCTTAGTGTCGGTTTCATATAAGCCTCATCTGAACATAAAGCACATCTCATTGTTTCATTTAAAATTTCTGCAGTAGCATTGATTTACCTCACTCTAGTTTTGTTCACTAAGCAAAGAATTTTCTTTTGAGTCCCTCCCCCCACCCCTTTCTTTCTTAATTGGTCTGATCTGGTGGGTGATTTTGTGGATTTTTTTTTTTTTTTTTTTTTTTTTTTTTGGTTCAAAGCACTGATCTGTGATTCATAAAACTGATTTTCTTTTTTTTCCTTACAATTAAAATAAGCAGTGACATTTAGCCATCTACAAACCCTGGCTCTACTGTCCTTAGTGTTAAGATAACTGATTAGTTCCGCAGCCCTGCTGAACACCTCCCAGCATTCACCTATAATGGGCCATAAACTTGAAAGCCTCCTAGGCCTCTTTCCCGGTTTCTGGGTGAGGCTTGCAGGGTGGAGGAGGGGCACCAAACCCGGCAGAGAATGAGTGAGAAACACTGACAGAATCGCAGGGGGAATGGAAAAAAAAGAACTTAAGAGGATTATAACAAGAAAGGAAGCATTTGGAGTCCTGGGAGGTGATGCCAGTCAGGATCTCTGAATGGCTAAGAAAAGAGAAAATTTTCCTGTTCAATGTAGGGCCTTGGGCAGGGAATTTCTTTTTTCCCACTCATACCTCCTTCCATCTTTCTTCCTGAGAACTGATGATCCTGTATGTCAGGAGAGAAGGGACCAGGCCAACTTTTCCAAAGAAGGAAACTTCTTGAAAAGATGGCTTTGACTTTACATTTTCATTGGGTAGCAAGGGGCAATCAGGAGAGGCATGAGTTTTAGCCAGACAGGCTGATGACGTCTGAAAAAGGCAAGCTAACATGACTCTGAGTGGAATGTAGAAAATTGCTATTCAACTGTGGCCATTCAATTTAGGGCGTTCTAAGAAGGGCTTTTCCACAAAAAGCCTTGAACTTTCTGAAGGAAGGTCAGGCAACATGGATCATTTAAATAAAGATTTTAATCTTGAAGTGTGCTTTGACCTTATTAGATTATAGATCTTTGGTCATGAACATGTAAAAATATTCAGCGCTAGAGAATCCTGTAGTTTTGAATTTTAAAAAATATTAATAGACCTGGTACTAATCACATAATTTTCAATCATGGGCCTATTTCTAGTGCTTATAATCTAGATAACAGATTGTCAAAAATACTCAAAATTCTAATTATGTATAATTGCTGATTGTAGAGGTGAGAACTCTATTCCTTTTTTAAACAACATAAGAAATTTACTTAGAATTGGCTTAAGAACACTTTAATGGAAGCCAATTCATAACTACTTGTGGTATGTTAGTGTCCTACAAAATAATTTTGAGGGACTGAAACGGCAGCCAAGAGGTAACTGTTAAACACAGTCCTTTCAATAACTGTGGCTGAGAGCACTTCCACTGGTAGCCAACAACTGAAAGACTCTACAGAAAAAAAAAATCTTTATTTGGGATCATTATCACCAACAGACACATATGTCTTTGTATATGACTGTCTTTCCTATATTTTCTGTTAATTAAGACTATTTTTTACAGTAATATTTTAGGTTAACAGCAAAACTACAAGGAAGGTACAGGGATTTCCTATATAACCCGGGTAGAGACTCCCCCCACCCCCTGTCAACATCCCCCACCAATGTCATGTCTGTTACAACTGATGAACCTACATTAACACATTGTAATCACTCAAAGTACATGGTTTACATTATGATTCACCTTTGGTGTTGTACAATCTATGGGTTTGGATAAATGTATAATGACATGTATCCATCATTATGACATCATATGGAGTATTTTCACTGCCCCCAAATCCTTTGTTCTCCACCTATTCATCCCTCCCCTCCCCATTCAATGGCTGGCAGCCACTGAACTGTTTACTGTTTCCATAGTATCGTCTTTTTAAGAATGTCTTATAGTTGGAATCATAAAGTATGTAGCATTTTCAGATTGACTTCTTCCACTTAGTAATGTAAATTTGAAGTTCCTCCATGTCTTCATGACTTGATAACTCATTTCTTTTAAGCACTGAATACTAGTCCATTGTCTGGATATACCACTGTTTACTCATTCACTTTCTGAAGGACATCCTGATTGCTTCCAAATTTTGGCAATTATCATTAAAGCTGCCATAAATATTCGTGTGCAGGTTTTTGTGTGGACATAACTTTCAATTCCTTTGGGTAAATACCAAGAAGCACAACTGCTAGATTGTACATTAAGAGTATGGCTTCATAGTATACCAAACTGTCTGCTATTTTGCATCCCCACCAGCAACGTTTGCTATTCCACGTGCATTGTTGAACATTCATTCTGTTGTTCCACATACATTCTCTTGTTCCATATCCTTGCCAGCATTTGGTGTTGTCAGTTTTCTGGATTTGGGCCATTTTAGTACAAGTGTAGTAGTATCTCATTGCTGTTTTAATTTGCATTTCCGTGATGACTTATGATGTGGAACATTTTTTCATAAACTCATTTGCCATCTGTGTATCTTATTTGGTCAGGTGTCTGTTAAGGTCTTTCACCTACTTTTAAAATAGGATTATTTTGGGGCACCTGTGTGGGTTAGTTGGTTAAGCCTCTGACTTCGGTTCAGGTCATGATCTCACAGTTTATGGGTTCAAGCCCCTCACTGGGCTCTGTGCTGACAGCTGGGAGCCTGGGACCTACTTTGGATTCTGTGTCTCCCTCTTTCTCTGCCCCTCCCTTGCTCATGCTGTCTCTCTCTCAAAAATAAATAAACATTAAAAAAATTTTTTTAAATAGGATTATTTTATTTTCTTATTGTGGAGTTTTAAGAGTTCCATGTAGATTTTGGATTATAGTCCCCCATCAACTGTCTTTTTGCAAATACCCTCTCCCACTCTGCAGCTGCCTTCTTATTCTCTTGACGTTGTCTTCCATGAAGGAGGAGTTTTTGTTCTAATGAAGTCAGTTTATCAATTACTTCTTTCATGGATTGTGCCTTTGGTGTTGTACCTAAAAAGTCATCACCATACCTGAGGTCATCTGGTTTTTCTCCCGTGTCATCTTTCGGGAGTTTGATACTTTTGCATCTGCTTATAGCATAGGAGTTTGTAGTCTTAGGTCTGTGATCCAGTGTGAGGTCATTTTTGTGAGGGGTATAAAGAATGTGTCAAGATTCATTTTTTTGCATGAGGATATATACATAACCATATGTAACTGAGTACACTGTTGATGTTAGTATTGTGAACAAACTTATCAGTTAGATCAATTAAGATTAAGAAAAATAGGGGCGCTGGCTGGCTTAGTCACTGGAACATATGACTTTTGATCTTGGGGTTGTGAGTTTAAGCCCCAAGAGGGGTGTAGATATTTCTTTAAAAAAATAAAATCTTGGGGTGCCTGGGTGGCTCAATCGGTTAAGCGGCCGACTTTGGCTCAGGTCATGATTTCGCGGTCCGTGAGTTCGAGCCCCACGTCGGGCTCTGTGCTGACAGCTCAGAGCCTGGAGCCTGTTTCAGATTCTGTGTCTCCCTCTCTCTGACCCTCCCCCGTTCATGCTCTGTCTCTCTCTGTCTCAAAAATAAATAAACGTTAAAAAAAAATTAAAAAAAAATAAAAAATAAAAAAAAAATTTTTTTTAAAGTTTTATTTATTTACTTTGAGAGAAAGCATGAGAAGGGGAGGGGCAGAGAGAGAGGGAATCCCAAGTAGCACGGAGCCAGACACGGGGCTCAAACTCACAAACTGTGAGATCACGACCTGAGCCGAAGTCAAGAGTCAGTGCCCCTAAAAAAAAAAATCTTTAAAAAAAATCATAAGAAAAATATACGTTCTTATTTTACCTTTGCTTATTCTTTCTTTGATGCTATCTCTTTCTTTATGTAGATCCCAGTTTGTGACTTGTATTTTTTTCCTTGTCTCTAAAGAACTTCTTTTACTATTTTTTGCAAGGCAGGTCTACTGGTAACAAATTCTTTCCATTTTTGTTTGTCTGAGAAAGTATTGCTCCTTCATTTTTGCAGGATAATTGAAAGGAACAGAGTTCTGGGTTAGTGGTTTTTTTCTATTAACACTTGAAGTATTTCATTCCATTCTCTTCTTGCTTACATGATTTTTTAGAAGTCGGATGCAATGCTTATCTTTGTTCCCTTATAGGTAAGGTTCTGGCTTCTTTCAGGACTTTTTATCTTTGGTTTTCTGTGGTTTGAAAATGGTATGACTAAGTGTGGTTTGGGGGCCATTTATTCCGACATTCCTGGATCTGTGTGGTATGGTGTTTGACTTTAATTTGGGAAATTCTCAGTTGTTACTATCCCAAATGTTTCTTCTGTTCCTTTCTTCTTCTGGCATTCCCATTTCACATATGTTATACGTTTTCCAGTCATGCCATGGCCCTTGGATACTCTGTTCCGTTTTCTGTTTGCAGTCTTTTCTTTGTTCTCTGCTTCAGTTTTTGAGAATTCCATTACTATAGCCTCAAGCTCAGAGATTCATTCCTCAGCCGTGTCTTGTCTGCTAATAAGCCTATCAAGGGCGTTCATTTCGGTTACAGTGTTTTTATCTTTAGCAAGATATTTTATTTGTTAGGATTTCCCTCTCTAGGCTTAAACTGCTAGTTTGTTCTTGCATGCTGTCTTCCTTATCCATTAGAGGCTTTAGCATATTCATCACGGTTGTTTGATAAATCTAGCCAGCATCATTGCCAGGTCTGGTTCAGATGCTTGCTCTGTCTCTTTAAAACTGTGTTGTTTTGCCTTTTGGTATGACTTATCATGTTTTTCTTGATAGCCTGACATGATTTACCAGGTAAACGAGCTGTTATAAATAGGTATTTAGTAATGTGGTGGTGGGGTATTGGAGAAGGGAAGGATTCTCTATTCCTATTATTAAGTCTCAGTCTTTCAGTGAGCCTATGCCTCGGGACTGTGAACTCTACAAGAGTTTCTCAGGTTTTTTTCTCTCCCCTTAGGTGGAACAGGATAGCTAGAGTGGGCTGGAGCTGGGTATTTCCCCCAGGTCAGTTAGGCTTTGATAATACTCCAGCAGATTAGGCTCTGGTTAACTAGCTCCCCCTGAGCTCAGGCCTTGTTTAGAACGGAGTGCTCTGGTGTGTTTCCGAACTGTTCCTTTCCCCGTTCCTCTGCATGAAGGGATTTTTCTCCGGTATTTATGGTGGGAATCTGGTGGAGCTTCTGGAGGTAAGTCTTAGAACAGTGTGGGACCTTACTTATGAGTAGGTCCCCCTGATGTTTTTCATTCTCGGACCTGTCTAAGCTGAGCTTCCAGCAATTTGTCAATGACAATTCCGATTTTGCTCCCCCAGCACTGGTTCCCACCTTGATTGCTGTTTATGTGTCTCTGCTCCCAGGAAGGTGGGACTCGTCGTCTGTCCCAGTCTTGGGGGCAGCATTTTGCCCTGGGTCCTCCCTTCTCTTAGGGATCCAAGAAGAGTTGTTGAATGTTCAGTCTGTTCAGCTTTTTACTTGTTGTTAGGATCAAATGGCAACTTTCACTTGGAAGTTACTCGCAAAACCAGAGCTCTCCTAGAGTTTTTTAGCCCATTAGAGAAGTATGTATTTGTAAAACTGCCCACCGGGTGTGAAAGTCCTGTGACTACATTAAGCAGTGATGGGAGACAAGGAGAACCTATTTCTTCCTTCTGCTTCTGTGCAGTCCCCAGGAAGTCTGGTCAAAAACAAACAAACAAATGAACAAAAAACCTACCTGAGAAGTCGAGACGTAGTGCATCAGGTGATTCTGTGTGTCCCCGTGTCTCCCAGGAATGAATACCTCGAGAGGGGATTAACAGGGCAATTTGATGCTAGCATATCAGCTGTGCACAGCTGTGAAGTCTCATACCCTCTAATCATAATGAGAGAAGTTCCCAGCCAAAACTAAGTCTTAAGGTAAAATTTCTTAACAGCGTTCAGAGTATATTCTTATGGAGTCCTGGCTCTTGATAAATTTGGTTAGGCTGGTGGCAGAATTTCAGGCAGAGTCCTCGTACTTAACGAATGGGACAGGCTTCAGTGGATGGACACAGAGGAAAACAGCTTGGCAAAGCTTCTTGAGCAGTCATCTAGCAAACCTGTGTTGGCTCATCCTTAGGGGTCTGCAATGTCCTTTTATACTGATTAGCTTAAAGGTAATACGGTTTGATGGTGTTGGTTCCCATGGGCTCTTGCCTGCAAATTCATCAGTTTGGTTGCAGTAACTGTCAGAAGCAACAGGACATCATCATCACTGAATTGCACTTAATCAGCATCTAGGCTGAAAGTTGCAGCTAAGGTTTGAGATGGAGCAGGGAGCACGTCCTATAGTGAGATCTGGCACCAGACTCTTACATGTCTCCTTTCATCTTGTATGATTTCCTGGCTCTCTCGGCTCCAGCCTTGCCACCTTATGTTTCTTAAACTGGCCAGCATTATGCCTGCTGCAGCTATTTTGCACCAGCTGTTTGCATTTCTCCCATATTCTCTCTGTGCATCGCTCACGCCATCCCAGCAGTAAGTCTCAACACTAATGCCACCTTTCCAGGGAAGTCTTCTGCACCTAGCATGGCTGTCCTCCTCTCTCTCACCCTCAGTTATGATCAAAATACTGTTTTATTTTCTTCATGGCATTTATCACTCTTTGCAGATTATTATCTTTTTTTTCCTTGATGGCATTTCCTACTAGGATGTAAGTTCCATGAAAGTTGGACTTGCTACTTACTTAACATTGTATCCCTAGCACCCAAAACTCTAACTGGCACTTAGTAGGAACCTGCTAAATATGTGTTTAATGAGTGAATAAAAAGAATCCCCATCCAGAGTAACCCCCACGAACCCCAGGTCAATGTCCCATCCTTACTTTTCTCAGCTGTCATATTGGATCTTACATGCTTAAGACATTCATTTTACAGACCAATATGAATGTCAATGAGTATAATGTAAAGAATTCAAGATTCCCCTTCACGTGGAGCAGTGGTCACCAGCCCAGCCCCAGGTCCTGCAGACCCCACTCCTGATAAGGAGAGAGAGTCTTGTAGGCTGCTCTGAGATCTGGACCGCTGTATCTCCAAATTATCTTGAGACTTAGGAGTGGTCCCAGGTCACAGTTATGCCCTCCTTCATTGGTTGCAGTTTCCAGGAGTGCTGCTGCTGGTTTTCTAACCTCCCTCCATCTCTGCAGTATGGGATCTAGCACGATCCTTGGTGAGGATCTGGTTCCACATGGACAAAATGCCTAATGACAACCATCTGCCATGCACTGGCTCTCTCTCTTTTCTACTAAGTCCTGCCCACCTCCTCTCAAGTTAATTACTGCTTGGCAGTTCAGAAAGTGCCTGTAGGCTGGGGAAAGCAATATCTTTACTCAACCCTCATCAGAATTGCTTGCCTTTGGAGAGAAGAAAAACAGTAGATAATGAATAGTTTCAGTACAGCTTGAACTTCTTGCTTTGCTTTTGGAATAAACAGTTCTTGTATTGCATATACTTTATTTTATTTTTTAAAATTTTTATACATTTATTTATTTTTGATAGATAGAGAGAGACAGAGCACAGTGGGGGAGAGGCAGAGAGAGAAGGAGACAAAGAATCTGAAGCAAGGTCCAGGCTCTGAGCTGTCAGCACAGAGCCCAATGCGGGGCTCGAACTCATGAACCATGAGATCATGACCTGAGCCAAAGTCGGATGCTTAACCGACTGAGCCACCCAGGTGCCCCTTATTTTATTTTAAAATTTATTTATTTATTTTGAGAGAGACAGTACGAATCAGGGAGCAGCAGAGAGAGAAGGAGAGAGAGAATCCCAAGAAATATCTGCACTGTCAGCACAGAGCTTGATGTGGGGCTTGAACTCACAAACCATGAGATCATGACCTGAACCGAAATCAAGAGTCAGAAGCTTATTTGACTGAGCCACTTGGGTGCCCTACATATACTTTATTTTAAATGCACTGAATACATGCAGCAATGATCTGATCAGAAAAATCTAAAAAATTGATACTGGAATTTCTCATTTCTCTCTTTCTCTTGCTTATTTTTTATGCTTGCACCTTAAGAATCTAAATGTAGGGAACGCTGGGTAGTTCAGTTGGGTAAGTGTCCCACTTTTGATTTCAGCTCAGGTCATGATCTCACAGTTCATGGGATCCAGACCTGATCGTAGTCTGTGGTGACAGTGCAGAGCCTGTTTGGGATTCTCTCTCTCCTTCTCTCAAAATAAATAAACATAAAAAAAAAAAAGAATACAAACATAGGAATTCTGATGCCTTTCCTAAAATCCAACTTGAGTTGATACCATGCCCTTTATGAACTACTGCCATGCGTCTGGGGCAGCAGGGAGGAAGGAAGAGAGAGAAGTTCAGGTATTCTAGCTCCATCCCTGCTAGGTTGCCAGGAAAGCTATAGCTCCTTCCACGAGGACTCCACAGCTATGGCCACTCCCTTTGGGTCATAATATCTGTTCTCCCCTCTAGCCCCATCAGGGGTGGTAAGGGTGCCCCAATGTTGCCACCCTCTGGAGTTCTTCACCCTTGTTTTTTCTCTTCCTACAACTTTGTAAATGACTCTTTATTAAGCTTCTCTAATTATCTGTTCAAGTGGGTCATTCGTTTCTGCTGAGACCCTAGGTACATGGGATATGAATTAGGATAAAATATTAATACGTTGTGGTGGTGGTGGTGGGTGCTGGTTGGCTCAGTTGGTAGAGCATGTGACTCTTGATCTCAGGGTTCTGAGTTTGAGCCCCACGTTGAGTGTAGAGATTACTTAAAAATTAAAAAAAAACCATCTTGGGGCGCCTGGGTGGCTCAGTAAGTTGAGCATACAACTTTGGCTTAGGTCATGATCTTGTAGTTCATGAGTTCCAGCCCTGCATCGGGCTCTGTGCTGACAGCTTAGAGCCTGAGCCTGCCTGCTTCAGATTCTGTGTCTCCGTCTATCTCTCTGTCCCTCCCCTTCTCATGCTCTGTCTCTCTCTCAAAAATAAATATACATTTAAAAAAAATTAAAAAATAAAAATGAATGCATTTTTTAAAATCTTAAAAAAAAAAGTATTAGTACAGGGACACCTGGGTGGCTCAGCTGTTTAAAGCGTCTGACTTCAGCTCAGGTCATGATCTCATGATTCATGGGTTCAAGCATCAGTTCAGCTTTTGCACTGACAGAGCAGAACCTGCTTGGGATTGTCATTCTCTCTGTCCCTCTCTGACTTGTGCTTTCTCTCTCAAAATAAATAAATAAAAGTATTAGTGCACTGGGTATATGTGTACACATTAGAAGAAAACAAAGGAGAAAATCCCCAGGATTAAGGCTAGATGAAATGTTTTAGACATGATGCTAAAAGCATGGAATACTACTCTGCAACAAAAAGAAATCAGCTACTGGAGTATATGTATAACTTGAGTGGACCTTAAGACAATTATGCTGAATGAGAAAAATGAGATAAACAAAATTATGCTGAATGAGATAAGCAAAAGGTTATATATTAAATTAATCTAGTTTTATAATATCCTCAAAGTACCAAAAATTACAGAGATGAAGAAGAGATGAGTGGTTGCTAGGGAACCACTTTTTGCAACTTCCTATAGTTGCAAAGTCCTATAGTTCTATATTTATTTAAAAAATGAAAAGTAAAAAGAAAATTCAGTCCCCAATGGGGATGATTAACTTAGGAAATATGCTATTTTGATCTTTGGGTTGGGGCAGCGGAGGAGATGGGGGTAACTCCAAAAAACGCTTTGCTGTTAGCTGTATGGCAGTGTTAAGCTGTGTCAATAATTGTTAAATGGGCGAAAGGACTAAAATTAAGATCCCAGTATGCTCAGTGGGAAGATTTTATTTCTAATGGCTTGACTTAAAACTTGAACAATGAGTTTTCCTACATTATCTCTTTGTGGAAGCATTTTACAAGAAAGAATATAAAATGTACGGAAGTTTTTCTCACTATACAAACCTAACACTTCTACTTTTAAATGCTAATAATTTGCACTTTCAGAATAATCAGACTTGTACAGAGACCTCACCTATCTTCAAGGAGCCCAGGACGCACTTACAGAGACTTTCTAAAGGGATGTCAACATTCTCAACATGTGAATGTTCAACACTCCTCTGCACAGTGAAACCAGAGTTCTCTAGACAATGATCTCAAAAAAAATTCCCCCAAAAGTGTCCCCAGAGCTTGGGGTGCTTGTTTCATCTATACTTCCACATTCATGGGTGCTTCTGCTGTGCTTGATACCAATGTGCTTTCAAAGAACATTAAATATTTCCCTTGCAATCTTTTCTTTGCCTTCTACAGACACATAAATTCCTCTTTTTACATACCCATGTTTTGATCCATCCTAGTTATAGATAACACATTTTCTGAATGAATAAACAGAATCTAAAACTTAATAAAGAGTTGTTATATTTTCATTGTATAGATTTAAGAGATTTATGACATAGTGAAAGAATAGCTGGATATAGATAGAGGCATGTTTATTATCTCTGTGACTTTAGGTAAGTTACAAACTCAGTGAGTCTTGGCTTTCTTACTAGTTACACTATGTCACAGATTTGTTGGAAAATCTTAACTGTTGAGATGATTTGAAATGTAAGGTACTTTATATTAGGGCCAGAGTTAGTGGGCTAAGTCAAAGATTGAAGTTAGTGGTATTGGCAGAGATTGAATTTAGATCTTCCCAAATGTGGTTCATTTCTTTATCCTGTAGATTTGGTTCATGTTCAATGTTGTTGCTCATCTTTGAACTTTTTCCAAGGCTGGTTTGAGAACAGCAAGTACAGTTTTCTGCTACATGACACAAAGAGTTCTGGAGCGAGATTATATCTGTCACAGATGAAAATACTCTATTTATGTGTCATAGTAATCTATTCATTGGTTTATGGACCCAAAATTCTCCAGGGGGACTCACAAATCCCCATAATGTTTCTAGGTGCCAGATTTTTCATTTGGAGCTCTGATTTAGTTGACAGATGTGTAAAAGTCACATGTAGCCAAATGACTCTTCAGTCAGTACAAAGCTGATAGTGCTGAAGACTGGTTATTTCAGCTAAGATTCACTGGAAAGTCTACCCAGACTACGCTTTTCAAATCTTATACTAGAGTTTAATGTTTTTTTATGGTAATGCCAATGCTTGCTCCCCAAAGCATATCTTTATAATACCCTGCCATTTTTACTGTTTATTTATTTATTTTGAGAGAGAGAAAGAGACAGAGAGAGGGAGGGGCAGAGAGAGAATCCCAAGCAGGCTCAGCACTTGTCTGCACAGGGCCAGACGTGGTGCTGGATCCCATGAACTGAACCGTGAGATCATGACCTGAGTTGAAATCAAGAATCAGACGCCTAACCGAGCCACCCAAGCCCTTTTCTAATAAAACACTAACTTGCAGAGAAAACTTTGTTTGAGGAAGTTAAAAAAGATCAATAACTGCATTCAGTTCCTCACATGTGAGTGAAAGTGTGTTTTGGAGATTCATACCCAAATAAGACCGGGAGAAAGTTTCTATTTAGAATAATGAATTATAGTGGCACCTGGCTGGCTCAGTCAGTTGGGCGTCCAACTTCAACTCAGGTCATGTCTCACAGTTCGTGAGTTCGAGCCCCGCATGGGGCTCTGTGGTGACAGCTTGGAGCCTGGAGGCTGCTTCAGATTCTGTGTCTCCCTCTCTCTCTGCCCCTCCCCCCACTAATGCGCACTCGTTCTCTCTCTCTCAAAAATAAACATTAAAAAAAGAATAATATGTTATAAAATCTTCAAACATAAGAATTAGCTAGGTATTAAATATTGAGTCCCCAACTGTGTCCTGTTGAGTTGAGTCCCCAACTAATAAAGATCAATAGAGGAAAATTGATTAACCCAAGGTCTTACAGACAGTAATGAGGGCAGCCACTGCCAACTTTGCCAATACATATGGCTGGTTTGGCTTAGGTAAAACCATGGCATTGAAATAGTTGGTATTTTCTTTCATTAATAAACATTTTTTTACCCAAATCGTGTATTTATTTATAATTGTTTTTGCAAGGATAAAACCGATGTTTTAGGAAAGAATGGTTAGAAAAGTAATTATTGTGATATAATTTAGCATCATGAGAAATTCCTTTTCTAGAATATTCTATTGTGTGTGTACATATATTTTGATCTAGGGTTGTTGCTCTCACCAGTAACAGCTAGTTTGAGGCAAAAGCTAGGTAACAACCTATTATGAATACAGAAAACTTCTCTTAGGTTAAATTCAGCAGTCTTTGCTGGATTTATCACTTTATAAGAGCTCAAATTTTAAATGTAAGATCTGTGTAAATGCTTATGTCCAATGGTGACTAACAGTTCTTCCTACCTCTACACATGAATGCTGCTCCTTCCTTCAAGAGGTAGAATATTATTTCCCTTCCCCTTGAATCTGAGCAGTCCATGTGACCAGTAGAAAGCAGAAGAGTCTCTGAGTTCTATGATTAGGTTTTAAGAGACCCATCAGTTTTTGCTTCTATGATCTTGGAAACCAGCTGCCATGGCAAGAAACTCAGGTTAGCCTATGACTAGTGAGGGACCATGGGAGAAAGATGTTCCACATGAAGGAGGACTAGGATGCCCCATCTATGATCAGCACCACATCCCCAAACAGCACGAGACTTTGGTGGATAATTCAGACCAATGGAGCTCCCAGCTGAAGGCAACAGTATAAGCTGAACCTGCCAGATACCATGTGGGACACAAATCAGCCAATCCACAGAATTTTAAGGCAAAAATCATCATTTTAAGCCACTCTGTTTTGGGATGGTTAGTTATCAACAATAAATAACATACTTGTTATTAATTGCTAACAACTTGGCATCTTCCATAGAGTTTCAGACTCAAATGGTTTGGATGAGGCCCAGGATCTCTATTTTCACAAGATCCTGGAGTAATTCAAATGTCAGGTAGTATTTTTCAGAACCATTCATTGGGATCATTACTCTGAAGTACGCCCAGGAATGCTCAAGAAATTTATTGTCAAATATGAAGAAAATGTTCAAAGTTTTTTTTTAAGGTTTAAAGTTCATTTGTTTATTTGAGAGACAGAGGGAGGGATAGAGACAGAGTCCCAAGCAGGCTCCACACTGTTAGCACAGAACTTGATGTGGGGCTCGAACTCACAAACGATGAGATCATGACCTGAGCCGAAATGAAGAGTTGTACTCTTAACTGACTGAGCCACCCAAGAGCCCCCACATTTTCAAAAATTAGAAAAAAAATTTTTTTAAATTTACATCCAAATTAGTTAGCATATAGTACAACAATGATTTCAGGAGTAGATTCCTTAATGCCCCTTACCCATT
Organism: Prionailurus bengalensis; assembly: GCF_016509475.1. Classification (NCBI taxonomy): domain Eukaryota; kingdom Metazoa; phylum Chordata; class Mammalia; order Carnivora; family Felidae; genus Prionailurus; species Prionailurus bengalensis. The sequence continues at coordinate 112,735,927 of NC_057348.1, forward strand.
TAGCCCATCTCCCCTCCCATAACCCCTCTAGTAACCCTGTTTGTTCTCCATATTTAAGAGTCTCTTATGTTTTGTCCCCCTCCCTGTTTTTATATTATTTTTGCTTCCCTTCCCTTATGTTCATCTGTTTTGTGTCTTAAAGTCCTCATATGAGTGAAGTCATATGATATTGGTCTTTCTCTGACTGACTAACTTTTCTTCGCATAATACCCTCCAGTTCCATCCATGTAGTGGCAAATGGCAAGATTTCATTCTTTTTGATTGCTGAGTAATACTCCATTATATATATATACCACTTTTTCTTTATCTGTTCATTAATTGATGGACATTTGGGCTCTTTCCATACTTTGGCTATTGTTGATAGTGCTGCTATAAACATTGGAGTGCATGTATCCCTTTGAAACAGCACACCTGTATCCCTTGGATAAATATCTAGTAGTATAATTGCTGGGTCATAGGGTACTTCTATTTTTAATTTTTTGAGGAACCTCCAACTGTTTTCCAGAGTGGCTGCACCAGTTTGCATTCCCACCAGTAGTGCAAAAGAGATTCTCTTTCTCTGCATCCTCGCCAACATCTGTTGTTGCCTGTGTTGTTAATGTTAGCCATTCTGACAGGTGTGGTTTTGATTTGTGGTTTTGATTTGTATTTCCTTGATAATGAGTGATGAGCATTTCTTCATGTGTCGGTTGGCCATCTGGATGTCTTCTTTGGAGAAGTGTCTATTCATGTCTTTTGCCCATTTCTTCACTGAATTATTTGTTTTTTGGGTGTTGACTTTGACAGGTTCTTTCGAGATTTTGGATACTAACCCTTTATCTGGTATGTTGCTCGCAAATATCTTCTCCCATTCTGTCGGTTGCCTTTTAGTTTTGTTGATGGTTTCCTTCGCTGTGCAGAAGGTTTTTATTTTGATGAGGTCCCAGTAGTTCATTTTTGCTTTTGTTTCTTTTGCCTCCAGAGACGTGTTGAGTAAGAAGTTGCTGCGGCCAAGATCAAAGAGGTTTTTGCCTGCTTTCTCCTCGAGGATTTTGATGGCTTCCTGTCTTACATTGTGGTCTTTCATTCATTTTGAGTTTATTTTTGTGTATGCTGTAAGAAAGTGGTCCAGGTCCATTCTTCTGCATGTCGCTCTCCAGTTTTCCCAGCACCACTTGCTGAAGAGACTGTCTTTATTCCATTGGATATTCTTTCCTGCTTTGTTAAAGATAAGTTGGCCATACGTTTGTGGGTCCATTTCTGGGTTCTCTATTCTGTTCCATTCATCTGAGTGTCTATTCTTGTGCCAGTACCATACTGTCTTGATGATTACAGCTTTGTAGTATAGCTTTTAGTCTGGGATTGTGATGGCTCCTGCTTTGATTTTCTTTTTCAAGATTGCTTTGGCTATTTGGGGTCTTTTCTGGTTCCATACAAATTTTAGGATTATTTGTTCTAGCTCTGTGAAGAATGCTGGTGTTATTTTGATAGGGGTTGTATTAAATATGTAGATTGCTTTGGGTAGTACCGACATTTTAACAATATTTGTTCTTCCTATCCAGGAACATGGAATCTTTTCCCATTTTTTTTGTATTTTATTCAATTTCTTTCATAAGCTTTCTATAGTTTTCAGTGTATAGATTTTTCACCTCTTTGGTTAGATTTATTCCTAGGTATTTTATGGTTTTTGGTGCAATTGTAAATGGGATCGATTCCTTGATTTCTCTTTCTGTTGCTTCATTGTTGGCGTATAGGAATGCAACCTATTTCTGTGCATTGATTTTATATCCTGCCACTTTGCTGAACTTATGGATCAGTTCTAGCAGTTTTTTGGTGGAATCTTTTGGGTTTTCCATATACAGTATCACGTCATCTGCGAAGAGTGAAAGTTTGACCTCCTCCTGGCCAGTTGGGATGCCTTTTATTTCTTTGTGTTGTCTGATTGCAGAGGCCAGGACTTCCAATACTATGTTGAATAACAGTGGCGAGAGTGGACATTCCTGTCTTGTTCCTGACCTTAGGGGGAAAGCTCTCAGTTTTTCCCCATTGAGGATGATATTCGTGTTGGGTCGCTCATATATGGCTTTTATGATCTCGAGGTATGCTCCTTCTATCTCTACTTTCTTGAGGGTTTTTATCAAGAAAGGATGCTGTATTTTGTCAAATGTTTTCTCTGCGTCTATTGAGAGGATCATATGGTTCTTGTCCTTTCTTTTATTGATGTGATGAATCACGTTGATTGTTTTATGGATATTGAACCAGCCCTGCATCCCAGGTGTAAATCCCAGTTGGTTGTGGTGAATAATTTTTTTAACGTATTGTTGGAGCCAGTTGGCTAATATCTTATTGAGGATTTTTGCATCCATGTTCATCAGGGAAATTGGTCTATAGTTCTCCTTTTTAGTGTGGTCTCTTTCTGCTTTCGGAATCAAGGTAATGCTGGCTTCATAGAAAGAGGTTGGAAGTTTTCCTTCCATTTCTATTTTTTGGAACAGCTTCGAGAGAGTAGGTGTTAACTCTTCCTTAAATATTTGGTAGAATTCCCCTGGAAAGCCATCTGGCCCTGGACTCTTGTGTTTTGGGAGATTTTTTATTATTAATTTGATTTCTTTACTAGTTATGGGTCTGTTCAAATTTTCTATTTCTTCCTGTTTCAGTGTTGGTAGTGTATATGTTTCTAGGAATTTGCCCATTTATTCCAGACTGCCCATTTTATTGGCATATAATTGCTCATAATATCCTCTTATGATTATTTGTATTTCTGTGGTGTTGGTTTTGATCTCTCCTCTTTCATTCTTGATTTTATTTATTTGGGTCCTTTCCTTTTTCTTTTTGATCACAGTGACTAGCATTTATCAATTTTGTTAATTCTTTCAAAGAACCAGCTTCTGGTTTCATTGGTCTGTTCTACCCAAATTTTCAAATTTTTATTTATATATTTGCTTGGTCTAAGAAATTATAAAGAAATTAAGCTTGACTATTAATTGGGTGGTCATTTTATTCTCAGGGAATGCTATTCTCCAAATAGGGGGACCTTGGAACACAAGAAGATGCTTTGTTTTCTTTCATCTCTTTTGTAGCACTGAGGTTTACATATGTCCCTTCTTTTTTTTTTTAGATGTTTATTTATTTTGAGAAAGAGAGAGTGTGTGTGTGAGTGGGGCAGGGGCAGAGTGTGAGGGAGGGAGAGAGAGAATCCCAAGTAGGTTCCATGCTGTCAGCACAGAGCCTGATGCAGGGCTCCATCCCAGAAACTGACAGATCATGAACTGAGCCGAAATCAAGTCAGTCGCTTAACCAACTGAGCCACAAAGGTGCTACTATATGTGTCCCTTCTAAGCAGATTTATGGATCATAGCGTCTTACCCTAAAAAATAGAATCTTCATGGTATTTAGTAAGATAGGGAGTCACCATGGACATTTCTTATGTCTTACAGAAGTTCAGTGTTTATTTCAAGACAGAACATTTGAAGGAACTGTCAAATTTTAAGATGAATAGTGTATTTTTCTTTTACAAAAATGCATGTTTCCAAATTTCCTGACCTTTCTGTGATAAGTAACTATGAATAGAATGCTACCTAGTAGAAATTCACATAGACAAAGACATTCAGTTACTATGTACCAACAAGATAGAAGCAGTTTTCACAATTAGTGGGAAAATTCCTTTTTTTAAAGAAGTATTTTAAAAACAGATATGGGGAAATATTTTCACTATTACATAGTATTGCTTAAAATGATTTGCCACACTTAAATTTGGAAACAATTGAAAAATTCATTTTAAAATCTTCCAACTTGAGTTTCCATGTGTTTGGATATTTGTGACCAGTTTGCAACTATTGTTGGACATTAGAGAAGGTAGACATTTTTTTAAAAAATTTTTAATTTTTATTTATTTATGAGAGAGATGGAGAGACAGAGTGTGAGCAGAGGAGAGGCAGAGAGAGAGAGAGACACAGAATCTGAAGCCGGCTCCAGGCTTTGAGCTGTCAGCACAGAGCCTGAAGCGGGCCTCAAACTCACAAACCATGAGATCATGACCTGAGCTGAAGTCAGGCACTTAACCAACAGAGTCACTCAGGGGCCCCAAAGGTAGAAATTTACTAGCTAAGTTTCACCAAAAACCTTCATATAATTTTTGGGTGGTATTGAAAAATGAGCATCACAAATTAGTAAGTGCAGCCAAATGACACATTTCTTTCATTTGAGATCTTCATATCTTATGAGAAATCTTTTTCACTTATAAAATACATGTCTCAAAAGAATCTGAACTTAGAAGCAGACTTTGAAATCCTGTTGCAAGGTATTAAACCAAAAGTTATGAAACTATTGAAGCATATTATTATACTATGAATGTAATTAATATTATGTTTTTAGTGAGAATCATATTTTTTAAAAATACTGTTGACCAATAAAATATTTTAAAATATTGTATACTTCAATATCTTATTTTGTAAATTTTGCTATTTTTGTGTTTTAGATGTACATAGTATGACAGTATATAATTTAAAAGTAAATTTATGACTGTTTGCAGTTCATTCTTGAACATTTTTTTAATGTTTGTTTATTTTGAGAGAGAGAGAGAGACCACATACATGGGCAGGAAAGCAGGGGAGGGAGAGAGAGAGAGGAAGAGAGAGAGAAAATCCCAAGCAGGCCTCATGCTGCCAGCACAGAGCCTGATGTGGGGCTCTATACCATGAACTGTGAGATCATGACCTGAGCCAAAATTAAGAGTAAGTTGCTTAACCGACTGAGCCACCCAGGTGCCCCTGAACATCTTTTATTGATGGACTGTGGTACCCAAAAAATAGTTTGGAAAATGACATTCCAAAATATCAAGGATATTCTGTAATATCTCCCTTGCATGTTATTGAATAGGAAATAACATTTATCTTATTGTCCACTGATAAAAAGTCTACAGAGGAGGAATATAATTTTCGGCCTTCATAGATAAGAGAATGGGGTCCTGGCTTAGATTTATCACCTAGAAGATCACTTTCATGTGATACTTTTGGAGTCTATTTTAAAATAACATAGATTTGCATGTATGGCACCTGATGAGAATTCTATTTACTGTACATTGCAAAGGATAACATACTTCTGGAAAGGTCAGATACTTGTATAGTCTAGAATTGATGTTTAGTTCTCTATCTTGAAAATAGACCATGGGACAATGAATACCTGAAAAAACTGAATCTATTTTATTCTACTTTTCTCTACCCCCCACTTTAAAAACATTTTTTTCCATTTTATTCATTTTAGAGAAAGAGACAATGAGCAGGGGAGAGGGGCAGAGGGAGAGGTAGCGGGAATCTTAAGCAGGCTCTATGCTTAGCCCAGTGTGAGGCTGGATCCCACGACCCTGGGATCATGACCTGAGCAGAAACCATGAGTCAGAGGCTCATCAGACTGAGCCACTTATGGGCTCACCCCTACCTTTTTTTTTTTTTTTTTTTTGAGCCTGATGCTGGGGGAGGCATTACTGGCGAGAAGCTAAAGTTCATCCAGCAGAGTTTCCTGGTCATTTTAGCCTTCAGGAAGGGAACCCACTTTTGTTTCTCATTTTTGCTTTCTGGGAAAGCAGACAGGGAGCATTTCGATATAAGCACTTTTCACCCTTGCAGCGTGTGATAAGTGCATCACTTAACAGTGGTACATGCTTGTAGGTAAAAGTGTACTTCGAAAAGTAGAATGAAATCTTGCTGAATTGTGCTGAAGCAATTTAGGCCTTTTATTCCACTTCACTATTGGAGAATTTCACTATAAGCAACTTCACAAAGGGGATACCACAGAAAAACACCCTCTGTGGTAAGTACTCTAGATGGCTTATATGGTCTCAAAATGCAAGCCTGCTTTCTTTTAATTTAGCAGGAATTGTCTCTTAATATTATAAATGGTATAAAATTGAAAACCACCAATGCTAAACTAATATGGTGGAGATACATGTTATCTTCATAGTAGATGATGTAATGCAAATAAAAAGAAATACCTCTAGAAAATATTTCTCACTCACATTTTATGACCTTTGTGTTTTTCTATGATATTTTTAAATAGGTGTTACAGTTCATCCTATATATATTTTAAATTATTTAAATAATTTTTTAATGTTTATTTATTTTTGAGGGAGAGAGGCAGAGACAAGCAGGTGAGGGGGCAGAGAAAGAGGGAGCCACAGAATCCAAAGCAGGCTCCAGGCTCTGAGTTGTAAGCACAGAGCCCGACACGGGGCTCAAACTCACAAACATGAAATCATGTGCTGGGCTGACGTCGGATGCTTAATCGACTGAGCCACTCAGGCACCCCTAAATTAATTTTTAATGTCGTCACCCACATTATCCTATTACCAACTAGATGTGTTAAGTTAGTATTAATTTTTTATACCCTCCACTTATCTCAGGTCTTTTTAGGCCAAGGAGAATAGAACATCCCAGAAACATATGCATTATTTGCTTTGTGGAGGGGCTGATAGGTGAAGATGTAAATTGGAGAAATTTCCTTAAATAAGGAAGGGACAGAGATATTAAAGGGCAGATCAGAGTATGAGGAGAATATGGAAGAAGATTCAGGTGCCAGGAAGAGGGAGGAGAGTCTGAGGGATTTCAAAAAAAGAGAAAAGGGATCAGGGATGGGAGAGAAAGAATTTTAAAGATCTGTGTATCACCTATTATGTATTTCCTCTCTCAGCCACCCCACAAAACCTTGAGTAAAATTCAGTTGTTGATCGGTGCTTTTGCAGGGTTTCTCTTTGTTTATGATTCTGGATGTATGTGTGAGGCTGGCTTTAAAGTGTCAACGGATATGAAAGAATGGAAACCAGAGTTTTTTTTTTTTTTTTTTTTTAATTTTTTTTTTCAACGTTTATTTATTTTTGGGACAGAGAGAGACAGAGCATGAACGGGGGAGGGGCAGAGAGAGAGGGAGACACAGAATCGGAAACAGGCTCCAGGCTCTGAGCCATCAGCCCAGAGCCTGACGCGGGGCTCGAACTCTCCGACCGCGAGATCGTGACCTGGCTGAAGTCGGACGCTTAACCGACTGCGCCACCCAGGCGCCCCCAGAGTTTTGATGAAAGTAAACAGCGGTGTACTAAGGTGGAGTGTGGTTGGGTGGCTCTTTCAGGTAGGAAGGGATATTTATCATGCACATCATTTAGGATTTTCTGTGCACGGTGATAATAAAAGCAGACTAGTTTTTATTAAACTTTATTATGTTGTTAAATTTGCTATGAATGTGCCCCCTGATTGCAGACACCCAGGCAGAATGCTCCTCCCACCCTCTTACCTTGGTCTGTCATTAGAAATAAGCAAACGGGTTTAATTTAAAGTCAGGCAAATGTTGTAGGAATTGCCATCAGAGGCTTATCACTCTTTTTTTTCCAGATGTTGTATGCTAACTTAGAAGACACTGAAGGTACCTAAGTGGCCAATGCACTTCAGAATCCCTGGTCACTTTGGTTCTCATTTGTAGCCATTTGACTGTACTTTCAGACTGAAAGACAATTATCGAAATGGGGAGGATAGGGACTAATATTCCTGCTTTTCTTCTGATAGCTGAAATTCCTTTGTACTATTTCTGATCATGTATAAAGAGATCAGAATAGGTTTTTGGCTTTGTTTTGTTTTAGTTTTTGTCTTTTCTTTCTCATCTCCCTCCTCTTTTTCTTTCTCTCATTTTCTGTCTACCTGTTGTCTCTTGCTGGCTCTCATTCCCATTCCCCAAAATGTGGATTGTCAGAGACCAGGGAATGTGTGAAGGGACGTAGAGCACCCACTGGTAAATATTCTGGTTTCTTCTTCATCGCTGGTCAAACTCAAGTGTAATGAGTTTCAATTCATCAGTTTTGTTCTGTTGGGACAACCAAAACTAAGAGTCGGGAAAAAAGAGAACGTAGGGAGAATGAGTGAACAAAGACAGTACCATGGAAATAATGAGAATAAGGCCGTAGGAGCTACATTAGTCCTTTGTTTCCAGTCCTCTCTCACCCTATCTACACTTGCAGAATATTTATTTTTATTTATTTATTCACTTTTTAAAAGTTTATTTTTGAGATTGCACGAACAGGGGAGGGGCAGAGAGAGGGGAGGACACAGGCCCCACCCTGACAGCAGGGAGCCTGAAGCGGGGCTGGAACTAATAATGAACCTCAAGATCATGACCGGAGCCCAAGTCCGATGCTCAACCAACTGAGCCATCCAGGCGCCCCACTTGCAGAGTATTTAAAATGAGATTAGAATCTTAGTCCCTTGTTTGTTTTGATGTAAGCTTGGATTTCCTCATGCAGGAGCTAACTGTTGAATTGCTACAGTTGGAGTTCTGCTAATAACTAATTGCTCAGCTGCAATAACCATCAGGCAGCAAAAAGAGCCAGGGACAGCACACAGTTTCTTCTCTTGGACTCTTAGGTCACTTGTGCTGTGCTACCACCTTTTCATTCACTCCTGAGGGTTCTGGTCAACGGTAGTGCTCTCTGACTTTTCTGATAGGATCTCACTGAACTCATAGATGGATGGCCTCATGTGGGGGTGGATGGTGGCTTGAAGCCCATGCCTGGGCTGCCCAGATGTGGAACACCCACTTTCCTTCTTAATGCCAAATATCAGCTATGCTATTTTTGATCACACGTAAACATCGAACAACTAGAGCTGGAACAGGGGTCATCAAACTTTTTTGAAGGTCCGGATAATAAATGTTTTTGGTTTTTGCTGGCAAGAGAGTCTCTGTTATAAGTATTCGACTTTGCCACTGAAGGCGAAAAGCAGGTCTGGGTGATATATAAACAAATAGGTGTGGCTGTGTTCCAATAAAATTTATTTATGGACACTGAAATTTGAGTTTCATATAACTTGCATATCTCATAAAATATTCTTTTGATTTTTTTTTCATCCACTTACAAATGTAAAAACCATTCTTAGTTTGTAGGTTGTATAAAAACAGAGGGTGGGCTGGATTTGACCTGAAGTCTCTAATTTGCTGGATGTACTAGAACATTATTCTTTGCTATGCTACAATGCACCACACATTTAGTGGTTTAAAACAACTATTTATGTATTCACTTAGCTTACCATTTTTTTTTAAATTTCTTTTCTTTTAGAGAAAGAGAGCATGAGTGGCAGAGGGACAGAGGGAGAGAGAGAATCTCAAGCAGCCTCTGTGCTCAGCACAGAGCCCAACACAGGGCTTGATCCCATGGCCCTGAGATCATGACTTGAGCTAAAATCAAGAGTTGGCACTCAACTGACTGAGCCACCCAGGCCCCCAGTTTACCATTTGTTGGTTGACAATTTGGGATCGGCTCAACTGGCTGCTTCTATGTTTTTGTTTGTTTTTTTGTTTTTTTTTTTTAGCTTAAGTTTATTTTACTACCACATATGAAGAGCCAGTCATCAGTTTTGTTGTTGCTGTTTTTTTAAAATGTTATTTCTTTTTAAAACTTCAATTCCAGTCCAGTTAACATACAGTGTTATATTTGTTACAGGTGTACAACATAGTGTGTTGATAATTCCATATATCAACTGGGTGGTTATTAACTATTCTGACGCATGTATTTGTGGTCAGCTATTGGTCATCTACTTAGTTCTGCTCGTAGGGATTACTCGCTGTTGGCTGGGGTAATCAATCTTACTGGGCGTCAGCCAGCAGACTAGTCTGTGCTCATTCACCTGGTGGTTATAAGAGCAACAAAAACATGCAAGTTCAAATGTATGAGTACTTTTCAAGGTTCTGCTGATTCCATTTTGCTATTGTCTCAAACAAGTCACATGGCCCAGTCCAGTGTGGGAGAGGACTAAGGTATGGATACAGACAACTGTGAATAATTAGAGTTGGTTACTGCCACAACCTACTGCAGAAGGCCTCTGCTGTCATGATTTATATCTCTCTCACATGTCAAATGTACTCTCTCCCTCCCAAGACCCCCTAAATTTCATCTAGTCACAACATTGGGTTCCAAGTCTAAGATTTCTTGATAGACAATCATGTCTGGAAATGACTTTTTGGATGCAGCTTCTCTTGATTCAGTTGCACTGGAAAGATAAGTTACAACATACAGTGATAAGACAAGAATATGATAAGTGTAGTAGAGAGAACCATTTGAAAGGGAAAGAATGGGGAACACTTAGCAGTCACCTGTCCATATAAATTCTGAAATCTAGCCAGGCATCTGTGGCCAGATTCCCATACTCCAGGGTCATACACCTTGGTTAGGCTGGGAGCATTTGTCCAATGTATTGTTTTCTACAGCTCTCTGGGAATGGTACCCCAGTCCATTGTTCTTGTTTTGGCTTGGCCTTCTGAGGTGTCATCCTGATTTATTAGATAAGGCTTTTGTGTGAAGCCAAATAGCTTCCTCAGCCTCCTTCTTCATTCCTGTAGAAAGTTGGGGGCCCAGAGTCCTCTTTTTGTTTTGAGCCGACATCGTTTCTTTCAATCCAAGATGGTGGTGTTTTTATCGGTATAGTTAAGTCCAACACGTTGAGAGCTTTCTGTGAATCTGATTCTGATCTGGAAACTATATCCACAATTCTAATTGAGACAAGCTTCTTTTTACTTGAGTGTGTCAGGCTGCTGGGGGAAAATACCGTTCAGAATTTTAAATGCCATGTTTTCTTTGAGAAAGTCTATTCTATTTCTTTGAGAGTGTCTATTATGCATGTTCTTAAATTTTTTACAGTTCCTAACAAAGGGACTTACAGCTACACTTTGATTTGATCTTTACCCTGAAGCCATTTATTACTTTGACAATTTTTTGGTGGGGAGACTGGAGATAAGGAACAGTTTACTTCCCAGCCTGTCCTGGTCCCTCTGTATTCCCCCTAAGTTCTGCTTACAAACAGAATTTTTTGAGCTCATCTTTCCTTTCTACTACCTTATCATAGGCAGCCAAAAGAAGTCGATGGACAAGTTTAATTTTCTGTGAGGCAGTCTCCCTAGCCAAGTCCAGACATTTGTTAGTTATTGGCACCATTTTTACTACTTATTTCAGACTACCTAACTCAGGTAGGTAGCCTGCCATTATAGTTTCCTCATCACTTTTGTAGCATCTACTAACAGTACCCTCAAGTTTTTCCAGTCTTCATAGTTTCTTTTCAGCTTTTTCAGCCTCTACCAGCCATCTCTTCCAAAGCCAATGCCTCGCATTTTTGGTTTTTGTTACAGAAACATCCCACTTGTAAGTACCAATTTCTTTATCAGTAATTGTTGCTGCAGAATGAAGCATCGCAAAACTTAGTGGCTTAAAACAATCGTTTGTGTCACTTAAGACTCGTGACACGTGTGTTGGGAAATTTGAGCTGAGCTCAGGGCAGAGATTGACTGGTCTTGGCTGGGCTCACTTATGCATCTGTGGTCTTTGACAATTAGAGAAGAGGCTTGACTTCAGAGGTTGGCTGGCTACTGAGAGGCCAACCAGGACACAAGGCCACATGTCTCTCATTATCAAGCTGGCTAGCCTGGGCCTGTTCACATGGCAGTGATGGCAGGGTCTCCAAGATCGGCCAGAGAGGGCAAATCCCAATGTGCACACCCTTTTAAAGTCTCTCTCATGTCACATTTACTGTTGTCACACAATTTAAAGCAAATAATATGACCAAGCCCAGACCAGTGTGAGTGTGGGAGGGAATTATCCAAAAGTGAACTTTTGGGAGGGAGGTGATGGATTCAGAACTAAGAATTCAGAAATGTGTGAACAAATTTGGGGCTATTATTTCAACAATCTGCTAATCTTATGCTAAATAGAGTAGAATAGAATCTGACACACAGAAAGCCGGCCAAGGTGCTAGAGGAGTCATACTAGCAAAAGACCTGCCAGCTTGCTAAAAAAAAAAAAGGTCACTTAGTTTGATCAAACTGGGAGTTTTGAGTGGTTATGTAGCTGACTGGTACAAACATGGAAAATCCAAGTTATGGCTCTAAATTGGGTAAATGGAACTTGCCAAAAATCAGGACTACATAGATTTCTGCAAGGTGCTTTTGGAATTTGAGCATCAAAAATGCAAGTGACGAGGGGGCGCCTGGGTGGATCAGTAGGTTAGGTGTCTGACTCTTGGTTTTGGCTCAGATCATGACCTCACAGTTGTGCGACTGAGCCCTACGTCAGGCTCCATGCTATGGGCATGGAGCCTGCTTACGATTCTCTCTCTGCTCTTCCCATGTGCATGCATACTCTCCTTTTCAAATAATAAATAAATTAAAAAAATTTTTAAAAATGCAAGTAATGGAAAGAAAAGTCCTTTGAGGGTAGGCAGACACAGGAAAAAAAAATAAAATTAGATATCTAACATTTGCAGGGTGTTGTTTATGTGTCAGACACTATGCTAGTAGCTTTTCATGGATTATGCCATTATCTCTTTTAAAAACAGAAAAATTAACATTAAGAGAATCTAAAATTTTTTATTTTAGATCTGGTGAGCTTGGCCTGCTCTATATAATGCAAAATTTTACATTATAGTGTTGCCAAGGATGAGGGGTTAGGAACATTGCTGGTTAGAGGTTGGAGTTTACAGAATAATGTAGACTTCGGAGTCAACTCATCATTTGTCCAGTTTCCTAATTTCATGAATATTACTATTTGGGATAGTTTCATAGTTTCCATCTTTGTAATAAGTGCAAGTCAAACTGAGGTCTTTCCCATTGTCTTTACAAGTAGAACATCCTAGTGTAATAATTGGCTTTCAGGAAGACAGAGCATATTTTGATCCTCTTTGAATATTTCTCATCTGTTCTTTATTGACCCCAAAGTTCTAAAGAAGGAAAAAACAGAGATTTTTCTAGAATAAAATATTTTCTTTTCATAATTAAGGCAATTTATAGGTATTCACAGGCAAGTTAGTAAAGCAATGACAGTAGTTAGACTTGAGGACAAGAGTCAAGAAGTAAAATTATTAAAGGTATCTTTCTTTTGAATCTTAAGTCAAAGTGAAGATTTAAAGTGGAAGAATGAGGAAGACCAGGAATGTGTCATTGGCTTCCTTCTAAATGTATAGAAAGTAATAATGTTAAAACACTCTGAAACACACACACACACACACACACACACACACACACACACACACACAATTGGGATGGTGAAAGAAGAGTCTGTAAAGACATACAGTTAATAACCAAACTTTATTTTTATGCTTGAACTCATTATTTTGAAAGCAGTACTTTCCTCTGTGACATCAAAATGGTTTTTTTTAAAGTTTAAACTATAAGTGAGAAAAGAAAATTTGAAATGTGTTTCAGATATTCAAGTTTGTAACTCTAAAATTCAATCTATTACTGGCTAATTATGGCAAAAGTAAATGAAAAACTTCAGCAATTAAAATAGTACCTTAATTTAGACAAGTAGGTATATATACTAGACTGGACAAATGGAAAATTCTTAAAGCCTTACAGAAAAGCTAACACATTAAAAATATTCAGTATGAATAATATAGTTCAATGTTGAAGGATGGGTAACAAGTCCATTCAACTCTAGAACGCTTACTTTTTTTTTTAATTTTTTTTTCAACGTTTATTTATTTTTGGGACAGAGAGAGACAGAGCATGAATGGGCGAGGGGCAGAGAGAGAGGGAGACACAGAATCGGAAACAGGCTCCAGGCTCTGAGCCATCAGCCCAGAGCCCGATGCGGGGCTCAAACTCACGGAGCGCGAGATCGTGACCTGGCTGAAGTCGGAGGCTTAACCGACTGCGCCACCCAGGCGCCCCATTTAGACAGGATTTTTATAAATATATTTTTTTCAATGTTTATTTATTTTTGGGACAGAGAGAGACAAAGCATGAACGGGGGAGGGGCAGAGAGAGAGGGAGACACAGAATCGGAAACAGGCTCCAGGCTCTGAGCCATCAGCCCAGAGCCCAGACGCGGGGCTGGAACTCACGGACCGCGAGATCGTGACCTGGCTGAAGTCGGACGCTTAACCGACTGCGCCACCCAGGCGCCCCACGCTTACTTTTTTTAACCTTGATTTTTTCCTTTTCTTTAAGATTATTTATGCATTTGTCGCTGTGATATCATTTATAGAAATTTTTCTCGGTTTTATGTTTTAAGTTTGAAAAACTTCAGACTTTCAGAAAACTTATAGAAAACTTTACAGAATTTTAGAATACCTATATACACTTCATCTAGATTCTCCATTTATCAATATTTTCTCACATTTGTTTTATTTCTTTATGAATATATATGCCTTATCATTGTCTAACATGCTGAATTTTTGGAGAATAAGTTGCAGATATCATGATTCTTCACCCCTAAATACTTAAAGCATATATGCTCACAGTCTCCTATATTAATTTAATACAGATTAATTATCAATTAACTACATTTCACAGTTATAATTTGATTTAATATAGTCTAATCATCAAATTTAGGAGCTTTAACATTAATACAACACAAATTACCTAATATACAGTCCATATTCATATTTTTTCCAGTTGTCCTATTAATGTCATTTAGAAGAAAACAAACAAAACCTTTTTTTCCTACCCAGGCATCAATCCAGAATCACACATTGTGTTTAGTTATTGTGTCCCTTTAGTCTCCTTTAATCTGGACTAGCCAGTCAAGATTTTGTTTCTTCATGACATTTTGAAAAGAACAGGTCAGTTATTTTGTATAACATCCCTAAATTTGTGTTTGATTGTTTCCTCATGATTAGATTCAGGTTCTGCATTTTTGTCAGGAGTCCTAGCTATTCTGCGTTATGTCCTTCCTGCATTATGTCAACTCAGTGTCAGTGTATCCCATTATCAGTGATGCTAACTTTACTGCTTTCTTCAGGAAGTGTCTGCTACTGTCTCTATTTAAAGGTATCATTCCCTTGGGGCGCCTGGATGGCTCAGTTGGTTAAGCATCCCACTTTGTTCAGGTCATGATCTCGCGGTTCATAAGTTCGAGCCCCTTGTTGTGCTCTGTGCTGACAGCTGGGAGCCTGGAGCCTGCTTCTGATTCTTTGTCTCCCTCCTTCTCTGCCTCTCTCCCCTTGTGATCTCTGTCTCTCTCAAAAATAAATAAAAAAGATCTCATTCCCTTTGGTAATTAATAGGTAAACCAAGATAAGATACTTAGATCCTGTTCCACAGCTGGTTTTTGCCCAGAGGTTGTAATGTTTACCAAAAAGTTTTGCCTAAATTAATTATTACTATATTAGCTACCAAATATTTTTTTATAAATCTGGTCAAGCAGAAATTTTTACCAGCAATTTTCTTTTATTGTAAAAGAGGGGATTGTCCTGGGGTTTAATATATCTGTAGACAACCAGAAGAATGCAATATTATTTCAGGTGATTAATCTGGAAAGACAAAAGTAAAGAATAGCCCCATTGAAGAACAAAGATATTGCAACAAATACTCTGCATTTTTCATCAAGCAGCAGGATGGTAATAAGTTAGGGATATGAAGTAAAATGCGTGCATCAACCATTTCTCCCTGCATAATCTTAAACTGCTTTGCATTTATACACAATCATGCACAGTAATAATCAGGAAAATGTTTGGACGGTATGGAAAAAAAGAGTTTGGCACCAAGTGTAATAGAAGAGAAATATGAAAACAAGGGAACTGGCTAAGGCGTTTAAGATTAGAAAATGTTTATGTAAAATTTTTAAAGCAAGTGATAAATTATACTACTTATATTACGAGTTTTTCTTTCTCCATATCTGGCTAATTTTATTAATATACTATAGCTTTGGATTATTCTCAGTTGCATCTAGTGAATTTAAAAAAAAGAACAACCGTGCCATAAAGTATCTATCATGTCTTGCTGAATAAAATGTGTATTTTGTGCAACCTGAGATTGAAGGCTTTCTAAGCTCCTTGGAGTTTTAAATCAGACAACCCCCCACTTTCTGCAGACACGGTTGCTTACTTGTCAGTTTGAGTTTGATTTATCTCAAGCAGCAGCTAAAACTGTATTAAAATCTTCTGTTAAGCATGTAAAACTCCACATATATATAGTCAGAAAGTTAAACATCTCTAATAAAAGACAGCTGCGTTCTCATTGGAAGCAAAAATAGGATAGAGAGAGATTTGTTTCGGTCAAGGATGATAGGAAAGGTATGAGAACCCGGGAGTCTTCTCTTCACTCTACAAAATGGCGCTGATATATAAGGCAATAAAAATATTTTTAATGATTTTTTTAAAGTGCACATAAAGTAACCAGTGAATCTGTGTATGCAGCTATTGATCAATTTAGTGATGGGCTGAAAAATCTTTGAATTAACCAGTGCCCTCTGCTTTATTCATTGTTTCACCATGTTGTATTTTTTCCTTTTTGTTTGTATCTGTGTGAGAATAACCCAGAATATAAACTTATATATAACATTGATGGATCTATCATAATTGTTTCCATATAATTTCTGAAATTATTTTCAGCCTCTTGGCATTTTTGGAATTTTAAAAATTTTATTAGATAATTTTGAAATGAGTATGGATTTTTAGCCTTAACAATATGCAAAAAAAAAAAATGCAACCAAAGAGAATGGCCAATTTACACTAGAGTCAATATAAGATATCTAATTAAGTATCTTGTAAATTTTTCTTCATATTTATACCATCATGTACATGAAAGGAAACAAAGGTAATAATTGATGACTTCTTGTCAAGAAACTTAAGCTGCAATTAGGGCAGCATCATGTGATTACAGCTTAGTCTTTGGAATCCTGATTATGGTGGTGCACTGAAATTCCAGGATGGATTCATTCATTCATTCATTCATTCATTCATTCACCTACATTTATTCAGTGCTGGCACATAGAGATATTTCAATAAACAGTCATAATGTTTTTAATGGTTTTTATACATCCACATATGTCTAAGTATACATATTGCTAACATGGACTCGTCATAGACTGAGATTTAAATTTTGTTTTTATAATATATGCAGTCTGGTTTCATTTTATGTCATGTATTTAGTAAATATTTGAGGGCCTTCCATGAGCCAGGCACTGTACCAGCCTCCAGAAATACATCTGTGGATAAGATAGGTGAAGTCTCAGCCTTCAGGGAGCTTCTATTTTTGTGGGAGAGATGGAAAAGAAGTAAACAACATAATTAGATATTTTGATGAGTGCCATGAAGGAAAAATGCCCAGAATCATTGTTCTTGGCAACTAAGTGTTATGTGCATATGCCCCTGTTTGTGTGTACATATGTGTGTTTTCTGTGTGTGTGTGTGTGTGTGTGTGTGTGTGTGTGTGTGTTTAGGTATGTGGTACTGTAGATTGGGTCATCAGAGAGGGCATGATATAGACCTGAAGAATGAGAAGAAATCAACCATGTAAAAAAGCCATGGACTGTTGTTCCAGAAACAATTTTCAGAGTTTAATATAATTTTTATGACAATTTTAAATTTGAGATTAACAAATAGCTCATGTAGTCCACCTGACGCCCCCAAATCTCAAGTTACTTGGCTGAAGTTGCATTAGCCAAGCCCAGAACACAGGGATGGTGACCACTCCTTAAAACAGAGTCAATTAAATACGTAGAGACATAAAAGCAGAAAATGATCATGTGGGGCATTAAGGGAATGGAGTTGGAAGCTTAGAAAAACAGATCTCTTGCATCTTCACATTTTCCATTTCATCTAAACTCAGTGAAGAGTTTAAAATTGAATATAGGTAAGTTGGCTAAAAAACTGTAATTCTGAGTCATCAACAGCGTATCTGAAAGGAGCAACACAGCCCAGCCTGGCAGCTCCTATTTTTCAGATTAGAAATTAACTGCTATGTTGTCAGGATGAAATAGTATGTTTTATTATTGAAAAGGCAGCTCTATTAGCTTCTTTGGGCCACAAGGGCCCATTTATTTAATTACTTCTTCCAGGACACTAAGTGGATCCCTAGTGACCAGGCCAAATTATTGCACCTTAAAAGGTGAGCGACGTTCACTTTGATGGAGAGTGCGTTTTCTTTCCTTTCCTTTATTTATTTTTTGACTAAGTATACAAAGAATTAGAGGAATCCAATTTCCTTTCACCTCTTCTGAAGATAGTTTTAGGGCCAGAAGCATTTTTTATTCACTGTTTTTAATTTATAATTTTTGTTGTTATTTTTTTAAGTCAGCTCAACACCCAACGTGGGGCTTAAACTCATGATCCCCGAGATCAAGAGTGGCATGCTTTACCAACTGAGGCAGCCAGGTGCCCCTTTTTAATTCACCTTCAATAAAATAATACAAAAGTGAGATAATTCCTCTGAACAAAGAACATAGGACTGGTTTTAGATTCCTTTAAAGTTTTTTTTTAAAAAAAGATTTTATTTTATAGAGCAGTTTTTTGTCCACAGCAAACTTGAGGGAAAGGTACAGAGAGTTCCTAAATACTCTGCCCCCTTCTTCGCAGCCTCCCCCACTATCGACATCTCCTGCCAGAATGACCTGTTTATTACCATCAGTGAACTTACATTGACACATGATTATCAGTTAAGGTCCATAGTTTACATTAGGGTTTACTTTTGTTACTGTACATGCTATGGGTTTTGACAAGTGTATAATGACATGTACCCACCATTAGAATATACCTAATAGTTTCACTGCCCTAAAATTCCTCTGTGCTCTGCCTAATCATCTCTCCCTCCCCAATAACTTCTGGCATCCACTGACATTTTACTGGCTCCATGATTTTGCCTTTCCTACAATGTCATATATTTGTAATCATACAGTATTAGCCTTTTCAGATTGGCTTCTTTCCCTTAGCACCATACATTTAAGGTATCTGCATGTTTTTTCATACCTTGATAGATCATTTCTTTTTGGCATGTACTTGTATTCCATTGCCTGGGTCTAAGGTTTCTTTTTTAGAGCTCAAAACTTAATAGAGGTTTTAAATAAAAAGATTTAAAACCAGAGAGGAAAAATAAGTTAAAATTATTATTTTTAAGTTAGTTTTTACAGTAAAGCATAAAAGAATAGTCATAGTCTTCTAATTAAGTATGCAAGCATACGAGTATAGAATGCTCTTCTTTTGTTAACAAAGTTAGGAAAATGCTAAAATCTCAATAGAGTCAACTGTAGGAAGGACAAATAAAAGTTAAGACATCTTATAATGTAAATATAGGTCATGGGTAAATATCATAGTAGGAAAAAATCTATATCTTGAGGATATTTAATTGTAGCAGTGGACAGCTTTTCAAGCAGATTTTTTTTCAGATTTTTTATGGATGTGGTTGATATTTAAGCTTTGCTAGCCCAGCATCAAGCACCTCTTACTGATGGATTATAACTTTTATCCTTTAATTTTTAATTTTTAACTTAACATACTATAACACAGTGATGGTTCTAATCCTTTAAAAGGAATTTTCATTGGTATTCACTTTGATTGTTTGGGATAAAAAAAAGTTTTTCATTGCATCTTTCTTAAGAGATATGAAAGCTTTTTGGATTTCACCAATTTTGAGAACTTTCCTATAAGGTAAGTTGGAGGTATTTATCACAATTCCTACTGGGTGAATGAAAAAACATATGCACAGACTAAAAGCCAAACTCTTTGAGGTTAATTTATAAATCAGTAGGAATAAGTGAGAACAGAAATTCTGTGTTTTGACACTTGGGATATGGTGTTTTGCCTCATAAACTTTCCCTTGTTGATTTTTAGTTATGTAGCAAATTGGTGTGATTTGTGCTTCGTTAAATCATAATGTAGGACAACTTAGGTAGCCCTCTAAATTCAATTTGATTTTCTTTCCTCTAACCCTACCTCACAATGGTGGGATGGAGGTGATTTGGTACATTGCTTTTATGATTAACAGGCCTGGTTTTGGAGGGGCATCTACGTGGCTCAGTCGGTTAAGCATCTGACTCTATGATTTCAGCTCAGGTCATGACCTCAGTTCGTGAGATTGAGCCCCGAGTCGAGCTATGTGCTGACAGAGCAGAGCCTGCTTGGGAATTCTCTCTCTCTCTCTCTCTCTCTCTGCCCCTCTCCAGCTCTCAGCTCATTCTCTTTCATGAAAGAAAGAAAGAAAGAAAGAAAGAAAGAAAGAAAGATAAGAGATCTGGTTTTGGAGACACAGATACAGGCTGGAATCGACTCTGAAATTTACTAAGGGTGTGATTTTGGGAAAATGACTTAAATCTGCCTAAATCTGTAAAAATAAAAGAAAGAGAAAGATCTATATTATATGATACCTACATAATAAGAGTTTTTATGGAGATAAGACCAAATATTAACTAAAGTAGAAAGTTGTTCTTGTTTTAGAGATGACACATTCCTTCAACAATAAGGATTTAAACTTTAGCTTAAATTATTTAATTATGTATTTTACTGTTATTTTTGGATTTAAGTTGAAAATTTCCTTCTCTTTTTCTCTTTACACAGATTCTTGAGATTTCATCTTTGTGAGGAAAAACAAACTTTTGTGCTTCTTTTACTATATTCAAGCAATCTAAGTTTTTGCATTGGAAAAAGGGTCTTTGTTTTCTCATTATCATGGAATAATTAACATTTGTGAGTATTTGTGGAAATATCCACATTTTAGAACATATATATTATGACTTGTATAACTTGCTGCTTGATTGGTCTCGACTAAAAATCAAAATTATGATTCAAGTAAAATGGGCCACAAGTTTTATTAAGTATTTTAAACATTGGGGTCACAGAAAGCCCTGGCCTAAGTGACAAAAATTGACATGTTAATTTTAACACCATATTGGTGAGATTTGTTGTTGTTGTTGGGAACAAATACACTTGTGTACCACAAAATATATTAATGTTCTACTTACCATAATATATGAGCCTAAAGGCAGGACTAATTCACACCTTCCACTATCATTGACTACAAACTCAATGAATATTTCTTGAGTTGGTTTAATATCATTTCTTTGTAAGTGAATAACCTTATTTTAGGGATACTAAAGTTTCTTTAAAATACATCTTATTTGTTTGGTGACATAGTTCAGATTTCATTGGTTTGGAGATAGGAGGAGTCTGTCAGAAGGAGACCTCTTTGGGGACATGACAATTGAAACTGAGGTGTGAAAGCTGAGAAGTCTAAGAAGGAGGAAAAGAATTGGGTGCTTGGGTGGCTTAGTCGCTTGAGTATCTGACTCGGTTTTGGCTCAGGTCAGGATCTCCCGGTTTGTGAGATTGAGCCTTGTGTTGGGCTCTGCACTGACAGTGTGGAGCCTGCTTGGGATTCTCTCTCTCTCTCTCTCTCTCTCTCTCTCTCTCTCTCTCTCACATTGTGCCTCCCCCACTTGTGCGTGCTCTCTCTAAATAAATAAATAAATAAATAAATAAATAAATAAATAAACAAACTTAAAAAAGAAAAGAGCAGGGGCAACTGGGTGGCTCAGTCAGTTAAGAGTCCCATTTCACTTTGGCTCAGGTCATGATCTTGTGGTTGGTGAGTTTAAGTCCCATGTTGGGCTCTTGGCTGTTAGCGCAGAGCCCACTTCGGATCCTCTGTCTCCCTCTCCCTCTGCCTCTCCCCTGCTTTCTCTCTCTCTCTTACAAAAATAAATATGTTTTAAAAATCTGTAAAAACAAAAAACAAAAATGATTCAGGCAGAGAGAATAGCATGTGCAATGACCCTGAGGCAGAAAAAGATGGGTATATTCAAGGATATGGGTAAAAGCCAGATACTGGACTCTGGGAGCAGGCCAAGTCATGAACCTGAGTGGCTTATGGTAGACTGTTTGCCTGTGCCCTGAAAATCCATGATTTGTCTTATATGAAGTCTAGATGGGCAGAGGAAGAGTTGTGTGCCTAGATGACAATTTACATACACCCTGTTCCATCGCATTTGATTCAGGTATTTCTACTCTGAAGGGGATTTCTGATTAGAATCTGACTGGCATATGTGCTGTTCACATTAAAACAGAATGACTTTGTATCCTAATAAAAACTTCCTGGGTTCCACCAGTGATGTGTTTTCTTTTTAGTAGCTTAGGAATTTGAGGCACAGAATGAAAAGTTAGTGAAAGTACTGTGAAGACGCCATCGATCCAACTCTAGGTTTTCTTCCTTTTGCATAAAGAATGACAAAAAAAATCTCTCTCTGGAATAGCAGTTGAACTTTAGACGAAAGTTGTATTCAGTTCTTTGTAGTCTTCTGAATATTGCCAACCAACCAGACACAGCTTTAAACAGAGGCACAAATGATCTAGGTTCTGAGCGGACGTGTGAAATCAAACACCGAACAATGGAAGTCATGTTGCTCTTGGGGAGGAAGTTTGGACTCTATTATAGGGCATTCGTCTCTTTCACAATAAGGAAATGTACCTCTCAACTCAGACCCAAATACTTTCACAGGAATTAGTCATGGATCATAGACTATAAATCCCAGGAAAAAGCTCAAAGATGGCAAAATCCTAATCCCCTCATTCTAGACACATGGGGTCCCAGAGAGGTGAAGTGACTATCTACGTATAGACATGAAATGACTTGCCAAAAGTCACACAGATGTGAGCTAAGTCTAGAACCAAGTGACCTAATTTCTAATCTGATGGTTTTCCCTCTAGGCCTTACTAACCCCCAAATAACCAAATTCTTGTATTAACATGAAAAAAGGAAAAAAATTACTGAAAATAAAACAAAATGACTCATAAGATTATATCTAATCTCAGGTACTTATTAAAAAGTTATCATTTTGAACACCTTGTAGCCACTGAGGCCAATTTCCAAATTTTGAAAATACTGGCTATATCACACTGATTGCCATCAATATTTTCTCAAAAAATAGAGGATTGCATATGTTCTGTGACCAAGTCTGTAACCTTCTTATGCCCCTCTCCAGCCCTACGCTGCTCATCATACTCTATGTGCCTTTGTCTCATTAATTTTCTCCTTTCAGAGGAAAAGAAATATTGTCATTGGTTATCCTTTGATGAACTTTGGACTCTTAATCCAACCTTTTACTGATGTTAGAGTTGTGACAAACTCTTAAAACAAAACCCACATCTGAAAACTCCACATAATCTAATTTCAAGAGAATTGGCTGTGGAGAAATGTCTTAGCATTATGGATCATCATGTGTAAAGAAAATGGCCCAATCATATTTTTCATCCAGCTGTTGTTTTTAAAATTTAGGAAATGGACCAGCCATCAGATATGTTTAGCAAACAAATACATTTAAGGTCAAGGAAGGAAATTGAAACTGGATGATTTTGTTATATTTAGCAATCCATCTTTAGTCAGGTTTAGTCATATTATGTAGCCATTACATGTGCAGTTTTAATGAAGGGAAGACATCATTCACTTCCCAATTGGACCTAACGGGAAGATCTGCCCATTTGTTCCCAAGTAACTGCAGGGTGTATCTTAGGTACATGCACTAGGTATTTGGGGGGGGGGAGGGGTTGCTTCAAAGTTACTTTGACTCTGAATTTCTTCCTTCTGCTGCTTCTGTCCAGGGCAGGGGTTATTTGGAAGGAGTCAAACAAACACATCAGTAAACATGCTCATGGATATGGTATTAATTAATATTTTCTAACTTAGTGTGGCAAATCCTGACTTCAGATAAATGCAAATCTCTACACATCTCAGTGTCTTCAGCATATTTTATGCAAATAGTTGTTAAGAATAAAAATTCTAATTTCAAATGAAGAAAATTCATGACATGCATCTTGGGTTGCGGTTTAATCACTGTATACCCAGGAAGGTATCGACAGTTGTCCCGTGGAAGCTATTAAAGTTGCTGTCCAAGGTTAAATGAAATTGCAGTTTATCAGAGCAGCATTGAGAAAATAAGGGAATCTGTTCATGGCTCTTGATTAATGCCAAGCGTGATCAACACAAGGGGGTTCATTAAGCTATACATCATGTGGGTAATTTAACATGTCATTGTGCCTGCTGTCTGCTTTGAGTGTGCACAGCCCTGAGTTTCAAAGTTGTATCTCTGATGCCACTGAGTTCTGCACAGAAGCATCCCTCTCCTTTTGCTGTACACTTTCCATTATGCATACTTATTTTTTTAGACATGTTAAGCATTTCATAAATATTACCTAATATGTTTGGGGACAAAAATATGCCTTGGCTTTTTAATTGGTTCCCCTTACACTATATATATATAATACAACTTATTAGGAAACTCTTTTCCTTTTGGATTTTTCCTTTCCCCAATCCTATGTATGTCTTAAAATCTGATATGCCGTGGAAAAAGCTCTTGAAATCATTAACTCAATCCATGTTAATTTTTAATATTCTTATTTACTTATGTGTTGTAGTTAAAATATCACTTACACATTTCAGAGATTTATTTTTCAGTGATCTTAGTTTTTCTAGATGTGATGAAGCCTTTATCTAAAAGTATGAGAACTCTGATTTTGGCTTCTAGTTTTACTTAATTTTTCCCTTTAATTTACTTTACAGAATTAAAGTTGACACTGTTATTCACATTGAATGGAACTTGACAGCTTATTAAAGAAAAAATATTTTTATATAAAAGACTAAAAACTTATGATTTATCATTCCACATAATTTATTTATTTTGTTTATTTATTTATTTATTTATTTATTTATTTATTTATTTGTTATCTAATACATGGAATTCAATATAATCATGCTTTATCACTCTCACTTAAGGTTGACTCTCCCAGTCACCAAAGATTTATGAGATGCAATGAACTAGAGGCCAAGATCTCAGCCATAACATCAATGGTTGTTGCAAGGAAGGACATGGCAAAGGAAATGTGACCACACTGAATGCAATCTTAATATTAACATTTCTGAGCAGTAATTTAGAGAGTAGGTTCCATGCTGTGTGTCTTTTAGAATCCTGTGAGCACATAGGCCATTTGGTAATATGGACGGGGTCCTAAAACTTCCTAAAATATCCCAGTATGACAACTGTATACAGATGGCCTTGTCTTGGAATTTGGCTAATGTCTCATTAAATTAGAATCTTTAAGGGTTTGTTTAAAAATGGGACTCCCATATGATAGTGTGATGATTTTTAAGGCCAAAAAAATACCATATAAATAACTGATAGGACCTAAATACACATATGAAAGAAACTTCCATCACTGATTTGCAAGATATTGAGCTAGTTTGTTGGGGGTGATAGCCTTGTTGGCATCTACCATTCTTGAGAGATTAGAATGATGTTTAAGAGCTGAAGAAATCAGGTGCTAGCTTTTAAAGGCATACCTAAATAATGGAATGTTATTTTCATATCTGTATTTTGTGTGTGTGTGTATGTGTATGTTTTTGGTGGGTTGTGAATTCAATATCTATAATATCCTCAAAATGAACTGTTTGATTATTTAAATTGGATGTTTGAAAATGTATTTTAATTAGGTTCAAGATCAAATTAGAATGGTGTCTAGTGAATACCAAATATTTTCAAAAGCAACACAACATAAAGTGTTTTCCTTCCTGGTATGTAAAGTAGAAAGGATGTGTTTTCACTTGTCAGCTTTTATACACAACTCCCAGTAACTATAAGATGGGTCTCCCTTAAAAAAATAACGCAAAGGTCATTTGTATAGTCAAGGTCCTCTCCTTGAATACTTTTTAAAAAAAAGTACTGATTGTTTTCTGCTTCCATTAATTGGCAAGAGTTTATTTACAAGACAATAATTAATTACACCTCTGGGAAGCCCAAGAGTCAACATGAATCAAAGCAGTCTTGGTAAGGAACATGGAAGTCTCACATAATTAAGCAGGGCGCTGGAGACCAATTGTTTATAGAATGATTTTGCTGGAGCTAATTGACACTAATTATTTAATCTGATTTTCTTCTTCCTAGTTATTCTTCTACAGAGTCGCTGCTTTCTGCTAATGATGTGCAGGGAACTATCAAGGTGCTCTATGCCTCCATTCAGTGTAGTCAGCCTTCTTTATAGGTAAATGATATTGCTTAGATCCTTTCCTAGCAGGCTACAGAGTGTTATACAAACAAACCAGTTAAGAAATCAACAAATGATCACTAGTAAAATCTTTACCAAGCAATCATTTGTATTGATGGCTGTTATCTTTTTCTCATGTAAGAATAGTCCAGTTTTCAGTCAGATTTAAGTTAAATTCATTTAAAATAAAAAGAAAATGTGTATGCAATGAACTGACAGTTTCCACACAATATTTTTATGCATGAGATGAGGTGAAGACTGGAGTATGATTGAAAAGAAAAGCAGAACGTTTATGCAGCTGCCTAAATAAAAAGAAATATTCCAATTGAGCATATAGTGAAACATAGGGTACCAATTACATGGAAAAATGCTACTTTCTATACAGGACCTATGCTGATGGGTAAATGAACTTGGGAAATATGCTAGCTAATTAAGAAGCATGCAATATGAATTGCATTTTCTACTACCAAGTGTCTCTGTGGTTTCTGCTCATCGGCTGCTCCCTCCTCTGAATATCACTGTTCCCTGACAGATTTCGTAGTTAAGATAATCAAAGATGGGCATTAATTTACTGGCTGTATGTTTTGATTCATTAGCTTCTTGATTTTCCACCGTATTTAGGATATTGTATTTTGTGCAAGATTCAGATTCTAGCTAACCTTCTGGCTAAGAAGTTAGGAAAAATGGAATCTCTGCCCCCTTTGTAGTACTGTGAAGAATAATAGGTGTATTTTTGGATCTCTGTTACCCACTTCACCCTCTCTGTGTACACCCCCACCCACCTTTCTGGTGATGTCCTAATCTAGTCTGTACTAATCCCTTTCCTAACTCATTCTCTCCTCCCACTTTATTTTCTTTTTCTGCCATAACACGTCCTGTAATTTATCCCTCAATCTCTCCATTCTGTTTCCAGTGTGACAGGGTAGCTAAGGAGTCCATGGTTAATTTAATTTTATTTATTTTATTTAAAAAAAAATTTTTTTTTTCAACGTTTATTTATTTTTGGGACAGAGAGAGACAGAGCATGAACGGGGGAGGGGCAGAGAGAGAGGGAGACACAGAATCGGAAACAGGCTCCAGGCTCTGAGCCATCAGCCCAGAGCCCGACGCGGGGCTCGAACTCACGGAGTGCGAGATCGTGACCTGGCTGAAGTCGGACGCTTAACCGACTGCGCCACCCAGGCGCCCCTCCATGGTTAATTTTAAATTGCTCATTTCCCCACATTATTTCCTGTTTTGGATGTGATCAATATTTTCCTTGCTGTAGAGTGCCTTCAAGAACTTGGTATAGTGGGAGGATTTAGACACGAAAAGAAACATTTTGGGGTATTATGAGATGTGTAAATGGCAGATTGCAGAATCCAGACTGCAAGGGCATTCAGCCAATGTGAGACCTCAAAGGCAGTTCTCTTTTAGAAAATACTGTGAGATATAATAATTGCCATTATTTTATGCCAGGCACTGTTGTAAATGCTTTACATGCTTAAATCAGTAAATCTTCTCAAAAATCATGGGGGGGGGGAATGTTTTAATGTATTTATTCATTTATCCCCATTCTACAGATGAGGAAGCTGAGGCATTAAGGTTATATAACTTGTCCAAGATCAGATGACTGCTGAGTAGTGAAGATGAGATTCAGCTGAAGGGGTCTGACCCCAAAGCTGAGATCTTAACCGTAGTATCTGAAGGAGATGGGCTGGAACTTTTATTTCTAGTTCTTTGGTCAGTGTGGTTCTCAATTCTGGCTTCTCATTACAATCACATGACAGGTATTTCAAAAGAAAACTTAATCTCTGGAGGGTAGGGCCCAGCCTTGAGTACCCCCTGTGATTCTAATGTGCAGCTAACCTTTTAAGTCTGGTTCCAGGCTCTAAAGTGGGAGCTGTTTAACACCCATCTCCTGTCTATGCGCATTGCGCACCATTTGTAAAGGTTGTAAAATCATGTCAACAATCCTTTGTCAGGAAGCAGTTCCCAAGGTACCAATTCTCAGTGTCAAAGAGTCAAACTCAATAGATCCCAGGTCTCTATATTTGTAAATAGATCTAATTGTGACTGTTTGTTCAGACACACCCAGACGGAGGGCTTCCTAAATGCCTAGTCTGTTTTTACCACTGGTGTTATTTTAATGTTTCTCTTATAGAATTATCTACATTTTAGATTTGGCTGATTGTGTTTTGTTGTTTAGCACCCATTCTTTTCCTTGTATTTCCTGTAAATGGTTTTTAAGATCTAGACCCTTGATTACATATCGACTCTGATTATTTGTGAGCATACTTCATAAATACGTATATTGCCTAATGCAACACAGCAGGAGGCATGTAACATCTGGTTGTCCTACTTTTAATGGATGATAAGATTGATCAGTGAAGTCACATCTTGCCAATCTGAAACCTCCATTATAACGTCCCCCCTCAATCTTTTATCTAATGGCTTTTAGCCATTGAAGATTGTTGCGAGATGGGTTATTTCATCAGAAGTTGCAAAATGGTGATATTCTAATTCAACCATTCCTTTTGCATTTGTTAACCACATTTCTTCTATAAAGGAGAACTTTTGCTCATCAACTATTTAATTAATCTGAAATCAATTTGTATGGAAAATGCAGTTAAATGCTTGATTTTTTGCCTATTAATTTTCATAGTAATGAATTTGATGTTCTGGTCATCTTTAAAGGAAACTCACGTTATTTTTGGTTAGCACTATAAGCTTACAGCTTTCAATGCATTGTAGTGATGATTCTTCTTGATACCTACATTGTCCCATTTTCAACTGGAAGAATGATTTCAAATTGATTGCTGTGTTCATTTGATATGACTCTGGTAGACATTGATAGCAATCATATATCCTAGGCACATTCTGTATAATTTCTGCTCCAGCCCTGGAATCAGCCCTGGTTCCTGTTTAGTGGGAAATGGTATTTAAAGGTCATGATATGGGGTGCTCAATGCTACTGGGTTGTCACTGGCTCTAAATCTTTTTATTTGGCAGGTATGATATGCTTTTTAAGAAAGAGAAATAAATTATGAACATGCATTGATATTTCCAATCCAAATATAAAAGTACCCCTTTTTTTACTTAATGCTTTTGATTTTATATTTGTATCTCTTTTCTCTTAACTGAAAATCTGACTTCCCAATAGCATGAACATAATCCATAATCAATTGTTTGCTTTATTCTCCTCTCTTTCTCTCCATTTGTATATGAATATGCATGTTTATATGTGTGTGCATGTGTGTGTGTGTATATGATATTTTTACCAATAGCTCTTCATAAGAGACTCTTAAACTGAATGCAGTTTAATATTTCATCGTGGTTCCTTTTCTCTTTTTGATCTATACTGCTAGAATAGTCAAATTCTTTGTTTCAAAGTCTTTGAAATATTAATATTATTAATATTAATACATGGCCATATTCATTTTAAGTATGTTTTCAATTTTATTTATTTTTTAAATGTTTATTTATTTTTGAGAGAGAGAGAGCACATGCACATGAGCAGGGGAGGGGCAGAGAGAGGGAGACAGAACATCCGAAGCGGGCTCTGCACTGACAGGAGAGAGCTTGATGTGGGGCTTGAGCCCATGAACCAAGAAATCATGACCTGAGCAGAAGTCGACCACTTAACCAACTGAGCCACCCAGGCACCCCTGTTTTCAATTTTAAAGGAGTCCCTCTTTAAAAATTTTATTTTAAATTATGTAAAACAGCTATATAATTCCTGAGTCAAAACCATAAAACAACTCAGAGAGATCTAACTTTTGTCTTAGTTCTCTTGTCTCTTTTTCTTTCTTATCCCAAGTAGGTAACTATTTTCCTTTTTTGTTTTTTTTTTTGGGGGGGGCGGGTGGAGTGATCCTTCCATAGTTTCTTCTGTAAACACACACACACACATACACACACACACACACACACAAAACACAGAATGCCCCTCTCTTCTTACACAAAGGTAGCCTGTAAACACACGTATTCTTCTGTCTCTTGCTTCTTTACCTAATGATAGATCCTGGACTCATTTGCTCCACTACAGAGTTTAGGGGTCTTCCTTGTCACTTGTCATACTTGAATGGTATGGGTGGCTACATCAGGCTGCTGAGTCTCCTAGTTCCTTTTTTTTTTTTTTTTTAAGTTCGAGGTCTTTTTCTTCTCATATAGGCCATGTCTTGCGAGTCTATGTTTGGGTTCATTTTCTTTGCATAATCCAAGGAATCCTAAATTATGCCAAAGCTGGCTGTCTTGCCACCACCAAAATGGGTTCTGAATTCAAATACAAAGATGACATCTGGTGTGGTCTTGTACATTTTGGCTAGTTTTTCCCAAATTTTTGTCTTAGGTACTGTTGCCTTTCTAGGATGAAGAATATCAATGACTATTTGTTTTTGCTGAAGTAGTCAGTTGGTCATGAACTTCCTGGTCCAGATAGTTATTGTGTTGTTCATGATGGTGGCCAAGCTTCAAACAGCCAGGGAGGAAAAGAGCTCTCCTACTTCTTTTTAATTCCAACATGATCTCTCCCATTCAGCTCTCTTAGCCTTTGAAGAAGTCCAATCTTTTTGGTCCACCTCCCCACTTCTTGTCCATATTGCTTTCCATCACACACACAAAACTCGAGCATTTGGTCTTGTTTGGAATACACATTCAGTAAGTGCTGGGTGACTAGAACATATGCAACAATGAGGTTTCCTTCATTTCACTCACAGAGAATCCGTGAAGTTAAGACTCAGCTTTTCTTTCTTGAGTTGCCTCTTGTTTCTCAGCCTGGATGACTTTACAATAATCTTATCTTTTCCTGCTCTAAATCTGTCTCTTTCTGAATCCAGCTTCTTTTTGATCTCCCCTCCTCATAGGGTTAACCTATCTGATCCAGTCTCTCCACAGTCTTGGATGGTAATAGTGTTGAGGATATGGAGATTTTTCTATCTTAAAAGTTCTCCCACTTCTCCAGAATCATCCCT
The DNA here is from genome assembly GCF_016509475.1 of Prionailurus bengalensis. Lineage (NCBI taxonomy): Eukaryota > Metazoa > Chordata > Mammalia > Carnivora > Felidae > Prionailurus > Prionailurus bengalensis. The sequence continues at coordinate 112,766,621 of NC_057348.1, forward strand.
CTCAGGAACTCATCCATTCTCAGTTACAAAATGAGGATATCATAAAAAAAAAATTCTTTTTGTGATTTACTTATACTCTACTTCATTCCAGAGGGGATTCAAGGCATTTAACAGGGACGATGTTACATTTATTTAGTAACTGACCAGAATATTGGAGAAGGGTTTTAAATTATGGACATAAAAACTCCTACATATATGCAAGACAAACCTATCAGAAGCATTTTGGTGCTGAAATAATTGCTAAAATACTCTGTGTGTTATTACTAAATTAAAAAGTCATGTTCAGTAGTGTAGATAATCATAGCATGTGGCTTCTAAAATTTTACATGCCTCTTTATAGGACTGTAACTCCTAAGGTTAATCAGAAGCTCCTGCAGGCTGTCTTTATCTTATCATGGTTACAAATCCATCTGAGTTTGGGAATGTGAATTATCTCAAAAGCTAAACTTTAACTAAATTCTTCAGCGGACTTAGAAAAGACATTCTTGAGAGCAGTTGAAATTTTACTTTTTCTAAGGAAGTTGGGTTTTTTTGGTGGATATAGAGACATGAAACTTGAAAATACATTTGCTTTATTTCCCTGTGTGTAAGGGAATTTAAGAAATCACCAACGTTAAGAATATTTGCTCATATTTTCTCCCTCCTAAGTTTTTTATTCTGATACAAATATAATACATGCTCAGATTATAAAACATAGATCAGACATACATGGAGTAAAAAGAAAAGAATAAAATCTTTCTCTCCCTAAAAAACTGTGATAAACAACATTAATATTTTGATATATTTCTTTATAGGATTTTTCTAAATATAATATAAAATAGAAATTTATATCTAAAATATAGTTGAAATTGTATCACATGTAGTCTTTTCTATCCTCCTTTTTTCTTTGCTTGTCATTATGCTTATTAACCATGTTTAAGACAAATCATTAAAAATTCTTTGTAATATAATTTTAATATTTTCATGGTATTCCATCATACAGAAATTGCAAAATGTATGCATTCATTCCTCTATTGTCTCACAGTTAAGCTCTTTATAGGTTTTTTTTTGTTTGTTTTTTTCTAAGTATAAACCACTGTTTACATTTTAGGTAACTTCCTCAGGCTCTATTCCAGGAGTGAAATTACTAACAACTAATTGGCTCAGTGTTTGGTCTGTCACCCCTACTCTTAATCAAGATGATCAAGTCTGTCAGGAAGTATAGGAGATAGAACTCCTATCCCATTGGGACTGAAACGTCCCAATTTCAGTCATGATACATAGAATGCCTGTGAACAACAGTCATCATTAGTTAATGAGAGCATCCTTCAGCATGGGTAGATCTGAGTCCTGGCAGGTAAGGACCCTGAGGGGAAGACAGGATTGCTGGGTTCTAGTCTCAGCTTTTCCACAATCCACTTGTAAGACCTCAGCAGCATTAATGTCTCTGTGCCTTAGTTTCCTAGTCTACAGGAGGAGGGAATTGTACTATATTTACTAAAGTTTCTTGTTGTTCCCAGGTTGCCCGATTTTATGTTTGGAAGTTTAAGGTGACCTACCTAGGTCCAAGGCTACTGTCTAAAGATGTGGCTGGTTGGATTCCTGTTGTGTCCGCATCCCATCAAATCCATGTTTTATTAGCAAATGAAGAGAGCACAGCTTTGCTTGTTCATTGGCTCAGTCCTGGTTGTCCTAGTTCATGCAACTTACTCGAAGTCCCAAGTTACCTGACAGTCTTGTTTGAGTCTTCCTCTCATCCTCTGGCAAACTCTTAGCTCTTCATGTCACAGTCTTCAAGAATTGTTCTAGAGACAATTATCTGGAAGTTTCTGCTCACTAATAACTCAAGCCGTTCATCTGCTTATGTAAGGAGACCTTCAAATCAGGAGTGTCAACTTTCCCCGAAGGCTCACCACTTGTCGTCCATCCTCTGGCAAATGATACCTAGTAGAAAAAGACAAATTTGCTTCAAGAAGTTCAAAGTGCGCCGTGAAGCATGGGATAGAGGAATGTAGTATTAATCTGCTGTTGACCTTCAGCCTAAAGTCAAGGTTTACACAGTGGTGATTGCAGCCAACTTCTCATGTGGCTAGGGCATCGAGGAACTGCCAACAATATCTCTTTTAAGAACAAGAGCAGTACCTACCAAACCATCCACACTCACCCTCAAATGGAAAGGGATGGTCACTGACAGAAAGATCTCAGTGCAAAGTTTATTATATTGCAGTGGTTCTCAGATTTGAGCATGCATCACAGCCATGTGTCAAAACATAGATTGCTGGACCCTATCCCCAGTGCTTCTGGTTCACTGGGTCTAAGATGGGGCACAAGAATTTGCATTTCTATCAAATTCCAGATATGCTGCTGCTGCTCCCAAGACCACACTTTGAGAATCAGTGGCCTACTGGATTTGAAGCACTCTTCACTGTAATTACACTGGTGTCTTCCATTTGAATGAAAGGTGAGGTTGCAATAAGATGTTAAGTAGCGTTTCTAAGGTGAAGGGTAGTGGCTGCAGGTAGGGCTGGCAATAGATATTCTATAGAGATGAACCCAAGGAGAGTCAAAGTAGCACCATAGAGAATATGGAAGTTAAAGCGTAATGACTGAAGGTGTTCCTAGTGGAATTTGGCTGTCAGAGATGAGTAGCTAAGCCTAGAGAAGAAGCCACTAGGGTAAGGAGCTTAACTGGCAGCAAAATTGCCTCTTTACAGAGTAACCATCTGTAGGTCAGTTACACATTGAACTTAGTCAATTATCAGCTCCTATCAATTTATACTTTTCTCAATTAGTAATGCTACATCTAGTTTTTCTCTGAAAATATGAATAATAGTGATAGATTACTAATAGAGTAGTCTATTATGGAATATTGGCTTGCAGGAAACTTGTTCTTTTCTTGCATTTTTTCCACATAAGAATTTTTCACATTTAAATGATCTGCATCTTCCAGTGCTTGCCCCTTCCAAAGGGAGTTCAATATACCACAGCTCCCAGGAATATGGACAGGAGGAACTCTACTTTATAGTTATTGTCTCCTAGAGGCACTCCCTCTTGTCCAAGTTTCAGCCAGAGAATCAATGGGGAGCAAACCAGGATCAATTTTAATTGATTGTTCAGGTTTTTTCTTTTTTTATAATTGGCATTCTTCCCTGATGCTTGACAGAATAACAAGTAGACTGTGATGCCCTGTAATTTTAACTCCCATTCTAAATGCATATCACTGTATAGCTACTATTGTACCTACAGCAGGACACTGCCCCCATGCAATGTCAGAGGAAATAGGGGAGCAGAAGGTAGGAGAAATGTGACAAAATTGTGCTTATATGTGTTTGCCTACACACAGACACAAACACATGGGCTCCAGTTGTCATGGTTTTGGCCAAGATGTCCATTTCTGATAAAAAAATAGTGTACAGGGAATAAACTTTTGCAAATATTAAATTGATATGGTTTCATCTCCTCCTTAGTACACATTTGTAAACTTCTCCAAGGTTATATCAAGAGATTAATTTTTCCAAAGTGAGAGAGAATAGGATTAGGAAGACTCTTGAAAACCAAATTTGGATACTAGAGGACATTGCAAATCTAGCAAATGTGGAAGACAATGTGGGTTGCCTCCTTAGCATCTATTCCCCCCTTGTAATCTTGCTAACAGAATCCAGACTTTGGGGTGACACTTGTACCCAACCACAAGGGATGAAACTTGAAGGTTTAAGTAAATCATAGTAATCTAAAATAACTGAAAAGTACCCAAAAGAAACTGTATAAATCAACAGTTGTCCAACTTGGTGACATATTACGTTCAACTGAGGAGCTGAAGAAATACTGAGGCTTGGCATGAATACTGATTTAATTGGTCTAGAGTGAGACAGAACGTTAATATTCCTAAAACTCAACAACAGCTATGGATGAGAATCATTGGTTTAAAATTTTTAAATCACTATTTTCTAAAACAAATTTGACCATATTTAGTTTCCCTTCATACTTGCTGTTATAAGAATATTTAAAGACAAAATAATGAAGCCATGTTCCCCCTGTACTTCTGAGTTATAGTATTAGAAAGCATGGGGATCTACCTAAATATTCATTTTTGAGTCCTGTCCTAGGTATTTTCCATACACTTTCATTAAATTCTTATAACACTACAGAGAAGTACAATTAATATCCTCATTTTGTAGATGAGAATATTGAGGCTAGACAGAGAGGTAGTGAAGGAGTCAAACCCAGATGTTTTGGGCTCCAAACTTCATCATCTTTCTACTGTTTTTCAAAAGCTTTCTCTTTTCATCCATTTCCCAGTAGCTGGTTCCTACCCCTTGTTTCCCTGGTTCAAATCCAAGACAGTAACTTGACATTTCTGACTCTCCACTCTAATCTTCCAGCTCCTCCATTTAAGATTCACTCCAGTCATGACCCAAACTTATTAGACTACTTTTGGGGATCAAAATTGTGTCTGTCAGTCCAAGGCCTGAAGCCCAAATACTTGCACTCTTAGGAGCATTCCAGTGCCTCCAATCCTAGAGAAAGAAAAGAGATTCCCTTGAGCTTCCTGATGCGCACTTCTAGAAGCTGCTTTCTTCTTGTGCAAACATTTGCTGTGAATCATCAGGAATTAAATTCATCTGTACATTGTGCTTCAGTTGACTCTGGGATGTTAATGATCAGAATTTGCTATCTACACTAAGCAGTCTGGATAAAAAATCAGATGTCAATTTTAGTGTAACATTTCTTGTAATGAACTCTAACTCTCAATGCATCTTGTAAGAGAGCTTAAGGTCTGAATTCCTTCTTTCACCACCAGTGGCCAAAAAACCCTAAGTCATTTGTTTTTAGCAGTATTTTGCTTAGCTGTCAACCAAATATTCTTTATTCATGATCAGTGTATATTTCTTTCGAAAAAAAATTCTCAAGCCAATATTAACTGACTTGATTTATTTTGTTTCTGATATTTCTCTTACTTTACTCACGTTTCAGTCCATTACATCGAAGCTGCTGAATTCTATTAAAAAGGCCCGTTTTCCAAATGACCAAAGTAGTTGTGAAAAATATCATTGTTAACTTTCTGAATAATTTAGTACCTCAGTTCATGTTGGTTTGCACTCACTGAACATGCCATTTTTTTACTGTGTAAATATGACAGAAGTATATTGATCTTGTGTCTTAAGTGCTTAATCAAACTCTATTAATACTGCTGGTCATAAACTATCTATCAGAAAGACATGGCTTTGAAATGTTTGCATCTATGAATCAAACTTAAATGAAATAATATATCATAAGACTATTTTTCTGGGCCTAAGGGAAGTTGATCCTAAATTTCTCATGTTGTGTTATTAACCTGCATGTTGGCTTTGTCTAATTCTATGTAAAGTATGCTGATTTATTAGAATGCTCACTCTACAGTAAACTGTAATTGGATGCTCTTGAAAGAATGAGTTTCATTGATCTAGGCAATGACCACAGATATTACTGAAGTAAACCTCTTAACAGCGTTGGGGCGTATTTTGGCCATGATCAATGTTTCGGAATCTTCCCTTGGAATTTTTTTTGTTTTGTTTTGTTTTGTTTTATTTAGTGCTATCTGCATTGATTTAAATCTGCAGCAGATGGTAAGTGCTAAATTTATCTTGACACAAATTTCATTACTTTTCTGGAGATGCAAACTTTTCTTTGTTTATTATAGATTAAAAATCTTCCCTGATAGCTTTTGAAAATAATCTATTTGTACTTATGTCAATGTGCATCAACAGCTGACAATAAGTAAAGTGAAAAATTAAAGACATTGCATTTAAATAGTTAAATTGAATTCCTTCCTTCTTTCCTTCCTTCTTTCCTTCCTTCCTTCCTTCCTTCCTTCCTTCCTTCCTTCCTTGCAAAGGTTTTCAAGTATCTACCTTGGTGGTTTCTAAAGAAATTCTGAATTTTCTAAAAACTAAAGGTCAAGTTCAACAGGTTTGACTCTCCTTTATGCCTGTGACTAGAAATTGACAAGTAATATGCTAGAGGATGAATAATGAGTCTGATTTTGATACAGTCCTAGCCCCTAAACTTTTATCTTGAGGAGCGCGGGCTTTGCAAGTAACTTTCCTCCCTACTTAACAACATTACGCCTAAGGGAAAAAAATCAGGAACAGGTTCTAAACTACACGTGAGCTATTTACCAGTCTTCTGAATTAGACATCATGGAAAATGTAGAAAATACAGTTTAGTAACATTTTATTAGAATCACAAGACAAAGAAGGGGAAAACCCCCAAGAGCAGATATATGCATGGTACAATTTGGGGTTAGAGTAGAAATTACTTGAGGATGTTAGATTTTTATGTCCTTCATTTTAATGTCTACAATAAAGTTAAAATTTTCCCTGGTGTAAAGAAAATACGGGGCACTATGTTTATTTGGCTTTCTTTCAAAAAGTAGTATACACAAAGCTATACATGCACATATTATAAAGTTCAAAAAGTAGCAAAGGGATTTGGGGTAAAAAGTAAGCCATTCTTCTACTATCCAGTGGTTAGCTACCTAATCATCTCCCTGCAAGCAACCAGTTATCTGTTTTTTGTATATACTTCTAGAGAAACATTCAGTGCACTTAACAACTATGTGTGTATGTATATATGTGTGCATGTATACACAAATGGTAGCACATTGCAGTGTTCTCCATCTCGATTTTTTTCATTTACCAATGCTTTTAAAAGACTTTTCCATATCATTACACACTCTTGTCTCATACTTTTTTTTTTAACGTTTATTTATTTTTGAGACAGGGAGAGACAGAGCATGAATGGGGTGGGGGTGGGGGTCAGAGAGAGAGAGGGAGACACAGAATCTGAAACAGGCTCCAGGCTCTTAGCTGTCAGCACAGAGCCCGACGCAGGGCTCGAACTCACGGACGGCGAGATCATGACCTGAGCCGAAGTCGGACACTTAACCGACTGAGCCACCCAGTCGCCCCCCTTTTTTTTTTCTTGTCTCATACTTTTAAAAAAGCTGTGCAATAATCTATTCATTAGATGTATCATAATTTATTTAACCAGACCTCCTCTGATGGAATTTAGGTTTTTCCAATTCCTTGCTGTACATAGATTATTTGTTACATGTGCAAGCATATCTACAGGTTATATTCGTGGGTGGAATTGCTGGGTCAAAGGGCACGTTTAACTAAAATTTTGGCAAGCATTGCCAGAGTGATGTATTAATATTTAACAATTGGTACAGCACAGGCTCTCATTGCTCAGAATGGATCCAGCTGTCAGGCAACTGGTCAAGGCTGGGTATCAGATGAGAGAAAGCACTGTCAAATTGCCCTCTAAACATGTAACTGCTTGGTTTCCTTTAAATGATATTTATGGGACCATACTCCTCCATAATTATTTCCATTTATAGAATTTGCTAAATCTCAGTGGTTTTTGTATGAACATTATTGCCCACAAAATGTTACTTGGAAACCACTGGTAGATTGCCTAGTAGTAAATTGCTATATTCAAACTATGTATTCAATGTAGTAAACTATTCATGACAAAGACAAATTCAGCATTGCCTGTCAACATTAATACCATGCAGGGTTCCCTGCCCATGTGACTGAGTAGGTGACTAGACCAAAGAGTCTATCTGCCTCTTTCTCTAGAAGGTAAGCCTCATGGGGCCAGGAATTTGTTTTTATTTCCTATGACATTATCTTCACCACTTAGAAAAATGCCTGGTAGTAGTCAGAGTGCCCAAAATGCATTTCGCTACTTATTAATAAATGGGTATTGAACTGAGAATCAAGAAGATAATCTTCCCTACAAATATGGTGAAAAGTTGTGAATATTCACAGAGTAACACTTTTCTGGTTATATATTTTCAGTTTCCTAACATTTGGAGATGAGTCACTTAGTAAAGATACATCCTGATGTCAGAATTGTTGAAGTAAAGCCTAGATTTCACCATTAGGTCTTTTAATTCAGCTCCTTGAGGAAGAGTATCTATGTTTAAATATTCTTAGACCATGGTTATTGCTAAAATTTGCACATTTTATAAATATGATAATTGTATCTAGCTAGCTGATGTCTTTTGTTTTGGAGGGCTGGGGTGTAGATACTTTCAAATGTAGAATTTAACACCTGAAGTAGTAATTATGTGTACTTAGAAATTACAGGGTAGAAATTGGAAATTGGAATGGAAAAGGCAGGTTATAGAAAATAATATGTAATATATAGATTTATGTGTTGAGTACTGTGGGGACACATAGCAAAAATTGCTTGTGATACCTTAAAACAAAGTTGCTAAGTTTCTTAATTCTCTCCGCCTCCCTTCCACCTCCAATTCATGAGAAACAATGAAGCAAAGTCATGTAACAAGATGATGGTTCCAAAACACTGCAGTAGTAACATGGAATTCAGTGCTGTCTCATAAATTCAGATCATCTGGGAAAAGCATGTTCTAGAATTATTGTTTGACATATAATACAATGTCTTCCCAACAAACTGAATTATTTGGACTCCTTCAGCCTTTTCCCCACATAAATAGATACTGTATTTAAAACACGGGGAGTTGAGATGATTTAAAAAAACATCCCAGAATTTCAGGCAAATGAAAACTAGGTAAAGGTAGTAGGGAATCTATACAAACTTTAAAAGACCATGAACGCTAGCCAGTTTTCTCGAAGGCTCTCACTGTAAACTCCATGAGGAATGGGTTTATTTGGTTCACCCTCATATTTTAGGACCTGGCACACAGTAGGACTCAATAAATATTTGTGGAATGAGTAGAAAGAATGTTCTGCTTTTGTGAGGCTAATGAGGTTCTTAGCAAAAGCAACAAGTGGTCAGTATTTGTTAAAATGTTGAACTTTGTAAAGCAAAGAGTTGGAGTGTTGAGTTATTAAACAATGCTCATGATATCAAGCCTGGATCCCATTAAGTCCCAGGGTAAGGGGTGAACAGTTAATTTCATAGCTGTACTAAATAGTTATATCGCATATCAGTCAAGGTGATATATCCCTCTAAATCCCTTGGAAAGCACCCAAGGGCAGAGGCCAGAAATCATTATAAACTTGGCTTGGAAAACTGCTAATAAATGGGTCATGGAACTTTTTTTTCCAGTGCAAAGAAAATAATGTAGTGATGGGATTGTGTCTTTTCCCCTTTTCTTTTGAAAGTGCTTTTAGTGTTAGGATCTGTTCAATAGATGATTTAGGGATATTCTAATAATAAATGTTTCTGTGTTTTATATTCAGCACTTATGAAAGTGGATACTTGCTGAGTTGTATTATCAGATCAAAATCTCCATCAATCAAAGGGGGAGAAGAGAGGAGTTTATTGGGTTTGTAAAGATCATTTTATTAGGAAAACTGAGAATTACTAAAGTTTTATTTGAGGGTGGTAAATGGGAAGGTTTTCTGTGTAAGAACTGAATGTAGTTAAATAATAATGGGAGAATGTTTAATAGATAAGACTTCAAGAGATAAGGCTTTAGAATTTTACAAAGAGCTTTCAGTTATAATATGCAATTAAGCATATTGGAAAAGCTATTGAAAATAAAGCATAGTTCTACATTGTTAAAGAAATGAGGACTGGAAGCAATATTCACAATTAACATCAGGTTAGTTCATCATCCCTTGATTTACAGTGATTTAACAATGTAGCATGCCACACATTTTTCAAAATCCAATTGCTAATCTATTTCAGGTCAGAATGAATTGGAACACTATTAGAACTTCATCTTGGTGGTCTGACCTAAAATGGAAATGCATGTACCCATGCTAACAAGTTTGCATTACTTCTGGGGACTACATCATGCTTCCAGGATTGTTTTTCATCATGACTGTGCCTCATTGCCTTTGTATTCCTGGAAAACATGGAGTTCCCGATGAAGTAAAAGTGAGCTCTGCACATGAGGTAAATGTGAATTTCACTGCGGATGTGGTACAGTCAGGAGGGATTGGGATAAATGTAAATTGCTATTCCCATCCCTTTTGTCTTCCCGCTCTTCTACCCAAAAATGTCCTGCTGAAGCCCTCGTCTCCCCTCCACTCCTCTGCCCACTCCAACCCCCAAAGAAATAAAGCTGTTAGGTAAATCAAACTTCCCCTTGTTAGTGAGGAGATAATTTCGTAGTTTTCAAGGACTTTTGTAGAATGTATTGAGAAAAGTATTGAATTCCCCACATACAGTTTCCTTTGGCACCATGTGGTCAAGGTGCTGCCTCGTTAATTGGTGAACTCTGCTGATAGACTGAAGTCTCCTTGGAACACTGCATCCAAACTTGACTTGGTCTCCCCAGCTGAAGATTACTGCCTTGTGTGATGCTACAATGTGAAAAGCAAAGGAATAAACACTTAACAACTGGCCTGCACATGACTTCTTAGATATTTTTTTAAAGTTTATTTGCTTATTTTGAGAGACAGAGCAAGAGAAAGAGAGTTCAGGAGGGCCAGAGAGCATGAGAGAGAGTCTCAAGCAGCCTCTGTGTTGTCAGTGTAGAGCCTGACGTGGGGCTCGAACTCACGAACCATCAGATCCTGACCTGAGCTGAAATCAAAAGTCAGACTCTTAACTGACTGGGCCACCCAGGCACCCCAGATTTTTTGTTTTTTAATGGCATCCATGCTTGCTCCTTTAATAAACTGAATGAACTGTACAGGCCCATCATAGCAATGTCTCCTCACAGCTGCTGCACAGAGGTGACCTGCTTTAAGGAAACCCAATTCATGAAAATGCAAATTTAACCTGAACTTTACAATACAATGATCCTTCAAGACACTATGAGGAGCTAGTAATCTGAAGAACCTATACCTTTGCTGAGTGCTGAAGGCTTTTCTGTACTTTAAAATGTGTAAGGGGGGAAGGGCGTGTGCTTCAGTTTGTTCAAGCAGAGTGTGGCCAAAAGTGGGTGTGTGGATTTTCCACACACCAATGGGAATCCATCACTTCTGGTAGGAGGTTATTTGTAATTCTGTGGGGGAAATGGCAGTTGTGAAGATTTGAGAATGAACTAGAGACAACTTCCCTGGGCTGGGCCTTGGGCCAGAAGGGATTCCACAGACTTTTTCTGCTATATAACAAGACAAGTGGTACAATTTCCTTGATGGGACAAAGTAGCTCTTAAGAGCCCTGGACACTGGAAAGGTGACTTCCCTGAGGGGTCTGTGCTAAGAAAGACCCTGAAGCTTATGATATGATTTAGAATACAATGTATGACTTACCCCTCCCTATGTAAAGCAAAACACACATCACTCCCGAGTAATAATAATAATAGCCTGAGCCCTCACTCTGTGCCAAGCACTGTGTGAAAACCTTACTGAATTAATTTCCTGTGGCTGCTCTAACCAAATACCATAAACTGGGAGGCTTAAAACAACAACAAAAAATATTTTTCTACAATTCTAAAGGCTAGAAGCTCAAAATCCAGGTGTTGGTAGGGCCACATTTCCCCCAGTGTCTCTTCTGGCTCCTGTAGCTGCACACAATTTAGCTCACGACAGCTCAACACCCCTCTCTGCCTCTGTCTTCCTGTGGATTTCTTCCCTCTGAATGTCTCCTCCTCTTAGAAGGACACCAGTCACATTGGCTAAAGACCCACGCTAATTCAATAGGACATCATCTTAATTTGGTCATGTTTGCAAAGACACTCTTTTTCCAAATTAGCTCACATTTTCAGGTACTGGGAGTGAGGGCTTCAACATATTTTGAGGGGGAACAGAGGTCAACTCCTAGCACTACCAGATGACTCCCTTAATCCTTGTAACACTCCCGGGAGGAAGTTCTTCTTATTGTCCCCATTTTGCAGTTAAAGAAACAGACTCAGAGAAATGGTATTATTTGCCTGAGGTCACCGAGCTGGATCAACACTAGGATTCCATAATTGCAGCTGAGACCTGACGATTCCTAAACCCGCACGTTTAATTCTGATGGAAGTGAGTTAATCTATTTCATCGGTCTGTAGCTATAATTATAGCTAGAGCTTTCTTTAGTTGGAATCAAGATAAGGGACTTCCATCACCCCTTTCTTAATTCTCCTTCAAGATGTGCTTGAACTGCTTTAAGAATATCATCTCTTAAACCTTATTTGGCGGTGGGTGACAAAGGGGTCATTCTGAAGTGTTTGATGGTAGATTCATGTGGTTCTAATGGTCTCATTAATCTCCTATTTGCAGCTACAAAAATTCTCCTGGTTCAGATTTCCTATATGCAAAGATTGTGTGTGAGTAGTTGGCATCAGAGCAACACGGCTAGAATTTTTTGGAAGTTCAGTGGCCATGTGGTGCTACCATGTATTTTTGGAAATAGAGAAATAATTGCTTCCCCCCCTGCCACTCATGATTTACACATGTTATGAAAAATAAAGATATCTTGATGAGTTCAAAGACAATCAAAATATTACAGTCAGAAATTTTCCAACTTCTTGGAAAAATCATACACCTTTATTTCCTGGGCAATAAAAAGAACTCCTTGCCAGAGAAAGGCTTGAGTAAATGGTGAAAGGGAGAATTGCATTCCTAACATTAGCACAAGTTATTTAACCCCTCCAGGCCCCAGTTTCTCATTCATAAAATGTGGAAACGAGTAAAGATTATTAAGATACTTTCTGTGTCAAATTACTGCTCTAAAAAGCTTTCACACAGGTTGATATTTAAAAAAATGTTAGCCATGAAAGCAAATAAACAATTTAGAATAAACACCTACCATTATTCTCTTTAGCTAATTGTTTGTTGTTGTATCGGTGGTAGAAATTTTTGATTAATAATAATGCATTTTAAAATAATGTATTTAATGCCATTGATGAATGGATATGTGGAGTTTCTGTGGCTGTGCATCCTTTTTCTCTTTGAAACACATAGCACAGATTGTTGACGTGTCTCAGATATGGAAAAGTTAATGTAATTGGGGTGGGTTCCCTGATCAGCTGGCCTCATCTGGCACCTGGGGTATGTGCTTTCGCCTTCACACTATCCTGCCTCACGCTCTCCTGTAGGATGCTTGCTAGCTGTATACAGGCAGTCAACATTGAAGCCTAGCAAAGTCTCAGGGTAGGCGTGCAAGCCTTTCTACTGGACAATGCCCGATGTAGGTGGGTAGCTGGGAAAACGGGTCCTCACCCCACAGTGGTGAGAACTTCCGATGAGCACAGCGACCACTCCCCAAGGATGGCCAGAAGAATTGCCTACAGCAAGGCACTGAGAGTGCTTATCAGTGCTGTTGGTGATAGCGCTTAGTCTGGTGTAACTGTCCCAGGTAGGCCCTCTCTGAGCAACATCCCTTCTCCTCCAATCCTCCAAAATCATGCCCTAGCTTCCAGTTCCTGCCAAGGTCAGGCTGGGAGAAGATGACCTTTTAATAACAAACATACCAATGAAGCCACATAATAGAAGCCCATTGAGCTAGCGCTGTGGGCTAAATATTTGCTCTCCCGCCATCCCAAATTCATATCACGAAACTCTAATCCCTAGTGTGATGGTATTTGTAGATGGGCCTTTGGAAAATAATTAGATTATATGAACAAAGCCCTCATGATGGAATTAGTGCCCTTATAAAAAGGGACATGAGAGAGCTTTTTCTGTTCTCTGCCGTGGAAGGATGTGCTGGGAAGACGGCATTTCAGGAATAGGGTCCTTACCAGTACCTTGATTTTGGACTTCCCAGCCTCCAGAACTGTGAGAAATTGATATATGTTGTTTATGCTACTCAGTCTATGGTATTTTGTTATAGAAGTTCTAACTGACCAAGATAGGTAGGTATTCTCATGTCCCTTGTGTTAGTAAATGAACAGACAAACTCTGTCTCTTAACTTCTGTAAACTGGCCTCAGTAAATTATACTTTCACTGACTATTTTTCTTGCTGCATAGGGCCCTAAGAGACATTGAATTGAGATATAAAAGATCGTGTTACTTTATGTATGTATGTATGTATGTACGTATGTATTATGTATTATTTTCTTTCATAATTGAGATTTTATTATTTTGAGGATCAATACATAGATATTTCAATTTATACACAATTCTCAACATTCATGCTGATGATCTCCAAAGTCCTACAGTTGTAACTCTTTTCTAAGCAGTTATTCTGGTGACTTTCCAGCTCAAAATTCACAGGCAGATCTTCTTTAAGAGGATGTCAGTTACCAGTATCTTCAAATATTGATTGGCTGTTACATTATAGGTCCCACTAATTCACAATATAATATATATGCTACATACCCCAAATTTCAGGCTTTCACGGCACATTAACAAAGTTATTAGAAAAGTTGGGCTACCACGACCCCTGAATGATGTGGCAGAGGACATACAATTCTGACAGGGAAGAGCCAGGATCAAGAAGTGGTTTTCTTTTGGGAATGATTTTACTAAAAACATGGGAATAAAATTGACTTAAAATGTTGAAGACCTATTAAATGCACAACCTTGATTCCAAATTGCCATTCAGCATGTTTTGTGTTATAGCTGTAGAAACTAGCACTCACCAATCTATGGAATGTTAAGCCAACACCCAAGACACTCAAAACCTGGAATAATTCAATATTTCACTATTTTCTGGTTGTACCAAAACATAAACAATGAGCAAATGATTTTGCCCCTTCAAAAAAGCACTTACATGTAAAAAATAGGAAAGGGGGATACCCTCCCTATTAAAAGTGTTTTCACCAAAAAAATGTCTGTTTACAAAATAATTGGTAAAAATATTCCTCTGGATTGTTCAGGAAGGGAGACAGGGACCATTAATAAGACATGTAGGTGGTGTGAATCAGATTTGGCTTCTTCCTCTGCTGCTTCTTCAGAGGCTAGACTCTCCTCTTGTCTAGTTTCTCCATTTTCTGCAGCTTAATCTTGAGTTTCTTGGATAGACACTTGACCTGTTTTCCCTTTGCTCTCCTCTCCCCTTTTGTTTCATCCTTTTGTCCAAAGATTTAACCTCTCCTGCTGCCATTTTTGGTTTCCGTTTCCACTCTTGCAGAAGCAGTTTTGGCTGATAACCTTGCAGATCTCTAGAGTTCTCTAGAGGAACTGAGGATCTGAGCTGACTTTCCTGTTGGGCATGTGGGCAGTGGGGAGGGCACGTGTCAGATGCCTGGTGCCCAGAGCTTTTGTGAAGTTGGGATGCCTGGAGGCTGCTCTTCTTCCTGCTCCTGTCTCCACCTCCCCGCCCCCTCCCCCACCCCCTGCCGTTTATTTAATAATGCCTATTCATTCATTTATTTGTCCAGTCAACATATATTTACTGAGTGATCATTTGATGGGAATCACAATTCTAGGTGTACAATGGTGGGAAGCAAACCAAACAGACATATCTCTTGCCCTCATGGAGCTTCCATTATATACATAACTGAAAGTTGAATTGTGGCTTACATTTTCCACTATTCATTTTTATTTGAACCTTTAACATTCACTAGATTTAACAGGTATGTCATATTTGTTTATTCCTCTATTTCATGTTTTATATGTGTGACTTATTGGTATTTACTTTATATTATTGGATCCTTGAGAACAGGGATTTGTTTTTTTGTCTCTCTTTGATAGAAGACTTATTATAACAAACGTATCTTAATCAACATTTGTTAATGATTTTTTTTTCCATTTAGATTCACACAATTTTAGCCTTGGAAGAAGTCTTAACAATCATATAATTTAATCCTCCAGTTGTATAAGTGAGACTATGGAGGCTTTAGGTGATAGTATATATTTATTTATTTAAAAAAATTTTTTTTTAACGTTTATTTTATTTTTGAGACAGAGAGAGACAGAGCATGAACGAGGGAGGGGCAGAGAGAGAGGGAGACACAGAATCTGAAACAGGCTCCAGGCTCCGAGCTGTCAGCACAGAGCCCGACGCCGGGCTCGAACTCACAGACCGTGAGATCATGACCTGAGCCGAAGTCGGACGCTTAACTGACTGAGCCACCCAGGCGCCCCTGTATTTATTTTTTTTTAAGTAAAATACTAGAAAGAGTTGTGGTCAGTACTACTGTTGCCAGGTTCACATAACTAGTTTGGTCAAAATGGGCTGGAATTTAGTTTTTCTGAATTACTTAATTAAGTATATGATTCTTAAGTCTTTATTAAAAAATTGGTGTTTAAAGAGCTTTAATTTCAGACAAATGTCTTGAACTTAAGGTCTGTTATTTCCTAGTTCCACAATCTTTGCTAATTTCTTAATTTCTCTGAGCCTTGAATCCAAATATGCATTCTTCTGTGGGTTTTCATTAGGATTAAATAAAATATGATATGTAAAGTACTTGGCATATAACTCATTCTGATAATATGGGTGGCCTATTTTCAACATGCCTGCCAAATCCTGGAGACAGAACAAGCAGCGGTGAACAAGGACCTGAGGTCAGTTTAGCATATTCGCCAGCTTTGTCTTAGAGATGACTAGAAAAATTACTTCCACCTTCAAACTAAGAAATCTGATGTTTGCATGTCACAGGAGGGAGGCGATTGTAACCCAGATACTATAAGAACTCAAGTAACTAACTTGAATATTAAAAATAAATATTTGACATTTTATGTTGTTTCTCAGGAAGGTGAGTTGGGTCATACTGCTTACAGCCTGCCGTTGGTGGTTCATTCAAGCACCTTTTACCACATGACAGAGACCATATATCTGTCCTCTAGTGGAGCAAAAAGTAAATGTAAGAAGCATTACATGAAACTATGAAAAGATAATATTATTAATTCTTTCTTTTCACTGGAAAGTTTTATTATATATATATTTTTTAGTTTATTTATTTTGAGAGAGAGAGAAAGAGAGAGCAAGCATGAGCAGTATAGTGGCAGAGAATCCCAACCAGGCTCTGCACTGTCAACACAGAGCCCGATGAGAGGCTCAAACTCCTGGACCACGAGATCATGACCTGAGCCAAAACCAAGAGTCACTTAACTGACTGAGCCACCCAGGCACCCCATGAAAAATATATTTTAAAAATGGGTGGGAGAGATGCTTATCAACTTCAGTATAGTGGTTTCCACGGGTGGTGAAGGGATTGTCTTGAAAAATGGGACAAAGAGCCTTCAGTATACTTTTTTTGCATTTAAAAAATGTGATAAAAAGTACCTTAAAATATGATTAGAAGAAATGGCCTTAGAATAAAAAAAAAACCCACAAAAAATCTGAAGGTGTTCATACCAGACCACATATTGGTCATTGTTTCTGTTGTTTAGACTAACACTGTCCCACAGAACTTCCTTCGATGAAGGAGATGTTCTATCTCTGTGATATCCAACCAGGTAGGCATTAGCCACATATGGCTGCTAAGCACTTGAGATATAGCTAGTGTGACTGAGAAATAGAATTTTTAATTTTATATAATTATAATTAATCTAAATTTTAAATTAATTTAAATTTTAATGTGGTCGATGCTACCATATTGGACAGCACAGACCACAAAGAGCATAATAAACTTTACACTTGATTACATTTTGGGAAAACCCAATCTCATTTTTCTTTATGGTGAATATGAGTGTGTCTATTTGAAGAAAAAAACCAATAATCTCTTGCTAATATCAAGTATGGCAAAGGACAACTGAAAGTTATTGGGGTATTGGGGGAGGGTAGGAATAAAAAAACCATCCTGACTATTTACATTTGTCAAGTGGAATGAGTAGAAAGGTCACTATACAGTTCCGTTGGGTGTCTATAGAAAAGAAAGAATCAAAAGCCTTCCAAGTACTCATGGGGGGTACTTCGGATTTGGTAACAGATTTGATAACTGAAGACTTAATTTCCCCAGTGACTCAACTGATACAGGAGGTTTTATCTTTTTCAGAAAATTAAGAGTAAATTGGCTAGCTCAATAGACTTACTGAATCTAGTTAGATAAGTATTTGCTGTGTTTATTAAGTTGTTTATGTAGTGCAATAATACAAGTGATTTAATAAAGATAAGACTTCAGATAAATGTCAACACACTTCCCACTCTGCAGCTGGTCCATTTCAAGCAGTTAAAATAAATTAAAAGATAAAATACTGCTCACAAAAAAATTGATCATTGTCCAAGGAAAACGTTTAAAATTGAAAGAAATCTTCCACTTTCAGTGCACAAAGACATATGTGCATATATGCGTAGGAAATGACCCTCTCTGTAATCTAGAGATTCTTTACCTAGAAGCAAAGGGACAGGAAGCTGTGTTTTGTAGGTATTTGCTATAATGAGATAAAATTAAAAAGTACTTACAGTATTAATGACCGGTGTTATTTATAGTGCAAATATTGGAGATGTTTAAATTAGATAAAATAAATACTATTAATTATGTTATTTATCTATCTTTACATTCATCAAGGCATAGCTAGTGAAAGCTTACTAGGTTGTGTCATTTAGATGCTGTCACTGGAATTTAAATAATATAAAGTAGATCTGAATTTTAACCCATCTTCTCTGTTTACATGGCTTTAAAAATTTTTTTAATGCTTTTCTTGTAGATTCTGTAGGATATAATCTGACATTTGAAAAAACATAGTGCAGGGATGCCTGGGTGGCTCCATTGGTTGGGCATCCAACTGTTGGTTTCCAATTGGGTCGTGATCTCAAGTTTGTGAGATCAAGCCCCATGTTGGGCTCCACGCTGGGGGTGGAACGTGCTTGGAATTCTCTCTCTCCTTCTCTCTCTGCCCCTCCCCTGCTCATGCTCATGCTCTCTCTTTCTCTCAAAATAAATAAATAAACATTTTAAAAAAGAAAAATACAGTATAAAAGGTGAAAACAGAGATGTATCTTTATGGTAGTCAAATCATTATTTTAGCTGTCTTCCAGGTTAAGGTGGATGAGATTCCTTTCCCCTATTCTCTCAAATCACTTGGAGTGAATCTCTACCATTTCAGTATGCCCTTACCTATTTTTTCTATCCAAAGCCTATCTTATATAGGCCTATCTCATATCTCTTGGCCTATAGTATTGTTCAAAAGAGGATTTAAAACACTATTTAGTTTAGAAATGGTGACCCAGTTGGCCTATCGTGAGCTGAATTCTGAGCCACTGTATTGTCTTGTAAGACACCAAACAAGAAATATTGGATTGAAGCATGGGAGTGCCTGGGTGGCTTGGTCAGTTAAGCATCCAACTCTTGATTTTGGCTCAAGTCATGAACTCGCATATTGTGGTTCAAGCCCCGCATTGGGCTCTGCACTGGGCTGTGCAGAGCCCACTTGGGATTCTCTTTCTCTCTCTCTCTCTGCCCCTCCTCCACTCATGCTCTCTCTCAAGATAAATAAACATTTGAAGCATAAAGCATGAGGCTTACAACATCAAGTTCTTGGCTTAACTGGGAGAAAATTATTTACCATAGTTTTAGATTACTCTACTTGAAAATTGTGTGGGATGTTTAATATTTATAATATTGGACAACATGTTTTTCAAATGCTTGACACATATCATATGTGCTATAGTCCATATCTGTATGTGCCACAGTCCAGTGTCCAGGATAGATGTCCACCTGCCCTATGAACTGGGAAATTGGCCTTTCTAACCAGGTGTGGTAGATTATTTAATGACCACAGATTCCTCCAACCTCTGTACCAGGCCCCTTCGCAATATGACTTTAGTGTTCCTTCCATCCAGAAGTGGAGTCTTTTTCTCTACACCTTGAATCCGGGCTGATCTTATAATTTGTTTGACCAGCAGAAAACGTGCCAGAAGTGACACTGTGTGAATTCTCTTCAGAGAATTTGTGGTTTCTGTGTTTGCATTCTGGAAAGGCCACCCTGAGACCTCCACATGAAGAGACTCACTTATTGAAGGATGGGAAGCCATTTGGTGAACTGAGGCTTCCCAGGTCACAACCAGAACCAAGTATCAGACTTGTGAGTAAAGTCAGCTTAGATCTTCCAGTCTCTCATCTTCCAGCTGATTCAGCCACATGAGTCACAAAATCAGCACAGGAATTGTTTTATTAAAGCAATCCACTAGTTTTCTGACAATTTGTTGTGTAGCAAAGGGTAATTGGGGAAACAGCTTCTCAAGAGAGGTTGTTGAGATAGCATGTAGAAAGATAAAGAACAGGGATGCGTTATTTTCCCAGACCCTTTTGGGTTTGGGAAGGATCTGTATTCCCTGATACAGAGTGACATGAGTAACTTGGAAGTGAATGACACACATTTTAATCAGTGCAGTGTTTAAATGTAAAATTGCAAGATTAATGTCCACACATCATTCCTAACTTGTCCATTCTGTTCATGCAAATGTATTTTGTACAACATATTTTTTTTAGTGGTAGAAATTAAAAGTATTTTCTTTGCAAATTATGAGAATGAAATCTCTTGATGAATGACAATAATAGTGATTGGGATTTCCAGGGATTTTATAAATAGGATGACCCATCTCTGTTTCCTGACTTACACATATATTGTTCACTTGTATGTTTGTTAACCATGGGACAATAAGTGTGCTTGGAAGGCTTGATATACATTCATATCTACCCACATTTCTTGTCATTTTTCTGTGTTTTTTGTTTGTTTGTTTTTTGGTTTTTTTTTTTTTGTGTGTGTGTGCTTCTGGTCATATTTCAGATTGCTTCGGGCCTCTAAGCATAAAGTTTAGTTTTTTCCCAAGTGAAAACATTTAGAAAAGATTTAAAAATAAAGGTAGAGGAAAGGTGAGGAAGTAGTAGCAAAAATCACTCCTTAGTGCATCTTTCGAGGAGACTGCAGCCTAAAGAAAGGTTAAAAGTTGACTGGTGAACTAGAAGCAGTTTTAAAATATGCTCATATTAATCAATATTTCTCCAAATACTGTAACAGTGCAGAAATTCAACAACAAGAGTAAGTATCTTTTCACCAAGTTGTAGGCAACTGAAAATGCTTCTCGATAAAACATTTTCCAATCTCAGCTCAGAGAAATAATAATCTTATAAAAATATAGTGTTTAGAAGGTTGGAAGAAAGAGCAGAAGATTGCAAAACTAGGCACAAGAAGTCTACCAGCTGTTAGAAAGTTCAAAAAGTCAATAAACGAAGCTAAATACTAGTCTTCTAAAATCATTTTTCAGGTAAGATAAATAGGGTCCTTTTCACCTTAAATTCTCATTTGACAGCATCCCAGCACATGTCTTGGCTATTAATATACTTGGGTAGCCTCAGGGAGGCTTTCAAAAAGTGGTTCTTAAGATACTGATATTCTTGTCTGTAGACTCATGAGTCATTTGGACACAAGCATTGAATTTAAGAGGTACTCACTCCTCATCGTTGAGGAGCTGGTAGAAAAAACATAATTATTATATTGAAGATTCAATAAACATTCTTTCATTTTCAAAGTAGATTCTCACAACACTATTCTAAAATATTTCATGGCTAGGTCTTCTGTGAGGAAGAAATAACATGTCTTAAATTTGTCCCTAGACCTGTGGTTCTGGTCATCGCTGTACACCCCTCAACAAATAAACAGGCAGGGAAGGAGAATATAGAGTAGCCAGTGGCGCTCAGTTTTAGGAGGAGATAAGAAATCCCATTCACCAGAACACGGAATCTGTTCCTCTTTTTTTTCGCATTAAGCATTAAAATTTCAGTGGCATTGGGACTATTTTAATGACTGACGTGGGACTTAGATGTTCCTCAGTCTTGGTTTGTTTAGGGAAGGTTGGCTGAAACTGAGACAGGGAGTATGTTTTTAAATATCTGCATCTAATCAGGGCACCTGGGTGGCTCAGTAGGTTAAGCGTCTGACTTCGGCTCAGTTCACTTCAGCTTAGGGCACGATTTCATGGTTTGTGAGTTTGAGCCCACCGTAGGGCTCTGTGTTGGCAGATCAGAGCCGGGAGCCTACTTCTGATTCTGTGTCTCCCTCTCTCTGCCCCTCTCCCACTCATACTCAGTCTCTCGCCCTGTCAAAAATAAACATTAAAAGAATGTAATTGTATTTCCTCTTCCAAAGGGGCATACGTGTGTGAGTGTGCATGCATGTGTGTGCACACTCACGTGCATGCACATGGTGAGCTTTCGAGAACGGGTCCTTCTGTACTAAACATTCCATCATTTGTTAAGATTATACACATTGTGTGCCTGGTATGTGTGAGGCACTCTGCTGAGGGTGGCCGAGAAAGAGTCTTAGCCCTTATGGATCTTACAGTGTACTGGATTTATATTGTCTGTTCTTATTTTTTACATTATTTGTACCCCAAGAATAGTGTTCCTTATTTGGAGGTACATATAGTTTTGAACAGTAACTAACTACAGAAGTAACTTGGTAACTTGGAAATGCCATGTCTGTGACCAGTTCATAGGTTGTTTGTGCCTAGCTTCCTTTGACACAAAGGAATAAGTTAGTGTACAAACCAATGTTTAATGAATGAACAAAGAGAACAGAATATCTTATTAAACCAGTATATAATTTATGCATGTTCCTCACAAATGATTTTTTATTTATCCCAGAATAGGTAAGAGGGAACTTGTGTTTTTAAATCTTTTGAAACAAATAAGAGAAAACTATGTTAGATCTCTAATAGTGCCATTAGGAAAACAAATTTTGGCATACAACCATGGCATTTTAATTAGTTTTTTATTTCCTATTCTAATGACTCCTGTTTTGCATCCATGGATTTTGTGCTGGTGGGTTAAAGGACTCAAGAAACAGTTTTGTGATAGTATAATAGTTTTGTTTAAACTATAATATACATAATGTGCTAGGCAATGTCCAATTTAATGAAATATACTTTATGGGTGAAAGAATCCATGTAATATCCTAGGGTACCTTAGTCAAATTTATGATAGTCACTTGATGGGCAGGCACAATATTACCCAATTAGCAACCTTGGCTTTATGAATCAATTGCATTATGTATTTTTAGATTTCAGCATCTCTTGTGGTCAATCATCTTTCAACATTGAGCACTCAAATGCAATTTCAAAATGAAGGAGCCAGAATCATTGAACAGCATAGGTACTTGGCCAGTTGTTTTATGATGCTGGTTGAGAAAGTTAATATGTCTCTGTTGATGGCAATCATATATTTATAACAATGCTATCATCAAAATAAATACTATAGAAGTTAGCTAATTTGTTTGAAATATTATTAGGCAGTAATTGCTGGATACATAAGCCAAACGAAAATATTCCAATCCAACTGTTTTATTAATTATCTTCTTGTGGGGTTTCTCAAGTAGCTATTGTATTTGGTGAAGAAAATGACACTTGCTATTCAGTAGAAAGCTGAGCCACACCCACATGTCATTCAACCCAGCTTAATTGTACAAATTAAAAAAAAAACTAAGATAAAAGTTAATATAGAAAGAGATGTAACAGAGATCTCTGTACAGTACAGCTCTGTGTTAATTCACCAAAAACCATATTATCTAAAACAAGTTTATCTTATGATCCATTTGTCTGTTGAACAGTTTATTTAGAACTCAATCCTTTGTTGAATGGCTCTGTAATTTTTTTAAAAAATTTTATTTATTTATTTTTTGAGAGACAGAGAGAGACAGAGCATGAGCGGGGGAGGGACAGAGAGGGAGAGGGAGTCACAGAATCCAAATCAGGCTTCAGGCTCTGAGCTGGCAGCAGAGCCCAATGTGGGGCTCAAACTCGTGAAATGTGAGATCATGACCTGAGCCAAAGTTGGATGCTTAACTGACTGAGTCACCCAGGCGCCCCGAGTGGCTCTGTAATTGTTTGAGTGTTTTCTCTCTCTCTGACTCTCACTCTCGCTCCCGCTCTCGCTCTAGCTCTCCCTTTCTCTTCATTTCTATGGCTTTCTTAGAATTAAAAACAGAGAAACATAACCTAATTCACTTAGGTAATTCTGTTTAACTTTATGACTTTAATAATAAAATTGTTTTGTACAATTATGGGTATCTTATTTTTAAAAATATCTACTATACTTTTCTACATGTTATGAGCCTTTTAAAGTCCAAAGACCCATTCTTCAAAGTTTAACTTTAAGGAGGGTCTTTTTAAGGTGGACTAAATATTTGGAGAAATTTTCCCAATATA
The DNA here is from genome assembly GCF_016509475.1 of Prionailurus bengalensis. Lineage (NCBI taxonomy): Eukaryota > Metazoa > Chordata > Mammalia > Carnivora > Felidae > Prionailurus > Prionailurus bengalensis. The sequence continues at coordinate 112,790,487 of NC_057348.1, forward strand.
GACCTTTCAAGAATGGTAGATTAATGTAAATGCATGACTGAAATCCAATGGAATGTAAGGGAAATTCTTAGAGGCCAGAAACAAGGAGAAGGTGAAAATGTGGAGTTTAGCAAGCATTGAAACCCTAGAATGTGAGTTCTATCTGTAGGGAGACAGGAAGCAAAGTCCAAGGCCAGAATAGTGTGGGAGTTTGTTTGGAGATTGGTGAAGAAGGGACATCAAAAAGATGCTCAGAGAGTGACCTCGAACTGCCCCCCTCCCCTGCCTCCACCAAAGGGAGACAGTATATAGATACCTGTCCATATTGACCTTAGCTCTGGATAAAGAGCTTTTTAAAGTCTCCTTTGTGGATTGATCCTTAAAGCCAGTTCATCCTTAATTTTGGGTCCAGAATTCATGCTACTGTACTAGTATATGGAAAAACAACTCAGACTGATAATATCGTTTAAAAGTATCCAGGCTAGATAGTCTGTGGTTCCTAGAAAAGGCAAACATAAGTACATTTGGAGCCACACAATTTAAATGAAGAGGCTGAAGTGATAAGTTTGAAGATGGAAGAAGTGTTCATAGATCAAGGAATGCAGGCAGCCAATAGCTGGAAAAGGCAAGGAAATGAACTTTGCCTCAGAGCCTCCAGAAAGAAAGTAGCCCTGCTGATACCCTGAGTTGAGCCCCTAACACTCGCTTCAGGCTTTTGACTTCTACAGCTGTAAGATAATAAATTTGTACTGTTTGAAGCCACTAAGATTTTGGTAATTTGTCACAGCATCGATAGGAAACTAATATATAGTGATTAGACAAATTGACTAATGTAGCAATGGTTTTAAGTAGGGATCTAATATTAGTCAGAACCACCAGAAGACAGGGAAAGGGATTTGTACTTGGATTGAGACTTTGAAATATCTGTTTAGAACTTAAAATTTCTATTTAGAATGTTGTTTTACGAAGTGCTACTGATTCTTCTAACTCATTTGGAGTCCACATTTTTCCATTTTGTGCATACAGAATGCAAAGCTTGAATTTTAGGACTATGCCAATGTGTCTCAAAATGTACTAAATTGTGACCAGAACTTTGATCTTACATACTTCGGTATTGAAAAGAGTTTTCCAAGACAGCTATAGCAAAGGCCAATTAGGGCAACTGAGCCCAAAATATAATTTTGTGCCTGATTTTTAAAGTACATACCAATGACACAGAGTGAGAAAAAAAAGTAAAAATAAATAAAAGCATTGAGATGTAAGAACTCACATTTTAGTCACTGACACAAGATACTGTAGCTCAGTTATTTTTAGTGTCTGTCCCCTTAATCAGCCACTTTGTCATAAGATGTAAGACCACAGACATACCAAGACACCTCTCTCGCAATTTTTAGACAATGATGCCAAAACATATTCAGCTGCCTTTGCTACCTGTTTTTCAGGTGGAAATCATGATACATGAGCCTGACTGCTGGCTACAGACATCCTGCATTAAGGTTCTCAATGGTGAAGGTTGGTGAGTAAAAATAAATCTCTCTCCCAATCAATACAATTGCATAGTATGATTCTGCATAAAAAAATATTTCCACCTCGGGGCACTTGGGTGGCTCAGTGGGTTAAGTGTCTGACTCTTGATTTTGGCTCAGTTTCTCACAGTTCATAGGTTCAAGCCTCACATCGGCTTTGCACTGGCAGTGCTGAGCCTGCTTGGGATTTTTCCTCTCTCTCTGTGCCTCCCCTGCTTGCACTCCCTCTGTCTCTCAAACAAACAAACAAACAAACAAACAAACAACAACAACAAAAAAACAAACCTGGAGAAAATAAAAACTAAAAAAAAATATTTCCACCTATCAGAAGATCATGTAGTATCATTTCCTCATAGTGTTTAGTGTTTTTAAAATACTTATTATGTAGATCTTGAACTTGGAATATATGAAAATCTCCGTGTTAAGAGAATTAAAACCATCTCAAGATTCAAATATTCTATAGAAAATTTGGTTGAAAAATGGCTAATTCCAAAAATCAATATTGCAAATCCCAAGAATTTAGGTTTTCCACGTAGAATCTTGTTTCCGATTTATCTTTATATCCCCAGAGAGTATCTAACGCAATGTCTGCACCTTGATAAGCATTCAGTGTGTGTTCCAAATATGCAGTCACTATGCCCACAGTCGCTGGTTTTAATTCTGAGTCCTCTTTGAGATTCCTGACTAGCTGACTTAAGGGAGTTCCCAAGATGTTTCCATAGGAAGTCCCAGGAAGACAACAGTAGGAATATAAACTGGAGAAGAGCAGGACATTTCTCAGTCCTTGCCTCTTCACACTCAATCATTGTCTATCATCCTGGGGGGTGGATTAGGAGGGATGGTTATGTGGGCCATCTGATGAAGATGAGTGAGATCATTGCAAGAACAGGGCTTGTGTGACAAAATAGCTGAACAGGTATGTGCTGAAATATTAATGCAGTTACAGTTTAAGAAATGTGGACAATTATTTCATTCAACACTAGGAACAATTCTTAAACACAAAAGAACTTTTAACGCGAGGTAGTATGTTGATGCTCAAACTTCTTAGCAAGCTGTAATGTGCATAATTAGCATCATAACCTTCTGTATAAAAGTAACCTTCCTTCTCCTAAAAATATAATCCAGACCACAGAGCCTGACTCTTCCTTCTATAGGTATCTTAATGATCAGATGAGCATAATAGCAATGTGAAAAGTAAGGCAATTTCAGGAAAGAGTGAAAAGTTAAATTAAGAGTGAAAGTGCTATTATCTTTTTAAGATTAAGAAAATTCCTTATAGGCGCACCTGGCTGGCTCAGTTGGTGGAGCATATGACTCCTGATCTTGGGGTTGTGAGTTTGTGTGTAGAGGTTACTTAAAAATTGAAAAAAAAAATCTTTAAAAAAAATCTTAAAAAAAAATTCCTTACAAGGGTCTATTGAAGAGAAAAACCATAGCCACATCGTAACAGACCACGTCCTTATTCCCCAATTCAGTGTGGTCTTTATATCTATCAGACTATAAAACTGCACGTTAAAAAAAGTAGTTAGCCAGAAAATCGGTCAAATTAATGAGTTTAATTTTTCTATTATCCAATAACAAAAATGTACATGCCTCACATCAATATTTAAACCATATGATCTCCTCAGTCAGTAAATTTGAAACAATCCAGAATGATCTAGAAGGTAGTTAGATTCTGTCTAGCTCTTAGGCAATGATTGTATGGCTGTGTGCCTGAGTCAGAGACAGAAATGGGGAATCTTTATAGGTAGGTGTTCCTTAGAGAGGAGCATGGTCTGCTTTCCTATTAGTGATGTGTGTTGATTGAGAAGTAGCTGGAGAGTATATTACCACTTTTCCCAGCTGGCCTTGTTGCACTGAATCCAGACATTTTATAATAAAATGTTCTTTTAGGATGTAGATATATAAGTCTTATGGTCTCTGTATAAATTAGGATATAGGTGAACATGACTATTCCCCTAATCTTCATGTGGAGTGATCAACTCATAAAGATTGCATTAAATATTGTTTTAAAAATTAAGGGACAAACCCTTCGGAATCTTTATCTCAGGACAACACCTCCTTTTTTGTTTTATTGTCCTGCTGGGTAGGCAAGAGTTTCCTTAAGTCTAGCAGAAATGTCCATAAGGTTCATTTTAGAATGATATTTTTTCTTATTTGAACCTCCATTGTTAGAGTCACCAGCCAGAATTATCCTGAAAATCTACAGATACTTAGAAACAGCTTTCCTGTCACCCTAGAGCCACTTTTTGAAAGCGTTTTCACCTCTTCTGTTCAGACTCCCTTCCCATCCCTTTACCTAGTTGGCTTTCTCTTTTTGAATGCTGTTGGCTTTCTCACAGATTTTTGAGTGTGCTGTCCAAAACAGGATACTTTCCTCCCTCTGACTAATGGGGAGGAGAGAAGAAGAATTATGTTTCAGCCTTGCCGACTCTACTCCTATTGATTTGTGCTGGTATCATATTGACTTTTATCACAATAGCACTGAATTGCTGATTCATATTCAGCTTGTGGCTGTCCCCTAGCTCTCTTTCTGCTTTATTTGTTCATACTTGTTTTTCGCCATTATATATTTGTAGTGCCTGTTAATTTTTCCAGGGTATATTACTCTGTACTTGCCCTACTAAATAGTTTTTAGCTGCTCCTAATAATCTAATCAAGTAGTATTTTCTTTTTACAGCAAGATATGCGTATGTTTTATAAAGCACTATTATCTCTTTGGGTTGTTAGACTGATCTGAACACATAGCTGGTATTTCATCACTGTTTTTCAAAACCACATAATGTCCAATTGCACATATATGTAAAATCTCACCATTCGTTGCATGTTATATATATATATGTAGTGCTTGGATAGTAGATGCTGAATAAATATTTACTAATAGTTAATGACCACAGAGTGTTGTACCCAGAATCCATTCCAAGAGCTTGCAGGAAACACTGATTTTTTTTTTTAAAAGCATGGTTTGGCCTGTCTTTCTTTCCTGTTTACATTTAAACAATAAGGATGAAAAACTACAAGCCAGAGGGCTTCTGTTGTTCTCAGTGAATAACAGAGATGGTGTTTGGGTAGCATGCTCGCAAGGTTTGTGGAAATTAACTTCACACCAGGAACTCCGTATTGAAATAGATTGTTTAAGAATAATTCTTCTCTTTGAGAAGGGTGAGGGATTAATCTGCAGAAATGTTCATGCTAGCGCTGTGCATGTGTTGAAATTTGTCAGGGGGAAGATAAATGGGCCCTCCTTGAAAAGTAAATCGCACCATGGCTAATCCCTTGGGAAAGCTGGAGAATTGTTATGGTAGAAAAGCAACCTCAAAAAAGGAGGCACTGTCACTGTTTACTTAGGAAGGGGAAAGATGGGAGAAGACATGATTGGAAATTGAGATGAAAGTACACTTGACTTTAAAAATGTGTTTATTCAAATATATACACAGGATGTAATTATATCTGTGTTTGGATTCTTTGGAGGAATCATCTGGGTGCTTTAAAATGAGAGTCATTATTAGGGCTGATATTAAAACTATTTAATGGCAGTGTGTCCAGGCACTGACCAGTGAGAACAGATGTCACACTGAAGGTACCTGAGCCAGGTCTAGGAGACCCCAGCCAAGGGGTGGATGTTAACCCTTTAGTTGCTGATTCAAAAGAAGGTGGAAGGAGGTTGGAAAGTCACTTAGGAGGCTCAGAGGAGTGCATATTTTCTAACATCTATGGAAGATATTGATATTTTGGCAAACAATGTGACTGTTTTGGGTATACCATTGAACTGTCAGCACTCATTCTAATAGAAAATTATCAAGTAATTGTATCAAAAATATTTAAATTTCCTCAAAGAGATGATAGATAGATATATTAAAAGGCAAGTCATGAAATGTCCATGAAACTTAAATATCATATAAACAACAAATACTTTTTATGTATTTGTGTAAGTATGTCCCAAATATTTCCTGGGAAAAAAGGAATGGAATCATTTCCCAAGAAATATTTGGGACATAGTTCACTGAAGTATAAGTGTTGAATATCAGATAAACAACAAACACTTTTTTAAGTGTTAGTATGTCCCAAATATTTCCCAGGAAATATTAGGAAATACTTATACTAAAACTTTATTAATTGTCCATCTGATATTCAGATTTAACTGGGAGCCCTGTATTCTGTATGGTAACCCTAAATAGAATGTATTTAGCAGGAAATGTATCAGTATCGTATTGAAGATGTTAAATGAAAGAGAAGGGAAATGTATGCTTACAGGGAGCCCAGCACACTGAGATCGCTTGAGCATACTTGACAGAGAGCTGCTCTGGAATTTCAGATATATGGGAGAACTGTTAGCTGCAGAGCTCTAGAACTATAGGATACAAAGGTTGCACATAATAAAGTGATTTTGAAATTATACTAAGAGGAAAAAAGGTGGCACTGCATTTAAAAAGTTACATTTTGGGGCACCTGGTTGGCTCAGTTGGTTAAGCATCTGACTTTGGCTCAGGTCATGATCTCATGGTTCATGGGTTTGAGCCCTGCATCGGGCTCTGCACCGACAGCTTGGAGCCTGGTGCCTGCTTCAGACTCTGTGTGTGTCTCCCTCTCTGTCTCTGTCCCTCCGCTGCTTGTGCTTTCTCTCTCTCTCAAAAATAAATAAACTTAAAAAAATTTTTTTTTAAGTTGCATTTCCCAGCTAGGAAAGGCTAATTCAGTCATCATCAAATAGCATTCATCAAGTGCCTTCTACATGGGACACTGTGCCAAGTGTTTTCACAAAGTGAGAAAACAAATATGGCAGATGGCCTTGGTTAGCCTGTAATGTAGATATCTATACTGCAATGGAATCATAAAGGAAATAACTTGAAAAAATGTTGACCAAGGATCCATCATCTCCTTCATTTACATGTGGAGGAGAAAAATTAGTCTGATTTATAGGAAAGGGTTTTGTAAATCGTTCTAAAATGCAGGTTTATTACATAAAAACCTTGATATATACAACTATATGATAGGTTCAGAAATATATGCCACTGAGCAGGGTTTCTCAACCTTGACATCATATACAGGGTAATTCTTTCTTGTGAGGAATTTCCTGTGCACTGTGGGGTGTTTAGTGGCATCCCTGGCTTCTTCCAGTCACTAGATGTCAATTACACACCCTTTCTCAGTGTTATGAATCAAAACTGTCTCCAGACATTCTTAAATCTTCCCTGGGGGACAAAATTGCCCTGAGTTGAGAACTACCATTCTAGATAGCTATAGGAGGGAGATACCTAGCGATGTGGGTGAGTGGGTGGGGGAAGGTCTCCCTAAACTCACAAATGTGTCCATGAAAGAGTTAGTTTTAAACATCTGCTCTGTACAGAAAGCCCTCATATTCAGTCACCAGCAACAGTATTAAAAATACTGATATGTGGCCCCACCGGAGAGATTCTGGTTTATTTGGTCTGGAGTAGGGTCTGGACAGCCTGATATTTAAAAAAATGCCTCAAGGGATTCTGTGTTGAGATTTACTATATGGAGTAGTGGTCCTCAAACCTTTGTGAGCATCACAATTACAGGGAAGCCTGTAAACGCAGATTGTTAGGCCCAAGTATGCCTGTTCAAGCCAGTCAGGTATGGGGCCTCAGAATTTGCATTTCTCATAGGTTCCCATATGCTGCTGATGTTGCTGGTCTTTGGACCACACTTGGAAAACTGCTAGTTTAGAGGACACACTCCTGGCCTCTCTTGGCCCATTCACTTCCACCTCTCAAGGGAAGGAAGCGTGACTAACTAGGACACACAGGAATGCTGAGTGATAGAGGAAGAGAAGACCTGTGTGGTTCCATTCCTGTTAAGCCCTTTTTTGAATTCTCCCTTCTGTATGCTGGGTGAATTCAGCTGTTCTCTGTAGTACAGCAAAGTAGTCAGCTCATATGCCAGAAACTGATGGTGAGTCTAGCTAAATTCTAGACTGTTTATAAGAATCCAAAAGTCCTCACATACGTAAGCATTGTTTTCCAGAACTTAATCAGGCATGAAACTGACTATTTGCTCTTCACCTGCCAGACTGCCGCATCTATCTTTTTATTGGTTCTGACTTTGGATGGGAAAGGGGAATAACTCATTAGACCCCTTTCCTTACTGAGCATGCCCTGATTCAATCCCTTGGACTTCTGTCTTATTCTTTAGCATTGGAGAGGGAAGGTAGGACCAAAGGGTCCATGTATAACCTCTTCTTGGTGTCTTCATGCAAAACATGTAATTGTGGGAAACATAATAAAAGTACATACAATGTTAGGAAGCACAAATCTTAGTTTTGGGGGGTTGTGGCAAGGTTGAGTTTGTAAATGTCCATTCACATAGAAAATGAAAACAAAGAAGTCCTGAGAACTTCCTGGAATGGCCAATCAATATCAAGGCTGAGTTCACTGTATGCCTCCCTTCTCGACTCTCCTCTCCACTGAGCTAGATCTGCAAACATCACTTGGTTGCGGCAGTTGGGATTCTGGCTCATACTTGCTTCTCTAACTCACTGTCTTGTTAATCTCTCTTATATTTTGCTTCCCTACTATTGCTTGCCAGGTGATATTATAATTCCAATTAATCAGGTTAAAAGTTAGCCTGGAAGAGGGTCACAAGAACCCACTGAAATTTGTTCACAGAACACTGCAGTAGTCTTTAAGGGAATTGCCTGCTGAAGTGTTATACATATTAGAGCTACACATAAATATTCATATATTCATTGATGATGGATTGCATGAATAGAATAATGGACAAAGGTGGTTAGGAGAGCTAGTCTATTAGAAAAATTTAAAATACAACCCTACTGTCCTACAAGTAGAACTTGAAAATTGCTATGCCAAGGGTATTTCTTATCCTCAGCCTTGTCATTCTATGCAAATTAAAGACCCAAGGGGAATGCTAACCCTGCCTCTCCACAAGGGAAACTAATTCAGTATAAGTTCTCTTCCTCCATGAGAGATCCGTAGAAGTGAAGCATAAGACACAAACAGTAAAAGATACTATTTTCAAAAATAGTAGAGCTGGGAATTTATGTGGTTTGGGCAATGCATATAATCATTTCTAAATATGCACGGCCAGTAATAACAATTTGTCTGAGTCCTAGATTGTTATTTATATGAGTCTTTCCTTGTTTTAGCTTATATTAAATTCCACCTAGGTCTAATTTCTAGAAGTTCCTCTGGACTTATGAATAGTCAGATAAACCCATCTTGGTGTAAAAAGGAAATTTATGGAGTGATTCAGCCCAAATTCCACCTCCAGGCAAGATCTCCCCAGGTTTCAAGAAAAATGGCTATTCATCCTCTTCTCCAAGTTCTGTCAGAACTGGCTTCTACATCCATCCTTGTTATTTGGTTGTAGTCCTGAATCACCCTCACTGTCAGGTCTCTCCTTTCTGGCCAGCCTGTGGCATTTATACTCATTTTCTCTGCCATATGGCACTTACCTGCTCCCTATGTGTGCCCTTCCCTCTTCTGTGTCCTACAGGCAAGTCCACCTGTTTGTTTCCTGGGGATGTGTTTTCTACCAGTTTTCACAAATAACTATGTTAGTCTGAGTTCTCCAGGGAAACAGAACTTTGAGAGAGAGAGAGAGAGAGAGAGAGAGAGAGAGAGAACGGCTTACTGTAAGAAATTAGGTTGTGCGATTATGGAGGCTGAAAGGTGCCAAGATCTGTAGTCAGTAAGCTCGATGGTGTAATTCTAGTCCACGTCTGAGTCTAAAGGCAGAAGGCTAATGTCCTAACTCAAAGACAGCCAAGTTAAAGAAAGAATTCTTTCTTATTCAGTCTTTTATTCAGGCCTCCAAAGGATCGATTGAAGCCCACTTACACTAGGGAAGGCAATATGCTGTACTGAGTCTATGATTCAAGTGTTAACCTTCTTCCAGAAACACCATCAGAGACACATACAGAAATAATGTTTGACCAAATATCTGGCCCCATCAAGTTGATACATAAAATTAACCATCACAATGGCAAGTTCCAACACTTGAACTAGCATGGGAGAATGCTGTGTGAAGACAGAGAATTGGAATGATACGTCTAACAAACCAGGGATGCCAAAGATCACCAGCAAACCCCCAGAAGTCAGGAGGAGGCAAGGGAGATACCTCTATAGGATTGAGAGGAGCATAGCCCTGCTGACACCTTGATTTCCATCTTCGAGTCTCAAGAATGCTGAGGCAATAAATCTCTGTTGTTTTAAGTCACCCAGTTTGTGGTACTTCATTATGGCAGTGCCAGGCACTAATATACTAGGCTAGGAGATAGATATTACTAAGGAAAATATAATGATATGTGTGCCTGGATAAAGATATACACAAAGGAATAGAGAGGTGCCCATAAAGGCCTGTTGGAAGGCTCTGATGACTGAGGAGAGAAAAGGACTTAAAAGGGAGATAAAACATAAGTTTGATCATTTAGTGTCCTTTGTGTTAAGGCTATGAGGATGAATACTGATTTTCATCTCTGATTTAGAGTCCCCCAAATACTCTTTGGCCAGGAATAGTGTTGGTGATATGCACAATGATTATCAGAAGTGTAACCTGAGTTATTTAAAAATACTTAAGGCATAAATACATTTCTACTTGTCTTACACATTTTAAAGGTTTTCATTTATTGGATACTCTCTGTTTATCAAGCCCTGAAGTTGGTCTAAGTTTGGTTGGAATATTTGAATATCCTCATTTCGTGGTATTTGTGCACAAGGTTACAAAAAAAGATCCATATTGAAGTCTCTGTGCTCCTGTGCCTACTCAAAGATAAATCTGGAAAGGTCAAGGGTGGCTTTCTCAGCAGGCTTTGGTAGCCTTGATTTCTGAGTTTTCACTGACAGGACAAGACAACATTCTAAACAATTTAGAGCTTATATACCATAAGCTCTCACATCTTGCTTTTTTGCGAGATTCAGTTTCAGTATCCACATTCATACACACACAGCATCACAAACTGATGTCGCACACAAAGTCAGGGGCATAGGATTCAGGGTAAGTGAACTTTCTAACAAAAATGATTATATGTACAGAAAGTTATCCTTGTGAGACGTGATTAACTGGTTTAAAATTGATTTGGTTAACTATTACATATGACAAGAATTCTACACAACATTGCAAAAATGAAAAGTTGCTTTGGGGTGGAAATATTTGTCTCAGCATATAGTTTTTTAGAGAGAGGATGGACTTTATTTTTAAACACATTCTGCCATTTTCTCACATGTTTTTCTTTGAGTCCATGGAAGAAAGTTAGCTATACAAATTCAAGTTATTTTTATTGACTCTTATGTTACAGTGGAACTAGATGAATAGAGTTTCAAGTCAAGGGTTGCTAGGTATATCCAGGCCACTTGGAACTTCAACAGGTAAGCACTTTTTCTCAAAGAGAACTGTGTTGTATTGATCTTACTCTGCTCCAGTGTTTGGCAATTATATGAAATTTTAAGCATCTCTTTAGAATTCCCAGCTTTTTGAGGGCCAATTTCTACTCAAGGTTTTTATAGCTGATCTCTTATGACATCTATCATTCCGAGCATTTGAACATCCATATTAACACCCATATGTTTCTCTGCCAATCATTTTTTTCATTTGTTTGTCCAAGCTTATTCAGATTGTACATTTTTTAAGGTCAATGACAGAGGGAGAGAGAATGAGTGAGAGAGAGAGAGAGAGACATTTTCTTTGTCTCACTGGGCTTTGTCCACATTGCATGCTCAACTCACGTTGCTGTGGTGAAAATAAAGCCCAGAAACAACCCTACAGCTCTCTCTGCCAAAGAGAGAACTTTCTCCTTCTTTCTCCTTCTTCTTGCCCCAAAATGATACAAAAATTCTAGATGTCTGTTCTCATGAAATCTATGAAATTCTTTCTGTTTCATCCTCTTTTCTTTCCAAAGGAATATGTGGGTTTTTGTTTTGTTTTGCCATTTTTATCCTATGCCTCATCACAGAAGCAGAGAAGTGCTTGACTCTTTGTGAAGTTACCTCCAGTCCATCTGGCCAAGTCCTCTTACCACATTAGCATGTGAGCAGGAGAGGAGGGAAGGAAAGGGTGACTAGGGGGAGAAGTTGGAGGGATATTCTGCCTAGTATCCTAAGTTCAAATATTATCTCCCAATGAAACAGACCATGAGACAGAACAGAGTTCTAATGTAGATAGGCCATTGTGTCACTGGTGACCCTGAGTTGGTTGCCTAATATCTTGGAGCTTTAGTTTCCTAATCTGTAAAATGGAAATAATAATATACCCTCCTTACCTTGTGGATGTATTCATACAAATGGAAGGTGGAATGATTTAGAGGCCAGTATGGTGATCATGAAATAATCTTTAAGACAGTCAAAAATTTTTGTATGTTCAGATCATTTTTTCTTATTGACTTCCACATACTTGGGCCCAGGATGGGTGTCCTTTACTAGTCATTGATGCTTCTGGGACTGGGATGGGGCCAATTCTTCACGGAAGAAGAAAGGCCATGAAGGATTTAACAGACATCTGCTCTTTAGAGCAGAACATGTGCTTATCAAGTCTTCGCTTCATGAAATGATTTGGTAGAATATGTTGAAATTAAATAAATATCGTATAATGGAGTTTTACCAATGTTAGGAAATAGTTTTGGGGAGGGGGGAACATCTCTATAGCATTTTCGTGAGGAGATCTATCCTGCAGAACTTCATATGAGGAAAGAGACTATATGCAGCAACTATTAGTTTGAACTATATGAAATTGCAATATTTCACCATTTTTGACCCACAAAATGACAATGTCATATGGCTTAACCTAATTAATCTTCTTTAAAAAAAAAAACAACATTTATTCACTTTTGAGAGGCAGAGAGACAGAGCACAAGCAAGGGAGGGGCAGAGACAGAGGGAGACACAGAATCAGAATCAGGCTCTAGGCTCTGAGCTATCAGCACAGAGCCCCACATGGGGCTAGAATTCATGGACTGCAAGATCATGACCTGAGCTGAAGTTGAACGCTTAACTGACTGAGCCACCCAGCTGCCCCATCATCTTCTTTTTTAAAAAAACAAACAACAAAAAAAAGTTTTAAAATTTATTTTTATAAGTTTATTTATTGATTTTGAGAGACAGCGTGAGTGGGGGAGGGGCAGAGAGTGAGGGAGAGAGAGAATCCCAAGCAGGTTCCCCACTGTTAGTACAGAGCTCAATGTGGGGCTTGAACTTATAAAAACCCGAGATCATGACCTGAGCCAAAACCAAGAGTTGAGTGCTTAACCAACTGAGCCACCCAGGGGCCCCAACCTAATTCATCTTCTTAACGCACCACGTTCTATGTGGATTATGGAGTCATACCCTGGTCCCAGGGCTTTGTAACCATGATGGGACTGCTCAGTCTGCTGATGAGAACATCTAGCTGTTACCAAAAAATTGTTTCCTCCTATTTTGCAAATCTTCCATATGTCTTTCCTTAATTTAAAAACAAAGACATCAAGTGTAACTGCTATGTGTCTGGCAGAAATCTGTTTACGTCTGGAATTAATAAATATCAAGATGCCTCTTTACGCTGACTGGCAAAAGCTGCACAAGTAAAATATGTAACCAAAAGAGAACTGGGTGGCTAGGCGGATGCATACTCCAAAGAGTATTAATTTGCATAATAAATAGTCCAATAGTCAGGAGATCATAAAATAGAAATTATTGCTGAGTTGCTGTATTAAGGTTTGCTAATAAAAAAAAATAAAGACACTTAAAATGCAATGGTTTGCTTTTACAAAGAAGTTCTCCCAAAATCTTTATTCTGAAATACGATTGTATTTATTTTTTGAAGAGTTTTTAAGTGCTTGCCACATTTCTTTGAAAGAGAAGCAGCAATATCCTAGTTCAAAAAAATAGCAATAGTGAAAAATAGTCTATGGTTAAAAAAGGAAAACGAGCCATTAATATTGTTTTATCTGTTAAAAATAAAAAGTACCTGCTGGAGAGTGTGTTTCCCTGTGTGAGGAGAGTATGCGAGGCCAGTGGGGAAGTGTAGTCAGACTGCTCAGTAGTAGGCGGTATAGTCAGGCAGGGGGTAGAAACAGAAGTCACATTACGTTTGAAAAAACCCACAGCCTACCTGTGCTAATAGAAAGGTATACTCTTTCTAAAATGCCATCTTTGTTTTTTTAAAATGATTCAAATGTTCCAGGTATTGTGTATCCAAGTGCACTCTCCATTTTCTTGACATACTATAAGCAATTACTATTGGAAAAGAAACATCTTTTTAAGTTAGTGTATTTTTGCAATAAATGTCACAGTTTAAATGCCCTTACATAGAACGTCTTCATTTTCAATAACATTGGATTTAGAGATTTATATGTGTACATCGCATTCAGCCATTTGATTAAATGTGCATCTACATGGAGAAAACTGTTTTAAAAATCTTTGTTTCCTGCTGTGAGGAAAATGTGGTGACATCAAGGAAAGGTTCTGTTTATACCTATTTATCTGAGAAGATCCCTATTAAAATGAAGCTCTTGGTGTTGGGATGGCTTTATTTGTTAGGCTAGTGGTCGCCCCAGCAAGGTTGAAAACTGGATAGATGGGAAATGAGACGGTGAAAATTAACCCTCATTGCACACCGATTAGCTGCCAGGAATTGTGCTGAACAATGGAAGGCTGAGTTAAATAGTGTTGAGCTTACATTATGCCCCAAAGTTAGAGACCTCATTATAATGTTCCCCAGGGTTGAAAAACTCCCAGAGTGCAGGGATGTCTGGGTGGCTCAGCTGGTTAAGTGAACGACTCTTGATTTCGGCTCAGGTCATGATCTCACATTTCTGAGATTGAGCCCTGCGCTAGGCTCTGTGCTGACAGTGCAGAGCCCGCTTGGGATTCCCTCTCTCCCTTTCTCTCTGTCCCTCCCCTGCTCGCCCACTTCTTTTGTGCTTTCTGTCTCTCTCTCTCTCTCTCTCTCTCAAAAATAAAGAAATAAACCTTAGAGAAACCCTCCCAGAATGCCGCACAAAGGGACAATTTATTTGTGTGTGGAAGAAGCCTCCTGTAATTAAGATTGCGTAATCATTCCTCCATCTTATAAGGAGATGGTTTCTAATAAAATTTCATTTTTATATTCAATACTATTTATAAATATTTTTGAATATTTATATTGTTTTGTTAAATTGAGTATTACCAATACTTAAAAAAAAAACTTTATCCTGAAGAATGGCTTTTCATACTTAGTACCATATGATAACAGCATATTTTTTAAGTTAAAAACTTCAATTTATATGTTTTTTGTTATTGCAGAGAAGTATAACATAATCAATAGAGTTCTTTCAAATATTAAACACTTACTATAGGAAGATAAAATTGTGTGAGAAAAGAGGAATAGGAACAATTTCAGTGAGACAAAAGAATCATGTAAAATTTGCAACTCTTTGAGAAGACTTGGTTGAATCTATTTTTCAATGGATGGTGGTGGGTGTAAAATCACTATGGCATTTATATCCCATTGAATTCATTGAAAAGAGTGATATAAAGTTGCATTTTAAAATGTCAATATTACATCCTTTACAACTATTTTCACTGATGATTAATTTAAGATGTCAACTCAAAATGTATGAGGGGCACATAGTTTTTCAAATTTGTAGGCATTTTCTCCCACCTGCTTATATGTGTAAGTCTCAACGAAGACGCCCCTTGAAGTCCGACACTTAGAAGTTTAGAATTCAGTGTATCTTCTTTTGACTATTACAAAAAACTCCCCAAACTTCAATTTTCGGTGCATTGTAAGGCAGATTAAAGATATACATGATTTCATTACCCACTGTCACCACAAACGCCTGTACTTATTCTGTAGTTGCTTATTGGCTTCCCATGGCACCTGAATCAAAGACAGCGTCCAGCACAATGGTGGCACTTTCAGAGTGTTTAATAACTATTTGAAAATTTGAGGGGTGCCTGATGATTCAGTGTGTCCAGCGTCCAACTCCTCATCTCAGCTCAGGATCTCACAGTTCATGGGGTGGAGTGGTGTCAGCACAGAGCCTGCTTGGGATTCTCTCTCCTTGTCTCTCTGACCCTCCTCCTCTCACTCTCTCTTCCTCTATCTCTCTCAAAATAAATAAACTTAATTTTTTTTAAAAAAGGAAAATTTGAATTCAATATTCATCTCTTCGTGGCCCGAAAAACTGGTTTTTTTCTATGTCAGCTTACCTGCTTAGAAGTTCAGCTCATGTTATTTAATATTTCTTCTAGATATTTCTGAGCGACATTCCAGTCTTGTGCATTGTACAGACTGAGTGTCATGTTCTTCCACCACCACACATCCTGGCTTTTTCTTGATGATTAGGCATCTCTTTTACTTTACCAGGATGGGCATTTCCTCCACTGTCACATGTGGGGGGAAGAATCTGGAGAAGTCAGTACTTTTATTACAGCTTCTCTGTCTTTCAGGTGTTTTAAGATCTTAGTTACTGTCAGCAGAATCACTTTTTTTAAAAAAAATTGTTTAATGTTTATTAACTTTTGAGAGAGAGAGAGAACAAGGTAGGGAGGGGCAGAGAGAAAGGGATGGGGGATTCAGAGTGGGCTCCGTGTTGTCAGCACAGAGCCTGATACAGGGCTTGAACTCACTCAGAGCCATGAGATCATGACCTAAGCTGAAGTCAGATGCTTAACTGACTGAGCCATCCAGGTATCCCTCCCTTTTTTTTAGTAGAATCATCTTAAAGTGATCACAGTTACCCTATATTAGAAGGTAACTGGGGTGCTTGGGTGGCTCAGTCAGTTAAACGCTTGACTTTAGCTCAGGTCATGATCTCACGGTTTGGGGGTTCAAGCTCTGCATGGGGCTCTGTGCTGACAGCTCAGAGCCTGGAGCCTGCTTCAGATTCTGTGTTTCCCTCTCTCTCTGTTCCTCCCCTGCTCATGTTCTGTCTCTCTCTTTCTCTCAAAAATAAATAAACATTAAAAAATATGAAAAAAGAAAAGAAGGTAACTAACATTTGGTCTTTGTGTCCCTTTGAAGTCTTAATACTTCCAAATCTTCATTCTAAATCCCATTTGCTAATGTTTCACATTTTGTTATTTAAAATTACTATACTTACTAAACAGATAAAAATTAACTATAACTGCAAAGTCATCAAATCTCTAAACGTTGTTAGGTCTGGTCTAACCTGTTCAAAATTACAGTTCTGCTTTCTTGCCAAAAGGGAAGTCTAGAATGCCATTGTAAAAATCTTCTGAGCTCCTCAAATCAGGAAATCAGGCATCATCATTATCTAGTGAAATAAACTTCATTAATTCCCTTAGTGAGTTGAGCACATCTCCTGTCTCACTCAGAAACTCCTGGGTTATAAGTATGAGGATGATCTCGTAACATAATGGCAAAAGACATGAAATACAAAAGGGCCATCACATATCGAAGACAAGTTTCAGTTGGCCCCGTTAACAAGCTCCTGTTCCCCTGCTTTACGCCACACAGTTCTGTGTGACTAGGCCTGGCAGTATACTGAAGCAGGGTTAAAGAACAGCACGATGGGGGCGCCTGGGTGGCTCAGTCGGTTAAGCATCCGACTTCGGCTCAGGTCATGATGTCACGGTCCGTGAGTTTGAGCCCCGCGTCGGGCTCTGTGCTGACAGTGCAGAGCCTGGAGCCTGTTTCAGATTCTGTGTCTCCTTCCCTTTCTCTGACCCTCCCCCACTCATGCTCTGTCTCTCTCTGTCTCAAAAATAAATAAACGTTAAAAAAAAAATTAAAAAAAAAAAAAAGAACAGCACGATGAGCTTGGTGGCCTCTAGGAGATGCTCAAATATTGAAATAATTTTGGACCCGTCGGCTAACAACCACTGACCCAGCCCTAAGTGCTACCATCCCAACTCTTTGCCTGAGCTGCCTTGACTTCTCTCTGGAGCCCCAGATCTACCCAGGATCTGGGAATCAACATTGTCCCTGGCAGAGCAGCAAGCCTCTCCTCCAGCACCTTGACCAGCGTGTGTTCTGATCAGTCAGTACCTAGACCATCTCATTGCTAAGTATTTAAAATATTATCCTGGTGAAAAGTATCGTTGTAGATGCTTGAGCTTAATGTTTGGCCCTTTTCCTTTTCCTTTCTTCACAGACGTATTGGGCCAATTTTCCACAGTTTGAGAAGAGGGATAAACCCAGGGTTGGTGGCATATATTTGATTTATGCACATTTTAGTGCATTTGCTACTTGTTCCTTGGTTCTGTTTTATGATGGTGGTGTCACTGTTTTCCTACACCATAATTTCCTGGTGCACTTCACTGCTCCTTCATCGCACAAGAAACTGTAAGGGTCAGTGATCTTCGGCGCCACCACTTCCATTTCCTCATTACAAAAATTGACCTTCTTTCTGTTGTTTGAAAGGGCTCAGGCCACTGTCATTCAGATTTCAGGACTGTTGAACAGTAATAACAGTATAGGAGGAACAGGCAACTACCGCAGCAGCTGGGCATTGTACTCTCTTCCTGGAATCCATTTTGGATTTCTTAGTCCAGCCAGCAGGGGCTGTTTGCTGCCTTTCTCCAGCATTATATTTTACAGTAATTCCCTACTTGTCATTAAATCATTTAGTTGTATTTAAGCATCGTGCTCTACTCTGTGAATATTTGCCAAGGTTCTTGTGCTTTGTAGGCAGTTCCACGTTCGTCGTTCAACTCAGTGTGTACAACTGGCATCACAGAAAAATAAGCTAGTTAGTACTTCCTTTTAAACTACCGATTGCCTTCTCGTTGTCTACGAATTTGTGTGTGGAAGAGGGATCCACATGAAACATGTTCAGGCAAAATAAAAGCACTGGCAGAAATTAAAACCGGACCTCTCGTCTTTTCATATAGGGTGCTCCATCTAGTCCTTTTTTCATTTCGTATCTTCTGTAATCCCTCTGAGTACCGTGTTCTGTCTCTAGTTGCTCTTCGAAGAGGAATTTTATAAACTGGAAGTGGGATATGGGAATTCAAAATGATCATTATTAACTTAAAAACAAAAGCTTTTGTTAGGTAAGCATTTATCTTAATAGTGCAGGTAAGTTTTATGATAAAATGCAGCATCATCACTTAGATATACCATTCCATTCAATCAGAAGAAGGCAACTCTATTTGTGTTGTAAGAGGAAGTCACGTCATTTCTCCCATTCAGGCAAATGAAAGTCATAAGCATATAGTTTAATGCTGTTGTTTTAAAACTATGAATTCTTTAGATTTTAGAATCACGGGCTCAGGAGCTATTATGTTCTTTGTTTCCATTTTTTTAAAAAAAACATTTATTGAATATCTGCTGCCTGCCATGCAGTGCATAGAAGATAACACAGTAGGAGACCACTTCTTAAAGGATTCATAGAAGATGTTTGTGCAGTAACCTTCTTCTTAAGTGTTAACTTTAAAATTTATTAAAAAAAAATTTTTTTTAACGTTTATTTTTGAGACAGAGAGAGACAGAGCATGAACAGGGGAGGGGCAGAGAGAGAGGGAGACATAGCATCTGAAACAGGCTCCAGGCTCTGAGCTGTCAGCACAGATCCCGACACGGGGCTTGAACTCACGGACCGTGTGATCATGACCTGAGCTGAAGTTGGATGCTTAACTGACCAAGCCACCCAGGCGCCCCTTAAAATTTATTTTATTTTATTTATTGTATTTTTATTTTTTAATTGTTTTTTACATTTATTTATTTTTGAGAG
This sequence comes from Prionailurus bengalensis, assembly GCF_016509475.1. Lineage (NCBI taxonomy): Eukaryota > Metazoa > Chordata > Mammalia > Carnivora > Felidae > Prionailurus > Prionailurus bengalensis. Next base: position 112,809,621 of record NC_057348.1, read on the forward strand.
ACAGAGAGAGTGTGAACAGGGGAGAGGCAGAGAGAGAGGGAGACATAGAATCTGAAGCAGGCTCCAAGCTCTGAGCTGTCAGCACAGAGCCCATGCGGGGCTCAGCCCCATGAACCATGAGATCACGACCTGAGCTGAAGTCGGACGCTTAACCAACTGAGCCACCCAGGTGCCCCTTAAAATTTATTTTAAATGGAACACAATAGCTTTGGGATTTAATTAGATCACAAATAATAAGTCTCCATTATGGAATGTTGTGCATTTAAAAGCCACAGGACGTGTCTTCCTGCTTGTGGAACAGCAAAGCTATGATCCTAAGTGAAATATAATTCAACCAAAAATTAGTGTGGAAAGAATTCTAACTTTTTGTAACTTTCTGAGTCTTTAGCTGAAGGTTTAGAAAAATGGCTTAGGGATGATCAATTGCAACTTGTATTTGTAGGTAACTAATTTCATTTCAGGTTCTTTTCATAAAAAATCTTAAAGTTCTACAAGGAAACAAAACGGAAACTTTTGATGTCTGATGTCATAAAAATATGTGAGGTTTAAACCATAACATTTAAGTTTCTAACCATGTTGTATTAATATATTAGTTCCTTTTTTATTTAAAAATATTTAATAATGATAGAGTTTATTTGAATAGCACCCAATATAATGATTTGGTGATAATTATCCGAATATCACCTCTAGCAAAGAAACCCCTTTTATATATGCATTTTATACTGCTTGTGTTAAAGTGCATGAGAGCTCAGCTTAGGCAATTCTGAGCGCCATTAGCATCTCTTATTTGAAATGGGGTTTTAGAATACAAAAATATAATACTTTTCCTGAATAAAAAAAGAATTAATTATGCAACCTGAGGAGAGAAATAAGGAGCAAGCAGGTGTAATACAGGCTCAGGAGGAGACAGGCACATGTGCAAATGTAACCCAAGCCTCTATGTTATTAAGGAAGAAAAACAAGTCATACATTTCATACTTCTAGGAGAGCAGTTACATTTAGCACGAAAAGGAAATCCAGTATATTTGTGCATCCAGACTTTGTGCTTGGCGTAACCGTAGCCCCAGATAACTTATAGGAGGGGAACGTGGCATTGCCAGAACAATGGTGGAGAATACTTTGGTTACTCAAAATGGAGGAATTAACTACATTACTAAAGTACTTTAAAAATGGAAAGGCAGATTAATTTTTTCCTGGCATGCATGCCCAGAAATTTAAAGTGATAGGAAGAAATACCTTGGGTTACATTATCAATTCTCTTGACATAGCAACTTTTGTTTAGAGCTAGAAATAAAATGTAAGAAATATCTTCTATTTTCTACTTCCACTGGATGGAAAGAGAACCCCACCCCCAACCACAGAGGAAAGGAAGTTGTCTTATTTTTATGTCCATTATAAAAAGAATGGTCCCCATCCTGCCCTTGTTTTAGGACTGCTAATACCCTCCTTCCCCAAAGAGGACATTGTCCAGGGGAAAGAATTCAGTCAGTTTGCTTTCTTACCTAATCAGACAAACTCGAATACTGGGTTCTTCATTTTTGCTAGCTCTGACCGAGAGTATGTATTTATTGCCATAAAACAGTGATTCACAAGTCTTTGTTAATCTGTAAATTGAATACGACAAAAGACCTTATGCCACCCTGTCCTTTACCACCATTAAAATATCTCTCTAGGAAGGAAAAGAATAGTACTGCCTCTGATGGCCCCTGCTCATAAATGAGGTGATCCCCATTTTTGTCACTAATGATGGCAAAGTTAGTAGCACAATGACTATCATAAAAGACTGCCTAGAGTCAAATCATACTCGAACCACCACTGTTCCAAAATAGATGTTTCCCATTTATGGATTCAACCCCTGGGTCCCTGGTATTCTGCATGACTTTTGTAGGGAAGCAATACCACTTTAAATAAAGACATCCCCCTGCAAAAACAAACCAAAAATCAGAAATGCTGCCTTCAGATGGCTTCATGCAAGCGTAAATACAATTGGGGTAAACACAGATAATTTGAATATTCCGAGAAGGGAAAATGAGCAGGTGAAGGGAACATTCACTAGTGATTTGGGGCCTGGGGGTACACGTGTACCATGCCGTCTTATTTAATCACCCACAAACTTATCAAGTTTCAGACGAGACACCAAATGTTAGAGCTATTCAGAATGTTGCCAATGAAGTGGCACTTGAACCCATTTCCTTTTGAACATAATTGCCCACCCCCTTTCATTCTTGTCCAGTACCTCTGGGCTAGGGGGAACTGCGAATAAGCAGAAAATGCAAGATTGCCACATAAAGGTACTTAGAAAATGACAAAACATGAAAAACTAAAAATTTTTTCTCCCTTTCTCACCTTAAAAAAAGGGCAAGGATCCCATGTTTATCCTCTGAGATATGACGAACAGTCTATTCAGTAACTCGCACATTTGTGAATTTGCTTCCCTCATTAGGTAAAAACAAACATTTCTAGCCCTCTCATGGTGTGGCTGTTAAATCGTTTCCTGCCTTTAAGTGTTCATGGTCGGTCTGATGAGGGTGAGACAAGCATAGGCAGAAGGAATCACATCATAATGACTGTGAGGCTTATCAAATTCGCAGGGCCACATGCTTTGGGTGAATGCAGAGAGCACAGCAACAGGCAGTCTGACAACTCAGTGAGCCCCCCGCTGCCCCACTTGATTCAGCTTCCCTGAGTAACTTGGGCCTCATCAACTGTCTCCATACCTCGTTCTTCTTTCAACTTTATTCTTCCTCGCTTATTCATCAGTCATAGGAATATTGCACAAATTGCGGAGATATCTGTGAGTGCTTTGGGCCTCTTAGAAGGAATAGATAAATACAAAAAGTGGCATCTTGAGACAGGAGCCTACTTTGGGAAGGTATGGGAAAGAAGGAAGGATGCTCTGCGATTATGACTGTGAGGTCCTAGGAAGTCCATGCTTTCCTGTTATGTGTGGATAGTAATGAAAACAACCTCTTTATTTAAGGGAATGCAGCAAAACGCATTTGTGGTTTGATTCTGATTTTTGTGAGAAATTCAATGGGAAATCCATTATATAAATAGGTCAAAAACAAGCAATTGTTTTTCTCCTGGTAAACCAGAGTTTAGGATATATCCCTTTTAATTGTTTTGTCCTGAGCGAACTTGGAGCTGACCCAGACCTGAAGCACCGCTGTTCCAGAATAAAAATTTCTCATTAATAGATTCAACACTTACTCTATAGACTTGCTCTCATAGGCCACTGGGAAGCTGTCCAGTTGATATCTGGAGAAGTCTGAGCTGTTGAGCATATTAATGACATTGCTTTCTACTCTGAGATTTGAGAGCAGAAATATGGGCGTCAGGTTCAGGATCAGCTTTACTACTGATAAAACTGGATTGGAGAATGTGGCTTACACTCAAAGGCAAAATAGGCTTCTTCATCCTCTCCTTTCATTACTACCCAGACAGGCCCACCAAGAAATCAATAGACAAATAAACACATGGGGAAATGTAGGACTTTGGTTCACAAAATTCAAATTTCCATCTTGTCAGAATATATTATCCTTGTTTCTCTGCCCTGCCTTCATGTTCACCCCACCATAAAGGAGACACGGCTTACTTGGTTGGGAAAATTGGAAAGAGGCTCGGTTGTACACAGGTGGCCTCATCCCCTTTGACTCTTTTGCCCAGAACTTGCCTGGCGGCAGCTATGCCCATCCTCTCCTTTGTTTCTTAAGCCCACTGGGGCAGGCGTGTGCCGCCCGAGTTCTCCAGACTCACTCTAATGCCGCTAAAGCTGACGTTTTCATCCCTGACTGCTTTGTCTTCCCAATGGTTCACAGCTTGAAGAGACCAAAAGAAGAAACCATTACTCTATGGGCACTTCTTTCAACAACTCCAGCAGCCTCCAGAGACACTGAGTACACTTTCCATCGGGCAGGAGGGTTGCCTGATGTATCAGGAGTGAGAAAATGTCACCGAGTTAGCCTCACATAATTCTTATGCCCTAAGACCAGTCAAAACTAGTATTTGTTCTGTATGTGGCTTCCCTCTTGAAAATGCTCCCCTCTCATACCCCACAAAACTGTAGTGAAGGCCCAGCTCCTCAACCCTGTGGCTTTCAACCACCAAAGAAAAGCAGATCTCTTTTGATAAGGGCCAAGTTCCCACTGCCTCACAAAATCTATTTCACTGTATCTTTTACTTCCCTAGCCTTTATCTTTCTTCTCCCTGAATACCATTATTTGCATGTTTTATTTTGAATGTGGTAACCAGATACATTTAGAGAAATCTAGAACAACTCTTGGTCTGGAAGCCATGACAGGACACATCCTAAGAACGGTTGGAAGCCCAGAGCTCCCGACTTGCCACAAAGAACGAACGTATGAACTCTTTGTGCCTGACACTTTACACAATATGCTCCCTGGCTTTAAGAAAACATTATTTCATGTTCTTGCTCTAATCAGTCTTGTCTGCCAGCCTCAAAAACTGAGAGGTTCATTGTTATATGCAGCTGTCATTTGTTCCATCTCCTGGCTCTCTCTGCCTTCAATATCTTTGTGGTATTTAGTGAAAGTAATTTTCAGTTGGAAATCTTCTGCCCTTTCAGTAAGTGCAAGTATAGCACTTCATCAATGGCCAAAGAATTCCGAGCTATCTGGGATGTATCAGGACAGTTGATAAAACCTCACGGAGCAACCTATGATAGTACATCCCATCATAAATTAAAAAAAAAAAAAAGGCAGAAAGGGCCTTTGTCAGTGTTTATCTGAAGCGCTTTTATTCTTTGCCCTTGATTTCCTCTTCAGAAAATTGATGCGCCCTTAAATTGAAGCAAGAGGCTTGACAGGTGATGGTTAGTGTGATAACTGCTCAGATTTCATCAGCCAGTGTTTTTCTGGTGGTGCAATTGTCGGAACTTTCAGCTAGATTACCTGTCATCCACTACATCAGATAAAAGAGGCAGAGTTGAAAGATGCAGTTTTGCCACTGTACCTTATAGGAAATGAAAAGTGCAGGTGTGGTAACAGTAGCGGGGGAGAAGTACAATTATTTTCCAATCAGGCTATTTCTTCGAGAAGAGTTGGTGCCCAAATTGGCAACTGTTGGGCAAAACCATTGCTAAATTTGCATTGTTAAATTTATGAGGAAGGAAATGAAAGGAGTAGTCAGTCACACTGTAGGTAGTGCTACGAGCTCTCTCTTCCCGATCCATTTTATTTGTCCCACAAATTGAAATAGTCACAGGTTATTTTTAGATACAAGAAAAATGTTCCTATTTTGGATACATCTCGATATGCTGATGTTAAGCCTGTATTTTGGTCTGCTGTTAAGCTGTTTGAAACCATGAAGGGAGACCTTATTCTACACAAAGTTTTACGGAGAAACTTTTTCAATTAAAAAGACTGGAAAAAGCCCATTTTGGAGGAGTTGTGCCATACAGTCAGAATAATTTTGTAACAAAATTTTTCCCCAGATTCTAAAAGCAACAGAGGTGATAAATCAAAATAGGAAGGACTCTGGATAAAGACGTGTTTCTATTCGCGAGATTATATTGTGCCCTATTTCCTCAACATCAGATTATACAGAATTAACTAATTCTGTCCCTTTTAATCTGCCACTTCTTCAGAAGAAAAATAGGTATTTCAATACAGTTGTCCCGTGAAACATGGAAATTAGTATTCCCTGAAAAGTAAAAAAGGTGCCTTTCTTCTTGATAGGATGAAAGAGAGTTGTACCCGGGGATCTTACCACATTAGACAAGGCCCCCTTGAATCCCCACTAGAAAAGACTTATTTTCAGAGTTTCTTATAATTATCTATGATCATTTATTTTCCAGAGTGAAATTTAGCATCCAAATCTGGCTCTCATACAAGGAATAATTGTTTGCTATTGGGACAAAGTAATGATTGTCCATAGCACAGTCACATACACAGTTAGACCTTCCCATTTCAGTTTAATTACACATATTCGCCAGAGTAAATCTTACCAGAAAATGTTTATCCCTACATGGAGCCTCCTGTTCTGGTGACTTTAGTACACTTTTTTTGATATCAGTTTAATAAGAGCAGCTAATGCTTATTTACCATGTCATTTCTAAAATTTCCCTTCTCATTTTTTTTCATTTGGAGGTAGTTTTCGATCCTAGAAATAAGACTAAATTAGGGAGGCCACAAACACAATGGTCAAGCATTTGGGCATTGTTTAGAGAAGAGTCTAAGATCTTAGGTACCACACTGGAAACTTTCCTTACCCCAAGGAGAATGGTTGGGGAGCGAAGGGAGGCAGATTATTAACTTTTTCTTTATACATCTCTATATTGTTGGACTTCAATTACCTTTGTGACTAAAAATAATAAGATAGAAGTGTTGAAAAAATACAGTCTCAGAGATTGATAGCTTTATTTATGTATTTATTATATTTATTGAACTATAGTTGGTATACGATATTACATTAGTTTCAGGTATACAACATAGTGATTTAATAACTCATTTCCTTATGCTCTGCTTACCGCAAGTATAGATACCATCTATCACCATACAATGCTATTCCAGTACCATTGACTCTATTTCCTACACTGTACCTTTTATGCCTGTGACTTATTCATTCCATTACTGGAAGCCTGTATCTCCCACTCCCATTCACCACTTTTGATCATCTCCTCACTTCCGGCAACCACCAATTTGTTCTCTGTATTTATGGGTCTGTTTCTTCTTTTTGTTTGTTTTGTTTTATAAATTCCACATATAAGTGAACTCATAGTGTTTGCCTTTCTCTGTTTGACTTACTTCACTTAGCATAATACCCTCTAGGTCCATAATATGTTGTCACAAAATGCAAGATCTCATTCTTTTTTATGACTGAGTAATATTCCATCATACATATATACCACATATTCCTTATCCATTCATCTATCAGTGGACACTTGGGTTGTTTCCATATCTTGGTTATTGTAAATAATACTGCGGTAACATAGGGGTTCATATAGCTTTTCAACTTAGAGTTTTCATTGTCTTTGGGTAAATACCCAGTAATGGAAGTACTAGATCATATGATATTTCCATTTTTTTAAGGAACCTCCATGCTGTTTTCCATAGTAACTGCACCAATTTGTATTCCTACCAGTGGTACATAAGGGTTCCCTTTTGTCCACATCTTCACCAACCCTTGTTATTTTTTGTCTTTTTGATTCTAGCCATTCTGATAGTTTAGTTTTAAATCCTGGCTCCTCTATTCTCTAGCAATTTGGGGCTAGTAATTATTTTTGAACCTTAGTTTTCTCATATGCAAAATGGTGTTAATAATACCCAAATTATAGAATTATTATGAGGGTTAAATATATCATCCATATGAAGTGCTCTGCATATGAAAAGTACCCAATAAACACCAACTTTTTGGAATAAGGAGGCTTGACTATCTATCATTAATTACATATGAAAGGTATTTCTTGAGTGAAAAATGTGAACTTCTGTGAGTCTGCTTTTTTCCTTTTTTCCCCTTATAAAGTGGGTAGATTAGAAGTGGTTGTATCTGAGGTCCCTTTACTTCTAACATTTTATTATTCCATTTAATTGTAGTTAGAAGAATACGTGAATGTTGATTCCATGCAATAGACCTCAAGTTGAGATCTCAGTCTACCACGTATATTTTTATCACAACCATTTGGTTGAGTCTATGTATAGAAAAACACACCTTCAGACAGTCACAGTCTAGATGTGACCTAACAGTTGATTCCGAGCTAGGAGACATCTTTATTTTATTAAAAAAAATTTTTTTAATGTTTATTTTTGAGACAGAGAAAGAGCATGAGCAGGGGAGGGGCAGAGAGAGAGGGAGACACAGCATCCCCAACAGGCTCTAGGCTCTGAGCTGTCAGCAAAGAACCCAACACAGGGCTTGAACCCACTAACCGTGAGGTCATGACCTGAGCCGAAGGTGGATGCTTAACTGACTGAGCCACCCAGGCACCCCTGGGAGGCATCTTTAGATGATACTTCCCTCCACCCTCCCATCCAAAAAAATCTCTGCTTCAACCAGATAGCTTGCTATCTTTCCTTGGCCAACAATCCCTACCTTCATGTGTTTAAAGCACAAAGCCACTAACCATTTAAGAAACCTAAAATGCCATCTCTACTCTGTGAAATCTTGCTTAACCTCTCCAGCCTATAAGAAAACCTTCTTCCACTAAATTCAAAGTTTCTAATCCTGGCTATAGACTTGTGAGGTCATGTGGGTTGACCTCTCATTATAACTCATGCAATTTTATCAACAGGGAATTCACTGCATTTTAAGGTACATTATTCCATGTGCATATTTGGAGCCACATTGTAACTTACAATTAATTAGCATAAATTATTAGAAAGGTTTTCCTCATGTTGAGCTGAAATCAAGATTCAACTTCCACCCTCTTGTCCTAGCTCGTTCTCCCCAAATCTGTGCATAACACACCTCTCCTTCTTTTGTGAGATGGCCTGCCGAACATTTCAAATTTGCTTCGTTTCTTCTTTAGGCTTCCTATTTTCTAGGCTCATTATCCCCTGTCTCACTATCCACTGAAAGTGAAATAAGCAGTACCTAGTCCTTTAGCATTCCCCAAAGTCACGGCTGCAGACCTCTTATCATTTGGCCCTTCTTCACACACACGCCTGCATGTGCTCTTAAAATGGATAACTGACAGGCAAAGCTCTACTCCAGAAATGCTCTGACAAATATCAAATATATTGGAACAATGATCTCTCTCTCTCTCTCTCTCTCTCACTGAATATTGTATTTTCATCTAGGGCTATGTGTGTTAAGTCTGTTTTATTTTGCCACCATCCTCCAAATTGCCACTCATAGAAATTGTATTTAAGTTTAAAAGAGAAAAGAAGTTAGTTTGGCCTATCTTGGTTTTAATGAACCTGTTTTCTTCCTTGTTAATCATCATTTTCTTTTTATGTGTGGACACTGATCTGTTTAATGATATCTTTTAAAATATTTTCTTGTTGGGGTGCCTGGGTTGTTCGGTCAGTTGGACGACTGACTGCAGCTCAGGTCATGATCTCATTGTCTGTGGGTTGGAGCCCTGCGTTGGGCTCTGTGATGACAACTCAGAGTCTGGAGCCTGCTTCAGATTCTGTGTCTTCTTCTCTCTCTTCTCCTCCCCCCTTTTATGTTCTATCAAAAATAAATAAATATTAAAAATTTTTTTAATAAAATATTTTCTTGTTGAAGCAATTAGACATCCATAGGCCAAAGAGAAAAAAGAAGCTTGATCTCATTCTCACAACATATATAAAAATTGACTCAAAATGGATCATAGACTTAAATGTAAAATGCAAAGCTATAGAACTTTTAGGAAACAGCAACAACAAAATCATAGGAAAAGATCTTTGGGTCTTAGGGCTGGGGAAAGTGTTCTTAGACTTGACACCGAAAGTATGACCCAAAAAAGAAAAAAAATTAGTAAGTTGGACCTTATTAAAAGTAAAAATGTTTGCTCTTTGGAAGTCTCTGTGATGTGGATGAACAGGCAAGCTGCAGACTGAGAGAAACCATTTGCAACCAGACAATTGACATATGGCTGTGTCTAAGACATTTTAAGAATTCTCAAAAGTCAACAATAAAAAATGAATTAAGACAATTAGAAAATGGGCATAAGACATGAAGTGACATTCATTTCACTGAAAAAGTATATAGATGGAAACTAAGCACATGGAAACTGTTCAACACCGTTAGCCATTTGGGAAATGAAAATTAAAACCACAGTGTAATGTCACTATGCATCTATCTGAGTGGCTGAAATAGAAAATAATGATAGCCTTAAAAGCTGGTGAAGGATGTGAAGAAACTGGGTCACTTACACATTTCTGATGGCAATGTAAAATGGTATAGCTACTCTAGAAAAAGCATGACAGTTCCTTAAAAAACTGAGCAAGTGCTTATGTGTGAGCCAGCAAGTGCACTCTTGGAAATTTATCGCAGAGAAATGAAAACTTGTGTTTATACTAAAACCGATAGGTGAATATTAATAGTAGTTTTATTTGTAATAGAATCTAGAAGAAACTCAAATATCCTTCAATGAATGAATGGGTAAACACTCTATGGTATGTCTGTATGTGAAATACTACTCAGCAATAAAAAGGATACAGTTTCCCTTGGAAATGTGATGTGGCCATGGCACAGAGTTTTAGCTAATGGAATAACAGCATATATATTCATAAAAGGCAGAAACATGCCTTTTAACCTTCCTGCTAGCTGGAATCTTAATGTGATGGCTGGAGCTCAAGCTCACATCTTGGATAATTTAGTTTAAGCCATGTGTAGAGGATAACAGAGCTACAAGATAGAGGAAGCCTAGGACCCTAATGATTACGGAACTGCCATACCAACCCTGGACTACTTGTGAATCTCTTTTACTTGAGAGCATAATAACCAATAAGTCATCTTTATGTTGGGTTTTCTGTCTCTTATAGATAAATCCAAACATAGCAGATGCAAGATGCATAGACAAGGAATAGGAAGAAGAGCAGTATGACTGGAATATTGTAAAAGGAGAGAGTTGTCAAAGATGAAGTCAGGGAGGTGACTGAGCTATGTAAAGGGTAGAGTTCTATTTAAAGTGTGATGGAAGCCATTTTGGAAAGCCATGTTTTGAGTAGGAGAGCACATGATCTGATTTACATTTTAAATATTTACTTTGCTGCCATGTGGCAAGTGTGAAGCCTGGAGCCTACTTATAAGGCTGTTGACATATTCTAGACAAGAGACACTGAGGGAAGTCCATAGATTTGGGATATCCTTTAGAAACACAGTTAATCAGACTCACTTCAGGGTTAGATTAGAGTGTTAAGGAACAAAAGGAATAAAAATTACCCTAGATTTGGACAAGTGAATGGATAGTGGGGAAAGAATTCTGTTTGGGATGTATGAAGCTTGAGTGGGGCCTATTTGACCTACATGCAGAGGTGTCAGATTGGCAGTCAGACATCTGAAAGAGAGGTCAGATAGAGATTAGGAGCCATTGACACATAGCTGGATAAACTCATGGTGGGACCATGTATAGTGAGAAAAAAGAGGGAATCTCAAAGCACGGCCTTGAGACGTCGGCGTGAAATGGAGGCTCCCAAGAGCTAGATGTGGGGGTACAAGGGGAAGTGATTATGGAAGCTTTCCTCAGAACGGCCTGTGGTGTGGCCTGAAGGGTGAATGGGGATAAGTCAGGCAAATGGGTAGAGGGTAATAATGAAAGTGTTCCAGGCACAGAGAATAACACGTGCAACAGCACAAAAACATTCAAGGAATTGACTGTAAGAAGTTCATAAGTGATAGAGCAAAGGGTAAGGGCGAGGAATGTATGGGTGGGAAGGGGGTGAGGGTGGCTCTTGAAGTTGAAGATAGAGATGGAGAGATAAACAAGATTCAGATTTTGGTGGGAGTAGTATGGAATTTGAGCATCATCTAAGAGTAATGGATTTTTTTTTTTAAGATTTTATTTTTAAGTAATCTCTACACCCAACATGAGGCTTGAACTCACAATACTGAGATCATGGGTCATATGCTCTAACAACTGAACCAGTCAGGTGCCTTGGGAGACATTAAAGTGTTTAAGCAAGGGTGTAACTTAATACAAAGAAACTAAGTAAGATAGTGATAAAGTGCATGGGGTCTGGAGCCAGACTGCTTAGTTTTAAATTTCAGATCTACTGCTTTGTAGCTACAGGACTTGGAGAAATTACACAGACACTTTGTGCCTCTGTTTTTTATTTCTAAAATGGGAATAATAATAGAACCTATTGTATAGGATTCCTGCGCGATTTCAATGGATGTTAAGTGCTTTGAATGCCCAATAAAGTTAACTACTTTTATCAGATTTGAATAACTAGGTGGCAAAGGAAGGTAATAGTTATACTATTCAAATGGAAGATAGTAGTGGCCTAAAAGGGGATGGTGGAAATGGGGACTGGAGAAAGTGAATGGTTCAAAAAAATACTGAGAAATTTACATTGGTAGTCCTTTGTGGTTGATTGGGTAAGTTTGGTTGAGAAAGAAGTCAAGAGTGACATCCATATTGATGATTGGATCATCTGGCAAGGCTATCATATTGTCATCACAGAAAGGAAACTGGAGTAGATTTAGAGGAATAGAAGATGAATTCAATAGTGACATGTTGAATTTGAGGTACCTGCAAATCATGGGAGTGGAAAGATCCAGAGGTATCCAGATACCTTCAGGAGACAGCTCTGGGCTAGAGTTCCTCTCAGGTATCATTTGAAAATAGACTTCATATTATGGATGAAAACTGAATTCAGGGCAGCACATAAGGCTATAAAGTAAGAATGTGAGAAAAAAGAGAATCACAGTCCAAACCCACTGGATCTCAGGACATGTTATTTGGTGGTAGATGTGGGGGATGGGCAGTAGTTTGCAAAATATAAGGCAAGTCTACCCTTGCTTCTTACCAGGTCATTTTTACTTGACAGAACTTAAGATGCTTTTGTTCCATAATTCTGTGACTATTTTCTTGATACCTAATTTGTGCTAGGCACGCCCTTCCTTCATGAATTTATATTCTAGGAGGGATAGACAAAATAACTTGGTACTTTATGTAGTATATTAAAAGCTGTTATGTACTATGAAGAAAAACAAAGCAAGGAAAGTAGACGGGTAATGCCAAGGGCTCAAGGGCAGCTTACGATTTTAAACGAGGGCAGGAAAGTGCTGTCTGTGGCTTGAAGGAGGTGAGGGAGTCATAGAGCTGCCCATGGAGACAATATTCCAGGCGGAAAAAACAGATGCAAAGCCTCTACAATAGGAGTGTATGTAGAGTGTTTGAGGAATAGCCAGGAGGACATGGGGAATAATAGTAAAGAGGAGATCAGAGAAGTGACGAGAAGCTAGATTATGTGGGGCCACACTGACCATTGTAATGTCAATTTATACTGTGTAAAAATTGGATGCCATTGACAAGGGGCCGGGGCTGGAGCTTTGTGCAGAGGACAGACATGATCTGACATACTTTTATTTATTTATTTTTATTTTTGTTTTTTAAAGTTTATTTATTTATTTTGAGAGAAAGCAAGCAGGGGAGAGGCAGAGAGAAGGAGAAACAGAATCCTAAGCACCCTCTGCATGCTCAGCACAGAGCCTGACAAGGGGCTCGAATTCATGGAACTGTGAGATCATGACCTGAGTCACAGTCAAGAGTCGGATTCTTAACAACTGAGCCACCCAGGTGCCCCCTGACATACTGTTAAACAAGATTACTCCAGCTTCCATATGCAGACTAGAAATATTGGGAATGGATTGTGAGAGAAAGAGAAATCCTTGAACGGTTCCACTTCCGTTCATGACACACTCTCATCTTTGGTCCATGTAAAGTCACCTATTTACTTTATTTATGCTCCTATTTCTTTTCTCATTCCCCTCTTTCCATTAGACATCTTTTGTAATATAATGTCCCTCAATATATTCCTTCCTCCTTCCCCTTCATCTTTTCTTTCTTCTCCTAACATTGTGCGCTTACTAAAAGGCAGCAGTTGGTGTTCAAAGTCTCAACTCTAAACATGGACAACAAGCCAACAGTTCACTGGAGTGACAGGAAAATGATAACACCAAAATGTACAATATGCTTCCATTTTGAAGTTTGTGTGATGTGCTGTATGAACAGAGCTGACGGAGCCTTTAATTGTTGTAGAGAATAGAGTAACGGTGAGGGGTGCTACACAGGGGAGATGATATATTATTGACATAAAAAATTCTCTCATAGTCTTTTATTTATTACATTGTTACACTGTTAATTTCATCGGACAGCCAAGATAAATTGTCTACATGCCATTCCTTGAACTGTATGTTTAAAAACTTAATACATTGATGTGGTAAAAATTCAAATAGTAGAGAAGAAACACAGCAAAAGGTCTATCTCCTTTCCATCCTAATTTGACAGTTTCTCTTCCCAGAGGCAACTACTCTCGTGACTTCTTATTTACATAGGTACATAATATCCTCGCCTCAAACTTGTAATTATAGTGGTGTTTTCTGCTCCTCATTTCTTTGGAACTGTGATGGTTTATCTGGGTCTTAGCAGACAAAGCAAAGTTTGCTAGATAGACAGGGGCAAGGCGGGCATTGCACACAGGGTGAACAGCACAGGCAAAGGCATGATGGTAACTGGGATGCTCCATTGTGGAAGACCTTAGAATGGAAAAGTGAGTATTTCAGAGCATGGATGATTAGAGAAAAAGCAAGAAACTTCTCTCTAATTAAATCCAAAGTGAGTATATAGACCAACAAAACAGAATGTTGTATGAATAAGGAACTTATCCTTTGCTAATGATAGAATCTCAAATTGGTGGGAGAAAAGATGCATTATTTCAATAAGTAAAGCTGCAGCAATGGTAAAGCCATCCATAAAAGTTAAGTTTAATCCCTTCTTTTTATCCTACTGCAGGATTATCTCCAAAAGTTTCAGACTTAAGAAATGAAGCCATAATAGTAGAGAGGATGACATGAGAGAATCCCTTTATAACTTTGGAGTGACAAAGGTCTTTTGAATTATGACAAAAGTCTAAAGACCATAAGAAAACATTTAGATATTTTTATAGAAAAATAAATTTTAAACTTCTGAATGGAAACAAAACAAAAAGAATTAGCAAATCCAGAGAAAAACAACAAAACAGGAAAATGATTGCATGCCAATTAAATAGCTAATTGCCTTAATATATAAAAAGATTCCTACAAATGATTAAAAATCCAATAAAAAATAAGCAAAGGATTTGAACAGTATTTTATTTTTTATTATTTATTTATTTATTTATTTATTTATTTATCTTTGTATAATTTATTGTGAAATTGGTTTCCATACAACCCCCAGTGCTCATCCCAACAGGTGCCCTCCTCAATACCCATCACCCACCCTCCCCTCCCTCCCACCCTCCATCAACCCTCAGTTCTCAGTTTCTAAGAGTCTCTAGTGTTTTGGCTCCCTCCCTCTCTAACCTTTTTTTTTCTTTTCTTTTCTTTCCTTCCCCTCCCCCATGGTCTTCTGTTAAGTTTCTCAGGATCCACATATGAGTGAAAACATATGGTATCTGTCTTTCTCTGCCTGACTTATTTCACTTAACATAATACCCTCCAGTTCCATCTACATTGCTGCAAATGGCAGGATTTCATTCTTTCTCATTGCCAAGTAGTATTCCATTGTATATATAAACCACATCTCTTTATCCATTCATCAGTTGATGGACATTTAGGCTCTTTCCATAATTTGGCTGTTGTTGAAAGTACTGCTATAAACACTGGGGTACAAGTGCTCCTATGCATCAGCACTCCTATATCCCTTGTGTAAATTCCTAGCAGTGTTATTGCTGGGTCATAGGATAGATCTATTTTTAATATTTTGAGGAACCTACACACTGTTTTCCATAGAGGCTGCACAAGTTTGCATTCCCACCAACAGTGCAAGAAGTTTCCCATTTCTCCACATCCTTTCCAGCATCTATAGTCTCCTGATTTGTTCATTTTAACTACTCTGACTGGCGTGAGGTGGTATCTCAGTGTGGTTTTGATTTGTATTTCCCTGATAAGGAGTGATGTTGAGCATCTTTTCATGTGCCTGTTGGTCATCTGGATGTCTTCTTTTTTTTGTTGTTTTTTAAATGTTTGTTTGTTTTGGATGTCTTCTTTAGAAAAGTGTCTATTCATGTCTTCTGCCCATTTCTTCACTGGATTATTTGTTTTTCGGGTGTGGAGTTTGGTGAGTTCTTTATAGATTTTGGATACTAGCCCTTTATCCAATATGCCATTTGCAAGTATCTCTTCCCATTCCATCATTTGCCTTTTAGTTTTGTTGATTGTTTCCCTTGCAGTGCAGAAGCTTTTTATTTTGATGAGGTCCCAACAGTTCACTTTTGCTTTTAATTTCCTTGCCTTTGGAGATGTATCCAGCAAGAAATTGCTGTGGCTGATGTCAAAGAGGTTGTTGCCTGCTTTCTCCTCTAGGGTTTTGATGGTTTCCTGTCTCACATTCAGGTCCTTCATCCATTTTGAGTTTATTTTTGTGAATAGTGTAAGAAAGTGGTCTAGTTTCATTCTTCTGCATGTTGCTGTCTACCTCTCCCAGCACCATTTGCTAAAGAGACTGTCTTTTTTCCATTGGATATTCTTTCCTGCTTCGTCAAAGATTAGTTGGCGATACATTTGTGGGTCCAATTCTGGCATCTCTATTCTATTCCATTGGTCTATGTGTCTGTTTTTGTGCCAATACCATACTGTCTTGATGATTACAGCTTTGTAGTAGAGGCTAAAGCCTGGGATTGTGATGCCTCCCACTTTGGTTTTCTTCTTTAATATTACTTTGGCTATTCAGGGTCTTTTGTGTTTCCATACAAATTTTAGGATTGCTTGTTCTAGCTTCGAGAAGAAGGCTGGTGCAATTTTGATTGGGATTGCACTGAATGTGTAGATAGCTTTGGGTAGTATTGACATTTTAACAATATTTATTTTTCCAATCCATGAGCATGGAATGTTTTTCCATTTCTTTGTTTCTTCTTCAATTTCCTTCATAAGCTTTCTATAATTTTCAGCATACAATGAGCAGCATTTTACAGGAATGTCTTTTAAACTTGAAAAAAATGCACACTTTTACTCCATGTAAAAGAAAAGTGAACAAAAAACACACCAAGACATTATAATTTACCAGTGTGTGCAGTCAAAGTCCAGATTCTCCAAAGTACAGAAATTTATTAACATTTTGTTTTCAAGGCTCTGGGAAAAGAGGCCATTTCATACATTGCTGATAGCAGTGTAAACTGATGTAGTATCTATGGCATTATTTTTCAAAGTAACAAATGCATGTGTCCTTTGACCCAGCAATACTGCTTCGAGGGGTTTTGCCTGTAGATAAACATGTACACGCACAAAGTCACATATGTTCAAGGTTATGTACTGTAGCATTGATTTTCATAGCAAAATACTGTGTCAACCCAAATGTCTACCAATAAGGGACTGGTTAAGTTAATCATGGTCTATCTATGCAATTGAATTTTAAAAATTGAGCAATCTCTGTTTATCAATATAGAGTTTTAAGATACATGAAATAAAAACAAAAGAAATGTGCTGTACCATGTGTATAAATTGCTACCTTTTTTTCTAGGAGAGAAAATATAAATGTATATTCATCCTGCCTAAAAACATTATTTATATAAATAATTATACAAAGTAACTAATACAATTTGTAATATTTAGCAGGTTGTGGGAACTGACAAATGGGAACAATGGTAGAAGCAAATGCTTTTACTGTTTATGTGTTAACATTTGTTGATTTTTAAATTATGATTTTTAAATTATGTAAATTACCCTTACAATATTTTTTTAAAGGGTCTACCTCCACCTCACTCAGAATTGCAATACTTTAATTATTATCTATTTATTCATTTCAGCCATTGGAGTTTTGCATTTAGTTTTTTTTTTTTAACCAATGGTTTACTTTGTAAGTTTGATCCTAGAGTAAAACCACTAAGAAAGCCTCTGCCCATAGGATTTTTCCATGCATTGCAATATAGGGAGGATTGGAAATCACAGGAGGAATGGTGTTTTGGATGTGCTCTCTGGGCTATGGTCAAAGTTTTTTGGTAACCTTAACCTGACACTTGCTAGGGTAAAAGGCGAGTTTCAGGACATAAAAATGAGTTCCTATTCAGGGTTAATATGCTTTGCTTTAAAAACAGTAGGAAGTATTCCTAGAAGACATACAGGGAAATAAAGCTGAAAGTAGATTGAAAAAGAGAAGGAAAGAGAAACTTGAAGGGAGTGAGATGGTAGAATGAGACGCCCAAATCAGCACCCATATGTAACATCAGTACCCACACATGGATAGACAGGGTCCAGGAAAATCTAAAGGCTAATGGAGAAGGAAAGGGAGGAAACTCGTAATCAGAGAAGTGCATATCACATGAGACTGTTAACAATGATTTATCTAGAGGTCATGATTGAGAAATATCCCAAAGATCCCCAAGAAATACAATTGAAGTCTTAGACCTGCAATATCGGGATGTCCTCATTTTATAGTAAAGGAAGACAAGACCCTGCACTGTGAAGACATCAATGTATTATCACATAGAAACAATGTCTGAGGTTTCCAGCCTGGTGTTTTGTCATGTTTTGTTTTGTCCTTTACTTGCTTGTCTATTTTCATTTAGTATCCGTTTCTAATTCGCCGTTTTGTTTCATTTGGAGGCTCTCATTTTCACACCAGCGGTCATTGTTGACTGTTTCCAGATAATAAGAGGAGGGTAGGGTAGAGGGTATGGGGAGACAAATTAATCTTGTAGAGGAAAGTAAAGTGATAACAGCGAGTAATGGGCCTGCAGATGAAATAAACAAACATAAAATATCATTTGTGCTGCAAGTAGACCCAGATAATCCTGTTCTAAGAAGTGAAGGTCAAAAGTTCCACGGCTCTACTCGCTTCTCATTGCAAGGCTTTTATGTAAAATGGTGGCAAACCATTTTTTTTTAAATCATCATCTCTTATTGTCTATAAACCATAAAGTAAAGAGTTTTCCCCCCAGGGTCTTTATTTTTATTTCATTTTTAATTCATTTTCATTCCTCAAAGTCTTTAGGTCTTTAATATATTATGTATACTCTACTGTAGGTGTCTTAACAACAACAACAAAAAACTCTTCTAGAATATTCCTCAGTATGTTCTTTTATCTTTTTTTTTCAATATATGAAATTTATTGTCAAATTGGTTTCCATACAACACCCAGTGCTCATCCCAAAAGGCGCCCTCCTCAATACCCATCACCCACCCTTCCCTCCCTCCCACCCCCCATCAACCCTCAGTTTGTTCTCAGTTTTTAAGAGTCTCTTATGCTTTGGTTCTCTCCCACTCTAACCTCTTTTTTTTTTTCCTTCTCCTCCCCCATGGGTTTCTGTTAAGGATCCACATAAGAGCGAAAACATATGGTATCTGTCAATATGTTCTTTTCAAGGCAGAGTTCTTCCCCGAAATTTCTGTTTAATCAGTTTATTCTTCATATGTATTTTTCTCTATGGTGGGCTAGGAAGTGTTTGATATTTTACTCCAGCAATAGGAGAACACCACATGAGCATAAACTCTTTCCCCCTGACAGTTAGTGCAAAAATATGTTCTCTATCCCAGGACCCACATCACAAAGGTTTACATTAAAGATATTCCAAACCTTAATGTGTGACTTAACAGTAAAATTGATTCCCTAATGATACTGACCAATTCTAAACAGTTGTAATGTCGAGCATTCTGCTTATTTTGGGCTTAAGTCTCAGAAAAAGCAAACAAACAAAAACCAAGATGCACTCACCATAGAAGAACAGGAATTCTCACGTGTGATTCAAGAAAACATGTAGCATTCTATACTTTTGTTCAAAACTAAATAACTTCCAAATTCTTTCTTGGGAAAGTATCCAGGGTATTTAGGAGTGGTCACTTTCAGAGTTTTAAGGCAGAATTCACTTCTGCTCCTTTCCTCAAAGATCATGCTTTAAGGTAACAGGGAAATTATAAAGAAAGAAACAAAAGACACCCCCTCCCTTGGAAATGTAGAAAATCAGCTAGATACACTACTAATGAAAATTCTTATTTTATACTCATATTCTGATTTAAAATTTAATCCTTCTCAAATTTGTACCATTTCCCTTGTGGTTGTTGTTTATAGGCTTAAAAGGAAAACTGATTCTGATAACTTCAGACTGATCCTCTATAAACCCTCTCCCTATGGGAAACTGTAAGAAGGGTGATGGACTTTCATTGTCTCTGATGACATTATAAAATTGCCCTTTTGTTTTAATCAACAGAAAAACACATATAACTAGGACCTCCTCCCAGTTGGTGTCTTGGGATCCATCTTTTGTGTTTCCTAAGCTTAAGGGTAGCTACCTGACTCTCTAAAGTAAGTGATGTAGTGGATACTGTATATAATTATTGAGCCCCAGAAATCTTTCATACTTTCAGAGATTAAAAAAAAATGAAACCATTAGAGTCCATGTCAAGAGCTGTCTGGTAAGTAGCTGTTTCTGTTTAGCATGTTTTCTTTTGCCCACAATCTTCATCCATGGTCCTGATACTTTTTAACCCCATCCCAAGACCTATGCTGATGACAAGCCTTCTAAGAGTTCATGACAGTATTTATGGGCACAGCGTTCTAAAATTTCTGAGTCTAAGAACAATGCCAGCGAAGGAGTGATACAAGATGGACCCAGATTTCCAAAGTACTAATTACCATCATGCCATTAATTCAAGGAAATTTATAATGGCATTTACCATTTACTGTAGGCCTACAATAAACCAAGCATCTAATCTCAGAATAACCCTGTTAAGTTGGTACTCTTTTTCCATTTTACATATGAGTGAAACAACATTCAGGGAGACTAGATAAATTCTCCAAAACAACAATAGCAAAACACACAAAAAACTCAAATAGTAAACATCAGAGTTAGGATTTGAGGTGGCATTTACCAGAGTACAAACTCCTGCTCTTTCTACTCTTACCATAGCTGTGATCTAAAGCCTAAGGCTTTTTTGATTCTAAAGGAATCTTTATGGTCCTTGGTCCTATATAATAATTATATAACTATGTACAGTAACCACTAAATCATTTAATTTAGAGAGCTCAGGTCATGGAAGTTACTTTCAAAAGTACTTTCAGAAAAGATGAAATCATATTAGATATACTTTAGGGTCAATATACTTTATCTCATCCTATTAAAATAATATTAGGAATAGAAGATTGAATAGAAACCATAGTATTACATTAGATGGAATATCATACTTCTCAATGATTATGTGTAAATGTAAGTTCACCCATCCATCCACCTATCCATCCATCCATCCATCCATCCATCCATCCATCCATTTAATTGGGAACTATTGTAGATCGATTGCTACTCTGGGCACTGGTCAGAGCTTTGTCTTGCTCTCAAAGATTATATTCTAGATTAGCACTGTCTAATAGAACTTTCTATGAGATGAAAATGTTCTCTATCAGTGCTACTGAGACCAAATGAGGAAGGGAATTTGCAATTTCATTAAATTTTAATTAATTTAAATAGCCATATGTGGCTAGTGGTTACTGTAATGGACCTCACAGTTCTAGAGGGTTTGAGGATGTGGGGAAACAGAAGATAAACAAATAAGAAAATTAATTTTTTATTTTGATGAGTGCTATGGAAAAATAAGCAGGGTGATGTGGTGGTTGAATGAGTGGCAATATTTTAAAGAATTTTTTAATGTTTATTTCTGAGAGAGAGGGAGAGAGAGAGACGGAGAGCATGAGCAGAGGAGGGGCAGAGAGAGAGGGAGACAGAATCTGAAGCAGGCTCCAGGCTCTGAGCTGTCAGCACAGAGCCTGATGCGGGGCTTGAACCCATGAACCGCGAGATCATGACCTCGTGAGATCATGACCTGAGCCGAAGTTGGGCACTTAACTGACTGAGCCACCCAGGTGCCCCTGGATGAGTGGCAATATTAATTAGGATTCTCATGGAAATTTTCATTGGATAGGTTCCATTTAAATTGATTCCTGAGTGAAGATAAGGAGTC
The DNA here is from genome assembly GCF_016509475.1 of Prionailurus bengalensis. Classification (NCBI taxonomy): domain Eukaryota; kingdom Metazoa; phylum Chordata; class Mammalia; order Carnivora; family Felidae; genus Prionailurus; species Prionailurus bengalensis. The sequence continues at coordinate 112,831,155 of NC_057348.1, forward strand.
AGAGATGCCAAGCAGAGGAAGGACATTCTAGACTGAAAGAAGCAAGTAAACCTAAAGACAGAAAGACTTTGGTGTGTTCAAGTATCAGAAAGTAAATCAGTGTTGGTTAGATGATGGTGAGCAAGGAGTAGTGACACACAATGTTGTTGGGTGGTAAGAAAGACCAGGTAATGTGAAGTTTTGTACGTTGTGATAAAGGGTATGGATTTTATTCTAAGAGAAATCTAAATCTATAGATAATCTTTTAAAAATTTAATTATCCTATAAAATACTTATGTGCAAAATTAAATTATTTCAAGATGAAGTAGGTGATAACCCGGAGCTTTCTCATTTTTCAAAAGTTTTATCTACAATGTAGTTCAAAATGTGCCCCCTGTTAAATAACTGCTGGTGGTTGTGAAATTGTCTTAAAGATTCAAAGATTCATGTCCTCAAGATACCGGGATTGAAGACAGCAAAAAACCTACTTACATAGGATATCCACAGGGAGAGTGATAGAATCAAGGCATTTTATTTTTAACCTTTTATGAAGTTAATTTTTAATACTTCTCAGGGCTAATTTGATTTGGAACACAGATATGAAAACTCTCTCCTCTAGGTGTGGTATCATTTGTCATCACCTGGAAATGTGACTCTTTAAAACAGCTGGTCTATAGCCAGTTTCCATTGGATAAGTCATCACATCAGAAAACAAAACAAAACAAAACAAAACACATATCCTAAAAATAGGATACTCAAGTCCTAGCAGAGAATACTAGGCTCCTTTATAAGTACTGAAAATAGTTCTTTAATTCAGACTGGATTTTAAAGATACTATCCTTGAATTTGCCAGAAGATCTGCTCCAGGTGCTATTAATTCAACATAGTACCTTGTAGGAGTCACAAATCTACTTGGGCCAGCACATGAAAATGAGGGTCAGTAGTGACCTAGTCACCACAGAGACTACATTACCTTTCATTGCTCTCTTGCCAGATAAAGCATAATTGATGATACTGTTAACATTATTGGTTGAAAATAATGTACACAAGTTTTGAATCATAATGTGGTGGGGGAAACTGCTAAAAATGTTACAAAAATGAGCAAATTGCTAAATTATGCATAAAGCACAGGTTACTAAAGCCCTACAACTTGTCTTTATTGTAGAATTTGAAGTCACCAGCTTATATTTAACATATACTTCAAATACACACTTCTAAGACCATCCATAAATGATGTGAACTTTTCAGTATTCTTAGAGTATTAAAGGTTTTGCTTTACCATTTATTTATTTAAAGTTTACTTATTTGTTTCGAGAGAGAGAGAAAGCACGAGTGGGTGAGGGGCAGAAAGAGAAAGGGAGAAAAATCCCATTCAGGCTCCGCCCTGACAGCGTGGAACCCCACACAGGGCTTGATCCCATGAACCATGAGATTGTGACCTGAGCCTAAATGGAGACTCAGACGCTTAAATGACTGAGCCACCCAGGCACCCCTGCTTTACCATTTAAAAGATACAAACAACAAATTATAAAGCTAAACTGTCAAAAGAAAGAAAATAAAGTTGCAAGTTTCTATTTAGGAGTCCTTTCTTATAAGAGGTCAGTGCAGAAGGTGCAAAGAGGATGCGGAAGAGAGAAAAATCCCATTTCTTTGTTAACCAAATTAGTTTGTGCTTATGAAGATGTCAAACCTTCATTTTATCCAATAAAACATTGCTGGTGTGGTAATGATGTTCCCCCTAGTGTATCTCCATAAAACTAAAACGATGAAAAAAAAAAACAGCTTTGTAAACAAACGGACCTATGATTGTTTTAAACCTTTAAACCAAAAGCAAGGCACAGGCGTGATTTTGTCCTAAATTTAAAATAAATCGAAAGAATACATTGATGTTCTTTGTTTCAAATACATTTTGGAACCCAGCAGACCACATTCAACCTAGTTAAATTATCTGAATGGATTTGGGGGGAAGAGAAAGGACTCTGTTCAATTTAATATACCTTCAGAAATATTTTACTTCTGATGATGACAGCAGCTCTTGCTGACAACTATTAATACATTATAAACACCCCATCAGAGTTATATAAAAACATGTCAGTTTTAAAGAGAACATCTTTGACAGCAAATTTTCTGATTGTGAAACAGCTGTGCCTTCAGTACAATGCATTAAGTAGTTTATTCCTTTTAGATAGTTAAATTGTGCATGAAATGTTGCTGGCGCAAGGGCTCCAAATCTGGCCTGATTAGCGAACATCTGTTACATTGGAAAAATTCATGTCTACCCTAATTAGCTGTCAGGCTGATGTACATCAGGCCTGATGGTGAGGGATCCTGTGCTGTTTAAGTCAGACCAGGTTCCTCTCCTCTCCCGTCACCTGCCCTTTCAAATCTCTTCCTCTCGTGTGGTGCTGTAATTAGAGATGGTTGGACATACAATAGAGCAGGCTACGGTCAGTTATAGCCCCATCTGTGCCATATTTTTATTCCCACCAAACTTGGGAGCTGAGAGAGAAAGTCGTTCAACAGCAGTGAGGCTGTTAGACCTGTTAGCTCTATGACATTTGATGATCCGGGTCCCAAGTTCCTCATCAAAAAGACTCTTAGCATCCATCTGTGGCAACTGAAGTGTAATCTATAGGTTCTGAAGAGTTGATCTTTGTTTTGTTTGTTTTAAGTTGGGGTAGCTCTCTGCTGATCTGGAAACATGCCAGTGTAGTGTAGAAGGGATGTGATACTGCAGGACTGGGTATTAAAAAGGAGTCAAAGAAAAAAGAACTGAGTGTTTTGAAAGTGGAATTTTCATAACTGAATATCCTGTGGTTATAGACGGTGACAGGAGACATTTGAAACCAAAAGCTCTGATTTTATTGGGTTTATTAGCCCAGTGTACACAGGGTTTTCCAATGTCAATAAAAACTTACATTGACCTGTGGATGGGCACAAATCATAACTTCCTGTTCAAACTAGCAATAAACTAGAAAGTGCAGTTTGTTCCTGAGCTGGTGAAATCCTCATTTGCTCTGTCACAGCCTTTTATATAAGAGCTGGATTGCCTGGGGCCAAGTTCAGATTCAACCTGAAAGATTAAGAATATATATGATTACAACATCAGATTTTATTAGAGTGTGATTTGACCCAGGAAGAATGAAAAATCAGCCTTTTTCTGACTTGGTATCATCCTTTCAAGATAATTCAAGTACAGGATTATTATTCCCAAGCATACGTGAAATATAATTACAATGTACACTGAAATTCTGTAATTGAGGACATGCTTTATGAAATGCTTGATGTGTAAGTTATAAATGGGAAAACTCATTTACCTGGAGCATTCAGGATTTTTCAGGTGAACTCAAACAAGATCACACGTAGAATTCTGAATGCTCTTGCTATGGCATTCTAGCTAAAGTAGACTTGAATTTTCTGGCCTAAGTGGGGTCCCTCCCTCCCTCTCTTCCTCCCTCCCTTCCTTCTTTCCTTCTTCCTGCCTTCCTTCCTTCCTTCCTTCCTTCCTTCCTTCCTTCCTTCCTTCCTTCCTCCTTCCTTCCTTCCTCCTTCCTTCCTTCCTCCTTCCTTCCTTCCTCCTTCCTTCCTTCCTCCTTCCTTCCTTCCTTCCTTCCTCCCTCCCTCCCTCCCTCCCTCCCTTCCCTTCCCTTCCCTTCCCTTCTCTTCCCTTCCTTTCCTTCCTTCCTTTCTTTCCTCCCTCCCTCCCTTCCTTCCTTCCTACACCCTTTCTTTTACCTTAGAATAGTTTCCCTATCCATCCAAAGCTTGCCTAGTAAAGCATTTAAGTATGATCTCAAGCACCAACTTTTCTATAGAACTGTCAATGTAGTTTAAAGGTAAGGGCAAAATTTAGTGAGATGACTACACTCTATACGACAGCTTTACTTGCATCACCTCCCTCTTCTCGACAGCTGGCATTTTGCATTTCTTTTATTGTACCTGCCATTTCTATCTTCTATTTAAATATTTATATGCCATAAAATACCTCTTACTTCTTCTACTAGACTGTAAGCTCCTTGGAGACAGAGGCAATAACTTATTTCTGTATTCCATAAAGGATAGTTCATAATAAGAGCTCAGGAAATGTTTGTTGAGTGCATATTATTTGGCTCAGATCAGAGGTATTCAAAGTAGTGAAAGTGTCCACTAGAACTCACAGGCTCCATGAAGCAGCTGAGGATCCACTGGTATCTCCAGCCGCCTCGAGGCAGCCATCACAGGCCAGGTGGGAGTCCAGAGTGGCTGGTTTCAGAGATTTAAGGGTGTCTTTTTTTTTTTAAATGTTTACTTTTGAGAGAGAGAGAGAGAGAGAGAGAGAGAGAGAGAGAGAGAGAGAGACCACGCACATGAGCTGAGGAGGGGCAGAGAGAGAGTGAGACAGAGGACCCAAAGCGGCCTCTGTGCTAACAGAGATCCCAATATGGGGATCGAACTCAAAAACCTTGAGATCATGACCTGGGCCGATGCTGGATGCTTATCTGACTGAGTCACCCAGGCTCCCTGATTTAAGATGTCTTATAGGTACGGGCTGGTGTTGGAAACATCTGCCAGTATTCCACTACAGCTAAGGATGGCCAGACTTCTCTGAACAGAGATAATCAGAGTTCCCAATGTGTTCAGAATTGCCTGATTGCCCCAAAGCAGGGATACTCGGAGCACACCTCGGGTCCTGCTTATCTAGGCCTGTTCCCAGCTTGTTCGGAATGGCTCAGAGATGCATGGAGGGCACTGGGCTTTGTGTTTCACTCCTTCCCCTCTCCCCAGGATGCTTCCAGTGAGATTCTGCAGCCTTCTGCACTGGGTTCTCCGTTTATCAAGAACCAAGAGGGTAGGAAATACTGGAAGAACACAAACTTTCTGCTTGATTTTGTGGATTTTAGGGAAATTAAACAATTTACATTTTTCAAACGTATGCCAAGCTTTTGGAATTTTGTTTGTTCTATCTCGGAAATTACTTTGTAGCAATTCACCAAAAGACACGGAATTGAAATGTGGTTTTGCTCTGACTTGAAAAATACCTTTTGAGAAAGTTTTTTTTTTCTCTTTTTGAAAGAGAAATAGTAAAATGTTACTTGAGTTTTATTGCACATTTAAACATTTTTAATATAGGTTACCTCATTTGAATGTAGCAGCTATTTCCATTTTTATCCCTGGATACACTGTCTGCATTTGAACTGCACAGAAAAAAAAAAAAAAAACACTAAAATAGAAGCTCTTAAATGTTTACCAGGTAGATTCCCAACCCGCAGCAGCATCATTCACAACAAAAACAACAACCACGACCATAATGGCAGAAGATCTTTATTTAAATATCTAGTATAGGCCATATCTCATGCAACACTCTTACTGCTCACAGACTCTGTAAGATTTATTTTCTCCATTTTACAGATGACAAAATTTGGGCTCAGAGAGATTACGAGATTTGCCGAAGGCTACCCAGCTAAGAAATAGAAGAGTCAAAATTCAATCCGTATCTGGCCTTAAAGTGATCGTATAACTGCCATTTGAGGCGATCTTTTTTCATATTTTAAATACTTTTTTATTTAGAAGTACTTTTCATTTCATTGTCTTCTAAAATACTTTGAGGGCTAAAAATGTTTATTTGGATAAGTGGCAGTGTTCCCCAAAAGGGGCTGTGGTTTTTATGTATTTTGCTTGCTTAATAGTAGCAAGTCCCACTGAGTAGTTTTATAAGAATTTACATGATATATTGGGCAAGTCTAACCAATGTATATATTTACTTCAACCCAAACTAGCAAAGATTTTGAATCTCTTCTTTGACAAATTTTATCTTTTAGATACAAGTCTCTGAGGACTAGATTATATTAAATACTGATCCTTCTCTGAGATAGACCATGGGGATTATAATAGTGATTTTGAAATAGTTTTGATCATTCTGATACTATCTGCTTTATGGTCATATGGTTGCTGTGTGTGATTTTTGACTAACTTGATAAATAAAATCCAAATGCCTTTTCTGCAGTTAATAAAGAGTGATACAACAAAAATATTTACTGTGCACTATGCCAGCAACTAAATTAACCAGTAATAATTGTTTTCATGGCACCAATCAACAGCTGAGAAAAAAACCCCACAGGTCATTATATTTATCAAAATTAACTATAGTTTCTCCTCACCCTCCTGTATACCACTCTCTTGATTGTGCTGTATTATACACACACACACACACACACACACACACTTATACACATGTACACAGAGGGGGGCGGTACAGGGAGGAAAGCTAATTCTTCTCACTGTTTGTTTCCCTGGAAGCAATCTTACAAACTTTTAAGTATTTTGTATTGGTGAGATAGCAAATGTCTTACTGCTGTTCCCAGCCTGTAATTTACTCTTAAGACTACTGATGTCATCCTTCCATAGAATCATCCCTGTCATGTTGTAGATGGCAACAGAAGGTCACTCCCTTCCTGTGGTGACTTACTCTCTGAATCTGTCAGAGAATAGGTATCAAATGCACACATACTTTCAGAAAATGTTTGCAAACAGGCCACCTAAAGCCGGGGAAGAAACCATTACCTAATTCTGCCAGCTTCCCTTCACAGAAAATGTAAACCCTTCTCAGAGGATAGTGCAGCTCTCATAGAGGCTAAGCCCTCAACTTTCAGCCAAGCAATGAACAACTTCCTGAAGAGCTGGCATTGCCAACATTGAGCCCCAGCCCTCTGGACAATGCCCCCAGTGTTTAGGGATGGCCTTCATTGGGCAGCATGGATGGCAGAGACCCTGTCCACAGAGTACTGCTTACTGATGCTCATTAAGATGATCATAGCAAAAGGCAGCTGATTAAACCTTTCCCTGGAGTTGACGCTGTTGCTTAGTACAGAGTGTCAGAAGTAAGGTATTTGGGGGAAAGTAATTCCTGACAGAATGAGAGAACTCACTAGTGATGACCTGAAGGGTCATCTAGGGAGGGCTCCCAGAGATATGTGTCACCACCATACATTAGATCCCATAGCTTTGGACCAACCTGGGTTCTACAGGCCAACTCTGAGTTCTCTTTTATTTAAGAAATGATTTTTGATAGACCTAGAAGGAGTGAAAGATGAGCCCTGTTGTGCAGTGAAAGTAAATGGGGGTGGAGTAGCTGTTACTACAATGGATCTTGTCACTAAGCTCATCGAAGAATTGTTTACTCTTAATTGCACGCATATCACACTCATGCATGTGTGGCACTCTCCCTTCTTTTCTGGCATGGAAACCATAGTGCACAAACTCAAGCGAGGAGGAGATATTCATGAGGGGGAAAATCCAACTTTCTTCCTAAGCTGAAATAATCAGTTAAGTCCCTCAAAATGGAAGATGGGCCCTCTGTAGACACAGCCCTAAAATAACTCCCACAGTCAGCCAATATAGAGTTGAAAATTAAACTTAGATTTTCTGACACTCCACTCTTGTTCTCTCCCCACTGGATCCCTCCCAGTTCACTGAGAAATCATTAGGTTTACACTATAAGCCAATTCTCCTCGAAGCCTGACAAATTTATAGCTTCCCAAAACATGGACGCCAAAGCAGAAGTTATCAATTATTTTTGAGGTGTCTAACTTTTAGCTGGGAATACATTGATATAGATATGTGATGGCATCTGTAATTCCAGCCAGTCCTCATGGGAATAGCCACAGACGCTTTTTTGGAGCCCTCTCTGAGATAATAAAACAGGCTCTGGTCAGACACACTGTACTTCACACAGTATAACAGCTTTCGACATAAATCTGGAACATGATTTACATTTGAAAGCACCAGATCAATATTTGAGGAGGGATTATTTTTTATCAACTTGGCTCTAATTCTCTGAAATATAAAGTTATTTTTTAAATGTCAAGACCAACTACACCCACACTGGCACAAAATGGCTTTGTCAAAAAAGTTGAAAAAAATTAAACGTAAATTTTGTGTTGACATAATCCAGGTTAAGTCTAAGAAAGAAAAATACTTACTTTTGTAAAATGAGAGGCTATTTTATCACTCAGAGAATGTCACATCAATTGTAAAGCCATCAGCCCCAAGGTTTGGTGGTGATTGCTTCATATTTACTGTTAGTCCGGCAATGGGGATGGTACTTTTACAGTCTTTGGACAGACTAGTGAGTGTGACATTTAAAGTGTTGATTTTTGCAGCACTTATGTTAATTGTTGTAATTTTCCTGATGAACCACCATTCTGGTTTCCTGATGCAGCCAAGATAGTTTTACATTTTCTATGCAGGGCCTCTTTGCCATTTGGTCTGTGTAGTGTCAGCTTCGAGTGCTACTGAAAGCAGACAAAATTGCAAGCAAATTGCATCAGATTGCCAACATTGTGAAAAGGTAAATTGCTTGCAAATCTATTTAAACCACTGCCCTATTTTCATCAGCTTCAGTACTTGGTATTCATGATTGCTTAATTGGCGACCTTTCCTATTGTGTAGTGCTTTATGGTGTAATGGAAAGCGATCTTTACCAAACCAATTACCCTTTTTTTCTCAGCACTACATTATTGCTGTGATTGCAACTGCCAGTCCTTTGTAAATGAACTTTCTGATTTCAATGATGTTTTTAAAATGTAAGATAGAAAAAAGTGGCATTCATATTGTGCGATGTTCTATTTTGAAGCCTCTTTGTAGCCACTATTGTCTGGGAAAATGGACTGAAGGGTTACACAGTACCTACAAATATCCATGTAACTATTATTAATATTATTATAATGTCCTCCTTTGTACTGCGGCTCAATTAGGAAAGGATAGGAGAAATATTTTGTCACCCTGTCAAGTGCACAGGAAGTGCATTTGAGGCTTCTTTTTTGACACATACATTATCTCTAGTAGTAAGACAAGATTCTTTTTAAGGAGTGGTGATGAAGATACAAAAATCAGTTAAAATAAAACTCACATTACTGATTTTATGGTCACTCAACATTTCAAAAGGAGCCTTAAATGACTCAAATATTAAGACTGGGAATGAAAGCTTAATTTTATAAGAGAAAGTTGTGAGCGAGCTGAGAAATAGTGAATTTTTAAGATCTCGGGTTCTGCATACAGTTGCCAAAACACAGAAAAACATGACCATTCTGCACATTCAAAGCTTAAAACATGTACAATACAGACATGTAGGCTGAACTAAGATAGTTCACGCAACAGAACTAAGATAGCCTCTTTTTAAAATTCTCTTAAGAAACAGTCTATAAAATTAGCACCCATCTGAATTCTCATAAAGCTGGGGCACAGAATTGTACTGAATCCTGTTTATGTATTTTTATGTGATTTAGAAAATTATATCATTACTCACAAGGGTACGTGCAGAAAGGGAGCTACACGTAATTTAGTCGTTCCCTAATACAGTAAGTGGAAATGGATGCATCGTTCTACCCCCTACAGTTAGAAACTCTATTGTATGAGGGACATTTTGCAAAGATTTCTTTTACTCTCTTCTCTCATTTAATTAGGAAAAAAATGGAGTTCAGACAAGGCCTGCCAATGATGATCAGGTGATTGTTGATTTTAGTACCTTTGATGTGATGTAATGATTTATTTACAGCACAGCATCTCATTCTTTGAAAGCAACGAGATGTGTTTATTATCTGCTGCTTCTGAAAGTGTTCATAACAACCAATTTCACTGGGATATTGAGGTCTAATACAGTTCTTATTTTATATGAGCAGCATATATTCTTTCGGAATAATTAGTACCCAATTCAATTTCCTAACTTTAAATGTGGTCATATATTTAGAGATGAGAGAGTGACGTTTGCTTGGGTGTTTAATTGGTTAAGCCACAGGATTTGAAAATAAGTGTCCCATTAATTGGGATCAGGACCCAGAAAAACTCTCACTTTGTGGAGGGACTTTGTTAAGTAACTTTTGTGGAAGACTTAGGACAATTTTATCTTTGCTGGATGGGGGCAGTGGATATTTATGAAAGGGGAAAAACTCATGGGTTAGCACGGACTGCAGTCATTACTGTCAACATTACCATCAGAGGTTGGTCGTGAACTGTCACTCACATCATTCACCTTTCTAGACAAGTACTGAGTCCCGTGATGGGGAAATGGGTAAGAATTGCAACAGCTAAGGTAGCCCGGGCTTATGAGGTGCCAGGTACTATGCTAATCACTTTAACTGGCTCATTTAATTTATTCCTCTGAACAGTCCTATTGGGAAGGTACTGTTATTATGCCCATTTTATAGATGAGGTAACAGAAGCTGAGGAGATTTAGAGGCTGACACAAGGACATGCGGTGAATGAATGATGCATCTGGGATACAGATCTGGGTGATGCCTCTGGGACTCATCCCAGTCAGAACCTGGGCATTCTGGCTCTGGAGACTGCATTCTGTTACCGAAGAGCTTCATTTCTCAGCTTCTACTTTTTCTTTCTTGAACTATGGAAGGAAAGCTGGTTGGCTGGCAGGTGCTTTATATAGAATCTAAATATTTGATTTTCCAGAATATTTTAAGTAGTTATTGAGGAAATAGATGGAGTGTGCCCAATAGTCACTGACTCTTTCACTCTTTCTCTCTTTATATGTGATTTGGATCTGGCGTTGATATTCATGTTTTACATACAAGACTCTAAGAAACTCAGATGTTCAGATTCAACTTCTCCTTGCAGAGGGAAGAATTCTTATAAATGCCAGGGCTTACACAGGGTCCTGCAAATATTTCTCCTTCTCTCTCTCTCTTTTTTTTCTCCTTCCTTTGGAAAGACTCCTGCACACCCTAAGTACAGTAAATATTCATTTAGTCCATCTCATCTCTCTGTTCAATAACATACTCTAGGATTTGTTGTTGGAGTTTGTTTGTTGATGGTTGGAACCGTGTCATTCTAGTCCAAAGCTCTTTCAAAGTAATTGCAGAAAGAATAATTAATGGATTTCTTCCTGTAATGAGTAGGGCTGGGGGGTGGGGGGGTGAGGGCGTGGCTGGAATAAGGTTGGGGAAATAGGAATTGTTGGTTCCACTTCAAGTGATCTGCAAGTAAATAACCGCACCAATGAAATGTTCTTGGAGATTGTACATGAGATGTTTGACACTGATTTAAGCAAAACCTAGGTGTTTTCTTGCTTGATATCCCAATCCTTGCTCCACTATGGTCGGTTGTTGGACACTTGTGCATATTCCCTAGTCTTTTAAATGGCAGTTAACCACCATGTTCTGCCCCTGAGGGTTTATATATAAGGCCCAGTACCCAAAATATGGGGAAGACTTGGGAAAAAAACAAGAGGATGGAGAACACCTTCTAGTTCCCTTTATACAGACTCATATACCAATTTCTGGATTTGCTTAATTAATTAAAAGATTAATATAGGGTTTGAGATGTTGAGGGGATATCAGCTTAGAAAAGGATCATTTATTTCAGAATTTATGATATCTTTATTTAATAAATATCTTGAGTAGATTTAATAGGTTCATTCATTTATGAACAAAAAAGTGTATTTAAAGTTTTCAGGCTGCCCACAGTTTTTGGAAACTACCTCTTGTTTTGTGTCCTCTTGTGGCTGCTGCCATTCCTTGCACTCCTGCAGGGTGTGAACCCTTGAGAATCATTCATTCTCTCTCATCAATACTACTTATAACTAACAGCATCTGTTTACCGCAAACAGGAATAAGGAATAAACTAGATTGGCCATACAGGTACTAACTGACCCCTCATAGATAGTGAGTTTGTTTGTTTGTTTGTTTGTTTGTTTGTTTGTTTGTTTGTGTGAAGCAGTTTGCTTTCACCCACCACTGAAAATATTGCTGCTAAGGAAGCAGAAATTCTCTGAGCTCACTTGGCCTTCATTCCTTCTTTACAAGAAGATAAACTGTTAAGTATCGCCGTAAAAAATATAGCTCACATCTCTTATTTCCAATTATCGAATGACTTTTTCACCATGGTTCACCTTGGAATGGTTGTATAATTTAAGAACAGATGGAAATAGTATGCCATATAGAAGTCTTAACAAAATGTGTAGAACAGGATCAACAATCTGAGATGGGGGAGCCTGGGTAGCTCAGTCGGTTAAGCTTCTGACTCTTGATGATCTCATGGTTTGTGAGATCGCTTACCGTGTTGGGCTCTGCCCTGACACCATGGAGCCTGCTTGGGATTCTTTCTCTTTCTTTCTCTCTCTGCCCTTCCCTTGCTCCCTTGCGTGTGATGTGTGCACAAACGTGCTCGTGCTCTCTCTCTCTCAAAATAAATAAACTTTAAAAAACCCGGTTCTGAGATAAACAGTTCATTGGTTCATCTGTTTGTTTTAGGGAGAATGTGACTATTTGATATACTAGTAATGATAATAAACAATGTTTAATATTTAGTTATTTAGGCTTTATTATGAGCCAGGTACTGCCCTAAGTATTTGGCATTATTAATCCATTTAATAGTCCCAATAACTGTATGAGGTAGATACTGTTATCAACCCCACTTAATAAATGAGGAATCTGAGGCTCAGAGAGATTAAGTAAAAATTTTAAATCAGATGGTTTATAAGTGGTGGATCTGGGATTCTAACTCGTATAGTCTGAAAGTTATTACTGTCTTCCCATTGAACAAGGAAGAGGATGAGGAAGAAGAGGGATGAAGGTAGACAGGGAGGGAGAGAAAGGAAGAAAAGAAAAAGGAAGGGAAGGGAATGCCTAAGTGCCTGATTGTGCACAACAGGGTTTAGAATTCTCCATAGGTTTCTTTCTTTTTTCTTTAAAAAATTTTTTTTGTTTAAATTGTTTCTTTTTTTAAAATTGCCTGGTGGCTCAGTTGGTTAAGTGTCTGACTTCGGCTCAGGTCATGATCTTGTGGTCTGTGAGTTTGAGCCCCATGTTGGGCTCTGTGCTGACAGCTCAGAGCCTGGAGCCTGCTTCGGTTTCTGTGTCTTCTCTCTTTGCCCCTCCCCTGCTCATATTCTCTCTCTCTCTCTCTCTCTCTCTCTCTCTCTCTCTCTCTCTCTCAAAAATAAATAAACATTAAATTTTTTTAATTATTTATTTTTTTAAAGTAATCTGTATGCCCGACATGGGCTCAAACTCATGACTCAGATCAAGAGTTGCATGCTTTTCTAACTCAGCCAGCCAGGCGGTCCAGAATTCCTCATAGGTTTCTGTGAGATCACTTCTTATACAAGTATGTCCCTGCCTGATAATCAGTATAATTCTTCTCTTTACATTTTTTTTTTCAGTTTACTCTTCAACAATGGTGGGATCCTTACATTTCAACTTCTGGGTGGAAAACATTATTGCCAATCACATAATGGAATGGTAGATGGCACTGGTATCTCGATGTAAGCAAATTTCCACCCAATAAGACACTACTGATGGAGACCCGTACATCGCAATACCTCCTTTCTCTCTCTTAAGGCATATTTCTCAAGGGGTCATCCTAGATTAGCTGAGCAGCAGAGAAAGAAAAGACTAGACTCAGGAGGGAGAATGGTGTTAAAATCTAGGGAGATGGACCCTAAAAAATTTAACCTACTACTTCTGCATAAGTCCTGAATGATGCAGACACCCATTCTATTTAACATGTACTGTACAAGAGGATCTTGAAGGAGAGAAATGTTTGATGTGGCTTCCACTCATGTTTAGCTATTTGGGAAGCCATTCCAAAACCAAAATGCAGAATTACTTTTCCTACACCAAAAAATGTCTGTGAGCCAGAGTGATGATTTCTCAGCAAGGAGACTCTCTAAATCCTGGAGGCCTGGATGGAGGAATCCAGTCAGTCATTCAGTGAACATTTGCTGGTAACTTTCTGTGAGTCCAACCGTGTGGGGACACATGGTGAGAACCACAGTTCCTCTCTAAAAGCCTCATAGTCTGGTGGCATGCATTGAGGTCAGCTACAACAGAGACTTCTTTTAGAATGCACCATTAAAATTATTTTCTTTTAATTAAGTAAGTTCATGTGAGAACAAACCATGTTTAAATAGAAGTGGGAAAAAGCAGAAAATTGCAGACCCAAGAACAGAATTTTGCATTAAATGCAGGCTTGCTCTACCTAAAATAGTCCATTATAAAAAGTGTGCCAATACATTTAGTATGTTAAATTTTATGCCAATACTTATTTTTACTTGCTTTAATAGATGTAAGGGAAATTTCATAATAAAGACTTGTAAAAGAATATAGTTAATTTGGCTTTGGTCCCTAAGCTGCATTTTGATATTCAGTGAATACTTACCCTGAAATTTCAACTGGCCTGTGTTTAATATATTTGCAATTTAGAATAATATTTCTAAAATAAAAGATGGAGACTTCTTACTCATGAGATCCTTCTAAGATAAATACCTGATTGTTTTCATCATTTTAGGATAAAATGATCTTATTTTGGTTTGTTTATTAAAATGAAATAGACTTTTCATAGTGCTCTTTCTAAGTAATATCATAATTAATCTTCACGAAGTATGGGGTTTTCACAGATTTGCTGGGATTTTTTACAAAACATCTATTTTAGGGATATCTTACCAACTTAGGGCATTTTAATGAGCAACTCACTATTTGAACAGAGCATTTTTGAGATAAACTTCATAGCCAGGCATGATGCCATGTCTGGAACCCTGAACGCCGCATAACTCATGGGTCTGGTTACCATGAGATTGAGCATGAAATTTCACATCAAAGACCTCCATGCCTGAGGAGCAGAGATGCAAGGGGGTGGTGTGGCCAGGACAAACGAGGGTGCACAAAGCAGGGTGAGTTCTTCCCCATGTGCTAGGAGACTAGCTGGAGTTTCTGTAGGCAAGGGACTTTTGTAGTCACTATTCACCCTGGAAATAACAAACTCCTGTGGTCAGAGCTGGGATAATAGAGGAGTGGTTCTTGAATGACCAGCGGCAGAAACCCACAGCACCTTGTGAGAGGCAGCCTGTACCTCGAGGCAGGGCCAGCTTCATGGGCATCCTACCTGTGTAGTCACACAGGGCTCAGTGACCATATGGACTCCATGCTTGGCTTAATGTTCTGCACTCCTATTCTGAAAGTCAATAATTTTTGAACAGGAAGCTCCTTATTTTCATTATGTAGCTGTTTCTAACAGGAGGTTTATTTTACATTAAGGACACCTCATTCTAAGAAAGCCATTGACAACATCCAGGATGGAGAAAGGTCTGGAAATTATCACAGGGCAACCTACTGAAGAAATGAGGAATGGTTAATACACAAAAATAAAAATAAAAATAAAAAGTAATAATAATAACATGATCAAAGGATGATGTTTTATGTCTATCTTGATCTAGTAGAACTAGAAGCAATTGCCTGGGGGAGGAATAAGAGCTCTGTGGCTCTGTTATTGGAGTCTTCATCTTAGAGGAATGGTAAAGGGGTTCCTATGTATCACTGGTATTGGAACCTTTTTGACCATGACCCACAGCAAGAAACACATTTATTCATGACTTTATATGTACAAATATATATATATATATAGATAGATAGATAGATATTTATATACATACACACCCACATGTACTTATACATATATGTATGTCCGTGTATGCATTTTAATATGTGTGTGTATGTATATATATGTCTTTTACACATTTATGTGCAGGTTTTATAAAACAACTCTTGGTCTTATCCCACACAGTATGCATTCCGATATTTACTGTTCTATTCTCTTTCACCTTAAAAGACAGATACGCTGGTTGCCGCCCACTAAATCAATTTCTTGACCAACTAATGATCACAGTCCACAGGTTGAAAAACTCCGTTACATAGCATGGGGGTTGCATTAGATAATTCGACATTTTTCTAGCTCTAAGATTATAATTTTCAAAAGCTAAAAATTGCAAGTTACTCCACAGGCAGCTGAGTACATGCCTAAGCAACTGAAGAGCAAAGTACAAAAAGGCCTACATTAATTCTTCAGGGGCCTGGGTTCCAACCCTTGGTGTGCTATTATTTCAACACCCTCAACAAGTCTATTTATTACTCTCTTTCTCAATAGCCCTATCTGAATGATAAAATATTTTTTTTTTCTAGAGAGTTTCTTCTTTTTTCTAACGAACAGCAAAGTGTAGTCATCCCCTAAGTAAAGTTAAAAGTGAAATTGCAGGGGCGCCTGGGCGGCTCCGTCACTTAAGCGTCACACTCTTAATTTCAGCTCGGGTCATGATCTTATGGTTCCTAACTTCCAGCCTGGCCTCGGGCTCTGCACTGACAGTGCACAGCCTACTTGGGATTCTCTCTCTCTCTGCCTGTCTCTGCCCCTCCCTAACTTGTGCTGCGTGCACTCCCTCTTTCTCTCTCTCAAGATAAATAAATAAACTTAAAAAAAAAAAAGTAGAATTGTGATGTTGGTATCTGAGGTGGATGGTCAGGTTCTCGTATACCCTGCTCATTACTCTCCACTCCTCCCACATATCTCACCCACAGGGAGGTAGAACCTCAGCCAACAGAGCTGGCAAAGCACTCAACTCAATAACCAAATCTTACTTTGATCTGGAGACTACTGGTGAGCAATGGGGATCATAAATGAAACCAGACACTCGATGTGTTTCTCAGCTTTTCTCTCAGTTCAGTGTTTTGGTCTCAGTTTTCCTTGTCAGAATGAGCCTACGTCTGCCCAACTCCCTGCTTTGGCTTCAACTCAGCACAGTGCCTGATACACAATGGGAGCTCAATACCTATTTTTTGAATGAATGAGTCCCTTTAAAAATTTTTATCAAAGGAAGAAGTGTGTGTGGAGAGATTTATGAAAATTCTCAAATTATTAGTAGGTATAAGTTTTAAGGCTCAGGGTTCATGCCTCTTCAGGTTGATTTTAGTAATATGTACTTTTTTGGATGAAATTGGACATTGCTATCTTCATTTATAGATAAGAATACCAGGACCCTATGAAATCCTTGGAAGTGACTTAGCTTTTTGCAGGCAAGAGTTGTGATCCATAGTTATTGGATTTCTGATCTGTTTATCTGCTCTAAAATGAATCTCCATGAGGACACCCTCGTGTTCAGTAAATGAGGTCCATCTTAGTTCATGACTCTGTAGGACCCTTTCAAACATTGGTATTTTGTTGAGTGGTGTAATTGATAAAAAGAAACTTGCACTGTGCCAATCACTTGTCTCTCTGGGCTTACCCATTTCATTCCTGAATATGACAGTCTCATGGTTAATAGCAATTTGTTTTATAATATGGTGGTATGATTGAAAGCAGACAGGAAAGAAATAAGGTCATATGGATTTTTTCCCCCTTAATGGAATTAATACTCGGAAAAAATGGTGGTTTGGTTGGGTAAGTCTTTATCATACCAAGTGAGCTCTTCAAAATGTTATGTCCTATTTGTATCACTAACTATATTTTTAAGATGACAAGAGATGAATGAAATATAAAGCTTATGGTTATACAGGGTACTCATCTTCATGCACAACTTCAACATTAATGTAACCTTTAAAATGTAACCTTTAAAAAGGGCGGTAGTTATGAGCTGCATGACCCATATCAAAATGGAACTGCCTGTCAAGCCTTGCTCATTTGATGCATGAAAGTTCTATATTTTCTTTCACAGGAATACGTTGCAGTATCTTTATGTTGGCCCGCAGAGCATGCCAATGTAGAATCTTCATAATTGTAAATTCTGGGCCAATGGTATAACTGCTGGTGTGTTTCTTTTTAGATGACTTGGAACACCCAATACTACTTTG
This sequence comes from Prionailurus bengalensis, assembly GCF_016509475.1. NCBI lineage: Eukaryota > Metazoa > Chordata > Mammalia > Carnivora > Felidae > Prionailurus > Prionailurus bengalensis. Next base: position 112,848,740 of record NC_057348.1, read on the forward strand.
AAATACTTTCTTCCTTAAAATGAAATCAGAACATCCTCTCAACTAACATGTACATCTTCAAACTAAGTTTGAGATTATTATTCTTTAATATAACTTATGATCATGCAGAACGTACAGAGAACCTATGTACATTTGGGGGGTGTATTTGACTTGATTTAGTGCATCTACTGTACAAAATCAGTTAACTACTTTTGTCATGATAAACAATGTTTTCTATCACAAGCCCCCCAATAAAAGTTTCTGAGGATACCCAAACACACAAGAGTAGCAAAACACTCTAAATGAGGTGGGCCAGAGAAAAAGCCATTTGTACTATTACATAAAGTGTCTTAGCTTTGAACGTTGTAAAGTTGCCAATTTCCAGTCAATTTTGGCCTAGAAAAATGGCAATTTTACATAGTTCAATCTATTTATCTAAGCACCTATTACTTGTCCTGCCATTGTGATCTCTCAAGAAAGTTAGGGCCGCCCTGCATGGGAAGAAAACAGGGAGTCAAAAAGTTCTCAGGTTTTGCTCTCCCTTCAGAGGAAGAGAAAATACTCCAAAAGATACTTAGTGGATCAGTTTTTCATTGCTTTAGCTATTCTTGAAGAAAAAGTGGAGAGAGTCCCCTGAGAAAATAACCAATATTTTTCTTTTATCAAATATTTTTACTTTCTAGAAAAGTGCACTTGAGAAATAATGAAGATTATGGGCAAAACTTACTCTACAATGTTAATAGTTTATCATACCAAAGACTTGAATATAACCTACAAGACCAACAACAGGAGTTTGGATCAATAAAATGTAGCCCTTCCATAATAAAAAAAAGAATGTGCTTATCAAATAGGAAAGATGTTAATGTGAAAGTATTTACTTTTAAAAAAGGATGCAGAGCACCTGGTTAGATGGGAAGTTTTATGTTTTTGTTTCTGTTTCTTTGTTTGTTTGTTTTTTACCATAACTATTAACTCAGTGGGTTAAGCGTCCAACTCTTGATTTCAGCTCATGTCACGATCTTATAGTTCCTGAGATGGAGCCCCCCTGTCGGGCTCTAGGCTGAGAGTGTGGAGCCTGCTTGGGATTCTCTCTCCCCTCTCTTTCTGCCCTCCCTGGCTTATTTATTAAAGTTTATTAAATAAATAAACTTAAAAAATATTTTTAAGTTTTAAAAAGGATACAGAGTAGCTTTACATGATTATTTCATTAAGAACAGAAATACAGATCTATTTAAACATACATAAGCATAATAATAAAAAGACCAGAATTATATACCCTCTCGTTAGTGATTATTTCTGGGTAAAATGTTAAAATTGTAGAGGATTTAGATCCTTAGTTTCTTCTTCTATATTTTCTACAATGAATAAATATTGATAGTATGATAGGAGAAAAATAGTATAATAAAGTAAGTTAGAGTTTCTCACTTCACTCATTTTTAAAAAAAATATCTGATTCATAAATTAAGGCAATTCTCGAGTATGGGCCATCATTAGCACAAATCAAATCAAATGGGACATTACTCATATGGGAGTTTCCCTGGAATTCCAGGAGAGTCTGAACCACCAAGAGAACAAGTGGCAAGAGGTGCAGAGAGATGGAAAGCAAACTTCTGGGAAGGAACTTACAGCAAATTAGTGAATTTAAATAATTTTCTACATCTCCTCTGCTTTTTAAAAGTTTTTTAAAAATGTTTTTTAAATTTGTTTTTGAGACAGAGACAGAGCATGAGCAGGGGAGGGGCAGAAAGAAGGGGAGACACAGAATCTGAAGCAGGCTTCAGGCTCTGAACGCTCAGCACAGTGCCCGTTACAGGGCTCGAACTCACGGGGCTCGAACTCATGCAGTGTAAGATCATGACCTGAGCTGGAGTCGGACGTTCAACCAACTGAGCCACCCAGGTGCCCCGACTCTCTTCTGCTTTTTAAATCCATCCATTTTGGGTTGTTTACCTTAAATCAATTAAGTTGCTAAGGAAGGAAAACAAACTTAATTGGTAAACAGGAAGCATTTTACACAAAAGAAAATTGAGTGGGGTTAGTTGAACTTAATTTGGGAGATATTTCAGAAGCATTATTTTTTTCCTGTTCTCTCTTGCCACAGAAAGAATGCTTTAAAGAGTCAAGGGGAGACTAAAATAGTAGAACGTCATTCTGAACGTCATAGAGAAAATATATAGATCAAATTGATAAAATAATGATTTAATAAGACAAATGAGCATAATAGGACAAATGAATGGAAATAGAATTTTATGGGAAGGGTAAAGACCAAATGGAAATATTTCTTAGGATGAGAATAAAAACAGGCTCCAGCAGCTGACTCAAATTGAGAACACATGTGGTTATCAATATATATTGGTTAAATTTTTAAAAAGAATGAATGAATTAATATAACTTTATCTCATCACCTAATGGACAAGATCCTTACAATTATACTCAGTAGCACTGAGTTAAATTAAACTAGGAATGATTACATGGTGCACAGCAAAACATTCTTAAATATTGTGATTGGGAGACAAGTTATGTTTACTTTAGCACTGCCAACTTCTCTGTTCCATAGTTTTTTCTCCTATGCAACTCCATAATATTTAACCCCGAAGTTAAAAAATGAAACTTGGTGTATATAGAGTTTATAAGTATGGAAGATAAAGCCAAAATCTGTAAAGTTAGAATGAAGAAGAAACCATCAAACATCCATTTATTCACCACAAACTATGCAGTTTTCATTAATGCAGTGTTAATTGATTCTAACAATGGAAATGCTCCTTAATATTTCTTATGAGACTAGGTGAGGAAAAAAGAGTCACTCCTTTACCAGTTAGGTGGGAAAATGAAAATATCTGTGTATTCCTTTTACACAAATGCAAAGTTGAAAGGTGAGATAAGTACTTGCCTTCCTTTGCCTATTTGTGCCTTCTCCAATGTCACTATTTCAGGAGCATACAATTCATTTGGCATCCACAGCAACCTCACCTATGGGTGAAGGTGGCCATGGTAGCAAAAATCAGTTCTCATCCTCAAGGTGTGTCCGTGTCATAGCATGTATCAGAATTTCATTCTTTTTAAAGGCTGAATAATATTTCATTTTACTCTTGTACCACATTGTGCTTGTCCAGTCATCAATTGGTGGATACTGGAATTGCTTTCATTTTTTAGCTACCGTAAATAATGCTGCTATGAGCACAGATATATAAATATCTCTTTGAGTCTCCCCGCTTTCAATTCTTTACAGTATATGCCCAGAAGTGCAATTGCTATATCGCTATATGGTAATTCAGTTTTTAATTTTTTGAGGAGACGCCATACTGTTTTCTACAGCAGATGTACCATTTTACATTCCACCCACAGTGTGCAAGTGTTTCAGTTTCTCTGCATCCTTGTCAACACTTGTGATTTTCTGGTTTTTGAGAGTAGCCATCATAATGGGTATGGAGTAGAATCTCCCTATGCTAGGTGAAAATAAGCCTGGCACTCACACACAAAACCAAATACTGTATGACTCCACTTAGATGAGGTACTTAGAATCATGAAAATCATAGAAACAGAAAGTAGAATGGTAGTTGCCAGAAGCTGGCAAGTGGGGCAAATGGGCAGTTATTGTTTACTGGGTATAAAGCTTCAGTTTTGAAAGATTAAAAGAGTTTCTTTTAAAAAAATGGTTATTTATTTTTGAGAGAGAGAGAGAGTGAGAGGGGGAGGGTGAGAGAGAGAGAGGGGGACAGAGGATCTGTAGCAGGCTCCATGCTGACAGAAGTGAGCTTATGTGGGACTCGAACTCACAAACAGTGAGATCATGACCTGAGTCAAAGTGGGATGCTCAACCGACTGAGCCACCCAGGCTCCCCAAAAAGAGTTTTGTGGATGGATGGTGGTGATGGTAGTACAGCAATGTGAATATACCTAACAGTCCTGAACTGCATACTTAAAGATGGTTTACCACAACTATAATATGAACGAATGAAGGTAAGGACACCACCAAGGTAAAATGTATACCAGGAAGGATATAAATATGCTCCTATATAAGAAGAGACTGAACCAAAATTGATGAGTTACATGCCTAAGAGTTACATCATAGCAAAAGTACCGGTTACCTAGCCATCACTTTGGAATGATAATACAAATTAACATTTGGGTTTTTGAAACTGAACACTTCTAGAAGGAAGACTGGGTCTTTGCACCTCACAAATCTAGAGGTATAGATACTCATATTGTTGTACCGTCCATTTTATTAACATTAGTTTTATTCCAAATGATAGTAGACATCGAGCTATTTAGTTTTACATTTGGTATGTGTTCAATTATACTATTGGAGACCTTTCACTTTAATTAAAAAGTAAAATAACTAAACATTCATAATGGAATTGCTATTTTAGAAATCAGAAACATTCATTCAATAAATGTTTATTGAATCCATACCACGTATTAAGTGTGGACAGTTATTATTTCTTAGTTTCACTTTTATTTATTTATTTTTTTCAACGTTTATTTATTTTTGGGACAGAGAGAGACAGAGCCTGAACGGGGGAGGGGCAGAGAGAGAGGGAGACACAGAATCTGAAACAGGCTCCAGGCTCTGAGCCATCAGCCCAGAGCCTGACGCAGGGCTCGAACTCACGGACCGCGAGATCGTGACCTGGCTGAAGTCGGACGCTTAACCGACTGCGCCACCCAGGCGCCCCTCTTAGTTTCACTTTTAAATCAAACTTCAAAATGTGAAATCCACTAATTCAACTCATTTTCAAAGTAAGAATGAATTTGAAAAGCAAGTCTCTTGATTTCAACTTAACTTTCCTCACAGGTGTCATGTGACTTGCACTTGCTTTTCTATAGTTTGAAAGTTTTTAAATCACTTTTACTGTATGATGTACTCCGTCACCTATAGATGACAGAGGTTGAAGTTCTCAAATTACCTGGAACTAAATCCAAGTTCACTTACATCCAGGGGGAATCATTGTAATATTCTAGAGAACAAGAGAAATGAGTAACTGCTACAGTCAAAAAAATTCCTCTTCCAGGCTTTGCTTTCACAGACCCTTATTGACACTAAGTGAATGCTGTTGTCCTTTTTTTGGCCTAGAGAAGGGGCTGGGGACAGGAGTAGGTAATATAATAAAGACAGTCTGCATGCAGAGTTGGAAACACAGCACTAGACTAGGGTACAGAGAGTGGAGATGAAAAAATCTGGTACACTTTTCAGAATTCCTGGTCAGATGAAAAATGTAAAATAGGACACCTGAGTAAATCCAAAAAAGAAAAAGATAAAAACTTAGAAGTACAAAAGGTTGGTAGGGCTATTTCTTAACACTCTCCTGTAGGGAAACCTTTTAGCGTTACTACTACAGGGTCCCTGGTCCCTCATCTTGTTGTTAAAGTCCCATGTTTAAATGCCACATTCACAAGTTTGTACTAATATGATGAAACCAGATGTCTTTCTCGCCTTTCAGAAGTAATCCACTTTGACTCTGTCAGTGTCTTGTCTTCTGGAATATGTCCTCTATAGGGAATCTCCAGTTCTCTGTAGCAGTATCTTTGCTGGGTTTTCTGACGTTGGGGGGAGGCAAATAACAGCGTTGTGGGTGCCCTGACATTTTTTAATTACCCCATTCATTTTCTTTTGTTTTTTAAGTTTATTTATTTATTTTGAGAGAGAGAGAGTGAGCACAAGTGGAGGAGGGGCAGAGAAAGAAGGAGAGAAGAATCTCAAGCGGGCTCAACACCATCAGCGCAGAGCCTGATGCGTGGCTCGAGCCCATGAACCTGAGTAGGAGCCAAGAGTCAGGCCCTTAACCAACTGAGCCATCCAGATGCCGTTCATTTTCTTTGGGTCTCACTTGTCATGACTCAGCATCCTCACTTTTTTGACTAATGGTACTTTATAACACCTCTGATACATATGAAAATGAGTCTGAATAACCATGTAGAGTAATATTTATAGCAAGATATTTAGATATACCTGGAAGGATGCCAGCCAGGTATCAGAATATTCACCTTAAGAAAGAACATGATTTGAAACAGTTTAAGAGACCTCCCTGAAATCATAGGTCAGCGTATTTGACCATATTACAATATTCAGGTCTAGATCATTTTTCTGTTATGCCAGTTTTGAAATCCCTTTTCACATTTGACAACAGGGATCTGGCAATTGGGATGCCCTTTTAAGCACTTAATGCATTGACTAACTTGATCCTCGCAATAAGCCTAAAGTGTAGGTGCTTGTATTGTTGCCATTTTATATGGGATGTCACCCTGGCATAGCAAAGCTCAGTAACTTGTCCAAAGTCAAACCATGAATGAGAAGCAGAGCCAAGCACTGAATCATTAGGCGTTCAACCCCTGCACTCCATCACTGCTCCCAGGGATTATGGACCTGTTACCTAGAACTAGCACAACAAAATTAGTCACAGCAACAAAATGGGTATTTATAAAATTTTGAGCAGGAGAAATTAATGTGACCTGATAGAGAAAAAGCATTTGGGGGACATATAAATGTAGCAACCATCCTGCAGGTGAAAGCTGGGTCATCGCTTGCCTGAACTATCACAGCTTTGCCTAAAGGACCCATCCAGCTTCGACACTTTTGCGTTCTGGGAAACAGTCATCCTAAGTTACCGCTAGACAAGCTTGTGTGTGTGTGTGTGTGTGTGTGTGTGTGTGTGTGTGTATGAGAGTGTGTCTGGCTGTGCTTGTGCCCTATTATCCCTCTTTCTGTAGCTCTCCCTAAGTACTTACCATTGCAGGACCTTGGCACACATTCTCACACCTCCATACCTCTCTTTGCTCGTGCTGTTCACACCAACAAGGACACCTTTCCTCTCCATGCCTCCGGGTCACCTTGGAGAGTTTCTGCTAATCCTTCCAGGTGCAAATGAAATGGTATTTTCTCTTGGTTCTTTTTCTTGAAAACCTCTTTCTTCCTGAGGCAGCTTTGATCCCTCTCAACTGTGTTTCTATAGCACTGCACACTTTTATGGAACACTTATCACAATGAATTAAGATAATTATTGACCTGTCCCTTTTTCCTACTACATTCAGCCTAGGAAAGTGGTCATAACTTTTTCATTTGTATACTCAGGGTCTATCAGAGCCTGGCACCGAGGCATTTTTCAGTAAGTAGTTTTAAATTACATTGCTGCTTTTGAATATTTATTATCTCCAGGCAAAATAAAATTTCATAGTCCAAATGTGGGTGGTTTATAGCAAAAAAACAAAACAAAACAAAACAAAAACACTATCCTTGAAATATCTGGAGTCTTAATACAATGGTATTTTCTTTTATAGGAAGAGAAGTCTTTTGTAGAATTACCTTCTTAAAAATTTAAATATTTCTAAGATTGATGTGTTTGAGTGGGTAGATTTTTTTTAAAAGATAACTTTAAGAATCAAATTCTAAAAGTTATGACATTGCTTCCTATAAGACAGAATAAGTATGTTACTCTCCATGTATGTTTTAAAGTTAGTTTTCTTTTTTCATTTTTTAATGTTTATTTATTTTTGAGAGAGAGAGAGAGAGAGAGAGAGAGAGAGAGACAGACAGAGCATGAGCTGGGAAGGGGCAGAGAGAGAGAGAGGGAGACACAGAATCTGAAGCAGGCTCCAGGCTCTGAGCTGTCTGCACAGAGCCCCACGCAGGGCTTGAACCCATGCACTGCGAGATCATGACCCGAGCCAAAGTCAGACGGTCAACGGACTGAACCACCCCGGTGCCCCTAAAGTTAGTTTTAATTGTTTTGTAATATGGTCAAATACCTCCATTGATGATTTGACAGAAGTCTCCCAAACTGCTCCAAATCACTTTCTTTGCTAAAATGGATACTCTAATATCTAAATGGTTTCATTTCCTTCCAGATAGCAACATAGGGGAACCTTGTCTTAATATATGGCAACCAGTTGTAAGGGAAGTGTGTCACTGGACTTTTCCACTGGTTTGTTCTGTGTCTGCCTCTGCGGGAGGTTTAGCTATGGAGAACCTTGCATGGAGGCAGGTCTCGCATCCATCCAGCCAGCGCTTTCCCTGGAGCTGAGCTGTTGGCACACACAGCCCCATTCCAGTCAGATCCACACACAGAATGCATTTCCCCCGAGCAACTGTTTTCATGCTTTTCCTCTGTCCCTGTTGAACAAATGCCTCCCAGAATAATTCTCCCCACTGGCACACTGTGAGCCAGAGCCTCTGGTGGGCTTGGGAGGAGAAGCTCCCTAGACATTCCCTCCAGTGTGTCAAGTCAGTGTGCAGCCCCAGTTACAAGATAAATGGTGGTGTGGAAACAAGTCAGCTTAGCCAACAACTGCCTGAGCGCCACAGTCAGTGTCTTTTCTGTAATTATTGCGTTTAATACAGCTAGTTACGTGCACAAAAGAGCTTCCGGATACAGCAATTTCCACTGGGGGCTGTTTAGGAATGTACAGGCCCATCATTTAGCCCTGATATTGTTGGGTTGTCAGAATTGATCATAGCTCTTGACGGAACACCTCTAGCTTTTTTTTTTATGGAGTGCCTCAGAGTGACATTTCACATTGTTTAAGTAGGAGTGATCTGTTAGTTTATATTTTATCTAAAACTGCAGATCAGATGACCTCCCTCAGGGCCTAAATGCATGAATCCTTTTCGCATGTGATAATTAATAGTGGAGCTGGGAGAGAAATTCATAACAAGGGGCCGAAGAGCTGGGCAGAGCAACTTGTCAAAAAGAAGGAAATTCCACTACAGATTAGCTTATTTTTAAGCATGTCAAGCTCTACATACAAACATGATCTATTGCTTCCTTGTAATGTCTGTTTGGGCCCACATGCTCGGGGCGGTGTCAGAGACTGCTGTAAATTTTGTCTGAGTCAGGGCAATTCTGATTGATCTCTGAGTGTAAAATCGATAAGAAGACACTGTCATTTTCTTAAAGGATGAGCTAGAAAAGGAAAATAAATTAAGACTCCACTGAATGTCTATCTCCAGTGCTCATTAATTCAGTGTGGTCTGTACTTTGTTAATGTTATGGCCACAGCTTTAATCTTCCAGGTGCTCTTCCTGTGGCTACTTGCCCATGGCCCTTTCTTATGTTATGTATATTTCATCTGAATGAGGATGTGGTTGGGGGGGGGGCAATAAAATGGCTACCCTCTTTTTTAGCTCCTGCTTAATCCATTTTATTATTTTGGAGAAATACATCACCATGGATACTGATTAACTTTAAAATGGACAGAGCCATTCTCTCTTCCTCTCCCTCTCCCTCTCTCTGTCTCTCTGTGTGTGTGTCTCTCTCTCTCCCTTCCCTCTGTTTCATCAGGAGATAGACTCATTTGTCTTGAAGAGTTTGGGCAAATAATAACTACCAAGCATTTTGCCTTACATAATAAACTCTGAAGATTAAATCTCTTAGTTCTGTCCCTTTTTTCCTCTCTCATTCCTCCTCCACCCTCCCTCTCCCCTTGCTTTCTCCCCCTCTTTTCTCTCTCTCCCTCCTCACTCCCTCTCTCTCTCTTTTTTTTCCTTAAGGCTTTTCTGTGGACATTTTAAAATCGTCTTTGTAGACTTCCTCAGTTTTAAAACTTCTTGCACGTCAGGAGTTTTCCCACAATGTTTTGAGAAATCATAGGTCTCCTAAATATCCTAATGAACACATACACACACAAAACTGAAGAGTTAGAGGTTTCATGGTGTTGCGTTTGCCATTATAGACTCCCATCTTGCAGGTTTTGCATTTTGCTCCTCATGAAGAGACCAAGAGGAGGACAAGGCAGGTGGGACATCTCCTCACCCTTATTTGTATTCTGCATTAAGTATCAACATATTTACACTTTATGTTTCCTTCTGCTTCTGAGAAGCAGAACATCTCATTTTGTCTGTAGCTCTGTCTTTGGCTTCTATGAATGGGGGTGGTAAATCCAGTGTTTTTAGACATTGCTCATTTCTGACACATTGTGAATACCTTGCACATGAGTTATAATACACTGTGGTCACACGTCCAATAACTGTTCAGGGAAACCCATGAATAGAAGACGACTTCCAGAAGCTTTTTGTTTGTGAAAACCTATGTGACTATATAGAATTTTATTAGGTTTCTCAAAATATGCAGAGTCCAAAAAGAAGGGAGAGGTAGTTAAAAAAAATCTCACTCTATTTGCTTCAAAAGGCATTAAATTCATATTCATGAAGGGTGTTTGCTTTCTTTAACAAAGCACAGCACATGCCAATTAATTATTTCTCAGGGAAAGGTCACTTAGGGGACTAACTCTGTATCTCTCGTCTTCCCAATCGAGCATACTAAATGAATAGATTTGCAAATTTAATCTACAAGTGACACATATTTGGCCTTGAAATTATTTGTCTTATTCATCTTCTTTTAAACATTAGTCTTTATTTATTACGGAGACCATGATACAGGGAGATAAGATCTTGAAATTTGTAAATAATATGTAATTATTTTAGGATTAAATTTGAGAGAAAACTACACTAAGATACTATATTTCCTGTGTACATCCCCCTCCCACCATCAGTATGACACTGTTATAGTTCTTGACAAGGGCTGATGGACACAGGATAATGACGGACAGTGATCACTTGTATTTTTTTCCTTTTGTTTCTTAGGCCTGTAAACTCAAGAGATTTTTCCTGAAAGAGATAAGAAGTTTGATGAGACAATTAAATGGCTGTTTTGTATGTCTCTGGAAGCCCATGGTTTGCTGAGGGCCACTGCTACTCATGTATTTATTCACTCAGGCATACTGTGTGCCCGGCACTGTCTTAGGTGTTTAAAACCAGAATAGGGAGGGGGAAATGCTTTAAGTCTGTTTTCCCCCACATGTTGGAGATCACAACTACCTCGCAGGGTTACTATGAGGATTACATGGGAACGAAAAGTATGTAAAACAACTAGAACATTGTGGGGTTTTTAATGATGAGAGTTCCTTCTCCCTTCACTGGTTGGGTGGTGGCCTTGCCCAAATCATTTATTGAAGAAGCCCTCGTCTCTCATCTCTAAAAATGAGATAATTCTTACCGCGCAGAGTTGCTGTGAAGATGAGTGGTAATGCATTTTTGTGGCAGCACCTGATGCATTAGCACGCACTCAAGTAGTGTTGTAGGCATAACTTGCTTCATTGCGCTTCACTTTATCGTACTTTGCACATGTTGCGTTTTGATAAATTGAAAGTCTGTGGCAACCCTGAGTCAGGCAATTCTCTTGGCACCATTTTTCCAACAGCATTTTCTCACTTCATGTCTCTTTGTCACGTTTTGGTGATTCTTGCTATATTTCACACTTTTTATTATTTTTTATTATGTTAATCTGTGATCAGTGATATTTGATGTTACTATTGTAATTGTTTTGGGGGGGGCGCCATGACCTGCACTCTCATAAGATGATGAATTTAATTAATAAATGTTGCATGTCTTCTGACCGCTCCATTCATCAACCATTCCAGGTCTCTCTCCCTCTTCTCTGGCTTCCCCTGTTACCTGAGACACAGCAATATTGAAATTAGGCCACTTAATAGCCCTACAATGTCCTTTAAGTGTTCAAGTGAAAAGAAGAATCACACATGTCTCACTTTAAATCAAAAGCTGGAAATGATCAAACATAGCAAAGAAGCCATGTTGAAAGCAGAGACAGGCCAAAAGATAGGCCTCTTGGGCCAAACACCTAAGAATGCCAAGGTGTCAATGCAAAGAAAATGTTCTTAAAGGAAATTAAAAGTGCTATTCCACTGAAGACACAAATGATAAGATAGTGAAACAGATTTATTACTGAATGGGGAAAGTTTAGTGGTCGGAACAACAGATCAAATCAGCCACCACTTTCTCTGAAACCAAAGCCTAATCCAGAGCCAAGCCCTACCTAACTCTCTTTAATTCTTTAGAGACTGAGAGAGGCGAGGAAGCTGCAAGAAAGTTTGAAGTTAGTGAAGGTTGGTTCATGAGATTTAAGGAAAGAGGCCGTCTCCATGACCTACAAGTGCAAGATGAAGCAGCAAGTGCTGATGGAGAAGCTATAGCAAGATGTCCAAATACCTAGCTAAGATCATTAATGATGGTGGCTCCTCTAAACAATAGAATTTCAGTGTAGGCTAAATAGCCTTCTATTGGGAAAAGATGCCAGCTAGCTGGAGAGAGAGAGTCAATGCCTGGCTTCCTAAGTCGATTCTCCTGTTAGGGGGCTAATGCAGCTGGTGACTTGCAGTTGAAGCTAATGCTCATTTACCATTCCAAAAATCCTAGAGCCCTTAAGAATACTACTCATCCTCTGCCTGTGCTCTAAAAATGGAACAACAAAGCCGGCTTTACTGTTTACAACAGTACTGTTTACAACAGAGTTGGTTTACTGAATATTTTAAGCTTACTTTTGAGACCCACTGCTCAGTTAAAAAAAAAACAACAACATTCTTTCCAAGATATGACTGTTCATTGACAATGTACCTGGTCACCCTCAAGCTCTGATGGAAATGTACAATGAGATGGATGTTGTTTTCCTGGCTGTTAACACAGCCATTCTGTACCCATGGATCAAGGAGTAATTTTGACTTTCAAGTTTTATTACCTAAGAAATACATTTCGTTAAGCTATAGCTGTCATAGTTAGTGATTCTCTGATGGATCTGGGCCAAGTAAATGGAAAATCTTCTGGAGATCACCATCCTAGATGCCATTTAGAACAATCATGATTCATGGACGTCAAGATATCAATATGAATAGGAGTTTGGAAGAAGTTGATCTAACCCTCATGGATGATTGGAGGGGTTCAAGACTTCAGTGAAGGAAGTAACTGCAGATGTGGTGGAAACAGCAAGAGAACTAGAACTAGATGTGGAACCTAAAGATGTGTCTGCATTGCTGCAACCTCATGATGAAACTTCAACGGATAAGGAGTTCTTTCTTATGGATGAGCAAAGAAAGTGGTTTCGTGAGATGGAACCTCGTCCCAGTGAGGATGCTGGGAAGATTGTTGAAATGACTATGAAAGATTTAGAATATTACAGAAACTTAGCTCATAAAGTAGCAGCAGGGTTTTAAAGGATTGACTCCAACTTTGAAAGAAGTTTTACTGTGGGCAAAATGCTGACAAACAGCCTCCTGTGCTGCAGAGAAATCATTCATAAAAGGAAAAGTCCATCTATGTGACAAACTTCATTGTTGTCTTGTTTGAAGAAATTGCCACAGCCACCCCAACTGTTAGCAACCACTGCCTTGGTCAGCAACCATCAACATCCAAGTAGGACATCCCTCCAGCAAAAAGATTATGACTCATCGAAAGTTCAGATGATGGTTAGTACTTTTTAGAAATAAAATATTTTTTAATTAAGGTATGTACATTGTTTTTTTAGACATAATGCTATTGCACACTTAATAGATTTTTTAATAGCTTGTATATGCACTGCTAAAACAAAGAATTCATTTGGACTGCTTTAGTGTGATATTCACTTTATTGCAGTGATCTGGAATTTAACCCACAACATCTCTGTGGTGTGCCTGTATTTATTGTCATTCCCATTTTTGATTGGTTCCAAAGAGTCTATAGAACATCCAAGGGGAGATATCTGGTAAGGTGTTGAAAATGAAAGATTACACAATTTTAAAGCTTTAAATCACATAAAACAAATATTTAGAACATATTTTTATGGACTGAAAGTTTGTGTCCCCCCATTCATGTGTTGAACCCCTAATGTGATGGTGTTGGGAGGTAGGGCCTTTGGAGTTAATTACATCATGGAGGTGTGGCCCCTTGATGAGATCAGTGTCCTTACAAGAGGAAAAGAGCTAGCCCTTTTTCTGTCATGTGGGGATACAACAAGAAGATGGACTTCTGTAAATGACACTGTATCTGACAGTGTCTTCATCTTGGACCCACCAGACACTGGATCTACTGACATCTTGATCTTGAGCTTCCCACCTTCCAGAAACTCATCAGAAAGAAACATTTGTTGTTTAAGCCACCTAGTCTCTGGCATCTTGTTCTAGCAGTCCAAACTGACTAAGACACATATTTACAAGCAATTATGAGGAGGGACAATTTAGAAGAGGCTAAGCCATCTCCTGTGAGGCAATTTTCAGATTGATAATGATATTTCTGCATTTACATCTGCATTAACTCGATTTTGATAATTCAGTAAGCCCTTAGGAAATCAGGACTTTTGAATATCAGCATATGCACTGTGGAGAGAAATTTACTTGCAATGTAAATGGTTGTTGATTTCATGCCACAGCCAACATCAGAGACTTTATACTGCCTAGGAAACTCACAGAGGTGAGGTGTGTGCAAAACCTGTCAAACTCAGTAGCTGCACCAGATTAAATTTTCTTTTTTTTAAAAAAATGTTTATTTATTTTTGAGAGAGAGAGTGCACACTCATGCAAGTGGGGGGAGGAGCAGAGAGAGGGGGACAGAGGATCTGAAGCAAGCTCTGTGCTGATAGCAGGGAGCCAGATACAGAGCTCAAACACATGAACCTTGAGATCATGATCTGAGCTGAATGAAGTTGGTTGCTTAACCGATTGAGCTACCCAGACACCCTCAGATTAAATTTTCTTAAGGCCATTTGACTGGCTTATGAAATTATTGTGTTTCTCAATATCAATCTAAAATTTAAATGTGTATTCATTTTGACTCAACAATAATTCTCTTAGGAATTCAATGAGAAAAGATAATCCAACAAGTGTGCCTGGATGTCCAAACATGGTTATTCACGACCATCTTGCTTATAGGAAAAGATCTAATTTTTTATAGGCAATTAAAAATAAATTACGACTTGTCAATCTTGTGCATATATTCAAAATATTTATCTTGCTCTATAGTTGTTGATATTAGAGCATATTGTTGAGTTCATCTGGAAGGATGACCACTAAAATGCAAGCAGTAGATGTCTGTCATGAATGAAATTTGGAGCAATAACCTCTGTGATTCTCCATTGAATTTTCACAATGATAGCATACAGTTTTTATAATCAGAAAAAATAATTTTATTATTTTTGGGATAAAAAGATGTAACTCTGTCTTGTTGAGTAGATAGTTTTAATCTAGGTCAGTGGAAATGTGAAGAGGATTTTCTTTGGGATAAAAGGACAGACATTACACCCCGGGATTCCTCTCTTTCAGATTCTAACCCAGCAACTTATCCTGTTTTTGTTTTTCCTGTACTTTAAGCCAACTCAATATTCTCTAAGGGAAAACAAAGCTAGGAAACTCCAGCATTCTTCAAGTCCTAGACTCTTTTCTATTTTCTCACCCCTTGCTTTTTCTTTCCTGGCTCTCCTGACTCCTGGTCTGAGGATTTCATTTCACACTTAAGCTGTCACCTTCATTGTCTTGACATGGTTGTGTTACTTACAGTGTAGATGAGCATTAGATATATGTCTTAAAAAATAGAATAGTAATATGTGGTATAAAACAATTATTACTTTAGATTTTCAAATGCTAGAGACTTTCCAGAGAAGGTAGGCTTGATCTGGGTCTTAAAGTGTAATGCTAATGGGTTTAGCTAGTATTCATTGAAAGAACATGAAGAATAAATCAGATCAGTGTTTCTCAAGACATGCATCAGAATCACCTAGAGGGCTTGTTAAAATGCAATTTACTGGAACTACCCTCTAGGTTTAGGATTCAGCAGGTCTTGTATGGGCCTCAAGAATTTGCATTTCTAACAAATTCCTGGGCAATGCTTATACTGCTGGTCCTGGGACAACACTTTGAGAACCTCCAAGGTAAAGCATTATAAAAGAACACATTGGTTACAAAGGAAAGCACATAGTTTGTTTCAAAGACTGTTTAAAGCAGTCTGGCAAGAATGAAGGAAGAAGTGAAACATTTAATTGCAAATATAAGTTGAAACCAGATGATGAATAATTTTGAATACGTGATTAAGAGATGTAATTTTTTTTAGTTAATAGAATATCATGGAAAGTTTTAGAGTGGAAGAATATCATGATTGAAAGATTAATCCTAAAGTGATATGTAACGTCATTAGACCTAAGTCATCACGGAAACAAAAATCTTTTGGGAGGACTTGGCATCAACCCATGAATTAGAGGCTGAAGCTCTCAATTCTTTATCAACTCCTATTCACCTCCATCATAAACTGACTTCGGTCAGAATAGCTGCTCAAAACCCAGATTCTTTTGGTAAAAATTGGTAGTTACTGGTGTCTCTCCCATACCATTGTTACCAGGTACCTAGCGCAATACAAGCAGATCTTTGTCCAATGCCAACTATATATCCATCGTTGATTATTATCAAGAAGACACAGAAACAGGTTTTAAAACTTGTTATTACAGGATGATGATATCTCTACTTTCTATCCTCACACATTCTAAACAAACATGTTGCATGGAAGATTCACTCTAAGATGACTCAAGAATATTCTCTGGAGGACTTGCTGGACTTTTATAACCTGTTTTGGCCCCTGCTTATCTTGAACACCACTCGTTTCACTGCGTTCTACCAACAAAAATTATCGCTAGCATTTCTTTTTCTAATAAACCTCTGGTGCAGATGTCTATAACACCTAAAGTACAAGTTATAACAATTTCTAGAGTGTGTATTCATGATTAGATTACTTCAAATGGTAATTAATTGCCCCTAGGGTGTGGATTAAAGGTATTTCACATATAGAGCCAACTTATATTGATATACCTCAAAGTAAGTAACAATGCAGAAAGTGTAACCACTCCCATTTTATAGTTCTCAGATTTTGTCTCTAATCAGTGGTGTGCTGGTAGACTACTTTTTGAAGAGGGGGGTGGGGGGGGGGAACCAAAACCTGATTTGTAGCCTTTGCCAACTTCTCTGGTATAAATACTCCCACTTGAAACCAGGTGGTTTCAAGCTACAGTGTTTTAACAATCAGCACACAAAATTCCTGAATATTTAACAGTCAAATCTAGTAAGCTTGGAACAGCCTCTACCGTATCAGTCTCTAGCTCCAGTTCTTTTCTGTATCAAACCTGAACTTGCAAAACCTTTCAGTGACATTAACTAAAATGCAGAGTATGTTTACTATCCCGAAAATCCTCTGCATTCTTCTATGCATCCCTCTTTCCCCTGACCCTTGGCAATCAGTGATCCCAATCAGTGATCACTGATCCCTTGATCCAGTGATCAGTGATCACAGTGATCCCAGTGATCCCTCCTTAAGTTTGCCTTTTCCAGAATAGTCGAAATGATATAATAATATGCCTTTTTTTTTCAAAGGTAATCTTTTTAGGTTGGCTTCATTCACCTAATAATATGCATTTAGAAACTGCAGTTAAGATGGGAGAGTAGTAAGGGGACCCTTGGCTTGTCTCACCCCTTGAACACAGCTAGATCAACATCAACCTATTTTTGAACACCTAGAAAATCAGTCTGAAAATTAATAGAACAATCTGCCTAATTTGAAGGAGAGAATACAGCAGCTTCTCTTAACAAGCAGACCAAAACACACCTAGGATCCAGCTTCCTTTATTTGACTTAAATTGTTTTTAACTTTTATTTTACTCTATTAGTATTATTGTTGTTCTTTTTTCTTCCTCCAAAATGACAAGATGGAGGAATTCACCTCAAAAGAAAGAACAAGAAGAAGTGACGGCAAGGGATTCAATCAGTGCAGATATAAGGAAAATGTCAGAACTAGAATTTAAAACAATTATTATAAGGATACTACCTGGGATTTAAAAAAGCATAGAAGACATCAGAGAATCCTTTTCTGCTAAGATAAAAGAACTACAGTGTTAGGTCAAAATTAAAAATACTGTAACCGAGATGCCAACCCAAATGGAGGCTATAAAAACGAGGATGGATGGGGCCCGTGGGTGGCTCAGTTGGTTAAGCATCCTACTTCAGCTCAGGTCCTAATCTCACAGTTTGTGGGTTCAATCCCCATGTCGGGGTCTCTGCTGACAGCTCAGAGCCTGAAGCCTGCTTTGGATTCTGTGTGTCCCTCTCTCTCTGTCCCTTCCCTGCTAGTGCTCTGTTTCTGTCTCTCAAAAATAAATAAACATTAAAAAGAATTTAAAAATGAGGATGGATAAGGCAGAGGAGTGAATTAGCAATACAGAAGATAAAATTATGGAAAATGATGAAGTGGAAAAGAAGAGGGAAACAAAGGTCACAGACCATGGAAGCAGACTTAGAGAACTCAGCTATTTATTAAAACTTAATAACATTCCTATCATAAGAGTTCCAGAAGACAAAGAGAGAGAAAAGGGGGCAGAAGATTTATGTAAGCAAATTATACCTGAAAACCTCCCTAATCTAGGGAAGGACACAGACATCAAAATCCAAGAAGCACAAATAACTCTTATTAAATTCAACAAAAGCCAGCCATTACCAAGACCTATTATAGTCAAATTCACAAAATACACAGATAAGGAAAGAATCCTGAAAGCAGAAAGGGAAAAAAAAGTCTTTAACCTACAAAGGAAGACAGATCAAGTTCACAGCAGATCTATCCAGAGTAACTTGGCAGGCCAGAAAGGAGAGGCAAGATATATTCACTGAATGGGGAAAATATGCAGCCAAGAACACTCTATCCAGCAAGTCTGTCATTCAGAATAGGAGAGATGAAGAGTTTCCCAGACAAACAGAAACTAAAGGAGTTTGTGACCACTAAAGCAGCCCTACAAGAAATTTTAAGGAGAACTCTTTATGTGGAGAAAAAAGAAAAAAAAAAAAGACCAAAAGCATCAAAGACTAGAAAGAACCAGAGAGCATCACCAGAAACACCAACTCTACAGGTAACACAATTATACTACATTCATACCTTTCAGTAATCACTCTGGATGGAAATGAGCTAAATGCTTCAACCAAAAGACATAGGGTATCAGAATGGATAAAAAAATAAGAACCATCTATATGCTGCCTACAAGAAATTCATTTTAGACCTAAGGACACCTGCAGATTGAAATTGAGGGGATGAAGAGCCATCTATCAGGCTGATGGATGTCAAAAGCCAGAGTAACCATACTTATATCAGACAAACTAGATTTTAAAACAAAGACTGTAACAAGAGATGAAGAAGGACATTATACCATAATTAAGGGGCCTATTCATCAAGAAGATCTAACAATTCTAAATATTTATGCCCCAAACTGGCAGAAACCCAAATATATAAATCAATTAATCACAAACATAAACTCATTGATAATAACACAATAATAGTAGAGGACTTTACCACCCCACTTACAGCAATGTATAGATCATCTGGGTAGAAAATCAACAAGGAAACAGTGGCTTTGAATAACACACTGGACCATACGGAGTTAAAGAATATATTCAGAACATTTCATCCTAAAGCAGCAAAATACACATTCTTCTTGAGTGCACATGGAACATTCTCCAGAACAGATCACATACTGGGTCACAAATCAGCCCTCAACAAGTACAAAAAGATCAAGATCATACCATGCATATTTTCAGATCACAATGCTATGAAACTTGCAATCAATCACAAGAAAAAATTTGGAAAGCCCTCACATACGTGAAGGTTGAAGAACACTCTACTAAAGAATGAATGGGCTAACCAGGACATTAAAGAAGAAATTAAAAAAAATAGATGGAAGCAAATGAAAATGAAAACACAACAGTGCAAAACCTTTGGGATGCAGCAAAGGCAGTCCTAAGAGGGAAGTACACTGCAATTCAGGCCTATCTCAAGAAGCAAGAAAGGTCCCAAATATACAACCTAACCTTACACCTAAAGGATGTAGAAAAGGAACAGCAAATAAAGTCTAAAACTAAGAGAAGAAGTGAAATAATAAATATTACAGTAGGAATAAATGATATAGAAACAAAAAAATATTAGTAGAACAGATCAAAGAAACTAAGAGCTGGTTCTTAACAAGTAAACCCCTAGCCATACTTATCAAAAAGAAAAGAGAAAGGACCCGAATAGATAAAAATGGAAGAGGAGAGATCACAACCAATACCACAGAAATACAAACTATTATAAGAGAATACTATGAAAAATTATATGCCAACAAACTGGGCAATCTGGAAGAAACGGACAAATTCCTAGAAACTCGCAAACTACCAAAACTGAAACAGGAAGAAATAGAAAATTTGAACAGACCCATAAGCAGCAAAGAAATTGAATTAGTAATCAAAAATCTCCCAACAAAGAAGAGTCCTGGGCCAGATGGCTTCCATGAAATTCTACCAGACATTTAAAGAAGAGTTAATATCTATTCTTCTCAAACTGTTCCAAAAAATAGAAATAGAAGGAAAATTTCCAAACTCATTCTATGAAGCCAGCATTACCTTGATTCCAAAACCAAAGACCCCACTAAAAAGGAAAATTATAGGCCAATGTCCCTGATGAACATGGATGCAAAAATTCTCAACAAGATACTAGCAAAATGAATCCAACAGTACATTAAAAGAATTATTTACCATGATCAATTGGGATTTATTCCTGGGCTGCAGGGCTGGTTCAATACCTGCAAATCAATCAAGGTGATATACCACAATAATAAAAGAAAGGATACAAACCATATGATCCTGTCAATAGATGCAGAAAAAGCATTTGACAAAATACAGCATCCATTCTTGATAAAAATTCTCAACAAAGTGGGGATAGATGGAACATACCTCAACATCATAAAGGCCATATACGAAAGACCCACAGCTAAAATTATCCTCAATGGGGAAAAACTGAAAGCCTTTCATCTAGGATTAGGAACAAGACAAAGATGTCCACTCTCACCATTACTGTTTAACATAGTACTCGAAGTGTTAGCCTAAGCAATCAGATAACAAAATGAAATAAAAGGCATCTCAGTTGGCAAGGAAGAATTCAAATTTTCACTACTTGCAGCCGACATGATACTCTATGTAGAAAATGCATAAGACTCCACAAAAAAATTACTAGAACTAATACATGAATTCAGCAATATCACAAGATATGAAATGAAGGTGCAGATATCTGTTGCATTTCTATATACCAATAGTGAAGCAGCAGAGAAAGAAATCAAGGAGTTGATCCCATTTGCAATTTCACCAAAAACAAGCTACCTAGGAATAAGTCTAACTAAAGAGATGAAAGATCTATACTCTGAAAACTATAGAAAACTTATGAAAGAAATTGAAGAGGACACAAAGAAATGGAAAAGTATCCCATGCTCAGGGACTGAAAGAACAAATATTGTTAAAATGTCTATACTACCCAAAGCAATCTACACATTTAATACAATCCCTATCAAAATACCACCACTATTTTTGCAGAGCTAGAACAAATAATCCTAAAATTTGTATGGAACCACAAAAGACCCCAAATAGCCACAGAGATGCTGAAAAAGAAAAACAAACCTGGAGGCATCACGATTATGGATTTCAAGCCATATTACACAGCTGTAGTCATCAAGACAGTATGGTTCTGGCACAAAAACAGACACACAGATCTTATTTCTCCTTCAGTTTGGAAAGATGGAAGGATAATTTCACAGTATAAAGAGTTCTTCATCAATGGTTGTTTTTTTTTTTCTCAACACTTAAAATATTCCACTACTTCCTTTTTGTATGCATGGTTTCTGAGAAGAAGTTGGACATAATTCTTATCTTTGCTTCTCTATAGCTAAGGTGTTTTTTCCCTCTGGCATTTTCTGAGTTTCTTTATCTTTGATATATTTCTGACTTCTTTATCTTTGATTTTCTGCAGTTTGAATATGATAGACCCAGATGTCTTTGTTGTTGTTTTTGTTTTTCTTTTCACATTTATCCCACTTAGTGTTTGTTCTCTGAGCTTCTTGGACCTGTGGATTGATATCTGAAATTAATTTAGGGGTATTCTCAGTAAATATTGTTTCAAACCTCTCTTGTTTTCTTTCTTTCTTTCTTTCTTTCTTTCTTTCTTTCTTTCTTTCTTTCTTTCTTTCTTTCTTTTCTTTCTTTCTTTTTTTCTTTCTTTCTTTCTTTCTTTCTTTCTTTCTTTCTTTCTTTCTTTCTCTTTCTTTCTTTCTTTCTTTCTTTCTTTCTTTCTTTCTTTTTCTTTCTCCCTCTCATGTCCTTCCTCCCTCTCTCCCTCTCTCATGTCCTTCCTTTCTCCCTCCTCTTTCTTTCTTTCTTTCTTTCTTTCTTTCCTTCCTTCCTTCCTTCCTTCCTTCCTTCCTTCCTTCCTTCCTCCTTCCTCCTCCTTCCCTCGCTCCCTCCCTCCCTTGCTCTCTCACTTATTACCCCTTCCTTCCTTCCTTCCTTCCTTCCTTCCTTCCTTCCTTCCTTCTCCTCTTGGTATTCCCATTATGCAAATGTTAGACCTTTTGTGGTTGTGCCATAGTTCTTGGATATTCAGTTCCTTTTTTTTTTCCAGTCTTTTTTCTCTTTGTTTTTCAGTTTAGGAAGTTTCCATTGATTATCCTCAAACTCAGAGATCCATTCCTCAGCCATGTCCAGACTACTAATGAGCCCATGACAGAGACATTTTTCATTTTTGTTACAGTGTTTTTAATCTCTAGCATTTCTTTTTGATTCTTCAATATCAAAATTGTCATCTCTTTGCTTACATTATCCATCTGTTCTTGCATGCTGTTTACTTTATCCATTAAAGTCCGTAGTTGTTTTACATTCCCAGTCTGATAATTCCAACATCCTTGCCATATCTGAATCTAGATCTAATGGTTATTCTATCTCTATAAATTGTGTTTTTGCCTTTTGTTATACCTTTTAATTTTTTGTTAAAAGGAAAGAACAATATACTACACAAAAAATAATTTTAAAAAATTAACAGATTTTTAGTGATGTGGTGGTGAAGTATGGCAGGGAGGGGAACAGTCTATATATAGTCCTATGATTAGAGATTAGTCCTGTTGTGAGCTTGCCTCTGGGCTGTGAACTTCAGAAATGCTTCTCAGTTTTTCTCCCCCATTTAATAGGGACAGGATAGCTAGAGGGGGCTGGAGGTGGGTTTTTCCCTTCTCTCAGGTTAGTTAGGCTCTGATAAAAACTCTGACAGATTATGCTCTGGCAAAATAGTTTCTCTTGAGGGTAGTATTTTTGAGAAGAGTATTTACTTTTCCCCTCCCCCTGTGAGAAGCAAGAAGAGATTTTTTTCCTCTAATATTTACTGTGACAACATGGTAGAACTCCTAGAAGTAAAAGCCACAAAAGTGTGGGGGCTGCCCTATGACTGGACCCCTTGGAGATTTTAATTGTCAGACTTGTCCATGACAAGCTTCCAGCCATTAGTCAAGTATAGTTCAGTTTTTCTTACCCTCGCACTGATTTTTATAAGTGGTTTCTGCTTGTGGGTTTCTACTCAATGAAGCTGTGATTCTAGTATCCTCTTGTTTGTGTCTCTAATATTTGGGGCAGTCGTTTGCCCTGTGGCCTCATTTCTTTGGCAAATCAAAGAAGAGTTGTTTGTCTTCCAGTCTGTTCAACTTTTTTTAATTACACATTTTTATCAGGAAATTTTAGTGCACGTAAGTACCATACCAAAACGAAAACATTATTTAAAAAAAAAGAAAAGAAAAAAGAAATTCTCCATGGGTAAAAATCTGTAAGTATATATTTTTTTTCTTAAAAATTTTCTTTCAGAGACAAATGGTTGTGTCCATATCAGTAATTTCGACTTAATAGACAATATATTTAGGCCATAGATATATTCTTAGTTTTTAGAGTGATAGATGTATTAGTCAGCTCAGGCTGCCATAACAGAATACCACAGACTGGGGGGAGGTGGGGAGGGGTTAAACAACAGAAATTTATTTATTTTTCACAGTTCTGGAGGTTGGAAGTCAAAGATCAAGGTGCCAGCAAGGTTAGTTTCTGGAAAGACTCCCTCTTGGCTTGCAAATGGAGCCCTTGAAAAGGTTTTTCCTCTGTGTGGGGGCAGTATCTACCTCTTGTTATAAGGATGTCAGTCCTATTAGATTAGGGCCCACCCTTATGACCTCATTTAACATTAATTATGTCTTCAAAGCCTAAATCTCCAATATGGTTATGTTCAGAGTTAAGTCCTCAACATATCAGTTTGAAGGGGATGGGAACACAACTCAGTCCACAATAGTGGATCTTATTGCCATCTGTCGAGGAAGAATGCTAGAGTGGTTTTCAGTACTTGGGAATCATGGTTCTAGTTCCCAATGTTAGAAACATAGGAATGTGTGTATATATGTGATATTATCCTCCAAGTCTTAAAATCGTGTTTTGTGATTCAGTTATATCTTATTGGATTTTTCTTAATTGACTGGAAAATGGCTTGTAGACTTGTTTCTCAAAATAAACTTTGTAGATCATGTGCTTCAGAATCAATTAGTGGCCTTATAGAATATGTGAATTCCTGAGTCTCACCTTGGAATTATTAATTCAGAATAACTAAACAATCTGGCCTGGGTTCATGTTCTTGAGATTCTTGAGGACAGAGATATATTTCTCAGCCACCAAAGGGAAGAGCCATGGGATATGAACTTAAGTGCCATGACACTTCCTATGTGTAGTACCATTCAACATCCCCCAACAGAATCCCCCAACACTCCCCCTGGGAAGTATTGTTATTTCCTCTTCAGAGCCAATAATACGTATAAATTCTGTCACAGAGAATTATGCATTGGCTCCAAATACTCATATTCTTAAAATTTTTCTTTTGTTTTTGCATTCACCAAGTTATTATCATTTCTGAATTTCCTATAGCATTATTATCTTCTCACTTTTGTGTTCTTATCTTCAAGTCTACTATTGATAATTTACCTCAACCTTGGATTTTAGGTAGTAAACAAATATTTAAAGAGTGTGTTGAAAGTAGAGTTTATCAGGCAAAAAGTTAGTTTTGGTTTTTTGTACCAACTCAAGGAAGCAAGAAAGAGTTTGGTGTATTGGGGACCATTAGTGGTTAGACATGACTAGGAACTGAAGTCTTCATGGCATTCTGGAATTATGGGCAGCACTCTTTAAGGGATGAAAAGACTTAAGGTAACACTAAACAAGCCATCAATAACCATAACCCAGTTGGCACTACACTGCAAGAATATATCCCAACATGTATAAAGTACCCATAGTTATCACACTACTCAAGCAGGCACCCTTCAGCAATGTGATTGTGTTTGAGTAGTTTACTCCCATGCTCATGTATGTTCCTAAGGTATAATTGTCACATATTTCTGTAAAGCTTACTTTAGAATAAATTTGCCTCAACTTCTTACTGGATACCCCATGTCCTCTTAGCTGAACACTCCATTGGCAAGCAGTGACAAAACCCAATACACATTCAATTGTACAAACAACAAAATTTGCATGTTTTTTAAAACTTGGTGTCATACCTTGCATATGGTTGGCGGGATGCCTGTTAAGAATTACTGGGCTTGAGGAAAGGGATTATGTGATGGAATAGAGTAAATGTGGTGAAAAAGGCAACAACAATAATAATGAAGATATCCACCATTTATTGAGAGAATAATATGATAAATCTTCTTTCTCCTCATTTCTACTCCTCACAACTATGTGCAAGTTGTTGTTATTAATCTCTTTCACAGGTGAGAAAAGTGAGGCTTACAAAGGTTCAGGCTCCAAACTCAAACTTATCTGATTCCAGAGCCCAGGATTTTTGTCATCACGGTTCTAAAATTACATGGAGCCAGATCACAAAGTTCCTCATATGATATCACACTGGAAAGTTTAAATACTATGGCCAGCATTTCCTAAAGTACATCCTGTGGAATAGTAATTCTCCAGGATGGGAAAAGTTCTTACTCTAAATGAAGGGCACTGGTGCCCAGATAGGCTTATGAAATGCTGGATTTCACCAACCACATATACTCTGCGACACCCATTTCTTGAGTAATGGTGCATAAGTATGAACCACTCTTTGGAGTTGGGGGATATTCTGGGGCCATGGGATAGAGCTTTTGCATGTGTGGTGCTAAACCCATTCATTCAGGGGTTGAACTCACAGACTTAATCTCATTAGCAACACCATTCTAGATTGGTGTTATACCTTCCCAATCAGTCACAGTGAGACATCTTTACTTTGATGACATGTAGCAAATTCTTTGCGAAGTGTTTTTATTTTGTCTTTCTGTTTAAAAAATCTCATTAGTTTAGCCAAATTATTCTAGACTGTTTAAAAATTGCTTAGTCTACAGAATTTTAGCTACACATTTAAATGTATAGTTAAATGTGTGTGTATATACACAGACACACACAAAGTAAGCTTCCAATTTTGTTACTTTTAATTTGTGTGTTTATACATGCATATGAACAGACAAGGAAAGGTTTGGAAGGAAATATAGAAAATGGTGAGAATTGATTATGGCTTTTGTGGCAGCATTACAGGGGTTTTAATTTCCTTCTTTATATTTCTGTATATTTAATGAATTTTTGAAAAATATATTTTATTTTTATAAGGAGAAAAATACATGCTCTCATATGTATCCTCATCTAATTTAAAATTTTGTTGTATTGCTTTTGTTTTCCCATCTACTTGGGTATGTGTTTGTTTTGAATATTTTATTTATGGACTAAAATCCCTGTCTGACTGTCACAATGAAATCAGCTTCTTAACGCTGGGAAGAAATACTAAAAATTGCCCTGAGACTGAATGAGTGATCTTGAGAATGGTGGAAACTCTTTGAAATATTTGTCTGTGTGTCTGTATGGGTGCCTGTGGGTCTGTGTATATCTGTGTGTGTTTGTGGTGTGTGTTTTGACTACATGATGGGATTTGAGTGAGCAACAAGGCAAAATAAGAGTTAGCTCAAGCACTGATAGAAGGGAAAATATACAAAGGAGAGGGTGAAGAAAGAAGCCAGAAATGAGTAAAACACAGACAAAGGTTAGAAAAGAGATGGAGACAAATGGCCAAAGTGAGTGTAAGGCTTACACGTTCAGAACATGCTATAGGAATCCCAAATTACTGGATGCTAATTACAGTATATCTTTAATAGAAATTGGTACTATCCTTTCTAGTCTGTATTATTTATTGTTGTCTTTGTTGCTAGTGCCCATGATCCTTTTTAAATAGAGTTTCAGTCTCTGTTGCTGTTAATATGAACTATAGGTTACTGCTTTAGACAATTACAGTCCTACACATAAGTTAATAATAAGTTTGTATTAACATTATTTTCAAAGAAGTGCATTTTCAAGATACCCTGGTTGACTTTAGCTCACAAACATTAAAAGGAAAAGAAATGAAGTAGTCATATTTCCAGAACTGTGGGAAACTCATTAGCTATGGTTTACATAGATTTGTATTACCTCTTTTTATTTTGTTGGTGGTGATCCTTTTCTCCATTTGGGGAAACTTATGCACCCACAGTCTTGAGCCCATATGAATCTGAAACTTGGCCTGCGGTGCCTTGAAATTACCTAGACTTCCATGGCTTTCACTTGAAATAAAGTTCCTTTGTTTCCCACTAACCTACCTGAGATGTCTAGACTTAGCACTATCCTGATTGCCCATTATTTGGTTTGCATGCATAAGTGCTTCTTTTTTTGTGTATGAAGAAGGTAGGCTCTTCAGACTGAAGAATGATGGTTTCTGTTCTTATTAGTTATTACCATAAAGGGAAAGCCTTTGTAGTATATTTCTTTCTGGGAATTTCCGGGGGCGGGACGAGGGGGGGAAGCTTTTTATCTTTCTGGAAACTGTTGTCTTGGTCTCAGACAACAAATAGGTCTTCCAAAGAAGGGGGAAAACAGCTAGAGTATTTAATGTTGTTCAGATTCTATGTGAAGGCAGAAGTATGACAATACAAAATTGTTTCAGGTGTTCACCAATTTAGTTCAACAAACATCCCACTAAGGCCTTGGCAATGTCCCTGTCACTGACTGTTTTAAAAAGTTGAACAAGACCAAGTCTTCTAGGAGCCAAGTCTTGCAAAGACAGATGAGTACACATGTAACTGAAATACAAAGTTATCTGAGCTCATTTGGGCTGTAACATGGATGAGGGAGCAACTGAGTCTTCTGAGAAGGGTTTTGCATGCAACATTGTGCTGTTTACTTTCCTTCTGTCTCACAGAACTTTTCATGGTATGTTTATTCCAAAAAGTCAAGTGAATTAAAAATATTTTGAAAATATCTTTGAGGGTGCATATATGTGTGTGTGTGTGTGTGTGTGTGTGTGTGTGTGTGTAAAACCTTGGTTTGTGAGCATAATTCATTCTGGAAACATGCTTGTAATCCGAAGCGCCTTGTATATCAAAGCCAATGTCAAGAACCATTAGCTCAGTTGTGATTGTGTGATGTTTGGCATCATGTGCTACTCATATTGCAAGACATCATTTGTTTATCAAAATTAGAAATGTTTGGGGGCACCTGGGTGACTCAGTCGGTGGCTCAGTCGGTTGAGCGTCTGACTTCGGCTCAGGTCATGATCTCACAGCTTGTGGGTTCCAGCCCGGCATTGGGCTCTGTGCTGACAGCTCATACCCTGGAGCCTGCTTGGGATTCTGTGTCTCCCTCTCTCTCTGCCCCTCCCCTGCTCGTGCTCTCTGTCTCTCTCTCTCTCTCAAATAAACGTAATAAATTTAAAAAAAAATGTTTGCTCATCTTGCAAAACACTCACAGAAGTTACAATCCAAGGTTTTACTATATATATATGTATGTGTATATGTATATATATATATATATATATATATATATATATATGTGTGTGTGTGTGTATATATATATATATATATATATACGTTTTTTTCTTTTAAGTAGTCTTCATGCCCAGTGAGGAACCCAATGTGGGGCTTGAACTCACGACCCTGAGATCAAGACCTGAGCTGAGATCAAAAGTCAGATGCTTAACGGAGTCACCCAGGCGTCCTAGGGTATATACTTTTAAAGTTTTCTTTGTAAACCCCTTGGAGCAGTTTTTTTTCCATTTTTTTTCCCAACCAAATCCGTTTCTGCAAGAGCTTTTATGTGAAAAGTCATAAAGGTAGAGCTACGTCAGCTGGCATCTCCCTCCTTCTCATGCCTCCTCTGGCATAACTGAAACCCAGGGCTCAGCAGAGGCATTTTGACACCCACTGCCCCAGACCACAAATATTTGTATTACATATATTTGATTTATGTGTTTTTCCTTTGTAACTATGTACTGATTTCATATTGATTCTAATTTTAACATTTTATATGTTTTGTATATGTGTTTATATAGTTATATGCATGTTTATTACTTGCTACTTATTACATATTACAGAATAACATCCTGAGGCAGAAGAGCACAGAGATTCCGTATAACTTGTTTTAAACAGCAGTCCACTTGGCATAATTAAAGGAGCCATTCAGTGTTTTGATTTTGATAGAGATCTTGAAAAGTAAATAGGATTCTCTAATATATTTTTGGAATAATTTACAAGAAAACTGACATAGCTACTCTTTTCAGCAGAATGGTGATGTTACTAGTATTTAGAAGTCTGTTATTCCAAGATGGTTTGTAGTCTGTAGAATGACTGTGGTCCTTTTATATGTATCCCTTCCCCTGGTAGCGGTTCGGTAATACCATACCCAGTGTTATTTCTACAGTTACCGAGATCTATTCTTGTATGGAGAAAAGGGTTACTCATATGGAAGAGGCACCACCTGTAAGTCCCCCAAAGTACTCCCTCAAATGAAAACTTTCCACTCTAATCCCACTCATGCCTAGATTCCATCACTAGAGATATATTCTTTGTGATCTGTCATGTTTTATTGCCTATGAAAATATTGCCGCTTTTAAGAGAAAATGCTCATGAAATGGGAAGCCATTTTGTGTTGGGACTGATGTTTGTTAGAAATTTTCTCGAGTAAGATTTTACTCATTGATGAATACAGACATCACAAAGAACACTATACCTAATCAGATTTAGGATGTCAGAGAAGAAGATTGAAACAGCAGAGGCAAACTTGATCTGTGGCCCAAAGTATGCTTATACTCTGTAAAGTTTATTCACATGTGGCTCTCCCTTTAATCACATTGATTAAATATCACCCAGCTGGTTTCAGAATGTTCTGCTCTAGTCTGGTATTTCTCAGTCTTGGCACTATTGCTGGACTTTGGGTCGAACAGTTCTTTGTCGTGAACAGTTGTCACGTGTGTAGTAGGATGTTTAGCAGCATCCCTGGCCATCCCACAAGATGCCAGTAGTACACACTCCACTGCCCCAATTGCAACAACCAAAAATGTCACCAGACTACCCAATGTCTCCTGGGGTACAAATCACCCCTAATTGAAAGCCACTGGCCTAAATTAATCTGTGTTTTTCCTTTTTCTCCTTCTGGCTGAGATCTAATCAGCATTCCTTCAAGTTTATATTTAGCAGCTATATGTTTACTTTAAACTACTCTTTCCTCATCTCTAGTGTATTCTTCAGCTCTCAGTACAATGACTCCTTTGTTCGCAAAAGCTTGTAATTAACCATCCCACTTAACCATTTTTACTAAGCATGATGTAGAGATAATCATTTTTTTTCATTTGAAGTATAGTTGACATACAATATTATATTTGTTTCAGGAGTACAGCATAGTGATTCAACATTTATAGACATTACAAAGTGATCAGCACGACAAATCTAGCTACCATCTGTCACCACACAAAGTCGTTGCATATTATTAACTCTATTTTCTATGCTGTACATTGTTATCCTTGTGTCTTATTTATTTTATAGTTGAAAGTTTGACCTTTTAATCCCCTTTCCCTGTTTTGCACATCCCCAAGACCCTCTCCCCTAGAAACCACCAGATTGTTCTCTGTATCCTTGAGTCTGCTTCCATTTTGTTTTGTTTGTTCATTTGTTTTGTTTTTTTAGGTTTTACATGTAAGTGAAATCATATGGAATTTGTCTTTCTCTCTCTAACTTTTTTCACTTACCATAATACCCTTTAGATATATCCATGTTGTCACAAATTATAAAACATATTTGTTTTTTATGGCTAAGCAATATTCCATTGTCTATATAAACCACATCTTTATCCATTCATCTACTGATGGACACTTAGGTTGTTTCCATATCTTAGCTATTGTAAATAATTCTGCAGTGAACATGGGGGTGCATGTACCTTTTCAAGTTTTTGTTTTCTTCAGTTAAATACCCAGAAGTGGAATTACTACGTTGTAGTATAGTTCTGTTTTTAATTTCTAAATGTTTTCCACAGTGGCTGCATCATTTTGCATTCCCACCAACAATGCCTGAGGGTTCTCTTTCTTCTACATCTTCACCAATGCCTGTAACTTCTTGTCCTTTTGCTAAGAGCCATTCTGACAGGCGTGAAGTGGTGTTTCATTGTGGTTTTGATTTTAATTTCCCTGATGTTAAGTGATGTTCAGCATCTTTTCAAGGGTCTGTTGGCCACACGTCTGTCTTCTTTCGAGAAATGTCTATTCAGGTTCTTTGCCCATTTTTAAATTGGATTGTTTGTTTTTTTTTGATAAGGAGTTGTGAGTTCTTGATATATTTTGGATATTAACCCCTTATCAGTTATATTATTTGTGAATATATTCTTGCATTCAGTAGACTGCTTTTTCATTTTGTTGATGGTTTCCTCTGTTGTGCAATATCTTTTTAGTTTGATGTAGACTTATTTAGTTTTTTTTTTTCCTTTTGTGCTCTTGCCTGAGGAAACAGATCCAATATATATTGCTCACTTCAATGTCCAAGAGCTTATTGCCTAAGTTTTCTTCTAAGAGTTTTATGGTTCCCAGTCTCAGATTTAAGTTGTTAATCTATTTTGAGTATATTCTTGCATATGGTGTAAGAAAGTGGTCCAGTTTTATTCTTTTGCATGTAGTTGCCAAGTTTTTCCAAAATTATTTATTGAAGATACTATCTTCTCCCTATTGTATGTTCCTGCCCCCTTTGTCAAAGATTAATTGACCATATAAATCTGGCTTTATTTTTGGACTCTGTGTTGTGTTCTCTTGATCTATGTGTCTGTTTTTGTGCCAGTACCATACTGCTTTGATCACTATAGTTTTGTAGTATAGTTCAAAATCAGGGAGCATGATAAATCCAGCTTTGTTCTTCTATCTCAGGATTGCTTTGGCTATTTAGTGTCTTTTGTGATTCCATATATATTTTAGGATTCTTTTCTCTAGTTCTATGAAAAATGCCATTAATATTTTGATAGGGACTGCATTGAACCTATAGATTGCTTTGGGTAGTATGGATATTTTAACAATGTTAACTATCCAATCCAAGAGCATGGTATATCTTTCCATTTATTTATGTTATCTTCAGTTTCTTTTAGCAATGTCAAGCATGATGTAGATATAATCTTTATAAAATTGCTAATGGCAATTTGAATAGGAAATCTCTCATATACTCAGTTCTTTGGCCATACTGATCCCTTATTTTTAACTAGTCTCCCAGATGACATAATAGCCATTAAAATCAAGTTTTCTAGGGTGTCTGGGTGGCTCAGTCAGTTAAGTGTCTGGCTCTTGATTTTGGCTCGGGTCATGATCGCACAGTTTCTGGGATCAAGCCCTGTGTCAGGCTCCATGCTTGGCATGGAATTCTCTCCCTCTCTTCCCTCTCTGCCCCTCCCCCCTCACACTCTAAATAAATAAGTAAATAAATAAATAAACATTAAAAAAGGAAACAAAATCAAGTTTTCCACTTATTCGTCATGTGTGTGTGATGAAAGAATAACCTAATGATAAAAGATGACTTATTTTCCTTTGACGATTTTTGGACAGTTAGTGTCTGATTTATAATAAGGTGCTTAGTTTATGATGTTGAGTTCAGGATAACTTTGGCTTACTATCATCATCCTAATTATATATAGCACACCTAGGTTCTGCTCAGAGGAAAACATAAACCTAGCAGTAGTGCTACACTTATGGAATGTGTTTGAGAGACTAAATCAAAGTGTTTGAGAGACTAAAATGGGCCATGCTAAACATCTTCACGCAAAGAGACTGAAGGCTGTCTTCTCATGGGAAAGCCTAAGTCATGAGAGGAAAGCAAAAGAAGTTTTAAACGGGAGAAGCAGTGTTGCAGAGCAAGCATGAGAGCCAAGGTGAGGGAATAAATAGAACGAGGTCACAAAGTCAGAAGCCAGGAAGAATAAGACTACATAGAGAAGTGTAATAAAGACAGAATAAGGCAAATGGTTGTTCATTAGTATAGGGAACAATGCAAGGGTTATAGAATCCCACTACTATTTTTGCTGGCTGCATGATATGCAGAAATACTCAGGGGTTAAAGTGCACAGTAGAACAGGACTGTTCTTTAAAACCTGAATTATTAACTCATGTACTCTAGATAAAATTCCTAGACTATTCACTAAAATTCCTAGACTATTAGAATGTATTCTAATATTTGTTTCTTGGTCTCTTACTACGTACTAAATGATGATGCTACAAAAAAGCACAAGATGGACATAACATAGATGATCAAATCTTTGCTGCATTTTTGGCCTTTAGAGAATAGCCTTGATAGGGTGACTTCATTTCTAAATCACCTATGAATATGAATTCGCCATATGAATATAAGGAAGTTTTCAGAACACCCTATTTTTGGAAAAAAATATCCAAATATTAGTCAAAGTTATTGGCAAACACAATATGTGCCCATATTGTGCATTGCATAATAATTTGAAAAGAATTAGCTAATTCTGAAATATATTACTTAAAAATTTTTAAGGTAAATGCTTTTAATGTAAGAAAAATTCGAGGAGTATTGTTGGTTAATTGTACATCATAGTAGTTTGTTATGTTAACAAAGTAAGTACTGAAAGAGGCACCTGGCTGTCTCAGTTGGTAGAGCATGCAACTCTTGATCTTGGGGTTCAAAGTCTGAGCCCCACATTGAGTGTAGAGATTGCTTTAAAAAAATCTTTAAAAAACCAGTGACTACTTGTGTATCAATTTTCACAGAGGATACTATCACATCTTTCATGCCTGCTAGCTATGCAGAAGAAAAATAACAAAAATTAGGTTGAGTCAATTAGACGAGATAATGCATGTGAAAATGGTTAGTACAGGACTTGGAATAAGAGATACTCAATGATATTTTTCTTGGGGAACTAAGACAAATAATGCCTATCTCAAGTTATCCAGGGAAAGAATTTAGAATTCTTATGGAATATGTTGCCTTTTGTTTGCTGTGTTGGACCTAGAAAAAGAGGCTTGCCTGACTATAATTTTTCTCTTTGTTGTATTGGTTAATGTAATGATTACAAAATGGCACATATACTATGTCCACATTTTTTGCTGTTAAATGATAGTCATACCTTAATGACAATGAAGCTTTGTCTATTTTGAGCTTCAGTCAACACACTTAACATCTCTGAGCCCCAGCTTTCTTACAGTGTGTTGGGTTTACTACTCCCTGCCTCACGAGACTGTTCTCAGAGTTAAGTGAAAGACATACTGTGGCTAATACAGGGCCTGACCAAGAGTATCTACTCCATAGAGGAAATTATATATAATTTATTTTAAGAGAGCCTAAATATTTTTGGCAATATTTTAGTCCATTCATTAGGAAGTCTCTTCCAGAGGTGCCTATGATATATTCAGACTCGAGAATTTGGTTCACCTTTTTAGCTTTTCTGATTAGACGCTTTTAATGGCTCCATCCTTGAAAAATATATTAAAAGGATTTTTACTCTATTTGCTATAAGCTTTCTTGTTATTTGGCAGAGAACATTATTTTACACTATCCCTTAAAGGATCCAAATGGGAGTTGAAATGGCTTCTGAAAGTCTTGGGTATTTTTAATCTTCTAAGTCTTCAACCAATTGTCATTTCATTAAGGTGCCCTGCCGAGATGTTCTTTCACATACCATCATTAAGATGAATTGTAGCTCTGCTCTATAATACACATATTAGAAGCTCAGTTCACATGTGCTGAAATTATAACTACAGACACGATTCCAGTTCCTGGAGAGGAGCACAGAATCACAGCTGCTGTTTCAGGGAGCTTTGCTGTCAGTTTCAAGTTCAAAAACTACCTTCCTAATGATGACAACCGAAGTCCAAAATAGGAATAAAAATGTTAGCTTTTTGGCAAAAAACCCCCACGAGGATTGAAGTGATATCAAAGATTATTTTTAATTACTTTTATTTGGTAAAATATACATAAAATATAGCATACATTTATCATTTTAACCATTTGTAAGTATACATTCAGTGGCATTAAATACTTTCACAGCGTTGTGTGATTGTCACCACTATATATATCCTATGCTTTTTCATCATCTGCAACACAAATGCTGTATCCATTAACCAATAACTTTTCCTTCTCCCTTACCCCCAGATCCTGGTAACCTTTATTCTGCTTTCTGTCTCTATGAATTTGCCTATTCTAGGTGCCATGCATAAGTGGAATCATATGATATTCCTTACGTGTTTGGCTTATTTCATTAATCACAATGTTTTGAATTTCCATAGTGTTGTGGCATATATTAAAATTTCATTCATTTATATGGCTGGGTAGTATTCCATTGTATGTGTACCACCTTTAGTTTATCCATTCATCAGCAAACACTTGGGTTGCTTCTATCTTTTGGCTGTGGTGAATAATGCTGATATGAATGCTGATGTACAGATATCTGTTCAAGTTACTGCTTTCAATCCTTTTGGACATAGACATAGAAGCGGAATTACTACTGGGTGATATTGTAGTTCTGTGTTTACCTTTTTGAGGAAACAACAAACCAGTTTTCATAATGCTAGCACCATTTTATATTCTCACCAGCAGTGCACATGGGCTCTAATTTCTCCACATTGTCACCAGCACTTGTTATTTGCTGGTTTATTATTTTGATGATCATTACTATTATAGCCATCTTAGTAGATGTGAGGTGGTAT
This sequence comes from Prionailurus bengalensis, assembly GCF_016509475.1. Taxonomy (NCBI): domain Eukaryota; kingdom Metazoa; phylum Chordata; class Mammalia; order Carnivora; family Felidae; genus Prionailurus; species Prionailurus bengalensis. The sequence continues at coordinate 112,884,384 of NC_057348.1, forward strand.
CTCACTGTGGTTTTGATTTGCATTTCTCTAATGATTAATGATGTTGAGTCTGTTTTTATATGCTCATTGGTCATTTGTATATATTCTCTGGGAAAACGTCTATTCAAATTCTTTGCCTATTTTTAAATTGGGTTGTATATGTTTTGTTGTTGAGTTGTAGGAGTTCTTTCTATACCGTGGATATTAATCTCTTGTCAGATGTATGATTTGCAAATATTTTCTTCCATTCTGTAGGATATCTTTTCACTTTCTTGATAGTCTCTGCTAAGACACAAACAATTTTAATTTTGATGAAGTTCAATATATCTATATTTTGTTGCCTGTGTTTCTGAGATCATAGCAAAAGTTGTTTTTTAAAGTTTCAAATAGAACTTTAACATTGACTTTCAGTGTTTATTTTTACAACTTGCTTCTTTTTTTTTTTAATTTTTTTTTCAACGTTTATTTATTTTTGGGACAGAGAGAGACAGAGCATGAACGGGGGAGGGGCAGGGAGAGAGGGAGACACAGAATCGGAAACAGTCTCCAGGCTCTGAGCCATCAGCCCAGAGCCTGACGCGGGGCTCGAACTCACGGACCGCGAGATTGTGACCTGGCTGAAGTCGGACGCCCAACCGACTGCGCCACCCAGGCGCCCCACAACTTGCTTCTTGTCTTGTTATCTGTTACTATTAAAAATGTTTTTTTAATTTTTATTTAATTTTTTAAATTTACATCGAAGTTGTTAGCATATAGTGCAACAGTGATTTCAGGAGTAGATTCCTTAGTTCCCCTTACCCATTTATCACATCCTCCTTCCCACAATCCCTCCAGTATCTCTCAGTTCTGCACATTTAAGAGTCTCTTATTTTTGTCCCCTTCCCTGTTTTTATATTAGTTTTGCTTCCCTTCCCTTGTGTTCATCTGTTTTGTCTCTTAAAATCCTCATATGAGTGAAGTCATATGATATTTGTCTTTCTCTGACTAATTTCGCTTAGCATAACACTCTCTAGCTCCATCCATGTAGTTATGAATGGCAAGATTTCATTCTTTTTGACTGCCGAGTAGTAAGTACTCCATTGTGTGTGTGCAGGTATATATATACATATAGACATGTGTGTGCATGTATATATATATACATATGTCTATATGTATATATATATACATGCACACACAATGGAGTATATATATGTATAATGATATATATATATGTATAATGGTATGCATATATATACATACACACACACACACACATACATACACCACATCTTCTTTATCCATTCATCCATCAATGTACATTTGGGCTCTTTCCATACTTTGGCTATTCTCAATAGTGCTGCTATAAACATTGGGGTGCATATGCCCCTTCAAAACAGCATACCCAGGGGCGCCTGGGTGGCTCAGTCGGTTGAGCGTCCGACTTCACTCAGGTCACGATCTCACGGTCCGTGAGTTCGAGCCCCGCATCGGGCTCTGTGCCGACAGCTCAGAGCCTGGAGCCTGCTTCAGATTCTGTGTCTCCCTCTCTCTCTGGCCCTCCCCCCATTCATGCTCTGTCTCTCTCTGTCTCAAAAATAAATAAATGTTAAAAAAAAAATCCTCAAAACAGCATACCTGTATCCCATGGATAAATACCTAGTAGTGTAATTGCTGGGTTGTGTTTTTAATTTTTTGAGGAACCTCCAACTGTTTTCCAGAGTGGCTGCTCCAGTTTGCATTCCTACCAGTAGTGCAAAAGAGATCCTCTTTCTCCGCATACTCGTCAACATCTGTCGTTGCCTGAGTTGTTCATGTTAGCTATTCTGACAGGTGTGAGGTGGTATCTCATGGTGGTTTTGATTTGTATTTCCCTGAGGATGAGTGATGTTGAACATTTTTTCATGTGTCAGTTGGCCATCTGGATGTCTTCTTTGGAGAAGTGTCTTCATGTCTTTTGCCCATTTCTTCCCTGGATTATTTGTTTTTTGGGTTTGATAAATTTGCGTTTGAGTTTGATAAGTTCTTTATAGATTTTGGATACTAACCGTTTATCTGATATGTCATTTGCAAATATCTTCTCCCATTCTGTCAGTTGCCTTTTAGTTTTGTTGATTGTTTCCTTCGCTGTGCAGAAGCTTTTTTATTTTGATGAGGTACCAATAGTTCATTTTTGCTTTTGTTTCCCTTGCCTCCAGAGACATGTTGAGTAAGAAGTTGCTGCAGCCACGGTCAAAGAGATTTTTGCCTGCTTTCCCCTGGAGGATTTTGATGGCTTCCTGTCTTACATTTAGGTCTTCATCCATTTTGAGTATTTTTGTGCATAGTGTAAGAAAGTGGTCCAAGTTCATTCTTCTGCGTGTCGCTGTCCAGTTTTCCCAGCACCACTTGCTAAAGAGACTGTCTTTATTCCATTGGATATTCTTTCCTGCTTTGTCCAAGATTAGTTGGCCTTATGTTTGTGGGTCCATTTCTGGGTTCTCTCTTCTGTTCTATTATTCTGAGTGTCTGTTCTTGTGCCAGTACCATACTGTCTTGATGATTACAGTTTTGTAACACATCTTGAAGTCAGGAATTGTGATGACTCCTGCTTGGGTTTTCTTTTTCAAGACTGCGTTAGCTATTTGGGGTCTTTGTTGGTCCCATACAAATTTTAGGATTGTTTGTTCTAGCTCTGTGAAAAAAAAAATGTTTTCTTGGTTTATAGGGTGCCATGACTGGTGACTAATCCCTTTTGTAGTCATGAGAGGGGACAAGACAAGGTAAACTCTGTCCATGATATTCAATACCCAGGCTCACAGGTAGGACTGGATCTGTTGTTGGGACACACTCACATATTAAGAACTCTGTGCCTGAGGAACATGTGCTCCACTTTGCCTTTATTCCGTCTTTGTCAAAATCAACTCTGTTTACTGCTTAGCTTGCAGCCAACTGAAGATATGACCCAAAAGTCATGTCTACTCTCCCAGTGTACCAAATACTTGTAAAGTCTTCACTAAACCAAAGCTGATCTCAAAAGATAGAAGTGCCCAATTATTACCTTGTTTCCAAATTCTCATCTTATTCTCTCATATTTTTGGTGCAACGGGGGCAATAATGGGAAGGAATGAACAGGAAGGAAAAAAAGTGAGCAAAGTGCCAAGCTAAGAGGTACATGAGGGCCTGGAATACCAGAAAAGTCAGTGCCAGCCTCAGAAACAGTATAGTCCCACTGCCATTTGTGGCTCAGGAAGACCAGGCCCAATAACCAGTTTATCCTTTCCTTGTGGGTTTTTATCAAACTCTGTCCCTAAGAAGTTTCTGAATATCAAATGTCTTAAAACTTAGACTGAGGCTTCATCCAAAGTTGACAGATCAGAAAAGTAAAACACCATGTGAACATGAATAAGTCAAAACCACCACACCCATTGCTTATTCACTGACTGTAAAGACTAGTAAACATCTCTAAGATGTGTCATAACTATGCTTTTAATCCTTTTCTCTAGTACAAATAAAACAGCCCAGACACAGGCAATGTATACAGTTAAAAGTACACATTAGTGTGACTATCTCAGCAATTGTACAATGGCTTGAAGATCCGAACCTCAAGAGGAAACAAAGAAATATCACTCGGTGAAGCCATATTAAAGGTAGACTTTTTTTCTGGGAAAAGTATAGTTAAGACATAAGAAATCATCTAACTGAGAAATCAAATGGACATATAGAGCACCAGTAAACTTACCTTTTTCTGTCAGGTGTGTTAGGAATCTTAGCATCAGGATCTTGATAGTGCTCTGGGATGGTTCAGGGATTACCCATTCTGCTTACCTCCTACTGGTAAGGCTTTCATGTGTGTGTGTCCTATTCTCAGTAGTATGGGTTGGCAAACCTTTACGGAACTGTGTGGTAAATATTTTGGACTCTGGGATCCAAGAGGCAAAATCCAAGATATTATTTAGGGAATTATAGAACTATTTTACACACATAAGTATTTAAAAACATAAAGACCATTCTTATCCAGATTTGGCCCATGAGCCACAGTTGCTGAGCACTGGTGGGAGGACTGCTCAGTATATTAGGCTCCACTATGTGAAAGAGCACAGTAGGATGCCATTAGCAACTGGAGTGAATTTGCGCATTTGGGGGTTCTCCACTGACAGAATGCAGAGCATTGTGTCCTTAGAAGGAGGTGCCAAAACCATGAAAAGCTTCTTTTCCACCAAGTACATGTAGTGCTTTGTGTCTCATTACTGATGTCTAAAGTGGCATAATTAACACTATTCAGAAATAGCTGAAAGTTTCCACCAGAGTCTGGGAAGTATAAAGGTTCCCCTTGCCATTCTGGCTTTATGAGTGCATAGAGAAGTGGAACATGACCAAGCTGTTACTATGACCATGCTAGTGACCGACAAGCAGCCCAGAGAGATTATGAGAATGAATGAGATAATGTCTGTGAGGTGCTCTGAGCCCTTCAGAAGAAATTTTCTTTGTAATTAGAAAGTAATGCTCCATTATTACAGTTATTATGATTATCACCATTATTAAAGGCAGAGCCAGAAGACATGGCCCTTCCAATGAGAAAAGTTATGAATAAAGCCGAGCAACTCATAAAGGAAGTGGTTCATGCACCAATTATGAGTTTCCAGTTTGTAATTACGGTGTACTGGGTGGTTTTGCATGCACCAGTTTGTTATTCATCCAGAAGTACAACGCTTTGCATGTGTAACAGCTCCTGAAAAGTGCCCAATATATGCCAAAGACAAAAGGAACAGACGAAAAGCTCTGTGTGACACTGAGTTGCAACTTTCATATTCACTTACTTATTAAGGATCATCTTTAAATTTATACAGAAACCTGGTAAAATTTGTCAGTGAAGACCTTTTGTTAAAACAAAGAAAAAAATGCAAGCAGGAGTCTTACGTGTGTGGACAAAAGGCTAACAAAAGGAACCATATGTAATCACTTCATTCTCCCATCATTAAACATTGATACAACCTTTATTTAAGTACCGCTGATGCCAAAAAGTTAAAAGTTCAATATTACCCTCTTTCTTTGGTTCCAAAATGCTCATTTTATTCTGCCACGTCTTTGATCCCACAGAGGCTAGAATGGGAAGGAATGAAAATGAAGGATAAGGAGTAAGCAAAAAGTCAAACTGAGGAGTTCATAGAGTCCTTGCTTGGCTAGTCTCAGTCCCTGATCCAAACCCAAATGGCTATTGGGATTCTAGAAGAAGATGTCCAGCCGCCACCTTCCACCCTTCTCCATTTGTGTTCTTCCAACTCTGCTCTGAGGGCATTCTGAATGTGGAATTTAAGCTGTGGCTTAACTCTAGAACTCAGAGATCTGAAGTGGGAGACAGAACACATGACTGAGAACATCAGAATCTTTTCTCTCCCTGCTTCTTGGACGGGGTGTTCTATACCTTCTTTGTATGGAAAGTGTTGGTTATTTACCTCTTTCACACTCTGAGTTCCTGTATCTTACCTTGTAGAGAGCACACAGCCTTTTACATTCCCTTTCCAGGTTATTTGGTCCAAATCCACAGTTGGGTAACTATGTTCTCTTACACGTCATCACTGATGGAGAAATAGACATTGGGTAAGGTTGGTGAAGGGTGGCAAAATATACCACTTTGGCATAAGGATTATTTTGAGCTAAAGACACTTGAGAAAACAGCAGATGCAAAATGGGTGCTCTCATGAGAAGGAGATAAAACCCCTATATGAAGATGTCCATTTTCTTCCAGGAGGAAAGTAACATTCTCATCGCCGAAGATGGGAAGTTGAAGCAGAGGAAGATCTGTACTCACAAGCCTTATGAAACTAGCCCTTATCTTCCTAGTCACCTGTGACACTAACTGCCCCAGCCCAAGCCCTTTGATGTGTCATGTTCTCATAATGTAAACTCTTTGTCCAGTTCATTATTTAAACATTCAACTCTAACTGGGTCTTTGGGTCTTCATTTCCTTATGAGGGCTCCCATGTAATGCAAAACTTACATTTAATAAATGTGTATGTTTTTCTCACCTTAAACTGTCTTTTAAGTGTCTCCCCCAGCCAAGAACTAACAAGGGTGGAAGGAAAGGTTAGTTTTCCTCCCCTACACTGTGGTGAGCAAACATTTTCACCAAGGCTGATGCAGAAAAATAAAAATTAATGGGTTGTATTTTTTTCCATTCAAAATAAATGTAGTTTTATTAAGTCCTAGAAGAAAAAAAGTTTGTATATATATTCTACAAATTATGTTCCTGACCTTATTAAATAAATGAAAGTCAATGAGAAAATTGCCAGAGCCTTTTAGACAATAAAATGTTAAAAAGCCAAACATGTCTGAGGAGGAATCAGAAATTACATTTTAATCTTTCAACCCCTATATTTATAAGGTGCCTTAGAGTTCACAAATGATGGCCACATGTCCACTGCCATTTAATACTTGTAACACATGAGGTACATATTATTATCATTTCTGTTTTTCAACTAAAGGAACCAAGGATCAGGGAGGCAACCTGATCTATGTAAGATCATATATCCATTTAGTGGCAAAGCTGTAGAGAGAATGAGTTTGTTCTACTATCAAGTTGATACGTTGAGAACTACATTAGGATATGAGTTTGGCTTCTCCAATAAAGACCCAAATAAGAAAGAGGTTTATTGCACCATAATTCAATTGTCTGAAATAATCTGAACACAAACAGTGCCACGCTGATAGGATAGTTCCACTCTGTCAGAGACCCAGGCTCCATTTGTCTTGTTGGTGCTAGCTCATGGCTTCCAGCTCACGGTCTTTTCCAGTGGCTTCATTTCCCATTATCACATCATAATTCCAGTCACCAGGAAGGAGAAGGACTCACTGTTTTACTCTAGAACCCCATTCTGGAAGTTGTAAACATCTCTTCTGTAGAACTTGAAAATACCTAAAAGCAAGTAATCTTGTGCTCAACTAAACCAAGGCATTCTACCAACAAAGGACAAAGTGTGACATGCATATTGGGGGACAACTAGCAATCTTCCTCATTTTGAGTACCTATTGTGTGTCAAGGGCTAGAAGAAGAAAATGTGTCTACTTCCTGTCAGTTTAAGCCAGTCTGAACTTTCTTTTCCTCTGTTTGGCAGGTTCCCTCTCATCCTCAGCTAGGCAGGACAGCTTGAACTAGGCACCCAATAATGGGAATAATGGTACCCAAAGACGTCCACCTCCTAATCTCAAGAATCTGGGAATTTTACTTTATATGGCAAAAGGGACTTCACAGATGTGATTAAGGATCTTGAGATGGGGAGATTATCCCACATTCTCCGGGTGGGTCCAATGTAATCACAAGGATCTTTATAAGAGAGAGGCAGAAGGTGAAAGTGAGTAATAGGTGAAGGCAATGTGACGACAGAAGCAGAGACTGAAGTGATGTGACACAAGCCAAGAAATGCTAGTAGGCTTCAGAAGCTGGAAGAGCCACGGAGTTGACTCTCCCTGGATCCTGTGTAAGGAATCAGTCTTGCCAACATCTTGATTTTAGCCCTTTTAGACTCATTTTTAACTTCTGAACTTCAGAATGGTTAGAGAATAAATTTGTGTTCTCTTAAGACTCAGTATGTGGTAATTTGTTAAAACGGCACTAGGAAACTAATACACCAGGTGAATGGTAAGCCCAGATGTCCTAACTTCTCATAAGACTGAGATGCTGTGACTCAGCCCTGTATATGAGTGAATAGCCCTGGCACTCTCTGGCTGAAAGGCCCATGTCTAGCTTTCTTATAAATGATGTGGAGACAGTAGGAGACTTTTCCCTCTTGAATCCTTTTGCTTTGACATTAGCCATGAGTCTTATAAAGCTGGGTAGGCCATATCTGGCCTGGTAATAACTATTCACCTATCCTTGGTTTAAATCCTCTTTGGAGGCTCTGTTCTTTGCATTTCATTCATTTTGTACTAGAAAGGACAAGGTTCAGTATAAAGCTTCCCTGTCCACGTGTACCTTGCTTTCAGAGATAGGTAGCCCTGTGCTTCATTTTTTTGGAAATTATTAACTCACATGTTCTTAAATATATATAAAGTAAAAGGTAAAAAATAGGGGCGCCCGGGTGGCTCAGTTGGTCAAGCGTCCGACTTCGGCTCAGGTCATGATCTCGCAGTCTGTGAGTTCAAGCCCCGCATTGGGCTCTGTGCTGACAGCTCAGAGCCTGGAGCCTGGTTCAGATTCTGAGTCTCCCTCTCTCTCTGCCCCTCCCCCGCTCGTGCTCTGTCTCTCTCTCTCTCTCTCTCTCTCTCTCTCTCTGTGTCAAAAATAAATAAACATTAAAAAAATTTTAAGTAAAAATAAAAGTGTATTTCATATATATATATTTCATGTATATTTCATATATATTTCATATATATTTCATATATATTTCATATATATTTCATATATGTGTGTATATATATATATATATATATATATATGTAAATATGAAACTTAGAGGAAGATAGCTGACCAGAAAAGTGGGACCCATGCTAGGACTATTTATTATTGAGTCCATTGCCGTGGTCTTTGAACACTGTCACAAGGAACATTCCTGCTGTAATCCTCCTCCCTCTGACTTGGACAATGAATGATGAGTCAGGAATAGCCACAGGCTCCATCGGAAGCAGAAGTGAATGAGCAGAGGTGTGGCTCAAATATTTCTAACATGAACTGCCTAGGGCTGAATGGAATCATGCCCTGAATTTGTATATAGTGCATTGGATAAACACATCACCCAAACCAAGAAATTGAGAATTGATTTGTCCTTACAGAGAGAAGCCAGAGTCAGATGCTTCATCTAAAGATGCCGGTCAACTTTTCTTGGTTTGCACTTCATTGGGCACGAAAGGATATAAGGCTGGTGTTTCAGAACATGGTCATTCCATGTTGGGGCCGGACTTGATTCAGGATGAATAAATTCCGTTGACAAATATTTGCATTATGTTTTGGAACTAACAAAGCATTTTTGTAGGTCTTGATCTCTTACCATCATTGCAATTATTCTGGGATCTTGGTGTCATCCTTCTGGTTATGTAGCTTGAAGATGGTTAGGTTGAAGAAGGTTATGTAGATGAAGAACGTAGCTTGTCTAAGTTTACTCAATTTTGACAGGTGGAGCTCAGGCCTACATTCATGTCTTCACACTCTGGATCTGAGCTCTTTCTACTAAAACATAAAGACCCTAGTAACATTCAGTGTGGTTGCATTGGCAAAGGTATTTGAATGCACTTTTAGAGCTTCAGAGTCACATAGGATTCAGGGATTATTTTATCTCTGCATGTTCCTGTCAGGACAGAGCTTGGGAGTGTCTCTGGGTAGGTTGTCCTCAGACATGTTATCAATGCAAGGGCAATGCTGACTTTGCACAATTTCTCTAATTGTCTTTCTCCGTTGATTCCAGCACATCCATTAGCATATCAGAGGCTATAGGACTTCCCCAAGAAAATTAGTGACAGTTGTTTATATGTTTAACAGTGACCTAGAAGTGAAATAAATCACCCTGTGCTACTGTAACCAGCATGTGCAAGGCTTTGCAGAGCTGTGCAATTGTTTCTCTCCCCGTCTTCTCTCTGTTGCCTGCTTCTCACCATTTAGGTCTGCAGAACAGCCCAGCCAGCAACCCTGGCTGAAAGACTATTCCAAGCATTCCTTGTGCCTTTGCCATTTTATTTTTTCATTAAGCCCTTTTCCTTAACTTACCTATTTGTTTTCAAGTTTATACTCTCTTTCTCCACCAGAATATAACCTCTTTGTTTTTGTAATTTTTTAAATTTATTTTTGAGAGAGCGAGTGAGCAAACAGGAGACGGGCAGAGAGAGACCAAGACACAAAATCCAAAGCAGGCTCCAGGTTCTGAGCTGTCAGCACAGAGCCCAATGAGGGACTTGAACTCACGGACCATGAGATCATGACCTGAACTGAAGTCGGATGCTTAACCGACTGAACCACCCAGGCACGCCTAGAATATAATCTCTTTGAAAGCATACCCCTTCTCTCTATTATCCACTGCCATCACCCCAGGGACTAAGTCATGTCTGGCGTGAGAACAGATTCTTTGAGGAAATAGATGAGGTGACATTTACATGAATGCTTCCAATTTTGATGTTCTGATCCCTTCCATTGGAAGACAGCCCAGTCTTTTCTCATGGTGACTCTTCCCAAATATTTCTGGTAATCTCTGGGGGTCCTTATATCTGCTTGTGAATCCATCTACATAATCTCTGATACCTGCCAGACCAAGAGGAAGTCACGTCAAATCTGGACTCCATATGTGGTAGTTGTTTTGCTGGTTTTGAGCAGGAAATTCACTATTTTTGGCACCATCTTGATATTTGTAGCTTGTGTCAATTCAGTTGTTCCTTTTAAAGTGAAATAGTGGGTACAGTTTTCTTTCTCTTTCATGATCAGCAGGGATGTCCTTTAGGGCTCTAAAGTGTTACTAATGTTCCATTTCATATAAAAACTGCCAGAATTACTGGGTCAAGATTGAGTTCCAATATCTAGAGTCTTCCATGCTCCATGATCTATATTTTTTATTGCTTAAGCTCATCATGTTGTTACCCTACCTGGATATGTTGGAAAATAATTAGTCCCCACACCTCTGTAAAAACATGTTTAATACTATGAATAGCCTAAATATGACTATAACATGAAGATGTATATAGTTCCAGGGGCACTTGCTAGCTCAGTTGGTAGAGCATGCAACTCTTTATCTCAGGGTTGTGAGTTTGTGCCCCATGTTGGGTATAGAAATTACTTAAAGGGAGTTGCGGCAAGATGGCGGCTTAGGAGGACGCTGGGCTCACCGCACGTCCTGCTGATCACTTAGATTCCATCTACACCTGCCTAAATAACCCAGAAAACCGCCAGAGGATTAGCAGAACAGAGTCGCCGGAGCCAAACGCAGACGAGAGGCCCACGGAAGAGGGTAGGAAGGGCGGCGAGGCGGTGCGCGCTCCACGGACTGGCGGGAGGGAGCCGGGGCGGAGGGGCGGCTCGCCGGCCAAGCAGAGCCCCCGAGTCGGGCTTGCAAAAGCGGAGGGGCCGGGCGGACTGTGTTCCGACAGCAAGCGCGACTTAGCGTCTGGGAGGTCATAAATTAACAGCTCTGCTCGGAAAGCGGGAAGGCTGGAGGACAAAGGGAGGGAGAGCTGCTGAGCCCCCTGACAACAGAGCTCAGTTTGGTGGGGAACAAAGGCGCTCGCCAGCGCCATCTCCCCCGCCCATCCCCCAGCCGAAATCCCAAAGGGAACCGGTTCCTGCCAGGGAACTTGCTCCCTCCGCGCAAACACCCAACTCTGCGCTTCTGCGGAGCCAAACCTCCGGCAGCGGATCTGACTCCCTCCCGCTGCCACAGGGCCCCTCCTGAAGTGGATCACCTAAGGAGAAGCGATCTAAGCCTGCCCCTCCTGCCCCCGAGCACCTTGCCTACCCACCCCAGCTAATACGCCAGATCCCCAGCATCACAAGCCTGGCAGGGTGCAAGTAGCCCAGATGAGCCACCCCACCCCACAGTGAATCCCGCCCCTAGGAGAGGGGAAGAGAAGGCACACACCAGTCTGACTGTGGCCCCAGCGGTGGGCTGGGGGCAGACATCAGGTCTGACTGCGGCCCCGCCCACCAACTCCAGGTATACACCACAGCACAGGGGAAGTGCCCTGCAGGTCCTCACCACGCCAGGGACTATCCAAAATGACCAAGCGGAAGAACTCCCCTCAGAAGAATCTCCAGGAAATAACAACAGCTAATGAGCTGATCAAAAAGGATTTAAATAATATAACAGAAAGTGAATTTAGAATAATAGTCATAAAATTAATCGCTGGGCTTGAAAACAGTATACAGGACAGCAGAGAATCTCTTGCTACAGAGATCAAGGGACTAAGGAACAGTCACGAGGAGCTGAAAAACGCTTTAAACGAAATGCATAACAAAATGGAAACCACCACAGCTCGGCTTGAAGAGGCAGAGGAGAGAATAGGTGAACTAGAAGATAAAGTTATGGAAAAAGAGGAAGCTGAGAAAAAGAGAGATAAAAAAATCCAGGAGTATGAGGGGAAAATTAGAGAATTAAGTGATACACTAAAAAGAAATAATATACGCATAATTGGTATCCCAGAGGAGGAAGAGAGAGGGAAAGGTGCTGAAGGGGTACTTGAAGAAATCATAGCTGAGAACTTCCCTGAACTGGGGAAGGAAAAAGGCATTGAAATCCAAGAGGCACAGAGAACTCCCTTCAGACGTAACTTGAATCGATCTTCTGCACGACATATCATAGTGAAACTGGCAAAATACAAGGATAAAGAGAAGATTCTGAAAGCAGCAAGGGGTAAACGTGCCCTCACATATAAAGGGAGACCTATAAGACTCGTGACTGATCTCTCTTTTGAAACTTGGCAGGCCAGAAAGAATTGGCAAGAGATTTTCAGGGTGCTAGACAGAAAAAATATGCAGCCAAGAATCCTTTATCCAGCAAGTCTGTCATTTAGAATAGAAGGAGAGATAAAGGTCTTCCCAAACAAACAAAAACTGAAGGAATTTGTCACCACTAAACCAGCCCTACAAGAGATCCTAAGGGGGACCCTGTGAGACAAAGTCCCAGAGACATCAGTATAAGCATAAAACATACAGACATCACAATGACTCTAAACCCGTATCTTTCTATAATAACACTGAATGTAAATGGATTAAATGCGCCAACCAAAAGACATAGGGTATCAGAATGGATAAAAAAACAAGACCCATCTATTTGCTGTCTACAAGAGACTCATTTTAGACCTGAGGACACCTTTAGATTGAGAGTGAGGGGATGGAGAACTATTTATCATGCGACTGGAAGCCAAAAGAAAGCTGGAGTAGCCATACTTATATCAGACAAACTAGACTTTAAATTAAAGGCTGTAACAAGAGATGAAGAAGGACATTATATAATAGTTACAGGGTCTATCCATCAGGAAGAGCTAACAATTATCAATGTCTATGCACCGAATACCGGAGCCCCCAAATATATAAAACAATTACTCATAAACATAAGCAACCTTATTGATAAGAATGTGGTAATTGCAGGGGACTTTAATACACCACTTACAGAAATGGATAGATCATCTAGACACACGGTCAATAAAGAAACAAGGGCCCTGAATGAGACATTGGATCAGATGGACTTGACAGATATATTTAGAACTCTGCATCCCAAAGCAACAGAATATACTTTCTTCTCGAGTGCACATGGAACATTCTCCAAGATAGATCATATACTGGGTCACAAAACAGCCCTTCATCAGTTTACAAGAATTGAAATTATACCATGCTTACTTTCAGACCACAATGCCATGAAGCTTGAAATCAACCGCAGGAAAAAGTCTGGAAAACCTCCAAAAGCATGGAGGTTAAAGAACACCCTACTAACGAATGAGTGGGTCAACCAGGCAATTAGAGAAGAAATTAAAAAATATATGGAAACAAACGAAAATGAAAATACAACAATCCAAACGCTTTGGGACGCAGCAAAGGCAGTCCTGAGAGGAAAATACATTGCAATCCAGGCCTATCTCAAGAAACAAGAAAAATCCCAAATACAAAATCTAACAGCACACCTAAAGGAACTAGAAGCAGAACAGCAAAGGCAGCCTAAGCCCAGCAGAAGAAGAGAAATAATAAAGATCAGAGCAGAAATAAACAATATAGAAACTAAAAAAACTGTAGAGCAGATCAACGAAACCAAGAGTTGGTTTTTTGAAAAAATAAACAAAATTGACAAACCTCTAGCCAGGCTTCTCAAAAAGAAAAGGGAGATGACCCAAATAGATAAAATCATGAATGAAAATGGAATTATTACAACCAATCCCTCAGAGATACAAACAATTATCAGGGAATACTATGAAAAATTATATGCCAACAAATTGGACAACCTGGAAGAAATGGACGAATTCCTGAACACCCACACGCTTCCAAAACTCAATCAGGAGGAAATAGAAAGCTTGAACAGACCCATAACCAGCGAAGAAATTGAATTGGTTATCAAAAATCTCCCAACAAATAAGAGTCCAGGACCAGATGGCTTCCCAGGGGAGTTCTACCAGACGTTTAAAGCAGAGATAATACCTATCCTTCTCAAGCTATTCCAAGAAATAGAAAGGGAAGGAAAACTTCCAGACTCATTCTATGAAGCCAGTATTACTTTGATTCCTAAACCAGACAGAGACCCAGTACAAAAAGAGAACTACAGGCCAATATCCCTGATGAATATGGATGCAAAAATTCTCAATAAGATACTAGCAAATCGAATTCAACGGCATATAAAAAGAATTATTCACCATGATCAAGTGGGATTCATTCCTGGGATGCAGGGCTGGTTCAACATTCGCAAATCAATCAACGTGATACATCACATTAACAAAAAAAGAGAGAAGAACCATATGATCCTGTCAATCGATGCAGAAAAGGCCTTCGACAAAATCCAGCACCCTTTCTTAATAAAAACCCTTGAGAAAGTCGGGATAGAAGGAACATACTTAAAGATCATAAAAGCCATTTATGAAAAGCCCACAGCTAACATCATCCTCAACGGGGAAAAACTGAAAGCTTTTTCCCTGAGATCAGGAACACGACAGGGATGCCCACTCTCACCGCTGCTGTTTAACATAGTGCTGGAAGTTCTAGCATCAGCAATCAGACAACAAAAGGAAATCAAAGGCATCAAAATTGGCAAAGATGAAGTCAAGCTTTCGCTTTTTGCAGATGACATGATATTATACATGGAAAATCCGATAGACTCCACCACAAGTCTGCTAGAACTGATACAGGAATTCAGCAAAGTTGCAGGCTACAAAATCAATGTACAGAAATCAGTTGCATTCTTATACACTAACAATGAAGCAACAGAAAGACAAATAAAGAAACTGATCCCATTCACAATTGCACCAAGAAGCATGAAATACCTAGGAATAAATCTAACCAAAGATGTAAAGGATCTGTATGCTGAAAACTATAGAAAGCTTATGAAGGAAATTGAAGAAGATTTAAAGAAATGGAAAGACATTCCCTGCTCATGGATTGGAAAAATAAATATTGTCAAAATGTCAATACTACCCAAAGCTATCTACACATTCAATGCAATCCCAATCAAAATTGCACCAGCATTCTTCTCAAAACTAGAACAAGCAATCCTAAAATTCATATGGAACCACAAAAGGCCCCGAATAGCCAAAGGAATTTTGAAGAAGAAGACCAAAGCAGGAGGCATCACAATCCCAGACTTTAGCCTCTACTACAAAGCTGTCATCATCAAGACAGCATGGTATTGGCACCAAAACAGACACATAGACCAATGGAATAGAATAGAAACCCCAGAACTAGACCCACAAACGTATGGCCAACTCATCTTTGACAAAGCAGGAAAGAACATCCAATGGAAAAAAGACAGTCTCTTTAACAAATGGTGCTGGGAGAACTGGACAGCAACATGCAGAAGGTTGAAACTAGACCACTTTCTCACACCATTCACAAAAATAAACTCAAAATGAATAAAGGACCTAAATGTGAGACAGGAAACCATCAAAACCTTAGAGGAGAAAGCAGGAAAAGACCTCTCTGACCTCAGCCGTAGCAATCTCTTACTCGACACATCCCCAAAGGCAAGGGAATTAAAAGCAAAAGTGAATTACTGGGACCTTATGAAGATAAAAAGCTTCTGCACAGCAAAGGAAACAACCAACAAAACTAAAAGGCAACCAACGGAATGGGAAAAGATATTTGCAAATGACATATCGGACAAAGGGCTAGTATCCAAAATCTATAAAGAGCTCACCAAACTCCACACCCAAAAAACAAATAACCCAGTGAAGAAATGGGCAGAAAACATGAATAGACACTTCTCTAAAGAAGACATCCGGATGGCCAACAGACACATGAAAAGATGTTCAGTGTCGCTCCTTATCAGGGAAATACAAATCAAAACCACACTCAGGTATCACCTCACGCCAGTCAGAGTGGCCAAAATGAACAAATCAGGAGACTATAGATGCTGGAGAGGATGTGGAGAAACGGGAACCCTCTTGCACTGTTGGTGGGAATGCAAATTGGTGCAGCCGCTCTGGAAAGCAGTGTGGAGGTTCCTCAGAAAATTAAAAATAGACCTACCCTATGACCCAGCAATAGCACTGCTAGGAATTTATCCAAGGGATACAGGAGCACTGATGCATAGGGCCACTTGTACCCCAATGTTCATAGCAGCACTCTCAACAATAGCCAAGTTATGGAAAGAGCCTAAATGTCCATCAACTGATGAATGGATAAAGAAATTGTGGTTTATATACACAATGGAATATTACATGGCAATGAGAGAAAAATGAAATATGGCCTTTTGTAGCAACGTGGATGGAACTGGAGAGTGTGATGCTAAGTGAAATAAGCCATACAGAGAAAGACAGATACCATATGGTCTCACTCTTATGTGGATCCTGAGAAACTTAACAGGAACCCATGGGGGAGGGGAAGGAAAAAAAAAAAAAAAGAGGTTAGAATGGGAGAGAGCCAAAGCATAAGAGACTGTTGAAAACTGAGAACAAACTGAGGGTTGATGGGGGGTGGGAGGGAGGAGAGGGTGGGTGATGGGTATTGAGGAGGGCACCTTTTGGGATGAGCACTGGGTGTTGTATGGAAACCAATTTGTCAGTAAATTTCAGAAAAAAAAAAAAGAAAAAAAAATTACTTAAAAATATAATATTTTTTTGGTTGTTAATAAAGAAGATTTGTTGTCAAGAAAATCCTCCCAGGTATTTCCTGATGCTGTACCCCCATGATCCCTTTACACAGCTGAGATCCTTTGCTGGGTGCTTTGGTGTTAGCCCTTCATACAAGGTCGACACTGGAATGTCATTCTTATACCCACTCAGTAGTTTTATATGTGGTAGCCCTAAACCCCCATGTATACTGTTAGCTTTTTTGAGGATTTGACATCTTATTTTTTTCTTCTATTTTCCCAGTGCCTGTATATTTAGAAGCCAGTCATTAAATACTGGAGAGCGCTTGATGCGAGCATTTGCAGATTATGGTCAGGAAGCTCTAGCAAATAAACCTGCAGTTGTGTACTGTGACGCAGCTACATTCATACCCATCCTTTAAGGATATGACATACATGAAATGTGTAGGTGTATTAAGCCAGCCAATTTAATCACAGGCCATATTAGAGGAAATAAGAACACAGATGAAAATGTATTGATCATCAACCCTTGGCAAGGCTGGAACCCTGACCGAACATGTTGACTCTCTCTTGCCTTCCTCACACTATGGGCCCAAGTCTCTTCTCACTCTTGTTGAAATTTAATCCTCTATTTCTCCTGGACTATTTCAGACCACTACCAGCCCCCCTCCCATCCCCAACACCCCTGATCAAAGTCTTCCTGGATTTGAGGAAGGATTCTAAGAAACCTGTTCAGCTTGTTTTTCTTTCATACATGAGCCAGACAAACGTCACTCACAGTCAGCCTGTGGGCACTGAGCTGCTCCTCACACCGTGTCACAGCACATGCTTTTTGTCTTTCCATTATTGATCTATGTCCTTTTCCATTTTAAAATAAACTCTAGAGGCACCTAGCTGGCTTGGTAGAGCACACTACTCTTGATCGCGGGGTTGTGAGTTCAAGCCCCACGATGGGTGTAGAGATTACTTAAAAATAAAATCTGGGGCACCTGGGTGGCTCAGTTGGTTGAGCCTCTGACTCTTTTTCAACATTTTTTATTTTTTTATTTTTGGGACAGAGAGAGACAGAGCATGAACGGGGGAGGGGCAGAGAGAGAGGGAGACACAGAATCAGAAACAGGCTCCAGGCTCTGAGCCATCAGCCCAGAGCCTGACGCGGGGCTCGAACTCACGGACCGCGAGATCGTGACCTGGCTGAAGTCGGATGCTTAACCGACTGCGCCACCCAGGCGCCCCGAGCCTCTGACTCTTGATTTCAGCTCATGCTCTCTTTCTCTGTCTAGAATAAAAATAAATAAATAAAATCTTTTTAAAAAAATAAAATAAAGCAAAATAAACTTTAAGTATGACATACTTACAAAGAATTTCACAGCTCTTATTTGCAAGCTTTAATGAATTTTCACAAAGTGAGTACCTCCACGTAATGAGTGTGTGGGTCAAGAAAGACTATTACTGGCACATGAGTCAAGCTAACCATTATCCACCTCTAAAGGTAATCATATCTCACCATCCTGACATCTAGCACCATAGATAAATTGACCTGTTTTAAAATTGTATGTAAACGGAATCATGAAGTGAGTATTTTGGGTGTCTAGACTCTTTCACTCAAAATTGTGTTTGTTGAGATGGCTTTTTGTTGTTGCATGCAACAGTGCCTTGTTTATTCTCATGTCGTATAACATTCCATTGAATATATAAACCATAATTCATTTTTTCCTTCTATTCAATCCATTTTATACCATGATTCATTTATTCATGTTCTCCTGTGAACAGTCATACATGTTAAACATACACATTCATTGTATTGTGTCTATAGCTAGGAGCAGAATTAGTCTGTTTTAAGATTGTCAGAAGAGGACTTGTTGATTTGAAGAAGAAAAGGTGTTTATTTACAAAGTGGTGCAAAGGATTCAGGCTTCAGAAGACTTACAAAAATAGAAAACCAGGAGATTATCTAAACACACACACACAAAAAACCCTCAAGATTTCCACGTTCATGTTAGTTGATCTATTCATGGTGGGAAAGAACCACTTTCTCATGTCATTATCATATCCACAAAGGTCATGGCTTATTTCCAGATACCAGTGCCGCAAAAGTCAGTGATAGAGTTGTTTTAGCAAGTCACGCAAGGCTTATAGGAAATGTTCAAGGTTTCCACTTATTTTGAGTCCCAGACCTGCGCAGGTGGGCTGTTCCTCTTGTAGTATCTCAGGGTACAGACTATTTTGTCATTTCTGTGTGAGCGATATGTGTGCTTATTCATATGGTCACAGGACAAAGTGCTGGTTATGCTTTTATAGGAATGTACGTATTCAACTTCGGTTGATACTGACAAATAGTTTTTCAGGGTGATTGTACCACTTTGCACTTCTGTCAGAAGCGTACGTTAGCTTCAGTCTCTGCATGTCCTTGTTGTTCTTCGGGTGGCTTGTGTTCCCATTCAGCTGTTCTGGCGGGCATGAAAAGGTCTCATTGCAGTTCATGTTTGCATTCCCCTGTTTTCCAATGGCCATTTGGTTATCTTTTGTTCATTGCCATGCCGTCTTATCCATTTTTGTGTTGGACTGTTTGTTTTCATTTGTTATTTTGTAGGAGTACTTTATATCCCAGGCATAAAATTCTTTGTCTGATATGTTACTGCAAATAATTTCTCTCACTCTGGCTTGTCTTCTCTCTCCCTTAACAATGTCTTTTGATGACCAGAAGTTCTTAATTTTAATGTAATCCAATTTATCCTCTTTTTTTTCTCTTATGATTAGTGTTTTTGTGCCCTGTTTAAGAAATCTTTTCCTGTTCCAAGGTCATGACATATGCTCCTAAGTTTTCTCCTAAAAGCTTTATTTTTTTACCTTTCACATTTAGATCTACAATCCAACTAGAATTGAATTTTGTGGATGGTGGGAGATAAAAGGTTCAACATTCGTTTGTTTCCAAATGGATATCCAATTGACCCAGCACCATTTATTGAAAAAAATAATTGTCATCCTTTCCCCATTGCACTGTCGTGTCAGCATTGTCAAACATCAGGTGACCCTCTGTCTTTGGATCTGTGTCTGAATTCTAGTCCATTCCATTGGTTTATTGTCTATCCTTGAACCAATCCCAATTTATTAGTCATTACCACGTCTGGTAGTGTAAATCTTCAAGTTATATTCTTCTTCAAGAGTGCATTGGTTATTTCCTAACCCTTTACATTCTGCATTCATTTTAGCATCATGTTTTCAAATTACACACATGCGGTACACACATATGCACACACCAGCTGGGGTTAGTCATTGAAGTTACATTGACTCTATAGATCAGTTTTGGGAGAATCAATATCTTTATCCTATTCAGTCTTCTAATCCATTGGCATGGTATATGCCTCCATTTATTGAGGTCTTCTCTAACTGATCTTAATAGATTTTGTAGAATTTAGTTTAGAACTTTTAAATATCTTCTCTTTGATTTGCTACAGAAGACATATTATACTTTATTCTTTTGTAGATAATATTTTTAATATTTTATTTCTTATTTTTTTGTTGATATTGGAAATACAGTGGTATATCTTTTCCTATCCTTTTAGCTTTTCAGTGTCATTATATTTAAACTGAGTCTTTTGTAAGAAATATATTATTAGGTTAATTCTTTTTTTAAAAATGTTTTTATTTTTGAGAGAAAGAGAGAGAGAGAGAGAGAGAGAGAGAGAGAGAGAGAGACATAGCATGAGTGGGGGACGGACAGAGAGAGAGGGAGACACAGAATCAGAAGCAGGCTCCAGGCTCTGACCTGTCAGCACAGAGCCTGATGTGGGGCTTGAATCCACAAACTGTGAGACATGACCTGAGCCAAAGTCGGATGCTTAACTGACTGAGCCATCCAGGTGCCCTTTAGGTTAATTCTTTAAATTCAATATGACCACGTGTGTGCGTGTGTGCGTATGTGTGTGCGTGTGTGTGTGTGTGTGAGTGAAAGAGAGAGAGAGTGAGAGAGAAAGAGACAGAGAAATGGAGTTTTGAATCTTGTTTATTTTTGTATGAACAATAACATGTCAGGACAGTACATATAAATATACATAAGTTCTTTGACATGACCATAGTTAAGTGAGAATGAAAATGCTCTCTACTTCATAGAGGTTTTGTGGGAAATAAATTATTAACTTAAAAATCTTACAATAATACTTAGAATACAGTCAACACAATAAGCTAGTAATTATAATTTTTATTAGAAAAATTTATGTTTTTCCCAATCTTCGCTATTTCAAATAATCAGCCATGAACACCCCTGTACTATTGCGGTACACCTGCCATACTGTTATCTCCACAGTATGCCACAGCTCTGTTAAGAGGTGCATGTTTACGGTTTTCATAAAACATGACACATTTCCTTCTTTCTCCTACAGAATGCATCTCTTTCATGAATTATCCTGGAAAACTTTTATTTATAGTAACAAGCTCACAAATTTCTTGGTACTGATATACAACTCTCTGATTAGTTTGTGTTTAATAAAACTGATCTGTAATTCTTATTAACAATGGCTACCATTTATGGAACACTTCTACCTATCAGGGACCATAGAAAAGTTAAATCACTTGCCCAAATCACATGATTAGTAAACATTGATGAAGAATCAATGTAGTTTGGTCTTGATCTAAAGCCTATGGTCTTAAACATTATGCCATGATTCTTCTAAGAGCAAATCTCTCTTATTTTATTCTTGCAACAAACAAAGATTGAAAAGTTAGGTGGTCTGCCCACAGTCACACAAGAGAGCTCCCTAATTTATAGTCTAAGATTTAATTGTAAATTTCTTGTCAGCAATAACTATGCCTCTGACTTTCTTTCTCCCTCCCAAACCAAAGACATAGAGAAAACTCCATAACTAATTTGTCTGAGCCAATAAAAGTTGGCTCTTTAAGGCAGCCTAAACCCAGCAGAAGAAGAGAAATAATAAAGATCAGAGCAGAAATAAACAATATAGAATCTAAAAAAACTGTAGAGCAGATCAATGAAACCAAGAGTTGGTTTTTTGAAAAAATAAACAAAATTGACAAACCTCTTGCCAGACTTCTCAAAAAGAAAAGGAAGATGACCCAAATAGATAAAATCATGAATGAAAATGGAATTATTACAACCAATCCCTCAGAGATACAAACAATTATCAGGGAATACTATGAAAAATTATATGCCAACAAATTGGACAACCTGGAAGAAATGGACAAATTCCTGAACACCCACACTCTTCCAAAACTCAATCAGGAGGAAATAGAAAGCTTGAACAGACCCATAACCAGCGAAGAAATTGAATTGGTTATCAAAAATCTCCCAAGAAATAAGAGTCCAGGACCAGATGGCTTCCCAGGGGAGTTCTACCAGACGTTTAAAGCAGAGATAATACCTATCCTTCTCAAGCTATTCCAAGAAATAGAAAGGGAAGGAAAACTTCCAGACTCATTCTATGAAGCCAGTATTACTTTGATTCCTAAACCAGACAGAGACCCAGTACAAAAAGAGAACTACAGGCCAATATCCCTGATGAATATGGATGCAAAAATTCTCAATAAGATACTAGCAAATCGAATTCAACGGCATATAAAAAGAATTATTCACCATGATCAAGTGGGATTCATTCCTGGGATGCAGGGCTGGTTCAACATTCGCAAATCAATCAACGTGATACATCACATTAACAAAAAAAGAGAGAAGAACCATATGATCCTGTCAATCGATGCAGAAAAGGCCTTCGACAAAATCCAGCACCCTTTCTTAATAAAAACCCTTGAGAAAGTCGGGATAGAAGGAACATACTTAAAGATCATAAAAGCCATTTATGAAAAGCCCACAGCTAACATCATCCTCAACGGGGAAAAACTGAGAGCTTTTTCCCTGAGATCAGGAACACGACAGGGATGCCCACTCTCACCGCTGTTGTTTAACAGCTGGATGTTCTAGCATCAGCTAGATCAGCTAGTAGTATTCTAACATGCTGTAAGTTCTAGCATCAGCAATCAGACAACAAAAGGAAATCAAAGGCATCAAAATTGGCAAAGATGAAGTCAAGCTTTCGCTTTTTGCAGATGACATGATATTATACATGGAAAATCCGACAGACTCCACCAAAAGTCTGCTAGAATTGATACATGAATTCAGCAAAGTTGCAGGATACAAAATCAATGTACAGAAATCAGTTGCATTGTTATACACTAACAATGAAGCAACAGAAAGACAAATAAAGAAACTGATCCCATTCACAATTGCACCAAGAAGCATAAAATACCTAGGAATAAATCTAACCAAAGATGTAAAGGATCTGTATGCTGAAAACTATAGAAAGCTTATGAAGGAAATTGAAGAAGATTTAAAGAAATGGAAAGACATTCCCTGCTCATGGATTGGAAAAATAAATATTGTCAAAATGTCAATACTACCCAAAGCTATCTACACATTCAATGCAATCCCAATCAAAATTGCACCAGCATTCTTCTTGAAACTAGAACAAGCAATCCTAAAATTCATATGGAACCACAAAAGGCCCCGAATAGCCAAAGTAATTTTGAAGAAGAAGACCAAAGCAGGAGGCATCACAATCCCAGACTTTAGCCTCTACTACAAAGCTGTCATCATCAAGACAGCATGGTATTGGCACAAAAACAGACATGTAGACCAATGGAATAGAATAGAAACCCCAGAACTAGACCCACAAACATATGGCCAACTCATCTTTGACAAAGCAGGAAAGAACATCCAATGGAAAAAAGACAGTCTCTTTAACAAATGGTGCTGGGAGAACTGGACAGCAACATGCAGAAGGTTGAAACTAGACCACTTTCTCACACCATTCACAAAAATAAACTCAAAATGGATAAAGGACCTGAATGTGAGACAGGAAACCATCAAAACCTTAGAGGAGAAAGCAGGAAAAGACCTCTCTGACCTCAGCCATAGCAATCTCTTACTCGACACATCCCCAAAGGCAAGGGAATTAAAAGCAAAAGTGAATTACTGGGACCTTATGAAGATAAAAAGCTTCTGCACAGCAAAGGAAACAACCAACAAAACTAAAAGGCAACCAACGGAATGGGAAAAGATATTTGCAAATGACATATCGGACAAAGGGCTAGTATCCAAAATCTATAAAGAGCTCACCAAACTCCACACCCAAAAAACAAATAACCCAGTGAAGAAATGGGCAGAAAACATGAATAGACACTTCTCTAAAGAAGACATACGGATGGCCAACAGGCACATGAAAAGATGTTCAGCGTTGCTCCTTATCAGGGAAATACAAATCAAAACCACACTCAGGTATCACCTCACGCCAGTCAGAGTGGCCAAAATGAGCAAATCAGGAGACTATAGATGCTGGAGAGGATGTGGAGAAATGGGAACCCTCTTGCACTGTTGGTGGGAATGCAAATTGGTGCAGCCGCTCTGGAAAGCAGTGTGGAGGTTCCTCAGAAAATTAAAAATAGACCTACCCTATGACCCAGCAATAGCACTGCTAGGAATTTATCCAAGGGATACAGGAGTACTGATGCATAGGGGCACCTGTACCCCAATGTTTATAGCAGCACTCTCAACAATAGCCAAGTTATGGAAAGAGCCTAAATGTCCATCAACTGATGAATGGATAAAGAAATTGTGGTTTATATACACAATGGAATACTACGTGGCAATGAGAAAAAATGAAGTATGGCCTTTTGTAGCAACGTGGATGGAACTGGAGAGTGTGATGCTAAGCGAAATAAGCCATACAGAGAAAGACAGATACCATATCGTTTCACTCTTATGTGGATCCTGAGAAACTTAACAGGAACCCATGGGGGAGGGGGAGGAAAAAAGGAAAAAAAAAAAAAAGAGGTTAGAGTGGGAGAGAGCCAAAGCATAAGAGACTGTTAAAAACTGAGAACAGGGGCGCCTGGGTGGCGCAGTTGGTTAAGCGTCCGACTTCAGCCAGGTCACGATCTCGCGGTCCGTGAGTTCGAGCCCCGCGTCAGGCTCTGGGCTGATGGCTCAGAGCCTGGAGCCTGTTTCTGATTGTGTGTCTCCCTCTCTCTCTGCCCCTCCCCCGTTCATGCTCTGTCTCTCTCTGTCCCCCAAAAAATGAATAAAACGTTGAAAAAAAAAACTGAGAACAAACTGAGGGTTGATGGGGGGTGGGAGGGAGGGGAGGGTGGGTGATGGGTATTGAGGAGGGCACCTTTTGGGATGAGCACTGGGTGTTGTATGGGAACCAATTTGACAATAAATTTCATATATTAAAAAAATAAAATTAAAAAAAATAAAATTAAAAAAAATAAAAATAAAAATGCAAAAAAAAAAGTTGGCTCTTTAAGGGTAACCACTCATATCCTTCTAAAAAGTGATGGATCAGTTCTTAACGATGAGCAAATACTGTTACGTCTACCTATCAAAACTGTACTGGATGAAAAAGGGCATGATCCCCAAATTTTTATGGAAAGCTATAAAGGAGAAGTAACATACCTGTGTCAATCAACCCATTGCATATTCATTATATTCCTCATCGAGAGAAAAATCAGCAACCTTTGTGGATACTTTATCAGCAGGGTTCTGCAGTACCCTGGCTGTAGACAGCTCAGATGTTGTCCCTGACCAAATACCTCAACATTTCTTGCATCTCTTAGTTTCTTAACAAAAGTCAACCAGTCTGTGACTGTGTTTGTGAAAAAAATAACATCCATTACCTATAAATAAATTAGTTCATTAAATAAGAAGGCATGTCACAGCCTAACTCTATCAGTAGCTGCTACTTTCTTACATTATGGGGGATTTGCTTTCCCCTCACCATGACCTAGGCTCTCTTGATACCATGGCTGGTAGGACAAAGTAAAGTTGTGACATCGCCCCAGGAACCTTATCACAGTTATTTATGGGCTTCTTTATTTCATCCAGGCTATCATCTCTACCAGACACATTGGTTTTCAATAACTTGCTTGGTCAGAAGTCTGAAGTAACTCAATTTATTAGCAAAAACAACAAAAACCTTCTTCTGTGTCTTTCCCTGAATCAGTAGGGTTTTCCCATTCTTATGACACAAACCTACTCAACATCACCAAATGCCATATAACATTTTAAGTGATAGCATTTGTCTTCAAATAAGCTTTTTTAATCGGGTCAGGAGGCATTATGCATCTCAAGTGGTGCTGAAAAATAACATTCACCAGCTTTACATAGGTGTGGCTGCTGGATTATAAATTCCTGCAGTACAGGAAGATGGGAACAGGAGTATCGAGTCCCACCCATTCTTTTTTTTAATGTTTATTTATTTATTTTTGAGAGAGAGAGAGAGAGAGAGAGAGTGAGTGTGTGTGTGTATGTGTGTGTGTGTGTGTGTGTGTGTGTGTAAGTGAAGGAGAGGCAGACAGAGGAGACAGAGAATCCAGAGCAGGCACTGCACTGCCAGCTCAGAGCCCGACCTGGGCTTGAAACCCAAGAACTGTGAGATCATGACCTGAGCCAAAGTTGGGACACTTAACTGACTGAGCCAGCCAGACGCCCCCTACCTGTTCTTTATCATGGACAGAGAGGCCTTTGTGTTTCTTGCTTATTTATAATGGTATTTTTAATTATTGTGTCCCTCAAATATGGCAAGTATTGATTTGCAATCTAAAATATTTCCTTATTCTAGAATATTTTTTCTATTTCAGAAGTATCCACAAAGGTTGCTAATTTTTCTCTCGAGGAGGAATATAATGAATATGCAGTAGGTTGATTGACACAGGTATGTTACTTCTCCTTTATAGCTTTCCATAAAAATTTGGGGATCATGCCCTTTTTCATCCAGTACAGTTTTGATAGGTAGACGTAACAGTATTTGCTCATCGTTAAGAACTGATCCATCACTTTTTAGAAGGATATGAGTAGTTATCCTTACACTAAAGAGCCAAGTTTTGTTATTAGAATATCAACTCAATTCACACCTTGATGGAAGCATTAGACATACAATTTGAGCAAGGGAAAGAACACTGGAATGAATGCCAAAATACGTGAGATCAAAACTCTCTTCTTACCATCAACCTGGTTAATGTTGATTTTGGGAAATTACTCAACTTCTTTCACCTTTTGCATCCTCACTTGTGAAACAACAGGTTAAATTACAGAAGTCCCTTCCAGCTGTAAGAGTGTATACCATTATTTATGATAAAGAAGTAATTCCTATAAAAATCTGAGAATTTAGATTTCTACCTTTTAAACATTTGATTGTTCTATAACACCAGAAATTAAGTAATTGTTTAATTGACATCCCACTAACTGTTACCTTTACCAGGATTAACAAGTATAACATGTTTTACCAAAGCTATAGCAGTCCTCCTATGGTGCTTCTTGAAATTTTGCCTTAGGCTAATAAGTTACATCTTCTAATTAAACCTTAACAAGGTACATGCAATTAAGAGTCATTAAACATTCACTCAACAAATACAAGTTTACTTGTATGTTGAAAAAAGTATATCTGTAAAGTCAGTTTGACCTGATTTTAGAGTCAAGTGTAAATCTGTCTTGTATCCGATCTATCTATCGTATGTTGTGCTTGTTTATTCAAGTTTTGTTTTATTTATTTTGGTGAAAATTATAGAGGCTTTCGGCATTTGATTTACCCACCACCCAAGATAAAATTGGCTGCAATGGTATTTTCTTTCTTGGTCCACCCTCTCCACTGAGGTACTAGAAAGAATAGAATCATCAGAGAACTGAGGGTGTGATATCAGCTTTCCTGTATCAAAGGCAATTCACTAACTTCTGTAAACTTTAGGTCTCGTCTTTTAGAGAATAATATGTGTCCCCTTGGCCCACCTAACAAGATTATCAGGATAATGAATAAGATAAATGAATTTATTTTGCAAATTGGAAAGTGTTAAATGCCAAATAACATAATACTAATTGTGAATTCCTCACTCAAGCTATTAATTCATTTACACATGCTCTGCAAATATTTTGAATACCAGGTATAGGGTTGGCACTGTTTTCAGCATTGGCAATCAGCAGTCAAAAAAGCAGACCAGGGGGCACCTGGGTGCCTCAGTCAGTTAAGCGTCTGACTCCGGCTCAGGTCATGATCTCGTGGTTCATGAGTTCGAGCCCTTTGTTGGGCTCTGTGTTGACAGCTCAGAGTGTGGAACCTGCATCAGATTCTGTGTCTCCCTCTCTGCCCCTCCCCTGCTCATGCTCTCTCTCTCTCTGTCAAAAATAAATAAACATTAAAAAATTAGAAATTTTTTTTAAAGGCAGACCAGGAAAATTTGAGAAACTGTCACAGCAGAGACATGAATAAACATGAAAGCCAAAAGTGTAACAAATTACTACTAAGTGTAATATGTTATCCTGGATGGGATCCTGGAACAGAGAAGAACGTTAGGTAAAAACTAAGGAAATCTGAATAAATGATAAACTTTAGGTAATAATAATGTATCAATATTGGTTCATTAATCATAACAAGCGTGTTATACTAATGTAGGATGGGGTTAATAGGAGAAACGGTGTGAGGATGGGGGAGAGAGAGGAAGGATACATAGGAACTTTGTGCTCTCCGCTCAGTTTTTCTATAAGCCTACAACCTAAAACCACAAGTATGAAATAAGATCCTGTGACGATTGAGGGACAACTATAAATGGACCTCTCTCTGAGGAGTGATTTTCCATCTGATAAAAAGGCAATGCCAGCAAGATCACCTAGGCAAAAAGCATTCCCCTCCACAAAAATAGCAAGTGCCCAGATCCTAAGGTGGGGACCAATTTCACATGTTTGAGGAACAGAAATAATCCATGAGGCTGGTGTGCAAAGAGCAAGAACAAAGGTAGGGTGAGATAAGTTCAGGGAAGTAGGACTTGGCATTTTTCAGAAAACTACAGAATGTGCTAGAATTCTGGTGTAGTGTAGACCAAGGATGTTGTTCACATGAAATGGTGCAGCTTCGCTGTCCTAAAAAAAATGTAGCATAAATCCTGGGGGCCAAGAGCTCTATACAGGTTAATAAAACTTACATGACACCTACATGCTATTTCCTGAAGTCTAGTTTTGGGGAAGTTGGACTTCAAAGGAGAAATCATAACCCACATGTTTTCATTATTAGCTGAAAGCCAGTTTCCTTTGTGCAAGTACCATAGAAGAAGCTTCAGATTTTCTGCCCATCAAGTTTCTCAGACAGCATGTCTATTCATGAGAAGGTAAACTACCTAGTGCCTAAAGTTATCACCATTATGACTACATTCCCCTGGCAGGTGTTTGGTTTTTCTCAGTAATAGGTGTCACTAAGAGGTAGTTGGGGGCTCTAAGACCTACTTGCTTCAAAGGACCCTCGAGTCATCCAGTCCATCAACCACATTGCTGTTCTACTCCCCGCATCCCCTGCCCAGCACAGACTTAGCCCGGGTTTTAAGAAAGACAATATAGCGGCAGCTTTTTTCTTCACTCCCTTTGCCTCAGACTCCCCCCAAACTCTGCCTTAGCCAGTATGTAGGTGCTTTTTACTTCTTTAAATTCTGATGACTCAAAACTGTGTGAGACAGGCACCAAAGGGAGAGGCAACATGAGAGAGTAGCAAGAGCACTGGATTGGGAGTCAACAACACAGAGTTCAAGTTTGGATGCTACCCCTTTCAGAGTCTCAGTTCCTTAACGTGTGCAGTCAGGATAGAAGTCTTTCCCTGCTGTTCTAACCAGGCTGTGGTGGGGATCGAGCAAAGAGTTATCTGTGGAAAGTGCTTTGTAAACCCAGGCTGCTATATAAAAATGGAAAGAGGGAGAAATAGAATAGTTTCAAATCAGTGAGTTTATTTCAATTGACCATCAGTTATGGGAAGAGCACTAAGGAAGTATGGCAGAGGGGTGGGACTGAAAAATAAACCCTTTGGTGGTGCCTGGGCGGCTCAGTCGGTTAAACATCAGACTTAGGCTCAGGTCACGATCTCAAGGTTTCTGGGTTCAAGCCCATTGTCAGGCTCTGGGCTGACAGCTCGCAGCCTGGAGCCTGCTTCAGATTCTGTCTCCCCCTCTCTCTGCCCCTCCCTTGCACATCTGCTCTCTCTCAAAAATAAACAAACATGAAAAAAAACTCTTAAAGTATTTTTAAAAATAAACCCTTTGTCATCAAGGAGGTAGGAGCTATACTACAGAGACCACTCTCTGTATTCAGGGGCCACTCTCCTACACAACTCCAGGGGCGCTGCTTGCATTGTAACCCATCATATATTTGAAAGTTGCATAATGGTGCAAGTACACATTAATTAAAGAATAAGCAGTAAGTACTGTAGGAATTCAGTGGCTGGAGACATTGAAAAAAGATGCAAAGAAGGCATGGGACTTCAGCTCTTGGGTAGAAGACAAAACATTGTCAGGGGAAAGAGAATAGAGACAAAGACCTTTACTATAATTAAGAGCACGAGAATGATTGTTTGGGTATATTTTCAACAGGAGTAAGAGAAAATGGCTGACTTTCTTGTTGTTTTCTTAAATTTCTTTTAAAAATATAGGAATAGTTTGGAGACTTAAAAAAAACATCATGACTCCCATGTTTTCTTTCTCAATTCAAACACAATTCTAAGTATCTGTTCCAAAAGCATCTGGAAAGGCTGAAGAGGAGAATAAAGTACCCTACACCTAAAACCTTTGTGTTTGCTTTGTCTTTTTATTGACTTGTCTTGTATTTTTATCTGTTAACTTCTATTCCTCATCCAGTGGAAAGGATGACATAAATGTCTTTTGGAAACTTTGTATGTATTCAAACTCAGAACAAGCCTTTTGGTTGCTGTTGAACTAAGGGATTAAATATCCCTTAGAACATCCTCTCCCTCTAACACTGACCACTCGGGACGCATCTGTGTGCATGTGCGTGTGTGTGCTCTCTTGGTGTTCCACATCCACTGTTCATTACAAATGTTTTACTCTGCAACAAAATAAAAACATTTAGGGTTTCTCTAGGCCCGACATTTCTTAATAGTACAAGACATTAGAGTTAAGTAATTTAGATAAGAGTTTAATTAAATTTGTAATTCTCGAAATTAAATTTGCCTCTAGGAATGTTACCTGTACTTGAGTAAGTAAATGAATGTTAAGGCCCTAAGCATTTCTGTAAAACTGGGTCAGTCAAGACCAGTTTTTGCTGTAGTCATTTTTTTGGGCCACTATTTTATTATATGGCACTTGATTATTTTTTTAATGCCCTCCTCCCATTTTGCACTTAATGTTTTATTTCAGTATCTAATAACAGTACCCATGTGAATTTAAAAAATTTTTTTAAGTTTTATTTATTTATTTTGAGAGAGAGAGAGAGAGAGAGAGAGAGAGATAAAGCACAAGTGGGGCAGGGTGAAAGAGGGCAGGAGAGAGAGAGAAACCCAAGCAGGCTCCATAATGACATTGCAAAGCCTGATGCAGGATTCAAAGTTGTGAACCATGAGATCGTGACCTGAGCCAAAACCAAGAGTCAGATGCTTTACCCATTGAGCCACCCAGACACCCCTCCGTGTGAATTTTATAGAGAAATCTTTCTCTCCTCACAGCTTCTCTGCATCAGTGCGTTGGCTGGGAATTTTTTTCTTCTGATCATTATCATATCATCTATGAGAGGAGAGGGAAACAGTGTGAACCAACATTCTAATATTCTGAGGATAAAGATTTGGATTTGGGGTCATGTCCTCACACTTCTTTCTCTTCCTCGCTGGAGTTTTTTTTTTTTTTTTTTGCAAAAGCTGAAGCAGTGACTTTATTCAACACCTGCATCTTTAACAACCAGAGCAGTGTAATTACCTTTCTTCAATATTCTATAGAATTGTCAAACAGCAATTTTCTTTTAGAAGACAGGCTTTTAAATAATGTCGTTTACATACAGAGTTTAACATCTCTTAAGCTAAAAATCTAATTACAAGAATCTGAAATTTACTGCATGTTTATAATTTGATCTTTATAAAATTGCTAAATCAGGGCACCTTTAACATGCATTATGAGGCAGGAAAAATATATATAGTGAGACAAAATTAAATATTTTGGAATTTCTTGAATGTATGTTAATTTCTATTAATATTATTATATTAACATTATTTGCGATTTTATTTCATTTCTCTTGAATTCACCCTGTTTGTAAAGAGAGGTGGCTCTTAGTGACATGATTTATCAAGATCATCTGATGTCATCATTTCCTCTTTGTTAATGAAAAGTACCAATATTTTAAAAAGGACTGACATCGTACCTTATGTATAGAGGATAAATGGCATATTCAAGCAAGCTGAGACAATTCTTTCAATGGACATAGTAGATAGGAACGCCAATACTAAATAATAAGATTAGAATTTAGGTAATATACTGCCATTTGATAAAGTGGCTTGTGCCCGGATTGTATAAACACTTATCATTTTGTCATCCTGACTTTATAATTTTTGAAATGCAAATGGGATTGTCAACCATCAGAAGCAGTGGTACGTCAGTGTTCTACAATAAGGTGAATGTTAAAGTAGAAAATTTAACGTATCACCACATTACTTCATTCTGGTATAAACTCTAAATTGATGTTATGAAATGTAGAAGCGCCCTTATGAAACCATCACTTACAAAAATTAAAGAGTTATCTTTTATAATCTTAAAATTGTCACCGGCAACTCCTCTGTTGCCTCACATTCTTCTCAGAATGTCTAGTTGGCTACATTTGCCTTCTGTGCTTCTGTTGAGGATTTCCGTTCTTTCTGCCAGTTTGTGTCCAAGGATTCTGCAAATCTTTTGTATCTTTTTCTAAGCATGATCTCTATGACAAAGCTATTCAGCCTGAAGTCTAATGTACAGCCTTCCCAAGCACTTCCTCAAAAGTGCACCATTCTAAAAACAAACACACACACACACACACACACACACACACACACACATACACACACATTTTAAAAAGAATTTTAATAGAGTCTCACATGGCATTGTTTTGAACTTCCATCAACTGTCTAGATAACTAGTATTTGTTTATACCATTCCATTTTATAGAAATATAACTGTCAAATAAAATAATTTTTGCACTGTTTGTATCTTGGTCATATACAATATGATTTTTGTGCCTGGAATCTTAAATATGCCAGTAGGAAGAATCAGAAAGTCTGAAATGCCGGAAATGTATTCTTTATGCGACGATCCCAAGTTTAAATCTTGACATTTCCTGTTAGGAAAATAACATTTGAAAAAGGAAATGATACTCCAAATATTCCACCTTTTCAGGAACAATTCTCGATAGCCATATTTTATTATGTAAAACATGTTGAAATCCCTGTTTCTCTCTTATATTTCTAGGTCCTCCATAAAACGTGTGTGTATGATGGTACATTTCTTGGTACACAGAGGGTGTGTGTTTCACACGCAAACACCAGAAAGCGAGAGTAGCATTTTCTTTCAACTTCTACATGGACATAACATCGCTGAAGTGGCCAGTGATTCTCTCTTTTACTTTGCTTTCTCAAGCCGTTGCTCTATATTTTATAGGGTCTCTCCCATACTATCTTAACTGGATTAGAGAGTAAGGACAAGCTTTCTCCATTACAAAATTCTCATTTAATCCTTATCCACACTTAATTTATCAAATTAAATCAGACAAGACTGATGCCGGGGCTTTTCAAGCCGGACATCGCGTGTAAAATCGGCAGACAAGGGCTTGTAAAGGGTGCCCACCATGAATTGTCATACCATCTTGCCTCAGCCTCAGCTGCCCTCGCGTCGATCCAGGCGGGGTCAGGATGCTTCTTGGTGTTACACTGTGCGCTCTGCGGGGAAACAGAGCCGCTACACAGCCTCCAGCAGAGTTACTTATTACACCCTCGGCCCCCTTCACCTGCCCCAGCCATTCAAAATAACATCACACCATAAAATATTCATGAACCGCGCAATGCTGCAGCCAGGCCTCGCTACTGCAGGTGGCTGTTACATCAGTAATTGCCCAATACTTCCCTCCACAGCGTAAAATTGTTTTCATTATGTGTCATGAACACAGAGCCAAGCAAAGCCCTCTTGAGTGGTTTCCCAAGGGCTGGAGGGAGGTGGTACTTAACTTAAACAGGCGCTTTTTGGCTTAGATTTCAAAAAAAAAAAAAAAGAAGAAGAAGGAGAAGGAGAAGGAGAAGCAGTGAAAGCTCATCATTAACTCTCCTTCTAAGTGCAACAAAAAGCAGAAGCTCGTGCAAAACTCTCATAAAGATTATCCTAAATGTCTCAGTTACGAGGAAGAGCTTTAGGGGCTTTAGCGGGTCTTACGATACTTCAAGCTGCTTCGGCGGAGAAGAGAATAACTTTCCACCTGACTGAAGTTCCCATGGAGTGCGGAGCTAGGGGATAAGCAGGTTTCAGCAATAAACTCCTGCATTGTGAGGCAATAATGCCCAGCCAGGTCCCCCCATTTTGATTCAAGGGTGTCTTTTTCTTTCCCCCCTGTGGAGGACTAATCACAGCTCCACTTTGTTTAATTGCAGCAAAGAGAGAAATGTGTTTAAGAAGTCATTCTGGACCCCTTTAAATGAATGCTGGTGTTCTTCAAGGACAACAAACAGGATGCATAATAAATAAGATTTAATTTTCAGATCAAAATAGGCAGAGTTAAAGATTTTTAGCGACTAGGATCTGGGAGAGATGCTGCCGAAAAGAGAATAGAAACTGGGGCCGGGGAGGGGTGGGGGGGGGAATGAAGAAAGGTTGGGGGGGAAGCAACAAGTGGGATTAAAGTCTTGGTTTTATACAGCACAAGCTGTTTCTGGAGGTGGGAGGATCCTTACAGGAATAAACTCTTTACAGAATTGGGAGCTAGTAGTTTTCCCTAGCATTTTGATTCTGATTTGGAGAGAAAAAGGAAGGAGGAAAGGAAAAAAGAAAGGCCAGAAAAGAAAGACAAAACGAAAGATCCTGATTATAAACCATGTCAGACCTTGATCA
The DNA here is from genome assembly GCF_016509475.1 of Prionailurus bengalensis. NCBI lineage: Eukaryota > Metazoa > Chordata > Mammalia > Carnivora > Felidae > Prionailurus > Prionailurus bengalensis. The sequence goes on from NC_057348.1 coordinate 112,918,898, forward strand.
TTGACACAGATTTGCCTACCCTCACTTCCCACTTCCCAGCTCAGCAAATGCTGGGTGCCATGTGTGCCTTGAGATGGCCCCAGGGTCGTGAACTCCGGGGTGTGGGGGGAAAGCATTTATCCATCACATGCTTTCTTTCTGAGTTTGACAAAACTAAGCCACAGACCAAATGATTGGGAAGCATCCCTTTTCATCAATGTAAATTCTATTTCTTCCCGCTCTGGCCTTCAGAACCTCTTCTTAAAGGAAAGCTAACTATTTCTCTCTCGTAAGATGTGTATTAGCTGACCTTTAGCACTTTCTTTAAAAATTGTTTATCATGGATATGACATAATCATCCAATTAGGCAGCTAGCTTCCGTGGTCTTATCAGACTTGAAAAACATGTAATACGAATTCCCTGTGTTCAAAACCATGACCTATACATTCCCAACCTGTCTTTTTTCTTTTCCTGAAAGGAGTTCTCATCAACTCAGCTAGAGCCAAATTATTAAATCTCCTTTTAAAATTTTATGGTGCAATTTTGATGGTATTTTCTTCTACTAACACAGTATCCATTGGTAACAAATTGACCATAGGTAACTGTCAGTGTCATAAATTGAAGAAGGCAGTGGGCATAAAACTTCTCATGAGCATCTGCTGCGGGGGGGGGTTTCCTTTGGGCAAAATGGAAGATGTGAGGTTATTTAGCATCCTGCAAAAACAATATAGAGGGAGTGTGTGTGTGCGCGCGCGCGTGTGTGTGTGTGTATGTGCGTGTGTGTCTGCCATATACATATGTATCATGAATGATGGATTTCCTTTGCATCTGGTAACTATAGACTTTTTTTTTCCTGAATACAGCAAATGACTGTTTCAAAATGAAAAACCACTATGTGTTTGAATGTTGTATTATGCCTAGTCCCTCTTTGAGTGAAAGGCGGCTTTAAAAAGTTAGGTATATCATTGCCAAAAAGGGGCTAAATAGTATTGTCAGCATTTTGAGAAGGAATAGGTCCTTTTTCTCCATCGTTCTCAAACTCCTTTCTGGACAGCTGTTAGTGACTTACCGAACTTTTCATATGGATATGTATGTTAATGGCAGGCAATGAACTGGAGACGAAGAGGCCCAAACACAGGCCCAGCTCTTCAGTACACATCAAAAGCCTTTACAAAAGGAGCAGTAAAAGAGGCAGCGATCGGGGGAGCCTTCACTTTTGTACCCTGAATTAGTTCTGCAAGCAATGAAACTGATCTTTTCTCCTTGCCAGAAAAGTCTGCTGATTTTTGTGAGTGCTCATTAGCACAAGAGGCATTTGTGAAGATAATTGACTGACGCTGATACCTCTGGCTGTCACAACAGTGCCGGCTAGCAGTGTATGTGCATTTTAATAGTTGTATTTTTTTCCCGTTTCTTAGCCTTCATGGTTTCTAAAAGATGCCCGTCTTCCAAAGGTTTACACTCTTATCTGAAGCGGGTTTTAAAAATCTTTTCTTTGAAAGCTGATGGCCCAACTTCCTTTAAAAAAAAATGTTATACCTCTTGACATAGTACCTGCCGCCTACATGTGTGCGTGATTTAAAAGGCCTTGTCTATTACACGCACGCAACTGGGCAGAAATTAAGCAGAAGTAGACTCAACGTACTTGAGACAAGACGGACATTCAGGTAATGGTGTATATTGCAGGGTTCCTGGAATATAAATGTCATCCTGGGGAAATAATAAGTAACAATGATGTTCCATTTTCATCATAAGCAAGTTCAATAATTTTGTAAATTTTTGAACTCCATATGGTTTCCTCTTTGGAGACGTGTTCTCCAAATTAGAGAATTTCAAAAGAAGACATGCAGTTGGAGAGCGGAGAGCAGTGTCCTCAGAAATCCTCACTTGGTGATACTTTGACATGAGGCTATCTTCTGGCTGGTGGTACTATCCGGAATGGAATTTGAAGTACCGAAGTGTAGATTTCAGAGGACAAATGAGTGCATGTGTTCAAGGTGCAAAGGGATTCAACATCGAACATGATGTGAATGTTCCTTTCACTGAGTTCTTGCTGACAATTCATAGCATACTGTCTAAACCTATGTTACTTGGTTGACATACACCCTCTCTCTTTTCTAAAGAAACTTCTAAAACATTTACTTTGTGTAATTATACATTTATCTGTTCTTTGTGTAGAAGAATGTTTCTGGGAATTCATGTGTCACTGTAGCATAATAGCGATTTCTCCATGTGTCTTGTCCCCAGTGAATGGTAGATCATAGCAATATGCTAAATCTTCTGGAATCTATACATATGGTAAGTTGTTTAAGGACTCTCTGTATTGAATATTCTCAGAGTACTGTTTTTCTAAAGCACTTCAGAGGCCTACCTACTTGTAACATGACACGGAGAGGGTATTATCTTTGAGAGAGAAATAAGTTATTTTCTTACGTTAAGGATGACAGAATGAGTTGCGTGAGTGCAGGAGTCACTTCTATACTATCACCACGTTAGAATGAAAATGAGTTGTCTATTTCAGCCTCCAGGATATATGTTCCTGGCAGCTCAGCTCACTGATAAGCTAGGTTGCTCTGAAAGGACTCCAGAGAAGGGTAAAAAGCTTGGTCAATTCACTGAACTTGCTTTGAATCTGCTCCCTGATGTGCTCTTTAGACATAGGCTCTTGATTTCTCAAAATGTCGCCATTGTGTCAACATTTTCTGAGAAGTTAGCCACTGAATCCTTGATGTTTCGCCTTAATGGGGTTGGATATGTTCACAACACAGACAAATACCAAGTTAAAGCATTTCAGAAAAAGAATCAAAGTTCTCTTGGCATTCTTTTCACCCCCTGGCTTTCCTTGCATGACTTTCTGATAAAGAGGAGGCGGTCATCCTAGGTGAAGGCTGTCGTGTGCTATGATGTGGTGTGTTTGGGGGTTGGGACTCTTCCCTTTCTGTGCTGATAAATGCAAAAAGGAGATCTGAATGACACATAGATGTTTTCCTTATAAAACCATCACATAAAATCATATTTGAAAAAAAAGTGCTCAGAGAATAGGATTCCACATTTGGTTCGTAGGATGATGCAGTGTGTCCAAAAACAGACAGAAAATAGAAAAAAAAAAACGCTAACAAATAGAAGACAGGAAAAAATGCCCACTTTGTGGGGTTATTACGCTTCCCTCTTCAGAGATGCCTGCCCTCAAGTGGGGAAATGTCATGGGTATGTGTCTATAATGATTATTCATTCCCTTTCAAATGGTGAATGTTAGAACAGGAGTAACAGAATTATAGTTATTCAGAGCCATACAGCATCATTCATTCGTCAGATCTTTCCTACAAAGTTTCAGGCACCAATCAAGATCCTGGAATAAAACAGGTCCCTTTCTGGGGTGCCTGGGTGGCTCAGTTGGTTAAGCATTGGGCTTCAGCTCAGGTTATGGTCTTGCAGCTCGTGAGTTTGAGCCTCGTGTCAGGCTCTGTGCTGAGAGTGCAGAGCCTGCTTTGGATTCTGTCTCTCGCTCTCTGCCCCTCCCCCACTCACATTGTTTTTGTTTTTCTCTCTCTCTTTCTCAAAAATAAATAAACATTAAAAAAACCCAAGTCCCTTTCTTCATGGGGACTAAGGGACATGGAAAGGGACATGGAAGTAGAAACAGATATTGGTAAATGTATGTCAGGTGGTAATACATAATACTGAGAAAAATAAAGCAGGTTACGTTGAAGCTAGTGGTTTGGCTGCTATTTTATGATGGCTCAGCCAGGTCTGCCTGAGGAAAAGACATATGAATAGAGACGGAGAAAAAGTATGAAGGTAAGCCATGTGAATATCTGAGGAGAGAGTGTGCCAGGGCAGGAAACAGCAAGTACAAATGTCCTGGGGAGTGCGCTTACATACTCCAAGAGGAGTCAGAAGGACATACACTTTCTAAGTAAAGTTGAATTTAGCTGTATCCAGCAACGTAGTTATGTGTTGGGTGGCATTGCCTTCTTCCTTTTACAAAGCACACATAGCATGGAAGTTGCCTAGCCATTGGTGGGAAGCATTTTCATAAAAAGACATTGTGGACCAATGAAATCCAGTGCCTATAATGAAACCATTTATGTTGGAGAAACATGATGAAGCCTTGTAAACTTTCTAATATTGAAAGGTATAATTTTCACCACCGATTTTCGAAATGAGTTTCTATTTATCATCTACTTCCATTAAGTGTTTTAATAGATAGAAATGCATTTGTAATAGAGTGTGTGTGTGTGTATACACACTCCATTATAAAATAGAGTATATTTTTATTTAAAAAAATTTTTAGTGTTTATTTTTGAGAGAGAGAGAGAGTGTGTGTGTGTGTGTGTGAGAGAGAGAGGGAGGGGCAGAGAGGGAGGGAGACACAGAATCTGAAGCAGGCTCCAGGCTCTGAGCTGTCAGCACAGAGCCCGACGTGGGGCTCGAACTCATGAACGGCAAGATCATGACCTGCACTGAAGTTGGATGCTTAACTGACTGAGCCACCCAGATGCCCCAGAGTATACATATTTTTAAGGGAAAAAGATGAGGCTGACCAATTGAGAGAAGTCAAATATGAAGGAAATTAGCATCCTGCTCATTAGAACACATTTGCAGATCAAAAGTGGAAGAGCATCTTTTCGAATGTCAAAGTAAACAATATATCTGAAGATATTTTTCAGCAACGAATATATTCTGGGAAAGATATGTGTTTGATGAACTGACATAATTCAAATCAGAACATAAATCTATAAAGAGACCTTACTATGTAATGTAGGATTTGCAGACCCCCTTTCGAGAGAAGGGTAATGACATCAGTGGAAAGTGCACATCTTGTCTAGGAGTGACAACCTCTCCTAATTCAGTGAGGGTCGGAGGACCCAGTAATTCAGGATTTTCTAATTTTTCAAGAGGACTTATATATCTGGATTAATGTTTATGTGAAATCACCCTATTTTTAACTGTTGGCAAATAAATGATTTTAAGACACATAAATAAAACATGCCTATGGACTGAATTCTGCTTACTTCTGTATAGTTTACAGCTTCTAATTTAAAGAAGTCTTAAAGATGAATTTTTTCATGTAAATGAATTTCTATAATGGAAATAAATATGCCCCAATTCTTCTTTAAAAAATTTTTAAATATATCGATCTTTATGTATTTTTTTAAGTGAACTCTATGCCCAACGTGGGGCTTGAACTCATGACCCCCAGATCAAGAGCCACACACTCCACCAGCTGAGCCAGCCAGGCTCCCAATATACCCCAATTTTTTTATTTTTGTTTGTATTTTATAAATAAACATTTCTGACAAAGGGGCGTTTCCACCCTGGTGCTGCAGCATTTTCATGTTTCATAGTGCTCGTGAAGACTATGAACTAATAAAGTGATGAAGACTGCAAGTAGAATATGGAGAGTTGATGTTTGACATAAATCATCAGCACTTATTCCATCATTTCAAAATGTTTTAGTCCAAATGGTTGAACTACAAAAATCTCTTGTGATTAATCACTAAATTTTCTACAACATAATTTTCTAGAACAAACTATATAGTTCCTTACTGCTCGTCAGCTAGAGATGAATATGTCACAGTCCCTGCCCTCAGAACATGCGGAGTGTGTGTGTGTGTGTGTGTGTGTGTATGTGCGTGTGCGCGCGCAGACGCGCACACGCGTGCTGCCACTTTGCTATTCACAGCGTGGTCACCTGAGAGCTTGTTAGAAATGCAGTATTCCAGGGACACCTGGGTGGCTCAGTCAGTTCAGTATCTGCCTTCAGCTCAGGTCATGATCTCACAGTCAGTGAGTTCAAGCCCCTCGTCGGGCTCTGGGCTGAGCCTGGAGCCTGCTTCGGATTCTGTGTCTCCCTCTCTCTCTCTGCCCCTCCCCCGCTCGCACTCTGTCTCTCTCTCTCTCTGTCTCTCAAAATAAATAAACATTTAAAAAATTTTAAAAAAGAAATGCAGTATCCCAGGACCTGCTCTAAACCTACTGAACCAGAACCTGTACCTTAATAAGATTCTCCAGGCGATTTGTGTGCACAATACAATTTGACAAATCTGCTGTGGCAAAAGTTGTAACAAAGGGCTAACTACTGACGGGAGAGATCACTACCAGCGGCAGGGTCTCAACATGTTAAAAGAGAAAGATGACCTTGAGTTAAGAAATGAAAGTTGCTAAAGATCAGACAAATGTCCTTCCTTATGCGGATTCACATAGCACTGAGGACATTTGATTTACAGGTGCCCTCAACTCCAGTTCTGGCCACCTGTTTAGGCTATGTACTGAGAACCCTTCCACGGACCACAGCCCTTCTTCCTCTGGTGTCAGTGCATCGGTCTGGGCAATAGTGGTTTGATTTTTGATTCTCAAAAAGAGATTTGGTCAATTGACAAGCTGGGCTATTGACAGTATCATTAGATGCTTTAAAATTCCACTGAATGAATGGTATGTGTTAAGCTTACAGATGCGTGAATATATTCTCGAGCTATCAGATTTTCAAGTAATGTTAAAACAACTCTGACACAAATCATGAACTTCAGGATATGTTTAAGTGATTAGCTATACCAGTGGCTTTCAAACTTATCTCTCTCTCTCTTTTATAGATACATCTAGGGGCGCCTGGGTGGCGCAGTCGGTTAAGCGTCCGACTTCAGCCAGGTCACAATCTTGCGGTCCGTGAGTTCGAGCCCCGCGTCGGGCTCTGGGCTGATGGCTCAGAGCCTGGAGCCTGTTTCCGATTCTGTGTCTCCCTCTCTCTCTGCCCCTCCCCCGTTCATGCTCTGTCTCTCTCTGTCCCAAAAATAAATAAACGTTGAAAAAAAATATATAGATACATCTATATGTATATGTATATATACTAATATATATGTATTAATATCATGCTAGAATATAAGTTCCATCACAACAAGAGCTTTTATCTGTTTTGTTCACCTGATTTTAACGTCCCTTATATAGGCATTGAGTATTTGTTGAATATAACAATTTTGCCCCACAAAATAACACGTATCTTTACTATGCATGGAATACTCTATTTTTTATCCTGTTTTATTTCATTAAAATATTCTGCTTGTGGCCGACTAAAGGCCGCAAGCTGAGGTTTGCAAATATTGATCTACAGATGCAGGCCATGGATGCCCGGAGGGAAGGGAAGGCATCACAGCCAGAGGAGCTGTGGTTTCATTTACTGGAGTTCTGTGTAAGATTTCACCAGAAAAAGATTCCGATATTTACAAAGAAGAGGCTTGAGAACTACTACTCAAAATCAGCCACCAAGTTGAATGAAAGACTACATGAACACAGGGTCGTGTCTTTTCCAAGAAGCTAGGGAAGGGCTGGGAATGAAAGAGGTGTGCCTGAAGTTTGACGGACAGCTCCTGGGACGAGCCCAGAGCCTGGCTTGTTGGTTTCAAGTCCTTCTTCCATCTTTCCCACTTTGAATAAGATGAAGTTGTCAGATCCCTATGAGAGCTGGGAAAGAAGAACCACACAAACGGGGGCACCTGGGTGGCGCAGTCGGTTAAGCGTCCGACTTCAGCCAGGTCATGATCTCACGGTCCGTGAGTTCGAGCCCCGCGTCAGGCTCTGGGCTGATGGCTCAGAGCCTGGAGCCTGTTTCCGATTCTGTGTCTCCCTCTCTCTCTGCCCCTCCCCCGTTCATGCTCTGTCTCTCTCTGTCCCAAAAATAAATAAACGTTGAAAAAAAATATATAGATACATCTATATGTATATGTATATATACTAATATATATGTATTAATATCATGCTAGAATATAAGTTCCATCACAACAAGAGCTTTTATCTGTTTTGTTCACCTGATTTTAACGTCCCTTATATAGGCATTGAGTATTTGTTGAATATAACAATTTTGCCCCACAAAATAACACGTATCTTTACTATGCATGGAATACTCTATTTTTTATCCTGTTTTATTTCATTAAAATATTCTGCTTGTGGCCGACTAAAGGCCGCAAGCTGAGGTTTGCAAATATTGATCTACAGATGCAGGCCATGGATGCCCGGAGGGAAGGGAAGGCATCACAGCCAGAGGAGCTGTGGTTTCATTTACTGGAGTTCTGTGTAAGATTTCACCAGAAAAAGATTCCGATATTTACAAAGAAGAGGCTTGAGAACTACTACTCAAAATCAGCCACCAAGTTGAATGAAAGACTACATGAACACAGGGTCGTGTCTTTTCCAAGAAGCTAGGGAAGGGCTGGGAATGAAAGAGGTGTGCCTGAAGTTTGACGGACAGCTCCTGGGACGAGCCCAGAGCCTGGCTTGTTGGTTTCAAGTCCTTCTTCCATCTTTCCCACTTTGAATAAGATGAAGTTGTCAGATCCCTATGAGAGCTGGGAAAGAAGAACCACACAAACGGGGGCACCTGGGTGGCGCAGTCGGTTAAGCGTCCGACTTCAGCCAGGTCATGATCTCACGGTCCGTGAGTTCGAGCCCCGCGTCAGGCTCTGGGCTGATGGCTCAGAGCCTGGAGCCTGTTTCCGATTCTGTGTCTCCCTCTCTCTCTGCCCCTCCCCCGTTCATGCTCTGTCTCTCTCTGTCCCAAAAATAAATAAACGTTGAAAAAAAAAATTAAAAAAAAAAAAAAAAAAGAAGAACCACACAAACGTAAGAGGGAGGCATCACCAGCCACCCAGCCTCTACATTTGTGTCATACTGAGTTTATGGTTTGCCATTTTTAGTTGGTACCTTTCATTTGGGGCAGAGTGCGGTTGTGTTCATTAGAATTGTTGCTCAGGTTTGTACCTTGAGTATGCCTTTAAATATTTTATTTACTGACATCTGTAAATCCTCTCTTGAAGTGTAAGTTAAAACTATGTTAGGGACTAGTATCTTTTTATCCTCAGTGGTAAAAAAAAAAAAAACATTTAAATATTTTCCAACTACTCTCAGAAATAACAGCCCGGCTAGACATTTTAGATCTGGATAAAAAATATCAGTATATCATATTACTTGGCTTAGTTATTGTTTCAATAAACCAATTTACCTTTCTTGGTACCACCTGTTTAGGAATCTAGCATAATTCTTAGGAGAGAGAAACAGGGGTGCTGATCAATACCATCTCCTTGTGTTCTCTTTCTTGCTCTCTCTCTGGATATCTCCATCATGGAAATCATATTTGTTGACAAGGGGAGAAGTGGAATAACATTTTAGCAAGCAAGTAATTAATTACCAGTTTTGATTCTTAAAAAAATTGCCCAATCATATGGGTTGGACATAGCTGGCTTGTTCTTCCTTGAAGTCCTCGCCCCTTGTGCCTAGAACATGTTTGACCCAAGTCTTCCCCCAGTTTCTTACCATTCTTCAAATGTCACCTCCTTGGAAATATCTTCCCTGAGCATTTCCCTGAGGTAACTCTTTCTCACCATTACCAGTCCCAAATCAGTGTCTTCTGAACTGTTCATCCTGGCATTGACTTGTGTCACTCTCCCCCTAGACTAGAAGATGCCTGAGGCCAGGGTTCCCTTCTCTATCCCCAGTGCTTGAAATATGTCTGGCATGCAGCACACCTTTGCTAATTTAGTGAATTAGCAAAACTGTCTTAAATAGTGTTAGCTCCTTTGCAGGTGGCTCCACAATCACAAGTGATTTCTCTTCTAAAGGACCATTTCTAGATCAGTTGCTTAACACTCAAAATGAACTTTCCCATGAAATCACTGTTTTCATGGTGGTTCTGTGGGTGTATTCTTATTACCCAGAATGTAGGGAATTATCACTGACAGTAGTGTTGAGCCCAAGTCCCAACCTGAGTTCAGGTTGCTGAGTTTGCTTTGTTTCTGGACCAGTCTTGTCACTCTGAGGCCTGAACTCTGAGTTCCCACAATCTGTCATTTTATCAAGGCTTTCAGGCTTTCTGAGCTTGGAAGGTACAGAGCGGTGAAGGGAGGTTGGTTGAAGGCTTAGGGGCTGAGCTGGTAGCAGAAAAGAACATTGACAGCATCAGAGGAGGAAAAGAAAGTGGCGGTCTTGCAGAGGTTGGGGCTGAGTTCAAGTTCTGATTGCTCCCCCCCTGGGGGATGATAATGGGATCAGGTGCCAAGGAGGGCCATGGGTGCAAGATGGGCCTGCTGGCAGGAGAAGGCTAGAAAGAGGATCTGCGTCAGGGGGAGAGAAGGCCCCACAATTATGAATAATCATGTCTTAAGCATTTGCCAGGTATTTTGCTTATGCTACTTCATTTCATTCTCAAAACATGGTTTTAGGCAGTTATATTTTCATCCATTTTACTGATAAGGATGCTGGAGATCAGAGACGTTAAGGAATATGCCTCCGGTTGCCAGTCAGTGGCAGAGCTAGATGCGAAACCAGGTCCCACAGGACTGTAAAAGCTGTTCTCTTATCTGCTTCGTGACTACACTCTCCCCACCCTCCACCTCTTAAAAGAGTGGATAGAATTAGAGGCAAAAACAAACAGCAGTATGGCAAAGTTTTATTCATTTGGGAACCAGTTACATGTGCCATATTCTTTGAATTTTATGATTGTTGTCTCTTAGATTGACTCCCCCCACCCAGCTTTAGTAAAGTATAATTGACAAATAAAAAATTGTATACATTTAATGTACCATGTGATCATTTTAGATAGATAGATAGATAGATAGATAGTCACGCTAATTAACACATCTGTCACCTCATAGTTACCATTCTTGTGTGTGTGTGTGTGTGTGTGTGTGTGTGTGTGTGTGTTTGTGTGTGTGTATTGAAAACACTGAAGATTGGGGCGCCTGGGTGGTTTGGTCGGTTAAGCGTCCGACTTCTGCTCAGGTCATGATCTCACGGTCAGTGAGTTTGAGCCCCGTGTCGGGCTCTGTGCTGACAGCTCAGAGCCTGGAGCCTGTTTCAGATTCTGTGTCTCCCTCTCTCTCTGCTCCTCCCCTGTTCATGCTCTGTCTCTCTCTGTCTCAAAAATAAATAAACGTTAAAAAAAATTAAAAAAAAAAGAAAACACTGAAGATCTATCTACTTGTTTCACAAATTTGAAGTACATAATACAGTATTATTAACTATAATCACCATGCTGTACATTAGATCCTCAGAATTTACCCATAACTGAAAGTTTGTACCCCTATACCAATATCTCCCCAGTTCCCCCACCCATTAGTCCCTGGCAACCACCATTCTATGGTTTGTTTCTGAGTTCTACTTTTCTAGACCTACATATAAGTGAGATCGTACACTATTTATCTGTCCGTGTCTGGCTTATTTCACTTAGCATAATGTCCTCTGGGTTTATCGATATAGTAGCAAATGGCAGGATTTCCTTCTTTTTGTAGCTGAATAACATTCCTCTGTGTGTGTGTGTGTGTGTGTGTGTGTGTGTGTGTGTGTGTATCACATTTTCAATCCATTTATCCATTGACAGATGCTCAGGTGTGTCCATATCTTGACTACTGTGAATGATGCCGCACTGAACACAGAAGTGCAGATACCCCTGAGGTACCAGTTTCATTTCCTTCGGGTATATATCCAGATGTGGTTTTTTCTGGGGCACATAATAGTTTTATTTTTAGTTTTTGGAGGAAACCCCATACTGCCTTCCGTAGTGCCTGCATCAAATTCCGTTCCCAACAACAGGGTACATGTGTTCTGTTTTTTTCTAAACCCTCACTGACACTTGTCATCTCTTTTCTTTTTGATAACAGCCTCTCCAGTTGAGTTTTTAAAAATAGTTTTTCTATTTATTTCTTATTTTATCATTCTCTCACATGCTCATTTCTTATGCATAAATCCAGGTTTGGGAAAGGTGGGATGGAAGTGTCTAGCCGCTAGGACAGAGAGGGAAACCGGATTGGCGCTTGCCATTCCTCCTTCCCACTGCTCGTATTGCCCTTGGATGAAGCTGTTCTTTACTCCTGGGTTCATCTAGGCCTTGTCTTCAAGAGAGATGATACCTTGCAGAAATTTCCAAGCACAGTCAAAAGGGTACTTATGGGTCTCATCTCAGTTCAATAAATAAGTCCACAAACCTTTGCAGAGAACGACTGATGGTTTGAGCAAGGCGTGCAAAGATGAACACGATGTGCTTCCTTGTTTCAAGAGCCTTAAGAAGAGGCAGAAATAGAGGCACCTGTGGCTCAATCAGTTAAGTGTCTGACTTTGGCTAAAGTCATGATCTCGCAGTCCGTGAGTTCAAACCCTGCGTCAGGCTCTGTGCTGACAGCTCAGAGCTTGGAACCTGCTTCAGATTCTGTGTCTCCCTCTCTCTTTGCCCCTCCCCAACTTGCTCTCTGTCTCTCCCTGTCTATCACAAATGAATAAATGCTAAAAAAAAAAAAAGAAGAGGCAGAAATTTCACAATAAATGTGAAAAATAATAGAGTTCACCGGAAGGAACTCTTACCTCTTTTAAATTAAAAAAAGCAATGCAAATTTGTGGTAAACATCCCCAAATCCAAAATATTAAAAAATTAAATGCACTCTTTATCCTATCCCATTATCATCTGTACTGGTAAATACCATTATCCAGTTTAATGTCTATCCCTCTAGAACTTTTTCTATGAATGTACAAACATATCTATAAATACCTCAACAGTCTTTCCCTTTTATTATCTCCTTGCCTTCTTTCCATGAAAAGATCATTCTCAGTATGTTGCAATTTACTGTTTACTTTTGTCCCATTTATAGATTGAAATTCTTTTCTTGACAATATTCAACAATCTTAGTTCCTTTTACTGGCTATAAAGTATTCTGATACTTAGCTGCAATATAATTTGAGCATTTCTCTATTGATGAGCATTTATATTTTTTCTCTTTTTGGCAAGTACTAACAGTGCCACAATGAACGTTCTTTTATGTACAAGTATATTTTTCTGGGATGGATTTTTGAAGTAAAATTTCAGTGTTATGGTGTTTAAAAAGGTTTTCTAGAGACCAACAAACTGCCCTCTACAAACAACCATGATAATTTACAGAATGAGTAAATTTGGTGGCGAAGAATCAAAGGAAAATTGATTGATTTGGGTCCTGAGGGATAGGTGGGGTTTCTTCCGCAGAACTGGGGAAGAGAAGGGTGGATGAAGGAGCAGCATGAGGAAAAGGAACAGAGGCTGTGAAGCCTACAGCCCACACTTACAAAGGGGAGCAGGACACTTGACTGGAGGATGAGGTGTTGTGTGGGAAGAGGGAGATGAGGCTGGAAAGCATGTTTAATGAGTCTAAATTTATTCTTCAGACACTGAGAAAACAGTAAGGTTTTTTGTTGTAATTGCTGTCATAATTAAATCAAATATGCCTTTATTCAAGCGTTTGATCATTACCATGGACCTTAGTCACTTTTCCACTGGCTATAGCCACCATATTGGCTTTGAAGTGTTGCTCTCCTGTTCCGTTTTTAATTTCTATTAGTTATCCAAAAACAAAACTCGGGATTGTTCCAACGTGCCCTTTTGTATCAGCAAAAGTTAAAACAACTTTACTTCCTTTATTTTTGTTATATCGCAAGTTTCTAAAGAATATAGATTTTTCCTCTGGCTATTTATTTACTTACAGAGGCAAAGAGAATTTCTGATTTTTCTTACTATATTTAGAATGAAACGAGTGTATTTTTATATAGCAGGGTGAACTGGATTGGAGCCAACCCCCTAGATGTTAAAATCACTTGACTGTTCTTGGTGTAGCTCTTAGACAAGGAAGAAACGGGTTTGCACCTAGAGATTGGCATCCCTGCTCTTCAGGTCCTTTGGCATTTCCTCAGCAGTAGACATACTGGGACCTTCTAGTGATTTCTCTGCTACAAAGTCTTCTAAGCACCAAAAGTCCTTCTCTAAACTCTTCAAAAAATTAGAGAATCTAGGAACATAGTTTATATCCAAATAGCTGGGATAATTTGGAGAAATCCTAAGGACAATTTCTTTAGGTTACACTTGACTAGAGTTATATTCTTTTGCCATAAGAGTTCTTTTGCCATGAGAACTTCTGACGTAAATGGCAGTGGGTAGAGCTAGAATATTATCACTGTAATAACCATGAGAGTTGGGAGGGGAAGATTTGACTTTTTTGCCATAACTTAACCGAACACCCCCTAACCAGCATTTATTACATCCCTATCTAATGATGTAGTTATTTATATCACACAGCTATTCTCATATTAGGTAGGAAACTTCTTGGGTGCCGGCCGGTGTGTAGTATCTGTCTTTGTGTCCTTCTAAACAACTGGGCACCGCGTCTTGCATATTGGAGAAACCCCATAAAGATTTTGAATGGATGTTGAATGGATGATTGACTGACTAAATGAATGGAATCAAAACCACATTGTTGTTTTCATCTATTCCATCAATTCATATGCTATCACATTCATTTCCTCTCTAGGATAATTTCCTTCCTGGGAAATGGAAGAGTCTGAGAAGTGGCTAAGAGATAGGCTCTGGGTTCAGAGGAGATGGGCTTTTCTGTGCTGCTGTCACTGCTGTTGTTTTGGCTTAACAAGCGCACTGCACCTTAATGAGCTGAATGCCAGGGTATTTACCTCTAATGTTTTGGAAAACAATGTACCTGATAACTGCAGTCACCACTTATGTAAATGTATGCATGCAAATGTAGAAAAGTATAACTTCATTAAGTTAAATCTACTTTATCACAATCAAATGATTGAGGTAATAAAGGGGCAAAGAAAGAGAATGCTGAATTTTAATGGCTAAAACCTGTGAGTGGAGCATTATCTTGCTGCTGTTGTTTCAGGACCAGTAATTGCCCATTGCAGCAGGTCTAGACATAGGAACAGATGCAGAGTAGAGCTTTATGATATCAGACATTTGCCCTACTACGATCCAGTCTAATTGCCCAGAAAATACATTTCTACATGAATTATTCGTAATTTGATTTGATTTGAAATAGGCCGATTGTAGTGTTGTATGAAACTTTCTCAAATAACAACACGGAGCATTAAATTTAAGAATAGTTTCTCTTCAGTGCCAGTGCTTTTGAAAAAGCAAACGAAGTCCTCAGGGATCAAAATATGCAGACTTCTCAAAGGTGTAGGCTATTTGCTTGGCAATGTGGTTAGAGCTGTGGGCATCATGGTCCCCCACCTGGCTTTCCAAGTTTGCAAAGTTACTGCTTCAGGTAGTCACTTGCGGTCCATCTGAGTATGTCTTGTTTGAAACTAAAGAGAAATTCACATTCCCTTATTGAACTTCAAAGTTCACTGAAAGCAAAATCTGCTTGTAAAAAATACAGCATGTCTTTGGATTTATCATTTACTCTAAAAGTGGTTGGTAAAGCCAACTCCCTTCCCAGTTCAATTCTAAAAGATTTTTTAAAACTTTCCTAAGCATTAAATGTGAATGGTTTTTCTGAAGGAAATGTGACCCGTATAACCAGTTCTCTTTCTCTCATTTTTTAAGGTCCATTAGAAGTGAGTAATTCTGTGTGTCTGTAACTTTATGCCAGTATTTTTAAGAAATTCAATTCAATTTTTTTTTTCTGCTGGCAGTGAATTTTAAAAGTCTTAAACATGCCCAAACATCTCAGAGGATTTAAAGAAAATTATAATAGTAACTAGTTTCTCCCCCCTCCCTAAAAAAAATAGAGCACACTACTGAAATTATTTAAATTGACTGAGCCTTTTAAGCAAGTAAACACATTTTAACTAGGTTTTTTTCCCAATCCCTCCATTCATGCCAACTATAGAAATTAGCCTTCACTCTTCCTTCACTTACACATGGATACACACACTTGCATGGACACAAGAAAAATTTCTTTTCTCCTGTCAGCATTCCTCCCTAACAATGGTTAGATTAGTGGCATGAAGGCGGCCGCAGAGAAAGGACATTCAGGCCAGAAGGCTCCCCACAGGCACAGCTGGTAGGGGTTAATGGCGGCTGAACCTCCCAGCCAGGGCCTTTTCTCTATTGTGTGTTCAACTCCTGGGAAGGAGGGAGACTTGTGACAGCCTCTGGGGTGCAGCGGATCAGAGGTATAGCAACTGGGTCACAGAAGCAGTGTTCAAGGGGAAGGAGAGTTTAGGACTGCAGGAAAAATGAACTCTGAAATACAAATGGCCGTGTCTCTCTCTGCACACAACTGCTGCGGGAAAATGCAAAGCATTGTTTAGTAACACGGCTTATAGCCTTTTAATTCATATCGTATCCTTACAGGAACAATTGGGCAGGGCCGTTGAATTATTCATATTGGAAAGTGGTTGAAATTTGAGTCAAACCCGTACATGTATGGCTAATGTATGTTATTAAAGTTTGTGTGTTAATGTCTGGGAGTTCTATTTTCCACATGGCATAAAGGCTCCAGAGCTCAGACACAATGGTGGCGGGGGTCGGTGGAGGGGTGGGCGGGGGAACTGGGGGCCTCTTGATAAATAGCAGGTTGAAATTTAAGGAGAGGGTGATGAATACGTGTGCATTTCCAGATAAAGTAGGTGGGCTTGAACACGTACCACAGGATGGGGAGTGGCATGGAAGTAGGTTCAGGCTACTGATTTATCTTTTGAATTAAAAACAGGACAAAGCAATAACAACAACCAGTAATGTCAAAACAGATCTAGACATCGGATCTCTTTCATAGATTTTTATATATTCAACTCGATAAATGAGGCTTTGCAGGCAAAATGTGTCTTTTACAGACAAGCCAGATTTCCTGGATAAAGAGAGCTTTATCACTTGGAGGAACACTTATCTGTTGGTGCCACGGAAGTGAGTTTTGCCACAAAACCTGATCCTATGGCTCAGGGCCTGGCGAATTGGGGGTCCCTAATAAATATTTGCTAAATAAATGAGGACCCCACAGCCACAGAAATTGGCTCTGCTGTTCATTTTAGCTTAAGAGGTCTCCTTGTTTGTAAATCAGAGTAAGGCCTAAGGAGGATGCTTTTTATGCTGCTGAAGTGAACTTGTTTCTTTTCAGAATAGCTGAACATCTCTTGCAAAGGATGTTAAAACAATTCACTTCCAAATTAACACTGGCCTAATTTCTTTTCAATAAACCTGGCCTTAAGAGCTGTCTAATTGGGGACCCGGTTTTTTGCCACATCTAGGCATTGAATGCTGGAGGCATCCTTATTCTAATGCTTTTGGCTTGCTTTATCTAATTTAAAATTTTAATGCCACTTGAGGAAAATTTGCCCTCTGCTTGAGTTTGTTTTGACTTCTCCTACTCTGGGAAAAGGAAGCAGAGGGCTGGAGAACTGATTAGGGCCCTCGGAGCCTACCTGCAGCAGCAGCCTTTAATACTTCCTACCTCAAGTCACAATAGTTTTTTGGGAGACAATACAGCCCAATGAGCTCATTCAAGTTGGTCTCTTTATGTTGCAACAGGGGAGGGAAAGCAAATGAGTCAAAGCTCCGGGTGTTACAACAACACTTTCAGGCAAACTGAAGAGGGTTCTGCTTTACTGAACCTTCACGTGTCTTCTTGGAAAAGATTGGCATTCAGAATGCACATACCTCTTTAGGGACTCCCAGTCACGAACGATCAACAGGGTGACCGCCTTATTACAATCATCATTACTCGTGCCTGGAGGATTTGTACCCGATTTGTACCCATGCGCTCATGTGGGGCAGCTGGAGTTCAGTCACCAGCCCAGGGTATTTTAATTTTAACTACTTTAACTATTTTAACATGCCAAAATATGCTTCTGTGGGGAGACAATATTCCTGGTCAGGGTTCCTTGCAAAATTCACAGATGTAAAACACCAGGCACTATCTGATTGGCAAATATTCATTTTATCCCTATTATTTTGTTATAAGCATTGAGGAGTATCCTATGATTTTCTATGTATACAGAAGCAAAAATACCCAGCTTTTCTGGTGTGCACAGTGAGTCAGTGGGAAGACCAAAAGTGCGTCTCTGAACGCATCCACACTCCACTGGGAAAAGTTCCTCCCTCTCTAGAAAGCGCTTCATTTCCTTTTCTTTCTAGCTTTATTTGGTGGTAAGGGTATGGCCAACACAACCAATCAGAGGGGGGCACATTTCTGTTCTCGCTGTCCACCCAGGAGACATAAGAGTTAAAGTCCATTCTTTTTGAAAACCCCAGTCTGTTTGACCCCAAACTTGAAAGTCCGTGCGTGCGGGAGCGTGTGTGTGTGTGTGTGTGTGTGTATACGCTTACATTGCTTTGTCATTTGAAAGAGGGAAAACAAGTCACACCTGAACAGAGGCTTTTCTCTCCTGCCCAGTTTCAACTCACCTTGCATTTTTATGACTGCATTATTAGGAATCCCAGAAAATAAGACTAATACAAGCTTCTTACAACAGACCTTGCAGGTGCTGGAGTAATAAGATACATTTGCGTTCCCTGTTTTTATGAACAAAAGAGAAGGTGAGACTAGGGGAGTTTGTTGACCTTATTGCCCTGGTGTGTGTGTTAAGCACGCAAAGATACAAAGAAATATTAAATTAAGAACTCAGAAAGAACTGATTCAAATGACAGCCTCACACATTACGGAAGGTTTGCATTTAATAAACTCCTGATCTCCCTGGGGCGAAGCACTTGATTTAAATAGTTTGTTGTCACATTTTTTAAAATGTAGGTAATTCCGTTTTCAAAAACAAAGTCAACAGAAGATGCTGTTTACAAAATCACAGTGCTGTTTTTAAGCCGCTCCCTCCAAAATGGAGTGATACGAGTACACAGGACGTGCGAGGGAAAGGGTTAAGCTTTTCTGACTTTCAGATACAATGAAATTATGACAGGAAGAAAATTGTGCCATTTTAGCATGAAAATGCTTGTACAAATACTGTCGTTCCTTCCTTCTTACTTTCTTTATAATGCCTCAGCGATGGCTAAGATGACAGACATTTGACAGGTATCTGTAAGCATACGGCCCAGGCAGCTCATTAAAGTTTTTCTTTCTATGCATCAGCTTTCACAAAGGCAAAAACCCATTAGCATTGACTATTTTGCAGATTAGAAGAATTAAGGGCTTCAAACGTTGGCTTATACCAAGCAATGTCATTTGTGAAGTGATGTTTGCTTTATTATTTCCCTTTCTCTCCCTCTGAAACCAGACTGACATGACTTTAGCTCAACGTAGGGCGTAATGTGCAAACCAAAGGCCTGGCTCATCGATGAAAAGAAACACATTCCCTTTTATACATGACTGGAATGGCAAAAAGGGGAGACTTTACATGTACTATTTAGGCTCATTAGAGGACTGATTATGATAGTTCTCTGGTGTAATCTTTAATCGACTTTGACACTAGATTTGCCCCGTTACAAATCCTGTCATGCAAATTAAGTCATTTGTGTTGTTTGATATGGAAAGATCTGCTATGAAATGAAAGATTAGCTCACAGATGAGGCACAAGAGACCGCTGCCCCCGTGCACTGTGCAACTGATTACAGGGATGAGAGCGTCCATTTCTACACTGCTGTTAACATTTAGGAAAGGAGATTAAATTAACATGACTTTACGTCTTCCTGCATGAAGATATTCAAAAGAGATGTTCATGTTTTCATACCTATTATTCTCGGACTCGACCAAACAGGTGCTCTGAAGGCAGAGCCCTAATGTCTAGTGATTTTTACCTGTTTTCCATCGGGTGGGATTGCACATGTGTACGTTCATGGATGAAATTCCTTTTCTGTGCAGGCGATTGGTGTTGACTGACTAATGGGTGGTGTGACAAACCAGGCGGGAGCTGCCATTGCCTCAGCAAGCCCTAATTTCATTTGGGCCCCCGACTCACATCCCAACTTCCATTTTAAATGTTGGATGGCCACACCGTCAGGTTTTTGACCTAATTGACTGTAAAATGGAGAAGGCAGTGGCATAAAAGACTTAAGGAGAGTTTTTTTCAAGGAGGTTCAAGTGAAAAACTAAATGTTGTAAAGGAAATGATACTATGAATATTAATGCTGTGTAATGACTTCAGAAGCTGGGCTCTTAAAATTTCTATAATCTAGTTTTGCTAGATATCTTTTTTTTTAACTGTGTACTTTTTAAAATTTCAAACATTTTTTTAAGTTTATTTATTTTGAGAGAGAGAGAGAGAGAGAGAGAGAGTGAGCGAGCACAAGCTGGGTTTGGGGCTGAGAGGTTTTCTGTCTGAAACCCAAGCAGGCTCTGGACCATTAGCGCAGAACCTGATGCCGGGCTTGAACTCACAAACTGTGAGATCACAACTTGAGCCAAAATCAAGGCTTGGTCATTTAACAGACCGAGCCACCCAGGCGCCCCTTTGCTAGGTATCTTTGGCCCTGAAAATATAAGGTAAATAGTAGCAGGAGGCGGGGAGAAGACAGTAGATTTAATTAAAATGGCTTCATCCTGTAAGTATGCCACAGAATACAGCAGTTTTGGGCTCTTTTTTTTTTTTTTTTTCCTTCAAAAATCTCTTCAGACTAACAGGAAGTTCACCATATTCCCACCAAATCTGGCATGGCTGGTAAGCAAAGACATAAGCCACTGCAGAGTGTTCTATGGTGAGTTGAAAGTAGGCATTAAGAATGGTGGGCGCGAAGGAAATCATAAGCGACATTATCCCCACGGGCACAGAGAAGCTTTAAAAATAGAGTTTGATTTGCTGTGCATAATGGTCATTTAGCATGACTGTATTCAAGGACCAGAGGTAAAAGCTGAACTAATTCTTTCCTCCTATGATACTTCAGCCAAAACTGATCAAGAAGCTTAGTCTTCCTGAGACGACTTTAGGACATTTAAAGAGAGTACCACTTTCCTATATATGCCTGGTAGTCTTGTGATTGTAGTTGACGAGGAATTATTTTAGGTTAAATCAAATCTTTGGAGGTATATAAGTATATAAGTGGCTATATAAATGAAAAAGTTTTAAGAACTGAATGTTGAAACCTTAGCCATATTAAGTATGTGGCCTCATCAGCTTATGTTTTTAAAAAGTGCCATACATTCACAATGGAAATTAAAAGTTACAAAGTTACTAGGCATAATTTCGCTTCAGTGAAAATTACAGCAGTAACAACAAAGTGGCACAATCAAGAGAGCCCAAGGCAAACGTAATCCAGTGGTCTTTACCTTCCATTGTTTCTTACTTATAATCTATGGCTTCCATCCTATTTATTTTCATAGTTTGTTAAAAAAAAAGGGGGGGACAAAATATGATTATAGAGTTGCCATTAAGTGAAAGGTCAAATGCAACACAGTAGTAAGCTGACTGGAAAGAACGTAGATGCTCTGTGTTTCAGGCACGGGATAAATATTCCGTGTAATTCGGGGGCTGTCATGGAAGGTACCTTTGATTGAATACTAACGTAAATAGTCATTTAAAATCCCTTTTAAATGATCATAACACAAGTTAGAGTGGCCTCCAGCAGCTTCATCCGTGTATCTTCTTTTGGAACATTTTTAATAGGCATGCTTTGTCTTTTGAATGAGTCACACACCTCTGTTTTGATTAACTTTGATCAAATTTGGAGATTTCATTTCCCTGGTAGCTAGGTAGAGAATTAGCCACCGAGATAGCACTGCAAGGAATTTTAATGAATGAATAATATGTAGGTTTTCCTTGGCAATACCCAGGGGAAAATTAGTCCATGATAGAATTTAGTTAAAGATTTGAGGAAGTTTTCACAGTTTCCCACACTCACCTCACCAAAGTGTAGGAAATAGCCACGAATATTTCATTTCCCTTGATATTTGTGAAAGACCTAGACATATATTTTTTAAATACTTTGTTTTATTTTTGAAACATTTTTTTAAAAATTTATTTACTTATTTTGAGAGAAAGAGAGAGAGAGAGAGAGAGAGAGAGAGAGAGCGCGGGGGAAGGGGCAGGAGAGAGGGAAAGAGAGAATACCAAGCAGGCTCTGCACTGTCAGCACAGAGCCTGTTGTGGGGCTTGAATTCACAAACCATGAGGTCATGACCTGAGCCAGAATCAAGAGTCAGACGTTCACTTGACTGAGCCACCCAGGCACCCGTAAGGATTTTATTTGTAAGGAATTTCTATACCCAACATGGGGCCGTACTCACAACCTCAATATTAAGAGTTGCATGTCTATTGACTGAGCCAGCCAGGCACCCCATAGGCATATTTTTAATAATGTGAATTTGTACGAAATCATAAAAGTACAGAGGGACAGATCAAAAAAAAAATAGATAAATGAAGAAAAATTCAAATGAGTTCTGCATAATAAAAGAAGTTGGAAAATCTGTAAGTTAAAAATGATCAAATACTGTTGTTTTTGTTACTACTACACTGACATTTATGTGACTGAGAGTCCCTGCAGTTTATGCACAGGGTTTCCTTCATAAGACATAATCCTTGCTATGAAAGTAGTACTTTTAATTTAATTTTATTGCACTGTAAGCTAAATTATCACTATCCCTCAGCTCTCCCCTGGGCTTCGAGACCAAGACTAGCACATTTATTATTATTATTATTATTATTATTATTATTACTATTTTGTATGCCTAACAAGTTGGTTGATGCTGATGATACTGTTCCAGGGACCACACTTGATAAACCACTGAGACAGGGTATCACAGAGATTATTGAGGGCATGAGATTTCCACATGGGAAAATCTCTGAGCACAAGGGAGAGAATGGAAACTAATTGTCCAAGTGACTTTCTTTAATATTCTCTGTCTCTCCTTTCTTTTTAATGTGGGCAAGATCCAACTTTAGTTCCCAGAATACATTTTTCAATTTTTATCGCTACTCTGATATATTTTTTTTCCTGCAGAAGAAGAATACGTTGTCTAGGACATCATAAGTCCTCAATAAATGTTTTCAACTGTGTTTTGTTCTTGGGCAAGGCTAAAGAACATGTTTGACCCATAATATTTTTGAGACATAGGATTGTGTCATCCTGATGAATAAGGACATTTTAATGTAAACACCTAAACTCCGTAATCTGGTGGTAAAATAGATTTTGAGTTGTGATGGATACTGTAACAACAAATGAGGATGTGTTGGTGCTGGTGATGGGCTCTCTGCTTCCAGCAAGAGCAAATGAGACACTATTAGGAGGGAGGAAGTCAGGATCTAGCACACCCCTTGGTTGGATTCTTGTCTCGGTGACACACCCTTGTGTGGCTTTGGGGATGTCACTCTAATTTTTTTGAGCCTCGGTTTTGTCTTTAGTAAGAGGGGGTATAAAGGAAATCTTTGAGTTCAGTGAAGGTAAAATGGGCTGTTGAGTGTGAAGAGCTTACTAATAATAAATGTAGCTGCTTCGCAGAGTTAAGCACTCCAAAAATGTTGACGGCTACTAAAATGATAATGATACGTACACCAAAAACTTGTAAGAATACAATCTTATAGCCTGTAAATGTCCTCAGGTTAAGGACATTAAGCTTAAATACAGGAAGTATCCTAAACCCACTTCTATAGAGAGAGAGCAGCCTAACTTCCTTTTGGCTATCCCTTTCTCTCTGAAAACTCTGATATCCACATTAATGACCCTTCCAATGCCCATGATTCCTTGTTCCTTGATTTCCCAAGATTTGACAAGTGTAGCCATCCACCACCTGCAGTATATCTTTTGTCTTGCTGTTCTTTATATCTTCATATCCAGAACTCAGACTTTCAAATCCTGAAATGCTACTGTCTGACCTCTTGTACTTCTAAATCCCCCTACTCCTGTCTTTACACATTGCCTTCATTGCGATCTAGTCCTCCTCTTCCCATATTACTCTCCCTGATTTTGTTTGTTTGTTGGGTTGCTTACTCTTCTGTGTCTACAATGTGCTTGGTCCTGAGCTAAGCTCTAGACAAAATGCAGTCTGCCTTCAAGGGGCTCTTGACCTACCTGGGAATGCAGTCTACTAAACCAACAGGGATGAGATGATGTGGGGAGGGTCATGGTGGAGGTATGTACTGGCTACTCAGAAACTTAGTGAATAGACAGCTTCCCAGAGAATATGATGATCAGGTCTTAAAAGACAAGTAGAATTGGCCATTTATGGATGCAGAGAAAAGATATAAGAGTTAAGAGAAGTGTAAGTGCTGGCATGAAGATCTAGAGGGCTTTGAATGCTTAAGGAAACTTCAAGAAGTTAGGACTTCAGCATAAAGTGCAGGTGGGAGATGCGTGGAGAAAGAAATGGGCGCCTGGTAATCAGGGGTCAGATAAGAGGTGCTTTTGTGCTTCACCAGGGAGACATATGATCTGGTTTGTTGGATCCTATCACAGTTGGAAAGAACACTCTGACCTCAAGACTGTGACAGGAACACCACTTGGGTGCCCTTGCACTTGCACTTGCAGGAAGTGGAAAGGGTCTGACCCAAGGCAGAGACTGACCCAGACCCTGGGTTTCCCTTCTCTCCCATGCTGAACTCTGTCATCAACCATGGCAAACCTAATTTTGCCAAACCTTTTTAAAGTCTTTAAAATATACATATTCTTTGAGTCAATAAATTTTACATCTTGGAATTTAGCTGAGAGAAGCTCTTAAAGATAAGTGTATAAAAATGAAATATGACGATAAAAATATTTCTAAATAGCCTAATTGTCCACCGATAGAAGATTAATTAAGTACATTTCACTACAATATTCAGTGATATCTGAGACAACCATAAAAATGATTGTAAAGCTGGATTTGACTATTAGATCCTAATCCCCAAATAGTAAACAGCATTAATTTGCAAGGATTCTCAACTTCTCAGCACCTGGTATTTTTTTCTCTCATAACTTCGTTCTCCACCCCCTTGAGATTCTCTGTTAGGATATTGGCATTGGCCTGCAGACATCTCTTGCTATCTTAATTTTCCTACTGCAGTTTTCCTGAAAGGCTGCCTTACTTTGGAAGACTTGCTTTAGGTATACTAAGCCACCAGTCTCCTTCTCGGCTTGAGGCGGGACTGGCCTTTTCTTCCATGTGTTAATTAATCACTGTAAAGGCGAGAGCTTTAATTCTGGCTTTGCAGCTGGCCACACCGGATTTGTGGTTATAGTCTGTGGCCTAATGGAAGTATTTTCTACTACATTTAGTCAATCACTGACTTAAGGTGAGCACCAAAACTAAACAACAGTACACATTCATCATTCATTCATTCATTTGACAAAATCTTATTGAAGAACATTCTGGGCATGACACTGTGAGATGGGATGGGGGGAACCATATAGGTATTTATGGCCTGCATCCTATTCTTTAAGAGTTTGTACTCATGTTGTAAGGGATTCCACAAAAGAACATATCAGAAGAATGTCAAGTGAGAGATTAGCTAGGAGAAAAATAGCAGTGACAACTTGAATAAGAGTAAATAACATTTGTATATATAGAATATTTGACAGTGTACAACTTACGTTTCATACATTAGAGTGCTCTTGTAAAGCAGGTATCACCATATCTCCTATATATACAATATATGTATATATACAATATATGTATATATGTATAATATATATAGTATATATATGTATTGTATATATATACGTATACACATATATTGTGTATATCTATATTATATATATACATATTTAATTTGTAATATATATACAAATATATTTGTATACCTAATATATATACATATTTATATGTATATGTACACATGTTAATATATATGTATACACTATATATATATATATATATATATACACACATATTTAATTTGCCACAATCATTGTGAAAATGGAAACTAGGCATTACCTGGAAGTAAGTTGCTCATCAAATGTAGAGAAGGACATACATAGAGGGGCTAAGATCACTAAAAAATTTTATGCCTTATTATCAGGGAGAAGAGCTCTCATATCACCTGTCCTTGCTTTGGCTCGGTGCCTACTTAACGTTTTGTAAGTGTTGCTTCTTTGCCTCTATCCACCTCTGTGCCCTAAGGGCAAAGATTGGAACACAATTATTTCCCTTATATTTCCAGCATCCAATTCAGGTCTTGGCATATAATAAGCATTCAAAAAATATTAGTTAAGCAAATGTGTGATTGAGTCATTATCAGGAGTAGGTTAAGTTAAGAGGAATGGCTGATTTGGAAAGGAAAGATTATCTTTAGTGTTAAATAAGAGTGTAGGATGCCAGGGATAGTTGGAAACTGCCCTCCATGGCTGAAAATATGGACCTGGGGTTCAGAAAGATATAAGTAATGGCATAGATTTGTACACATGTACAGTGTGGCTTGTGGTCAGGCTGTATGAGTTCTCCAAGGGATGTAGACGAAGCTTATGAAGATTAGAAACTTAGCCAACAGCTATTATTCCAGAAATGGGAGAAAGAAAACAGCCAGAGGATGATGGTTTCCTACTTCCAAAGGTGAGGAGGGCCTTAAGAGCAAGATCATAATACATGTGAAAAGCCAATATTTATCACAAAATCTTGGTAATTGATTCCTCAAGTGTTCATATGCTTTGATCTAGGAATATGGAGAAATTTTCCCCCCAAATTACTTAAACAACCTAAAAACTATATAAGCAAAGAATTTCCTTACAGAATTACCTATAATAAAAAGTCATATTCTCCAGAGAAGTCAAGAAAGTTAAAGACTGAGAAAAGACAAGTGGATGTAGAATACTTGCAGATTAAAAAATAAAAAATCTGTAATATTTTTAACAAAAATATTTACTGTGGGCACCTGGATGGCTCAGTCAATTAAGTGTCTGATTCTTGGTTTCAGCTCAGGTCATGATCTCCCGGTTCCTGGTTTCAAACCCCACAACAGGTTCAGCACTGCTGTGCGGAGCCTGCTTAGGATTCTGCTTGCCACTCCCCTGCTCTTTTCTGCTCTCTGTTTCTGTTTCTATCTCTCCAAAACAAACAAACAAACAAAGAAACAAACAAACAAACATTTTCAAAAAGGGGAAATCAGAATATAGGTGATCTAGAGTATTTGGCCAACCAGTACAAATGAAAAGTGTGACACTTCACTGTTTGGGGGAAAAAGATTAGTGTGAAACTTCCTTCCTTCTATGCTATCTCATTCAAAACAGTGTTAAATGACATCTTGTTTATACAGAAATTTAATGCATCTTCACTTTGCCTCTCACTTTGTGACCCATATGGTTTGGATTTCAAGATTTCAAAGTAAAAAAGAAATCTCCAAACCCTTGTTCCTGCTTTTCCACCTGAGTTCAGGAGGGTCATTTAGATTTGATGGGCTTTAGTCTCTTACCCATAAAATGACTGGCGGGAGGTACTAGGAATTTAAGTCCTTTCCAGATCTAAAATTCTTTAATTCCATAGTTCTGAAGTCAAAAGTTTGGAGTCTCCTGTCTGATATCCATATAATTAGGGGGAGAGAAACTTCCGCAAAATGTAGCCTTGGTAGAGTGATCGGCCATAAGGGTGCGATTCTGCCCTCCTGTGCAGTGACTGAAAAAGAAGGATTGTTCATAACAAGCATTAGGTCTTATTTAGCACCAGCTGATAAAAACCACCTTTTCGGTCCTGCTACTTAACCTCTCCCTCTGATACTCACTATACCTACGTGGTCCATGACCCTCTCCCCCAACAATTGGCTCTGAACTTAATTTTCAGTAACCTAAAGCTAAGACTCATGGAGGGTTTTGATGACCTGACCAGCATGTCAAACCTCCAAGAAAAATATCACAATGCCAAGAACAATGTGTAGGAACACTTACCAAATATATAGGGTGACAAATAAATTATAAATAAGAAAAGAGCATAAATATTACCAAGAATTTATTTCTCAGCCACATCACACTTTCTCTAATACATTAGAGTATCTGACCATTTTAGTAAAATCAGAATGTTACAGAAATGTTATTCTACCAAAAAAGAGATCAGTGTGTTTGAAAATCAATTGTTTACTACCAAATAACCTTAAAAGTACTGAAAAGATGTGGCTCAAAGCCACCTTGGAAATAAATATACACAGATACAGAACTAAAGACAAAATACATATGTTTGGAAAATTAACATTTCCAGGTTACTGTTGTAGCATAGACAAAATGGAGTGTCATGAATCAAATTTGCCCTGGACTCAATTTATTTTTTATTTATTTTTAATGTTTTTAATCTTTATTTATTTTTGAGAGAGACACACACACACATACACACACAGTGTGAGCAGGGAAGGAACAGAGAGAGAGAGAGAAAGAGAGAGAGAGAGAGAGAGAGAATCTGAAGCAGGCTCTAGGCTCTGAGCTGTCAGCACAGAGCTCAACATGGGGCTCAGACTCACAAACCATGAGATCATGACCTGAGCCAAAGTCGGACATCCAACTGACTGGGCCACCCAGGTGCCCCTGCCCTGAACTCAACTTAATATAAAATCCTAGAGGAAAAAAATTGGCACATAGTTTTAATTTCACTTTAGTATGATTCTGTCATGATGATGACAATTACAGTAGGACAACAAGTACACGTTGCAAAACATCAGGAGACCTAGCACAGAAGCCTAGCACATTGCTCCTGCAAAATAGCAATAAATATTTGTTGTTGTAATTGACCATAAAGTGGTATTTTAAGGTGATGTAGTCTAGTTGGCATTCAATCAACTATATATAGGCATACTTCCAGCAAACTAGACCTTAGAATATGTTGATGTTTTTGAGACATTTAGAAAAGATGTCCACAATTTTTAAAATTTGAATTAAAATAGCATAGTTCAGTCAAAATTCAGCCTAAAGAATAAATACGATCTAAGTTTTGTCCATAGAAAGTTTAAAAAACTGTAAAAAATTAATTATATGAAGAGTATACATAGTAAGCATAAGGAAGTCACAAATATAAAATACTGTCAATAAAAATTAAATGGTTCTCATTATGTGCTATATGTGATATTCAGTTCTCTGGTCACTGATACAATTTCAGTCAATTCCTATAACAGTCCTGTGAAGTAGGAGCTAGTACTCTATTTTCAGATGAGAAAACAGAGTCAGAGAGGCTTGGCACACAGCTCAAGTCTTCATTTGAACAGCTAGTCTGCCTAGTTCCAAAGCTCAAGATTATAACCACTGTGCCCCTCAAAGAGTATGAGATAAACACCAACAAATAGAAATCATGGAGACAGGGACTAGTAGTAGTGAGCTGCTTTTATTTGTCCAAGGGAGTAGGTGTCCTCAAGTATAATTGGGGAGCCTGGGTGGCTCAGTCGACTAAAGCCACTCTTGATTTTGGTTCAGGTAATGATCTCACTGCCCGTGACATTGAGCCCCCCATCAGGTTCTGCTTTGACAGCACGGAGCCTGCTTGAGATTCTCTCTCTCTCCCTCTCTCTCTGCCCCTCCCCCACGCATTCTCTCTCTCTCTCTCTCTCTCTCTCTCTCAAAATAAATAAACATTAAATAAACAATTAAATAACACAAAAACAATAAAAAAGAAACGAGTATGATTTAAAGAAAATCATGCACGCAGTATGCTTCATTTACTACACAAAATAAGCTTTCATGGGTAACGAATGAAGATAAATCCTCATGGTAAGGAGTTGTGCTTGGTAATAATTTTCAGATGCAATATATTATATAAACTATAGTTTATATAAATGCAGGGCATTGAGTCCATATTTCCCATGTTTTGTTACTCAGTACATGTAGTTATAAATAGGTAACTATGAAAGGTACATTTAGTGAAAAATGCAGGCTGGTGATCCAGCAGCTGTTACACCTTTCAGGCAAATGCATTTTTCTATAGGACATGCAGGTTTTTGAAGTGGTCCCATCTTCTAATTTTGACACATTATTGTATGCAATTACTTTGTATCTATAAGTCAGAGTGCTTCTTACCCCCTCAAAATTCGCATCTTATCTGAGTTCTGTCTCCACTTCTCACCCAGGGACCCTGGCTGCCTCCTCTAGGCAAAAGGTGTGGGAGGGCGGGGGGTGGGAAAGGGAGAAGTGAGATAAGCATTTTGCACCAAAGTCTCCTTCAAATCTCCCCAATAAATCTGTAGGACCTCCCCCAGAAAGAATGCTAAAAAGAGTGTGGGAGAAGGGAAAAAATGTGCTATACATCCACAGCATCCACGAAGAGCATTCAGAATTCTAAAATGTCCAAAAGAGCCCAACTTTTTTGATTCCACAAATAAAATAACACGAAAAGAAGGAAGGACTAGAACCATCATACGCCACTTTTAAAAAATATGACTTGCATTGTCTTTGTCTCTAGCATATCCTTCTTGTGACTTGATGATGATCAGTCCAGAGACACAGACAGGAGGCTTTTCATAAGGGGTGACTCATTACTAAGGAGAGCT
This sequence comes from Prionailurus bengalensis, assembly GCF_016509475.1. Lineage (NCBI taxonomy): Eukaryota > Metazoa > Chordata > Mammalia > Carnivora > Felidae > Prionailurus > Prionailurus bengalensis. The sequence goes on from NC_057348.1 coordinate 112,948,919, forward strand.
GTCCTGCTGCTCCCAGCCTCCTTAGCATTGCAAACTAGGCTGCTTGTGGCTATGGCTCTGACCGTGACCCAACTCACAAGCCTGCACATTCTCTGTCTCCTCTGTCCTTCCTCCTCACTAGCAAACATTTAGAGATTTCTCCCTAAGAAAGCGCCAAAAGTTCCTCAATCTGGGAAGACTGATCAGTCTCTGGGGGGAAACTTCCTTCCAATTTGGAAGCCCCAGCACTACAGGTACAGTGCTCTAAGCTTTGCTGCTGAGTCTCCAAGGAAACCATTGCTATTTGTGACTCTGTTTGGAGCTCAAGAAGTAATTCTTACCTGCTTTAGCAAGACTGACAGTGTCATGACAGCTTCGAGAGGCTGTCGTTTCCACAACGAGAGATTCTGTAAATCGATTATTAATGAAGCACTTGCCATATTTTAAGTGACTCTGTTCCTTGAGGGAGCGTGTTTATATTTAATTATTGAAATGTGAACTGTGCAATGGCACAGTAGCACAAAAGTCAGCTATTATCCCCCCCAAATGGTTCAAAAATCAATCTTCATTCCAAAACCCATAATAAAAAAATAAAAAAATAGCAATTTATTGAGAAAAACTAAAGACATCCTGTGTCAGAAAAGCTATCATTAGTTGTGCTAAAACTAATATGTACATATTTTTTAAGAGAGATGTGCGTAATTATGCAAAAGAATTTTAAGTACTTAGTGAATGGAGGACCCACTGAATTGTCACTATCATTGGTAGTTTGACATTTGCCCTGTTTCTGCCTGTCACACCAACCGTGGAAGCAGCTGTTATTAGAGATGTGTATGAATAGCAATAAAAAAAAATCCACCGGGTTACCATACTTCCATACTTTCTTGAGGGTGATCAGCTTGTGCTAACAAAGTTTTGACCGCTTCTGGCCTCAAGAATTTTGCCTTTAGGGCTGTTTCTGAAATTCTATGAATATGGAGCAGTATCCAATAGAGAATGAGAGAATGGGGTGATGGGAGGTCCTTTCTGGTTGACAGTAGTAGCCCCAGAATTTCTATATACAAGGGATGGGGCAGCAATCTCAATGGAAGATGAGTGAAGAATGTAAAGTAGCATCACAGAGCATTTTACGTAAAGGTGAAAAAACGCCAATTGTCTTTATGAAAGAATGGATGGGTGCTGTTGAAGACTATGAGAAAGCTCACCCTCCTTTCTGAACTACCCACCATTCTAACACAGGCTCTTCACTCTTGGTTCCGATGTTCTATGTGAATGGTAGGGCCACTGGAGTCTCATAAGTCGTGTGTGATGTGATCAGATCTGTGTTTTATGAAGATGCCCCTGAGACTGGGCAGGAGGAGACATACCACTGTTGTCCAAGGAAGAGAGACCAATGGCTTAAATTCGGTTCTAGTGGGATCCAGAGGACGAAGGTTAGAACAATAACCACAACTGTCATTTACTACTGTCATTACTGTGAATTAAATGCCTCGTTTTATTTATTCCTCAGAACAACACTGTGTGATAGTGTGACTGTGCCCATTCTAAAGAGTCTTAGAGATATGAAGTTAGTGACACAAGTAATATCTAATAGGTGGTGGAGCTCCAAACTGAGATGTGCTTTAGTTTAAAGCCATGATGTTTCAACAGTTCAGAGGCAGATAGCACTAGATAAGTAAGAAGCTGTTAGGAGGTAATGGACAAGTAATCCAGGTTGACTCTGGAGTTTGTTTATAGGTGGATGATGTTGCTGCTTACAGACAGAGAGAAAAAAGAAGAGTTACAGCATATTTTGAAGGATATATAATGAGTTTGTTCAGGAAATAGTCTTAAGTCATTGCAAAACGTGCACAGAGAAGTTAGCAGAATGTGCTAAGGGGTATTGGAGACTCCACTCTGGAGATGAGATTTGGGGATATCTAGAGATTACAGGTAAAGCTGAAGCCTTAGGAGCTGATAAAAACCACCCCCAGATATTAGGGAGAATGAGAAGAGCAGGGGGAAACTGAGGGCAGAGTCTTGGGAAAGTCTATTTGTACATTGGAACAAATAGGGTCATCTCTAAGAAGTATAGCTGCCCTGCATTTCCCCCCAAATCAATTAAATCAGAATTTCTAAGGTGGATCCCACATACAGGCAATTTGTAAACCCCCATGATGGCTCTAATGTGTAACATAGACTTAAATCATGGTCTCAACAGTGAGAAGGGTGAAAGAGTGAGTGAGGTCTGTGTACCCTCCTGGTAGCAGCTTGTAACAACTAAAAGAAGTCTAGTAAAACAAGGTCCCCGAAGAGGCTACTTTCAGGAACAACATTATTGGGATTGTGAAAGAGTAAGGCAATTGCCTGGATAAATGACTGGAATGGAAGCAGGGAGTATGGCTTTTCCTTTAAAGGTTTTATATGGCAAATCAAAGTAGAGATTAAGGAATATTTGTGTATGGGGAGGTGGGGAATGGCATGGCTGGGAATGACTTTATAATGTTTACAGTCTGTGTGGAGCAATCCATTAGAGCTGGAAAGATGAAGGAGGACAGAAGAGAGAAGAGACTATTGAGATCCTGGAGGAGAGGAGTGTGTGGGAATTGAGTCAAGAACGCAAGTTGATCTGGAGAAGAAGGAGGCACATTATTCTGTAACAAGATGAAAATAAGTAAGGATAGATTGAGTTGGAGGGGGAAATGGAGGGAAGATAAGGTTGGAGTTCATACATGTCTTTATTTTTGTGGAGGTGAAGGCTATTGGTTCTTCTTTCCCTATAGAGTTGCACCCAGAGGTCTCCCAGCACAGTCTAGGTTGGGCTGGGTGCTAGCGTGGAGATTTGGGGAAGCCCCAGCCTCATGATTGTGGTATTTGCAACTGAAGGCAAATTGCTCAAGTCAAGTTTAAAGAAATCAAGGGTTTAAAGCCAAGAAATCTAGATGGAAGTAGGAAGCTGAGGTATAGCACTAAAACAGCTTGAGAAGACAAGAGACCTGATTAAATAAGTGGCCAAAGTGGAAAATAGGCAAAGGGCAGCCAAGCTAGAGGAATCCAGGGTCAGGTGCCCACAGCAGTTATTTGTGCCCTGAGTCTATACATCAACTTAAGGAATATTGCCATCCAGAAAGTACTAAGTCTTCCACTCCACTGAGAACTATTGAGGTGAGTCACGGCACTGTGGCTTTCAAGATTCTTTTTCTGCTTTTTGTTTTTTACAGTTAGATCATGCTGTGCCTAGGTGTGGATTTTGTTTTTGAGTCTATCATACTTGTGATTCATTGAACTTTATAAATGTGTAGATTAATGTTTTCATCAAAGTTTAGAAGTTTGGGCAATTGTTTTTTGAAAAAATCTTTCTGCCTCTTTCTTTCTCTTTCCCTGGGTCTTTTGTTATGCATATATTGGCACACTTAATGGTGTCCTACAGGTCTGTGAAACACTGTTCTTTTCCTCTTTCTTGTTTCTTTCTGTTTATCAAATGGGATCATCTAAATTGACATATCTTCAAGTTAGCTAATTCTTTCTCTTGCCAGACATTGGTGATGTCTGTATTCTCTGTTATGTGAGGCTATGAAGTCTGCTTGGCTAGTTTAGAGGGCAGCTAATAGAGATTTCATTAAATGCTTGGAACCAATAAGTGTCCCAGCTTTGGCTGTGAGGTTCTATGTGAGTGTTGGGATATGCCTTCAATATTAGGCAGGCAGTTTACAACTCTGCCTTAGCTTTAATTTCCTACTTGTGCAGAGCCTCAAAGTCATGCAGAAAGAGAGTTTTGGGTCTTCTCAATTTTTTTTCCCTGCATGCACAAAGTTCTGGGCATGATTTCAGTCCTATGCATATGCATGATCTTCTGGATTCCTAGATATATGTGAGATCTTTTCAGAACTCATGTTCATCAAATTTCCCAGGTTTTCCTTCTGAGTATTTTGGGTAGCTTCTTTTTGGCCCCAAACGTTATTGCTACGTAAGGCAGCTTTGTTGTGAAACCATTGCCATTGGCTGTTTTCAACAAATGCCTCCACAGAAAAGTCTATTTACACCAGATGAGTTCTGAATCAGTTCAAATAAAGACAAGCCCTACAAGTAGAACTTCCAGATAAGTCAAAGAATAATGATTTTCTAGTAATGGATTTGGAGGAGATCCAACCCCATTCTGCCCCCTCCTATGGCTGTTGGCCTACTGGTTTTCATTGTAATTGCATTGAGGGCTTTCAAAGCTGCCACAGAGCTGTGGAGGGGGAAATGAAAATAGCACAAGTTCAAATGCCACAAAACAACCTGCTGTGACCAAGATTTCACCATTTTTTTTCTTCAACAAATGCTCCCTAACTGAAATGAAGCCTTTGGTTTATTTCAAGTTCTGAAAAGGTTTATTTTGACAATTTTTACCAGCATTCTCATTGCTTTTATGAGAAAGAAGATTTTTAGAGGTCTTGAGTCCATCTTTCCTCCTGGTGTCACTTTCTTATGAGGCGAGTAATCTGGGCAACTTCTCTAAGACACAGAACTCAAGATGAAATATTTTTGGATTAAGTAACCAAAAAATGGTTAGGAGAAGCTTGATAAATGAGGGTTTCATGAATGAGCTATTGAAATGGAGTGAAAGCTGGTGTTTAGGTTGTAAAGAGGTCAAAGAATGTGCCTGAATCCACCCACCCCAACCTTTATTCTCTTATATGGTCTGGGGAAAGAAGTGGTAATTTGGCCTAGCCAGAACAAGCCAGATCCACAGTCACTATGGAGAGCCCTAGGACTTGAGATGTAGTGAAAACTCCCATTTGATCTACAACGGTGGTAAGAGACAGAAAATCAAGCCAAATATGCCCTGCGAAGCTACAGTTTAGAATCCTGGAGAAAACTAGTCAAAACCCCAAATTTCAGGCCCTGAGAAATGACTAGGATAAAGGTCCCAAGACTGGGCTACAGGAGTTAAGTAGAGACTGGTGAATGCTAGTTTAGGTCAAAAATAGGGACTAGAAGGTTAGGTGGGGAGGGCAAGTGACAGAAAAGGGCTCCAGCATGATTCCTAGGTCAGTACACCTGGTAGGCTGCACGTAAATGATAAGGCCAAGGAGGCTTCAAGGCCCAAGATGAGAGAAGAGACTGTATTATATGGGGCCTCAGTCCTGCCTGGAGCACTGGGGACGGATGAGACCATTGTGGGGTTGGCCAGGCCACCAGAATGATCCCAGATCACACAGATAAGCCACAGTTAAAATTTAATGTTGGAAGGGAGATGGAATATTAAGCCAAGGAGAAAGAGGCTGCTTTTTTATATTCTTCCTGCACTAACAGAAGTTGTTCTCTGCACAGTAGAAGCAGGGGAGGTAGTTATCTTTCCTTCTTGCCAAAAGCCCCACCAAAATCCTTTCATCATCTAATAAAGAGAGTCATGAATTAGTGAGAAAGGCACACTGAGGCAAAGTTAAACACAGAACTTAACGATAGCAAACTGCCCTCACTAAATCCATGATAAGCATTTCTCGGTTACATGCAACATATTCAGAGGTTGCCCCCCTGGATTCCTCAATTGGTATGGCTCAAAGAACTTACACTAATTGTCATGTTAGCCAGAGAATGAGCCTGATGAGGCAGATTAGAGGCAAAATTGAACTTCATGGATGAATTTTAAACTAATCATAGTTTGAGATTATCTTGTTATGGCATTATTTAAAATCGTATCAATGTTTACTGAGTTCTTTGCAATTGGTGGGGTGTAAGGTAGGACCTAGGGAAGGAAACAAAGACAATTCAAAGAACTAATTTGAGTGGTGAGGGAGAGAAGGGACACTAGTCAGTAGCCAACTAAAATATAAAGTAAAGAAAGACCCCTAAGTGTTAAAAAGAGATGTAAGCAATGAACTGTGGGAATATGTGGAAATATGAAGGAAGGAAGAAACAATTAAACGATATTTTCACGTAAGTGGCAGAGAGCAAGAGATATGGGCATTGAGGGTTTTAAAAGGAAGAATGTTAATTGGCAGTGTTCTGCTTCCATCAGAAACTAACTTCTAGAAAGTGAGAACATTATTTCTTATTTCACGTATCACCCATTAATGTGTACAAGTTTATCCTTTATATAATAATTAAAATTAAGAATGTAACACTTCCTTTAAAAACTAAAGTTACTGAAGTTTTTACTTTCATAGAAGTTACATCAGAGTTGACTTTTAAAGAACTTTCTAACTAAATTATAAATATTTTCCTGTTGTTGACTACAATCAAATCTTTTTTTTTTTCCAACGTTTATTTATTTTTGGGACAGAGAGAGACAGAGCATGAACGGGGGAGGGGCAGAGAGAGAGGGAGACACAGAATCGGAAACAGGCTCCAGGCTCTGAGCCATCAGCCCAGAGCCTGACGCGGGGCTCGAACTCACGGACCACGAGATCGTGACCTGGCTGAAGTCAGACACTTAACCGACTGCGCCACCCAGGCGCCCCGACTACAATCAAATCTTAATTATCCATAAAATTTACTGACATGTCTATAAAATAGTATTCTTTTTCTCTTTTAATCTAACCTTTTGTTTTACAAAAAGCTCTGAAAAAAACAAGCTACCGACTAGGGAAAGTATTTGTAAGCCACGTAACTGACAAAAGACTCCCATCTAGAATATATAAAGAATTCTCAAGCTCAACAGGGAAGAAAAAAAGCAAACAAAAAAACCTCATCCAAATAGAAAATGGGCCAAAGTTGTGAATGGATATTTCACAAAAGAGGATATACAGATAGCAAATAAGCACATGAAAATACATTCAACATCACTAGCTGTTAGGAAAACACAAATTAAGACCTGATGTGATATCACTACACAGCTATTAGAACAGCTAAAATAAAAAAAATAATGACAACACCAAATGCTGGTGAGGATGTGAAGAAACTCAATCACTCATATTGCTGGTGGAAATATAAACTCCTGGCAGCCACTCTGGAGAACAATTTGGCAGTTTCTTAAAAATTGAAACACATGCTTACCATACAGCAAAACAATCACACTCCTGGGCATTTGTCCCAGAGAATTTAAACTTAAGCTCACACAGAAATATGTACATGGATGTTTGTAGCAGATTTATTTATAACTGACAAAACTGGAAACAATTCAAATGTCCCTCATTGGGTGAATGGTTAAACACTCTGTGATGCATTCATGTGATGGAAAGGGACTCGGCAATAAAAAGAAACAAAGTATCGATACATGAAACTACTTGGATGAATCTCAATAGAATTATACCGAATGGAAAAAAAATCTGAAGAGGTTACGTACTATATTTAATCTACGTACCATTCTCCAAATGACAAAATTTTTAAAATGTAGAAGAGATAAGTGATTGCCAGAGGTTAGGGAGGGGATTGGAGGTCTTGAGGAGAAGATAGGAGAGGGTTAGGTTGGACTACAAAGGAGTAAGTAGCAAGAAGGGTCTTTATGGTGATGGAAGCATTCTATATATATTATGTTTATGGTAGAGATTACATGAGTCTACACAGAGGCTAAAACTGCATGGAATTGCACACCAAGCATACACACTTCAATGAGTGGATGTAAAACTGGTGAAAAATTTTGAGTAATAAAATCGAAACCAATGTCAGTTTTCTGGTTTTGATATTTTGCCATAATTATGTCAGAGCCTATATAAGATGTTACCTTGGTGGGGGAACTGAGTGAACGGTACAGGGAACCTCTCTGCACCATTTTTGCAACTTCTTGGACATCTATAATTATTTCAACATATAAAGTAAAAAAAATATTGAGACCAACAATTGGCTAAATGTGCCTTTTTGTCTTCAGTCCTCCTGGGGGACATGAAGGTATAATGCAAGTGTAATGCCACACAAACACTTTGCTTTTTGTCATCTCTCATTGCTTAAATCGTGTCATGAATCGTTCACTTGACAAAGGGCTAAAATCAAGGTCTCATTGCAGGTTGTGGGAGACCACTGGGAAAGTTGTGTTTTCAACTGCTGTTTCGCTTGAAAATATGGATTTAGAAACAGATTTTGGATACATTGTCTTTATGAAAGTATTTATTTCAAGATAAAATGTTTAAAGGAGAGGCAGGTGCATGAGTATTTGCTAGAACACCCCTTGTACTTCTCATTGTTAATGTTTCAAAACCCAACAGATTTTACGACTGAAAGGCACTGGACCAAGGGGTGCCGGGATGGCTCAGTCAGTTAAGTGTCTCACTTTGGCTCAGGTCATGATCTCACGGTCCGTGAGTTCAAGCCCTGAATTAGACTCAGAGTCTGGAGCCTGCTTTAGATTCTGTGTCTCCCTCTCTCTCTCCTTGCCCCTCCCCACCTCTGTTTCTCTATGAAAAATAAATAATATTAAAAATAATAATAAGGAAAGAAAGGCACTGGACCAGAAGCTAGATTCTCATCCCTGCAGGTTCCAAAGTCCACCCTAAGAAGTTCTGGACTGACGCCCTTTCAATCTGGGATTTAAAAAGCGTCCTGTGTGGATTCTGATAAGCAGCCAAATTTGTAGACTCCTAGACTAGGAGGCGCTGAAGTTCTCCTTCTAGATATAAAATGACAAGATGTATTAAAATCTATGTATAAGATTTTATTTTTGACTTAGATGGACTTCTTCATGAGGACACTTAGGATTCTTGTGAGACGGAGTTTGTGTGACCCACCCAGTCTTATTTTCTTTTCCTGTCCTGGTGATGCATGTGTCTCAGTCATGACTTCTCACCTCATTCCCACCAGTGCTACTGCTCTTTACGGACAGATGTGCTGTCATCGTTATCTGTGGTTCTTTCCTTACTTGCGCCACAAGGTGTGGACTTCTGGGTATGTCTTTGTTCTAATTCATTAGTTTAAGTGGTGATTATTAAACAGTTGCATTTTTATGACCCAATTTGCATCTCTCGTTGGTGAGAAAACATCTTAATTGAACAGTCTACACTAGCTCCGCAGGTTAGTCTAGCAGGAGATGGTGTGAATCTTCTCAAACAGTGGGTTATTGTAAAGGACTCTCGAGTTGTAGCTTTTTGTTGTTTGATTTGGAACATGGTTGTTTGGATAATGACCTCACAGGCTGTAGAAAAAGGCCATGACCTGGAATACCTGCTATGGGAACATGAGGCAATGACTCAGCAGTTTTTAAATTTTTTAAAATATGTTTTTATATTTCACCTTTTACATTTTATCACCTATTCTTCCTTCCTCTTTCTTGGAAGCTCCCTGTTCTTTCTCCTTTTGCTTCACAAGCCCAGTAGTTATGCCATTTGGGCTTTCAACTGCCTGCCAAATAAATCGTAATAAGGTCTCAACCGAAGACCATATCTAATAATGTTGAATACATGATTCCATCCAGAGATGGATTTTTAAAGGGATGCTGCTGTGATCTGCTATTGGGTTGGAGGAGGGAGAGAGAATGTCTGCTTTGATTGCCCCACCTCTTTCTCATTTTGGCTCTGCTACTGGTATGTTAAAGGTCAGGGATGTTTTGAGCTGCAGCGACCTCCAGGAAGTGATCTCTAACATCCTGGTATTTATCTCTTTGATAAAAGCAAATAAATTTAGGGGCTCCTGGCTGGCTTAGTCAGTAGAGCATGTGACTCTTGATCTCTAAGTAATGAGTTTGGTGCCCACAATGGGTGTAGACCTTACTTGTTTCAAAAAAGTGAATACATTTATACAGGGGTATTTTCTCAGAAATTTTGGGGATGACTGAAACCACAGCATGGGGTAAAGGTATATATATATTCACTTTCTATACTGCTAAACAAAACTGCAATTTTATTCAAGAAGCTACAAAAGGTTTTCTGTGGAATTTCCTGTCTCAGTGCTAAGAATTTATTTTTATTTATTTTGAGAGAGAGAGAGCATGCGTGAGTGGGGGAAGGGCAGAGGGGGGAGGGAGGAAGAGAGGGGAAGAATCCCAAACAGGCTCTGCACTGTCAGCACAGAGCCTGAAACAAGTCTTGAACTCACGATCTGTGAGATCATGATTTGAGCCAAAATCAAGTGTTGGACACTTAACAAACTGAGCCACCCAGGTGCCCTTATCAGTGCTAAGAATTTAATAGAAACTTCTTAACAGTATGAGTGAGGGAATAGCGTTGGTTCTAATTCCGTTCAGAATCTTTTTTATCCCATTTTCCAAATTTATGCTGATCCTTTTCTGTGTGTCCAATGCCATTCTAATTCCATTACAGTCTATGCTGGGATGTTATTTTCTCGTGTCTAAGCTGTTACCCTCAAGCTTAAAAATAACACAAGTCTGTGCCAAGTACTTTCCATTATGGGCTCTTTTAACCCTTAAAGAACTCCAGTGAGGTTGTTTCATACATTTGTACTTTCATACATTTTATAGGTGCTGAGGTACAGAACATTTAAGCAGTTTACTCAATGTAACAGTAATCGAGCTAGAATCCAAACCCAGTTCTGTGTTATGTAATAGTTAAAATATACTACATGTTACATATATTAAATATGTATTTGATAAATGCAAAATAATGAATGCAATATATATGCATAATAATAAGTTGAACATTGTAAAAGCTTCATTCAACCTAGGAGCTGAACGCTAAGGATGTTGTTAAAAGAGTTTGTGTTCTTAAATCATTTCTCTAGGATGCCTCTTTTTCTGAATGTGTTCAGTAATCTCTTTAAGAGAACTTTTTAATCAATTTCCAGAGTTTTGCTTGAGCCTGTAGCTCTGTCTTTCTCCCTTGTTCTGAGTTTGTGTGGTTTGCACATTTTGCCTGTCTCTGCTCCGTCTCTGACCCAGGATGGCCATTTCATAGTAACGTAATGGGTGAGTTTTGAAAACAAAAACTCCATTGCGCGGAAGCGTTAATTGCATGATGCTACTCCAGCATGCTGGGAACTGCTCCCTGACGGGCCAGTGTCGTATCCCTTTATTTGCCATCTTATCAACTACTGTCACATAGATAACACAGAGTTCCCCTCTTACACACATAATGCCATGGTCTTGGGTTTCACCATCCCCCATGTCCTTGGAGATTTGCTTGTTTTGGCTTGTTTGACATGCCCAGTCATCAGTGGTCCATAGACATTCAATGTTTCTACCTGCTGTCCTTTCCTTAGATGTTTCATTCCACTCCAGCCATCAGCATCCAAGGCAGCACGCTTGTTAAGTGATTAAACTCATTTTCTTCATTTGCTGTGGCGCCAGATTTCTAGCTTCTTTATAAAAACTAGCTCAGTCATGTGGCAGGTTCAACTAGAGATTCCAGATGCAGATCATTTTCTCCACCATAAATTATCTCAGTCTTACTCAGAGTTTGAACCGTGAAGTTGGCAGAAAACAATTTTTTTGTAACTTGCCCTATTATTGTGGCCTGTAAAATGAAAGGATTAAAAAAAATACCCAGTGATTTTTATTCCTCATATGCAGGCAGATAATATAGCTTTTTTCATAAATTAAAAATTTGCATAGTGCTAAAGAAATTTTTCTATCAGCTTTTTTCTATATCAATCTTCAAAGTATTAGGCCAGATTTCCAAAAGACACTATATGTGGAACATTTTAGTTTTTTAGTTTTTCTGAATCCTTTTCCTCATCTTCAGGTACTCGTTTTTCTAATTTTAACATCCAGTTCTGTTTGTAATGATTCAGTTTCTATATATTAAGAAAAAACCTGGCACTATATACATGTGTTTCAAGAAAAATGGCTAATTCATAAATAGAATAATAATATGATATTTATGGACTGCCAACATAATCTATTAATATGAGAATTCTACAATGATCACCAAACTGTTCTTTGAAACTTTAGAAAATGGCAAAAAATAAGGGGGCCTTACTAAATTTCACAATTAAAATTCCAGAGTGGAAAAATCTGATTATTTAGATACATGTTCCTCTGTATTGACAGAAGTACTGGAAGTATGAGCCTTCACTTTCAAACTGAATATCCTGTTTAAATATCAAGCTGCCAAGCAATGAGTATTTATGCTATAGACTCCTACATACAGTAGACATTCATTTGTTTATTGAATGAATGAAGTTGTGTGATCAGATGGGAGATACTTTGAAAGGAAAACAGAGAGACAGGATAAACATTAAGGAAGTGATTCTACATCATGTATGTTAAAAGAAATATGAAACTATGTAGAGAAACTATGTAGAGAAAATGACATCAATGCCTCCCCATTTGTTCTGGTTGCCATTGTTGGATGATAAAACACACTAAAACATAGTGGCTAAAAACAATTCTTCATTTATTTTGCTCACAAATCTGCAATTTAGACAAGGACAGCTCCTCTCTGCCGTATGTGGTTTAAAGCTGTGGACCTCCTGGGGGCTAGTGGATCTCCTTTCAGGAAGCCTCCCTCACACGGCTGGCAAGTGTGTGCTGGCTTTTGCACCCATGTGGGGCTCACCCTGCAGACTTTCCTGTGGGCTGCTTGGTCTTCCTCACAACATGGCAGCCAGGTTTCAATCGACACAAAACAGAAGCTGTCAGTTTCTTGAAGCCTGAGTCTACAGAAGTGCACAGTGTCACTTCTTCTGTATCCTATTGGCTGAAGAGTCACAGAGCCCAATTCAAGGCAAAGAGACATAGACTCCTCTCCAAGAAGGAAGGAATGTCAAAGAACCTGCAGATAGCATTACATTAAAATGAAACCCCAGTCCATTTCCTCAGCCCCAAGACCTTAGAGGTTAATAATTTTTTTCTGTAAAAGCCAGATAGTAAATATTTGAGGCTCAGTAAGTGAACCAACAGTCTCTCTTGCAGCTACCCAACTCTGCTGTTGTGGTGGGAAAACACCCTTAGGTGATATGTGGACAAATGGGCATGTTTGTATTCCAATCAAATTTTGCTTACCAAAGCATGTGGCAGGGCAGATATAGGGCATGGGCCATTTTTTGCTAACCCCTGCCATATATAACTTGCTTCCTCTTACTTTTCCATTCCTCCCTCCCCTGCTTCCTAAGTACCAATCACACAACTTCCTCTTAGCACCTCCAAGACAAAAAATCTTGTTTTCCCTTGGGGCCTGTGCACACTATATTTCTGATAGCATTTATCTTGGCCTAAATGTTACTTCCTCAGCGAAATCTTCACTAATTGTACCTTGTAAATCTCCTCTTGCTATTTTCCATGCTAATGTTCTCTTTCCTTAGTAGCACCTTACATCTTATAATTTACATGTGTATTTGTTTTCTTCAGCTTCCCATCAATATTTGAGCGTCTACTGTGATCCAGATGTGTTCTAGACATGGTGTTAAACTGATAAACATAGCTGACAAAGTCCCTGTCCTCATGGGACAAACATTCTTTATGGAGAGACAGACACTAAACAAGGAGGCGAATAAACAAAAGTATCAGATAGTCTTAGTGCTATCATGAAAATAAAACAGGACATTGAGAGACAGGTGAGGGAAGTCTTCAGTGACGAGCGGGCATATGAGCTGAACACTAAACCTAGGAGGTACCAGGCAAAGATTTGGAAGAAGATATTTTCATGCAAGGAGAAAAGTCCATGCATGGGATGTGTGGGGTGGGGTGAGTGGGTAGAGGTTGGCATGACCCACAAAGCAGAGAGAAACCAGTATGGCTAGAGCAAAGTGAGGGGAAGGATGCTAAGAGGTATGGTCAGGAAGGCAGGAGCCAGATGTTGCAGTCTCACAGGCCAAAATAAGCCATTTAGATTTTATTCTATACGTGTACATGCACTAAATTTCAGCGAGCCCTGATGGAGCATGTACATTGCGCTGGGCCCCATGTTAAGTCCTAAGATGTAGCAGTGAGCATGTCGTGTCTCCCATTAGACTGCATGCTTCCCAGGGGCAGGGGCTCTTTCTGTTTTCTCATCTCAGGGCTCCTGGAATTTAAGTGTTCCTGACATTTAAGAAGCACTCAATAACCTTTGGTGAATAAATTAAGGAATAAATGCATGAATGAGAATATTTTTTGAGATTTTTTGGTATTGTAAAGGTATCCTCAAGCTCAAAATGATGGGAACCCTGATGTAAATCTTCATCAGTTCTTTATCACTAAGATATAATGCTTTTTCAGAGCTGAGATGGAAAAAAAAAATGATGTGAAGGAAGCAATATTTTTTTTTTAGAGTAAATAGTTATTCAAGTTGGACAAAGAATAGTGGGAAATTTTCCTGGGTCTTGAAACAAGAGCCCTAGCTCTGAACAAGTCACACCCCCAATTTCTATGTATTTCTTGAATAACATATTATTTTCCTGCTTTGAGCCATGGATACCAGGGACAAGGCAGCTGTAAGACGTTTTAGTGAACATAATACACTGTCACTATAAAAAGTGTTTTCTGTTATAAAACATTGTTTCTCACTTCATTTCACATAATCATAACCCATTAGGCATCTCTGTCTTTGACCTTCAATAAATATCTGAGGACACAAAGAAAGCTACACATGATATAATGGATTTCTCCACTTCCAATTTGTTGGAGAAAAAAACTTCCCTTAGGTTCTTTGATTCTCATTTCCATTTCCTCCTTTCTAGTATGGTCACCCTTTTCAAGTACACCCTATTTTTATATCCATATTTTAATTCTGTCAGGTTCAATGTAAATGATTGCACAAATGGGGTATTTAACACACGATTTCTTAGTAACAGCACTTCATGGGACTTTTCCTTTTCTCTGTGCGTGGTATAGGGAGGTCATTCCACAGACATTTTTAGCCTTCTTTAAAATAAAGCCCAACTCACATCAGCATCTTTTACTTTGACTCTTTTCCTTTTTCTGCAGATAAAAGTAGTTTTGTTCTCTTTAATGTCATGGTTTTTATTTACATGTATTTGATAGGATTGATCAACGTGGTTTTCAACCACCGATGATTTTGCCCTGCAGGAGACATTTGGCCATGTCTGGAGACATTTCTGGTTATCACAACTTGGAGGGATAGGGAAGAGGATACTAGCTTCTAGTGAGTAGAGACCAGAGATCTTGCTAAACATTCTCCAATGCACAGAACAGCCATCCACAACAAGAATTATCTGGCCCCAAATGTCAATAGTGCCAAGTTTGAGAAACCCGAGTGTGATTAAGATCTTGCCTCCATCTTTTTGAACAGATGGGGGTTTGCAATTGTTTATAAGCTTCATGGGCACTCAGTAATTAAAATCAGTCTTTAGGTTTCCATGCAGTGATGAGCAAATCAGCTCAAAGAAGATCAGTAGGGCTTGGCTCCCTCAACCTTCTACCATGTATGGAAGTCAGATACCTGTCTTTGAGCTTATGAGAGGAAGCCTAAATCTTAGGGCTCTGTACCCTTAACACCCTGGGCCATGAGTGGGGTCATGGTAAGGTGACTGAGCCTCTCATTGCTTCCTCAGTAGATGATTAATTATGAGAAATGTCTCTGCATGAACTCAAAATTTCAGCTGTCTCCCAGAGCAAGTTGTCTGTGTTCAGGAAACATCTCTTTTGATTCAAGCCACCAGAAACTGATTATGCTTAACCCACATATGTTCTGCAGATCAAGCCTTCTGAAGCAGATAAAAGCCATGAAATTTCATAAGTACTGTAAAGTGCCAAAAATTTGGATGGCAAATGCACAAACACTGCCATCAATGTCCACAGGCTTAGAACTGCTATTAACATCAGGCATACATACTATGACTTTATTTCCTAAACTACATAGATAGTGCTTAAATGTATGGATTTATTATCACATTTGGCATATTTTATTTATAGCATAAGAAAGGTGAAACATTCTGCAGCATTGCATGTTAAGATTAGGATTTATTGTCCAGGAATCCTTGAACAATTTTATCAAAAGCCCATTTCTAGGTGGTGTTTTTCTGCAATAAATCATACAGCAAGAATCTATCAGTGGACACCAGGAAGAGATAAATGAGTGTAGAGGAAAGAGGGTCATCACAGATTTTTTTCTGTATCATGACCTGTCATTGGCAGAAATCCATTTATTATGGTTCACAGATGATTTTTTTACCTACTTGCGGTGTTTTCTGTTCGGGGTGTTAGCTAAGATAAAATGAAAACCTGGCAAAACATAAGCTATCAAAATCCATGAAGACAGACATAACTTACAGATCGTGAAACACAAAGAGTATCAATTTTTTTTCTCCTCCCATGTACCTACAACTTTTATGGGAGGGGGTGATATCTTTTTTAATGTAAATATTTTAATTTTTAAAGTAACAGCACCACTCAGGTAAATAATGTCTGCTCCACTCAAGTGGGTAGTACATTAATGAAAAAGCAGATTCCATTGCTGACTAAAATTTTGCCCCAGAATGTTCTTTTAGTAGAAAAGCAATATCTAATAGTTGTTGAATAGTTGTCAAGCATCCCTGAGTTTCCCGTCCTTTTTTTTACCTACTCTATCTTATTGACTCTGTCATCAGGAGTCTGTGATTTGGAATGAGACAAAGTACATGAAGAACTACATGCTAAATGCCAGGCTAAATATGAGAATAATCTTTGTGAGGTTGTCACCATAACTACCATTGGATTTATGTGTGATAGAAAGAATTCAATAAAATCTGGTATTTCAGGTTTTTTTTTTCATAGATTGACTTTTATGCTGCCTTTCCCCCCTCAAGTTGTCTAGGCTAAGAAAAAACTTGCAAAATGTGTTTCCACCTTCTTAAAATGAAGCACTGATGAGTACATATTGAATGAAGGCTGTATATCCATAAGAATACGTAAACCAGGTTTGTTTCATTAAAAGGGAGGCTGGGGGGCTCTGATATCTACAAGATCTGGGATGGAGGGCCTGTCAACTTGAGATAATGCCACATGACACCCTAGAGACTCCTTCTTTCTCCCCATCCTTCTACATTCCTAAAGAGCTCCCAAATGGACACTAGCTTTAAGCATAATGTAAATGAGCAATAGAGAATATATGGGTGGATGATAGTTTCCTGGTGTGACCCTGACCAGGTCCTAGACCTTTGGGTAAGGAATCCAGAGCAATCGAGATTCCCATCATGCTTCCTCCCTCCCTGGGCAGGTTAGGACAAACCCGCCATCTGGGGTCACATAAAGCTGACCACCAACCTTAAACGCCCAGACAGAAGCCAATAGCAAAACAGAAGTGATGGCTTCCTTCATCTACTTGCTCAAAATAATATTTTAATGAAATTTTTAAGAATTAAAATGACTGGGGTCTCCTGGGTGGCTCAGTCGGTTGAGCAATAGACTCTTGATTTGAGCTTAGGTCATGATCCCAGGGTTGTGGGATCAAGCCCTGTGTCAGGCTCCATGCTTTGTGTGGAGCCTGCTTGGGATTCTCTCTTTCCCTCTTTCTCTGCCTCTCTCCCTCACTTGCGCTCTCTCTCTCAAAAAAAAAAAATTATGAAAAAAAACCTCCATGATAACTACATTGTTTTATTTTATTTTTTAAAAGATTTTATTTTTAAGTAATCTCTACACCCAACACAGGGCTCAGTCTCACAATGCCGAGAGCAAGAGTTGTATGCTCTACTGACTGAGCCAGCCAGGTGCCCCACAATATCAATATTTTAAATAAAGACAAAATCAGTATAATTGCTTTTCCTTTTACTCCATTGCGTCTCAGCATGGTACTCACAGTATCCACTAAAATAAGTGGAAAGAAAAGTTAAAGAAAACCAGTCGTTGTCTTTGACAACAGTGGTTCTACTTTGACAAGGTGGACGTCTTAGGGGAGCATCAGCTTATCACATGTTGTTAATGCTGTGAAGGGTGGGCTTGGGAGTAGCACCAAGAAGCTTATGGAGGGAGTCGATTCACAGGTTCTAGTCCTGCTCTACGGCTCACTGGCTGTGCAACATTGGGCAAGTCACCTGACTTCTCTTGTGACAGTCTGATCCATAAAAGGATGTTGGAAAGAAAGAAAAGTTTTGCGATGTTTCTGGGAGTGACTGTATCAATGAAAGACACCTACATTGAAATAGATGACTTGGTCATTGAATTGAGTTTATTCAAGGTTAATCTGAATTATTATTCTGTTTATTCTCGTAATGAAAACACCTCATTAGATCAGTTTTTAAATCCTTTAATTGGGGCACCAGAGAAGCCCAGAAATTAACTCTGAGAGCTGGCAGTAATTTCTCTTCCATTCCTGCCAAGGTTATATCTACCTTGAGGATCCATAAAAGACTTCCAAGTTTATCAGTTCTATGCCTTTAATAAACATTGTGATCATTTTGGTTCTTTTTTAAAATTTTTAATGTTTATTTATTTTTGAGAGAGAGAAAGAGAGAGTGAGAGACAGCGGGAGAGGCACAGAGAGAGAGGGAGACACAGAATCCAAAGCAGACTCCAGGCTCCAAGCTGTCAGCACAGAGCCCGACGAAGGGCTCGAACCCACAAACTGTGAGATCATGACCCAAGCCGAAGTCAGATGCTTAACTGACTGAGCCACCCAGGTGCCCTGTGCTCATTTTGGTTCTTAAAATGTGCTGTAATAGCAGATGACTTGTTCTTTCTCAGTTCCATGGTCCCTTCCTGGGCCTGGAGGTGGTGGCGGTGGGGGCAGGTCCAGGTAGAACTGAAACTGGGGAAAGTGGTCAGAGACACCAATCATTACCAGTCAATCTTTAAAGTGAAGTCTAGGGGTGCCTGGGTGGCTCAGTCGGTTGAGCGTCCGACTTCGCTCAGGTCACGATCTCACGGTCCGTGAGTTCGAGCCCCGCATCAGGCTCTGTGCTGACAGCTCAGAGCCTGGAGCCTGCTTCAGATTCTGTGTCTCCCTCTCTCTCTGGCCCTCCCCCCGTTCATGCTCTGTCTCTCTCTGTCTCAAAAATAAATAAATGTTAAAAAAAAAAAAATTTAAAGTGAAGCCCATAAAAAAAGCTTCATAAAGGCAGCAGTTTTACGTCACATAAACTCAGGCTTCTCTGCTTGGCTGTGTTAATCACATTTTGCCCTGATATTAGTAATTAGAAATTCGAAATTTCATTTAAATCTTTTGCCCAATAATTATGGCGTCTTTCCCTTCAGCATATTAAGGCACTTCACTTACCAGGGAATTAGACACTCTCTTCTTTAAATGTTAGCCAATATTTTGAAAAAAAAGGAGTATTCCCAGTGTTTCGGCATGGGATCTTTTTTGGAAGGAGTACCTAAGTATAAATGACAAACGATAGAAAGCAGAGGTATTTCATTATTTTTTGAGAAGACTACAGTGAACTAAGAAAACTTGAAACATCATACCAAATAATCACACTTAAGCCATCTGTTGTACTGATATGACAAAAGAAAGTCTCATCATGTGAGTGTACACGTGAGCGTGGATGAGAGAGAGGTGACACCTGTGTGTGAAAATCGAACTTACTTTTCCTTTCTCCCGTAGTTCCCCAGAAATGTGTCCACTGCCGTCCTCTGGTCGTGACCCCTGGTCCCTGTCTACCCTCTCCTAAGCCCTGTCATCAGCACAGGCATAGCTGAAGCCTTTACAGTCTCAGTCTGAAAACAGTTAATAATCCATGGAGCTGATAATCCATGCGGTGGTTGACTGTAGGACCACTGGAAAGAATGTAAATACTTTTAACATCCAAAATAACTTAGTTCAATGATTATAAAGAGAGTGACTGATAGAAACAGAAAAGACTGACTGGACTCTTAACCCATTGCAGGGTGTAAATTAAAGGCTGTCTTTGGCTATTTTAACTTAGTCCAGACATTTTACCCAATTATTGTCTCAACAGGGCAGAAGAATAAAAGGAGCTTGCTTCCTTTGCCACATCTTTTTTTTCTTACCATCTTTGATATGCGGGGGGAGTAGGGAGAGGAAAGGGGGAGCAGAGAGAGAGGGAGAGACAGACAGAGACAGAGATAGACATAGAGAGAGGGGCATTTCACTTTATTAGTTTTATTAGTTATTTTATTAGTATTTATTCATTAGTTAGTTAATTTAGTAGTTAATAAATAGTATATATTAGTTAATTTAGAGAATTAACCTGAAAAGGAATCTAAGTTACATGGCTACTTAAAGCATCCCTCATGTTAATTAGCCCAGAAATCTCCGATTAACAATAAAACATTATGAATCTGGAGGCACAAAAAGTTCCCTTTGTTACCGAAGAAATGAATTTGTGTCTTGGGAGGTAACAATAACAAAAGGAATGTTCTTTTAAAATGATGGTTTGAGGGGCACCTGAGTGGCTCAGTCGGTCAAGCATCTGACTCTTGGTTTTGGCTCAGGTCATGATCTCATGGTTTTGTGGGTTCAAGCCCTGTGATGGGCTCTGTGCTGACAGCGTGGAGCCTGCTTGGGATTCTCTCTCTCTCCCTCTCTCTGCCTCTCCCCAACTCATGCTCTCTCTGTCTCTCTCTCTCAAAAATGAATAAATAAAAAAAAAATTCTTTTAAATGATGGTTTGACCATTCTGACCTATGAATTGTCTTTAAGATAAAATTACAAGCTGAAGAGATACTCACCTGTCTAGTTATATTTTTTCGTTACTTTGGCTGCCTTCTTGGGCTGGCGTTTAAAGGATTAGAATAAAGCTTACCTTCTGTGTGTTTTTGAAACTCCCCACTGATCAGCCTGCGAGAAAAATGCCCTGGTGTATCATATTTCTAACACTTAAAGATCTAATTGGGATATTGTTCTGTACATGCTGTTAGACACTGTAGTGACAAGAAGAGTCCTAGCCCACATTGGCTGCGAGCCAACACATACCTTCCCCGAACAAAGTGCAGGATAATTAAAGTTCAACAGGAGACAGCCCCGCAGACCAGACCGTGTGCACAGAAATAGCCAGCAGGAAAGAGCTACGGAGCATGCTTCTTGGGAACCTCAGCGGCTCCTTGCTACATTCACTTTCCTTTTCTTTTCCAATAGAGGCATTTTCTTTTTTACCATCTGAGGCATTTTATTCTTTTTTTTTTCTCCCCACTTATTGACTATTTTGTGAGAAGTTGCAAATTAAAAAAAATTAAACTCCTATCTCCCTCAATCACTTACACGAAATTACCTGAAGAACAACACCCTTAGGAGACCAAAGGTATGATTTCCTAAAAATTTAAAGGAAAGCGGCATTTTCGAAGCTTCATTTCAATTACAAATGGAGAACTAAGCACTAAATAAAATGCAGGGGGTATTTTCACATCAGTCACAATTTCTATTCACACAGCCTTTTTAAATGTGTGCAGGCCTTTCACGCAGAGCCACTCAAATGCCCTCGCCTAGCCGGTTATGCAAGTAAATCAGGAAGGCGTTGAGGTTGCAGAAGATGGCAACCTGACCCCCGGGGAAGCTCGGTTACCTTTCCAGCAGAACCATTTAAAAAATAGTTTTTCCATTCATTTTTTTTAAACCACAATTTTGTGCGAATCATCAAGCCCCGGGAGCCTCTGAATAGCTGGTACCCACAGTGAAATCTAAAGGATTTACACTGGAACTTGCCGACACCACGAAAGGGAACAATGCATATAAATCCCTTTCGTGGTGATGGGGAAATGGGATCCTTAGAAAGCTCCTTCCCTATTCAATGAAACCTGCCAATTTTTTACTCTTAAAATATGATTCCGTCCATAGGGCAACTTCAGAACAGTTTCTGCACATTTCTTTAGATCATGTGTAAATCAAGTGCTGTTCGGCAGATACCACGAGTAAATCATCCCTATTTTATTCCTTCTTTTTTTTACAGAAGTCATTTGCAAGATCAATTTCTGATTCTGCAGAACTCCCTTGACCAGGTTAAACTCTGGCTGGCTCGCTTTCTTTCTTTCTTTTTTTTTTTTTTTTTTTTTTGGCTGGCTTTTCCCTATGTGACCCTCAGGAAACATGCTGATAGTCTAAGTTCAGTGCACAATCGCCTGGCAAGGTCAGATGGAGAGTTATAACAGACAGGCATCTATTTATTTATACATGTTGCCATGCTATGCTGAGTTAGTCTCAGCACATTCAAGTTTTTAAATCATATAACTTGCTTTCAAATCAACTTGCTCAAGACAGCTGAAGGATTCGAGTCAATAGATACCCTAATGTATTTTTTTTTTAATTAAATCTCTTTATAGGTCACTTAATGATTGTTAGGAAGCTTGACGCAGCCCCCAGGTGGAAGACTGTCTGCAAAGCATAAAGAATGAGCTGCTCTCGTTCTGCCACAGCCTCTGCTGATTTACAACCACTTTGTGTTTGATGTTGGACAGGATAATTTCATCAGTCTCCAACCCTTGTGATCACGTCCCAAAATGACTCGTCAGGTGAAGCCCCGGCGGAAGATTGCTTGTCACCTGTAGGAAGTAGCTGTCTGCTCTGAGTACTCTTTCCTCATAAATGTAATCATCTGTTAGTTATTCATTGAGCTATACTTCATGGGCTCGATGGAGTGGCGAGGGCAAGGGACCAGCCGCTCACGGGGAAAATGCGTAGAAACAACGCTCTGACCCATTGCGTTTTTCTTCCTCCTCTCTCTCATCTCTTTCTAATGTTGAGAGGAAGAATGTGGTATGTGGGTTTGTTGCTGAAGGTTACTATGGAAAACATCCATTTAAGTACACTTAAGAATTTGTTTTTAATTTTTAGAAATTTTACAAGTGAGGAAATAGATTTAGAGATGGTCATTTGCTGAATGTCAGATGGTTTGTCTGGTATGCCTGATTTTCGACTCTATTCCTGACCAATAGCAGTATTCCAGAATAAGTCGTTATATTTAGTGAGGTGGCATAATTGGTACTCTTATACTTTTAAGCCAAATCTGGAATGGAATAATTTATATATTTAGGCATCATATTTAATTTCATCCAATTCCTAATTAGCCACTTCATTCATTCATTTTTTTAAGTTTTTAAAAAGCTTATTTAAGTAATCTCTACACCCAATGTGGGCTCAAACTCATGACCCCGAGATCAAAAGTCATATGCTTCTTCAACTGAGCCAGCCAGGCACCTCTCATTCATTCATTTTTTGATCCAACACCTATTAAGCTCCTACTATGTGCCATGAACAGGGGATAGGCTGATAGACAAGGTAGATATGGCAACTACCCTTGTGGAGCTCACCTGAGGAACTAACCTGAGATTATACTATAAATCACTCCAGTGGCTGTATGATTGTGAGGACTCAAAGAAGTCGAGGGTGATGAGTGTGTTTAGTCAGAGTGACTGGAGAAAGCCTACAGAGGCTAGAACACTTGGGCTGGGCCATAAATGTCTGTATCTTGAAAGTGAACAGATTTGCCACCCCAAAATATGCTTCTTTGGCATATTGATTTTTGGGACTCATTCTTTTTTCATTTTTTATTATTTTTTTCTTTTTGAGAAAAAGAGTGCAAGTGGGGAAAGGACGCAGAAAGAGGGGAGACCAGAGGATCCAAAGCAGGCTCCGTGCTGACAGCAGAGAGCCTGACGTGAAACTTGAATCCACAAACCACAAGATCGCGACGTGACCCCAAGTCGGATGCTCAACCAGCTGAGCCACCCAAGCACCCCCTGGGCTGATTATTTTTAAGAAATAGACAAAGTAAAAACTCTAAAAAACTGAGGAGAAGTTACCTTTTTGTAAGAGACATTTACATGGATAAAGGAAATTTCCTTTGTCCCCCTGCTGTATCAGGAAGAAGGGGATGACTCAATTTCTAGAAACTCTTATCGATGAAGAAGCCAATAATTTTTATCTGCATAACAATTTAACCCTTGTTTACTGTGTTTTTTCCTGGTGACATCCCATAACTCACTCTCCACCCCCAATCTTCTTTTGTCTTTAGCTACTGATGGTATTAGAGGTAATGACTTCAGACATTTTGGTCAATTACTCAGTTTCCCTGGCTCTCATTCATGTATACAGGAGGTATACATGTTATTAAACTTCTGTTTGTTTTTCTCCTGTTAATCAATTTAATTATTAGACCAATCAAAGAACCCAGAATGGAAAATCTTTCTGCTCCTCCAGGTTTAGTGACCCAGATGGGACCTCACTGGCCGGACACTGCTCACTCTGAGACTGCTAGAGATGAGAGGTGCTGGGACCCTTACAAGAGCCTGCAGGAGGTGAGAATTCTTACCATGTTAGTCTCTGCCTCTAAGGTCTGTTGGAAGCAAAAGGCTGAGAGTCCTTCTCTTTTCCCAAATTTAGATTGCAGGAGAAAATAATTTTGTGAACTAGTTCCTTGGGTATAGAAACTCTGGTAAGGATTTGTTATAAGTACTCTGTTTTCTGTTGGACCCTTTCCCCTCAGAAATGGTCGCTGTTGTCTTTTCTGTTGTTTGTCATAAGGAGGAAAACCATAATCTGAAGAGATTTTCCTTTCATCCTGTTCGATGTTCTAAGCCTGGCTTTGGGTTCTCTCTGGTCTCTGCTGTCCAGAAGGTACATGTACCATTGTGCATCTTGGTAGTCAGTTGAATAGACGGGGGTTCTGAGATATAAAGTCAATATGCAGCATTCTCTTTGTCCATCTGTGCCAGCTTTCAGAGGATTTGGTCATAAGGGGCCCCAGTCCATAAGGGGCCTTGGTCATCTCTATTTTGCTGTCTTGTTAGTGCTGGAAAAGTCCTATTGCCGTAGCACCTGCCAGGCATCACAGGTTATTGGATCTGTGACTTAAGGTGTCTCATGTTCCTGTGAGACCGGACACACTGTTTTTACTTCACAGTTCTTACCATCTGTGACGATGAAGGCCTTTGCTTTCTTAGGTTAATTCTGGGAGTAAATTTTCTGGAGCTTGTGCAGGTGCAGGCTGCATTTTTTTTTTTTTTGTATTCTCTTGTGGGATGCCTCTTGCATCCTTGGTTTAGCCATGCAGAGGCACATGAGATTAATAGACCCTACTCGTCAATGGCCAGAATGAAAAAACTTCTATGTTTGATGACATTTTTTTTTTGGAAAACTCTCATCATAAAAAATTGTTTCATTGGTATGTAGGAAAAGAATAAATTAAAAAATAAACACAGGGGTGCCTGGGTGGCTTGGTCAGTTAAGCATCCAACTCTTGGTTTGGCTCAGGTCATGATCTTATGGTTCCTGGATTGAGCCCAATGTGGGACTCGGTGCTGACAGCATGAAACCTGCTTGGGATTCTCCCTCTCTCCCTCTCTCTCTGCCACCCCCACTCGTATGTGCTCTCTCTCTCAAAATAAATAAATAAACTTAAAAAAAAAGTGAACACAGAGGAATATAGTGGCTAGCCTTAGAAACTCCTTTAGCAAGGTGAACTGAGATTAGAGCAAAAATTAATGTCCTCATCCAGTGTAAATCCCTCTTCTCAAAATCGGGCCCCATCTGCCTCTTTTAGCCTCCCCTTTCCCACAAGTTTACAGAGAGCGTTCCGGCCCGATGTCCAGGCCCAGGGTACGTAGGCCACTCATGTAATACTGAAAGCCAGGAAATACGTTTAGCAGAAGCACCCAAGATGAGCTGTAGGGCTCACTTTGCTGTCCCTTAAGATCCCTCCTGCTTTCCCGGGCTCTGCAATTAGGCCCAGACGGCTTCAGGCTTTCCTATGAGATATCCTTTGCTATGAGATGTATCCTGGACTCCCACCGCAAAAAATTCATGTCCCCTGGACAGCAGCAGGTCTTCTAAATTATAAAGCCCTCTGGTTGGAAATCTCCCTGATAGAAAGAAGCAAGTTTAATTGGAAAGGCAGGTGAGTCCCTCAACATTCGGGCAGTGATCCATTTCTTTGGGGAATTGGAAATAACTCTCGTCTTACAAATCTGCACAAAACCAGAAATGTGGCTCTAGAAGCAATCCAAATCTGTTCTATCCTGATCAATCCCCAAACCTGCCCTATTCACCTCAAAATGCTTGGAGATATTGTAAAAGATAAGAACATTGGAAACAGAATTGTCTTGCACTTAAGAAAAGGAACAATTTTAGTTGTAATTACTTTGCACCTCCTGTAGCAGGCAAACATCCTCCAAAACTCCTTGGTGAAAAATTGGATGCTTTTTCTGTGCCTTTGTGATGTAAATGTTAAACGCTTATCTTCTCTAGGACCAAAGAATCAGTCTTTAAGGTGCAAACTTTAGAGAGATGATTCTCATAAGACAAAAAAAAAAAAAAAAAAAAAAAAAGGAAGAGGGAGGTATTTGGAAATTGGGCTAATGAAAAAATCTTAAATGTTTTCTCCACAAATACTAGCACAACAGGCTTTTAGCTAAGCAGGTAACCTTAATTTATTCCATCTGCCAAAAAAAGTTTGGATACAGCTACTCTTTTATAAACCAGTGAATTTGGTATTCTCATATCCACCTCAGGGCGAAAATTTAAAAATGAAGCTATAAAATCTGATTTGTCTGTATGTTCATGTGTGTAACAATAAATTATACGTTATATAATATAATTTATATATAAACATATATAAATTAAATATAATATAGATATGGGATATTTTTCTACCTCTGAATAGTATTGCCAAAATTAATCAATAAAGAGCTCTACTTGATTGCCTTAAAATCAAGCGTTTATAAATTAACTATTTGTTAAGTTCTCAGAAATATAAAGAAACTAACCCAAATGTTTTTTGGGTTCAATGTTATCTGAAAAAGGATTTGTTATTAAAGCTAGTTTAAGTTTCTTGGTTTAGTTAAAATAGACATGTCTTTAGAGTTATCAGCATTAAATATAATACTTTTATTCTACATAGATTAGGAAAGATCAAATAAGTTCATGTTATCTCCTGCAAAGTTTGACAGCAAGAAAAATTGCTGATGTAATAGCTAACTGTGTCTGAGTCTCATAAAGGTTTCATGAGTAGTCTAAACCTTATTGTTGGGAGCAATGATTTAGGTAGATGCAAGCAGGATAAGAGTTTTTAGGTGAACTTTTAAGCAAAAATTATATTTCGTTGTATGTGTACTTAAAAATAGCTTCCAAAGTCTTTTTGGTAACTTGGAACTTTAGCATGTTGCTCAATTAAATTAGAAGGTAAAAATTTATTGACTATCTAGATAATTTCCAATAAAATAATGAAACATTAATTACTGAATATAAGTTTACCTACTTTTGGCTTTCTTCTTACAGAGAAATTAAAGATATTTGGGTCTGTTAAACACATTTAGTCTGACACTGAGAAATTGTACTATGGGGAAGCACATGCTTCTAGAACTTATGAAATGCATTCATAAATTTGCCAGCCTAAAAGAAAACTGGTGTGACAGGGAGTTCACAGTTGCTTACTAAAATGAAAGTCATTTTCACAGGAAATTAAAGTGCCTAAGGGTTAAGAATTGTCACATATGAGATTAAAGCTGCCAGAAATAATGAGGGAAATAACTGTGCGCAAATAAGATGTGTTTTGGGCTAAGAAAAGGTATGAGAGGATGAAAGTGCATTTTTGTTAAGGGAAAAGAAAGTAAATTTGTTTCAAAGTGAGCTAGTGACTTCAAAATAGGCAAGGGGGAACATAAAGGACAAATTGAATAGAAAGTTAGGAAGAGAGAAGGAATTTTATTTTGTGCAATGAAGCTGGCTAAAATTGAATTCTTATTATAAGAGTTTAAAAAAAAATTTTTTTTTCAACGTTTATTTATTTTTGGGACAGAGAGAGACAGAGCATGAATGGGGGAGGGGCAGAGAGAGCGGGAGACACAGAATCGGAAACAGGCTCCAGGCTCTGAGCCATCAGCCCAGAGCCCGACGCGGGGCTCGAACTCCCGGACCTCGAGATCGTGACCTGGCTGAAGTCGGACACTTAACCGACTGCGCCACCCAGGCGCCCCATGAGGGTTTTAAAAGTAAGCTTTAATATTAATTGTTACTTCTATTTTTAAAAAAGTTAATTTTCTTTGATTTGCTGAACAGAGAAGTTTTCTTGGACTATTGGTCTGCCCCTGTGAAAGGTTTGTCTTTACCTTTTAAGCAATCTGCCTAGAAAGCAGAGATTTGGTGTTTTAATAAAGCGAGTTCCTGTGCTCATTATCACCAAGCAGGTCTTTGATTACTCGGGAAAACTAAGTCTTAACATGAAAAGGGCTAAGTTTTGCTCATAGCTCTATAACCTTCTGTATTTGCCTTTGAAATCTTTTATTGTCACTTGGGTTAAATGGATAATTAAGTATTGTTTCATAATGATTTGTGACCCTGTTTAGTCATGTCCAAATTTTTTGATATTTTTGACAGACTTCCCGTGGATGGTCAGGGGATTTGGGGCTGTGCCCAAGCATCCTAATCACAGAGTTTGTTCTGGATCAGTCTCTTTATCTTTAGGGCCTGAGTGATGGGTAGGATACAAGTGATGGGTAGGATACACTGCTTGAGGCAGTGTCCATGTTTGAAATTAGAATTATTGGGGGAATTGAAGCAAGATCTCAAACAGCCTGGTGGGTTCTCACCCAGGTGACTCAGAGTGCTAAGAAGCATTCCAGGTCTAGGCACAGTCCCAAGAGCAGATCTGAAATACATTCAAGATGTACTAGGAATCTTATTGGTTGTGGTGGTGAAGATTAAATCATGCCCTGTGAGCATGGAAACTTCTAGAGCCCTTATCTATTCCAGTGGCTAAAATGAACTTTGCCAATGCACGTAGGTTGATCCTTGTACCCTGACAAACTGGACCAGAATATTCTTTCCATTCATAGCTTTGCATTGATTGAATTCCTGGAGCACAAATTTGCTTTCTAGATCAGCAAATACATCTTTGTCAGGGCCTCCTGTCTGTCCCCAGGACTGCAGGTCCTTTGTTGGCATTTTGTTCAAAGTCTTACTTTAAAAAAGTGAAAAGTGGCTGTTCCTAATGAACGACCCATTCTGATATTCTCTGGGAGAAGGAAGACCTCCTTTTTACAAAACAATATAACCCCATCAACAAATGGTTGTTAAACACCTACTACATTATAAAGGCATAGTGTACTAAAGGCATGGTGTCATAAATGTGTGAAGGAAGAGTCACTGGAGACATGGTATGGACTTTCCTCTGAATGCTGCAGAGTATGGAACTTACTAGAACTTTTCCCCCATATAAACCCAAATATGCCTCTGTGATTTGATGTTGTTCACTTTGTAGTATGAGAACGCAAAGTAAATTGCTTTTAATTATTGGGTTCTGAGGCATTGAAAATTGGTACTTTTGTCACTAAAGACAGCAATGAAATGGGGAAGAATGGCACAGGGGTAAATAATTTCCTCTTATTTATGTTCATTAGAAATTGCCAAGTAGATTCACTTTTTACTCAAAAAATAAAAGTGTTCCCAAGCTGGGAGGTGTCATGTTCAACTAAGAAAAAATTTTTTATGATCAAATTAAAACATGCAACGCTGGGAAAAAGATTTATTATAGATGTGATGAGTGACTCCCAACCATAATGTTCTTGGTAGGCACCAGGGTAAGGATGGATTACTTTTATTAAGGTTGTATCTCTTTAACAAAACCATATCAAATAATGATAGAGAGAAGTAAGTAATGTCAGTGTCAATGAAACACCCTTTGTGGCATCACTGCCATTGGCCATAAGCACAGACAAAGTAGAATACTGGCGTCAGTGATCGTCTGAATGCAGCCCTGCAAGGCATACCTTTGGCACAAGACAAATCATGCACTCCAGAATTGCCTTCTGTAGTTATGAAACAGGTAACCTAACTGCTTCAGTTCCATTTGGAGAGCACATGACTCCCCTGAAGCATGGCAAGTATCCCAACCTTCCCTAGAGGAAGATGGGAAGGTCCATTGGGAAATGGAAATGGTCTTCTAGAAAATAGGTCCAATGGCTGCTGGTGACTGGAGATCTGAAGCTCTGCAAGACAGAGGGAAGATAGTCTTTGCAAAATAAACCAAATATCAAGAGTTCTTGGGAAATCACACTTCTAAAATAAAACCATGATCCTACTGCAAAAGAGATGTAGGGCCTTCTTTACCCTAACAAAGCTCCATTGTTTCCTCATGATTTTGCTTTATGGGGTTTAAATTAAAGGGAAGCCACTCTCTGGCAGAGCAAATCTTTGTTTTAAGATATTTAAGTAGCACCTCTATTGGTGAACTCCCTTGAGGGCCAGTGCTTGCTCTGAGATGAATTTTTTTTTTAACTGGAAATATTTCAAATCATTATCATGAAAAAGCAACTATAAGGCAAGGAGTAAACTACCACAATACCATCCAACTCGACTTAAACACTGTCCCAAGAGTCTTCGTGAAATCCCTCAGACATCTAATGTATATAATGAATTGATTTCTCTTTTAAGCACTCAGGACTTACTAGACATGCCCATCCTTGGGACAAGAAAGAAGACAGTAATTCAAATTCTCTTGAGGTTTCTTGGAAGAAGCTAACTTGTCCGCAAATCTTCAAGGTCTAGTTCACCCAATTATTCTGACTCTGGGATAGAGAAACTTTAAGTAAAAAGTTGACTTCTTTGGTAGGGATTGTAGCCTGGTACTTCCAAAGTTGTTTCATTAAGTTTACCACATAATTACAATTGAAGAAAATATAGGGTTCATCTTTTAACCCATTATTACAAAATCCTTCACTTTAAAAGCTATTATTAAAAAAAGGAAAAGTAGCCTTTCAGTAAAAACTAAGTTGGAAAGCATTATAACATATAGAACAGACAGAGGACTTTTTGATCTACTGTGTTATAGGAAAGACAAATGAGGCTTTTAATCTTTTATTTTCTTTTAGTTATTTTTTTTGAGGCTTTTAATCTTTTAAGCAATACCTCTGGGTATCTCTATTTCCATTTTCATGGAACTTCATGAGGACATCAATATTATAACATGAGAACTCTGAGCCACTATTTCAGCAATATGTAGACTATTTATCTTTTTCCTCTTTGCTTTTTAATTTTCAAATGAAAGGTATACTGAATGCAAAAAGTAATTTCATCAATTTTGTAAATCTTCAAAAATGTAAGGTCATTAGATGGAGCTGATTCAAAAGTGCACACACATTGAGTCCAACTGAGGGTGATAAGCCCTAAGCTCCTGTAAGCACAAGTTGTAGGAGCAAAGAGTAAAGTCTCGTTAAAGAGATAAAGATTAAGCTAAGATCTGAATGATTAGGAGTCAGCCAAGAGGACTAAGACACAAAATATTCGGGGCAAAGGAAATAGCCTGTACCATAGCCCAGAAGTTAGATTTAGAACAGTTTATTGGGAGATTAGAAGCTATAGAGTGCTGGGAGAATGGCAAAGAAAAGACTGGAGTGATAAATGGTTCAGAATGTGGACTTTGTCTCAAGGACAACTACTAAAGGGTTTTGAGCATGGGAATGGCAAGATCAGATTTATATTTGAGATCCATTTCACCGCTGCTCAGGGGATGAATTGTTATGGGACATTTGGATAACCAGTTAGGAAAAAAAAATGCAAGACACTTGATTTAAAGGATAGGTTAATGTAAAAGAAACATTACAAAAATTTTGATAGGGTCCAGATCCTTCTGGGTTGTATATATCATACTTGGGAGTTGTATGATATCTGTTGGGAGAGAATGTGCTGAGAGGTTCGAAGCCTAGAGAAACATGATGGCTGTATCATTACTGTTGTCGATTATCCTTGTAGTGACTTTTTTTTTGCCAATTATCTATGACAACTAGGAAAATACCCCATAGTTTAGAATTTAAAGTTACTATTCTAGAGATTAGGACACAGATATGCACATAGGAAAGACCATGTGAAAATACAGGAGGAAGGCCATCTACAAGCCACTGAAAGAACTCTCCTAAGAAACCAACTCTGCTGATATCTGACCTTGATCTTGGACTTCTAGACTCCAGAACTATGTGAAAACAGATTTCTATTGTTTAAACCTCAAAAAAAAAAGTTACTCTTCTATTTATTAATTTCATAGTCTGTTGGTCAGAAGTTTGAGCAGAGCTCACTTGGAAGATTCTACTGCCTTATGAAGCATCAAGTGGGTCACTTGGTAATATTCAATTGGTGACAAGTCCAGTCTGGAGAGATGAAAAAGGCTTCACTCACATGTTTGATGTCTTGGCTGGGATGGCTAGAAGGCTGCACTAAACTAGGCTAGTCTATGTATATACTTCAGGACTTCTCTACATGGTATCTCCAGTTGAGTGTTCAGACTTCTTACTTTGTGGCTCATTTTGGACTTTCATTTTGACCATTCCAGTTTCAGCTGACATAATTCTTTTAAAAGCTTTGTGGGACTCCTATACAGGAAATTATATTACATTCCCCAAAACCCTTCAGGATAGGTCCTTCACTTTCTTAGGCTCTCTGAGAAGCTGCTGCAGGACAATGCCTCTTCAAAGTCTTTTGCTTAATCAAGAAAGCATGAGGACACATTCTTTTTTTAAAATTTTAGCTAAAATACAGTGCAATATTTGTTTCAGGAGTATAATTCAGTGATTCATCACTTACATATAACACCCAGTGCTCACCACAAGTGCCCTTCTTAATACCCATCACCCATCTAGCTCATCTCCCACTTGCCTCCCTCCACTAACCTTCAGTTTGTTTTCTATCATTAAGAGTCCCTTGTGGTCTGTTTCCCTCTTTTCTCTCCCTTAGCCTTCCCATATGTTCATCTGTTTTGTTCCTTAAATTCCACATATGAGTGAATGAGTGAAATCATAAGGTGTTTGTCTTTCTCTGATTGACTTATTTCACTTAGCATGATACGTTCTAGTTCTCCCATGCTGTTGCAAATGACAAGATTTCATTCTTTTAGATGGCTGAGTAATATTCCACTGTATAGATATATCACATCTTCTTTATTCATTCATCAGTAGATAGACATTTGGTCTCTCTCCATAGTGTGGCTTTTTTGATAATGCTGCTATAAACATTGGGGTGCATGTACCCCTTCGAATTTATATTTTTGTATCCTTTGGGTAAATACCTAATAGTACATTTGCTGGATGGTAGGGTAGTTCTATTTTTAGTTTTTTGAGGAACCTCCATACTGTTCTCCAGAGTGGCTGCACCAGTTTGCATTCCCACCAACAGTGCAAGAGGGTTCCCCTTTTTCTGAATCCTCGCCAACACCTGTTGTTTCTTGTGTCAATTTTAGCCATTCTGGCATGTGTGAGGTGGTACCTCACTGTGGTTTTTATTTGTATTTCCATGATGATGAGTGATGGTGAGCATCTTTTCATGTGTCTGTTAACCATCTGGATGTCTTCTTTGGAAAAGTGTCTATTCATGTCTTCTGCCCATTTTTTAACTGGGTGAAGACACATTCTTAATATCTTTTGAAAGCCTTTTGTCTGGTTGAAAGTGTCCACAAGTCTCATCTTTCTGAGATCTTGACAAAGGGTTTATAATTTTATCCTTGACTTCTAGTATACCATGAAACATTTTACTACCCTAGATTTGATCCTTGCCCCAAGGCCATTTCTTACTTTGAGAATGTTTTGCTGTCTTGAGAGCCTATTCTGGGCCCTCTACATTTCTTTTAAATATTTCTAAAAAACTGAACAGTTCTTTTGACTAAGGTTTTTATCTTATATTTCATAATAGGATTCACTTCAGTTATTTTTAAAATTTTTTTAAAATTTATTTTATTTTATTTTTGAGAAAGAAAGAGAGACAAGAGTGTGAGTGGGGTAGAGGCAGAGAGAGAGGGAGACACAGAATCTGAAGCAGGCTCCAGGCTCTGAGCTGTCAGCACAGAGCCCAATGTGGGGCCTGAACCCGTGAACCATGAGATCATGACCTGAGCTGAAGTTGGCGCTCAACTGACTGAGCCATCCAGGCACCCCTGATTCACTTCAGTTTTAAGGACACATCCAGGCTTACAGTGAAGGTATGGAAAAAGATATTACATGCAAGAGGAAAACTAAAAGGAGCAGGATAGCACACTTACATCAGACAAAATAGACTTTACCTCAAAAGCTATAGAAGAGAAAAACAGGATCATTATATAATGATAAAGGGATCACTCCATCAATAAGATACAGCGCTCATAAATATACACATATCCAACATCAGAGCATGTAAATATATTAAGCAAATACTACCAGATCTGAAGGGAGAAATAGACTACAATATGACAATCATAGAGGACTTCCATATCCCATTTTCAACAATGGATAGATCATCCATACAGATAAGCAAACATTGGACTTGAACTATACTTTAGACCAAATGAATATAACATACACACAGAACATTCCATCCAATAACACCAGAATACACATTATCTCAAATGCACACAGAACATTCTCCAGGGTAGATCATATGATAAGCCAAAAAACAAGTGTCAGCAAATTTAAAAAAGAACAAAACTTACCAAGAATTAAAGGTAATAAGTCACTTTTCTGACCATAGTTCTATACAAATAGAAATCAGTAGCAAGAGGGAAAATAGAAAATTAATAAATCTTGGAAAATTAAACAGCACACTTTTGAACAACCAAGACATCAACAAAGAAATTTTTAAAAATCTTGAAACACGTAAAATGGAAACACAAAATACCAAAACTTATGGTGTGGAGCAAAGTATTTCTAAGAGGGAATTTTATAGAGATAAATGCTTACATTAAGAAAAAAGAAAGACTGCAAATAAACAAGCTGACTTTACACCTCCAGGAACTAAAACAGAAACAATCCCAAAAGTTGGTAGAAGAAAGGAAATAACAAAGAGCAGAGCAGAAATAAGTGAAATAGAGATCAGAGAAATCATAGAAAAAAAAATCAAAGAAACTAAGCTGATGTTTTGAAAAGATAAATAAAACTTACAAACCCTTAGCTATACCTTAAGAAAAAGTAGAAGACTCAGTTAAATAAAATCAGAAATGAAAGAGACAGAGGTACCTGTGGGGCTCAGTTGGTTAAGTGTCCGACTTCAGCTCAGGTCATGACCCCATGGTCCATGGGTTCGAGCCCCATGTCGGGCTCTATGTTGACAGCTCAGAGCCTGCAGTCTGCTTCAGATTCTGTATCTCCCTCTCTCTCTGCCCCTCCCCTGTTTGCATGCTGTCTCTCTCAAAAATAAATATTAAAAAACTTTTTTAAAAGAAATGAGACTTTATAAATAATACCACAGAAGTACAAAGATCATTAGAGACTACTATGAACAATTTTACAAATTGGATAACTAGAAAGAATAAGTTCCCAGAAATATACAACCTACCAAGACTGAATTCATAAAGAAATAGAAAATTGGAACTGACCAATAATAAGCAAAGGGATTGAATCAGGAATCAGTAACCTCCCAACAAAGAAAAGCCCAGGTCCAGATGGTTTTCCTGGTGAATTCTACCAAATACTTAAAGAAGAATTAACACCAGTATTTCTCAAATTCTTCCAAAAAATTGAAGAGTAGGAAATACCCTGAAACTCAATTTATGAGGCCAGCATTATCTCCAGTAAGGATACTACTAGAAAAGAAAACTAGAAGCCAATATTCCTAGTGAATATAGACATGAGAATTCTAGAAAAAAATGTATTAGCAAAACAAACTCAACAGCATATTAAAAAAGTTATACACTGTGACCAAGTGGGATATATCCTTGGATGCAACAATGGTTCAATATATGCAAATCAATAAATGTTATTCATCACATTAATAAATGGAAAGATAAAAATCATATGATCTAGTGAGATGTCAGTAGATGAAAGAAAAGCACTTGACAAAATACAACATCCTTTAATGATAAAAAAATTTCAACAAATTAAGTATAGGAAGAATGTACCTCAACATAACAAAGACCACAGATGACAAATCCACAGCTAACATCATACTCAATGAAAGGTTGACACTTTTCCTCTAAGATCAGGAACAAAACAAGGGTGCCTACTCTCACCAGTCCTATTAAACAAGTACTGGAAGTCTTAGCCAGAGTAATCAGGCAAGAAAAGGAAATAAAAGCTATCCAAATTGAAATGGGAGAAGTAAAATTGTCTCTATTTGCAGATGATGTGATCATACATATGATCATGTATAAAGAAATCTTAAGGACTCCACTAAAAAACTGTTAGAACTGTTATTGTTAACAAATTCTGGAAAATTGAAGGATACAAAATCAACATACAGAAATTAGTGACATTTCTAAACACTAATAACAAACTATCTGAAAAAGCAAGAGAACAATCCTATTTATAATAGTATCAAAAACAATAAACTATTTAGGGATAAATATAACTAAGGAAGTAAAAGACCTGTACACTGAAAACTATATAACATTTATCAAAGAAACTAAAGAAGACACAAATGAATGGAAGATACTCCATTTCTATGAATCAGAAGAATTAATATTGTTAAAATGTCCTTACTGCCCAAAGCCACCTATAGATTCTATGCAATGCTTTTTAAAATTCCAATGGGATTTTTCACAGAAATAGAAGAAGCTGTCCAAAAATTCATACAGAATCGCAAAAGACCCTGAATAGCTGAAGCAATTCTGAGAAAGAAGAACAAAGTTGAAGGCATCATACTTTCTGATTTTAAACTATATTACAAAATGGTAGTATCCAAACAGTATGATACTGGCTAAAAATAGATAAATAGACCAAGAAGAGAATTGAGAGATTAGAAATAAACCTGCACATATATGGCCAATTAATATTTGACAAAGGAGCCAAGGATACTCAATGGGAAAAGAGAATCCCTTCAATAAATGGTGTTAGGGAAAAGTGGGTAATCTCTTGCAGAAGAATGAAATTGGACCCTATCTCAAACCACTACAAAAATTAACTTGAAATGGATTAAAGATTTAAAAATAAGACCTGATACCTGGAAAAAAATAAAGGAAAGATACTCCTTGATATTAGTCTTGGCAATAATTTTTTGGATATGACACCAAAATCACAAGTAACAGAAGTAAAAATAAATAAGTGAAACTACATCAAACTAGAAAACCTTCTGCACAGCAAAGGAAATAATCAATGAAATGAAAACGCAGCCTGCAGAATGGGAGGAAATATTGGCAAACTGTCTATTTAATAAGGGGTTAATATCCAAAACATATAAGGAACACACACAACTCAGTAACAAAAAAAAAAACCCACAAAAATTCCAATTAAAAAATAAGCAGAGGACCTGAATAGACATTCTCCCAAAGAGAACATACAGGTGGGAAACATACATATGAAAAGAAGCTCGGCATCATTAATCATCACGGAAATGCACAATGTGATATCACCTCACACCTGTTAAAATGACTGCCTGCAGAAAGAGAAGAGATAACAAGTGCTAGTGAGGATGTGGAAGAAAAAGAACCCTTGTGCATTATTGGTAGAAGTGCATCTTGGAACAGCCACTATGGAAAACAGTGTGGAGCTTCCTCAGAAAATTCAAAACAGAGCGACCATATGATCCAGCAATACCACTTGTAGGTTTATATCCACAGGAAATGAAATTGAGGTCTCAAAGAGGTATCTGCACTCGCATGTCCATTGTAGAATTATTCACAATAGCCAAAACACGGAAACAGACTGTCCATCTGCAGATGAATGGATAAAGATATATTACACACACAGACACACACACAATGAATATTATTCAGCCGTGAGAAAGAAGGACATCTTGCCATTTGTGACGGCATGGATGGACCTTAAGGCATTCTGCTAAGTAAAATAAGTCGGACAGAAAAAGGCAAATGCTCTATGATATCACTTACATGTGGAATCTAAAAAAGTCAAACTCATAGAAACAGTAGAATGGTTGTTTCCAGGGACTTGTTTCCAGGGGTTGTTTCCAGGGTGGGGAAAATGGGGAAATGTTGGTCAAAGTGTACAAACTTTCAGTTATGAGACGGACAACTTCTGGTGACCTAATATACAGCATGGTAAGTAGAGTTAGCACGTCTTATACACATGAAAGTTGCCAAGAGTGTGGATCTCACCACAAAGAAGAAATGGTAATTATGTGAGGTGATGGAGGTGTTAACCAACCCCACGATGGTAATCATCGTGCAATAAATAAGTCTGTCAAATCATCACACTGTGCACTTTGATCTTACACAATGTTATATGTCAATTATATCTCAATAAAGCTGGAAAGATGTTAAAAATAAAAACAGCTTTGTGATGATTTTAAAAAACAGACATTTTAACCTGGGGGAAAAAAAAATTTGAAAAGTGAAAAAAACAAAAAGCAAACCAGTACAAGGAAATCAACCTGCTATTTTGAAAGCAGTGCATTAATGGGACACTCTGGGGCCAGAACAGGAGAGGCCGCAGCTGCTGGCCTCTAAGGTGTGATTGCTATTCTGACTGCACCTGCTGAACTATGTCTGCAGAAGACAGATTTCCATATAAAATTCCTTTTTGTTTGCCTGGGCAGTTGTATATACAATATATCTACAGTGCATCTATCATTCAAATGTGCACCCTTGGAACTTAGTGTCCCCTATTTTCCCAGATGTTATGACTGCTTTATCTTACTACATTATGTGGATTTCTATATGTCACCTCACATTCTTTGAGAAATGAGTCAGTATACACATCAATAACTGAATAAAATAGAAGCGATTTTGGACATACCTTTATTAGGATGTTTAGAAACAAAAAGAATTAAGATGGAGAATTACACTCTTGTTTGTCTTCTTTCATTCCGAATTGTTGCTGTTAAAAACAATCATCTGAAAACCAAAATACGTAGCATAGCATCATTAGTGTTACCATAGGAGATGTGGGAAGTGTTTAGCTGATGAGCAGGCACTGTGCCAATCCAGTCTGGTATGGGCCAATTTGGGATTTGACTCCCATGTTTTAGGTGGTGGCCAGAGAGCAGATAGCTACATTCAAAGACAAAGAGTGGGAAAATCATGCCATTGACTCTTGAAACTGGCTTCAAAGGTGGAGTACTGGAGTGCCTGTCACCAGGAAAGGGGGTCTTCAGACCGTGTCTCTGCCATCCAATGACTGAGTGCCCCTTGGCAAGGCACACGGTCCATGTGTCGGTTCCTTCCCTTCCCACAGTCCCACCCTCCAAAGCTGAAGACTGGCTTCCATTCCTCTCCTCCGGCTCTCTACCATCACATCTCTTTTACTCCATGTGGGTTTACAACAATTTGTTTATGCGCCTCCTCCCTCCAAGTCAACTTCTGAGTGTGAGCAGTTGTTATTCAGCCCTGAGTAGCTGGCGCAATGTTGGGCCTCAATAAAAACAGGAAGAACAAATGTACACATGAAACCACTTGTCACTTTACCTTTCTTGGCCTTCATTTCATTTCCACGATAAAGGAAGCCTTTAAGGTGATCGCAAATTACCTTCTTTGATTTTTGCACACAAGTAGCCTAAAACATTTTCTGGAAGTTAGAAACCACATGACTTTTCCATCTCCACAGGAGTGTTGAGACATCTAGAGGGTAGTCAAATCCCCTTAATGTGAGTGTGAGCACCTGAGGAAGGGGGACAAAAATGGACATAGTCCTTTATACTCTGGAGAGACGTCAGTGCTTCCTGTATGCCATTGTATTGCATTATGCTGTCGAAAAAAGTATTCATAATAGAAAGAAGTACTAGGAGGCTAGTATTTGGAAAGGAAAATGGACAGGGTGGAGAAAAAAGGATCAGAAGTGACTGAGAGAAAGGTGGGTCTAAGAGAAGGGAATTGTGGTCGAGGACACAGCTCTGAAAATGGAGGTAGGCTGTAAGAGGCATTTGATCTACACTTTGACTCCGAGAGTAAATTCAGAAAATGTCTAAAGCTTCTGGGCTTTTTGTCACTAATACCTTATTGGAGCTGCTTCAAAATGAGAGTTTTAACAGAAGCACTTTAAAAAAGATTGAGACAAAAATGTAATAATTGCACACTCAGGCTTGCAATTTCAGAAATTCATGATGTTAAGGGCTCCAAGCATGGGACTTCAAATTTGGATTCCTTTTCACTCTTCATGAAAGACTCGTCTAGTCAGATTGGAGCTGATCGCTATTTTTGAGTCATACCCGTAAATGGTGGGAGTCCATTGTCAAAGTGGGAAAACTGTACTTTTTCCATAATTCAAAAATAATTGAAAGAATGTAGCCCAACAATTTTGAAATAATGAATTTTTTTAGATAATGGCTAAGTTCAGTCCAATCTCAGAAAATTCCAGTCCCAGAGGGTTTTTTTTTTTTTTTGAGAAAATAAAGAAAGGAATCGATGAGCAAAAATGGTGTGTGGGAGCAAAACTATCGTTTTGAGCTGTTATCTGTCACATTCCCTAAGGGAATATAGAATACATTTTTAAAGGTATTTCTGTAGATAAAAGTTAAGAAAAAAAATACACTCACATGGTCAAAAGGAGTCACCAACGAATTGTGTTATGTTTAATTTTTCAGAAGAGATTCTTAAGTGGTTGAGGAGGGGTCAGGGAGTAGGGGCTCTATTCTCCCTGAGGCACTGAGGATATTTGTTTTTGTGTATTTTGCAAGTGTTTCATGCCAATCTAAAGCATAGTGTGTGCAGACATTTACCTTGCCTCTCTCTGGGAAAAAGAAGGGAAAGGGAATGCAAAAAAAAAAAATCATCTGGATGGTAAATAGAAGAGGCACTTGTGCGGCCCTGGCCTCCTGTCATTGTCTCCTTTGTAAGCGATGTCAGAGCCATCACATTAGGTTGCCACCACAGGGTGCATGCAAATGGGAGAGAGAGCAAGGCAGTGCTTAGCAGCCACCACCTGCACATTTCAGATTGTTGGCAGGTACATTGCAGTGGACTAAAACAGAATAATTACTGGAGATAGAGTTGGCAAGTATAGTGTACGGGAGAGGCATTCAATTGCACACGAGTACGATAGGTGAACTATAAAAAAAAATGGTGGGGAGGGAGGGGGAAAAATTCCCCATTAAACACCAGACAGCTGGCAATTCCAATCTTCCATTTTGTTTTCTATGAAATAAGAAAGGCTGAGCTACAAAGTCAGATGCTAGCAGATTTGGGACCATTGATTTAAGCAGGGGACATAAAGAGTAAAACTGGGGACTTTAGAGGGCCTCAATGAACACCAAATGGGGTAAACCCTCAAGGGACTGGAACATGTAGGGAACTGTGTGATAGCCACACATTTGTGGGTTTCAGGTAGACCATTTCCTTGTAAACACTGGGGTGTTTGTTTTATCTAGCATGCGTGTAGGATATTGGGCCATTCACTGTTCTAACCACTTCACATTTAATTCTCAGATCAACCTTATCATTGCTCTTCTTATCATTGCCATTTTACATGCAGAAGAGGAAACTGAGTCACAGAAAGTTAAATGACTTGCCCAAGACTCTTTAGTGTTAGTGGCAGGCTGGAGGACTCAGCTCAGGGCACCTGGTTTTCAAGCTCACACTCTAACCCATCTTGGTGAGCTGTCTCTCAGTGAGAAGGTATGTTAAATGGGATCTTGTCAGAGATTTATATAGAACGACAAAAAAATGATCGTTTTTTCCAATTTACCCAAACTGTTCAGAGTAAACAGCATCATCTGCCTGAACATATAGTTATTAACACAAAAGTTATTATTTTCTTTGTAAATCTCTGACAACATCCTCTTTATCAGAGTTTTGCCAGTGAAATGCCTAAAACATTATGACTCCTTTAAAAAGCTAAAAATATGTACATATGTATGTTACATACTTTCCTGAATTGGAGTTGTGGGTCAGGGGGATCTGCCTCAAGGCTATACTCCACTTGGTCACTCATGAGACCATTGGCATCAACCTAATTATGTTTATCATTTGAGCACCTCTAACAATGGCACTTTAATGTGCACACTCAGAGTCTGTCGTCCTCTATCTTCCTAACAGAACCCCCCATTTTCTCAGATATTTACCTCCACGGTAGTACATGGCTTTCCCCTGGCAATTATTATTAATCCAGGAATAGGCATGTGACTTAAATCACCCTAATTAGACTGAAGGAAAAGAAATTATATTTTTGGATTCCTTCCCCTTTTTCTCTCTCTCTTTCTCTTTCTGTCTCTCTTGAAGCTAAGGAAACATCCAGTCTCAACTACTCCTGGCATCCATCTTGCATCAGCTACAAGAGAACAGCTGAGAATGAAACCTGAGAATGACAGATGGGAGAGACAAAGAGAAGTAGGTCCTTGATGGCAGCATTTGGGTAGCCGATTATAATGTGCCTGCAACTTACTCTACCTTCAAATTTCCTGTCTCATGAGACAAATTTCCTCATTGTTTCCTTGTTACTTGCAGCCAAAATCATCCTAACTCATGCAAGCCCTAAGACCTGCACTTCTAAGTTGAATACTTCCTTGAAATCTCCATCTAAGCCCTTAGCAGCTTCAACACTGATCTCCAAATACTTAATACATCTAGACTTTTAGCTGTGAGCCTCTTTGAATCCAGAAGCCTCTTAGATGCTGATGTCTTGAGCCAGTCAAGACTGGCTCTGAGAGTCTCGTAGAGTACTCTGGCAGTAGTGA
This sequence comes from Prionailurus bengalensis, assembly GCF_016509475.1. Taxonomy (NCBI): domain Eukaryota; kingdom Metazoa; phylum Chordata; class Mammalia; order Carnivora; family Felidae; genus Prionailurus; species Prionailurus bengalensis. The sequence goes on from NC_057348.1 coordinate 112,991,002, forward strand.
TATCATGGAAAGGAGCAGGGTGGGAAGTCTGCATGGCAGGGATAAAATTGGTAGCAGAAACTTGTTAGAGATTAGAATCTGCATCTTCCTACTAGAGGTGTTAGTTTTCCCCCTACATTGTTGGTGTTGTAGGGAAAAAAGAGTTTTTTCAGTACGAACACTAAAATCAAATACTGATACTATCATTCATAAGCTGTGTGACCTTTGACTATCTGAGCATTACCTAGCCTCACTAAACCTCTGTTTCCTTACCTTTACAATTAGGAGTAATAATTCTATTATCTCTCATCGTATAAGGATTATAGGTCATATAGAGAGTTAATAACATGCGCTAAGTACCAAAATGGTAGTCATTATGATCTTGGTTCTACATCACTGTTGTCCAATACTCTCATGTGTTCAATAAATAATTACTACTATGTTTCCAGGTATGGTTATAGGCACCAGTGCTTAATAACACTTATATTGCACATTAGTGTCTTTTGTAAGGAAAATACTAATGTATGTGTTCTGAACAAGTATGTGCATACCTCTATTCAACATCTTTCTTTCAAGACAAATTCTCCTTCTTTTCCAGCCTTATTATAACTTACTCAAATGTACTTTATCTCCAACAGTACAGAAACCAGGACTTCTTTTTAGAAAAATCACATTGTCGTCTCCTTCCAGTCTAAATGTTATGGTCTACTTTGTTAGGGAAATGATATGCTGAAGTTTAAAATGAATACCAAGAACTCCATGTGGGAAGAATGAGGGAAAGTCTATTCTCTTCTCTGTTATGAAAATATGACTTGAGATAATCATTCTGATTCATTATATTGGAGTTTAGCTCATGTCCCAGATATGAGGAATCAGTATCCCTACATGCTCACAAGAGCCCTTCAGGATGTTTCTCTCTCTGCATACTTCTCAGCATTCCTGAACATCAAGCCTATTGAAGTTGATGCATTCCTTTGCATGTGGTGGGACAAGAATGACCATCAAAGGAAAGAAGAACCTCTGAGGCAAGAACTCACAGGCTCCAGGGGCACCTGGGTGGCACAGTCAGTTAAGCGTCTGACTTCAGCTCAGGTCATGATTGCGTGGTCTCAGAGTTTGAGCCCTGCATCAAGCTCTGTGCTGACTGCTCAGAGTCTGCAGCCTGCTTCGGATTCTGTGTCTCCATCTCTCTCTGCCCCTTCTCCACTCTCGCTCTGTCTCTTTCTCAAAAATAAATAAACATTAAAAAAAAAAAAGAATTCACAGGCTTGGGTTAGTGGTTCCTGCCCACATGAAGATTCATCCTTCAACTTTACAGAAAAGAGCATTATCGATGGATAAAAGAGTGGTTTATTCTTGCTTGAGCTAGAGCTTTTAAAAGGGGAGCATTCTGAGGGCATTCTGTTGGTGGAAGGAATAATCATTTCCCAAGGGAATGGGAGTCTGAGTTTTAGGACCACAGATTTTATTTGCCCCTCCCTGGTTGGCCAATTTTTCCCTCCATTGCCAACTCTGTAATTCTTATTGTTACTTTGTTAAGGGACTCTGCAGGTCCTGTTTACACTCAACCCACATGGATGACCTCACAGAACTTCTCTCATTTCCCTCCAATAGGACAACTCTCCTTTGGAGACTCACGGAAATTGGTGCCAATGCAAGTGGTAACGTAAAGAGCTACCGCCACTTCTGCTGTGTCTCCAAATAATATGTAAATCTTTCCAATGCTTGGTCTATGTGTTTAATAACTGAGAAAGTATATATAAACCAATGACCAGCATGGTGAAAAAGAGCCCACTTTGACTTTCTGAGGACTGTTACTATTGCCCTTCTACTTGACTAAACATTCTTAGAGTCTTTTCCTAACAATAGACCAACTGGTTACTTTAAAAAAATTATCAATGTAAAAAAATTTAAAAACCACAAACTCAGCAAAGCTCCTATTTTCCTAAATGTTTGGAGACTAGAAAGGAGTATAATTAGCATTATATCCATATCATTAGAAAGTATAATGATGGTTTCTGACCCCATCGGAATCAAGACATAATCCAGATAAAGTAAGTTAAATAGAAATGTAAGAGACATGAAGATGTAGGAGAGGATGACTTTTTACATGACTGTGGGGAAATGTATGTCTTGATGTTGCTGCCGTCTGGAGGATAAAGGAGGGAGATTTGAAAAGACCTATAAAGAATGGGTTGGGTATAAAGAATGACAAATGAGAGAAGAGATATTCTAGGCAGGAAAGAACATTGATGAAGTTTCCATGTTGAATTCCCAGCTTTACTGAACCAAAGGAAGGCTGAACTGAGATGCTGGAGCCAGTTAGTTGAGCATTGGGTATGAAATCCATGTGTTTTAACTTGTGTCTTGCAGGTATTGAGGAGACACTGAAGACGATGCAGGTGAATGTTATGAAGAATATGGAATTTTATGACTGTAACCCTGGCAGATGTGGGGTGGGAGATGCTTAGAAGGGGAAAACAGGAAGTGATTGCAGAGGTCCTAGGGTCCTAAATCAGGATGGTAGTAGTAGGAAGAGTGAGAAAGGGGGTAGCAAGATGCTGACAATCAAGTATTTTCCCTGTGGAGACTCTTTGAAGTTTTCATATTTCTTTACTGTATTTCATAGGAAAAAATTGCTATATTGTCTTCAGCAAATTCAAAATGTAGAACATGATAAGTCTCTGATATTTTCAAATGTTTTGAAGAGTAATATTCAAAGCTTATGAGTTATATATTAAGTATAAACCAGCATCCATTCTCTTCATTGCATGTAATATGAATAAGTAAAATAGGCATCCTTTGTATGATTTGTGTATATCAATAATAATGTATAAAGAAAACATATCTAAAATGTATTCAGAGTTTCTGATTATAAACTCAGTACTGATTATAAAATCAGTAACATACTTGGAGTAGATCTTCAACATCACAAATCTCAATGTACAGATGTCAAGCTTTAAATTACATTTTCATCATCAAATCAGATGAAAAATGCCATAGCCTAGTTCTCTTCTTGTGACTGAGAGAGTAACGCGGAGAGAGAAATGATTTCCCACCTTTCATACTTGCTTCTCCCTTCACCCATTCCATGATTATGGCAAAGCCATATTGTGAGTTACGTGGCTGAACGAGAGTTTCCTCATTGTTTATTTATTACCATACATATAAATTAGAATGAAGTGAAAGCATTTCAAAAGGCAACGTCACTAACTGCCAACTTTCTCCAACCCACTGGCTCCATACTCTTCTCCCTGCCCTGATTGGGATCATAAAACCCAAAGAAATATGGGAAGAATCATCAAACTTGACAGGTAGGGAGAGAGAACAAGGAGGGATTGTGTCATTCCTCCCTCCCTTCTACCCCTCAACATCACTTCCATTGGGCTGGGCTTTCTTCATCTGCAGGGACAATTCACTTCAAACCTTAAAAATATGTATTTTAGCCAAGTTTCAATTTTGAAGTCTTAAGGCTCTATAGTTGGGAAATCAAACTGTCAACTTCTCTAAGCAGATATCATGTTTTGTTCATTTAAAATCCTTTGTCTTTGCTCTGTCCTCACAATGCCTACTTTAGACCCCGGCAAATGGCAGGTATTCAATTAATATTTATTGACTTGAGTTTTTGAATCATGCTTTCTTAAAGATATAGACTGAAAATATAGAAACCAAGAGGATTATTCAGGAGTCAAGATAATTTTAATAAATTATACTGTTTACCTGCTGGGAAGGTCCAGTGGAAGAAAGCACTGGGCCATGTGTTTTAAACAGTAGCCGATGCTGATATATCCTTATATCCATTACAACACGGATCTGTGGACCTGACAGAATGCAATAGCGGGTGAGTCCTTTGTTGAATGGCCTTCACATGGTTAATTTTGTTTGCTGATGGCAGATACTGAAGCTACAGAAAAGCTGCTCTTGTTGTTCAAAGAGCCTTTTCAATTTTTAATTTGACATGAAGAGTAACATGGTCTACGATACATGCAGACCAGCAGTTATCTCTCATCATCAACCTGTTTGGTTGGTTTCGACCCGTCTTGGCTGAAAGCAGCTCTATTGTAGGTACTTTTTGTGGCTCCAGCTTACATGTGTGGTTCAATGACAAGATTCTTGATAAACTGGAACAGAGAATGAGGAAATGGGCTTTTAAATGGTCAACTGATCATTCGCTTCTTTTGGTTTAGTTTCTGCCTGACAGACTTATTAAAGAAAAGAGTTATTACACAAAGAAGACCCAGAATTTGTTTCCCAGGTCCTGGTCAAATGAGAGTCATGGACTTGGAGAGTCAGAAGGCATCTTTGAGGTCATCTTATTCATCCAGGTTTGCCATTTTAATATCAGGGCACTGATGCTCTGAGAATTACATGACTTACCCAAGGTCTTGCAGCTCATGCTGGCATCAGGGCTCTTACCTTGCTCACTCTTTTGCTGATTGATGTTAGGGAAATCTAGAAGAACCCCTCCCCCCACCCCGCCAAGATACCCTAGTTTTTCATGGACTTGTCCCAGGAATACCATTCTGTGGGGGATTTTCTAGGTTTCCTTAACTGGTCCACCACTTTAAATGATGCAGTCTGGAAAGAACACTGGCTGGGAATTTGGACCTAGGCTTCAGTTCAGTATAGAACTATCACTGTCATGTTTCAAGCACCCATCATAAGCTAGATCTTGTGTGTATTTTATTTTCATCTACAATGAATCTGGAAGAAGGTATTAATAGCCCTATTTTGTAGATGGAGACACTGAGGCTTAGGAAGGTTAAGCATCTCTCCCTCTGTCCTGCAAGCATTTAAATCCAGTGTCTGATTGATTCCCAAATCCCCATTCTTCCCATATACTTCCCTGCATTTATTATTGAGTCTCTTCAGGTAAGTTACTTAACATCTCAAAAGCTATTTCTTCAACTGTCAAGTGAGTACATTCGCATTCTTCTTCGCACTGATGTAGGATGAAATGATAGATCTAAAGTACCTGGCATGGGACTTGATGTAGAAGACACTCAACAAAAGTCAGTTCCATTCTAAGCCTATATTCATCTTCCCCTTTGAATCTTTCAGTAGGATTTACATCCTGAGCTATATTGACTCATGTTGAAAAGAGAAAATGGAAGGATTCCCAAGGTGTCAGAAGTAGATTAAACATTTCACCTGATAATCCCAAATTGCCGAATTAACCTAATGGCAAAATTTAAATTGCAGGGAATTGGGCTCCAAGCCTGTTCCCTTTGAGTGAAATGATTGAATCCACGACAGTGAGAGAAAGCACTAACTTGAATGTAGCATCCTAGGTTTAAAATACAGATAAGGTCTCCAGAAAAAAAATGTGTTCAATATTCAGGTAAATTGTTAATGGATTTTTCTGTGTCCCATTATTGATCCTACCTTGTATGGTCTATAAGATGTGAAAAGATGCAGGCATATTCATTTAATAATTCCAGGTAGGCATCAGAAATTATTCGACCATTTCTTGAAGCAATGTATATTCTTTTGTACTACACTTCTAAAATTATAGTCTAAATATAAATGTGATTCAATTTAAAAAAATTCAATTTGCATGAAATGCTTCAGAGGTACATCTATTGTATTTAGCCAGGAACACTTTTTACAGCTGATAGCAATCAAAGAGTCTTATATTAAGAGGATGACAATGAAATGAAAATACAGATAAAAAGAATATCATGCTTGACTCAGCCCTGCAAAAGAGAGTGGAGGACTGATAAGGAAAATCACAATGGTATAAAACAAGATCAGTAAGTTTCAGGTTTAGTAATTGACCTTAGGAAAAATCATTATGAAAACTCTTGAATGAAAATGTGTGTGTTTAATGCCTGAAGTATAAGCAGACTGCTTCATTTAAACATTCCATCACACAAGACTTGAGAGAAAGATGTTGCTTTTGTCTGCAATGTAAATTGCAAGGGGTGGGGCCCATTCATACTTATATTTTGTTACTTTTTCCATTGCTTATCCCAGTGCTTTGCCCATAAAGAATATTCAATAACTATTGAATGAGTGAAAATAAGGAACAAAGTCTCATCTGTGGTATTAGAAAAGTTTACAGGTCACCTGGGTGGCTCAGTCGGTTAAGCGTCTGACTTAGGCTCAGGTCATGATCTCATGGTTCGTGGGTTCAAGCCCTGCATTGGGCTCTGTGCTGACAGCTTGGAGCCTAGAGCCTGCTTCGGATTCTATGTCTCCCTCTCTCTCTGCTCCTCCCCAACTCATGCTCTGTCTCTCAAAAATAAATAAACATTAAAAAAGAAAGAAAAGAAAAGAAAAGTTTACCAGAGGGTTACTGAATGAAAATTTGATCCAAAATACCTATGGAGCAAAGTTAAGAATTCCAGAAGGTGCTAGTATAAGTTAGTGTTATCGGGCTGGTTTTTCAGTGAGTAAAAAAGATAGAGAAATCTGTCTGAATGCATTTTATGCCACAGCATGGCCTACTTAATGAATAGCATCCTTTTCCATTGGGTATTATTCCAAAGTCTGCCTAGCATTCTTCCCCATGGCAGGAAATAAATTATAGCTGTATCCTGTGTTTCTAAATAAATTGTCTATATAATACTCCAAGACGGTGTCTACGAGGTCTCAAAGGCATCAACATAGACTGAATCTTGGACAAGTCACAAGTCATTTCTAATCAGTAGAAATAGAAGGTGCTCTAGAAAACTAAGTGGTGTTCCAATTTTTGCTTAAATAATTTTCTGATTTTGAGGGCTTTTAAAACACTCTATTAACTTAATCAGTATACATTCTTTAATTGAAAATACTTTTTATTATACTGAATTAATTGGGTTGAGTAGCACATATACCAAAGGATTTGTCTTTATAAACATCCTCTCTGTTCAGTGAAACTCAGTTTAGCGTGGTCAAGCTACCCCACCTCAGAAGCACGTTGTCAGTTGCTGGGAATCAGGTTAGCCTCCACAGAGCTCCAGATTGGATTGTGATGGAAAATCTGAAATATTTTTTTAAGTTTATTTTTTTGAGATATACAGAGACAGTGCAAGTAGGGGATGGACAGAGAGAGAGAGAGAGAGAGAGAGAGAGAGAGAGAGAATTACAAGCAAGATCCGAACTGCCAGGGCAGAGCCCAACGTAGGGCTTGAACTCGTGAACCCATGTGATCATGACCTGAGCTGAAACCAAGAGGTGGATGCTTAACCAACTGAGCTTCCCAGGCATCCTACAAAATCTGAGATCTTTAATGTGAACTTCTCCATCCTGGTAGGTCCCCACTTCCTCTCTTCCACATTGAAAGTCATTCTCATTTTTACCACTCAGAAATTTCCTTCATTTTCTGATTATTTAGCATGACATCTCTGGAATGCTGCAATTTTCCCTGGTCTGGCAGTGGAGTTCTAATCCTGTCCCAAACCTGCCTCCTTCAACTGCTAGATGAAGTCTCTCTGGTGATGGCTGGCTCCCAGTCCTTCCTGGGCATCAATGAGCAGGTGCACTGTTTCTTTCTACCTATACTCTACATAATGGTTATAGAGAGGGGCAGCTGCAGACCAGAAGCAGAGGAGAATACCATCACTCAGCTTCCTTTGGAGGGTTCCACAGGCCTGGACATAAGGAAGAGGAAGAGGTAAGCTTTTCCCCTTTTAAGTTATAAAAATAGAGTAACCTATCACATCAGAGTAGGTAATTTATCCTAAGCTATCTGGTAACACAAATGACTAGGTTATTTACTTACTGTTGACCTCCATATTGGCATCGTGCTTTATAATCACTCCTTGGTTAATGTTTATCAGAATCATTAAAAGACAGGTGGAGGGAGGCCTGGGTGCCTCAGTAGGTTAAGCGTCTGACTTCGGTTCAGGTCATGATCTCACAGTTTGTGAGTTCAAGCCCCGTGTTGGGATCTGTGCTGATAGCTCAGAGCCTGGAGCCTGCTTCAGATTCTGTGTCTCCCTCTCTCTCAGTCCCTCCTCAACTTGCGCTCTGTCTCTCTCAAAAATAAATAAACATTAAAAGAATAAATAACAATAAATAAAACAGAGATGGAGTGGGTGGGGGTGGGGATTTCTTCCTGGAAGCCATAGAAGCATTTAGTTTCAGATCTCAGTGATTCAGAAATGTTAGTCTTATCTCCCCAACTAAAACGCAAGCATGCTCACCTTTTCTTGGATGTGGTAGGCAGAGAACCCCGTTAAGCTACACCCAGACTCCTGCCCCGCAAAAATTGAGTTGATAAATGAATTTGTGATACTTTGTTATGCAGTCATAGAAAACTAACATACCGCATGTGTCTTATCCATCCCCCTTCAGTCATCTCCCAGGATGCTGGGTACATCATAGGTGCTCAATAATTAAACATTATCTTGATTTATCCATCAATCATCCTTAAACTTTGTCCTTCAAGGTATTGGAGTTGGGGGCTTTGAGATCTCACTAATTTTCTGCACATTTGTTTTAGGTAAGTAGGGGGTAAATCATCTCTTATCCTCAGAGGAAAAAAAGTTGCCAAGAATTAAAATACTCTTCAACAATACTTACTGCTCCAGAAATAAACATTGAGACATATATTGAAATGCAAGTGTGATGGGAGAACCTTCTACTGCTGTTTTGTCTTAGAGGGATGTCCAAATGTGTTCTGGTCATGTTGTATGGAGGTTTGGTTAGTTTCTGTCACACCAAAGAATGGGTTAGGGAGTAAGGATAGCTTTCCTTTCCATATAACATTTGGGGCCCAGTGGGAAATGAAAGTGTCACCTGTGTTCAAAAGATGGGGGGAAAGTACTGTTAAAGATACTAATATATAACCTTCTCCACTCTTCTACAATTCTCTCTTGTCCTGTCATGATGCATAAGATGGGGAGATGTGAGGAATGGTCTCTATACTGATTGTGCTCCTCTTTATACAGACCTTCTGGGTCTAATCCCCTCATGTCCCTCCTCTGCATTCCCTCTAACCCATGAATTTTTATATGCCCTTGGGAATGGGCATGGGACTGGGAGAGAGGCTTCTTCTAACTCACACTTTGAATCCTCTTTTTGGAGTATCAGATACTTTTTATCTACTTTACTATGGTAAGACCTCCTCGGAGGAAATGATTCCTCATAGTCTAGCTAAAATGGGAGAAAAGCCCCAGGGTAAAAAGAAAATATTTGTAATGCAACACATAAATTGCTTAACATATTAAAATTATTTTTCCACCTGCAGGGTTCCTAACACTTTACCACAAAAAATCATTGTGTGTGCGTGTGCACGCACACGCATGTGTGTGGCAGGCATGTGTGTTATGCAAATGAGTTTTGCTCAACAGATCAAGGAATGCATGATAAACACCATATTTAGATGCAGACTTTAATGTCACAAAGGGTATCCTTTATTGATAGTTACTACTCTTGGAGAAGTTTTTGAGGGAATCCAATGAGCCACGTTGCAGTCTCTCTAATTGGCCATAATATAATAATATATTTCTTTAACAGACACCTAACCTTAACAGAACGGAATTCTGGGTCTCTACCTGCAACTTCACTTCAAGCATAAAGGTTTGATCCATAATCAGATCAAGATGGGGAAGACAGTCCACAGAGTAATCCTGCTAATATTTCTGCTATTAAGGTATCTATTTCCTATATTTGGAATACCCAGAAAGAATGGAATCTAAATATTTAAATGTCTCACAGAAAAATATCTGACAACTGGAAAATGTCTTAAAAGCCTAAAAAGTCTGGCGCTGGGTAATCAGAATCAGCTAGCAGAGTTCATTTTTATTAAAGCATTTCAAATGATCAAGTCACTGATGCGTTTTAACATTATAATGGCATAATACCCTTGCCTCAAATCTTCAGAGAGGCAAAATGATCACAGATTAGGCAAGTTCAGCTGCACACAATGTTTTCATAAGCACAGGAATATTACTCCATAAGAAATACTTCTGAGGTGGTCAAAAGGTATAAACTTTCAGGTGTGAGATAAACAAGTGCTAGGACGTAATGTACAACATGTTGACTCTAGCCCACTGCCGCACAATATGTAGGAAAATCATTAAGAGAGTAAATCCTGAGAGTTTTCATCACAAGGAGAATTTTTTTTTCCATTTCTTTTTTTCTTTCTTTTTGTTGTGTCTATATGAGAAGATAAATGTTAGCTAAACCTATTGTGGTGATCATTTCACAGTATATGTAAATCAGACCATCATGCTATACCCCCTAAGCTTACAACAGCATTGTATGCCAATTGTTCCTCAATAAAACTAGGACACAATCTTTCTGGTATGAATGATGAAATTTTGAGGAAGTTCTACTAAATTATTGCATGCCCAGTCCTCCTGCCCCACTTCCCCAGGTTCCCTTTCTGCCTGACGACAGAGAGAGTTCTGAGCTTGGAAGAAGTGAACCAAGTGATGAGGTGAATGAGAATCTGACCCTACACAGGTTTTTCCTCTTCCTCCCCCACCCCAATTTTGTCGCATGTAATAACTGAGAGTGTGGCAGGAAGTAATCAACAGAGAGGGCACAGATACTTGAAGCCAAAAGAGAACAACATTTGCTACCAGGAAATAATCTTAACTTTCAGCTTCCATCCCAGCCCTAACACACATCCTCATAAGGATGAAAACAGAACTGAGCAGCCATGTTTCATCCTCTGTGAGAACTGGGTTGTCCAAGGGCTGGATGCATGTCCATATACCTGTGGACATAGGATGCTGGGGCAATGTAATCATCATTATCCAGAGGAGGTATCTGATTTGTGCACCCTCCAGAGGGCCATATAATAGAGCAATCTCATGTGGAAGTGGGTGAAAGAGACTTATTTGCATGGGAAATGCCAGAAGAATGGCTATCTGTGCTCCACTGTTCTATCAGACCCTCATTGTATATTCAGAATATTGGCAGGTTACAGAAACGTTTTTAGGCTACAGAGGTCTGACCTAGCACAATCTCATGGAAGGCAGTATAGCAGAGGTTAAGAACACAGGTTTTAAAATATGATACAACCAGGGGGTGCCTGGGTGGCTCAGTCAGTTGAGCATCAGACTCTTGGTCTCAGCTCAGGTCATGATCTCCTGATTCATGGGATACAGCCCTAAATCTGTCCCTGCACTGACAGTGCTTGGAGCCTGCTTGGGATTCTCTCTCTCTCTCTCTCTCTCTCTCTCTCTCTCTGCCCCTCCCCTACTGTGTGTGTGTGCACATGCACTTGCTCTCTCTCTCAAAATAAATAAATAAATAAACTTTACAAAATATATGACATAACCTGGATTCAAGTCTCACCTCTCTCTCTAACCAGTTGTGGGGTATTGAGCAAACAGCTTCATCCCCTAAGGTCAGTTCACTCATTTGCAAAATGAAGCTGCCGAGAATACCTTTCTCATGGAGTGATGTAAAGCTTAAAATAGAGTTTATGTAAAGACCTCACTTGGTGCCTGGCACATGGTAAGGACTTGATACATGGTGGCTCAATATCATCACCACAAATGATTTTTAAAATAATTGATGATGTGTTGTGTGTCCATATATATATGCACATATATACATATATGATTTTTTTTTGTAAGCCTAAAAACCTAGTGGGATAGAGTCCTAGTCTTTATCAATGTTTTGTAAATCGTCCTATCCATTTCTGGTGATTTATAAATAATAAAAACAATAAAAATGCATGTGTAATCACTTTCAAGCTGAGCAGACATCTTAATATTTTCACAGCATCAAAGTCATGATGAATGAATCGGAGTCTTAATGTTATCTAAATGCCGGCTCGCCGATCCTTCCAGCTGTTGTCGGTGCTCTCCTAATTTTTTCTTTTTCATTTTTCCCACATTATTCCACCTTTAGGAGCAGGACTCAGCAACTGGAGTCACCACAGGACCTGACTGATGGCTGCAGGACCCAGATGGCAGAAGCCCGAAAATGTTTCTGGCAAATACCTCTACAAGCTGGAGTGTGTGTGTGTGTGTGTGTACTCTTCCCTTTTATTGGCACTTGAGCTAAATGCCCAGCAGCCGCTTCTTGGCTGGGTTCCATTCAAACTACAGTTGGCGCCTGTGAAAATGGCTTTGGCTCCAATATCTTATGTGTGACTGTCTATCATGAAGAATTTTCCCACTGCTGATGATTTCTATTTTTATGAATACTTGAAAATACATGTCTCACATAAGAGTTCTGACCTCCTTTTATCTTTCCAGTGGAAATTCTTTCATAAAGAAGTGTCATCTCTTTTATACAATTATGCTTTGTAAGGGGCTATTTATAGCACTGTGAAAATTAGGGAACGTAGTACTCCTTTTGACTTTCAGAAAAATTGTTAAGCATCAAATTGCATGTCAAGGGAAAAAATGATCTCATGAAAAAATTAACAGGCCTCACTATTTCCCGCTGCCCCTTATAGCCTCCATTCCCAAATACATAGAGGATGGGTAGTCATTACCCTCCAATAAAATAAAACTGGCATCAAAAATGAAGCCATGCCTTATCATATTTGATGCAATAGGTGGCTGAAGGGGGTCATTTTAAATGCACTGGAAGAACTGGAGAGTTTGCTTTCCCAATGGAAAACCAGGGCAAATGCTTTCTGAAAGACATGGCGATTATGGAATGACTACCCAGAACCTGATAAACATAGTTTTTTAATTGGAATTTTCTCACACTGCCTTTTCTTAAAGCTCTAAAGAGGCTAGATAAATTCTTTGACCTCAAAATTTCCCCATGTATCCATGAGCACTCTCTGTAGACATTTTCTCTCTCTTAGCTGTCATTTATGTGATTTTCAGACACAGTAAAATGTTCATACTACCTGGAACTTGAAAACACACTAAACCAAAGTAAGAACTAATGTCTCTCTCTGGATCCATCTATTTAAGTGTCAAGGGCATACTCTACCCCATGCCGCATGTGCAAAGGAGGAAAGGCAAGCTCAAGCTGTGGGGAACCTCAACAAGTAAGGAAGAAATTTCCTTTAAAAATGTAGCTAAGGCAATGAGCAAATACCATAGACTTGTTCCTATCTCTTTATTAGTTAGTATGTAGAGACTTCAGCCTGGGAAAACAAAAGATAATGAGATTTTCTCTAATGTGGATTTTAAGCTGTGTGCAAGAAGTAAAGGAAGTTTCTCCTGGAGACCTGGAAGATTCAGTATCCAAGGAAAGCAGAGGTCAGGGGCTGAGATGATTCATTCCGTGGGAAGAGCACCTATGAAATTGTTAGCACTTAACCTAGAATCTGGAATCTCTGATGAATCCTGATTCAAATACGTGAATGCATCGAGTGGCCAAAAACTGCCAACAACCCTAATGTCCTTCAGTGCATAACTGTCCCTTTAGTCCATGGTTCAGCAATGCACCATGAGAAGAATGTGAGAAGAATACTCAACTATAGAAAGGAATGAATTATTGCTACACATAACAAAGTGGATGAAAATCAATTGCATCATGACAAGTCAAAAAGGGTAGATATTATATGATTCCATTTACATGACTTTCTGGAAAAAGCAAAACTCCAGGGCCAGAAAACAGATCAGAGGTTGTTAGGGACTGGGGATCAAGTAAGGGATTGACCACAAAGAGACATAGGGGAATTGATATAGTGATAGAACTGTTCTATATCTTGATTGTGGTGTTAGTTATATAATTATATATATTTGTCAAATATTACAGAACTATACACTTAAAAAATGAATTTTACTGTATGTAAATTATATTTTGATAAAAAATATTGAGAATCCACTCCATTTTAAAAAATGATAAACTAATGGTAAGTTTGACAAATAGATTCGTAAAGAGGCTTTATAGCTTTCTATATATTAAAAAAGGAAAGAATGGATTGCTTTAAAAAAAAAATGTCTTGATCCAGACTCTTTGTAGCTGGCTGGTTTTCCAGCAGAAAATCCCACTCTGATCTCAGCCATGGTCATGGCTCCTGGCCTGCCCCGTGTTCCTGGAGATTTAACCACCAAGACACTTCCTATATTCTGTGTAGTCACAGGTGTAAGAGTTCTGCGTAAGTCCAAGAATATCTAGACACAGTTCCAAAGACTCAGAAGGGTTCCAGACCAACTGCAGAGATGCCCGAGATTCCCCATTTAAGGCTGACTGTGCCTGGGTGTCTTTTTTTGTGGGGGAAGTGGGAGGTAAATTTGATCAGTTAGGTTTGGGAACTACTTGTTCTAAGCAATTAATTTAATACTTATCCTATTATATAGCCCAGGAATATGCACAAAAACTTTCTTTTTCTTGAGGAAATTAGGTTAAAATAAGCTAGGAGGGTAGCCCTGAATAGGAAAGGAGAAGGGGCGCCTAGGTGGCTCAGTCGGTTAAGTGTCCAACTTCGGCTCAGGTCATGATCTTGCATCCATGGGTTGGAAGCCCATGTCGGGCTCTGTGCTGACAGCTCAGAGCCTGGAGCCTGATTTGGATTCTGTGTCTCCCTCTCTCTCTGCCCCTCCCTTGCTCACATGCTCTGTCTCTCACTGTTTCTCAAAAAAAAAAAAAAAAAAGGAAAGGATAATATACAGTCTTCCAAATACATGGGGAGTAGAAATATCCACTTAGGACATGGTCGGATATAAGGCAATACATATATGTACACATGTGTATGATTGTGTGTGTGTGTGTGTGTGTGTGTGTGTGAACAGTCAAGTCATCTCTTGATTCCTGAGGGCCACATCCTTAAGCCACTGCCCTATTAACACAAACTGCATGGCCCTGCCTTAATGTGAGGGGCTAAAACAATTTTCCTGAGTTCTCCAAGTATTTCACACTCTGGTACCAAGTGCTACCACACTCTGATCTGAATCTCATCTTAAGACCTTACCTGTGAAGGGACATACAGGCATGTCCTTGTCAATGGAGTAAACCAATTACTCCTGCATCTGGTTTGGTATTTCTTGGCCTCAGTACATACACATTCAAGTAAGTGAGGTCACAACTGATACCAAAGTTCCTGAAATTGATTCAATCAGTACTCTCCTTAATTTTATATCTGACTCTTCTCCAGAAATCCAGTTGGCAGTGGTCATTGGGATTCTTCTTTCAAATAATCTTCCTAATATACTTAGCTATAGGTGTCCCAACTTTTTTGTACATCTCCCAAGTCAGTGCAATAAAAACAAGAATTTGTAGTCTTCTGAAGATCTTCTAAGTGATTCAGTGAGTACACCAGAATGATTTGTAATTAGGTTGGTAATTTGGGGGCATGCATGCAAAGTGGACACTGCTGAAGTGATTTTTAATATACTCGAAAAACAGTTTGCCTTTCCTCTGAAGTAGGTTGAATAGTTTTCTCTTTTCCTGTTGACAATTTGCTTTGCAATTTCTTCCCCTCCCCATTTTTCTCTCACTCTTGCAAACAGAAGCTAGGAAAGCAAGGTTTGAGAGCCCTTATGGAGAGAGCCATTTGTGCTGGTTGAAGCCAGCAGCAAGGCCAATCAGCCTGAAATCTGAAGTTTTCAGACACATAATAGACCCTTGGCTTATCAAAGACTCTCATCTGATTGGAAAAATTCAAAGGTAAACTTCAGGGCTCATGGAATTAAAAGACAAATGAGATGTCATAATTATCAAAGTGGCTAATTTAGAAAATTAAGCTGTTCACATAGGTGACATAATTGCTTGTCAAAATCACTTTTTCTCATTACCTTCTTCCATTCAGCACCTACAGGCTGCATAACAGTCTTTGGCCTTGCTCAACAGTATGGGTGTTCTTTTGTGGGTTAATGTCACATTGTTTTTCTCATCTCCTGTAAGTAATCCATATTTATTAGCAAGTTTATTTGAAGAACAATTCTAAAAATTCCAGTCTTTCACAATTGGGTATTTGGTCATGTTTTAAATTTGTTTGCAACCAAACCTTCTCTTAAAATAATAAATTATCAAGATAGGATTTATAGAACTGATATAACATATCAATATTCCATGGAAAACATTAAGGGTTTTGATATATAGCAATATAAAAAAAAACCTCCTAGAGGTTAGATAGAATTTTTCTTTAATTGTCTTCCCAAATTCTGAATAGAAAGAAAAGAAATCTATTTTGAAGGCATCGATTTACTTGCCTAATATTTTGTTATTTGATTTCTGTATCTCCATTCTAACATAAACAAATTCTCTATAAGAGAATTATTGGTAAGACTGACAGTAATACTGTTTATGTGTCAGCAAGTTCAGAAATTATTAAAGATAATGTCTAAGAAAGGAAATGAGTCTTGTTTGCTATGTGCTCCTAAAGCGTGGCATTGTAAATGGGCAAGGTTAAACATTTTGGATTAAAAACATGAGTATGAGATTGACTCAGATCCTACTGTCTTATAAAGTTGTAGAACATGGCTGGCATAACTTACAGAGAGACTATATTATGTTATTCATTTGAAGAGATAACTTATCCTGAATGCACACAATGAACCTGTCATCTGTATATTTTTCTGGAATATTCATGTAACTATGGTGTTTTGATTTCACTAACATTTATTATATGTGTATATATATATATATGTATATATATATATATTATTATAGTGAGGTTATTGTGTTACAAGAGCTGTTATGGTTATATACTAAAAGCCAAGAGCTCCGAAAGAAAAAGAAAAATTTGATCAAATCCCTAAATGCGTGAAGTTTCTATAAACCTTGCCTTTACCCATAACTGTACCTGAAGTGGTTAGTGTATACTCTGAGGACCTATAGACCTAGAATTTTATGGAGACTTTATCCCTCAAATAAATAGATACAAGTCCAGTCATTATAATGTTATGTTTATTCTCTTGATGCAGGAACAGTCGTTGGCAAGAGGAATGCACCTTAGATGCTCCAAGGAGACAAGGCTGAAGACTAAGACAGGAAAGAGAGAAGGTATACAACTTGTCAAACCTTTCTTGGTCCACTATACCCTTCAGGCTCTAGTAGTACAGCAAAGCACTTGGGTTGAGTTTGTTTTGGGTTTTTAAATAAGAAAGTATGCTAATTTGTGGCAGAGTGGACATTGAGGGTAGAACGCACAGAGACGAGGAAAGAGACAGAAGAGATGGGGAGAGATGGTCTTGTCCAGGGCGAGGAGGCAGTGGACTGCAACGAGGCAGGATCAATGAATGGCAGTACCTTGGAGATGTCTCAAAGGAGAACTGAAAGCTAAGGCAACAGTGCAACTTGCCTTTTTTTTTTTTTTTTTTTTTTGCCTCATTGTTTGGAATTTCCATGGAATGCAGTAGAATTTGGAATTTCCATGGAATGCAGTAGAATTAAGCAAGATTTTCAAATCGTGCTTTGTTTTGTCCTTTTCAGTCTGGAAGACAAAATAGGAAAAACGCTCATTCTTCCACCTCTTCAACTCACACGAGTGTGATTCCATCTGTTTTATCCAGTGGGCTCTCAATTTAAGGTTGCATTTCAAGATAGTTTTCATGGCTAAAAGTATTTGGAAAACAGCTGGCCCAGGGAGTGGGCCGGTGTGTATGATAGTACATTTGAAGATAACACGCTTGAGACGGTAAAATAATTACAATTTTGCACAAGCAGTAACATAGCACCTATGTTTCCACCCCATGGACACATCTGTTGTCTACTCAGAAAGACTCTTCCAGAATCCATTTCGCAAATATTTATTGAGTTCTTCACTACCAGTGACCCACCCCTTGGGTCAGCCTGAGGTAACTTTAGACATCATCTGGGAACTTGAGTCACTCATTTTGGCTACTGTTGTGGTTGCAGTTAGACTTTTTCCAATCTCCCAACCCAAAACCATCATTCTTCACTTTTGACTTTTCCTGGAATGCATTGTTAGCAAGCATCGGCCTCGTTAGCATCTGCGATGAACTAAAATGATATCTTAACAGAAATGGGGAAACCTAGAGAGGGTCTGTCTTCTGATAACAATTTCAGGTGGCAGCAACAAACACAGGAATTCAGGTATCAACGTATTTTGACATTTATAAAATGGATCTTGTACATGATCCTAGTAAGATTAGGAACGCATGCTAATTCTGGGTTTTATCCTCTTATACATAGTTAAACAACTTCCTAAGTTACTCAGATAATAAGTGACAAATGGGAACTTAACAGAAGTCTGTCTAAAACAAAAGTCCATACTTCGCAGTAGTTTCCCACCCAGTGTGGTCCGTAGGCCCTTGCTGGTCTGCAAAGAAAGAACTCCAGGAATTGAGAGTCAGTGTTTATAGACATTTCAGAGTAACTGAACAGTAATTTTACACCTGTTGAATATAATAATAAAAGATTGAGGCTTAGAAGTCATGTGTCTTTGTTGTTTCCTATTTTAGTAATACACTTCTATGGTATTTTATAGAAGTATCAGCCATGATAGATTGGAAAGCCAAGCAAGACAAAAACTAATCTGCTCCACATATCATTTGAGAGGCATCACACTGCACCAAAATGTCCCTAAAGTGTTAGCTCTCCAAATAAGATGGGTGCAGTACAGGAAAGGCATGCGTGGCCCCACTATTAACTCGCACCTTCTTTCCTTCTGATACAGAGAAGGACACGGGTTCTCAGCGGCTTGGCTCAGTTTCACCATTGAATCATTTTTATGTCCAAACCTAAGAACTTCCCCGTAGCTTTCTCGCCACAGGATGGCTGGGATGACTCAGTGTTTCAGTCTCTGTCTCCCAGCTACAAGCTCTTCTTCCAGACTAATCAACTTTATCTGGGAGTGGGTTTAATTAGTTTCCTCTCTGGGTGGATTGGATTGAAGAGAGGCTTTCTAATGGCCTGTTAGTTGGGGGGACACCCCTTGAAAAGAGATCAAATTTATTTATGATGCCCTTTGGCTAGGTGTTTGATTTCCTTGACAAAACATCATTTGAGTCTTTAAAGGTTTGTCTTTGTGTGTTCTATAGCTGGCCCGAAGCCATGTTCTCTTAAATGGTGATCAAAAGTGCAGACAATACAAGTGAGTCAATACAAAGTGTGTTCTATTTAAGCATATTGCTTGAAACTTCCTGTTTAGTTTTTTAAAGGGCCGTGGATTGGAGACTATTACAAACAATTCTATTGTATTGTAATTATGTGCATTTTAATTTATTTGTTTTATTTTCTCTCTTGAGACTCAGAAAAGACTGCCCAGATTCAAATTTATTTGCTTACTCAAATAGCAAATTCATTAAGGAATTTAAGTCATAAAAATGGTAAGATATATTGTCAAAATAGAAGTGAAACTATATCATAATTACATCCAAAAATTAGAATGCATTTATGAGACTTTTGTTTATCAGCGGTCACATTAAAGATAGGTTTCTTGGGGCGCCTGGGTGGCGCAGTCGGTTAAGCGTCCGACTTCAGCCAGGTCACCATCTTGCGGTCCGTGAGTTCGAGCCCCGCGTCAGGCTCTGGGCTGATGGCTCAGAGCCTGGAGCCTGTTTCCGCTTCTGTGTCTCCCTCTCTCTCTGCCCCTCCCCCGTTCATGCTCTGTCTCTCTCTGTCCCAAAAATAAATAAACGTTGAAAAAAAAATTTTTTTTTAAATAAATAAATAAAGATAGGTTTCTTAGCAACTAGAAATGTCTGTTTCTTGAAAAACTCTTAGTTTTCGAGAAAACAGTTAAATTGTCTCTTGGGTCTCCTCTTAACGGAGAACCCTGTGAAGTTAACAATGATCAAAAGTCATTGTTTTTAAAATTGTACTACTGGGTGCCAGGGTAGCTCAGTCGGTTAAGTGTCCGACTGTTGATTTCAGTTCAGGCCATGATCTCAGGATTTGGGACACTGAGCCTTGCGTTGGGCTCTGCCCTGAGCATGGAACCTGCTTGGCATTCTCTCACTCCCTCTCTCTCTCTTCCCACCCCACCCCTCCCCCATCCCTGCCCTGCTCTCTGTCTCTCAAAATAAATAAGTAAACATTTTTAAAAAAATAAAATAAAATTTTACTACTAAGATACATTTAGTTGCTATCAAAAGTCAGACTGTTAAGACCAGAAATAAACCTACCATTTTAAAAGGATCAATTGCTTCTGCAAATTATATCTATCCTAAGTAGCATTTTCCTGGCTGTTGTTTTTATTTGGTGTACATTTAGTCCTGCCAAGGCATCTGCCCCTATGTTACTTTCCAAATAGAGTACTCAAGATCCTCATAGATAGAGTCCTCATAGATAGGGATGTCTTTAATTCAGGCCTTAGATTAGTTAAGTAAATGCACTAACAGAGCAGTTGACTAAGTTCACATACATGTAATAATATCTACCTAATACCTTCTTCTTAAATTGCTTTTCTCCCCTGAAACCAAAACGGACTGTAGTCAAAATCTCTAGTCTCTTTTGCATAGTTCTTTGTGTGGATTCTATACTTGCATCATGGGGATAAGTGATTCCTCCTATAATAATAACGCCTCTTAAAGTATGGGAGCTGGGCTGGGCTCTCAGGCTTACTAAATCGCATTCTATTGTACAAGACCACTCTATAGTCTATCCTCAAGCTTGTCGTGGTGGGTCTTCAGCTGTTGTCATCTTTCTTCTTGTACTTCTCTCTCTGCCTCTGTGCCTTTGTTCCCTTTAATGGCCTGCAATCTATAGCAGAAAAGCACTGCTCTTTGCCTTTTTTTTAACCTCTTGTCCCCTTCCCTTGTACTCATCTCTTTGAACCCATTGTTAAGTAACCACTAGGCTGTGGTAAGTTGAGCTACTTTTTTTATTGCCCAAAATTTGAATTTATTTTGTGAGGTAACCACTTTTCTCTAGAGCCATCTGTCTCCCCTAGGTTAGGCATCATGCCTGTGAACACCGTGGTAGACAGCATGACACATTCACCCAAAGATGTCTGTGTCCTCATTTTTAAGACCTATGAAAATTTTACCTTATATGATTACATTTAAATACCAGCTGTGATTAAATAAAGGACACTGAGATAGGAGATCATCCTGCATTGTCTGGGTAGGTCCAATATAAACACAAGGGTCCTTAAGTGGAAGAGGGAGCCAGAAGAGAAGGTCAGGTGTGATGTGAAAAGGACTCAGTTCACCTTTGTTAGCTTCAAAGATGGAACGATGGGAGTTAGAAACCAAGCAATGCTCATGGCCTCTAGAAACTGAAAAGAGGCAGGGCGCTTGGGGGCTTAGTCAGTTAAGCGTCCGGCTCTTGATTTCGGCCCAGGTCACGATCTCACGGTTTGTGACATCGAACCCTATGTGGGACTCTGTGTTGACAGCATGGAGCCTGCTTGGGATTCCCTCTCCCCCTCTCTCTCTGCTCTTTCCCTGCTCTCTCTCTCTCTCAAAATAAGTAAATAAACATTTAAAAAAAGAAGAAGAAGAAACTGAGAGGAGGCAAGAAAAAGTCTCCTACCCAGAGATTCCACAAGGAATATAGTCCTGTCAATGTTCGATTTTAACCCAGTAAGACCTGTGCCCAACTTCTGACACACAGAACTGCGATATAGTAGATTTGTGTTGTTTTAAGCTAAGTCTGTGCTAATGTGTTATGGCAGTGAGAGAACATTCGCACGAACCCTTTAGACTCTCCACCCAGCAGCATGCTGTCAGGGCCTCACTGTTCACATGCTGGTTCTAGTTCTAGCCTTGCTGAGCTCAATGGCTTCCCCAGGCAAGGGGACATCTCAATCCCTGGGGACATTTTACTAGATCTACTGTTTACCTTAACCTTTGGATTTCAGATGGGAACAAAAAGGTTTCCCAGCAAGATTCTGTCTTCCCGAATAAAACAGACCTCTTTCTAAATAAGCTTTCTGTATTTTCTCTCAAAAGTCTCACCCCTTCTTTCCACTGTGGCAGTGAACAAATGCTTGTGATTGCTCTGTAAAAGTCGTGGCACATATGTAAACTGTAGCTGGCCTAGCAGAAAATTGTGTCAGAACTTTTACATCATTTACTTCCTTCTCTCTTCCCCCTATGCATATGTCATATAAGGCAAATGATTTGTTGGAAATATGAAAACATGCAGCATATGCATTGGCGTTATTAAAAATGGAATTTGAAGAATTAATACGTATTAAATAAGTATTAAAGCACAAACTGTGTCTTGTAAAGATGAGAACATGTCCACATGCCCTTAATAATTTTCTGATGTGAGAAAGGAAATTCTGTAATGTTTCTTATCATATCATATATGAGGTGTACATATACATTTAATGCATATATACAAATACATTTATTAATATTATATTTAATATTTATTCATAGCAAGTATCTATTAAGCACTTACTTTAAGTGTGGGCATACAACACGGTCCCTGCTGAGGCTTTGGGTGAAGGATTCCTCCCTGAAATATTGTGTATAGTCAAGGTTCTTAATTTTTTTTCTCTGCCGTGGACCCTTTTGACAGTTTGGTGCCGCCTATGGGCCCCTTCTCAGAATGTTTTAAAATGCATAAAGCCAAATACATTTCCTATAAAGGAAATCCATATTAAAAATACATAATTACAATACAGAAGATACATGCCTCTTTACTAACACATTTTATAACAAGCTCTAAGGAGGTTTTCATCAGCAACATCACAGGTACTACAAATACGACCGTGATTTGTTGTCTACACTTATAATTGAAGAAGAGGATAAATTTCATTGCAGGAAAAATAAAGATGTAATTGTTTCCCACTCATGCTTAGGACTCCCCAGTTTTAGTTAAGTATCCCCGATCTAATGTAATGCCACAGAGCAGCTCCAAAAGAAATAGATGTTAAAATGTTCCAAGTCAGGATACACTTGCTGTATGTTTTTTATGATGATTAATTTTAATTTTGATGGGTCACTTCAAGTACATCACATTCTTCTTTGAGAGAGAAAAAAAAGGAATCTTTAGAGGAAAGAAATCATATCAGTAAAAGGGACAATCTGCTCTTGTCTGTTTATTTATTTATATCCTGCCTTGTTGCAGGAAGGATTTAAGACGGCTTGTTCCTGTCTAAATTCCTAGAACTTGGTTAATTAAATCTTCTGAAAATGTAAATTAAAATGCAGTAACATTATTTGACAAATGGGACAAAATTATTATCATCTTTTGAATAATTATGTGATTGGGAATGTCTACATCATATTTATCTAATCTGCAATTAAATCATTTATATATGCAATTAAATCATTTATATCTGCAATACATAAATTCGCATCATCAATAACAGAAAATGTGGCCAATGGCCAAGTTTGTAGCAAGAACAAAATAGCCTGTGTCAGGAGGAAGGGTCACCAATGATGTTTTAATTGAAACGCTGACAAATTAAACAAGGGCATAACTCACCCCTTCAGCAAGCAAGTGACACAAAGATTGCCACACTGAACTGGCACTATTTTGTTTACCCTTTTCTACATATTCTATAATATACACTTGCCTTGTGGCAATATCACTGTTAATCACCAAAGTAATGGCTTCCTAGATAGTTTCTAATCTCTGTTGGGGCAAGTGTCTGCATGATTGTGTAAACCTCAATTAACACTGCTACCATAAATTTCCACCGACAGTGTCACACCGATTCAAAAAAATTCCCTAAGTGCCTAATATGCGTAAAGTAGTGTGCTAAAGCATACAGGCTGGTAGCCTACAAACTAGAAGTTCTGCAAGACCAGCCTCTTTCTTTATGTTCTCTAAAGAAACCCCAGTCTGACTCTGAGCCCCCTACCTTAAAAAAAAGCAGTAGGGTTCTACCTCCATCTCTCTTGAGATCACCCAAAAGTCCTGAAGACTTACATGGAACCTAGAACATCAGGAACCTCTGGGCCATCAAGTTACCAGCCACGCTGAGACCAATGCAGCGCTTGAATGCTGGTGGCTCCTTGTTGTCCTGTTTTTGTGGGACACAGGAATCTTTGCAGAAGATGGAAGTCTGGGTTTGGTGCCTGGGTCTGGTTTCCTGAAGTTCACACACAGCCATTCCCTTGAGAGCTTGCCACCTCCCGGGGGTGCTGACGCCTAACCATATGAGAGTTGTAACTATTCCTGCACCCTACGGACCCCCGCCCTCTTTCCATCCCAGAGAAAATCTCTTCTCAACCCTTCTCTTCATCTGCAACTGAAGGGACGCCTTCTTCTCTGTTCTTGCACTCCAAGACCTCTAGTGCTGTCATGATGACTTTAGGCTTGTGCAGAACAGAGGTGCTGTTCATTCCAGCCGGCTTCAGCTTTCTCCTTGCACAACGGTCACCTTTCCCACAAAATAGGTCCTTTTCCTTTTGCCATCCTCCAGAAAAAAGAATGCAAAACCTGCTTGAAAGGGGAGGAGGATAAAAAAAATAGAGTCAGAATAAGCATAAATCAGTATCTCGATAAATTAGTCTGCCCTCTTTACAGATATGACTTTAGGGGCACCTGGGTGGCTCAGTCGGTTGAGCGTCCGACTTCAGCTCAGGTCACGATCTCGCGGTCCGTGAGTTTGAGCCCCGCGTCGGGCTCTGGGCTGATGGCTGGAGCCTGGAGCCTGCTTCCGATTCTGTGTCTCCCTCTCTCTCTCTGGCCCTCCCCCATTCATGCTCTGTCTCTCTCTGTCTCAAAAAGAAATAAAAAGTTAAAAAAAATTAAAAAAAAAAAAAAAAGATGTGACTTTAACTCTTAAGGAGCCAGTGAAGTAGGCTTTTAAATCCAGATATTCTGTAGTCTGGTGAGGATGAAAAAAAAAAAAAAGTAAAAAGAAGGTTTTGTGTTCCTATAGGTTGCATTAATATATATTTCTTTCCATATAGTGCCTGGTACTTATTAAATTCTTAATTAAATTAATAGGTATCTAATAAGTGTCCTTTGAGGCTAATAATGAAAATTTAATAAACTAAAAATCTATAGTACTATAATTTTATTACTTTTGTTAACAATCTTGAATAGGTAAGCATGTGTAAATTCGAAAGCTTAGAAAAATATTTTATATACCAACTTCATTTTAAAGACATTGTTTTTCCACTCTTTAATTAGGGACATGTAACAAATGTCACTATATTATGACCCCACCCAAAGCAAAGAAACTTGGTGTTTCTGTCAATACAACCTTCCCAAAAACAAATGTGTAATTTCCAGTGACTTGTTTGAAATACAGATGAGTGTTTGTGAATCCTGATTATTCACTCGTAGATGGAACCCAGGTGGTAAAATTGTTTACAAAATGCTTACTGTGAGTTAACTACTGTACTAACTGATTTACATAATGATTTTACTTTACCTTTCCTTAAATTCCCATTTTTCAGATGTGGAAACTGAGGGTGAGATAGGTCAGACAGCTTGCCCACCCTCAGTGGTGAATGGGGCTGTGGAGTAGTCACATGGGGAGGGTTTGGCAAGGCAGTTTTGTTGGGAGGAGTCCTACGGATTACATGGGAGCCAGGAGAGTCATCCTAAAGCTTCATTTGTAGGCAAACATTCAGTTTTCACCAACGAGTAGAGACTTATTTAGGGTGGCAGTGGCTGATGGAGTTTATAGGGCTATAACCTCCTGCCAAAGGTATCCATTGATATCATCATAACCCACGGTCAGAATTTAAGGCCAAAAGAGTCTGATTCTGGACCCCATGTTCTTTTTTATTATTATTTATTTATTTTTAATGGTTTTTAAATGTTTGTTTATTTTTTTTGATAGAGCGTGCAAGCAGGGGAGGGGCAGAGAGAGAGAGATAGGGAGACTGATAATATGAAGCAGGCTCTGCACTGACAGCAGCAAGCCCAATATGAGTCTTGAACCCACAAATCTTAAGATCATGACCTGAGCCAAAGTTGGACGTTCAACTCACTGAGCCACCCAGGCTCCCCTGGACCCCATGCTCTTAACCAATAAGCTGTGCTCAGAGTCTTGGCCCATCAGAGATTACAGGTTCCATAGCCTCAGCTCCATACCACAGAACATTAATAATCCCTTCTACTGTTCCAGGCATTGTGCTTGGCTGGGGCACAGAAATGGAGAAGGTTTGCCTGAGAGACAGACCTTTGGTGAGGCCCTCTGAGAACTCCCAAACCCCTAGATGGTATTCAAGTAAGGGTCACCTTTTCCTGAATTCTGAATCATGGTGAAATGTATTTTAACACAAGTCACTTAAAATGGTTTATTTTTCCTTGTTGAGGCAGCATCATATGGTGTTTAATAGAAACTCTGGAGCCAAATTGCCTGGGTTCAAATGCTAGCTTATTAACCAATTCGTGATATAACCATGGGCAATGGACTTTACCTCCTGGTGCCATGGTTTCCTCCTTTGTAAATCGTGACTGTAGTCCTGCCTATCTTGTGGGGCTTTATGCAGATTAATTCTATTGTATATATCTGATGTCTATATTTTACATGTAGATATGAATACTTAATATAGCTGATAAACCTGACATCTTAGGTTTACCTAAGACAGACGGCTTTAGAGTCTAGCTGAAGGAATATGCATCTCAAAGTCTTGATTATTTAACAATCTACACACTGAAAATGTTAGATGCAGCATAGTGAGACCTTGGGCTCGCCTTAGCAAAGCAGCACCAAGAAGCTCTTCATTCAAGGCCTCCTTTCATTCTCTTGAATAATAATAATTCATCGTTGTTAGCAGTTACTTGACCAATCAAATACACCTAAGTGACTTGAACACTTCCCTATCTAAGTTCTTTTTTAACAAGTAGAAAATGATATCCTCCTCACTGACGTCTGTTGAAAATATTGGCACAAACTTAGAAGGACACCTGAGCCAAACCACAGACCAGAGAAGGATCTAGGGGAGAAGAAGATGCACGTTAGCTTTCCGGAAGCCTCGTCCAGCAGGAACAATAATGCTCCGACAGTCGCCACAAACCAAAACTAAAACTGCAAGGGGAGCCAAGGCCGGGCAGTAACTGCTAAGTCTCTTCTTCTTCATCTTTTTTTTTTTAAATGTTTTTTTATTTATCTTTAAGAGGAAGAGTGTGGGTAAGGAGCAGAGAGAGTATGTGGAGTACGGGGGAGGGGCAGAGAGAAAGAGGAGAGAGAGAATCCCAAGCAGGCTCCACACTGTCAGCGTAGAGCCCAACACGGGGCTCCAACTCACGAACCGTGAGATGATGACCTGAGCCGAGACCACAAGTTGGATGCTTCACCAACTGAGCCACCCAGGCGCCCCAAGTCTCTTCGTTCACGTACTCATTCTGTGCCCAGCACCTACCGCTGATTTCCACAGCCATCTTTGGTCTTGGTTCAACATCCAGCATTCATTTTTGAAGTGCAGACTATCTTGCCAACTACATCCCGTCCCACAGCTTTCCCATTAGAAAACAGGTATTGGAACATGACGATTCGAAAAACTTACAGTTGTTGCTCTATTTGTACATTTTTAGAAGTTTTAAATTTTAGAGGTAATACCCAAGAGAACAGTGCATATTTTTAAAATTAGCAATTCAGGAAACTTGTCGGAAAATATCCCATCTATTCTCTCTCACAGTGAAGTGAGGAACAGATCAGAATTGAGGAAGAGGCTTACCACCTCATGTGGAACCAAGGGGTCACAGAGTAATAATTCCAAGACACTGGAAGAGCTTGCAGCCAGAATATGCATGAAAACTCATGACCAGGGTAGAGCAGTGGAGGCCAACCCAAATGTGTTGTCAGTTTTGAGTATCAGACAATGAAAGTCAGAGGTGAGGAGTAATGGAGTAAATGATGAGTAAATGGAGAAAGTGACCAGGGGATGTGAAGTAAGGGGAGAAGAAGAAATGAAGCTACTGAACGTTTTCTGTAAAAGGTAAGGGTTGAGCTGTGATCAGAAAGAGAAGGCAAGAAGAGAAAAACCACGTCTTGTGTAGTTTTGTTTAAAAAGCTGTTTTGTGGTAATTTTTTAAAATTTTATTTAAATTTTTTTAAATGTTTTAATCCCAGTATAACTAATATACAATGTTGTATTCATTTCAGGTATACAATATAGTGATTCAACAATTCTATACATGGCTCAGTTCTCATCCTGGTAAGTGTACTCTTAATCCCCATCACCTATTTCAGGCATCTCGCAACCCTTTCCCCTCTGGTAACCACCAATCTGTTCTCCCCATTGAAGAGTCTGGTTGTTGTTTTTTGTTTTTTTGGTTCTTTGTCTTTTTTTGTCTTTGTTTACTTTGTTTCTTAGATTCCATGTATGCGTGAAATCGTAATGGTATTTGTCTCCCTATGACTGACTTATTTCACTTAGCATTACACCCTCTGGATCCATGCACGTCATTGCAAATGGCAAGATTTCATTCTTTATGTAGTTTTGATCAAAGAAGTACCATATGATTTGCAGTACTCAAAACCTGTCAACATTAGGTCTGCTTCTAAAGAAGCACTGCCTAGAGAACTACGGTTAATCCTTAACACCAAGCCTCTTGCATATTATGATGATGTGACAATGGAAAGGATCAGGATCAATGGGTCCAATGGTTTCAGGTGGGTAGCATTGTAAGGATGTTCTGAAGGAGAAATTGGTCCAGAATCCGGGACAGAGTGAAGAGAGATAAGAAATGAAGAGGAGCAGTTTGCTTATTTGGTTGATTGGTTGGGGGCGGGGGGGTGGTGAGGGGACAGTTGTGCAAATGGTAATCTAAGCATGTATTTGTGAGAACTTCTGGGTTGCCTCTTTCTCTGATACTATTTAGGCAAGTGTAGATCTTGGGAACTGAGACCAACATAACTCTCTATTTCTGAATTTAGCAATGCTGGGGCCAGGCGTTAAGAAACCTTAGCTACTTGCTTCAGGAAATACTTGCACATAGAAGGTAAGGTTGCCATCTGACCAAAGCAACCTGCTAATCACAACTTGCTTCAAGACTCCTAGCCACGGCTATCAGTCCAAAGCTACTACATCATAACTGATTCCCAGTCTCAATCAGGCCCCACTTTGCAAGTCCCGCCTGAAAATCACTCACTTCAGGCCCTAAAATCCTGTAAACATTCCTCCCTTAGCTTGCTTAATTAAAACAAGTCAGGGCCGAGTGTACTTTCCTGGTTTTGGCATGTTGATCTGGGTTAGAGGGTCAGATACCAGACAGAACTGTGGGGCTGACTCTCCTGTCAGTGTGGCCTTTGATGGAATGGAAATGGGCTTGAGAGAAGCTAAGACAAAATAATTTCACACTTACTCTGGACCTTAAAGATAAATAACTCTATCTTTACTCTTAATTAGTTTTTAGGGTTATTGGATAACAGTCAAATTACTATCTGGGGACAGGACACTTGATCACTAAAGTTTTGACTTTATGTCAAAACGGCTACATCAGAATGTCACATTGTCCTGCTAGGACAGAGATTTCATTGTGTCTGTAAATTGTTTTAGATGCTAGTGATTTTTCTTACAAAGGGCTTGTAGAGATTTTCAAAACATCATCATATTCACACTGGGAAGTCCATAATGCAGCAATACGATGTAAAGCATCTACAGGGAACTCTGTGAGCTTCCCACCAATGGAGGTGTGAGTCAAGTTCCAATTATGGGACAGGGGCCTCTATGACCTTCAACTATGCATCTCTAACAAGTCAGGCTGGCTTGGCTAAATCTTTATTTGGATTTGTCAAAAGTCGTTTTTCTTTGTGTTTCTCAACATTTTGCATACATGCCTTTGATTCATCATGGAGCACTACATGCCTTAGAAAGGACAACCTCATGCGATCACTTTTCTCTTTAGAGGTTCTAGAGAAAAGTTAACTTCCTGAGTTAAAAAGGAAAAATGGTTCCGGCAGGGAAGAAGGAAGGGGCTTTTTCAGAGTAAAATTGAGAAGCCACCCGGAGGACAGCAGGGGGGGAAGCATCAGGCAGTCAAGCAGGTGGCAGTCAGCAGGTACACAGCATGACCCACCATGCTAACTGATAGGAATTACACCTGTTGTTTCCATAGTTTTAGGAACAGTTAATCTAAAAGATGTGGGAACCTGCCTTTATATTAGGATAATTCAGTGAGAAACGTGCCACTGAAACTTAGGCCAATAACAGGCACATGAAAAGATGTTCAGCGTCGCTCCTTATCAGGGAAATACAAATCAAAACCACACTCAGGTATCACCTCAGGCCAGTCAGAGTGGCCAAAATGAACAAATCAGGAGACTATAGATGCTGGAGAGGATGTGGAGAAACGGGAACCCTCTTGCACTGTTGGTGGGAATGCAAATTGGTGCAGCCGCTCTGGAAAGCAGTGTGGAGGTTCCTCAGAAAATTAAAAATAGACCTTCCCTATGACCCAGCAATAGCACTGCTAGGAATTTACCCAAGGGATACAGGAGTACTGATGCATAGGGGCACTTGTACCCCAATGTTCATAGCAGCACTCTCAACAATAGCCAAATTATGGAAAGAGCCTAAATGTCCATCAACTGATGAATGGATAAAGAAATTGTGGTTTATATACACAATGGAATACTACATGGCAATGAGAAAAAATGAAATATGGCCTTTTGTAGCAACGTGGATGGAACTGAAGAGTGTGATGCTAAGTGAAATAAGCCATACAGAGAAAGACAGATACCATATGGTTTCACTCTCATGTGGATCCTGAGAAACTTAACAGGAACCCATGGGGGAGGGGAAGGAAAAAAAAAAAAAGAGGTTAGAATGGGAGAGAGCCAAAGCATAAGAGACTGTTAAAAACTGAGAACAAACTGAGGGTTGATGGGGGGTGGGAGGGAGGAGAGGGTGGGTGATGGGTATTGAGGAGGGCACCTTTTGGGATGAGCACTGGGTGTTGTATGGAAACCAATTTGACAATAAATTTCATATATTAAAAAAAAAAAAAAAAGAAAGAAACTTAGGCCAAGTGATAGCCATGCTTTGCTGCCTTCTGGGGCTCTTTCTCTGAAGAGCCACAGGCATGTAAAGGCACAAACCCAAAGACATAAGCGCTCCATTGTTCATAAAGAAAAGACTTACATAGTGTTTTCAAAGAAGTGCATCAAAGTGCATGGTAATGAGAGATTTTTATTAAAAATGAAAAGTCAGCTATACATATATTCCTTGAGGCAAAAGATAATGTCTGTTTTGATGCCTAGCATAAGACATGGCCCATAGTAGGTATTCAATAAATTCCTGTTGAATACTACAGTTCATCGTTACAACTTGGCCTCCTTTTTGTTGACTGCTAAAACCCTAAGGGAAAAAAAATTACTGTGAAAGAATTGCCTGTGACTTGTTGGAGATATATGTATCAGGCACTGATTGCCTGTAATGTTTTCAATCGGGCTCGTTAAGATATAACAGGCAATAGGGGGGCCCAGGTGGCTCAGTCAGTTAAGCATCCAACTTCAGCTCAAATCATGATCTCACGGTTTGTGAGTTCGAGTCCTGAGTCAGGCTCTGTGCTGACAGCTCAGAACCTGGAGCCTGTTTCAGATTCTGTGTCTCCCTCTCTCTCTGCCCTTCTGCCGCTCACACCCTATCTCTCAAAAATAAATAAATGTTAAAAGAATTTTTTTTTTCAGCGTTTATTTTATTTTTGGGACAGAGAGAGACAGAGCATGAACGGGGGAGGGGCAGAGAGAGAGGGAGACACAGAATCGGAAACAGGCTCCAGGCTCTGAGCCATCAGCCCAGAGCCCGACGCAGGGCTCAAACTCACGGACCGTGAGATCGTGACCTGGCTGAAGTCGGACACTTAACTGACTGCGCCACCCAGGCGCCCCAAAAGAATTTTTTTAAAAAGATATAACAGGCAACAGAAACATTCCAACCAAGGAGTATTAAAAACCTGGACACAGGAACTGGTAATGTCAGGCATGACATGGGAGTGTGTGAAGGGTTTATAGAACTGTCAGTTGATCATAGATTTCACCTGTCATTCAACTTTGAGCAAGAGTTCTGTGACAGGTAGGCCAGATCACAGACAAAACTATGAATGGTAGACACGCAAAAGGACGGAGAACACTGCTTGGCCACGAGCGGACAAGCGGGTTCTGCTGTGTTGGGTCCAGGATGGTGAGGGGAGACAGGAGCCATGTTTTATACAAACAGATACATGGGGATACTTGAATGGTAAATTCAGCGAATTGAGTATGACATACACCCATTACTATGACCACAGTCATCCGTTTAGGGCTCTAACCTATGAGGGTAACAGTGTTAGGCTTAATTAGAAAGAGACCTTACTCTTTAGAATTGAAATGTTCAGGAGGGAGGAATTGAAAATGGCAGGCGAAAGAGTGGACATACTAATACAAACATAAAAGAAAATAAAACGTTGACAAAGGTGTTTAAAGTTGAGAGAAGATCTGCAGATCACGTACATTGAGGCTTTGTGTTGGGAGAGCGGCCAGCAAGCCAAACAGAGAGCTGATTTGTCCCAAGTCGTCCTGGTGGTGACCCACAGTGCTGACAGCTGAGCCAAGAGCCACCTAGACCAAAGGGCGCTGGGAGAAGGGGCCATGAGTACGGTATTTGGATGGAAAAATGCTGCCTATGTTGCACACACGGTGTTGAGGTCAGCAGCATTTTAAATCTGGGAAAATTCACTTTTTAGAACAGCCCCTTCCCTCCTGCTTGCTTAAAACTGTCAATGTTTTTCTTATTGCTTAGTGTTGATTCTGCTGTACTTAACAATGGCCTACCTTACATGATAAACTCCTAGAGATTAGAGGTTTGTCTATTTGGTGTCCTTTGCCATAGTCTGGTAACACCTCACCCCCATGCAAAGCCATGCTTAAAATAAAAAGCCTGTGTTTGGACAACAAAGGCACCCAGCGAAGAAGCTAAAATGAATATGGTTACAGAAATATGGGAACATTTGGTTGGTGTTTTTACTTTAAGTGATCTCTATTGATGAGTTATGAAGAGATATTAATCTCCCCTGAGCTCACAAGACACAATGGCCAACACCAGAGCTCCACTTTACAAATCATTTTACCATTAGCCTGAACAGCTCTAACACATCAACAACCAGGGCAAGTGCATTTGCTTTATTTTAAGGTAGAATATTTATTTTGGATAATGGATTATTAAATAGATATGTATCATTTATCTCTGCAAGTCGTTTTATTGAGAATGATTTATAGCACATCAACAGCCATTGCAAATGCATTTGCTCTCTTTTGAGGGCCGCTCATTTTATTATGAATGGCTTACTGAGCAGAGAGAAGCCAATTGCAGAAAACCTGCTTTCTCAGAGCTGTGATGTTTTATCAGGGTTGCCTTACACATATTTCTGCAAATTACTTATAAAGCTTTTCCTGGCAAAATATTCGGAAGCCCAATTAACATTCCAATTCCATAGGGCCATTCTGGGAAGGAGGGCGTCCACGAAAGGGACTCTGAAATCTGGCATCCTTTAAGTTAAGTGGCAGCAGCATACTCTGACACGATTCTATCAAGGAGACTTTGATTCCTCATCTGAAATGCCGGTATGAATTAGACATTTATTTATTAGAATTTGGATGACATTACAGGATTCACAGCTGAGAACGTGAAGGAAAGAACACCTCTAGCTGATCAACTTTTCTGTTACTGCTGCCCGAAGAGGTCATAGTGTTTGCCGTTCAAGTACATGGTGGTTTATTGTGTGTGAAAATTACAGAAATGGACATGAAATGCAACCTTGGCACTAATGGCTGGGATTGTTTTTTTTAAAAAAATTCGACTATTAAGTGTATCTTTAATACTCTAATGTACACGGAGACAGAAAATACAGATCCTTGGCTACAGTGTAATACTGTCAGATTTTTAATTTCGGAAAAGGTAAACACTGCCAAGTTTTGAAGGTCTGTATCAAGGATACTGACATAATTTTCAAAGTCACAGGGTAATACCGCGGCACCTCCCCTCAACATAAAACCCAGGGGGTTGACACCAGCACATCTCTCCTTAATCTACCCCGTGCATAACAATGTTGCCACGGAGCCTTCCTGAATATTTGCAGCCACACAGGCAGCAGTGGGTTTTGCAAATGAGGTGGGGGTGATGTATTTTATTGCTGATACTGTTTCACCTGTATTTAGTTCCACTGACACGGCAAACCCTGCGGCCAATTGTCCTTATTATAGCCCCTGTGTATTTCTCCCCAGTGCACTTGCACAGGGGGAAGATGTGAGCACGGAGCGTACTTAACTGCCAAGCTGAATGGCTCTGTAATGTAGCTTCAGTGTGGCATAAATTAAGCTGTCATTTTTTTGGCAGCAAGTGCAGAGAGGCGATTTTCCTGTACTGTAACATTTGAAACAACAATTTTCTGGCTCCAGTACTGACTGACAGTTCTGTGTGATACATTCTCAACGTGTGTGCTTCAGGGCTGCAGCTGGAGACTGCCTTCAGGGCAAGGTATTGTCTCTATTAGCAAATCCTGGCTGTGGATGCCCTAACTTCATCGCAGCATCGCTTCCTGACTCCCACTGCCGCTCAGCCCAAGGAGGCTGCCAGCAGGCCAGCAAAAAATGGCACTGGAGATCTATCGACCCCCGAGCAAGGATTGTAAGCATGTTTCTCATATGCAAAATGGTCTTTTGTCATGAAAATCAGGTTGTGTGTTCCTGTGTGTTGGCTCTAACTGGGCAAAGCCTTTTAGGAATAGGGAGATTTGCTGGAGCTGAGTGGCTGGGCTGAAGTCTGGAGGGCAGGAAGCACTGTTGGGTGCTCTGATGGGTTTCCAGGCGTGGACTGAGAGGGGACTTCTACCGTTCCGTTTCCCGTGCTGCAGGTTAGCTACAGTGCAAAAGCAGAATGTTGAGAAAGGTAATGAGGGGTGTCGGCAGGAGGGTCTCCGGAGGGGCCACGGCAAACTGCTCTTTCTTTAAATGTCCTCTATCCCCCTCCCCACCCCCAACCCCCACAGGTGACTATAAAGCAATATGGCACCACTACCTGCCAACCCTCTTGAATACACATAAAGGGCAGCAAAGGTTACCTTGAAAGCAGTCAAAATAAAACTGTAATCACATCAGTCAGGATGCAGCAGGGAGAAATAAGTTATGTTAGCCCTGAACTTGTACGTAGAGTTGTTGCTGGTGGACTAGAAGAATGAGGTTGCCCCCGCTCCCCCCGTGAGAGCAAAGGCTTTCACCAGCTCAGTGAGGCAAGACTTCACCTACACTTGCCCCCAGAGTGGGCCGTGACCATATTGGTCACGGGAGGAATGGCCGACTTTCCGGAGTTGGCATAGTGAAGCTATTTGCTGAGTGACATGTTCCCCAGTCAGTAAGTTCTTTCCTATAAAGAACCTAAATCTTTTTCTGTTAGTTTCCCTTACTGTGTTTGGTGCTATCGTCAGGGGAAGAGGAAGAACATGCCTTAGCATTCTTCATAAAATAACCTTTAGAGGCTGTCTGCTCTCAGGTTCAGATATCTTGGTTTCTATCATTTTCCTAAATAAATACACAATGTTTGCAGTGGGTCAACTACTGTTCAAGGGATACAGAGCTAGATTACGGATTAAAATTCAAGCCCTTCTTTTATGGCCCAAGACATACTTTCCTCGCCTGTTTCCCACCACTGTCTAGGCTCACATCCGTGATGCTGATACCTCCTAACTGGCTAGATAGAGCTGGCCACGTTTCCTCTTGCTTTTGTGTCGTGGCTAAAGTGGATTTATTTATGGGACGTGACTACCCCACGCCTCCTTTTCCTGATTAACTCCCCCTCAGACAGGAAGGCTTCTCTGACCAAATCCTCCTGCAGCCAAGTCGGGATTAGACATTTGTGCTCTCTGTTACTTGAGGATCTCATGTATGTCTCTCTTTCAAATTTTAATTGTCTTTTATCTGCCCATCTGTCAAGCTACAATTTATAGCTTTTATATGGGGACTGTACTCTACTCTGCAACCCTGCCACAGTACATAATAAGTATGTAATAGGTATTTAATAAATATTTCACTAAATGGTTATTGTTTTCCAGATACATCCACAAATCATAAATCCCCAATTACAGAAAACCAGTTCTCTGATAATGGCCCACTTCTCTTTTCTTGAGGAAAAAAAGAATTTACTATATAGGTAATTCATGCTATATTTCTTTTATCACATCCTATCAAAATCCGTCTTTTAACCATTGCATCAAGTTGCTACATTTCTGATCCACATCCAGCCCATGGTCAACTAGCTTCTAAATATCTTCCTGCTGTGCATAATAGTCTACGATTCCCTAGAGCTTATTTCTGCAATTTGCTAGGCTATGATCATTCACATTGAATTTTCATTCTGCTTATTCTAAGCCGTATTACAAGCTTGTCAAAAACTATTTTAAGTCCTCAGGCTAGATTTAAAGATTCCATGTTTTCTCTGCCCATGACAGGATAAGACAAGGACAATATATATGAAAACAAAAGGTTCAAGCCCCAAATTGATAAATACTCCTCAGGATCTGAAGTCAGCCTATGACAGCAACTGTTCTAAAAACGAGAAGCTGGGGAGAAAACAGACCTGGGTTCTGATCTGGGATTCAACACTTACAGGCTATGTGATTTGGAGTAAGTCACATAATCATTTAATATTTACCCTACATAAAATGTGTTTGTGCAAATATGAGTACTGTGGCAATGCATATCAGAAATGATCCCAGGGGTACCTGGGTGGCTCAGTCGGTTGAGCGTCCTACTCTTGATTTTGGCTGAGGTCATGACCCCAGGGCTGTGGGATCAAGCCCTGTGTTGGGCTCCACACTGAACGTGGAGTTTGCTTAAGATTTTCTTTCTCTCCCTCTGCCCCCTCCCCTGTTTGTGTGATTTCTCTCTCTTAAAAATAATAATAATAATAAAAAAGATTTAGAAGTTGGGAAAGATTAAGTGAGAGTATTTTCTGTTACTCTTGAGCCTTTAAAAACCATACTGATTTGCAACCAATGGGAAAATAGTCTCTGCTGATTCTCCATTTTCTCCATATCCTCCTCCTCCTCCTCCTCCTCATCTTCATAAAATTTATTAATTACATACCTACTTTATAAAAGTCTCTAAACCAAGTTCTGTAGTAGCCTATTAACCAACCAAACAGTGGAAAATCCTCCCATTGTATCTTTCCTTAAAAGGCTTACAACACACCCACATAAAACAGAAATGGAACCCGAGGATCTACATGCTAAGTGCCAGTGAGTATTTCCCAAAATACCTGCTATCACAGGTGGCTGGGACAGCTGCAGGCAATGTTATTTCAACCCAGTCCTTGACGTTTTGTCAGAATTCTAATAAGTGGAGAAGAAGAGAAAGGATAGCTCCTCAGGGAAGGAGATAGCATGAGCAAAGCTTCAGAGGTAAGATGTGTGCACCCACTTTCAGAGCAGTATGATCTGCCACAGCCAAAATGTGGAAACAACCCCAGTGTCCATTGACAGATGAACTGATACACAAAATGTGTCATCGGCTTACAAGGGAATATCGTTCCGCCTTCAAAAGAAAGGCAATTCTGGCACATGCTGCAGTATGAATGAGACTTGATGACGTCATGCTAAGAAGCCAGTCATAAAAGGACAAAATACTGTACAATGCCACTTGTATGAAGTACCTAGAGATGAATTCACAGAGACAGAAAAGTAGAATAGAGGTCACCAGGGGCTGGGGCAAAAGGGGATAAGCGATTGTTACTTAATGGATGTAGAGTTTCAGTTCTGCAAGATGAAAAGAGTTCAAGAAATGAGTGGGGGTGATGGTTGCCCAACAATGGGAATGTGCTTAGTGCCACTGAACGGTACATTTAAAAATGGTGAAGATGGCAAGTTTTATTCTGTGTGTATTTCAGCACAATTTTTTATTAAAGTTCAGGGTTAGAAAAGTGTAATTTAGAGAAAAATGAATAGATTTGACTGAAGCATAAGTTTATGTAATAGGTTAGTTGAGGGCAAATTTAGAAAGAAACATTCACAGACGGGATCACAGAAAGTCTTCAGGAGCCCTGAGGATTTGTTGACGAAGAATCACCACAAGATTTTGAGCATGGGAAGGATGTTGTCAGAACTGGGCCTCGGGAAGTTTGGACGGACAGTGCTATGTAGGTTGGCTTTGGAAGCCTGAAGGTGAAGGCAGGAGTCTAATGTCACTACATTTCACTACTTGAAGAATGAGATAAACCCAAAATGAGGGTGACGAAGAGGACATGAAAAGGATAGAAGGGACTTGGTGAAGAACTGAGAGCACCTGGCGGCTGGCTGACTGGGGGCGGAGAATTGAGGAGGTAGGAATTAGAGGTAGTTCAAAGACTGTGCTTGAGAACCTTGGAAACTAGAACTATTATGCAAAATGACAATATTAACAGCTTGTTAGAAGGCGGTGAATTCAGCTCAAAACATTGAATTTGAGAAGATGGGGAATTATATAAAGGAAGATACTCATCAGGCAATAGGTGCTCAACAAAAGATCAGGACTTGAGACAAGTATCCAGAGTCATATCCTAAGGAATAGGAAACGGGCCATCACAAAAGAGAAGAGGAGAGGGAAAAATATTATTGGATGCCCTCCACCACACCTCACGAGAAGCTTCCCCGACCATAGCACAACCCTATGCATTAGATGGCAATATCCTCATTTGCAGAGATGGAGACTGAGACGCAGAAAGGTGAATTAGCTTGCCCAGTTTCACAAGTAAATAATAAGGGGCAGGGCCAAAGAGCAGGCACGATGACCTGACTCCAGACCCCATTCTCCTTCCACACGATTCCATACCTCCTCTCTTGGAAGATATGACTTCTAGCTTTGGCTGTCTAAGGAAAGATCAAGAAAGAGTAACCAAGAGTAAGGACAGAGTATAAATAACAGAAGGTAGAGGTAAGGAAGCTCTACAATTAGGAGAGAAAGTGAGGAGAGAACAAAGGCACAAAAAGGTGGTAATCAAAGATGCAGAAAGAGGGTCAGGGTAATGCTGCTTCCCAAGGTCATGAAAGGAGCACTTAGGCAAGATGCAGACTACAGGGCCAGAGGAATCAAGGCTGGGTTTGGCCACGATGGGGCCAGACTGTAAGAAGTTAGGAGGAAAGCAAATGGTCAGAAAAGGGAAATAGCATCACTTGCTTGAAAACCTTGACTGTGAATCATATTTCACCTACCTTTATGATTTTTAAGTTGTTGGAAAACTTCGGGAAGTATTTTAAGAGTTAAAAGATAAGAAAAGCTTTTCAACTAGAGATTGGAACTTGGGTTCTAGCCCGGTTTTTGAATGTAGCTGTATGCACTGGTCAAGAAACTTATCCCTACCGGCTTCCCATTCCTCCATCAGAAAGGTTCCCAACCCCTTAACATGAAAGTTGTGCCCTAGCTATGAAGATTTGGTTTACCTTTCTGAACAAGTTGGAAAAAAAATTCCTTTGTTTTTCTTAAAAACCAACCAAAGCCATAGCACTACAAATCTGCACATCCAACAATAATACTAACCAATGCAGAGTACCCATTTGTGCTCGGCCAGGTACCTTTGTAAGCTCATTATACATATTAACTCACTGAATCCTCCCACAATCCGGCCAGGTAGGTTTTATTGTGAGTCTCTTTTTATAGATCGTGGGACTGAGGTAGAGAATTCTGAAATTTACTGAGGGCATATACTTAGAATGTAGTAAAAATGGACAGTCTGAGGCCAGATCCCCGTGAGTTATCAACCGGGTACAAAGTCATTCG
The DNA here is from genome assembly GCF_016509475.1 of Prionailurus bengalensis. Taxonomy (NCBI): domain Eukaryota; kingdom Metazoa; phylum Chordata; class Mammalia; order Carnivora; family Felidae; genus Prionailurus; species Prionailurus bengalensis. The sequence goes on from NC_057348.1 coordinate 113,030,336, forward strand.
GCATTTTCATTTACCTGCCATCTTGTTCTGAATAAAATAAATACCCAAATACCCAATGTCACTGAAGCTTTTTGAAACCAACTTGGCTTCCATTTTTTGCCTTCAAAAAGACCTGGGGAGCCAGGAATCCTATACTGGGAATTCTCTAAATCCTTCCACCCCAAAGTGTGGCCTACAATCCGGCAGCACGGGAGCTTGTTAGAAATGTGGGAACTCAGGCCTCTCCCCAGACCTACTGAATCAGAATCTGCATTTTCACAAGATTCTCTGGGATTCACGTGCACACTGAAGCTTGAGGAGCATGCATCTTCAATGCTCTCTCTAATCCCTTCCAGCACTGGTGTTCTATGATTCTATCCATTTCCTCTCCTGCTGTCTCAGCATTCTTATTCATCCAGTAGTGAGTTCTGCAGAATTAGTCCAGGATTATTTATTTGCCACCCAATATCTTATGCTGTATTATCAACTGAGGAAGTTAAGTCATTTCCATTAAATGAATGTGACCTCTATTGATTTTTACAGCCCTCCAGTTCTGAACTTGACTAAATGTTGCATCTTTCACCCATAATGTGACACACATGTCTCTAATGGCAAAAGTGTAACCCACTTCTTTCTTTTTTAACGTTTATTTTGAGAGAGAGAGAGAGAGAGAGAGAGAGAGAGAGAAAGAGAGAGAGAGAGAGAGAGAGAGAGAGAGGCAGTGAAAGAGAATCCCAAGCAAGTTTCCCACCAGCAGCATGGAGCCCGACACAGGCCTCAAATTCAAGAACAGTGAGATCATGGCCTGAGCCAAAACCAAGAGTTGGATGCTTAACCTCCAACTGAGCCACCCAGACGCCCCAATCTATCCCATTTCTTGCGGTCCTGACCGACATGTATGAAGAGTGCTTCTCTGTCACTTACCTTCAGATATTTTGACACGTTCTCATAGCGTTATTGCCTGCTAACAGAATTAACTACAAATTCCCTTCCAAATTCCCTCTGCAAACTTCTATCAGTAGGTTTTACTGTATTCAAATGGCTACTGCCAGTCAGACAGCATCACCTGCTCAAATGCTCACTCCCAGCAGCCTCTTCGGAAGGTACCAGCTTTTATTCGAACCAAGGGAGGACACAGTTAAGACTCCATGCTGCTGAGAGATGATGTCTTGTTGCTCTTCTGTTGGAATGTAAGGCCCCATGTCAGGGAGCTGTGAGTCGAGGAGCAGCACCGAGTGGAATCCGTGAGACATTCTCCCTTCTCGCTTGCTTTTCAAGGGAATTCAAAAGACATGGCCATTTGGTCACTGTTCGTGTTACAGGTTTTCAGGCTGCGTCAGGGTGTTTTATGAATAAGCTTGGAACATTTATTATATCCACACTGAGTAGCATCGTTATAATTAAGTGCCTGTCACAATTTCCATTACACACACCCCTGTTTTAAGGGACTGAACACACAGCCATAAAATTTACTTTTGACGGAAACTTGGCATGCCTGAATCCAATGCCTAATCACACTTTTCATAAAAAGCATAAAATCATATTATATTTCCCAAATACTAACTTCCTCATAATACCTTTATGTTCCAAGGAACAAAGATGCTACTTCTCCATCTCAATATAGTCAACAATTGTTTTTTTTTTTAATTTAAAACATAGATATGATAGACTGGAACAAAAGTATGCTATAGGGCATAAGAAATCTCATAACATGACTGATTTATAAACCTGATGCTATATTTTCAAGAATTAGCAGTAATGATTACATTAAATGCTATAAATTATGTGCTCATGTAATTGTATATGAATAGCCTAAAGAATCATATAATACAACATATCTGGGGCAGTAACATCCAGCAACCTGCCATACACATGGCTCTTTCTCAGCTGTGCTTTGAGTGGGGAGGGGGTGGGGAGAGAGAGAGAGAAAGAGACAGAGACAGAGGTAGAATATGAACATGTCACTTTTGTGGATGAATTGCCAGATGGGTAAATATAACAAAGCCACCAGGAACCCCATATATAAAGAGAAATGATAAAGTGCTACTGTGGCAGAGTGAATAACAGTTTCCCGATGATATCCATGTCCTAATCGCTGGAACCTGTGGACCTGTCACCTTATAAGGCTGAAGGGACTTTGCAGGTGTGATTAAATTAAGGATCTTATGATGGGGAGATTACCCTGGATTACGTGATGGACCCAATGTAATCACAAAGGTCCTTATCAGAGCAAGGCATGATGGCGTAGAGTCAGAGAAGGTGATGAGACTGAGGCAGAGACCCTAGTGATGTGGGGTCATGAGCCAAGGGATGTGGACAGCTTCTAGAAGCTGGAAAAGCAAGCAAATGGATTCCCCTCCTTAGAGTCTCCAGAAAGAAAGCAGTTCTGCAGACGCTTTGGTGTTAATGCCAACCACCTCAAGAATTCTAAGAAGATACATTTATGTTGCTTTATACCGCTAAGTGGTAATCTGTTACAGCAGCAACCGGAAACTTATACAAATACTTTAGGAAATTAAAAGTGCAGAGAAGAGGGGCACAGACTAAATCCAATATTTAAAAAAAAATGTTAATAGCTGCTAGTATCTTTCAGAGACATACAAGGAAATGTGTAGGAGAAAACTATTTTATTAAAAAGTTTTGAATTATTTTTTTTCTCAATGATTCACATTTTAGAGGTTCCATTACCATTACTGGTAAACCTAATTGCACTGGTTCAGGAACAGGATAGCACAGGTCTCTTAAACACCTGAGGTTCCCCCCAGAGTGATAGGTGCTGGTTTGCACATCATATTGCTGGGATGTTCAGGTTGACTTGCTGCTAAATGCAGACGCCTTTATTGGTTGGGAGGATAGTTATCACTAGGAAGGTTTGGGCTTCTCATCCACCTTTTAAGTAAGGTGCTTCTGGTAACGCGTGTATGGCTAAGTCCATTTTATTCGACACTGCCTTCCTAACAGGAGCATATTAGACCTAGAAGCCAAATCCCTGTAACTATCTTACTTGTGTGAGAGAAAGAGAGACAGGAATGGAAGCACCAACTCCTGCAAAACCCTAGTGCACACGCTGTCCTGGATATAAGATCTTGGCACGTTTTCTTTTTTTATTGAATAATGTCAGCAAATAACGGACTAGGTGTTCAGCTACAGAGATGACCAGATTGTGAAAGCGATGAGTCTCCAAATTACCCTAATTTGTCTTAGGCCCCCAAAACCACTTCCCCACCTTTGCATGTCGCACTGGCAATGACATCAAACGGGTAGCAGTGAATTATGTCCCCATGTAGGCTGAACTCTTGTGCCCCAGCTGAGGAAGGGAAGCATTCACACCAGCACTGTTCCCCCGCAGAGTGTTCCAGAACTTCTGGAGGGCTGGAACAATTATCCTGCATGTGTCCATCCCTAAAGCCTGCATCCTGAGCCACACACAGTGATAGAGATCCAGATAACAGAAAATGTGCAGGTAAACAAATAACCATGTAAGAATGCCTCTTCTCCACACACAAAAACAAAAATAAAACCAAACACGCCATACATTTAAAAAGGAGAGCTGCCATTTTTGGGGGGCTTTGTTGGGCATTTTTAAACTCTGTAAGTGACCGAACGGGACTGAACAACTCTTTCAAACTATAATAGGGCCATTAGATTATTTTTATCTGGCTTTACCCTAAATGGATCCCTAGGTAGTTGAAAAAGAGCTGAAAATTGACCTGATTTTATATGGGGGCCCTGTATTTGCAAACCCTTGGCACATTTACTTGTTACGTATGGTTCTTATCCCTTTTGGCCTTGTAAGAGAGTTATTTATACATGTGTCTAATCTCCATTCCTGGACGGGGTGGGGGGGGGCATTAGAATCTAGGTACAGTTTGGTACCTAGTCATTGCACAACAAGCATACTGGAAGAGAGAGAGAGAAGGGGGAAAGCTGAAGAGGGAAGTAAGCTAGCCCTTCCCAGGTACCTTAGATATTTCCACAGTAAAAGCCATATGAAATAGGGAATACACTCGACATTTTGGCTGCAAGGGCCAGCACTCCAGGCCTTTCTGTTTCTGGCTTCATAGGTCACCAGGAGGTTGGCACCAGGCATGCCCGATGAGGCTAAAGGAGAAGCTTGAACAGTGCTGACTTTCTGGCTTCACCAATCGTTCTGATGGATGTGTTGTGGGCTTCCCCACCCCACGGGTTCAGAAGCATCTCTCCAGAGAGGTTCGTCCCCATTGGATGGAGCTAGTGGAGACCACAAGGTCAGTTTGCCATACTTCCAGGCTGCTTTGATGAGTAGTTGTTACTTAATATAATCTGAAAGCTGAATTTCAAGCTTGTTACCTCCCACCTGGTAACTGTAGGACTTGGGCTCCTGGTCTCAGGGAGAAGTAGGGGATTATCCCTACCCAAGAATCTCTGGGGCTGTGTTATATGTGCTTGTGACTCAGACTGAGCCAAGGCACCTCCTCTTTGGGAATTTGGACCCTCTGGAGGGCAGTTCTCAAGGGCTACCTGTACCGTCAGCCTCTCCCTGGTCACCGTCCCATGCCCTAAGGTGGCCACTGTCCTAGGCAATGTTTCTGCTGTTTCCACAGAGTTCTTTCATCCTCTGGGTAACGTGAAACTGGCAGCTGGTTTTGCCAAAGCAGCTCAGAGACTGAGGTTTGGCAAGAAGAGTGAGCTGATTCCACAGCCCTTGTATCTTGTCTTCTTCATCTTTCAGTGGACTTCACTGGGTCTCCTGATTCCACATAGCCAGGGGTGCTGGCCCCTGCCCTCGTTTAGACACTCCCTCCCCCACTATTCCTTCTTCTGGAAGGCATTGTTGATGGCAAAATTCAATACAAGTTTCATTTTAAGTGATAAGTTGTGGTGGTTGCCTAGCAAAGGCATAGCTTGTCTCATGCTCTTCCCATCTCCTTTTGTTGGATGGTCAGCCTGGAGTTTTCAGTTTCTCCTTCAAGAATTTTCCCTAGAGAGGCGCCTGGGTAACTCAGTCGGTTGAGTGTCCGACTTCAGCTCAGGTCATGATCTCACAGTTCGCGGGTTTAAACCCAGCATTGGGCTCTGTGCTGACAGCTCGGAACCTGGAGCCTCCTTCAGATTCTTTGTCTCCCTCTCTCTCTGCCCCTCTCCTCCTGCTCTTTATCTGTCTCTCTGTCTCTCTGTCTGTCTGTCTGTCTCTCTCTCTCAGCAATTCTTGGCAATGCTGTCACCCGCCAGGAAACTACTCTCCACAAGGACAAAATGGTAGCAGGCCTATTTCACCGAGTCTCAGCATTTTACCTTTTGGGGCTGGGTGGTGCTTCCTCTAACCACACTGACCTCTAGCTGCATGGGACCACGTTCTGAGGGACAGAATGGCTGGCTGCTCTAACTATGAAGGACTGGCAGGAACTTTTGAGCTTCTTTCAGACAGCTTGTAGTTCTCTCTGGAGTCACTGAAGGTGGCCTCCTGCTCCCCGGGGAACCTGGAAGCCTGTCTCAAAGCAGGTTACTGAGGATCGCAGCGGGACTTAGGTAAGGCTGGCCAAATCTGCAGTATGTCTTCTTTCAGGGCCCTTTCAGAAACAAAGTTTCTAACCACCGTATGCAGGAAACTTGCCCACCTGCCTGCTACTGGTGTTAGGACAGCGCGGGCAAGGCTAGGGACACTTCCCAACACCTGATTGGTCTGCTCGGTACACCGGCACAGGCATCAGGGTTTCCTCCTACCACCTTCCCTTTGCCCCTTCTGCGGCTGGCTCCTCGGTGTGACCTGTGCAGCCAGCATTTCTAGTGCTTTCCTCTTGCCGTTTGCTGAATGGGCTTCCTCACTGTCTTACCCTGTGAGTGGGCCCACTTGGGGACAGGTATATGCTCAAGCTTAAGACAGAGGGGGCTGTTGTTACACATGAGGATTCTAGCCCTACGTGCCACCAGCCACTTCATCTTTCTCCAGGAAAAAGTTCACTCGTTTAGAAGTTTTCTGACAGGGGCGCCTGGGTGACGCAGTCGGTTAAGCGTCCGACTTCAGCCAGGTCACGATCTCTCGGTCCGTGAGTTCGAGCCCCGCGTCGGGCTCTGGGCTGATGGCTCAGAGCCTGGAGCCTGTTTCCGATTCTGTGTCTCCCTCTCTCTCTGCCCCTCCCCCGTTCATGCTCTGTCTCTCTCTGTCCCAAAAATGAATAAACGTTGGAAAAAAAAAATTTAGAAGTTTTCTGACAGATGTAGAGGAATGAGCAATCACTTTCTAGGGATCCCTCCCCTTTCCTTGTATCTTGCTAAGGGTAGAAAGAAAATTGACATTCTCAGCAAACTCTGGAAGACTACATTCACACTTTCTTCTCTCCTGACCGTTGTGACAAGCACTGTCTATGCCTGAGGAGGAGTTTTAACAAACAAATCAATTAGCTCTGATCCCCTGAGCAGTAGTTAATCCCTGATGCAGAAGTACATGATCCAGGATTCAAATAACCCCAGAGGAACCCCACAACGTGTAGCTCGAAAACCCTGGGCCTCTCGGGATTCTTCCAGTGTGATGTCGTTGTGACTGAATCACAGATCTCGTGAGATCTGTAGTCCACATCTAGGTTGCTCAGTTTTTATTTATTTATTTATTTATTTATTTATTTTTACTCCATGGACTTTAATGCTATTTCTCCCATTTAAAATATACATACTAAATATGTGAAGTTAGTTTTTCCAAATGTGTACATGAGTCTGGGAACAGTATTTTAAAAATATAATCAGAAAAAACACCCAATATATACTTATCCAATCTCAAGTAGTTGTTTCTGCACATTTCTTCCTTTCAGATTTCTTACAGGAATAATGTAGAATGCAAAGCTCTCCAAAAATCATTTTCGTATTATAATAAGATTGAGTAAACTCAATACAAAGATTGACATTATGCATATAAAGTGTTAATATTACACTAGAACCTACGAAAAACCAGAGATTTCAATTTTTTGAAATATCTCCCTCTTACCCAAATACCTGTCCCCAGAATTAGTTCAAGCACATTTAAAACTGATAGGTTACTTAATTTTTTTAAATTTCGGGGCACCTGGGTGGCTCAGTCAGTTAAGCATCCGACTGTTGGTTTTGGCTCAGGTCATGATCTCTCAGTTCATGAGTTCGAGTCCCATGTCAGTCTCTGTGCTGACAGTGCTGAGCTTGCTTGAGATTCTCTCTCTCTCTCTCTCTCTCTCTCTCAAAAAAAAAAAAAATTAACATTAAATTAATTAAAGGTTTATTTATTTTTTGAGAGAGAGATAGAGATAGAGACAGAGACAGAGTGCAAGTGGAGGAGGGGCAGAGAGAGAGGGAGACACAGAATCTGAAGCAGGCTCCAAGCTCTGAGCTGTCAGCACAGACCCGCATGTGGGGCTCAAACTCATGAGCGGCAAGATCACGACCTGAGCTAAAGTTGAATGCTTAACTGACTGAGCCACCCAGGTGCCCCTTTAAAATTTTTTTTGAAGTTTTATTTTATTCATTTGAGAGAGACAGGGACAGTGCAAGGTGGGGGAGGGGCAGAGAGAGGGAGAGAGAGAGTCCTAAGCAGGTCCTTCACTACCAGGGCAGAGCCCAATGCAGGGCTTGAACTCAGGAAGCCATGGGATCATGACCTGAGCCAACACCAAGAGTCAACACTTAACTGACTGAGCCACCTCTGTACCCCCTAGGTAATTTTAAAGCCTTGATCCAACCCATCTCTGAGTTTCCTCCTCCTCCTTGCAAGTTTGGTTCGGAAATTCTGAAGAGGATTTTGCATTCACAATCTCACTGTCATCTTATCATCTCCCCAATACCAAGGGACCTTCAGTCATCCCTGCTGGAGCCATAGCTTGGCCACAGATGGGCCATACCTCACTACTATCACCGTCACTGCCACTGCTATCAGAAGCCCACCCAAGATACCCCTCTACTATGTGATTTCAAGACAGCTCTCTGCCTCCATGGCCACTGCTATTAATACTTTAGTCTCAAGTGTAGAGTCCTGAAGGCAGCCGTGCCTCAATGGGACTATAAGGGGACTCACTGTTTCCTTTTGTGTGTTATGCTTTGCTCCGAGGAGCTCACAGCAGGGTGGCTCAGCACCCTGAAATGTTTGGGAGTGTGCGTGGCCTTCTTCCCATTTACCTATGATCTGCAATAGTAGTAACTCCAGAGTCAAAATAATAATAACTAACATTGAGAGCTTACCACACATTGTTCTAAGCACTTTACGTGTATTCACGCATTTCTTCATCACAAAGTCTCTGAGGTAGCTTCTGTTACCAGCACCCCCAGGTAGCAGATGAGAAAAACTGAGGCATACATTGGTGAAGAACTGCTGGAGGTTGGCAAGGGGGAAAGCTAAGTTTGGAAACCAGGCAGTCAGGCTGTAGAATTAACTGCCATGCCATTCCACTTCATATATGTGTGTGTCAACCAGTAGGGGCATAGAAAATTTCAATGACAACTGTTCAACTCCCTTCCAGAACTCAGTTCTCTGAGGAATACAAAGAGAGGTCAGGTCCCAGTCTTCACACCTGCCCCCTTTCTCCTTTGTCTTCTTTAAGCACCTCAGAGTCCTTTGCTTATGTTTCTCTTCCCCACCTTCCACCCTACTCCATTGTCATAAGACATGCCTATATTCTAGAACCTCAGACAGACATGGCTTGAGGACTGTTCAGAGAGGCCGTTGTTCTCTTGTAAATTAGTGGGTGCATGTAGGTGGAGGGAGGAAAATTACTTCCACCCCAGCAAGCCAGGACCTCTCTCATCAAAATATGGACTACTGCATTACGGTGTCCCAAGAGCATGTGGCAAGTCTTTAAAGTCAAATTTCAGATAAGGATTTGTCAGAGTGATTATTTTTCTTCTTCTCTAAGCAGGTTTTACTGAGGAAGGAAGTTAAACAGATTAAGAACAATCTAGAACATTTAGGAGAAGTTGGCCAAAGCAACCCCTATTTCCCACTTTTGCACTATTCACATCAAACATGATGAAAAGATCAAGGAACTATAAAGGACTTGGCAGCGGCATGGTCCAGTGCAGCTGGTTGCACAGAACTGGTCTAAAAATGAAATGACTCTTCTATTGTTCTCTTATTACTCACTTCAGATAGAGAATACAAGAGCAAATGACATTCTTCTCGGATTATAAGTGATTTTGTTTCCATGCAGCTTCCCTGCATAGCTTCCTCCCGCCTCCACAGCCATTCCCACTGCTGTCTCCATTTGCTTTTACCCTTATACTATTTTGCATTCAAGCACATTAAATGCAACCCATGTTATACAAGCCATTATTTATTCTTGCATCGAAACGCTGTAGGTCACCCAACACATGCTAAAGAGAGAAAACCCATCAACAAATAGGCCCTGTCCATTCAGCTTAATTGACATTTCCATTGTCTTTAACGGGGGTCTCTGCATAACACTGCACACCAGGAACGATGTGGCAAGAACAGCCATTGGCTGCTGCCCGGCTTCGCATGTATAATTGAGTGCCATTTGACCAATGCTGAGGGGTTTTCTGGGTGTGTTTTCCTCCTTTGTCAATGTTAATGCAATGCCAAGTGATAAAGATGCCCTTTGGCATTCAACACTCTTAGCCTTTAATAATAAACACTTTCTGCATCTCAAATTGCTGCTATACATGAACAGGTTTTAGTCAACCCCTGAAGCGAATATGTACCTTCTCATTACAGGGCAGCAGTGGTGAGAAAGCAATTCACTAAGCCATAGGGTTGGCAATCACCCATATTTTCTGCTATGAGTAAATAACTTCAATTGATTTAATCATAAAAGAATAACAGGAAAACTACATTGATTTCCAAATCCCTAATGTGAACATCAGACTCTATTGACCAGGCTGCGTGCAAGGAGGTTGTAGCCATTTGTATGAACTCAAGAAACATCAATACTTGATCATTACTCCAACAAAAAAAATGACAATTTGGGCCTATTTCAAAATGGATTGAAGTAATATTATGCAGGGCGATTGGGCAATCTACAGTGATATAAGTGATAATATGCTGCAGTGCTCATTAGGTTAAAAAGAACAAAATCCATAAATTCTGGTGAACAGTCCTTCTTGCTAATTGTAATAGGTCATTCACCTTCTATAGTAACAGTAATAACACGCTATACCTCTATTTCTATTAAAGTAACCAAATGGGGTTGTCGAAAATTCATTTGTTGCCCGTGTAAATTTAGCTGCTCAGAAGACCAGCACACGTAGAAAATCTCTTTATAATTGGAGAAAAATAGTGTTTGTTTCCCCAATGTTGGCTGATCGGGGTGTAGAGGCAAAGTCAAAAATCTTTAAGAGGAACAATTATATATTAAAAAGTGGAAAAAGAAGTAAGTGTGTTCATTATTTTAATGCAGGAGAAAGAATGTTGGGCTGAGCAGCTAAGGATGGGAACATGTTTAAGTAGGGTGAGAGGCACTAGTGATGAGAGGCTGGGACCAGGGGCATAAGCCAGGAGGACTATCTCAGTCAAAGTACACGGGATCACTGAGGGTTTAGGGAGACTGACCATCAGCTCTGCCATTAAACTGCTTTGAGACTGCAAGCAACTCGCCTCCTAGTTTTGAGTCTCTTCTTCACCTGCAACATGAGATAGTCTATAATCTTGAAGATTTCTTCTAACTGTAAAAATTTGAATCTGAACTAAATGATTTTAATGTCATCCTTTTACTCATTGTATATTACTATGAATGTTTCTTAACTATGGATTATCTCAGTACAAATAGTTTTTCCTTTACCAAGCTTTACTGAAGCAAATGATGATTATTTTAATGAAAGTTCTGGTCTAATTGCAGAAAACGTAACAGGTACGTTTCCCATTCAAAAGCCCTTGATAACCTTTAAATATGTAAAGTGTTGGTGAGCCCCATATTAAGCACTGACTATATGGTGAGCATCTTAAGAGACTTGATGGTCATAAGTCAATCGGTATTTCACTTAGGGAAGTGAAATTAACACAGAAAATAATTAATCATATAAAAGTAGATAATTTGCTTCAAAATGTAGGTTTGTTTTTTTTTTTACACTTATTCATTTATTTTGAGAGCATGTGTGCGGAGAGAGAGGGACAGAGAGAGAAAGAATCCCAAGCAGCCTCCACACTATCATCGAGGAGCCCAGCGTGGGTGTCAAACTTCACAAACCATGAGATCATGACCTGAACCAAAGTTGGACAGATGCTTAATCGACTGAGCCACCCAAGTGTCCCTCCAAAATATAGTTTGAAGAATACGTTGTAGAATTTAGAAGAGGCAGATTGGACTAAAATCAATGCAGATTGGACTAGTCAGAAGTGATTATAGAGTTCATAATTGGAATGTGAACTAGGTTTTGAAAACCGTATGAAGTTTGACCAGATGAGAGGAGAGCAGTAGTAGGATCTTTAAACCAGAGAATCAATATGAGAATGAACAGGCGAAAAGGGGAATTGCAACGTATGCCAGCAACCCTCTTTGGCTAGGTGAGGTCAGATATATGAGCCCCAGGAATGAAACGGTGTGTGTTATATGGTAGCCAAGAGAAAACATTTTGGACTGCTGTGTTTCTGTAAGTGTGAGAAGCTTGTACCATGTGGTACGAAAGATAGTTCTGAGGCGACGTAGTTACTAGGTATTAAGGAATATTGAATCATTTTACAAGAAAGTTTTCACCCTTCCAACCCCTTTAATTATCCTGGTAAGACTTTATCCAGTCTCTATTGCTTGTTAATTTCCCTTTGTAGAGAAAGAGAAAACAGACCTGGGAACAGAAGCTTTGGTTGGCAAAATAATCCTCCTGTAAATCGATAGTGTTGTTGTATCTCCATTGTATTAATTTTAAGGTTATCTTCTAAATCTGTTAAGTGATAACGGTTTTCTTTTTACAACTGTGACATAACATTGAAAGAGCAGAACAATTAACAACGTATGACATACGCGTGTCATAAGCAGTGTCCAGATGTGAAGGAAATCCTGAAGTTTGGGAAACACTGTTGAAACAGAGACAGCACTGCTCCTCAAGGTAAAAACCTGGCTTTAAGTCCTATTTCTGTGGTTTGTTAATGGTGACCTTGCGTAACCACTCACTCTCACTGAGCCTCAGTTTACTTCTCTGTCAAGAGAGGGGTCAGGTGAAATGAACTCCAAGGTCTCCTTCGGCTCACACTTGTGTGATTAAAGGGCTATTGAAGGCTCTGAGCCGACAGTGACAAGATAAAAGTGGCATTTAAAGAAGATTAGTCTGGCAGTGGCACAGAGGTGAGTTTGGAGAGGAGAAAGCTTGGGGTCAGGGAGGCCAGATAGGTGGCTGCTTCCGTAATCCAGGAATGAGCTGATAAGGGCTGGGGCTAGGATGAAGGTAGTGAGAAGGCAAGGGATAAAGAGACACGGAAGGCATTTCAAAGGAAGGTTTGACAAGATTTGGAAACTAGTGCATTGAATCATAAAAGTGACTTGGGGATTTTGAACTTGGTGAAGTAAAAAAGGAAGCCCTTTGACAAAATACATATGTTGGAAACAAGAGCTTGTTTGATTCCGAAAATCTGGAGTTTCAGCTGACTGTAAGATACTGAGGTTGAAATGCTGCAGATGAAAATCCAGGACTGTGCTCAGATCAAAGGAATGATGAAGAAAGGAGCTTTCTGCTGTGAAATGATGAAGGAAAGAGGTTGCTGGAGAGAATGCTAAAGCAAGAATAACAGAAAGCCCAAAATCGAATTTTGGAAAACGATGCCTATTGTTAAAGGGACAGGAGAAGGAAAGATCACAAACAGAAATAAATATAGAATGCTCAGACTGAGAGAAACCAGAATAGTGTGGGGTTTTGCAAGCCAAAAAAGGAGCCAGTTTTGAAAAGATGTGCAGTACTGAGTATAGAAAATCATGAAGAAGGAGGAGCTCTGAAGCAAAGACAAAGGTTTGACTGATGTCATTGCTACCCTTCGTCTGAGCAGAAAGCATCAGAGTGGTAGCAGCTGGTTAAGATCAAGAGCCAATTGAGGGGGAAAAGTAAAGGCAAAAATATGAAGATTTGGTAAACTACAAATTCAAGGAAATTGATTAAAGAAAAAATATATATATATATATGAGTAGACTATAATTATGATAACAGGAGGGGATCAAAGGCTCTTGGAAAGAGAAGGATGGAAGGTTCTGGCAAGTGAAGAGAGATGAGGTGTGGGCTCCACATTGTGAGGTTCAAATTATGAACAGGGCCCACGTTTGAGTCATCACCAGTCCCCATAATTAATTTCAAAGAAAGATGCCTCGTGCGTTTTTCCTGTTCCCTAGCACATCTCCAACAGGTTCCGGTGCAAAAGACCCTAAGAAACAATTAGTATTTTCTGGACATAAACTTTATTGTAGATTCACTCTCCCAAGCTCAGATGGCCCCTGGGGCTGAGATGGACATGTACTTTTCCTACATCAAGTCTAGGACATCTTGGCTTCCTTGCTTTGGTGACCGAAGTGTGAAGTCTGAGTGGTCACATCACTGAGCCATAAATTCTCTTACAGGGCTGGACAGGATTAGCAAGTGCTCTGTGGATGTCTCACACATGCTCAGTGGTTACAGCCATTGTCTTTTATTTTGTGTGTGATCCTTTCCACAAGGCTACAAAACCTTATGAGCCAGGATCTCCGCTTATGTCCCAAAATAAATCAGGGCGGGAGTTTTCACCAGCTATAGAAGAAAAATCTAAAAATACAGGGACCAGATTGTCATTCTATAGAACTCTCAGGGAATTCCTTTTACCAGTGCTGTATAATTCATTTACCTGAACAAGGACTCCCAGCAGACACTGTGTCCAGCTGCCCTTGAGCCTACAGGAAGGTTCTATGTTTGCCACATGTTTGCCCTGAAAACAAAGAGAGAACAGGAACATAAAATAACTTCCCTGGTATCAATTAAAGTTGTAATTTTGAATATATGAACCGAATTCAGTGTTAGGCAGTTTATCACATCAAGAACACAGACACTTCATGCCACAAAATGTCGACTTAAAGATGGTGCCCTATTGTGTAAGCTTCAGCCCCATGGTATCTGGATCCATTCCTGGGTGCCTTGGAGAGACAACAGTACTGCCAGTAATACCAAGAAGATTAACCTGGTTAACTGCAGACTGGTGAAAGAGAATGGTATGGTCAGTGATCCACAAACTCAGTTGCCTACAGGAAACAGGAAGTTAAATAAACTGAGTAAATCAGGTAGAGTGTAACGCAGCAGGGACAGGTGGAACCTGCAGCAAACTGCACAGAGCATGGCCCCCTGAGGGCAACAGCCACCCACTCGCCTCCCGTCAGATGACAATAAAGTCCCCGTAAAGTCAGATCTTCTGATTGTTCAGGAGAATCTAGAAATCCTCACTCTTCTATAACACTCCCAAGTTAGTTTTTTAAATGTTAATTTATTTTTGAGAGAGAAACAGAGTCAGAGACAGAGAGACAGAGCACGAGTGGGGGAGGGACAGAGAGAGAGGGAGACATGGAATCTGAAGCAGGCTCCAGGTTCTGAGCTCTCAGCACAGAGCTTGACGAGGGGCTCAAACTCGTGAACCGCAAGGTCATGATCCGAGCAGAAGTTGGATGCTTAACCAACTGAGCCACCCAGGTGCCTTCCAAGTTATTTTTTTAAGTTTATTTATTTATTTTGAGAGAGAGAGAGAGAGAGAGAGAGAGAGAGCACGTGAGTGCCAGGTGGGGAGGGGCAGAGTAAAAGAGAATCCCCAGCAGGCTCCGCCCTGTGCAGGTCTTGGTCTCATGAACTGTGAGATCATGACCTGAGCCAAAACCAAGAGTCAGACACTCAATTGACTGAACCACCCAGGCACCCCTCTCCCAAGTTTGGAATCTTGGCAAAAAATTAAACATATTTTACATACTACACAGCTGCTGCAAAACATGTCAGTGAAGCACAGTGTTTTACAAACTGGATTCTAGCTCACAACCTTTAAATTATGAGTTCTCTGAGATCCCACAACCCAGAGAGGAAGTCCATTTGCCCCAATGATCAGTCTGAAGCCCAGCCCTTTCAGTACCGGGAGTTGTCCTGCTCTGGAGTCCCATCCCCAGGCTTTGCCCTCTTGTTGGGAAACTGAGATCCAAAATTGTCTTCTATTTCCCATCTAGTGCCCATCCAAACCTGGTTCCATCAGTAGTCGTTGATCTCCCCCAAGAGATAAGAGAGATGTTATCTAACTAAAAAATGAGTTGCAAAATGAGTGTGCTTTCTAGAAAGATTTGCATCTAGAAGAGAACACTTGTGAACCTAAATCCACTTTTAAGCAGTCTGAGGGAGTAAAATAAAATGTACTGCACAGCTTGTCAGGAGGTATTTGGGGGAAGTCAAGGCTCTTCCCGAATCCCCTAAATTCCCCGGGAGTCTCATACATGCTAGCTCCATCTCATTCACTCTTTCATTTATTCAGAAAATGTTTGGTCAGCTTACAGCATGTGATAGGCACAGAGCTGCAATCTTGGGGCACAGGACAAACAGCCCCTTGAAAGAGACAGACATGTAATTAGGCTATTATATTGCACCGCCTCAGAATTCCAGCACCGAGACTCTCCGGAGGGGGCCATAGACCAATATCCTGCCCTTGCTAGTCTCCCTTCTTCCTTTCCTCTGCCCTATGTCCTCACTTGCTCCAGGCCCTACTTCCCCTGTTCTTAACTCTGCCAGAAGACAGTCTGCCGACCAGGGGATTCACACCTAGGCACCCTGGGTCCACTCCTGGCTTGACTGGCTTTGCCTTTCTCGGCTGCAGACTTTTACTCAAGCTGCCCCTTCTTTCAGGAACGGCATTTGTTTATTCATTTGCCATGGCCCTTATGTTGTTCTGTCTTCCTGTTTAGTTAATTGGTCCCATTTCTATATGTGTGATCAACCTGAGAGGTCAGGGGGTCATGCTTTTTTTTATCTGTGTATCCCCCATAGTGTGCTTGTATTTTTGGCACTCCGTAAATGTTGACTAACAAAGAGCCATCCCTTCAGTCTGAGTTTCTAGAAATCCTACATACCCTTTAAGGACCCAGTTAAATACTGCCTCTGTCAGGCAGCCTTTTCTGATTGCCTCAGTCTCAGAGGACCATCTCTTCTGGTTCTGAATATCTATAGCCTTGGGTTTGAACTACTCTTACTACCATCTGTCTCACCCAGGGCTTTCTACTGTAAGCACTGGTTATGTGTGCCTCATCTCTACTAGACTGTAATTTTTCTGAGGGCAGAGAAAGTTTCTTCTGAATCTTTTCACCCTGCACAGTAGATAACCATATAATATTGTTCATAACTGTATTTCAGTAAGTGAATTCAGTGTGATTCATTGAATCAATGTGTTCGAGCAAATGAAGGAACTAAGTAAATGAAGAGGACAGAATCTGAATCTGAGATCATCAGAGCATGACGGATCCAACCCAACTGCTCCCTTCATTTATGGTTGGATTTCAGAGTTTGACAGATATTTGTCATGAGCGTTTTTATGTCTCACAGGTATCTATTTAAAATAATTATTACCATTAATTTAATTTTCCAAGTAACTAAAGACCACAAGTCCTTTTATATTATTGAAGAAGGGTGCCTGGCTAGCTCAGCTGGTAGAGTGCACGACACCTGATCTCAGGGTTGTGAGTTCAAGCCCCCTATTAGGCATGGAGCCTACTTAAAATAAACAAACACTGAAGAAAATCTTTACAGTAAAAAGTGGATGGAGTTCATTGTGATGTCCAGATCATTATATATTCTACAAAATAATGACCCCATAAGAGTTAGAAGGATGTTTAGAACTCTTCTTTCCATGAGTTTGGACAGATAGCTGTACTTTCTTCCCCTTATACCTTCTTTAACAGCTTTTTTCTCTCTCTTCTTACTTACTCGATTACTACCACTGTTACTACATCCAGCAGCTGTCTACCACTCTCCTCGATTTTTATTTAAACAGCAATTATTTATTGAGTACATATTGTGTGACTTTGAATTTGCTATAGGCCTGAAAAAGCTGACATCCTAGTTTATTAGAGTAGTGTTTTAAAAGAGTAGTGCTCATAGGGCCCCTGGATGGCTCAGTCGGTTAAGCATCCCAACTCTTTTTTAATTTTTTTTTTAATGTTTATTTATTTTTGAGAGAGAGAGAAGAGAGACAGAACTGGAGTGAGGGAGGGGAAGAAAGGGAGGGAGACAGAATCTGAAGCAGGCCCAGGCTCTGAGCTGTCAGCACAGAACTGGACGCGGGGCTCGAACTCACAAGCCGTAAGATCATGACCTGAGCTGAAGTCAGACGCTTAATGAACTAAGCCACCCAGGCCCCCCAAAGAGTAATGTTTAAAAAAAAAAAGAAAACACATTTGAGTGAGGAACCATTTATTGGTTAAAAAAAAAAAACTAACAAACCACAATTCAGTGCATGGATTCTGCAAACTCTGTTTTGGATGCAGGGTAAGCAAGTGGACATCTCACTCTCAGCTGTGCTCCAGAGAACAGCTGGTTGAGTAAATGAGCAGAAGATGAGTGTGGCACAACCAAACTTACAGCTTCTGGAAGGGAATTGCCGGCCAGAGCAGTGGAAGGATTTGCTCTGTTCTGCAGTGAAATCAAGTTGCGGTTCAGCATCCCGACTTCTCTCTTGATCCTGCCATTAAAGCATCTTATCTTCTCATAATAAATCATTAATGAGGTCACTAAAATAATGGAGGAAAACAAGGTAAGAAAACCATAAAACCATACTTTGCAACATGATGTTGCTGAGAATTTTGACAGTCTCTTTTCATTCCTTCTAGCAAGGGGAAAAAAGGAGTGACCGATTACACAACCTTTTCCTTGAACATTTTCACAGTTACAAAATTGGCAACATAATACCTCCAGTAGTGGTGGGTTAGAGATTTGTATTATCTAAAATATAACAATAGCTCACATATCAGTGTTTAGGGCAATAAACAACCAAGCCATTAATTTCTACCTCAGAATCATGAGTGATTACACTTTCTATCTCTGAAAGCCCATAGACTCTTATCTATTGGAAACGAAAATAATGTGCCATTGATTTGACCAGCCTTTTAGAATATAGGACTAATGATCTGAGGGGTTTTTAATTATCTAAACTCCAGTAAGAGTCCTTGTGAGCTTTTAAGAGAAAAAGAAGAGGAACACGGCCTAATATATAAAAGGTGCCTGAGAATATGAGATGTGCCGTGGGCAAATTTAGATTCTGTAGCAAAGAGGCGATCATAGATGCTAGGAATTGAGTCCGTTGTGCCTCAGAGACTGGGCAGAGACACTTGCAAAAAAGGCAGATGAACACTCCTTAGAGGAATTTTTATCCACGAGTAAATAGTATTCGGCCATCTTCATGGTTACAATTTTATTATCTACATGTGCGTCAGGCCTGTTCGAAGTTGTAAACTCACACACCAATGGCACCTGACACAAGCACATGTATTGGCTGCCTTTTCACCTTGTATCCATTTGTGTGTTAAGCAGCTGATATGATGGGCTCTTTTTTTCTCACACTTAGAAGCCAAAGTCATTGTCCTGTCAGTGTATAATGATTTTAGTATTTTTGGAATGCGAGCCAGAGGATTTTTCCATTGCATTATGGAGCAGCGGCCCCATCCATAATCAGATTGAATGCGTGGGGGAGGGGAGAAAGAAAGGAAGTTGGGTTGAGAAGGACAAAGGAAAGAAAAGGGGAAATTTTCCATTTGGAATGCTGGACCTGCGCCCCCTTCTCGGGGCTGTCTTGGGCACACTATTTCATTTCTCCTTAAATGCTTTCAGCGCCCGAAGGCTCATCAAAATGGCAAATGTTTTTAAGTGGGCCATTGCCCCTCAAATTTCTGAGAGCCGAGCCTGTAGGAAACTGATAGGGTGTCCCTCTACCTTCAAACTCCACTTGCAGCGTTTTCCTAAGCCCACTTTTGTCTGGTTTCTAATCCACTGGGTATTAATGTTAATCTGATATTTCTGAAGTGCTTAGCTGTGTTTGTCTATGAAAGCAGCTGTGGAAAAGCAGACTGATGGATTGGCCGTGGATTTGACAGGAATTCAAATTTTGAAAAACAAACCTACTTACCCGAAAGTGCCAAATAACCATCATATGTTTCCCGAAAATAAGAGCGATATATAAAGAATCTTAGACGGTGACACTAATTTCCATGTTTGCTGCACCATTTTAGCACTCCCATAAACCTGTAGTAGCTTTAACAGAAATATGGCTGGATGAGGCATATTTTATTCCTCAGCATGCAAGCCTAATGAATAGAAACTTTAACACATTCTTAAACAGTCCCTGCGTTCAAACTTAGGGATGTATTTTAACAGACATACAGTTCACGCTACACCTCTAATGCCTGGGAGAGATGGCCTCATATCTGGTTATGATTTACAGGATGGGTCAGATCAGCAGAACTCCAAATTTCACCACACATGCTAATTTTACCAAAGCAGTTCCTTATTTGTTTTCCCAACCGTGAACTTGCAGGTGGTGTTCACCACTCTGACCCAGTCTTTGGCACAGCTATCCTAGGACTCCTCCATGGGGACCACGTTAAAGGTGAGACTTGGAAGTTCTTATCCTTCTCATAAATGAAACTGGTGGTGGGGTGTCTGGGCGGCTCAGTCAGTTAAGCATCTGACTTTAGCTCAGGGCATGATCTTGCAGGTCGTGGGTTTGAGCCCCCCGTCGCCTGGAGCCTGCTTCCGATTCTGTGTGTGTGTGTCTCTCTCTGCCCCTTACCTGCTCATGCTCTGTCTCTCTCTTTCTCAAAGATGAATAAACATTAAAAAAAAATTTCAATATAAATAAATAAATAAAACTGGAGGACTGGGCCCAAAGATGTTCTATAGTAAGCTAAAATCTGGGTAAGCAAGACTAAAGTGTGTATGTTAAAGCCTTTTTTACTGAGAACATTTTTGCTGAATTTTAAAAACAGTTTTTGATATGAAAGCAATGTATCATCTACAAAAAAGTAGAACATTCAAACAAACAAAAAGAAGAAACGTAAATATAGTCACATGAAACCTTTGGTGTCTATCCTTTGAGATTTATACTTCTGAAAACAATCAATTATATGTAATTATGTATATTATATATTGAGTATAATGAGATATGCTTCAATTTAATTAAAACCATGTTTTTGGATAGTGGTGATAGTTACATAACAATATAAGCGTACTAATGCCTCTGAATTGTACACTTAAAAATGGTTAAAATGGTAAATTTTATGAATATTTTACCACAATAAAAAATATTTTTTAATAAAATTAGAATCTGAAGAACATGCTACTTTGTTGCTTGGCTTTTTAACCTAATATATTACAACTATCTCTCCATGTTAATCAATACCATTCAAGAGCATCATCTTTATGGCTACAAAATATCTCACTTTGTAGATAGGTACTTTAGATTATTTAAGTCAGTGGTTCTCACTCTAGCTACACATTATAATCACTTGGAAAGCTTATAAAATACAGATGACCAAGACTTACTTCATGAGATTTTATTTTTTAGTTTTACTTTTTTGAGAGAGAGAGGCAGAAGGAGAGAAAGAGAATCCCAAGCAGGCTCCACACTCAACTTGGAACCTGACTCAGGGTCCAACACGGGGCTCAATCGCATGACCCTGGAATCATGACCTGACCCAAAATCAAGAGTGAGATGCTCAACCAGCTCTGCCAACCAGGTGACCCTTGGGATTTGATTCAATCAATGTGGGAGGGACTTGCTTATCTGTAGGTTTTTAAAGCTTCTCAGGTTTTGTGGGTTTTTTTAAAAAATAATTATATGTAATTACAAAAAAAAATTAACTTCAGAAAGATTTTGTAACAAACCCCTATAATTATATATCTAGGTCTGAGTATGATGACCATATACTTTATCATCTCAACCAGGACTTCTGATATGAGTGGGGTGCCATTATTCACTGCACTAGGACAACAGGTGTATAAGCCAGGCGTGTCTGGCAAATTGGGTCATATATGGTTGCACTATTCAAAACATATACAAACTTTTAAGACATATGGTAGTTATTACCTAAATGCCATCCAAAAACACCATGTTAATCACATCAAGAGTTTTTTTAAGGACCTACATCCTGAAACCCACAAAGATACTGAAAAGTATTCATTCATTTAAAAAATATTTATTGAGGAGTGCCTGGGTGTCTCAGTCAGTTAAGCGTCTGACTTCAGCTCAGGTCTTGATCTCATGGCTCATGAGTTCGAGCCCGGTGTTGGGTTCTGTGCTGATAGCTCAGAGCCCGGAGCCTGCTTTGGATTCTGTGTCTCCCTCTCTCTGCCTCCCCCCATTCCCCAATTGTGCTCTGTCTCTCTCTCCTTCAAAAATAAATAAACATTAAAAAAATTTTAATATCTATTGAATAATTACTATATGTCAGCTTATGCTAGACAGGGGATAGCTGTTAGAAGCAAGCAGTACATAGTTTCCATTTCATAAGTCTATCAGGAATTATATTTAATCTTCATAATTTTGTTAGGCAAAACGCTATTTGTTTTAATTTGTATTTATTTGATCACTAGTGAAATTAAATATATTGTTTATGACTATTTGTATTTCTTCTTTTGTAAATTGTCCATTAACAACCTCTTTGCTCAACTTACTATCATATATGTTTCAAGTATTTTTCCAGTCTATTTGATGTTGAAATTTGTTTATGGTGGGTTTTGACAAAAGATTAAAATTTTATGTGGGCATACATGTCTATATTTTCTTTAATAATTACTGACTTTGGAACAAAAATTCATCTTTAAAAAAAAATTTTTTATGTTTATTTTTGAGAGAGAGACAGAGTGCTAGCAGGGGAGGGGCAGAGAGAGAAGGAGACACAGAATCCGAAACAGGCT
The DNA here is from genome assembly GCF_016509475.1 of Prionailurus bengalensis. NCBI lineage: Eukaryota > Metazoa > Chordata > Mammalia > Carnivora > Felidae > Prionailurus > Prionailurus bengalensis. The sequence goes on from NC_057348.1 coordinate 113,052,134, forward strand.
CTAGTCTCTGAGCTGTCAGCAGAGAGCCTGACATGGGGCTCAAACTCACAAACCGTGAGATCATGACCTGAGCTGAAGTCCGTTGCCCAACCGACTGAGCCGCCCAGGCGCCCCCAAAAGTTATATTTAATTCATAATTAATAAATATGCTATAGAATGAAATAAGGATCTTATATTAATGATTCCAGGCAATTAAAAAATTACACAGTAGCATTTATTTAAAAAAGAGAATAATTTCCCTTGCTGATGTGAAATGTCATCATAAGCCTGTTCATAAGATCCCATATACATGCAGCTTTGTTACAGGGGTTTCTATTGTGCTCTTTTGTTCTGTCTGTTCTCATAAGATCTCACCAACGTAAACACAAGCATACCTCATTTCACTGTGTTTCACATTGTTGCAGAAATTATGCTTTTTACAAATTTAAGATTTTTGGCAACGCTGTGTCAATCAAGTCTACTAGCTCCATTTTTCCAACAGCATTTGCTCACTTCTTATGTCTTTTACATTTTGGTAATTCTTGCAATATTTCCTATTTTTCATTATTATTATTATTATTATTATTATATCTGCTATGGTGATCTGTGATCAACGATCTTTCATATTACTATTGTAATTGTTTGGGGGCATCACAAGCAGCACCCTTGTAAGACAGAACATTTAATAAATTTTGTGTGTGTTCTCACTGCCCCCCCCCCATTGGCCCTTCCTTGGGCCTCTCCTTGGGCCTCCCTGAGTGTCCCTGAGACACAGCAATATTGAAATTAGGCCAATTAATAACCCTCCAGTGGCCGAAAGCGTTCAAGTGAAAGGAAGAGCCACACATGTCTCACTTTAAATCAAAAGCTAGACATGATTAGGCTTAGTGAGGAAGGCACGTCAAAAGCCAAGACAGAGGGGCACCTGGGTGGCGCAGTCGGTTAAGTGTCCGACTTCAGCCAGGTCACGATCTCGCAGTCCGTGAGTTCGAGCCCCGCGTCAGGCTCTGGGCTGATGGCTCAGAGCCTGGAGCTTGTTTCCGATTCTGTGTCTCCCTCTCTCTCTGCCCCTCCCCCGTTCATGCTCTGTCTCTCTCTGTCCCAAAAATAAATAAACGCTGAAAAAAAAAAAAACCACCTTTAAAAACCAAGACAGGGCGAAAGCTAGGCCTCTTGCACCAAACAGTTAACCAAGTTGGGAAGGTAAAGGAAAAGTTCTTGAAGGAAATTAAAATTGCCATTCCATTGAACACACAAATGATAAAGTAAAACAGCAATACAGAGAAAGTTTCAGTGATCTGGATAGATCAAACCAACTATAACATGGCCTTAAGCCAAAGCCTAATCCAGAGCAAGGCTCTAACTCTCCTCAATTCTGTGAAGGCTGAGAGGTGTGGAAGCTCCAGAAGAAAAGTTTGAAGCTAGCAGAGGTCGGTTCATGAGGTTTAAAGAGAGAGGCCGTCTCCATAACATCAAAGTGCAAGGTGCAGGAGCGAGTGCTGGTGTAGAAGCTGCAGCAAGTTCTCCAGAAGATGTAGCCAAATTCATTCATGAAGGTGGCTGCACTAATCAACAGATTTTCAATGTAGATGAAACAGCCTTATATTGGAAGAAGATGCCATCTAGGTCTTTCACAGCTAGAGAGAAGTCAGTGCCTGCCTTCAAAGCTTCGTAGGACAGGCTGATTCTCCAGTTAGGAGCTAATGCAGCTGGTGTCTCTAAGTTGAAGCCAATTCTCATTTACTATGCCCCAAATCTTAGGACCTTTAAGAATTATGTTAAATCTAGGAGCGTCTGGGTGGCTCAGTGGGTTGAGTGTCCGACTTCAGCTCAGGTCATGATCTCGTGGCTTGTGAGTTTGCGTCCTGTGTCGGGCTCTGTGCTGACAGCTCGGAGCCTGGAGCCTGCTTCAAATTCTGTGCCCCTCTCTCGCTCTGCTCCTCTCCCACTCATGCTCTGTCTCTCTCTCTCAAGAATAAATAAAAAATTAAAAAAAAATTTTTTTTAAGAATTATGTTAAGTCTACTCTCTGCTAGTGCTCTATTAATGGAACAACAAAGCCTGGCTGACAACACAACTGTTTACAACATGGTTTACTGATTATTTTAAGCCCACTGTTGATACCTGTTGCTCAGGAAAAAAGATTTCTTTCAAAATACTACTGCTCTCTGACAGCACACCTGGTCACCGAAGAGCTCTGAAGGAGATGTACAACAGGATTAATATTTTTATGCCTGTGAACACCCATTCTTCAGCCTAGCGATCAAGGAGTAATTTTGACTTTCAAGTCTTATTATTTAAGAACTACATTTTGTTAGGCTTTAGCTGCCATAGATAACAGTTCCTCAGATGGATCTAGGTAAGGTAAATAGAAAACCTGGAAAGGATTTAGCATTCTAGATGCCATTAAGGACATTTGTGATTCATGGGAAGAGGTAAAAATATCAACATTAACCAGAGTTCGAAAGAAGTTGATTGCAACCTTCATGGACAACATGGAGGGGTTCGGGGCTTCAGTGGAGGAAGTAACTGTAAACGTGGAAATAACAAAGAACTAGAATTAGCTCATAGCGGAGCCTGCCAGTGTGACTGAATGGCCGCAATCTCATGATAAAACTTGAGCAGATGGAGAGTTGCTTCTTGTAAGTGAATGAGCAAAGAAAGTGGTTACTTGAGATGGAATCTACTCCTGGTGAATCTCCTTCTCCTGTGAAGACTGTTGAAGTGACAATAAAAGACTTAAAATATTACATAAACTTAAAAAAATAAAATAAAATATTACACAAATTTAGTTGATACAGCAATGGCAGGGTTCGAGAGGACTGACTCCAATTTTACTCCTGTGGGGAAAAGGCTACCAAACACTGCATGCTACAGAGCAATCCATCTGTGAAACGAAGAGTCCATCGATGGGGCAAACTTCAGTGTTGTCTTATTTTAAGAAATTGCCACAGCCACCCCGTCCCCCTCCCCGACCTTCAGCAACCATCACCCTGATCAGTCAGCAGCCACCAACATAAAGACCAGACCCTCCACCAGCAAAAAGATGATGACTCTGAAAGCTCAGGTAATGATTAGTATTTTTTTAGGAATAAAGTATTAAATTAATGCACGTACATTGTTTTAGACACAATGCTATTGCACACTTAACGGATTACAGTAGAGTGTAAACATAATTTTTATATGCACTGGGAAACAAAATAATTCATTTGGCTTGCTTTGCTGCACTATTCACTTTATTGTGATCATCTGGAACCAAAACTACAATACCTCCAGGATATGCCTGTATTTGGTAATGGACTATGTTTCAGTATCTGACTATGCAAGTTTTTCCACCATATTCCTCTTTGAAAATGTTTTATTGGTTATTCTTTCCTGTTCAATTCTTCCCGTTAAATTTTAAAGGATTTTTTCCCCAAAACATCCATTGATTTGATGGGAATATATATATAAATTTAGGGAGGATTAACAACTTTACAAGATTGATATTTATCTAGGAACGTGTTATGTCTCTCTCATCACTCAAATATTCTTGTAGGTCCTATATTTTTCTAATTTTGTATGATTAAAAAAAGATTCTAGATATTTCTTGTTTTGTACATTTCTTTGATTTGCTGTGTGTGTGTGGGGGGGGGCATGTACAAATGGGATTCTTTTTTATGCATTGATATATCCTAAATAGTTGTTTTATCCTACTGAATTTCCCCAGCTGTATTTAACAGCACACTACCATGTTATATCAGATAACAACATACACCAAAACTTGCATAAACATATCCCTCTAATTTTATTTTCCTGTATTTGCTTTAAAAATATTGGATAGAAATAGTTTAAAAATATTGGATAGCAATGGTCTGGCTCACTCCAGGCCCAGCCTGTGATAATTTGTACTGTCCCTTTTTTCATTCACTAAATGGCACTGAGACTCTTCTAGGGCTGCACACTGAGCCAGGCATGAGAATATGATGATAACAAGGGGACAAGAGTTATGAACAAAGAACACAAAGGAGATCTCATCTCGTTTGGGATCCCAGTGAGGCATGGCTTGCCTGAGAAAAGTGATATTTAAGCTGAAGCTTGGAGGGTGCTCAGGATTTTACTAGACAAAGAAGAGGGGAAAGAACATTTGGAACAAAAGGAACAGCATGGAAGGGCCAATCCATAGCATAAGCAGGGGAATGGCCTCGAACCAGGCTTACATGGAGGCAGGGGTCAATGTTGCAAGGCATTCAGGACACATTAAGGCTTCTGTATGTCAACTTTGGAGCAGTGGCAAGCAAGGAAGAGTTTAAATCAGGAAGGGACTTAAACATACCTGCATTTTAGAAAGAACCCGGATATGGTGTGGAGAACAAATTCAAGGAGAGGGGTTTGCAGGGAGAATAATAAAATAATAAACCTGGTTTTTGGAGTCGTCTACCTCAACTAACAGGTCTACCTGAACAAGGCTTTATGTGACCAGTGAGGTGACTATAAGTGACTACGAAGGAGGCACGTAAGAGACAAAGAGAAAAACAAACAAAAAAACCCAACACGCTTTGGACATTGACTTGGATGTGGAATATGAGGCTGAGAGAGAAGTCAGGAGTGACTTCTAGAATTCTAGGTTTGAGCCATGTGTTGCGCAGAGGCGCCATCTATGTGATGGGAAACACAAGAAGGCTGATTTAGGGTGAGGGAAGATTCTAAGTTTCCATTTTGAAGGTTTGAGAGTTGAAGTACCTGTGAGACATCTAAGTAGATACACCAAGTAGATCGTTGATATATGAGAGGGAACTCATGAGAGAGGGTTTAAGTTGAGAATATAAATTTAGGAGTCACCAACACATAGTGGTTGAAATTATATGAGTGAATGAAATTGCCTTAAAGTGAGTGAAAATAAGCATTAAAAGGCCTAGATCCTAGGTAATTTCAATATATAACCATCAGGCTCAATTTGGGTTAAAGGGGGAAGAAACTGACCTAGTGATGCTTAAATATTTAATGGTATTTGAGAACATGAACAGGAAAGGAGGTAAAAGCTTATTGACTTTAATTAAGTGATCTTTACTCACTGTAAAAATCTTGACCATTTTATTACACTTCTAAAGTATTCTAATGAAAAGAACAATTTCCTTGCAATTTCTCAACATACTGCTTTAATTCTCCTTGGTCAAACACAGTTTCCCAGCCCCAAATGGCTAAAGATTTTTATTGCATTGGATGTAATTCCCCTTTGAGGCTGAGTTAACTGCTCAGAGGCCCTTGAACAAGTGAGGGTCCTTCTTCATGAAAAGTTGCCCTCTATCTGTCAGAGTCCTCTCCTCCTGGAGGGTGGGTGACAATGGATATGCTTCCCCAGAGTCATCATCCCTTGCAGAATTTAGGAACACACCTGTATCAGCCACCTGGAACCAGGCAGGCTCTTCATTTTAAGTGAACAAGGCACATCACTGGGGTTTAGGGACATAATGGGCCATCATGTGGAAACTCTTGTTTGGTGCAATTTGTTAGATCGAGGCAAAGTAATTTGCAAAGGGGTCGGTGGGAAGTAAATGGTGTTAAAATCAAACTGGTAGAAAAAGATCCATAGCGCACTCTGAGATACAGGCCTGCACACGGCCCCCCTGTGTCATGGGCCTCCCTAGGACAGCTAACACACAGAAGGACAAGGAGAGGTGGTGAGTACCACGGCAGCTCTGAACCACTCATTTCAGTGATTGCAGTTTCTGGGGTTCATTTGGTCCTTCACTTATTTAACAAATAACGACTGAGTGGCGATGCTCTGGGCACTGAGGGTACAGCAGCAGGGAACTGTATACAGAGCTTATACTCCTGTGGTAGAGAGACAATGAATAAGAAACGAAGGACATTTCATACGATCAAGTGATGGAATTGTGAATGACTAAGGGACACATCAGTTTGGGTTGAATAAGCATCATAAACATGCGGTTAGGTAATCTACTTGATCGAAGCATTTACCAAGAGAAGACGGTGCTTTAGTGACAGAGTCCCATCACAGAGCATGTCTTAGTCTGTCCAGGCTGCTAAAACAGAAATATCATAGACTGAACGGCTTATAAATGACAGAAATTTCCTTCTCACAGTTGTGGAGGAAGTCTGAGATCAGGGTGCTGGCATGGTTGAGCTCTGGTGACAACCCTCTTCCCGGTTCATAGACGACTCTCTTCTTGCTCTGTTCTCACATGGCACAAGGGCAAGGGAACTCCCTGTGGTCTCTCTTATATGGGGAATGATTCCATTTATGAGAGTTCCACCCTCAAGATCTCATGACTTCCCAAAGGTCTTACCGCCAAATACCATCACATCTGGAGTCTGGATTTCAACCTATTAACTTGGAGTCTATAGCAGAGTTGGTCTGAATTCCAGCCTGACCACTGGCTAGACATCTGATCTTGGACAAATGGTTTCAAATCTTTGAGCTTACTGAAGCGGTTCAGCTCTCTGAGCTTTAGCTTCTTCATGTAGAACGTAGAGCTGGAGCACCTGCTGTGATGGTCAGATGGACCTCACCACGTTTCTAGCATAGTCTACTAAACCAGCTCTCTGCCTTTCCTTCCCCAGAATAGAGGCTTAATGTATCATGACAGTTTGGGTTTAGAGTTGGCTGGTGCCCTGCCTAAGAGTTCTCTCTCACAGCACACATTCCTCATTTCTAAAATCACCATCCCAGACACGTAACAACTTCTTTTAGTGAAAAAAATGTGGCATTTCAGATATATTTTGAAACATGACAACAAGTTCAGGTTGAATAAAAGGCTAATGGCAATCTCACAGAGTCTCCTGTATGACAAGAGACGCGCAGGTGGTTCCAATAGTTTATGTCTTATGTAGATGCCACCAAACCCACCCTCATTAGAATAGAACTTTCCACTGCATTTCTGGTATTGGTAATGGCTGTGCTGTGCATTTCATGTACTGTTGCTCACTCCACCACATTTTTTAGTTGAGATGTAGATTCATGTTGCCAAAATGCAGGGACGTAAACAATACGGAAGTAGATTTCTCCCTTGGGAAACTTAGAATTAGGATTCTAGGACCGGTATGGCAGGTTCACAATTTTGGACCTATGCTTCCTCTATTCTGTCTCTCCATCATCCCTGGATTTTTGCCCCATCTGCCCAGTGCAAGATAACTCATTCACGCTGTGTGGGCATTCCAGTTAGTAGGAAAGGGACCAAGGAAGAGGATGAAAGACGCGGTCTGTTAATGGGCTCAACCTGGAGATTACACCCATCACTTCCACTCATCTTCTATTGGCCAGACTGTAGTCACAAAATCATAACAATCTGCAGCTACTATTTTAATACAGCAAAGAAGAGAAGAAAGAATACGGGGACCACTCAGACTCAGCCATCACTTGTGACGGTGCAGCCCATTTAGAGGTATAATCCATGTCCCATGGACATACCAAGGTATGACTGCAAAGTAAAACAAAGACGTTTTAAAGAAATAAAATAGACTTTTTGACATACAAATGCACTTACTTTCAAACTAGTTAACTTTGGGAACATTTACTCTTTGAAAATTATTATTGTTCTGAATATTTCTGGATCTTCTGTTTTGTCACTGCCTGTTAGAAACAGTTCATATACCATATAAGAATATCTATCTGACTTACCGCTTTTTAGTTATGGCTCAATTTTTCTCCAAACACTATACCACCCAACAAAGTCATAATACTTATTCCCCAGACTTAATTCCAAATTAGTTTTCACTATCGTCTCGTTCTTTTTAACTTAGTAATTTTTTTTTAAGTTTATTTATTTTGAGGGAGGGAAAGAGAGAGAGCACATGAGGAGAAGAGGGGCACAGAGAGGGAGAGAGAGAATCCCAAGCAGACTCTTCACAATCAGCACAGAGCCCAATGCGGGGCTCAAACTCACGAACTGTGAATAATGACCTGAGCCGAAATCAAGAGTCGGCCGCTTAACTGAGCCACCCCGATGGCCAAATTTTCACTATTTTCTAAAATGAAATCATTTTCAAAATACAGACGGGCCGTAAGTGAGGAGTTTCTTAAAATATGTTAGGAGCTGTGCAAGCAATCCCAAAAGTGTTCAAAGAAAAGACCTTTATGTGGATCAAAAAGTTCCAGCAGCTTGCTCAAACAGTGATTGACGTTTACCTTGTGCTCACACTGAATACAATTTTTAGAATAGTGTTACCTGGCCATTTGTGCGAATGGGTATGCTGAACTTGACTTTACCTACAACACGCATCGACTGTCATATACCAGGGAGAGCTTTGTCCTCAGGCTCATTCTTGTGACTTCCTCCAAGACATCCAATATCTACCAATATACATTTTTGCACTGTCTTCTGAACAGTTTGAACTCTTTTGTGTCTTTGAGTCTTCCCTTATTAAAAATCACCTCCTCTGTGAACTTATCATTAACCCCCCTAATAGAGCCAGTTACTCACCCTCTGTGCTCCCGGAGCACTCTATGTACAGCAAATTTTTAGTACTTAATATACCACATGCTAATTATCCATTTACCCATAATCCCCACACATGCACATGCATGGGTGCAGAAGTTCCCACACATGCCTCTAGTAGGGGGCGGGCTTTTTGGACCTCATTTTGACTGCCTTACTCACACTTGCATGCCCCCTACTGCTTTCTGTATAGTGGCACTCAACAATATGGCAGGAATTGATATAAATGGGCAAATGAATGTAATCTATTTTGTGGAAAGTAACTCACTTTCTATCTCTGACCCTCAGCTTCTCGTCTCATATTTTCTCTATAACACCTGGGGAATGGCTCCAGTGTTCTCTGAAATCTTATGATTTTAGGCAAAACTGGGTGAAGGTGGTGATCTCGGGGGAAGAGAGACAGGCAAACTCTAGATTCAAAGTCTGCTTAAAGAGGGTGAGCAAAGGCTGTGACTTACCGTACCTTGGATGGGAGCCTATATTTTTACAGACTGGACTAGGTCTGTAGTGAGGAGCAAAGGAAGGAAAAGAAAGGTTTAATCTTACCCTGGCTGGAAGCACAGTGAGGAAGGGATCACCTCCCTTTCCCCAGAAACTGTAAATTTGACTACAGTGCCTAGTAAGATTATTGAGAATGAGAAAAGTTAGCACTGCCGAGCCCTTGAAACTGTTAAAGAAGAGAGAAGATCAAAGGGAAGCTTTAATTCCAAATTACTGGTTTATAATCTGATTTGATAACAGAGAATATTATCCCAAACATATGGAAAATAAGAAAATAAAGGAAAAGCTCTCACTAAATAACACCATTTGATGCAACTTTTTAATTTGCTCGACATGCCATTTCACAAAAGGAATGTCCTAGAATACTTTTGTTGTAAGAAAATTATTTGCACACTCAAGTTGGAAGAGTAAAAACCAAAACTCCTATATGAGATCTTTTTCTAGAAAAACAGGACTAACTGATAAGGAGGGACTTGCCCATCAGGAAACAATTTTTTTTTTTTCATAGAAAAAAAAATGCTTAAAATAGCCCCGGCAAGTGTCTTAAGCAGCTACACTGACCATCCCTAGAATGTGATAGTTACCAAAGTTTTCTCAATGGAAAAGGTATCTCCCGATGTGGTAGGTACAATTCGTTCCTCAAGTCTTTCACCTGGGGAGAAAGAATGGGGAGTAATCAAGTGGGAGGGAGGGCAGTAACCCTTAGAGGAAGCAAAAGGGGAAATATGGCAAGGGCCTTTATTTATTTTCCATTTCTCTAGCGGTCAGTGAGTATCAATGGAATGTTACCGGCCTCAAGCGCTGGAGAGCTGGTTTGCAATCACCCTGCCTGAGCCCTGCTTCTTCTGAGCCTGGGGAGATCAAGGAGTTCATTCCTTGTTTACTCATTTGAGATTCACCCCGCCACATACCGCCGTCGCAGGTCGTTAAAATCAAAAAGAAAAAAAAGAAAAACGCTCAGCAGGGAACGGCGAGGTTTTACCTGTCTTTAATTTATGCAGCGTTTTCAAATCGTGCCGTCCCGACAGGTGTGACCGCGCTTTTTGCGGGAATCTCGGTGCTATTTTACCTGCTTGAGTCTGTCAAAAACCCATTTGTATGCGCCCGGCTAATGTGCTAGAAATAAAAGCCCCAACCTGTCAAGTCAACTCTCTGCACCTGTACGGAGCAGTTAAACTGTTCCATCTGCCAGTATCCCGGGAGATCAAAGGCCCTCCCGGGGAGGGGTTCCGAAGAACCAAAGCAAAGGATGGAGCTCCTTGTCTCGCAGTTGAAAAAGCAGAGAACGGCCCGGAGCAGGGTGGGGGCTGGGGGAGCTGGTGAAAACCCGGGAGGAGGAGAAAAGGATCCCTGAGGCCCCGGCCTGGCCCAGCTACCTGAAGGAGCTTTTTGTCTGACCCAGGCGCGCCGGGAGCGCATTCTTTCACATTAAGAACCGCAGGGGAAGACATTCATTCACTCCCTTTTTTTGGTGACGTAGCTGGGGCATTCATGTGTTTTTAACCTTGAATAATTTTTGTCTCTAAGCTCCAAACAAGTTTTATCCTGTCCACAGGTCAGTTTTGTTACAGAGGCCAATTAGCAGTGCTACCTTCGCCTGCGGCAAAAAGCCAAGTAATGGCGGGGCAAGCCCTACGGAGAGGTGATGAATAAGTCCCGAGAGCTGTAATTTGAAAGGGGGGCCTTTGAAGCATTTACCTTACATGGGACGCTATTGTCACTGCAGGGTGTTTGATCTTAAAATAATTTACTTAATGATCTCACCATGGGAGCGATTGGCAGAGCAAGATTAGGCTGTAAGGCCTAATGGACATGGGAAAAGTTAAAAGTGCTCGGAGAAAGGTATGTAGAGCGCTGAGATCGGTCCGGGTTGTGTGTTCATTACGTGCGGGCTGGGGAGGTGGGGGGAGGGCAGCCCGGCCGACCGCGGTCGGCTTTGCGTGGCTCGCCAGAGAAAATCTTCAGACGCGGGCCCCTCCTGCGGGAGAGCAAACTGTTTCCCTCTCGCCTGCGTTTCAGCCCTGGTGGGAACCGATGATCTGATTTTGTTTTTTACGGCCAAGGATTTCTTTTTTTTTCTTTTTTTCTTTTTTTCTTTGGCTTTTCTGTTTTTCCTCCTTTCTTGCAACCGTGACCACTGTACTGGAAGGCACCCAGGAGCAGGGCGGCACCCCCAGTGCAGGTTTCTGAGCTGGAATCAGAGCCAGATGAAAATGTGAAAGTATGCCACGTTTCGTCCCCTTTCGGTTGGCACACGGGACTTCAAGTAGACACGAGGAAATTACTGGGCATGGTTATCCTGGGCCAAAATAGGTCTTTCTCCGCTAGCAAACTTTAAAATGCCAGCCAGCCCCAATGTGATGTGTTTATAAATCCGGTCTCTGCGTGTTTTCTTACAGACATATGAGTTGCACTTATGTGGCAGTTGGAAGAACTGTCTTTAGCATTGGGTTCCATCTCTTTGACATCCAGAGACCTAGCACTTCAGGTTTAAATTTCTTCATAGTCTTGGGGCGCCTGAGTGGCTTATTCGTTTGAGTGTCTGACTTTGGCTCAGGTCATGATCCCAGGGTTCCAGCCCTGCGTGGGGCTCTGTGTTGATGGTTCAGAGCCTGGAGCCTGCTTCAGATTCAGTGTCTCCCTCTCTCTTTGCCCCTCCCCCACTCACGCTGTGTCTCTCTTTCTCAAAAAAATAAATATCATTAAAAAGAATTCTTCATAATCTTGGTCTTTCACCTGCTCAGACTTTGCATACTGCCATAGCCCCTTGTGAAAAGCATCTTATTTTCCCTGTTAAGAGATCGGAATAGTCACCTTAAGTGAATGCCCAACGGGAAAATTGCCACCTAAGCATTGCTATTGCTGCTGATGTATTTGATGCTGAACCTAAGGGAGTGTGATGCAATAGAACGTGAAAAATCAACCAATGGACTGATTTCCTCTCTAATGCAGATTCTAGCGAAGTGAATCACAGTAGCCTGTCCATACAACCCAATGTCTTGATCTGTATTCTTCCTTTGGAAAAAAAGAATATGTATCTGGGGAATGTATCTAACTCTGTCATCCAGGAGATTCGAATTTGCTATTTGTGTAAAATAGAAAAGCTCAAATTTGAGTTCAGTGTATATGAGCCTGAGTCTCCAAGATCCACAACTTTTGCCTGTGACTGGTACGATGGTGCAATGAAATATTTTTATTTCATGCAAATGAAGTAATTATGAGCATGAGTGCCAGCTTTATGCCAGCAAATGCCTGTTTGCCTGTGCCAATTTGAGGCAGCACAAATATTTCCCACTAGTCTGAAGCTTTTTTTGAAATTTAGCTTTTGGAGTCCTTTTCTGGGTCATCTAGTGAGGTATGCCTGAGAATCTCCCCCTGCCAAAGTAGAATAGACCCCTTTCGAACTTGTCTTTTAATCTCTTACCTGTACTTGGAAGTTAGCAACTTATTAATATGCTTCAGTAATTTATTCTCTGATGCATGGAATTAAGTGTCCAAGGCTAAAGTAAAGATTATATATGCTTTGTTCAAACATTCTTTTTGTTACATGACTTGATAAGCGAGTGAGCTTGGAGCCCATCCTGCATGGTAGGGTGGGGTCAAGGAAGGCAACCGGTCAGGATACACATCTCTGTGTCTTAACCTTTTCTGATGAGCTAAAAGGAGATACCAGGACCACATGGTAATATAGGGATTAAGGTGACATAACGTAGGTGAAACGCATACATCTGACTCAGAAATGAGAAGATTCTTTATAAAAACTCTTTCTCACTCTGGGCTGTGGATACTTTGAATCTGCATAGTTGGAGTTAATTTTGGCTCCTCCTCCTCCCTAATTAGCTTTTCCCCCCATTTCCACTCTTGACCCAGTAGGGGGTTACTGTCAAGTGAAGCAAAGGTGTTTGCAGAGCATAAATTTGAATGCTGAGGTTATTTACAAATATCTAAACCTTCTGGGAGAAGTCCGATTCATCATCTCTGGGCCATCTCAAAGGCATGAGGACTAAGCCGGTGAGATTTCCTTGTCCTCCGTTTTCTCTTCTCTTTCCATTTTTCCGTAATGCTACCTTAAAAACAACTTCTTTTCCCCCCAACCTTACTGTGATTTCACTTGTGTGTTGTCCTAAATTGGTGTTTGTAACTTAAAAACCAACAATTGTTATTCTCACCAAAAGACAAATGAACACTGATTAGAAAAGAGTAAGAAAAGATAATTAGGACAGAAAGGAAGTTATGAGCGTTTAACGGAAAAGTTTCAGTCTTGAATAACACACGAATTTCAGCTCCTTAAGCCCCTGTTTGTCTCTCTGCTGTTTCCTCTTGCTCGACTGATTAGCTTTCTTTCCCTCCTTCTCCTCCTGTCTCTGTCTCCCTTTATCTGTGTCTCTCCATTTCTCTCTCTCTTCTTCCCTCTGCCCTTGATATTGTTATCGGCTCTCCTTCCTTCCCTTCTTCCCTCATACCCTCCTCCCTCTCTCCCTCATCTCTCTCCCCTCTTCTGAGTGTGTGTTCACCTCAGTCTCTCCCACTGGGCTTGTGCCTCGGTGTCTGTTGGCTCTTTCCTTCCATCTTTCTCTTTGTCTGAAAACCGATGATATAAATTAAACGAGTTGAATATGTGAATATTAGGAACTTTCTTCTTAATCATCATCTGTAATGATTTGCTTTTCCAAGTAAAATCTGTGAGTTGGCAAACTCGCCCCGAGAATCTCCCAGTCTGTCAGGGACCTGAATGTCAAGAAGTACTTGACCATCCCAGACAGCGAATGTTGAGCCATCTCCTGAGCTCGGCGCATAGCAAGGAAGCAAGTGCTCTGGCAGTTTCTGCATTCACGTGAAAGACCAGTCAGAAGAGAGGGGTGAAAACGAGCAAGGTCAAGGTCAAGCCACTCACCCACCTCTTCCCGCCCCGCTCTCCTCCCACCTTGCACTGATTACTGTACTGTGTGTCAGAGGTACTCCCACTGGCCTAGAACCATCATCTCATCCAGAAGACACATAAATTCCACCCAGGTAGTTCTAAAATCACCCAGCTGATCATTCAATTTATATACAGTATCAAGTGTTCATTTCATAGCCGCTATTTCAGTCCCACTGACCCACAGGTCCTTGACATGTGCTTTGCCAGGGCCCTCCAGTGATGTAAAAGTAACTTTTTAGCACTCGCAGAAAAAGCAATTGAAGTTCATTTCTCACAGATTACCAGGCCCCATCAGAAATGAAGATGCTGTAAAGCAGGCATCGAGCAATGTTCAGATGTCTGTTGCTGTCGGTGGAAAAGCCTGCTCTGGCGAGGTTCAGACCCCTCATGTAGGACTTGGTCCTGTTCTCAGTACGCTCTGCTCCATTGCCGTACGGTCTCTACGAGCCCTCTGTCATCACGGGGGGATTAACCTATCCATTTGTATCTCCAGGAGCTTGGATTTTTTTTTTTTTTTTCTCGTTTCTCACCTCTTATTTTGTATCCTATTTTTTGCTCAGTCCCGTAGTGTCAGTGCTGTCTTCGGAGGGGGATTGCTGGGGGTGGGGGGTGGGGGCAGAGTTTCCCGAATGGGGTGGGCCACATCTATCCTGGATTATGCAAGTAGCCACCTTGCTGTTATTCTAAAATGAGCTGCAGGATAGGAGACAAGCTGGTTAAAATGGGGTAATTGCGTTTCTCGGGGCTCTGCTTTATGATCACCCCGGACCATGGCCCCTTCCGCTGTGCTCATTCCCCTCCCCCCCCCCCCCCCGGAAACTGTTTCCTAATCCTCCCCCCCCCCCCCTGTCCTCTGCGATATGCGATATCCCTCTTAGTAAATTTCCCTACTGCTAGGCTGTGTCTGATGCAAGCTGCCATGAAGTAAGTGAGTTTCCGCTTGAGAACTTGAAAGACACCTACGGCTGGCCGGTGACCCAAGTTCAACTGTAAGACAATAAGCACCATATTGCTGAAGTGCCATGACTGGTACTTTCAGAAATTCCTTCCCCAAAAAGGGAGGAGTTTCTGGGCAGCCATTTCGCCTAGAAGTGCAAGACACAGGTGTTCAGATAGCCACAGACTCAAATTTGGAGAATTTGACCTCCACTTGGAAGGAAGGAAAATGAGGTTTGTTATAATGGGCTTGTTTGTTTTGCATGTGTTTTCTAAATGTTCAAAATGAAAAGCCCCGGTTCTTAAAGATTACTGAAAATTTGACGTATTTATTTATTTTTTTTTCTGGAGCAAAATGGCTGCCGACACAACCTCAGAATTCCTAAATTCTGAAGTTCTTACCCTCACCCTCCCAACCGCATTCCCTTTGAATAATCGTAAACCTTTCCATTACCTGTCATTTCTCTCCTACTTCCCAAGGACACACATAAGCAACAACTTAAAGTGGAGGGAGAGAAAAGCTCTCACTTTTCCCCAGTAGATGTCTTTTGGGTAGATACTGTTCTAAGATGTAGTGTAGACAGTGGGCTACTCACAAGACTTAGAAAGGCACGTGATGACTCACAGCAACCTATTGTACAGACAAGGAAACTGAGGCCTTGGAAGGTAGAGTAAGGTCATATATAAAATGGGAGATTTAAAAGCCTCTTCTTCACGGGCGCTAGGTGGTTGCAATGCTGTAATCTTCCCCAGTGTGAACTGTTCTTAGAGGAAGTGATGCTCACAGAGGACCCCCACCTCTCTCATGACCCAGACACTGTCATCCAAGTATTGCCTGCTGACAGCTATTGGCTGAGTCCCTAATAATTTTTGTCCTCAGGTTAAGAGAAAGACCTCTGTCAAGGTTAGGCTCCCTCCCTGTGGGCAGCTTGCATCCAAAAGTCTGGGTGATTTGGGGCGGGGGGGGGGGGGGGGGATAAAAACTGCTATTCCCTTCACTTGGGGTAGCTCTTTTTATAATGACAAAGGGTGTGGTTCTATTTCCTTTTTTCCTCTTCCTACACCCTTGGGTGGAGAGGAGGAGGGAGGCAGGGAGTAGTTGTAGGGTGTGGGGAGGGGGGAGAGCATAAAACCTGGGTGAGGGAGGGGGAGTGACAGCCATGAAGGGGAGGAGTCAGATTTGAATTTGGGCAGACAGAGGGTACTTTCAGTCGGAGGAGAGTTGGGGGAGGAGGGAGGGTGGGCTGTAGCCTTGAAGGTCAGGGGTTAGGATTAGGTTAAGCTCCTAACATCACAGCTGTCCTGTGTCCCTAGATTACCTACCTTCTTCACCCCTCCCACGAGGCCCCTCACATCAGTGCGGGGCTGCTGAGGGGCCTCCTGGCTGCACAGCACATGGGGCTAACAGAGATCTTTCTCACACCTGCACCACAGTTCATGTCCTCCACTGCAGGGTCCTGCCTTGTTTACATCCCCAAAAGTATTGCCCCGATGCTCTCCAAATCCACTTACTGCTCGTAATCTTTCATTCAAAATCTATCTCCCAGAACCTGACCTCAGACACTTAATGTTCGTAAACTATGCCATCACTTAAAAATGCTGCTACATGATCTCGTCATGGTGTTCACCACAAACAGAGGCTCGGAAAAGCGAAGTGACTTTCTCGGGGCTCACACATTGCAGCACTGGACCTGGGACAGAATCTAAGTTCTCTGACTCTTGGCCCGAGGCTCTTATGAGAACATAAGTGAGTTAGGTGTGCAGATGTCACTATTCCTAAAAATGTCTCTCCTGAGACTTACTCTTTATGAGTTGACTTTCCACCATTTATTTCTATTTCCTTGATTGTTTACCTTTCCCCTCCCCAAACCTGCTCTTCCCAGCCCCACTACCTGCCTTTGCAGTGCTTTCGTGACAGCAGTGCTGCGGGAGGTAGCAGGAGATGGACAGATTCTTGGGACATTAATACTCTGGCACCAAGACCTTTTGGCTCCCATCTGCTTTTCTGCAGAGCAGCCCAAAAAGAAGTGGTGACGGAGGGATGTGGCTGGTGATGCATTGCTGACCCTCTGTTCTAGACACTTAGTTCATCTCAAGCTTCACACACTTGGTTCTAAAGTAGAATTTCATCAGCGCTGATGTTCCGGTCTTCTTGTTTGCAGAGAGCAAGGATTTCTCGTGCTAATCACTCTCTAAGCCTAGGTGCAATCCAGACCTTTAGTGGCTCTGTGTGAGGCTCATAATGTTCTTGGATCTGTTCTCTAGGCTCACAGAACCCTCGAGTATCCCCTGGGGACTCTGTCCTTTGAGTTACTTGGTTCAGCTCAGCACTGGCTAGAGAAGAAAATGTTCTTGATGCTCCTCAATGAAAAGCTTCAGGGGATCTGTTCATTGCCTTGATGTTCTGGAACTTCTAAGGCCTCAGGGGATTTTCACCTCACTTTGCAAATCCTCTGCACTGATTGATTGACAAACATAACTCACACCAGTTAGCTTCTTTGCATAGCCTCAGGACAGGTGTTTAAGGAACCTAAGGTTCGAAGGTACCACCAGTGTTTTGGTTTTGATCCCTGGTTTTACTTTTTATTGATTTTTTTTTTTTTTTGGACAGTATTTTAGAACACAGAGTTGAATCTATTCAGATCTATCATCTCCTGATGATTTCAACCAGTGTATGACCTCCTGCAAAGGACATGACTCCATCCAGATCATGCACTCAGCTTGGTAAAGTGTGGGAAGAACAGATGAACCCAGCGCCGGTGGCTGTGTAGGTAGGTCCTTATTATTCTTCACCTTCGTCCCAAAGGAAGACCCGCCAAGCGAGCACTCACACACTGGTCCTTTGGTTTCTTCAGAGCCTCACAGTAATGTGATTGTCTTGAGAAAAAGTCCTAGTCTGGCCAGGTGTACAGATTTTAATCAAATCTTGTGAATTCTGAGCTCAGCTCTAGATGACACTTAAAAATAAGAAAGAAAAGGCTTAGACTTATTGCTTGTTTCATGAATTTGTTGCTTATATTTTGGGGGTGCTTTCCCCAAATCTATGGATCATGGAATTTGTTTTCAAAGGTCTTTTCTGTGCATATCCTACCAACCCCCAGGAGTCCGGGTATTGTCCTGAGAGGCAGAGGTTAAGAGTATGGACTCAGGGGGCACCTGGGTGGCTCAGTCCGTTAAGCCTCTGACTTTCCCTCAGGTCCTGATCTGACAGTTCCTGAGTTTGAGCCCTGCACTGGGCTCTGTACTGACAGCTCAGAGCCTGGAGCCCGCTTTGAGTTCCATGTCTCCCTTTTTTCTGCCCCTCCCCTGTTCTCTCTCTCTCTCAAAAATAAATAAACATTTTAAAAAAAGGGGAGGGGGTGGACTCAGGAGTCAGCCTTCCTGGGGGCGGATCTCCCTCCTCTACTTGCTGGCTTGTGTGACTTTGGGCAAGTTACTCACCCTCTCTGTTCCGCAGTTTCCTCATCTACAAAATATGGGGGGGTCCTGAGGGCAGGGCTATTGTTAAGATTATGTAAATTAGTTTATTTTGAAGTCCTTGCAACAGAGGTTCGCATATATTTCTAGATTATTTTCCTATTGTTGTTATCTCTCCCTAGTCAGTTACATCTGGAGATTTTAAAACAACTGCTCTTTGTGTTGCCTGACTACATTTGTGGCAGAGAGGGGAGAGACCCTTTTTAACATTTAAATATATTCCGTTTCGCAGGCAAATCTTTTTGCATATTAAGGAAGGAAATCGGAAGGTAAGTGCCCACTGTTTTTAAACTTGGAATGGGGTATTTTTAAACAGTTTTCAATTTACTGAAGAGTTTTAACACAGCTAACATTAGTTGGAACTGAATGTCTGAGAATGAGGTTAGTGTTCTGCATAAACCCTGCTTTTAAAAAGCTCACAGGAAGGGTCAAAGACCAGGAAATGCTCTCACTATAATTCTCGTTTTCAGCTGAATTGGACATGGCCACAAGAACGCAGGCCTGAATCGCATTATGTTCCAGGAACCTTGAACTTCGCATCATAATGACCTGGGGCCTAACAGAAGCAAATTGCAAGTGGTTTCAAAAGGATAAACTCCAATTTATATTACACTAGTATTATAACTTAAGCAGCTCGTTTTGAAAGCAACACGAAAAACCTCATCATTCATGTGATGGCTCCTTAAATGCATCCCTTTGCATTTTACCTGTAAAATGCTCTGTGTTTGCTGACAGGTTAAATGTATACTATACACAGAGAGCCAACACTTCTCTTTGTACCACGGGCGGCAATCTCACTGGTTTTAGCCGCATTCTTTATTATTTTAAGCTGTCGCCATTGTCTTCTAAACACCATAATTAGAAGCTGAAAAGCTTACAGCAACCAAACCCAATAAGGTTTCATTATGAACAAAATATTCTACTGTGGCTCAACAAGTGACCCTGTGTAGTCTAACATGATGAAGGCTTCAACCTTCCTGCCCAATTATGGCTTTGGGAATGTATAAAGTTTTCCCTTTCGGTATTATTTAGCAATTCTATTCAAGCTTTAGTTTCTTGGTCATATTTCTTTACTTACTGGTCTCTTTGTTTCATTTTGTGCACCTGTCATTTTCCTACAGCCGTGGTAAAGAAAACCTGTCCCCTGGAAGCAGTTCAGAGTTTCTCTTATCAGGGATGTGGTGTTTTATAAATAAGTTGAGAGAGGGAGTCAGTGAGCAGGGAGCTGAAATCATTAAGCCCCTTGACTAGAGAGAGAAGAGAGGGAGGTGATTTTAGGGCCCAAGAAAATACTGCCCGCACCAGATCAGTGACTTTTTAATGTGATGCTTGGTATCTTTTTTCCATTTGATTCAAGTCGTCTTCTTCTTCTTTTTTTAAATGTTTATTTATTTTAGACAGAGAGACAGACACAGAGTGTAAGCTGGGGAGGGGCAGAGAGTAGGAGATGCAGAATCCAAAGGAGGTTCCAGGCTCTGAGCTGTCAGCACAGAGACCAACGTGGGGCTCGAACTCATGAAGTGCGAGATCACGACCTGATCCGAAGTTGGACACTCAACCGACTGAGCCACCCAGGTGCCCCTTGATTCAAGTCTTCTTGAATTCTGTCCAAAAGCGAACTTCTGCAGGACTAATACATGAAATGTTATCAGTCATTTACACCTGAGTATAACTGAGCGTGTGTGTGTGTGCACGCATTTCTCATAAAAAGAAGGCAAAAGTAGAGGGTTTCTGATGAAGATGGGAAGAGAAAGTTAAAAGAAAATAAATTAGGAAGATTAGAAAATAAATCTACTCTTATGTTTTACCTGGGATTGTTGCTCATTTGAATCTCTTGCTTCAGTTCATTATCACATTCTTTTATGTTGACTGTAAACTGGGAAATACTAGATGGGGGGGTGGGGAATGAAATGTGTTCTGGTATCTTAGAGCTGTTTCAGGGAACAGGTTCCCATGGCCAAGTGGATACAGCTCGGTTATAAAGTATTCATATTTAAATCAAGCATGTGAAATATAAAAATAAACATTGGATTTTTTTTCTCTACTTTACATTCTGCTGATGAAACACTGAACTCTGAAAAATGGGCATGTCAGGACTGCTTTTGATAAATCTCCTTACCTGCCATGTGTTTTCAAGGTTTCCCGACTGTTCGTTAATTATCAAGCTGTATTTCTCTTATTTCTCTAATCTCTAGAACACAATGAAGCATATCAATCAGCATAAACCTCAGGGAAGCTGCTGATCTCTGAATTCCCATCTTTACTGTTGTCGGATGCTGGGTCTCCCGAGCCAGGGCAGTCCCAGTTGGCAATATTCTTTTCCCTCCTCCTTTTAGATTGAGTCTAGATTCAGGTTCTATTTTCCCTTTTCTTTTCTTTTCTTTTCTTTTCTTTTCTTTTCTTTTCTTTTCTTTTCCCTGCCATCACCTTCTCCCCCAAAACACACACACACACATACACACCCACACACTCTCTCTCTCTCTCTCTCTCTCTCTCTCTCTCTCTCTGTCTCTCTCTCTCTCTCCAAGCAAGGACTGAGCATGCTTAGGAAACCTGGAGTTTGATACTCATCCAATCAAGGAGAAAGTGACTTAGAGCTACTCTCTCCTCCGTAAGGCAGTGTGGTTCAAAATTGAGTTTGAGAAGTATCCCTATGTCAGGCTCCTCAGGGAAGCGGGAAAAATGACCTACAGACTTGAAAAACTCTGGAGACATGGCCAGGAATCTGCCTTTATAACGGGATCCCCAGGTGCTTGGTAAGCCATTTAAACCAGAGTCACTGCTTTGGCGGATCCCATTTTCTAAAGAAAGGAGCATTTATCCTAAACTAATGATTTAATCCTAAATTCTCTCCCAAAAGATAGATACTACCACCCAAGTTCCTTCCTGAGTCCGGTACAGTGAGAAGGTAGAGAAAGAAGGAGATTTTTTCCACTACACTACACTGCTCCACTCCCAGTTTCATCGCTTATAGTTCCTCAGGCCAAAGGTCAACCTGTGTGGTCTGGAGGAGGATGGGTGGGCACCCCCAGCAAGCCCAGCCGACCCTTGAGCACTGCGCTTGACAGCTCATTGTGATGGGTGGGGGGAGGGCCTTCACCTCCCTCCAGTTCTCCCCTGCTTGGCCACAGCTCTCAGCTTCCAGAACAGTCAAGATTCCCTCCAACAGTTCCCAAATGTGAAGTTCTTTTTGACCTAATTAAAACAACAACAACAACAACAAAAAACCCAAAGAGCTACATCACACTAGCTTTATTTAAAAAAATAAAATAAAATGTGCAAATGTGCAAAAAATAAAACTGTATATTGCGTCCCTCAGTTTCCTGTCATGTTCCTTCCCTGCTTTATTTGCCTTCGTTTTGGTCACCATTTTCTAAAATGGTTTGTAACTTGATTACCTGGCTTATTGTCTTTTAATCCCCACTGGAATAGAAGGTTCATAAGGATGAGGATTTCTGTGTTTTTCATTGCTCTCTCCTATTCGTAGAACAGTGTGCTTAAATATTTGTATAGCCTGATGGTCTGAAAATAGGTTCTCATATACAATATATTTATGCATAAGTATAGATCAAAACATAAGACTTTCCATAATTTATATGTATTGTGCTGTTTGTATAAACATGCAAATTTTGACCTCTTTTAATCCATCAGTCAATCAGTAATAGAATGTGAATACCTGCTAAACTCAAAGACTTTTTCTTTTCATCTATATTTGTCTATATATTTTACCCTGATGCCTGTTTCACATGACCTCAGCCCTTTTAGCAGCAAAAGCTGTGTCTGCAGAGACCTTTCTAAGAAAGTGTATTTGCCTGTAACTGGATGAAGCCTACAGTCTGAAAAGCCAGGATTGAAATTTCATTTCATGACCCAGCAGAGAGTGATAGAGCAAAGTTTCCTCCTTTTTGGCAATTACTTTAAAAATCCAGCAAAATCCTGAGAATATATGCCTGGAGATCTGAGAATCACTCCAGTCAGTGTGTGCTGCCTGGTGGAATTTGCTTGTTTGGCAGGAGCTCCTGAAAGACTGAGGAATTCTTCCTTTCTGGAGAGAAGGGCAGTGGGGGAGACAGTTTTCAAGAAAAATGAAAATGCAGCTAAATATGGATAATAGGAGGGATTCATGGTTCCCAGACTTTCCACTAGTAAGGGTCCTAGATCTCACTTTTTCTGAAATCATTTCTCCATTAAAAAACAAAAAACAAAATCTCACCTTTCCACATCTCTTAAAAGGTCCTTAGAATTTAGGTCTAGGCTACTTTTTTATTCTCACAGCTCACCAATCCCACACCTGTATGATCCAGCCTTAATGATTTAGTTTCAAATGTTTTTTTTTTCTTCCTTCATTATTTATATTTGAGACAGAGCACATGCGCATGTGGTGTAGGGGCAGAGAGAGAGAGAGAGAGAGAGAGACAGAGGATCTGAAGCAGGCTCTGCGCTGACAGCAGAAAGCTCAACTCCAGGGCTCGAACTCATGAACTGTGAGATCATGACCTGAGCCAAAGTCGGATGTTCAACCGAGTGAGCCACCCAGGTGCCCCTGAATGATTTAGTTTCTAGAAAATGACATGTTCTCTGATGCCTCCTTGTCTTTGCACCTGCCTTTCTTTCCTCTGGAGAATTTTTCCTCTCCAGCCTTCTCTCCACCACCACTCCCCTTCACTGTGTTTTGAGTGAACAAATGAGCAAGGGAGGGCCAGCGTAGAGCTTTGCTAATGAAAATTAGTTCTACCCCTGAAACAAGATTGCATAAATGTTACATTTGCCTAGAGATGGATGGCCTAAAAACAGAGAAACACTGATAATATTTACCTGTGAATAATATGCATCCCAGATACCCCACATTGCAGGTGTACTAAGCAGTGTGCAAGAATGAGAGGCAACCGAGAAAACAGTAAGAGTAAAACACGAGCTGGAAACACCTGCACAGACTCTGCAAAAAAAAAAAAAAAAAGCCCTTCCAAACTTTTCTACAGTCTCTGCAGTGTTAAATGAGGTTGTTGGTCAGTGAATGTGCATGAAAGGACTGATTTTTATTCACAGGATCCCATGAAACTGTAGGCAAGTAAAATGACTAGGAATTTGTATAGATTTTAAAATACCTTTTCCAGGTGCCTGAGTTGCTCAGTTGGTTAAGTGTCCAACTTCAGCTCAGGTCACGATCTTGTGGTTCCTGAGTTCGAGCCCCGCGTTGGGCTCTGTGCTGACAGCTCAGAGCCTGGAGTCTGCTTCGGATTCTGTGTCTCCCCCTCTCTCTGACCCTCTCCCACCCCCCTCTCAAAACTAAATAAACATTAAACAATATAATAAATAAACATAAAATATCTTTTCAAATTACTGAACATAGGCTGGCACCTTCCCCTCTTTCCTCCTAGGGCTTTGAGCCACTTTGAGCCAAGGGACCCATCAGATTTTTTTCCAGTCCTGACATCATGTGATTTTGAAATCTACTCTAATTCTAAGGCCCAAAGTGCATTTTAAAGATTTCAATACAGGGTTGAGCTGCCAAAGCCACCCTGCCTCCAGCTGTTGCTATTTTGAGAAGGAGGCGAGGATAGGTTTCTTAAGCTTTTGTTCCCTCTGTCCGCTGAAGCCACTGCTGTTGAAGTGACAAAGCCAATCCCAGTGTCCTCTTTTCCAGCCGCATCTCACCTGGCTCATCAGTAGTTTTTGACAGATGTCCTCTCCCTCCCTCTTGAAACATTTCTTAGTCTCCTTCTTGGTCTCCTCTTTTCTGCTTTGTCGTCATCTTCCAAACGCTTCACAGTGGAGTGCCTACAGCTCAGTTTTTAAATATCTCCTCTCTATGCTCACTCCCTAAGTGCCATTGTGCAGTCTCAAGGCTTTTTACATCCTGATGACTCCCAAATTTATGTCTCTGTTCCCAGTGACATACCAGAGCCAGCTGGCCTGGGCTCAGGAGAGCACATTTCTTCCCAAATCCGTATCTAATGACAGTGGCATTATGTTGGTTACTAGAAATCAGCCATGGTGAAGTCATTACACCAAAGAAATTGACAAACACTACATGTTGAGCCTCTTCCCCCCCCCCCATCCCCAGAGCACTAGTGAAGTATTTCCTAGCCCACCATTTTTCCTGAACTTTCCCACTGAACTCTGGTTTGTGTGTCCGACTGCCAACTTGGTATCTCCCCTTGGCGATCAAACATGTCTAAAATGGAACTCCTCTCTCCCAACCCCGTCCTTCGCCCCAGCTATCCCCTCCCAGGAAATAACAACTTTATCTTTCTAGCTGCTCAGGTAAAAAATGTATGTTACCTTTGACTCTTCTCTTACTCTCCTATCACATATTCAAACCATTAGTAAATCTTATGGTTTTCCATATATATATATACACCCAGGGTACTCAAAATACTTACTCCAGGTAAGGATGGATGGATGGATGGATAGATCCAAGAGGGAGGAACAAAGGAGTTGTGTTTCCTGCTAGATCTCAATGATCTAGTCAGAATTGCTTACTGCTCCCCTCCCCTTCTTTACCCCTTGTCCAGTAGACTGACTTAACATTTGGTAAGCAAGAGTCTCATGCATTTCACTTCATGTCAGACTCCACTCACATGCCCTCTTACGTGCTTGTTGTAGAAAAAAA
Source organism: Prionailurus bengalensis (assembly GCF_016509475.1). Lineage (NCBI taxonomy): Eukaryota > Metazoa > Chordata > Mammalia > Carnivora > Felidae > Prionailurus > Prionailurus bengalensis. The sequence goes on from NC_057348.1 coordinate 113,076,999, forward strand.
TCAGCAGGATGGATGATCATTGTCAGTGTCTCTCCCTCCCACATACTTTCACCACATGGAAGGCGTATATGAATCTGATTTTTACATTATTCTACTTCATGTAACACGAAGCAACAAGTCAATGGTGGATTTCCTATGGAGCTAATGAACCTTAAGCTTCAGGGTCCCCCACTTGCATTTGGTCACGAGGGTACTGAGAATGGCTGGGAGTCCTAAAGTGTTCTAGATAGGACAGAAAAGCCAAGTTAGAGTTTCCTCCATAAGTCAAGGTGCCACTTATTGAAATTCAATTTGCTGATTAAATAACCTGTGAAAAGAAAGTTGCTACGTGTTCTCTCTAAATGCTTTAAGGGAGTGCCTACATGGCCCAGTAGGTTAAGCCTCTGAGTTCAGCTTGGGTCATGATCTCATGTTTCATGAGTTCAAGCCCCATGTCGAGCTCTGCCAGTATGGAGCCTGTTTCTGATCCTCTGTTTCCCTCTCTCTCTCTGCCCCTTCCCTGCTTGTGAATGTGTGCTCTCGCTCTCACTCTCTCTCTCTCTCTCTCTCTCAAAATAAACATGTAAAAAACTAAATGCCTTAAAAATATTTAGGAGAGTTGTTTGAAGGCACTCAAACCATCTTCCTGAGAGCTGATCAAATAAGGTTAGTCCTAATTTTATCTGGAACTTCCAAAGAGTCTACACCATATTGTTGCATGTCCTACATATGTAACTAGAACTTTGATAACTCTCCATCAGGGTACACTCAAAGGAATAATAAAGCAGTTATTATCCCAAACTTCAGAGACATCACCCATTAACATCTACACAATATCATCTCCTAAACAAATGACCAACATTTCCCCCACTACACCAACATTTTGGAAAGCTGTACTGCCTCCATCCACCCATGAAAGGGTAGAGCAGGGTCTGTCATACTGAGAGCAGGAAAACCACACTAATAGCCTAAGAAAAAATGTTAAAACAAAACAAAAAAACCACATTTTTTATCATTCTAGTTGGCTAGCCTTTGAGTGGTTGAAGTGCAGATGGGTCCACTCCCTTAAATGTCACCCACTGTCCTGTCAATAGCCAATGACAAAACAAACAGATGGCTAAAGAATGGGGTGGGGGTGAAGGGCAGATGGGAGGGAAGGAATACATGCTGGAAATAACTCAATCCATGGTTTAGTAAGTTGTGTGTGCAGAACTCTGCTGGCAAATTTCACCGGAGTTGTACTTTTGGGAAGATGGTAAGATTGGATTACATCTTTAAAATAATTGTTCAAATAAGTGGGCTAGCACAGAGGAGAAGTCTGTATTGACTCTCTGTTTACCCAGAAGGGGCAGAAAAGTACAAAACGAGCTTTTCTTTAACTACAATGGCAATCTTCTAATAGCAGCACTGACTTGCTCCAAAATACAAGACTCAGAGGTTGATAATCATCTTTCAGCTCAGGTTATTGCATGCAATTTTTCACATTCACTCGACTTTTTTCACAGAGCTCTTAGTAAAGTAACTCTCTTAACAATAAAAGCTTTTATGGAGCCCATTACTCTGGAGAGCGAACCACTCCTGTTTTTTTTTTTTTCTTCTTCTTCTTCTTCATCTTCTTCTTTTTATTGGCTCCTTGGAATATTTATGGCTGCCTTTGTTCTCACTGCAAACTTACGCATCTGGCTGTGTGTGGCCAGTTTTGTTGTTTTTGTTGTTGTTGTTGGATAGGAAATGGATAAGTGTGTGTGCAGACGTTTGGGTGGCTTCGTTTATGCACATGAGGTTCTCTTTTCATCACCTTGTCACTGCAAATCTTCGTTGTTTAGCCGGGGAGTGTTTGCTCCCGGACTCTTTCCACTGTGAGCTGTGTGACCTAAAACTTTATGAGCTGCCATGCAGCTTCTTCCTGATAAACAGGTTCTCTGGTGGAGGGAGCCTTGAGTGAGGCTGGGCTTCAGCAACAAAAGCTTGGCTCCCTGAACACAGAATAAACGGATTAGATTCCCTGGTAAAGAGTTTCACTGGAACTAACTTACATAAGCAGAGCGAGTGCAGTCTGGCCTGGATCAGGGGAGAACAAGGAAGCCTGTTCTCCATGGGATTCTCATGGACACAGGTGCAGCATGCATGAGAATTTCCCATCTTTACTGCTGCACAGGAGGACTGCACTTAGGCAGTAAAACATTCGCACCAGTCTCCAAACTCAGAAAGGACAACCCACCCTTGCCATAATAATCCTTCCTGCAATTAGGTCTGTCCTCTGACCTGGAAGATCAGATAGTGGTTGAGATGGCTGGCTGTACAGCCAAGGTGTCTGGGTAAGTTATTCAACTTGCTGAGCTTCAATGTCTACACCTGCAAAATGGGAATAATAGTATTTACATTGTAGGGTTGTGGTATGGATTGAGATAATACAAATAAAGTGCTTAAATTCATATCTGACCCATAGTGAGGTCTCATAACATTGGATCTTATTAGCTCTCTAATTAGAATGTAGGCTCCTTAAGGGTAGGTTTGGTCTGTTTTGTTTACTGCTATGTCTCTCACACCTAGGACTTAGTAGGTGCCAATAAATACTTGCTAAAGGAATTCCCCACTAAGTTAGCCTAAGAACTTGTTCCTGTAAAGGAATCAGGAAGAGGAGTTCTCCTAAATATCAAGTACATGGGCCTCCATAGTTCCCTGGTTCCTGTTGAGCACCCATCCAAGGATTTAGTTGAAAGGCGTTGGGGATGTTTCACCTCCCAATATGGTTTGTGGGACAGTAACTTTCAAACCTGTCCAGAAAGCAACGCAGGTAATTCTAAAGCTCATATAAATCCACCTCTTTTTTCTGCTTTCCTCACTAGAGAAGAACCAAAAAATTAGCACACCTCCCTCAACATATCTACTGGACAAATGCTCATCACCCACGGAGGTCATTTCCGCTGACTCCTCGCCACTGTGAGGCTCACTTGGAAGCTCGTTATAGCACAGGAGGCTGTAAAGAGTTATCTCCCTTGTTCCTGATGCACTGTGGCCAATCTAAGCATGAAACTATTTTGTGGCCAAATGCAATCGGAGATCACAGGTCTCTTAACTTCGAATGTAGGAGTTTGAAAAGACAGTTTTACACCAACCTGTTCTTTACGGTATAAATGTAGCAGTAAGTCAACATGGGACTCTTTCCAAATCCATTTTAGCTGAGGCCCTGAAAGCACACAGCAATAGGTGGCAGATGTGTGTGTAATTTTATTCATCTATAGCTTCATTTCCCTATGGATCCATGCTTAGCTTCAGGGTTCCTTTAGATAACCAGGTGAGTTAAAGACAAACTTGATCTCTTGCATTCTCTATGAAGACCGTCCACACTGTGGGATCTATGAGACACTTACAAGTGGCTCTACAGACAGTGAAGTAGGGCAGAAGTGCTTCAGTCTTGACTTTGCAGCCTCAGGCCTTGCTGTGATGCCTGATTCCTTTAGGAACTCCCTAGGATATATGTTAAGCAGAGTTGGATACAGTGGGTCGGCTGTGTTCAGTGTCATGGAACAGGCCACTCCCCACCCAGACCAGGCCTGGAGAATGTGGGAATTATTGCCGAGATCAAGAACTTGCTGGAATGTTAACCACTGCCTGGAAGCCCTGGATAATCCAGGAAGTCATGGACTGCTTCAGCCCAGCGCATAAACAGTAAAGAACTTCTTGCTTCTGTAGGTGCTGAAAGGAAGCAGTGGGGTCATTAAAGTGTGTTCCTGGTGGCCGGTGGGTTATGGCATGCTTTTCCAGCACAAAGGAAACATCGGTAATCTCTGGTTGATTGTCCTCACCTTCTCATGGCTGTGCTCTCAGGCAGCAATTATGGAATGTTTGTGTTGCTCATCCCCAACTTAACTTGAGAAGGATTGAAAAAAATACAGGTTCCTTGCACTCGTGCGATGTGACTGAGTATATATAATTGCAAATGGATAAAGAAACACCTATGACCCTCCTCTAAACAACAGAGAGGAATATGTTTTAAAAGAAGATGCAGCGATTCAGTATATGAGGTTTTCTTTGTGACCTAAAATCCAAAGAGATTGGGATTAAGCAAAAGATAGAAGATGGCAAACTGGAAGGTATTGACCAGAGCTACCAAGAACACTGTCATGAAACCATGAGCTACATGGACTTTGCTCAACCATCATTAGGGAAATCTTCGGCTAAACAGCCCCATTCCTTTAAGGATCATTCAAATGACCTGGCTCATGGTACCTTTGTTCAATCTGTATGACAAACCCCCAACTCGAGTCTTTATTTCAGGAGCTAGAGAAGCAAGGGCAAAGAAAATGCAGCTTAAATACACCTCTCTTCTATTATAAAATAGGGTCAGGGCTCCTGCATACTTTTTGGTAGCTTCTTTCTATGTAAGCCTGAAAGATGAACTAACACTCAGTACCCTGAGGTAACTCAGTTTTAAGTGAGTCCAAATGAAGCAAGTTTAATAAAGCTTTGGTATTGAAATGTAAGTTGATTATCGAAATGTAAATTCCAAAGATTTTGATCTCTATAGTTATATTGTAACCTAGTGCAGGAAGACAGGGTTTGAGGGTGGGTACCAGCCATCTCAGATTTCTTTCTAAAATAATGGAAAACTGATTTCAATAACCATGTTGTGTCTTACATGTCACACACACACAAAAGAAAGAATGATTTTCTCTGATTCTGTGAAGATACAGCCTTGGTTGTTGGGATTTCTAGCAACTGCTATTTGATCACCAAAAACTTTGACCTTGAGGAGATAAAGCAGTGATTCTCAACCAGGGGATAGTTTGGCACACCAGGGGACATTTGGCAAGAATAGAAATAGTTCTGATTACCACAAATTGAGTGAGGGGAATAAGAAGGAGAAGGAATTTGCAATTGGCAACTAGTGGGTAGAGGTCAGGGTTGCTGTTAAACATCCTCTAATTTACAGAATGGCCCCACAACAAGGAATTATCTGGTCCAGAATGCTCTTTTTTTTAATGTTTATTTATGTTTGAGAGGGAGAGAGAGTGAGCAGGGGAGGGGCAGAGAGAGACACACACACAGAATCTGAAGCAGACTCCAGGCTCTAAACTGTCAGCCCAAACCCCAGTGTGGGACTTGAACCCATGAGCAGTGAGATCATGACCTGAACCAAAGTCAGATGGTCAACCGCCTGGCCACCCAGGCGTCCCCTGATCCAGAAGGCTCTTAATGCCACGGTTGAGAAGCCCTGAGCTAGAATATTAAAGGTGAACCTAGTATATTGTTATAAAAACGGCAATAAGGAAAGTTACTGCAAAGACGATTTCTCAACCAGCACATGTTTTGGAAAGAAATTCCAAATAGTTTGGAATAATAGCTTTTATTAATAATAATTAATTAATAATTAATAGATAATAATTAGTTATTAAAATAATTAAATACTATTATTTATAATATTTATTTATAAATATAATATAATAATTTTTAAAAAATAATTAAAAACTATTAAAAATAATTAATAGGTAATAGTTTTTAATTAAATTTACATAATTCTAGTTAATGAAGGGCTTCTAAGGAAACAGCAGGAAGACTGCGTGAAAGCATAGTCATAGCCCTAATTTGATATGCAAAATAACACAGTAAACTAACCTTTCCAGGAACAACCCAGTGGCCCTCAGATGGATATTTGAGGCATTTTTCTAAGTTAGTGAATATGAAGCCCCGTCTGCTCTCCTGTGGGCAGCACATAACATGACTTACTACAGCATTGGCAGTACAGAGGCCAAATTATCCAATTCTCAAGCATCCTTTCAGTCTGTTGAAAAGTTTCTCCAGAGGCACAGAGTGCATGACAAGCAGCTCACGTGTGAGGGGACAGATTTCAGGGGGATGAAATGCAGTCTAACAAGCCTCTCTTGGAGAACCTTATTCCATTCTTGCCAAGGCATCTCTCTATTCTTTCTGGCATTTTTAACGTATTTGACATGTGTCTTAGTCCATTCAGTTTGCTCTAACAAAATACCACAGACTGAATGGATTATAAACAACAGAAATTTGTTTCTCACAGTTTTGGAGGCTGGAAGTTCAAGATCAGCATGAGGACCTTCTTCTGAGTATCAATCTACTCACTGTGTCCTCACATAGCAGAAGGGGCTGGAGGCCCTGTGGGGTCTCTTTTATAAGAGAACTAATCCTGGGGACCTCTGGGGGATTCAATCAGTTGAGCACCCACTCTTGATTTCTGCTCAGGTCATGATTCCAAGGTCATGGGATCAAGCCCCATGGCAGGCTCCATGCTGAGATTCTCTCTCTCTTTCTCTCTCTCTCCCCCTCTGCCCCTCTCCCTTCCTTGTGCATACTCTCTTTCTCTAAAATTAAAAAAAAAACTTTATTTTTAAAAAGAGCACTAATCATGTTCATGAGGAGCTCCACACTCATGACCTAAGCACCTCCCAAAGGCCCCACCTCCTAAGACCATCACTTTGGGCATCAGGATTTCAACATGTGAATTTTAAGGGGACATAAACATACAAACCATCTCACCATGATCCCATCAAATGATGCCCCAACTTCTCTCACCTAGGTTTTCTGCCTTCCTCCTCACTGCAGGCATAAATGATCAGGAACATGATTATTATGTAAAGCCTCCTTACCATTAATCTTTTAAAATAAAGTGTATTATTCAGAGAATTATATCGTGCTTGTATAAAATTAGTTCTCACTAGGTTGCAATTTTAGAAGAAAGACACCCAATAAAAATAATTCCTAGGGGTCCCCTGGCTGGCTCAACTCGATCTCAGGGGCGTTAAGTTTGAGCCTCACACTGGGTGTAGAGATTACTTAAAAATAAAAATCTTTAGAAAGTAGTAATTCCTAGGAGATAAAACATATAAACATAGAGGCAATAGTTATATCATGGGCTTCTATAATATGCAAAATTAAATTTTACCTTACAGTCCAATGACTTAGTACCCTAGATAAACACTGGCATTGGTTATGCAAGTCTACTTGAGGTATGCATATCAGACCCCATTCTCTGATAGCACTGTATTTATCCATCCCTTCAAGAAATATTTATTGAGTGTCTTCCACAAATAAGTACTATACTGGGCGCTATATGGGGTGTGGTTCCCATAATTTGTTGGAAAAGGTTTACTTGTGACAAATTATAATTTATAATTGTGATTGTCAATAAATGAATAAATCATTATTGTGTTTCATTCATTTATTGAACATGTATATATCTGACACATGCCTAGGTGCTAGAAATTACGCTAAGTCTTGAGGATACTAAGACTTCGTATTAAAGCAAAAAATCCTTATCTGAGTAGGAGAGGCATACAAACTTCCCAGGTTGGATAAAAACAACTGTTAACGGAAAATGTGAGATCGACTCAGCATCCTCTTTAACCTCCTTCTGCTGAGGCTTCTTGTGCTACAAGCAGCTGGGAAGCGAAAGGCCCTGTTTTCCCAGAATCCCACGCAGCTGGAGTTCTGAATGCCTGTTAGATGCCCTCACGCCAGGCATGGAAGTTGGGCGTGAAGGAGAAGCGATTTTCCTGTTGCTGCACCAGTCCTCTGGGGGTAAGTGTTGTCCTGGAGATGTTGGTTTTTATGTAGCAGTTTCTCAAAGACCAGCCACTAGTTTCATGGGAGCTGGGAGGCGAACGTGTTAGTGGTGGTAGTTTCCTGCGATAAAAAGCTCCAATCCCCCAATCCAGTGGATTCTCCACCTTTCTGATAGTGGCAGAGCAGGCAGTTTCCATGATGGGCCAGTGTGGAGCTGTGACTCTGAGAGCTGTTTCTGCAGGACCAGTCGTGGGTTCATGTCGCCAGACGTTTCAGCGATGTTTTAAGTAGCTAATTCTCTGAATCCTAGTCTCCTTTAAATATGCGGGTGTTGCTGCCCACAATACAACACTGACTTTCAAACAAAGACACTGGAGGAACGGCTGGCTGGCTTAGTCAGAAGAGCATGCGACTCTTGATCTCGGGGTCATGAGTTTGAATCCTACGTGGGGTGTAGATATTACTTAAATGAATTTTAAAAAATTAAAACAAAGACACAGGAAACACAGACATAAACCTGCCACGTTGACGCTGTGAAAAGAGCAGGTAAGCTCATGCATTAGGTACTTGTGGGATTAGAATCCTGGGAGACAGATTAAAATCAGCAGGGTCCAGGCACCTGGGTGGCTCAGTCAGTTGAACATCAGACTCCTGATTTCCTCTCAAGTCATGATCCGGGGCGTGTGGGATGGAGCCCCATGTTGGGCTCTGCACTGAGTGTGGAGCCTGCTCGGGATATTCTCTCTTTGTCTCTGTCCCTCCTCCAAGTTCTCTCTCTCAAAATAAATAAGTAAACATTTAAAAATAAAATAATCAGGGTCTGCTGTGCCGGGCTGAGTTTTCCCTGTCCTCCGTGCATTGGAGGAAACTTTGCAAGTTTTATGCTGGGGAGTGACATAGTGGTGAGACCCTAGAAAACCGAAACTATACTTTGTTAATCTTTGTATCCTCAGTGTCTAACAGAGTGGATTAGCTGCTAAATTATGAGATGACGGATCTAGGAGCATTTATCTGGGTTTGGTGGCAGCCTAAGGGGAGAAGAGAGGAGGCAAAAAGCCACTGGCATTATCAAGGCATGAAGTTAAGAGTGCAGAGGAGAGTATGCAGAGAATTTGAAGGAAGAGTCAACAGACATTAGGGACTATATCAGTCAGGGTTCAACAAGAGAAGCACAACCAACAGGTGACCTATATTAAGAGATTGGGTGCAAGGAATTGGCTTAAGTGATTGCAGGGGCTGGCTAGGGAAGACTGAAATCCATACAAAAGGTGGTCAGGCTATAAGTCTTGGGCACAGGCGACACGGTGGTCCACAGTAGAAGTTCTTTTGGGAAATCTCAGCTCTGTTCCTTAAGGTACTTCAGCTAATGGAATTAGTACACCCACATCTTTGGGGGCTCACCTCCCTTACTTACAGTCAACTGATTATGGACTCGAACCATCTCTACAAAGCACCTGCACAGCAACACCTATGTGCAGGTTTGATAGTGTCACTGGGGGCCATACCCTAGCCAAGTTGGCATATCACAAAGACCATCACAGTGACCAAGTGAAAAGAGGAAACAAGAGCAAAGGGTAAGGGGTCAGGTGTAGAAGGTCCACGTACCCCTCCTGAGGCTCCAGCATGCATATTTGGAGTATTTAAAGTTTGCTCAAGTAGTAGCCTGTTCAACTCCGTGGGCTTGGTAGAGGTGGTCTACAGCCAAGATTACTGATAAACAGAATAACTTCTCCCTTAAAATTGAGGGGGCCCTCTAGATTATTCAAACTGACACAATACTGAGAATAAAAAGAGGATTCTTCTAACAATTATGTCAGGACCACTGACAAAAACCAGGACAGTCCCAAAACAACCAAAATATGTGGTCCCCTCACACAGTCTGAAATACTTTGGGTCCTTCTTTTTTTTTCTTTCAAGTTTTTATTTAAATTCCAGCTTGTTAACATACAGTGCAATATTAGCTTCAGGTGTTGAATTTAGTGATTCATCACTTATACACAACACCCGGTGCTTATCACAACAAGTGCCCTTCTTAATATCCTGGGTCCTCCTTTTAACTTGCTTCTCTAGGTTTCTTCAGTCTATGTAGATATACCGTAACGTTCCAGTGGGGGAGGAAAGAGTGCCATTAAACACAGAGCTTTGTTCGTTTGCTAGAATTGACACAGAGCGATTATATTAATACTGGAAGATAATTTTAGAAGGCAAGAACTTTTTTTCACTGAATGAACCAATTTGCAAGTGAAAGGATTGTGTTTTAATAAACATTAGATGGATAAAAATTGTGAACAATCAATGGCCCCTCTCCCCATCCATGCCAAGTGATAAAGTGGCATTGAGAAGAAAGAGGCAGCAGAGTATAACAATTAGGAGTCTGACTTTGGAGGAAGACTTCTTTGGTTCACATCCCAACTCCTTTGTTACTCATTATTTGAACTTGGACAAGTGGCTTAGTCTCTCTAGCCTCAGTTTCCCTACCTGTGAGAATAATAAGTTTTGCTGGCACATAATAAGTTTTCCGTAACGATGACTTATTATTATCATAATGTAGCTATGCAGTCTTTGAACCAAAATATCAAGTAAGATTTTTTTCAGGCAACAGCATAAGCTATCACCCGTGTATTTGTTTTTATGACTATTACTATTTGCTGGGATTTTATTTCTGTTTAATAGCATGTCCATTCAAGTATATTATCCTGATGGCAATACCAGACTTTATCTGGAGATATCTGTCCGTATGGCACACCTCTCCCAGAGTTAAGCATCACCCACATCTTCAAAATCTTTTTCATACATGTGGCTCTTCTCCACGAAGTGTAATTATTGAAAACAGCTATGTCTTTGAGGTTTCTGCTGAGAGAAAACTAGCGAAGGCATAGGATTGTTCAGCCTTACTAGAAATGATAGGGAATAAAAGAGCTTTCCCACTATGCTCTGTAGTTTATGAGACTACCTCTAAATAATTCATTAGTTCTAAAGTGACATAAAAATCAATTAATTTTAATGGTGGATAACAGATTATGGTATTTAATAATTCGTCTACTTTCATGAGGCAGGGTGAATTAGACAATGCAGTGTAAATCTAGTGAGAGTCGTGAGTGCTTATTTGACCGTTTGTCAAATACAAAAAATGATGAGCAGATCACGAATTAGATATAAACGAGAGCATTCTATACAAACTGCATATGTAGTTTATGCACAGAATTAAGTCAGAAGCCTTAAGGAACAGAAGACATACGTGCTGCATTCCCCATTAGCTTGCTCTTAAAACTTAGTCATTAAATACTTACTATCTAAACTTGTGTATCTGGCACAAAAACAGACACATAGACCAATGGAATAGAATAGAAACCCCAGAACTAGACCCACAGAAGTATGGCCAACTCATCTTTGACAAAGCAGGAAAGAACATCCAATGGAAAAAAGACAGTCTCTTTAACAAATGGTGCTGGGAGAACTGGACAGCAACATGCAGAAGATTGAAACTAGACCACTTTCTCACACCATTCACAAAAATAAACTCAAAATGGATAAAGGACCTAAATGTGAGATAGGAAACCATCACAACCCTAGAGGAGAAAGCAGGAAAAGACCTCTCTGACCTCAGCCGTAGCAATCTCTTACTTGACACGTCCCAAAGGCAAGGGAATTAAAAGCAAAAATGAACTACTGGGACCTTATGAAGATAAAAAGCTTCTGCACAGCAAAGGAAACAACCAACAAAACTAAAAGGCAACCAACGGAATGGGAAAAGATATTTGCAAATGACATATCGGACAAAGGGCTAGTATCCAAAATCTATAAAGAGCTCACCAAACTCCACACCCAAAAAACAAATAACCCAGTGAAGAAATGGGCAAAAAACATGAATAGACACTTCTCTAAAGAAGACATCTGGGTGGCCCACAGGCACATGAAAAGATGTTCAGCGTCGCTCCTCATCAGGGAAATACAAATCAAAACCACACTCAGGTATCACCTCACACCAGTCAGAGTGGCCAAAATGAACAAATCAGGAGACTATAGATGCTGGAGAGGATATGGAGAAATGGGAACCCTCTTGCACTGTTGGTGGGAATGCAAATTGGAGCAGCCACTCTGGAAAACAGTGTGGAGGTTCCTCAGAAAATTAAAGATAGACCTATCCTATGACCCAGCAATAACACTGCTAGGAATTTACCCAAGGGATACAGGAGTACTGATGCATAGGGGCACTTGTACCCCAATGTTTATAGCAGCACTTTCAACAATAGCCAAATTATGGAAAGAGCCTAAATGTCCATCAACTGATGAATGGATAAAGAAATGGTGGTTTATATACACAATGGAGTACTACGTGGCCATGAGAAAGAATGAAATATGGCCCTTTGTAGCAACGTGGATGGAACTGGAGAGAGTTATGCTAAGTGAAATAAGCCATACAGAGAAAGACAGATACCATATGGTTTCACTCTTATGTGGATCCTGAGAAACTTAACAGGAACCCATGGGGGAGGGGAAGGAAAAAAAAAAAAAAGAGGTTAGAGTGGGAGAGAGCCAAAGCATAAGAGACTCTTAAAAACTGAGAACAAACTGAGAGTTGATGGGGGGTGGGAGGGAGGAGAGGGTGGGTGATGGGTATTGAGGAGGGCGCCTTTTGGGATGAGCACTGGGTGTTGTATGGAAACCAATTTGACAATAAATTTCATATATTGAAAAAAATAAAAAAATAAACTTGTGTATCTATTAAAGAAAATTTATTTTAAAAAAATGATACTGATCCATGTATGCCTTTCTCCTCATTTTTCTCTCTAAATATAAGTAGAATAACTTTGAAATGTTGGTGTTAGAAAGTTTTCATAAAGGGTTGTTTATGAACAATTGAAATGATGGAGTACCAGCCTCTCGGGTTCCATTCATACTGTAGTATTAAAATAGTCTATCTTCCCTGATAATTTCTATCATGATTTAACAAGCCCATTTTAACTCAGAAAAGTAGCCACTTCTTCCTAAGATTTAGCACAATGGAGGCTTTGGGCTAATGACTCTCTGCCTCCCCACAAAGAGCTCCATTTACAGCCCAGTTTCTATTCCCAAAGAGAAGAAAATGAAGAGGCAGCTTCTCTAGAACTTTCTTTTTTAAATGCCGTTAAATGATTGCTTTGAAATATTTGCAGCTCTACAGTAAAGGAATCACGAGGTCACAGTTGCCTGGTTTCTATTGATTCTCCTAGTTAATAAAGAGTTAAACAGTGAAGTGTGGTCTTTTATTTTTATTTTTTTTAAAGGCATTTTGAAGGTGCTGGAGAGGGAAGGCCTGGTCCTAAGTGGTCATGTGGCTACCGCCATTCATCTTGGTAGTGACTATCTGTCAAAAGTGGCAAGAGTCCCTGTTAACAGCCCTGACCTGAGCAGTAATGAAGGGAGAGTGCACGGCAAAGTGTCCATTATCAGCAGGTCGGGAGCAGTAAATTGGAGCAGTTTGCTTCAATCTGGCTGCAAGTTGAAATGTAAGATAGGTGGGGATCAGCAAGAGGCAATTTTATCCTATGATCATTTTTGTCAGATCGCATCAGAGTGGCAACTTAGTTCGATGCATGATTTCAATTAACCAACTCTGGCCGTAATGCTTCCACTGCGGGGGAGGGGGGGGGGTTCTTTTTCCAGCCTAGGTTCCTGGTTATTCCTTATTTAAATCCATGTGAGCACACACAGGTGTGAGAAACTGCGGTTTTCGTAAAAAAGGAAGTGACACGTGCGGACAGCAACTGCGGCCGAAATTCTGGCGTCGGTACAGCGAGCACCGTGGTGTCCCGGGCGGCTCCAAATGCTACCTTGCTTATTTGTAGAATTCCTAACTCAGAAATCTGTTTTCCCTGCCCTTCAACGTCGGGTTTTAAATATGTCACACTTAGATGTCGTTTACCCTTTGATGAAAGAATTAGCCTTTTGGACGACAGTTTTAGGGAGGGTCAGGTCACCAAATTCTGTACTTGTGCTAAGTCGCATGAAGCTGCTCATCACAGGCACGAGAAAATGAGTGTGAAACCCCAGACTGAAGCTTTAACCCTTAGATCCCTGAGAAATATTTGCCCGACGGTACAAGTGAATACTTGTTTCAGTGATTGTACGACACGTTTGCGCGCATACAGTTGCGATTGCGAGGCCGCCTGTGTTCTTGAGGAACGGGCACCTGGGGAGGAGAAATGAGAGCTACGCGAGTGGCTACGAAAAAAGTAGGGAGGGCCACAAGAGGGGGAAAAAAATGTCCTAGAGAAATTTAGAGCAAGGGTACTTTGGGGTGGGGAAATCAGGGCAAACGTGAAAGAGCTAGCTTTGAAACCGGATCCTGGTGGATGGTAGGATATTTTTAGGTGAAATTGGAGAGTGGCTCTATCAGTTTTCTAGAGCTGCCTAATTTGCCATTTACTTAGCTGCTTACATCACCGACTTAGTAGCTCACGGTTTCTGTGGGTCAGGAACTGCATCAGCTGGGTCCTTTGCTCAGGATCTCCCTGGGCTGAAATCAAGGAGTTAGCTAGGGCTATAGTCCCTGAGGTCTGGATTCCTCATCGAAGCTCATGAGCTTGTTGGCAGAATTCAGTTGCTTGTGGTTATAGGACCAATTCCCCGCTCACTTAGTGATGCAGCCAACTGGGGGGCATTCTCAGCACCTAGAGGCCACTTGCCATTTCCTGCCACATGGCTCCCTCCACAACATGAGTTTGTCCCTTCGAGATCAGCAAGATGGATCTTTCTGATTTTAAGAAGGGTCTGGTCGCTCTTAAGTACTTACCTGATTCAGTCAGCCCCACTCAGATGATCTCCCTTTTGATTAGCTCAAAGTCAGCTGATTAGTAGTCGCCTAACCACAGGAGTGGCATTCCATCATATTCACAGATACTCTGTGGTGGGAGGGGACTACATAAGGTGTATATACCAGGAGGTAAGAACTCTGGGGACCATCTGGCATTGGACTGTAAAAAGGACAGTTTTTGAGAAAAAGGAGTGGGACAGGAGGCCCTAAGGATGTTTGTGACTGGTAATGTGTCAGAGTTTTCTCAACCAAATAAAAAAAGGGAGATGGTTGGGGCTAGTGACCCAGAAAGAGATTTTAGGTTAAGTCCATGAAGCATCTGAAATTTCAGAGTATAAACTCCCCAAGGTTTTTAAATGGTGGCATAATCACCTTCATGATTTTTAGGAAAATTATTTTTGTAGGCGGGTCGAGTTGGGAGAGAAGGGACTGTTTGGTCTGCCTCTCTATACAAGGATGGACTCAGGACAGGGTCTTGCTGCTTTTGGCTGCCATAGCCTCAAGTAGAAAATAGTGAGCATTCATCGTACATTTGTTGAATGAATAAATGTGAGCAAACAGACAGGGAGTGACTGTCATTGTCTGAGGGTAAGCAACATGAAGGGAGGAATTGGGGAGACAGCAATGCAAATGGAAAAGAGATGTACTGAAAAGGTAGCACGAAACAATAAACAATGGGTGTCACAAACAGGTGTTGAATAGGAAGAAAAGAGAAATCATAAGTGATGTCAAGATTTATAATGTGGGTTCCTGGGAAACTGGAAAATAATGAAAAAATAATTCGTTATTTAATTTTGTGCAGAGAAAATCACCAGTTGTTTGGCTGAGTTTTTAACTTTTGGGGCAGACTTGTGGATCTATATGGACAGACCCACATAGCATTCAGTAATGGTATGTATTTTCCCCGTGGCCTGTAGTTAATTTCATTTTCCAATTTTATTGAAATATAACTGACATACAGCACTGTGTAAGTCTCAAGTATACAGCATAATGACTTGACTTACATGTATCATAAAATGATTACCACAGTAAGTTAACATCCATCATCCCCTGTAGATTCAAAAGGAAAAGAGTTTTAGGGTGAGTGATCCTAAGGTTTACTCTCTTAACAACTTTCATATAGACGGCAGTGTTATCTATAGTCATCATGGGGTACGTTACATCCCTAGTACTTACTTATCTTAATAGCTGGAAGTTTGTATCTTTTACCCCTTCCTCCGCTTCTCTACCTCTGAGTCCCCCACCTCTGATAACTACAGTTGGATCTCTTTCTATACGTTTGGGGTTTTTTTGTTTTTTTTAGGTTCCACATATAAGTGAGATCATACAGTAATTGTCTTTCTCTGTCTGACTTTTTTACTTAGCAGAATGCCTTCAAGGTCCATATATGTTGTCACAAATAGCAGGATCTCCTTTTTTACGGCTGACTAATATTTGTGTGTGTGTGTGTGTGTGTGTGTGTGTGTGTCCCCTACTTCTTTACCCACTCACCCATTGATGGGTACGTAAGTAATTTCCATTTCTTGGATATTGTAAATAATGCTGAAGTAAACATGGGAGTGCAGATAATTCTTTGAAGGAGTGTTTCTGTTTCCTTTGGATATATTCTCAAAAGTGGAATTGCTGGACCATATAGTAGTTCTATGTTTAGTTTTTGGAGGAACCTCCATACAGGTTTTTATAGTGGCTGTACCAATTTACAATCCCACTAACAGTTCACAGGAGTTTCCTTTTCATTCTCTCTCCAGCCTTTGTTATCTCTTGTCTTTTTAATGATGGCCATTCCAGGGCACCTGGGTGGCTCAGTCAAGCATCAGACTTCCTTTCTCACGGCTGATGAGTTCGAGCCCTGTATTGGGCTCTCTGCTGTCAGCACAGATCTGGCTTAGGACCCTCTGTCCCCTTCTCTTTCTGCCCCTCCCCACTTGTGCACTCTGTCTCAAAAATATATATTTAAAAAAATTAAAAATAATAATGGCCGTTCTGATAGGCATAAGGTGATAATCTCATTTTTGTTTCACTTTGCATTTCCCTAATGATTAATGATGTTGAGCACCTTTTCCTATGCCTGTTGACCATTTATATATCTTCCTTAAAAAATATATATTCAGGTCCCATTTTGTAATCAGATTAGGTTTTGTTGTTGTTGTTGTTTGCTATTGAGTCATAGGAGTTCTTTATATTTTGGGGGTATTAACCCCTTATCAGCTATATAATTTGCAAATATTTTTTCCCATTTCCTAGTTTGTCCTTTCATTTTGCTGATCATGTCTTTTCCTGGGCAGAAGCTTTTTAGTTTGATGTCATCTCACTTGTTTGTTTTTGCTCTTGTTGTTTGTGCTTTAGGTGTCATTTCCAAAAAATCAAGAAGCTTTTCTTCTTTGTCCTACAGGTTTAGTCTTATATTTCAGTATTTAATCCATTCTGAGTTAATTTTCATGAGTAGTATAAGATAGGGTCTAGCTTCATTCTTTTACATGTGAGTATTCAATTTTCCTAGCACCATTTATTCAAGGGGACTATCTTTTCTCCATTGAGTATTCTTGGCTCCTTTATAAAATATTTTAAATCTGATTTAAAATATACACAGTGTTTAGGGGTTCCTGGGTGGCTCATTCGGTTAATCTTGATTTCATCTCAGGTCATGATTTCATGGTTCATGAGATCTAGCCTCATATTGGGTTCCATGCTCACAGTGCAGAGCCTGCTTGGGATTCTCTCTCTCTCTCTCTTTCTCTCTCTCTCTCAATAAATAAACTTTAAAAATAAAAGAAAATACATAGTGTATGCTAAATGTTACTTATCAGTTATATGTATATATTTAAAATTCATATGATATATGTAAATAATTTGGAAAAATTCATAAATGACAACTAAGATTATTGAAGAAATACAAGACAGATAGCCCTGGTCAGAAAAGTTTAAAATAATGGAGCCATTTAGTCATAAAACCTTAAAGCGAAAGGTAATTTAAGTCCTGTCCACCCAATTTTTTAGGCAGTGAATATTCTTGCAACCTCAGTACGTGATTATTCTATCTTTGCTTGGACAATTCCAGAGGCTGAGAATCCACTAGATTTTTAGACAGCCTGTGCAACTCAATTGCTAGTAAGTCTTTTACCTCATAGGAAAATATGGCTTCTCATGACTTAACTCCACTGCTCATAGTTTGGTTGCTAGAGCAATGCCCGGGAAATCTAAAGTTCCTCCACATGACAACACTTCAGACCAAGGAAAGTTCTGGGTTTTTGTGAGGAATGCATTCCTGAGGAACTTCCATATTCAAAATTCCTGAAGACCAAGGCTGATTTTGATAAAGGATGGTGATGATTCTTCTTTACTTGCTAAGTCAGTGTTTCCATGTAGCAATAAGGGAAGGACAATTCACTAGCTTTGAACTTACACAGTTCTTGGTTAATTTTTAATTATGGAGGGTTATCTTTAGAGAATAAAGAGAGCTATTTCAAATTCACTTAAAAAGGGAAAGAACTGTCTTTGAAGAAAATTGTCATGTTTCTAAGGTTTCTTTCTGTTCCCAAGTATATGGGAACAGTTAGAGGTATCATATTAGTCTACCAAAGGAGTCCATGACACCTCCATCTCTAGAGGTCTGTAGGAACAGAAAAAACAAACAAAACAAAACTCTCTTGAATGACTTAAGGATTTGCATATCCTGACACTGACAAGTGGACCAGATGACACACTAACAATCTTTAGCACTAATGGCATTCTGACTTTGCTTCTCGAGCCCAAGTTTCCTAAATGTACCATTGTCACTGCACTTAACTGTTTTTGATGGTAGGTATAAGACATATCTAACTAAATATAAATTTAAAATACACGTGGGCAAATGTGAGTACCATTGCATGTTTCGGTGTGCTTATGTGTATACACAATATGAAATAACAAATATCCCAAAGCCATTCATTTGCTTTGTTTAAGCCTTCAACTTTGCATGGGAGCCAACCGCTGTCTTCTTAATTTCTCTTTCTACTGCTTCATTATTAGTGTATAGTAATGCAGTGGATGTCTGTGTATTGATTTTTGTATCCTGCTATCTTACTGAATTCATTTGTCAGTTCTAGTAGTTTTTTGATGGAGTCTTTTGGGTCTTCTATAACTAGTCTCATGTCATCGGCAAATGGTGAAAGTTTTACATCTTCCTTATCAATGTGGATGCCTTTCATTTCTTTCTGTTGTCTGATTGCTGAAACTAGGGTTCTAGTACTATGTCGAATAAAAGTGGTGAGAGTGGACATCCTTGTCTTGTTCCTGACCTCAGGGGAAAAGCTCTCAGTCTTTCCCCATTGAGGATGATGTTTGCTGTGGGTTTTTCATATAAGGCCTTTACCATGTTGAGGTATGTTCCCTCCAGACCTACTTGGCAGAGGGTTTTTATCATGAATGGATGTTGTACTTTGTCAAATGCTTTTTCTGCACCTATTGCAATGATCATATGGTTTTTATCTTTTCTCTACTGATGCAACCCATTATGTTGATTGATTTGCAAATATTGAGCCACCCTTGCATCCTGGGAATAAAGCCCACCTGATCGTGGTGAACGATTTTGTTAATGTATTGTTGGATTCATTTTACAAGTATTTTGTTGAGGATGTTTTAAATCTATGTTCATCAGAGATATCTCAGCCTGTAATTCTCTTTTTTGTATGATGTCTTTTCATAAAAGTTATCAGGGTGATGTTGTCCTCATAGAATGAATTTGGAAGTTTTCCTTTCTCTTGCATTTTTCGGAAAAGTTTGAGAAGAATAGGTATTAACTCCTCCTTAAGTGTTTTGTAGAATTTGCCTGTAAAGCCGTCTGGTCCTGGACTTGTATTTGTTGGGACTTTTGTGATTACTGATTCAATTTCATTGCTGGTAATTGGTCTGTTCAAAATTTTATTTTATTCCTGCTTCAGTTTTGGTAGGTTGAATGTTTCTCAGAATTTATCCATTTGTTCTAGGTTGTCCAATTTGTTGGCATATAATTTTTCATAATATTCTCTTCTAATCATTTGTACTTCTGTGGTGTCAGTTGTTATTTCTCTTCTTCCACTTCTGATTTTGTTTATTTGAGTTCTCTCTCTTTCTCTCTCTCTTTTTTATGAGTCTGGTTAGGGGTTTATCAATTTTATTAGTTTTTTTAAAGAACCGCCTCTTGGTTTCATTGACCTGTTCTATTGTTTTTTTAGTTTCTGCATCATTTATTTCTGCTCTCATCTTTATTATTTCCTTCTTTCTGCTGGTCTTAGGTTTTGTTTGTTCTTTTTCTAGCTCCTTTAGGTGTAAGGGTAGGTTGTTTATTTGATATTGTTCTTGATTCTTGAAATAGGCCTGTATTGGTATAAACTTCACTCTTAGAACTGCTTTTGCTGTATCCCAAAGATTTTGAACTGTTGTATTTTCATCTTCATTTGTTTCCATGTAATTTTTCATTCTTTGATTTCTTGGTTGACCCATTCATTTCTTAGTAGCATGTTATTTAACTTTCATATATTGTGGTCTTTCTTGATTTTGTGTGTGTGTGTGTGTGTGTGTGTGTGTGTGTGTGTGATTCATTTCGAGTTTCATGATGCTGTGGTCAGAAAAGATGCGTGGTGTGACCTCAATTTTTTTAATTTTTTGAGACTTGATTTATGCCCTAATATTCAATCCATTCTGGAGGATGTTCCATGTGTGCTTGAAAAGAATGTGCATTTGTCTGTTCTAGGATGGAATGTTCTGAATATCCGTGTTAAATCCATTTATTCCAGTGTTAGTCAAAGCCACTGTTCCCTGGTTGATTTTCTGTTGGGATGATCTTTCCATTGTTGTAAGTGGAGTGTTAAAACCCCCTACTATTATAGTATTACTATTGATTATGTCCTTTATGTTTGTTATTAGCTGCTTTATGTATTTGGGTGCACCCATTTTGGGTGCATACATAATTACAATTGTTATATCTTCTTGTTGGATTGTCCCCTTAATGATTATATAGTGTTCTTCTTTGTCTCTTGTTACAGTCTTTGCTTTAAAGTCTAATTTGTCTGGGGTGCCTGGGTGGCTCAGTCTGTTGAGTATATGGCTTCAGCTTAGGTCATGATCTCATGGTTCATGGTTCAAGCCCCATGTCGGGCTCTGTGCTGACAGCTCAGGGGCTGGAGCCTGCTTCAGATTCTGTGTCTCCCTCTCTCTCTCTGCCCCTCCCCTACTCATGTTCTGTCTCTCTGTCTCTCAAGAATGAATAAAGTTAAAAAAATTTTTTTTTAAATTTTAAAGTCTAATTTGTCCAATACAAGTATTGCTACCCTGGGTTTCTTTTGACATCCATTTGCAAGATAAGTGTTTCTCCATCCCCTCACTTTTAATCTGTGTGTGTCTCTAGGACTGAAATGAGTCTCTTGTACAAGGGATATGGATGAGTCTTCTTTCTTATATCCATTCTGTCACCCTATGTCTTTTGATTGGAGTATTTAGTCCATTTACATTCAAAGTAATTATTGATAGGTATATATTTACTGACACTTTGATACTTGTTTTGTGGTTGCTTTTGTGGTTCTTCTCTGATCCTTTATTCTGCTTTCTTTTATGGTTTGCTGGATTTCTTTGGTGATATACTTGAATTCTTTTCTCTTTATTCTTTGCATATCTATTACGGGTTTTTTATCTGTGGTTAACATTAGGTTTGTATATAACATCTTCTGTATATAGCAGTCTCTACTAAGCTAATGGTCACTTAAGTTTGAACCCATTCTTCACTCCCCTCCCTACCACATTTTAGGTATATGGTTATCATATTTTGTATTATTTTATTTTGTGAGTCCCTTGACTGATTTTTACAGATATATTTATTTTTACTGCTTTTGTGCTTCCTACTTTTCTTACTCTTACTTATGGTCCTTCCTTCCCACTCAGAGTCCCCTTTAACATTTCTTGTAGGGCTGGTTTAGTGGTCATGAATTCCTTTAACTTTTGTGTATGTCAAACTCTTTATCACTCCTATTTTGAATGATAGCCTTGCTGGATAGAATATTCCTTGCTGCAGATTTTTTTTCATTCAGCACTTTGAATATATCATGCCAATTCAGTCCAGCCTGTAAAGTTTCTGCTGAAAAATCAGCTGATGCCTACTGGAATTTTCCTTACATGTAACTGTCTTCTTTTCTCTTCCTGCTTTTAAAATTCTCTGTCACTGCTTTTTGCCATTTTAATTACTGTGTGTCCTGGTGTGGACCTTCTTGGGTTGCTTTTGTTGGGGGATCTCTGTACCTCTTGGATATGGATATCTGTTTCCTTCCCCAGATTCAGAAAATTTTCAGCAATTATTTTTTCAATTGCATTTTTTGCCCACTTTTCTCTCTCTTCTTCTGGGATCCCTATAATGCAAATGTTATTATGCTTGATGGAGTCACTGATTTCCCTAAGTCTATTCTCATTTTGCATAATTATTTTTTCTCTCACCTGCTCAGCTTGATTGCTTTCTATTACTCTGTCTTCCAGATCTCTAATTTGTTCCTCTGCTTCCTCTAGACTGCTATTTATTCTATCTAGTATATTTTTAATTTCATTTATTGTGTTCTTTACCTGTGATGGGTTCTTTTTTATCTTTTTGTTGAGGATCTCATTGATGTCCTCCAATCTTTTCTCAAGTCCAGTGAGACTTTAAATTTTCTATCAGGCATATTGCTTCTATTTGTTTGACTGTGGTCTCTTGCTATGGTTTTGTCCTGTTCTTTAATTTAGGACCTATTCCTCTGTCTCCTCATTTTGTCTAATTCTGTGTATCTATTTTCTGTATGTTAAAAAAGTTAGCTCCATCTTCTGCTCTTGAAAGTAACAGCTTTATGAAGAAAAGGTCCTGTAATGCCCTGCAGTGCAGTGTTCCTGTTCACAAGAACCTGGAGCTTCAGGGAGGTGTCTCCTATGTGTTGCCCTGCTGCTGTGTCGTAGCTTCTTTTTCCTTCAGTCCAATCATCTCCAGATGATTGTTGCCTGTTGTGGCCAGTGGTTGGTCTCCAGCCAGATTTTTAACAAGGTGCACCTCATGGTTCTACATGGCCCATCACCACTGCTACCATTGCCACCTGGAGCAAGGTCCTACAAAGTGCTCAGGTTGGTGTTAGCAAGGTTAGCACTGGTCTATTGGGGGAGAGGACCTGCAGGGCCAGGACTGAAGTGTGTGACTGGGAAGAGCAGATCTGCCAAAGTGTGGGGAGCAGGACATGGTGTAAGCAAGTTTGGTAGTGAATGCCCCCCCCACTGGGCTGGTTCCCCCAGGTGGCCTGTATATGCTGGGGGGTGGGAGAGGGAGATGGCTCATGCCAGCTTCTTCATTCCTAGAGAAGTCCCTCAGTGATCCCTGCCCTTCGGGACATGCTCCAAAATGAGCAAACTACTCTCCCTCCCATATGCCTAGCTTCTCTGCTGTATCTCCACTGGCTATTTGTCATGGTATCTCTTTGAGGGTGGGAACTCAGCTTCCAGTGCTCTTTAGGATCTCCTAGAGCCAATCCCACTGATTTTTAAAGTTCCAGGCTTTAAGTCTCTCTGGTTTTAAGAACCCATGAAATTTGTCCGCTCTTGGTTTCAAAGCCAAATGTTGTAGGGATTCATCTTCCCCCATGGTCTCCCCAGTGTGATACTGTGTTTCTCTCCCCTCTCTATGTCTCCAGCCCCTCCTGCCCCCATACATGGCCATAGTCTGTTTCATTCACCACTGTGCCCCACCCTTCCTACCCTCTTCATTGTAGCCTCTTCTGTACCTTTAGTTACAGAGTTTGTTCTGCCTGTCTTCAGGTTGTTTTCTAAACCCTGTTTTCTAAGGTCCTCTTATTCCACATCTTCCCAGGTTCCTCTATATCTGATAAAACTTTAAAATCAACTATGCTAACCCCATCATTGTTTTATTGTTGTTGTTTTTTTTCAAACAAGGAGCAAGGCCATTGATGTTCAAAGGGGCACTTTTACCCTCTGAAAACTTTCTTCTGTTTTTATAAACACTGAAAATCCTTATCAATGGGCAGGTTTATGCACAGGTACAGGCTGATTTGTCTGAAAAACTATGAGGCAGTAATTGGGCTGACAGAGAAGTGAAATGTTTATGTCTGAATCCCTCTCATAGGAAGACAGGAAAAAAAGGCCATGAAATTGTTTCTTCAACATGAAAGCTATCTATGTCAAAATACTACATTATTGAAATGATTATTAGTTAAATTTCTCAGTCCAAAGGCAAGTACAGAATGAGAGTAAAGGGATCAAGAAGAAATGTGCCCAATACCTCCTGGTAGCTGAAGTTCCCTTGGCTCTCAACAGTTGCTCCCCTGGTAGAAGGTCAAATACTAGGTTCATATCTCCAGAGTCTTCACAAATAATTAGTAAACTGTGACAGAATTATGAAGGAATTCCTACCTTCCTCAGTAGTTAACCCTGACCCGGATTCTATCTGTATTTCCCAACCAAGTACAAAGCTGAGTAAATAATGTATTTATATTGGCCTCAGGTGTAATGAATTAAAGGCCATCAAATGTTGACATTATGGCAAGAGATGAACATTTTGTGTAAAAATTTGACTTTTTAAGGTGTGGGGAAATGGTTTTAAAATAGTATGTCAAGGGCAGAAAACAAACAAACAAAAAAAACCAGACTTTACTTCATAGAATTTCTAAACTATTCATGGTAAATAGTTAAAAGGCCAAAGAGTTGGGTTAAAAGAATTATCTTAATATATGGGGAGAAAAAACAGATCAGCACACCATAGAAAAATGGACAAAGGACATACAAAAAGAAGTTACCAAAAAAATACAAGTGACTTATAACAAAGTTATAAGTTATATCTTAATAAATGAAAAGTGAGATAGTATTTTTCATACATCAAACTGGAAAAGAAAATGCATTCATATTCATTGTTGTAAAAGTGTAAAAATGAAGATATAAATTTATATATTTCCCGAGAGAGAGAAATTTAAGCTATGCATATTTTTTCACCCAACAATAACTGTTTGGGGAATCTATCTTGGGAAAGCAATGAAAGATGTAACAAGAGGTGTAGCTACAGGAATATTCTTAGAAGAGTTATATAGTATTACACAAATTTGTATAAAATCTAAATGTTCAACAATAGTGGAATGGTTTAAGTAAGTGGCACACTAAAATATTTTATACTCTGCTGTCAATTAAAATGATGTTGTAGAAACCTATGTATTATTCACACAGTTAAAAACTCTAAATCAGGTAAAATGGATGAGATCCACATATGTTAATACAGATATCAAAACGTGCTTAACAAGAAAAGCAAGAGGTATAAAAAGATACATACAACTAGAATCCATTGTGTACATTTAAGAAATACACAAAGACACACTTTGTATTTTATGGACACATGTAGTAAGAACTAAAAATACGAGTGGAAAATCTACACTTCAAGGAAGTAAGGGAGGTTAAAAGGATCAGAGAAAGTGAAATAAGTGCTTCAATCATGTCTGTAACATGTCTTCTGAAGCAATCTAAAGCTAATATAACAAAGTATTAACACTTGTTAAAACTGGATAATGTGTTTTTCTGCCAACGATATTATTCCATACTTAAATTTATTAGCAACATAATACAAGTTATAAAAAAGAAAAAATGGATGTTTCGTATGGAAAAAATATCTCAAATACGTTAGCTATCCACTCAGTGAGCAAGGTCTAAAACATATGCACCATACAATGCCACTAAACTTTTTTTCAATTTGCATTTGCACCTAAGTAACGCTTATAACCATAGTTTTCAAAGTTAAACGTAGTTTGAGGCACCTGGGTGGCTCAGGTCATGATCTCACAGTTCGTGAGTGCGAGCCCAGCTTCGGGCTCTGTGCTCACAGCTCAGAGCCCAGAGCCTGCTTCGGATCCTGTGTCCCCTCTCTCTCCGCCCTACCCCTGCTTGTGCTCTGTCTCTCTCTGTCTTTCAAAAATGAATAAACATTAAAAATTTTTTCAAAAAAAAAAAAAAGTTAAATGTAGTTGACCATAGTAATGAATTGCTGAAAGATCATGTTAACTTTTTTTTCTTAATCTATATTTTCTGGTCTTTATACAGTGAGCTTGTAATAGAAATATTTTTATTTTGGTATCAATCTTCATTTTCTTTTTTATTTTTTTTCAACGTTTTTTTTATTTTTATTTTTGGGACAGAGAGAGACAGAGCATGAACGGGGGAGGGGCAGAGAGAGAGGGAGACACAGAATCGGAAACAGGCTCCAGGCTCCGAGCCATCAGCCCAGAGCCTGACGCGGGGCTCGAACCCACGGACCGCGAGATCGTGACCTGGCTGAAGTCAGACGCTTAACCGACTGCGCCACCCAGGCGCCCCTCAATCTTCATTTTCTATCAGCCTTTATGTTTATTGATTTTAATCTGAAATGAAATTAACATTCTTGGCATCTGTTAGAAACTTTCAGAAAAGCTCCCACTCTCTCCTTCAGAAAGTACGTAATAAATGGGGCTCTGCCAAGGACAGAACTTTGTGTCTATGAACTTCTTGTTGCTTGGCAGCATATAACATATGTCAGCCTAACTTTCAGTGGTCATTTCTTTTTTGTTAAGTTTTTATTTAAATTACAGTTGGTTTGCATACAATGTAATTAGTTTCAGGTGTGCAAAATAGTGATTCCACACTTCCATACAACTGGTGCTCATCAGGAGCTCACTCCTTAATCTCTAACACCTCCCCTCTGGTAACCATCAGTTTGTTTTCTGTACTTAAGAGTCTGTTTCTGGATTTGTCTGTCTCTCTTTCCCTCCCCGCCTTTGCTCATTTGGTTTGTTTCTTAAAGTCCACATATGAGTGAAATCATATGGTATTTGTCTTTCTCTGTCAGAGGTCATTTCTTTGCCTAGAGTATGCAGAATAAAGTCAGAGTTTAAATATTCAAGCATCAGATCCCTTGCTCAGTCATTCTTGGAATATCCCACATTAATGAAGAAAATTGCACCCAAAGTAGACTTGGTAGAATGAGGAAGACATTTATAAGAGCAGTTGGTGGCAAGGCAGCGGTTGAAAGTAGATCAGAGTTAAGGTGAAAAGTTACTGACCATAAACCATAGAGAAAATAGGCTCCATTGCTGATGGAAAGAGTCCTTTAGTAAGAGAGATTAAAAATGCAGTTTCAGGGGAGAGAGAGAATGAGACTTGGACAGTAATCAGTCACCAGCCTCTGAGAGAATGGGGAAAAGGAGAACCAGAACCCATCTGATCTCAATGGTCTTCGAAAATGGTGGGGGGAGCTGAGAAACAGAGGTGGGTTTTACATGGTGATGGAAAAGTAAGGGAGTTCCCTTTTAGCAATTTCCGTTTTTGGAAAAATAAATTTGACACCCATGCCTTTTATATTAACCAAGCATATAGGCTGAGGACATACTGCCCCTTTCGCGCATGTGCGCGGGCACACACATACTCATGACACAGTCACACGTACTCAAGAAGAGGGGGAAATGGTTTCATGAGGAACTAAAATAACAACAGCAGCAGGAATAACTATATGTTGGGACTGAATTCCATTCCTTAAAGTTCCTAGTAATGACGCAGTTAAAGTTTTTGCCTGGAATTAATTGCAAACAAGGCTTTATAAGTCACCCAAAGGTGGAGGGAAAATAAGTCAACAAAGGAATCGGGTTGATCATTTACTTCCTGTCCTAGGATATGGCTAGCAGGGGATGAGCTGTAAAGCTAATGCGGAAAGTAGAACTTTTCTGGTTTTTTTTTTTTTTTTTTTTTTTGCTTCTTTGAAATGATGTGCAAATCAGAACCAGCTGAATTAAGCAGGTAAAGCATAGCCCTTGAATACAATGATTAATGGTACCTACACAGTAATTTATGGGAAAATGCTATTGAGCTCAGATATTATCCTGACCATTTCTACCACACACTATAGTTCAATATGTGTGTAAGATATCACCTTTTTTAAAATAAAAAAACAAATTTACATTATCTATTTTTGTCCACATTATCAATCTTAGTAGATAGACTCTTTTGACCCTCTCTGGTACAAAGCACTAGGCCTCATCTTGGTTGTGCATGTATGATAAGATTTTTTTTTACAGTATGTTTTACAGTATCATAATGGAAAGGAGAAAAAGGATTAAAAGTGTTGAAAATCAAAAAAATTCACGCACTATTAGTATAGGATCATCATTCTTATTTTGAGTTTGCCCAATTCAAAACCCAAAGACTATATAAATGTATGTGCGTATGTGTTTTGCATTATAAAAAAAACTCGATGGAAGTATGGAATTAGAAATAACCTCAAGGAGTTAGTTTATGCACTGTCGCCTGTGTCTGTACTGGTTTTTAAAAACCCTTACTAGTGTTTCATATTTGCTTTATGCCCTTTAAAGGACTCAGATTCATAATATACAAAGAAGTTTATGTGATATATAGAGCAGAGCCATAAACCATATTTTATGCATAACAGTGATTAAATGCACGGTTGATATATTTCACTAAGATGGAAACCATGTCGAAAGGCTTACATTTTGATAACTTTCCTTTTGGGGGGCATTTCTAAATTATTTAAGTTGAAGAATAAAATGACTTGTTTGTGAATTTACATGCTCTTTTTAATCATCTTTAGGTAACGCTGATATGGCAAAGACGCTAAATTACAGGCAGCAGTGGGAATCTACTGTGTAAAAGGCACAGAATCATTTTGTATATGAGTCCATGAGGAATATTCTGTTCAAGGAGTGGAGACATAAGAAAATTACCTAACTCATGAACCACACATTAAGAGCCTAGTCAGCTGTTGTAAATGCGTATCCAACAACAAACCATTATGTATCTTTGGCTTAATTATATGCGCTTATTACGCACCTGTACTGGAGAGTGGAGGCTGCTATTTGCATTACTTGTGGTTTTCTCTATCAAAACAACATTAGCATTACGAAGCTTATCAAGGCTACGTATGACTTCTCCGGCTTAAGTGTGTAGTCTTTTTATTTTGTGCACAACCCAAAAAAGATTAGGAGAACAAATCAGGAAATATTTTAATCACATTAGCAAAGAATCTCTAAATTTAGAAATGTAGTGAATTTATAGACATGGACAACCATCAGCAAAATTACTAAGCTTTTGTAAATCAACCTGACATTTAGGAAGAGAGTAAAAAAGTTAGATACATTCAGCATTTAATTTTTTCCCTAGAGTTCCATCTTAAAGGGTATTAATTATTATTATGAGGATGTTCAAAATAGGGGGAAATGTTAAACTACCAAATAATGTTTGATTTACAGTTTTTACAAGTCACATTAAATAAACAATCTAGGTAAAATTGTTCTGTATGTTTAAGAGCATCTCCTAACCAAATAGAGGTATTAAAATATTTATTGTGTGGAAAGTACATTTTAAAAGCAGAAATATATATGTATCGAAAGCAGCCTCAAAAGATCATAAGTGGCTCTAAAAAGAAGACTTTTATGGAGCAGTTCATTTATATACATCATCAAAACTTGTTACTTTTACAAATCAGATTTCCCTACTGATTTTAATGCATGCTTATTTTAAAAGAACCAAAGTAATGGGGCATCTTTTTAAGTGGCTCAGTCGGTTAAGCATCTAACACTTGGTTTCAGCTCAGGTCGTGATCTTAGGGTTGGTGAGATCAAGCCCTGCATGGGGCTCTGCGCTGACAGCACGGAGCCTGCTTGAGATTCTCGGTCTCCTTCTCTCTCTGCCCCACGCCTGCTTGCATTCTCCTTCTCTCTCTCCTTCTCTCTCTCTCTCTCTCTCTCTCTCTCTCTCTCAAATAAATAAACTTAAAAAAATAAAAGCATCAAAGTCATTAACCCATCCTTTAATTTTACAACTATCTGTGCTTGAATTAATCTTCCACGTCAGTCCTTCACTCCTGTCTTCCTTCCTTTCTAATGGGGAAAAACTAAGGTCCCACTAAAGAAGATAACACATGTCCTGATGAGTATAATCCTATTATTGTAATGAAAATAAAACCATTTCAGAGGAATAAACAAATGGTGCCCAATGTCCAGAGAAAATTAAAACTATATTTGGGATCCCCATGGGATCTAGTACCAGTCCTTGGGTTGAAGTTTGATAGTTTCTTGGGAAGACAAAAGCTTAGTAAAACAAGGGGTTTGGATCCTTGAAAAATACGATAATAGCAAAAGAAGAAATACTAAATAATGTTATTGATTTATAGTAGACACGAGAAAGGAGCAGATGGTCATTGGGAAAAAAATATGTAGTCATTTTAGTAGATGACTCTTAATATGAATTCTATTTCTTACAACCACAGAACATCTACAAATAAATCTCTAGAAACACCAAAAAATTTCTAGAAATATAAGAAATCTTATAGTAATTTTTTTCTTATAATAAAATTTAGGGTTAAATCTAAAGATAAGCAAAATTTTTCCAGCTCTTACATTGTATTTTAAAGGTTCTGGAGCCCCTTCATTCACAAAAGCAGACACTAAAATAAATACGGTCACTTTTTTTTTATACTACACTGTAAGTTATAAACCAATTTGGTCTCATTTTATTAATATTTAGATAGAGACCATTTTTCAGATCATTTTATTTAAAAAATAGTTGTTTTGTTCAACAATTATAGCAACATTTTTCTTAGGAATTGCTTTTAGAATGAAACCATCTGACATGACTAGAACAATGAGGTAATTTTTTAGAATTGAGATTATCTCCACAATGTCTATTACATATTTTTGCAACTCAGCAAATTATTTCATTTCCTTCTCCCTCGTATGGAAATTTAATCTAGGTATTTATTTCATTTTCGGTAACCTATTTGAAGAAAGACTATCCTTCAGTATACAGTATTACATTATGCATTCAAAACTGATACTATAAATTATGCATTCTAACAAAAAAATTATTAATGGTTTTTGGGGGGGGCAACCACGAAACCTCAACTGCCAGCAATAGAAAGTAATTTTCTCTGTTGCCCATCAGAAAGGAAAAGAAACCCAGACAGTGTGTTTAAACAGCATCCCGACACTTACTCTTTCACACATGTCACTGTTTACAAAAACAATAGGAAGGTCCCCAAACGATCTGGAAGTCTAAAGCACAGGCTTTATTTATTTATTTATTTATTTATTTATTTATTTATTTATTCATTTATTTAGCTTTTTACTCTTATTGGAATTTTTTTCTTTTATTTTTTTTAAGTTTTTATTTAAATTCCAGTTTAAAAATGTGGATGAGGCACCTGGGTGGCTCAGTTGGTTAAACCTCCACCTATTGATTTCACCTCAGGTTCATGAGCTCTGCACGGTCAGTGTGGAGCCTGCTTGGGATTCTTCCCCCCCCCCCCAACTTCCTCCCTCTCCCCTGCCCCCCCCCCCGCTTTCTCCCAATAAATAAACATTTTTTTAAAAATATAGAATGCTTTACGAATTTGCGTGTCACACTTGTGCAGGGGCCACGCTAATCGGTATCTTTCCAATTTTAGTAAATATGCTGCCAAAGTGAGCACAGGCCACCTTTAAACATCAGTAAACAGATACTTTTAAACTACGACTTGGCCCTTGAATGTTTTCCACTGAGGTCCATTTTAACATGCAGTTTGTGACATCAGATGAAAGGAAGTTTTCAATTTACTA
The DNA here is from genome assembly GCF_016509475.1 of Prionailurus bengalensis. Lineage (NCBI taxonomy): Eukaryota > Metazoa > Chordata > Mammalia > Carnivora > Felidae > Prionailurus > Prionailurus bengalensis. The sequence goes on from NC_057348.1 coordinate 113,107,905, forward strand.
TATTATATTGATGACAGAATTTGCCAGCTATTTTCCTCTGCTCTTGTTACTAGTACTCCCCACCAAATGGAGTATTTCATAATTATTAAAATCACTGAATGGAGGCTCTAACAACATTCCATCCTATTTAATATCACCTGAATTAGAAAAGAGGTCTTGTGAACCTTAAGAGGAATCTTTGTGCAGTTGGAACTGTGTTATAGAAAAGGGATTCCACCACTTTATAGGCAGGAGTAGAATGAGTGAGCATCCTGGCCAGGGTCATTCAGAGACATCCCAGGTCAACCCAGAAATCCCAGATGAGAGAGGAAACCGTGAACTTGTTGAGTCGTCCATCCCTATGGTTGTGTGACTTATCTCCCCCAGCAGCACTTTTCAAAATTAGGAGGGTAGGTTCAAAGAGCTGATTATGTTTTTGCAGAAATGGTTCAACAGAACAAAGTCCACTGCAGTGGATGTGGGGTCTTGACTGGGTAGAAAAGAGTGGGGAGTGTGTGATAGATCACAGGATCGAGACTAGAAAAACAAAGCCACCAAGGAGATCCCCTGGGAGAACAGAGGTCCTCCCTCCACTTCTATCACAGCTGTTGCCATACAGTACTCCATCTCAAACAGCATAAATCTGGGGGCAAATGTGGTTCAATTTGCAGAACTGTTTTGCAGAAAGCTTTTAATTTCTAAAAACATTTTGTATAAAATTCACAGAAAAATTAGTTATACATAGGCAATTCAGTATGGATTAAGATAAATCTTACTATAATTTCTTAGATTTTTGTTCCCAGCAATTACATTACATTTCAAAGTCTCAGAAAAACCAGACTTTATATCAAAACATCGCATCCAGGAGTACCTGGTTGGAACAGTTAAGCGTCCAACTCTTGATTTGGGGCTCAGGTCATGATCGAGGCCCACATCAGGCTCTGTGCTGACAGTGCAGATCCTGCTTGGGATTTTCTCTCTCTCCCTCTCTCTCTGCCCCTCCCCCCTTGCATGCTCTCTCTTTCTCAAAATAAATAAGTAAATTTCAAAAATAAATAAATAAATAAGGGTGCCTGAATGGTTCAGTTGGCTAAGTGTCTGACTTCAGCTCAGGTCATGAGCTCAGTTTCTGAGTTCAAGCCCCATGTTGGGCTCTGTGCTGAGAGCTCAGAGCCTGCTTCAGATTCTGTCTCCCTCTCTCTCTGCCCCTCCCCTACTCATGCTGTGTTTTCTCTCTCTCTCTCTCTCTCTCAAAAATAATAAAACATTTAATAAATATGTACATACACACAAAAATAATAAAACATTCCAACCAAAAATATGAGCCTTTTCATACCCTATTTTTCAAATAGAATCCATCCCAATTCTATTACAATTGTAGAGTAACTCACTTGTTTTGTTCTATTTTTATGTGCACAACAGTATTTCTCAATGCTAAGAATGAAAGTTTATTCACTACAGGATATTCTTATCTGCATTTTTTATCCTTAATACATTGATTCATACTTAAGTTCATACATGAAGGTAATATTCTTAAGACCCACGAATCTGTCCTCTGCCCTTTCTATTTTCCAGATTCTATCTGATATTGGCCTGGTGTCTCTCCACAGTATGCAACAGGAAAGGATTTATTTTGTTCTGAGTACTCAATATTTTTGATATGGTAGAGAATTTCAGGTAGAGTCCTAGTATCACTGGTGAAAATAAAACCGCTTCACAATTTTCTTTAATTTTCCCATATGCTACTAGTAATGAGTGAAACATATTACTTTACACTGGGTTATTTAATCAGTGTGGTGGGTTGAATTGAGTCCCTCCTTCCAAAAAAGATATGTTCAAATCCTAATCCCTATCCCAGGTATCTGTGAACGTGACCTTATTTATAGAGAGGGTTTTTACAGATATAATCCTTTTAAGATGAAGTCCTCCTGGATTGGGGTAAGCTGTGACCCCGCTGACTGGTGTTTTCACAAGAGAAAATAGAGGCATATTTGGATATGGAGACACAAAGAATGTACACGGGAAAGAAGGCCATGTAATGATGGAGACAGAGACTTAAGTGATGCAGCTACAAGCCAAGGAATGTCAATGACTGCCTGCCTCCAGCAGAAGCCAGGGAAAAGACATGGAACAGATTTTCCCCTCAAAGCATCCAGAAAGAACTAATCCTGGCAACACTGATTTTGGACTTCTGGCTCCTGAACAATAAGAGAATATATTTCTTTTGTTTTAAGCCACTCATTTTGTTTTAATATGTTATGGCAGCCCTAGGAAATGGATACATAAAGTATATTTGTAAGATAACCCCAGTTCAGACTCATATCTGGCAAAAGAAGAGTCAGCATGAGCCACGACTCCCCATGCTTCCAGAAAGCATAAGTGAAAAACCCTCACTAGAGTATCTGGAGAATTCTTTTTGATTATTAGATACCTGAAGATACTGAGCTACCTTTCCTCATAATATACTTTTAATTTTCCCCACCATTACCTGAAGCTACTAATAATTGAAGAGAAATAGTTATGTGGAAAGTTGGAAGTCAGAATTGTTTGTTGTGGAATTTGGTGTTTCACAGGAGCACACTCAACTCACAATGGAGGTTGTAACTTTTCCTTCTTCAGTTGCTTCCAGATTAATTTCTATTGTGAATGGAAATTGCTTTTTCTATTAAAAATGAACAGGTCCCTCCTGGAGTAATATGGGTGTATTAGAAATGTTAAACTCACAAGAAAAAGAATCTGGTCATATATATACCAAAATGTTAATAGAATTTGGAGGTTTCAGTTTTCTACTTTTTGGGTGTACAAACCTACTTTTTCTACAATGAGTATGAATAGCTTATATAATCTAAAAAGTTAATAAGGAGTTTGCTTAGTTCATGGCATGGCATTTGCATTTTTCTTAGGTCACATGTTTCTCTGACCTTGTGCCCAGAGAAATAAGGCAACAGACCTCTAGTCTCCTTGCCCTGAAACTTTTTTCCTACATACATATGTGCACGCAAGTACATGCGTGCACACACACACACACACACACAAGTAATAGAGGAGTGTTAGCTTTTTCAGCAATGAGATGTAAAGGAGACATAAATCATGGACATATTTGACATTTAACCAATTTAGATTCCTTTCACACCACTTTCAATTTCAAGTGTGTCCTTTGATTCTCCCTTTAGAGAAAACAACCCTGTCTGCTGATCAGAGAACATCTCACCAAGGCCACCCCATCCCCACAACTCTTGGAAGCCTGTTCATTCACAACAGAGTCAAGTGTGACTATGTGGCATACTACTCAAGGGGCCACATGTGACAGCCTTGAGAATAACCCTATTTTCTGGAAACACTCAGCATTTTATTGAGTCTTCAGCATTAAAAAATTTAAGAATGCCCTGTTTCACGGCATTACCAGTTTTAAAAAGCCGGTAGTATTTCTAGGCTTCTCACTAATTTAAGGGAAAACAATAAAATTAAAATAGCCTGCAAGGCCCTATATGATCCAGACCTACCTTGCCAGCTGTGCTCCCCTTACTCTCTGCATTCCAGGCCTCTCCATGCTCCCTTACTCTCCACAACCCACCCTCGAATGTGCTATGACCTTTCCTGCCACAAACCATTCCCATATACTGTTCCCTCTGCCTGGAATTCTCTTCTTCCCGACCTCTTTACCTAAATAATCCAACCCGCCCTTCAGATTTCGTCTAGGTTTTTGTTTCTTCCTCCCTTCCCCCTCCAGACTCTGTCAACCGCCCATGACATAATATTCCTCTCCTTCCTAGCCCTAACCAAGGATGGAATTTTCTATTTCATTGTATGATTATTTTATTAGTGCCTATCACATCCTCCAGAATGTAAGTTCTCTGAAGGCAGAGATGAAGCTGTGTTTTGTTTTGTTGTTCTGTTTGTTCCCCAGCTCTTGGGCAGTGCCTGGCACATGGTTAGGCTCTAAGTAAATAACAGGGGTACCCGGGTGTGTCAGTTGGTCGAGCATCCGATTCGGGCTCAGGTCATAATCTTGTGGTTCGTGGGTTCAAGCCCCACTGATAGCATGGAGCCTGCTTGGGATTCTCTCTCTCCCTTCCTGTCCCTCTTCCACTCATGCTTTCTCTCTTTCAAAGTAAATAAATAAACTTAAAACAATACTTAACCATTATATGAATGAATGAATTGGAAATGCAAACTTTAAAAGTTCTTTGATGGCCTCAGTTCTCAAGAACCTCTCCTTCTGAGTCTGAGAGACACGAAACAGTGTACTCACTGACACACAGATGGAAGGAGAACTTTGAAAGCAATGAAGATTTGTTGTCATCCATAAACCAGTGCTTGACCGTGGTGAGCACTATCTTTCCTTTTGAGGTACACTACTAGCTGTTCTCTCATGTATCCAGTTCCCAGCAAGGAATGTCTACCGTTTCTTCTTTATTGTGCATGATGTCTTACACTGTATTGTTCGGTACAGCTGCATTTGGGGTATATTCATGATAAAAAGGTAGATTCCCCCATCCCTAGGCTATATGTGTTTTTTCACCTACCAACTATTCTCCAGTATTGTGACCAAGTCTCCCAAGATGGTGCCTTTCCAGACTCACCTAGCATATGGGATTTCTAGACTCAGTCCTGTCACTCAGTAAAACTTTGCATGAAGTTTTGATTGCTTTCCAACAGACGGAATGAGGCCAAGAAAATGAGACCAATTGCAGGGTTTCATTCTCTCTCCATTCCTTATCACTTGCAAAGCCAAGTATTCTTGAAATCTTTCCTGTCCTCTGCCTGGAATTGGGATTCCTCAACTGCCCCAACATCGGCACATCAAGGCTCCCACAGGACACTTGATCATGTTGCTGAGTCCCAGAGGTTTTTTTTAATGTTTATTTATGAGAGAGAGAGAGTGCACACAGGTAAGGAAGGGACAGAGAGAGAGGGAGAGAGAATCCCAAGCGGTCTCCTCATGTTAGCACAGAGCTTGACGCAGGTCTTGAATTCACAAGCCGTGAGATCATGACCTGAGATCATGACCTGAACTAAAATGGGAGAGTCAGCCATTAAACCAACCGAGCCACCCAGGCTCTCAAGTCCCAAAGGTTTTGCTCAAGACCTCTAGCCAAACCCCTGCTGTCACCTCCAGATAATTACTCCAAAGGAGAGGAAATTTTTCTCACCTCTCCATTTGTTTTGCTCAAGGCAGGAGTAAAGGTCATGCTGACAGCCAAATACAAAATTCTTGTGCCTCAGTTGGAACACAGATGGGCAAGTGTCTGCCTATTCTTTTATAGAAATATAAAAAGAAGACCATGATTTCAGGAAGAAGAGGGGCTTTTACCAGGCTGCTTAATGGTGTTACATTCTCTTTTCTTGCAAACTGACAAGTCATTTCCTAAAAGAGGCCTAGGGGAACCCTGCTTGAGCTATTCACGGTCTACCTGCTATCTGTACTTTCTCTGAGAAGGAAGCATCATCATACACTCAGGACCTGAATCACCTGAAGGATATTTCTCCAAAGATCTCCCATAGAGTAGAGCCGCATAGCTGCTCTCAGCGATATTGCTCCCTTTCAATTTTGGGCTCATTTTAATTAGGCACACTCAGGGGGTCATTATGGTCTGATTCTTCCCCAGCTACTCTCCACCTCAGCCACTTCATTCCTCTTTACCAAACTCTTGACTTCAGAGTTATTGACTTTAGAATGAAGGCATCATGGTGGCACTTCAGGCCTCAGTGTGATGTGTGGGATGTGAGAGACAGGGGCCCCTCTTTGCTTTTGGAATCTCTCCAAATGCCTTGCTTATCTATAATGCTTGGCACATTTTCTTCTCTTTCTTTTTTTAGAGTTCACCTCTTTTTCTTTTTCTTTCTTTCTTTCTTTCTTTCTTTCTTTCTTTCTTTCTTTCTTTCTTTCTTTCTTTCTTTCTCTTTCTTTCGAGAACACACAAACGGGAGAAGGGCAGAGGGAGAGATAGAATCTTAAGCAGGCTCCATGCTCAACACAGAGCCTGACATGGGGCTTGATCCCGTGACCCTGGGAGCATGACTTGAGCCGAAATCAAGTGACCCTCAACCAACTGAGCTGCCCAGGTGCCCCTCTTTTTTTTTTTAAAACTTCTTTTTATTCTTAATTGTTTTAAGGATCTACTTGGCCTTAATTAACGATTCACGAAATGGGCATCATCCTATCTAACAAATGGAAGGGGGTTCCCAACACTTGGCCTTTTTCTTACCTCTTCCTGGTGTCGAGCTTGACAGGAAAATTATAAAAATGGAGAAATGCCCACGAATGTTTTAGGAGTGTAGTGAGAAGCTCTTAAATCACTGGCCTTCCAAAAATCTAGGGATTTGCCTCTTGCTGTTTTAAGGGGATACTGTGTGTTTGGAAGTCTGATCAGGTTGCAATCTGCAAAATCGCAGCCCTCGAGAGAGCTCCCTATTCGATATGCATCCAAAGAGACATGAGTATATTATTCCTTCCAAAGTCAGCTGCAATTGAAGCTCACTAAATTGACTCCACATCTTCCTATCTCGAGTAGTGACAGAGGAATAGCAAGTATTTTTTACGAAAATGCTCATTTTTAACAAACCCCTTCTTTGAAGATTTTTCTATCACTGATGCAGAGGACATGATCTTTACTTTATAGAAGAGGGCAGAACTCCAGCGAATCAATGTTTGAGTCCAGGGGCTGCCGTCAGTGCCTCAAACACTTATCCAGCAACCATGGCCTTTTGCCAGCAATATTGTGTAGAATTGAGGGCAGACTTTATTGCAAATGGAAGGGGGCTAATGTCAGAGGGAGATTCTGTGCATGTGTGTGCATAAGTACATGTGTGTGCATGTGGGGAAGTAAGGCCTATGCGAACACATGCCTGTCTTCACCCCCTAATGCTCCATACTGATTGTGGTCAACAAAATAATCATTGGTATCTCACAATATATAAAAATGTATTTCAACAGATGGCTTATACCATTTCCCCCACTGGGCAGTCTACACTGAGCCAGATAACGAGTTTCTTTTGATTCATTTGTTCACTCTACCAATCTTCACGGGACCTCACTATTGCTCTGTTCTCCTCTAGTAGACTTGTCCTGACTGGGTTGGGTTGAGATTTATGCAGTGATGAATGATGGAACATCAGCGGAAGGAAAGGCAAGCAAGGGGGAAATGTGGAATCGGGTAATGAGGTTGTTTTTACTTACTTCACATGGATAAAGCACCTCTTCAGCAAACACTACATTCCACTACATTCCTAAAGGTTACTTTTGTCACATCTCAAAACAATTAACGTTTGTTAAAATGATCTTGATGTGAAAGCTGTGCATGCGTCAGTTCATGTAACCCTCACATGACTCCTCTGTGGTATTGCTGCTATTATCCCCTTTTTTACAGCTGCAAACACTGAGGTTCAGAGAGGTTGGGTATCTCATCCAAGGTCAGATGCAAGATATGAACTTGATGGTGTGGTCTAGAGCCTGTGTGCTAAATCAGTACTTCTCTGTGCCTTTTATTTTTAGCCTTGGAATTGCAAACTATTTTGTACATTTTAATAACCTATCACAGAGAGGTAATACAGAGCCAACAATGTAAAACCTATATAGAGAGAAGGTCTGAAAACGGGTGCATTTTCTGTAATTGTATAGGCAAACCCGATGCTCTGAAATATGAACCTTTTTTTCTCACTCTTACCTGAACTTCTTTGTACACAAGGAATCACACAGTGAGACCTCCAGAGCTCGGTGTCAACCCCTTGTCCCTCTAAGCTGCCAAGATCTAATCATTCCACAAATATGAATATTGTTCTGTTGTAAATTACCCTCAGGGCTGGAGCTTGCTTAGGAGCTGAAGTAGTACATTTTTAAATCACAGCTGCTAAGTAGTACTAAGTTTTTATCACAAGACAATTTGACCAAACCCTGTCCCCTCAAATTTATTCTGAAGTCTACAAGTTCCCTAGTAGCTCCTTGTAAGAACAGGGACATCAAAGAAAGAATCACTCACTTAGCTGATTTTGCTACCACATGGTCCATTAAATTTCCCTGACACTTGTTGAACTTAAACAAACAACCCAGAGTGGGAGAAAATAGACATTCTGGATGATATTTGTTTGATCAGGCTGTGAAAAACTAAATCACTCGGTCAAGCCTGCATGTTTAAGGGGACGGCTCAATTGACTGACAGCCGGTTTGCTGTGCGAGCCTGCATCCGTAAGTGGAGCTGACTTACAAAATGACTATTGATCATATAGATGATAAGTTTTTATCTAGTAGCAGCCTGGAGAAACAATAAAAAAAATTGTCTGCTTGTAAGTGATACCCAGGCAGGGTTGGGACTGAGAAGGAGATGTACGGCCTGTTTTTTAGAGCCGTCTTTGACTTTCTCTGATTTTGAGAGCTTCTGCTTGGACTGTACAAAACCTTTTCACCTATTCACCTATGGAAATACAGACTTAAGGAAGGGAGACCAGAAGTCCCCTTCAGAAAGTCAGATTTCGAATATTTCATTAAAGCCCATCCTGTGTTACCCAAGCTGGCTTCTTGAGAAAAGCTTACTTTATTTCAACCTCCTTCTTAGTTAAAATTCTGCTCTTTGAACCCAACTCCAGGTTGAAACCTTCTTGGAAAAATAATATAAGCTGGTATCTGCAGCTAGATGGACCCCTCAAGCCCTCCCAAGGTGAGAAAATGTTATTTTTCCCTTTTATGTGTTGTGGTTCATTGGATAGTATTTGTCATCTTGTCACATAATAGGAACGACATTCACAGAGTTGAAATACACCCATAAGCAGCAGCATCTCTGGATGTAGGAGCAGTCTTGGGGCTGTATTCCTCATCAGCCCCTCTGAGCGCTCACAGGCTTATATGTTCCCGGCCCAGAAGAGACTCCTTAAAGTGCCACCATTTCATTCAGATGTGTTGCAAGGGTCAGGTCACACCAGAACAATCTCTCCATTGGAGAGGGAAAGGGATAATTGGATTGCATTTGGATGCCTTTTACCATATTTTGCATTGACACTTCAAAAGGCATAAAAAATTTACTGGTTTTATTTTATTCTTTAAGATACACACACACACACACACACACACACACATACACCATTCTGATGGGGAAAACAAATAGTTTTCTTATTTATTATGAGGTTAGCTGTAGTGGAATCATTGTGACAGGATATAGTCAAGGATTTCCTGAAGGTGCAAACTGAGAGCCCTGTGGAGGGAAATAGCTTAGTCTTCCCTCTTAGGAAAACTACCCCTTTGCTGTTAGCTCTCTAGAGACCCAGGGAAGCTTTCAGTAGGGAGCCTTATACTCATTCCATCAACCTAACCCCCACTGCCACTCTCCCTTGAGCTATACAGTATCCTTTAAGATTTATTTTTACCGTCACATACAATGAAACTTACTTTATCCTTTCTCCGCTATTCGCCCTCTCCTCCCTTCCTCCCTTTCCCCACCTCCACCCCCCACCAATTTCTCTATCTGTCTCTATCTAACTATCTTTGGGCTGTGGGTAAAGTACACAGGATGATTTTCCCACTGACTTCTTCCAGGCAGGATTATTCTGGCCTCAGATCTCTAGGAGAGACAGTGCTGCCTATTGACAAATAGACATTTCCAGGCAGTTTGGAAAAAAACTTTTTTTACAAATGATCTTGGAATCTAGCTGAAGAAAATATACCCAAGAACACAAAACCAGAAAGTGTATAGATACTTACAGGCTAATGATCTAACCAATGGGTTTTGGGGATATTTCTGGTGTTGTATATAGGAGAACCCTAAGTTAAAGAGGAAAAAGAAACCCTCAAAGGTCTTCACAGACTTAGGAGAGGCTATTTCAGCTGCTGTCTAATATGTTTGAGAAGAATGTCTTCCAGAAAAAAAAAATGAGAGTTTTCAAACATATAAAAGATATGATGTAATTGTCGTAATCAAGGTGTATTCCCTAATGGACACCTGGCTCTCTCATCTGATCACTTCTCCAAATGGCTCTCAATTAGTTTAAGGCCAATTAAAGTAGACAACTAAAAATACTAAAGTATTTTTATAATACTCTCCAAGTTTTTATTTATATTTAGTCATCAAATTGTGTAGTTGCTATGTATTTATTTAGACAACAGGTTTTTTTAAAGAACACATCAGGAGGGGCACCTGGGTGACTCAGTCAGTTAAGTGGCCAACTTGATTTAGGTTCAGGTCATGATCTCATGGTTCCTGAGTTTGAGCCATGCGTCAGACTCTGAGCTGACAGCACAGAGGCTGCTTGGGATTCTCTCTCTCCCTCTCCTTCTGCCTCTCTCTCTCTCTCTCTCTCTCTCTCTCTCTCTCTCTCTCTCAAATAAATAAACGTTAAAAAAAAATTAAAAAGAACACAACAGGAAGTAGTATCACTCAAAGTAGTGCATTCCAAATACTCTACCAAACTGGCATTATGGCTATAGTAGAGTATTTGAATACACCTGCCTTAATAGATTTTCATGCTAAAATTGTTGTCGCTAAGGTCTAGAAGTAGAACTTTGAGGTTTCCAGTCCCATTTGTCCGTGCATTACAGTAGATGTAAATTAGTTTTTAAGAGGAGGCCTCATTCTGCTCATGAAGACATAATAGTTCTTAGTGACTTTTTTTTCCTGGTCATGTGCTTTTTGCTAGACTCCAGTAATTTCGTAAGGAAGTATCAACCGTACTTCTGGTTAGACAGTCAAAAAGTGTAGTTCTCAATGTGATTGTAATTCTCAGTGTAATCACACTCCACATAATTGCCAAAGAGCACAGTCTCCATTCTTGAATGCCTTTCAAGTGGTTAGCCCATGTCAGGAGGACCCTGGTCATGTCCCTCCCTTCCAGATATTGTTAAGGACATTGGTCATCATGGTGCACAGTCCCATGGAGGTGTGACCTTCAGGACAATTTCTTCCTCATCCTTAGAAGAACTGAGCTTCTTCTAACATTTGTTCATTTTTGTTTTATGGATAAAGTGACTGTTGTATTGCCATTTGTTGCTTACAAGGATCATCCAAATAGGTGTCTACTAATACCAGGAAGAGTGTGGGCCTTCAGGGTAGGCATTTTATATGGCTTTATACTTAGATCTGTTTAAAGTCTTTCTGCTTGTTTTTCTTTTTTCCTGCCTCTACTTGATTTTCTCTTGCTGCATTTTAGTAATCAGGCAAATCATTTCTGTGGAAAAGAAGGTGAATAAATATTGCCACTTAACAGAAAGAGGATGTTGCCCCAAAGACTCAGAAGAAGAGATTGACATACCCTACAATAAGCTGATAAAAATGAGAGGAGATTTCTGCTTGGTCTCTCAAAAGAATTCAAAAAGTAAAAATTGCAGGCAACGATAGGAAAAAATAGGCAACGATAGGAAATATCAAGCTGTTGCAAAGTCAAAGCTACAAATATAGCTACAATAAGAAAACTGTGCAAGAAAAAAAATGTGATGGAAAAGTGTAATTTTTTTTTTAGTTTTAATTTAAATTCTAGTTAGTTAACATACAGTGTAATATTAGTTTCAGGTATAGAATTTAGTGGTTCAACACCTTCATACATCACCTGGTGCTCATCACAGCAAGTGCACTCCTTAATCCCCATAACCTATTTCACCCATCCCCCCACCCACCTCCCCTCTGGTAACCTTCAGTTTGTTTTCTATAGTTAAGAATCTGTTTCTTGGGTTGCCATTCTTTCTCTCTCCCTTTTTTCCCCTTTGTTCATTTGTTTTGTTTCTTAAATTTCATATATAAGTGAAATCATATGGTATTTGTCTTTCTCTAATTTATTTCACTTAGCATAATACTCTCTAGCTCCATCTGTGTTGTTGCAAATGGCAAGATTTCATTCTTTTTGGTGGCTGAGTAATATTCCATTATATGTATGTATATATATATATATATATATATATATATATATATATATATATGGTGTGTGTGTGTGTATTTATTTATTTATTTATTTATTTATTTATTTATTTATATGCCACCTCTTCTTTATCCATTCATCAGTCAATGGACATTTGGGCTCTTTCCAGAATTTAGCTATTGTTGATAATGTTGCTATAAACATCAGGGTGCATGTATCCCTTCAAATGAGTATGAAAAGTATAAATTTGCTTTGGTGTTAATTATAGACAGCATAAAAAATTTGAAAATCCACATTCATACTATAGAGGACACACTTACTCTCCCAAAAGCAGAGTTAAAAATGCAAAGAGGAAAAAATGTGAAAGACAGAGATTTGAGGTCAGACATAAATAATAATTTCACAAATGCACAAACCAGAGTAATATGTGTGAAGCACTAGTCAAAGATGTAATGGAAGAAATTTTCCTGAGCTGAAATAAAATCACAACTCAGAGTAACTTATTGGAATCTAGGCAAAATTGGTAAAAAAAAAAAAAAAAAAAAAAAAAAAAACACCTATATCTAAATGAACACTAATAATTTTTAAAACTTAAATTCAAAAAAGTTGTATAATTAGTTTTTGGAAAGAAACAACACTAAGGATACTCAAATTGCTCTTTTTCAACATTATTGAAAGGAAAACAACCAATATCTATAGAATTTTAGGGTATTAAAAGGTTGAAAAGCAAGAATTTTATGTAAGGTTTGGTGGTATGTCTGTACGAAAACTCTCAATCAGGCAAGAGTTAAAGGAAATATCACTATGTGTCCTTCCCAAGAAGAATACTTGAAGGTGGATCTAGCTGACCAAACGAAAATAAAAAACAATCCAAGAACATAGCATCAAGTGTCAAAAGATTGGCATGATTCACTGAAACCAATGTAATATTTAGAAAATGTGACTATTATAATCACAGAATTCAATGAGAAACCTAGAACTAATGTTGAAAAAGGAGATTTAAGTGATTTAAAATGATGTATAAAGGTGATTTAGGTTTACAACCTCAAATGAAATAAAAATTTGGAATTGGAATTCAGACAGGCCGTAGAAAATTAAGGGACCACTAAATTCTTGGCCATATGTTATGTGAGGAAGGAGAATCAAAATTTCTTTTTTATGACCTTGAGAATTAAGGAAATACAGGTTTCAGGATAAATTTAATATATCATTACAGAGTTAATTGAAAATGTCTCCATTGTCAGTAACTGCAAAAGATACCAGTAGGGGAATAATTGTATACATAGCAGAAGAAAACAAAGAGAACAGTATCATCAGGAAGCTTAAAGTACAAAATAAAAATAAACATGCCAGTTTTGACAATACATGCCAGCAAGTTACCACCTCCCCATTTCCCTCTTCCCTCAGGCCCCCAGAAGGAGAATTTTATCAAAGAACTCAAGAACAGCATGTGGTCTTACAACCTAACATAGAAATAGTGTTTTTTGTTTGGTTTGTTTTAGTTTTAGGTACATAAATAAATACTGTTGTAGATTTTTTTTTCTTAATTTAAATTTTAGTTAATATACGGCACCGTGTTGGTCTCAGGAGTAGAATTCAGGGATTCATCACTATACTGTGGTAGATTAAAGATGGCCTCCAATTCTTTGTCACTATTGCCCCACCAACAGGTGGAGTTGACTTCACCAGCCCTGGTTGTGGGCTTACTTTGTAACTTGCTTTGAGCAATAAAAAGCAACAGAAAGTCTACCCTGGGCCTTGGACGTCTTGAATTTGTGCTCTCTTGGAACACAGCCACTGTGCTGTAAGGAAGCCCTAGCTACCTTGCTTTGGACAGAGGCCGCAGTGAATTTTACCAAAATATATTTTACCACAATAAAGCAGAATATACACTGAAAGCACAAATGTATGTTCAAAACAATCACTTCATGTTACTTTATCCTACCCATTCACAGTTACTTTTAGTATTAATAGTGACTTTTTCTTTGTATAGTTTACTCAATATGTTTTGAATTTTAAAAACCCAGATATTTTGGAGTATTTCCAAATGAAAAGCATTATCTAGTGATAGCACCCTCAGACTTGGGACAACCGCTTCCTGAAGACCAATAACATGTCTGTGAATCATGTTTGTCAGATGCAGACTGTATGGTGGTAGCCAATTCCACACAAGCCATAGTTTCCACTGAGAAAATAATCTTCTTTAAGCTCCGGTTACTCAGCAAAACAACCTAACTGTTATCATAGTGTCAGCTTATTATGTTAGCTGTCCCCTCCTAACCTGAATTAGCACTAGTTAGTTAGCATCTAGAGGTATAGTTTCTACTTCTGAGGTAAATAGATTTCAAGAAGGACCAAGTGTGGGATTCCTGCCACATTTTTCTCATAATCCAGCCTTATTCAAACATTTTGTTTGCTGGAAATCTCCTGTGTGGACCCTGCTTCTGTCTCATACCTACTTTTTGCCTCCCGCCTTTCGCCATGTTCCAAACTGTGTGAAGCTATCCTCCACTTTCTTGATACTTCTTACCCCCGTATCCTTGGAGAGCTGCATTCTCCCCCTGCAGTTTTGTTTGTGCTTCCCCCTTACACACACACACACACACACACACACACACACGCACACATTGTTGTGGCAACAATTGTTGTGGCAACCTCCACATATTATTGAAACTCTCTTCCGATATCACACCCTCCTGATCATCTTTTTGGATCCTCTCCTCTTCACCTCCTCTGGACACACGAATCCATGTAATTAGATGACTTTCCTCCGGGATCCTAAGGGTTTTTCTCTCTTATCACACTTATTACATGGCATTGCATTTCTCTCTTTCTGTGTTCATTTCCCCCGAGCTTCCTTCTCACTAATCTATAGGTGCTTGGGAGACAGAAACTATACCTTACTTACTTTTAGATCTCCCAGCACCTAGCAATGACACCAGTGGCTGGTGACTGATTAACCAAATAAGGAAGATGAATTTGTGAGTGAGTGAGTGAGTGAGTGAGTGAGTGAGTGACTGAGTGCATAGCATGAACCCCATGATACTAGTCTGTGCAGATAATGGTGCAGAAAATGGCAGGTCCCTGCCCTTAGTTCATCAATAACCCACTTGTCAATCATTTGGTAGAGTAGACAGCCTTTGCATTTCTTACTGTTCCCTCCACCAATAACTACATAAAAAATCTTGAGAAGTTCAGCCATAGTTATAGGATATACTATATCTATTGATATGACATTCCTGTTTCATTTCAGAATCTACCTTAACTCCAAACTGAGTTTGTTTTAATACACAATTTCCAGCTAAATGTTGTTCTATTACAAAGTTCATCAGACAGAAACATCCTTCAAAGATAGAAAGGATTAATTATGTAATTTTCTTAATAAGATTGAAGAGGCCATGCATCATTTTTTCTAAGTATGGCTTGCTCTGTGACACCATGTAATTTTGGGGGTATCTACACTTTGCTTGAAAAAGAAAAAACAATACCTAGTTTCTTTTTAAGACTATTTTTGTTGCCAGGAAAAAAAATCATTTGCTCTGTCACAATTATGGCCATAAATCTTAGAGTGAAGACATTTAATGATGGCTACAAAGCTTCTTTTATTTTACCTTACACAGACAGGCTTCAAACTTACTAAACATGTCAGGAAAGCAAAGACTGGGTCTGTTTTAGTTCTACAAATGTGTATTTGAGAAATGTGTTGTTAAAAAGAAATGCTTTTCTGGCCCTGACGTTGCATAGCCTCGAGTAAGACTTTTGCATTCTCTATGTAACAAATACATTTAGAAGTAAGTGAATTAGACTCTCAGTTCTTGGATTACTGAAGTCATTGAAATGAGTGGGATTCACCCAGTTTCAGGTTTATCAGTGACTTGAGGTTCCATGTGCTTTTAACATTTTTAATTCATTCTGAACAGGAAATAGATGCTTAGAGTATTAAATTCAAAAGATCTCAAAGTGAATGTGGTTTCAGTCCCCTCCTACCTCAGGCTCCCTGCCTTAAGTAACACCTTCCCTGATCTGACCACGTATATCAGCTTCTTCGATGTCATTTCAGAGGTATTACATGTAAAGCAATATAAATGTGAGGGTTTTTTTTACTTAATATCTCTTTGATATCACCCCATATCAATACCTAGAGGTTGTTTTTATAGTTGCATAGTATTCCATCAGATGGATAAAACAAAATTTATAATCAGTAGCATACCGGTAAAGAAACGACATGTCAATGAATATCATTGCAACATATATCTTTGCACCCATGTGAAGTTGTATATGTAGCTTAAATGCGTAAAGAGGAATGGCTAGGTCACAGGTTATCTTAATAGATACTGTAATAGATACTGTAAACCACTTTCTTTAAAAAAAATTTTTTTTTAAATGTTTATTTTTGACATACAGAGAAACAAAGCATGAGCAGGGGAGGGGCAGAGAGAGAGGGAGACACAGAACCCAAAGCAAGTCCAGGCTCTGAGCTGTCAGCACAGAGCCCAACACAGCTCGAACTCACAAACCGCGAGATTGTGACCTGAGCGGAAGTCAGACGCCCAACCGACTGAGCCACCCAGGCGCCCCTGTAAACCACTTTCTATAGATGTTACACTAATTTATTTTACCACCCCAAGAAATGTGCTGGAACCTTCATATTTCTCATCACAGAGCTTATCACCAAAATTGATCTTGGCCAGACCTACAGGTTAAAATATGTTCCTGGATATTATAAAACATGGGGGCATCTCTTTTTCAAGACGGCCGTTCGAAAAGCTTTTGTAAACGTGGATATTATCTTATTTAGAACATTTGAGCTCAGTTTGATGCCTGAGATAATTTGAAATGGTTTAACACCCATCAAAAGAAGACTTTTTCAAATTTTATATGTGGAGAATCCATTCATGAGAGATCTGAAGTATAAGCCAAAAAGAGTAAGGGGGAATTTGAAGCCTTTCTCCCCTTCCTTTTTTTCTAGCCAAATCCTCTCTACCCTGCCTTATCTTTGCCTAGAGTCCCCCCCACCGCCCTTTTCCCCATTTAATAAAGTGACATGCACTTCACATCTTCTTGTTTCCCAAGTGTGATTGCTTAAAGAATAGTGGCCGGGTAAGACTGAGTGTTTTTGGAAATTCAACTCACAAGAGATAGGACATTTATGTTTTTCTTTTAACTGGTTTACTGGGTCATCCTTTATATGAATTCTCCTTTGGAGTTGAGTTTTTATTTATTCCCTTCTTCCGTGTCTTAGGAAAGAGACCTATTCCCTGAATCTGTAGAGCTGACTTAAATGCTCACTTTCCTGACGCAAAGCAAGAATTAATGGAAGCTTTTATTATGGCCAGTCACTGTCATTGTGGTTAAGTACCACATAGAACAGGCGCGGCATTTTATTTTTTTTTATTTTTTTATTTTTTTAAATTTTTTTTTTAACATTTATTTATTTTTGAGACAGAGAGAGACAGAGCATGAACGGGGGAGGGTCAGAGAGAGAGAGACACAGAATCTGAAACAGGCTCCAGGCTCTGAGCTGTCAGCACAGAGCCCGATGCGGGGCTCGAACTCACCGACCACGAGATCATGACCTGAGCCAAAGTCGGCCGCTCAACCGACTGAGCCACCCAGGCGCCCCAGGCACGGCATTTTAAAAAGACACACACAAGCACACACGCACAAACCACAAACCTGCACACACAAACAAACAGGTACCATGACTTCTTTGATGAATGTGGCAAGCTGTTTATTTTTTCACAGCTATAAAGAAAGCAGTCAGTTGTAATAAGTAAAATGAAAGTACCCATTTCGTTGTCTCGACTCAAAAGAAAGAGCAAAATTAAGTTAAAGCTAAAACTTCACTAGGATCCTTATTCTTGGCCACATATTTCTACCTGAACAACATGTTAAAACCTGTATTTGGCCATTCTAAAAATTAAAATACTAAATTGGACACGGTGGGGGATCCAGTTGAGATAGTGTTGCAAACTGATATTTAAATATTAAATTGGCCATAACGGAGTCTAAATTAAGGTTTATATTAAAACCAAAAGGTAAAATTAATTAAAAGCTACAAAAAGGCCACAAAAGTTTCTGTAGGTTTTCGGCCCTTTGATAGGACCAAAGTCACTAGCAAAATCTTTATTACTGTTGCTAAAGAAGTCAGTTCATTACACATAACCTAAATTACCAGTTCCAAGTGTTGGTAGTTTGTCTTGCTTTTGATTTAAAATATATGTGTGCTACATGGTAAATATATTCTGATGAAGTGTACTATCAAAGTTAGCTCTGTTAGGTATATTTCTGTTCTGCGTATAAGACAACCGGCAAGGACTTTGGGGGAAATCTTAGAAAAGAAGGAAGATTTCAGTTACAAACAAAGCAACCGAACCTTCCAATAAGATAGAGCAGGAAAAGTGCAATACAAAGCATCCAAAGCACTAACCAAAAAAATCTGTTGGCAGGATTTCTGTAAGGAGAGTGGGGATGCAAGAGAAGTTGAGGGAACTAAACTGCCAAGAAGGACAATGGGCAAAGGAACATGTTGATGATGTGGGTTGAAATGTCGGGGCCCATAAACAGAGGGTGTTCTAAGAAGAAAAGGACATTTTAAAAATAATCCTAACAACTCATCAAGAAGAGCCTATACTTTGGAACTCTTTTTAGCTAGGGAATGACCTCTCAGTTCTGTAGATTAGTTCTTAAAAGGTGGTCCCAGGCCAACATCATTGGCATCACTTTTGGAAGCTTGTTAAAAATGCAAAATGGTCACGCCCCAGAACGATGAGTCTGGGTTGAGGCCCAGAAATGTGTAATTTACAAGCACTCCAGGGATTCTGATGCAAGCTCATCTGGAACCCACCGTTCTGCAGACTGAAGCCCTTGCCTCAGAGCTTCAGAAAGCACCGAGCAGAATCAGTGCCTCAGATAAGCTTTCTCAGCTTCCCCCAAACTCGTCTCCATGTCCTGGTGGCTTCCTATGTGGGACAGGAGGACACAAGCAGAAACACACGCCCCATTCTGTGACAGAGCTTTCAAAAGCACAGTTCATAAATTAATTCTGGTTTCTCACTGTCCCTGAAATCTGTTCTTCTTTTGATTGATTATTCTAACAGGGGTGAAAAGGCTTTTTCTGCTCTTTGGAAAGGATATTAGCTATTTCTATTTTCTCTTTGCTATATCATTTTAAGGCAAAAATCAGATTGAACACCAATCCCATGTGGGAACCTTGGAAGATAGGTGTTCCTAGATGGCAGAACATTTTGGAAGTGTAAGTAACCCTGCTCATATGTTCATATGGCCTCATAGAGATAGCCGTGGCTTTTCTACTGTTAAGCCATGTAATTGTCATAATAATAGTTAATACTTATTGGGCATTTGGGGAGGCTAACCATTGTGTTGAGAAAAATCTTATTTAACTTACATATCTATGAGTAGGTGTTGTTATAATTCTCATTTTATCACTGTAACAAAGAGGTTAAGCAACTTATTCAAGATCACCCAGCTAATAAATAAATGGTAGAGAGGACCTAGCTGGCTTGGGTGCCGGATCTTATGCCATTACTCTCCACAGTTTCTGCTTCTTGATGCCTTTTACTTGGCCCCAGACATTCCTCCAAGACTTTTCCTCTATTCTTGATAGCCTTCCACCACCCGTTTTGTTGCAAGGTTTCGTTCACAACCAACATTCACCAATAAGTGAGATGTCATCTAAAGAACTTCGTCTCCCCATCCATTCGTCTTCCTACAAAGAAAATAAGTATTCAGTGCATGTAGTTTTAACGGTTGTGCTCTCACAATGGGAAACGCAGATATTTTAAACTAACATGGGAAAGGTAGCAACCTTCAAAATATATACATTTAAAACTAAGGTCTTACAATTGTGTTTTATCATCTCTGACTTCCTTATTATGCAGAAAGATGAATCTAAAGGAGTCTCTCTGGACTTTGTGGATTTTGAGAGAAGGCAGATGGGGGTGGGAAGACAAAGTCACAGATATAAGTGGGCTTTTCTCAATGTGGCTTGTTCTAGTACCTTCCTCACCAGCTTGATCTTTAACATCCAATCATCCCTCATCCAATTGGATCCCAATTCCTATCAATTGTGTCCTCTAAATAACCTTGTATTTGGTCACTTTTTTCTTCTCCTGCCACTGCCTTGAATATCACCTGATGAAGTTTTTTTGATTATAAACTGAAGGCAATAGAAACATACAGAAAGCATTTAAGAAAAAGAAGTGGCATAATCAGATATGAATTATAGAGCCATCGTTCAGACAGATGTGCAGAGGTAGATTGGCAGACCAGAGGCAAGGAGGTAAATGAGGTAGGCATGAATTAAATAAAAAGCATGGGAGCCCTGAACACAGTGCCAGGCCAATGATGGAAGCTCACGTTTTGGTTTCTGTCAGTCCTTTAGGGGGGAAAAAAAAGGTTTCATTCTACCAAATTACAAATTCATTTAACATTCATTCAATAAATACTTACTGAGCACTTACCACCTGAGAGGCAGGATGTTGAGCTATGGCAATACAATAGTGAAGAAAACAAAATGCATACATGCCTCTTGGTGGTTGATGCTTTGTGTTCCTAGCCGCCATTACACCTTTACATGAATAAATGCTCTGAGAGACTGTTTTACTAAAGGAAGGAAGACAAAAGTATTCATACATAGGCCACTGATTTGGAGATAAAAACACAGCGCACCAAGAGAGAAGTAATGAAGACTTACCCTATCTCACCATCTTAACTAGGTCTTCCCCCAGATAGAAAGAAAACAACTGGTCTTTGGATACCAGTAAATACAGCTATCATCCAGCATAGAGTAAACTCAGGAGTGACTAGGATACAGACCAGTTAAATAGGAATTTGAAAGAAAGGAAGGACCCTTAGCTCTATAGAAATGTAGATAGAAGCACAGGTAAAAGTTTTGTTTGTTTGTTTTTTTAATCATAAACTGAAGGCAATAGAAACATACAGAAAGCATTTAAGGCAAATGCTTTGAGGAGGGCCATGAGGTCATGATGCTTGGGAATGGACAGGTATTCAAAAGAAAGCCAATGATTACAATGGATGAAGGACTGGAGAAGAAAATCACCCCTGGCTAGGGCACAGTCAACAGAGCACTGGGTTTAGAGGCAATGAACCTAAATTTGATTTCCTGTTTTCCCTTGTATGGTTTTGAGCACAAAAGGCAGTCTCTCCTTTCTCATCTTGCAAATGGACACAGTCAGGGTGCCTGGGTGGCTCAGGTGGTTAAGCATCAGACTCTTGGTTTCGGCTCAGGTCATGATCTCAAGTATGAGGAGGCAAGATTGGAATGAGATACTAATAAAATGCTATACAATATAAAACTTTTATTTTTTTTTCTTTATCTCATTATATGATGAAGTAAGTCACTTCAAATTCTTTTTGTTGTTGTTTTTAAGAGGAAGGATATAGATATATGGATAGAGAGATAAAAAACTCAATGTACAGACAGGAAATTACTATCACTACCACTATGTGAGTGTCAAAAAGTAGGGACTATGTCTTAATTAGTTGTTTTAATCCAAGAATCGGGCACATAATTAGTTATCACTAGGTGTTGGTTGGATGAATGAATGAATGCTCCAAAAAAGGAAATACTACTAAAGCTGGCTTGGGAGAAAGTATTAATGGCTCTCCACACCTTTCTAGGAATGGAAATAATGGAGTCATAGAATCCACTTAACCTATTTTGTGCTATTTAAAACTGGCCTGAGCTATAGCTTGATTTTATCTTATAGATTGTCTGCTTTCTTGCTCCTCGAAGTGTACTTCCAGAGCAATACCAGTCTGCAAACTGTTTATTACTGGTCTACGACAATGTAAGTACAGCTATTGAGAATAAGCATTCAGAAATTTTTATAGCAACTTAACAGTATAATGTTACATCTATTGAATCTTTTAGAAAGTTGCCTTGCATTTTTTGGGTCTTTTAAACTTTTTCTATTCATTTTATTGTGTGTTGTGAAAATATTGGTATATGACAGATTGCAGTGGAGGGTGCAGTGAATAGTTCTTCACTATATTTTAAGCAAGCATTGGCCTGGCCTATTGCCCTAGTGCTGGCATTAACCTCCTAAAAATTATAAAGGGTGGGGCACCTGGGTGGTGTCCAACATTCGGTTTCTGCTTGGGTCATGATCCCCAGGTTTGTGGGATCCAGCCTGCTTGTAGGACTGTGTGCTGGTGTCATGGAGACTGGGATTCTCTGTCTCCCTGTCTCTGCTCCTCCCCTGCTCACACCCTCTCAAAATAAATAAATAAACTTAAAAAAATTATCACTGGTGGGACACCTGAGTGGGTCAGTTGGAGGAGTGTGTGACTTTTGATCTCGGGGTTGTGAGTTCAAACTTCACATTCGGTGTAGCGATTACGTAAATAAAAACTTTAAAAAATTATCAATGGTAATACTCAAGATATCATATCCATGGACGCCTTTAGACTTTTTATAATTTCTGTAAATTAAAACTGGTTTAAGAGCAGATAAATGGGGGTGCCTGGGTGGTTCAGTGGGTTGAGCATCCCAAGTCTTGATTTTGTGTCAGGTCATGATCGGAGGGTCGTGGGATCCAGCCCTGCATCAGGCTCTGCTCTGAGCATGGGGCCTGCTTAGGAGTCTCTCTCTCTCTCTCTCTCTCTCTCTCTCTCTCTCTCTCTCTCTCTTTCTGTCCCTCTTTCTCTGTCTCTCTCTCCCTTCTCTCTCTCCCTCCTTCCCTCTCTCCTTCCTTCCCTCCCTCAGTCCCTTACCCTGCTCACGCACACATGCGCTCACAGGCTCTCTCTCTCTCTCTAAAAAAAAAAAAAAAAAAAAAAAAAAAAAGCATATAAATAGATCCCAGTTTAGGTAGTTACCATAGTGCTTAGTCTCGGGAGAAGAGAGTCATGGAAAAGGTCCAGAAGAGCCAAGATTTTACCTCACTTCCTCCATCTACTAATGGTATGACCTTGGGTGAGGAAGAACTCTTAAGTCTATTTTCCTTTAGGGCACCTGGATGGCTCAGTCAGTTAAGCGTCTGACCTCAGTTCAGGACATGATCTCATGGGCTCAAGCCCCATGTGGGACTCTGAGCTGACAGCTCAGAGCCTGGAGCCTGCTTCAGATTCTGTCTCCCTCCCTCTCTGCCCCTCCCCCACTCACTCTCTGTTTCTTGAAAATAAATAAATATTTAAAAAAATTTTTTAAAGACTATTTTCCTTTTAGTAAGGAGATAATTATTTCTGTATTACAGGATTTAGAAGTATAAATGTCTCCACAAAGGTTAGCTTAGCACAGGATCTGGCACATAGGAGGAACTCACTAATTTTTGGTATTAATGTAGTTGTTTTGGCTTATCCTCTGGAAGGGGCTTGGGGTCGTTGGGCTCTGATGGTGTTAAACAGCAAAGATCCTGGTAGGCCTTGGCTGCTAATGTAGATCAATGCTACCTAGATTTAATTGGGATACATATCATCTGGGCATCTTAAAGTGTAGAATTCAGTAGATCTAGGGTCTGAGAGTCTGCATTTCTAACCAGCTTCCAGATGAGGTAGATTGTGCTAGTCCGCAGATAATACAAGGCACTAGTGTGAGGTTCCAGTGTCGGTAGGTAAAAGCCGCCTGGAGGGCAAGCTAGAGCATAGATTGCAGGGGGTGGAGGTGGAGCTATCCCCAGAGTTTCTGATTTAGCAGGCCTTGGGTGTGGCCTGAAAATGTGCATCTCTCACATGTTACATCAGCATTAGGTGACAGGTAGCTGATGCTTTGGGGGTTTCGAGAACCATTGCCCAGGGCTATGAGGCAGAATTCTTGACTTTTTCATTGACCTTAAGTAAATCCCCCGACTTCCCTCAGTTTCCTCATCTTTAAATGAGAATAAACTGAATCGTTTTTTAAGTTTCCTTCTAGTTCTAAAATCTATTCATTCTTACCAGCGGTTGTCTCAAATATGCATTGGTAATTGTGAAATCCACATAAATA
This sequence comes from Prionailurus bengalensis, assembly GCF_016509475.1. Lineage (NCBI taxonomy): Eukaryota > Metazoa > Chordata > Mammalia > Carnivora > Felidae > Prionailurus > Prionailurus bengalensis. The sequence continues at coordinate 113,131,687 of NC_057348.1, forward strand.
TATTTTTACCAATAGCGTTTCCTTTATTCAAAAATTACCAGTAATGGCACAGATGTACCAAGGAAAGAACTCATATCAGCAACTTTATTTGCCATACTGGGATGTGATAAGGCAGTTTGGGGCTGATTTTTTTTTTTTTTTTCTAAATAGAACCACTGTTTTTAGAACCCGGGAGTCTTGATCCTTCTGCATGTTGTCCTCCTGAGCAGCCCAACAAAGAGCCCTTCTTTTTTTTTTTTTTTACTTACTTACTTTTTTTTTTACTTTATTCTTGGCTTAGGGTGCCTGGGTGGCTCAGTCAGTTAAGCATCCAACTTTGGCTCAGGTCATTATCTCACAGTTTGTGAGTTTGAGCCCCGTGTCAGGCTCTGTGCTGACTCACTGCTTCAGATTCTGTGTCTTCCCTCTCTCTACCTCTCCCCTGCTCACACTCAGTCTCTCTCTCTCTCTCTCTCTCTCTCTCTCTCTCTTTCTCTCTCTCTCAAAAACAAACATTTAAAAAAAAGAATATCTTAGACTGATCTTAATATTATCATTGAATGGAAGGAAACAATAGTGAACACTTGATATAGGTTATTTTAGTCCTCACAACTACCACAATCTCATTTTTCTAATTAGAAAACTAAGACACAGAGGTTTTAAGTTCCCCAAGTTCACATAAGTTAGTGAAGGAGCTAAAATCTAAGCTGGAGATAAGACTGAGCCCACACTCCTACCCTCTGAGCTTTAATGACCTAGAACAGAACAGAACTGGAAAAAAAAAAAAAAAAGGAGGAGGAGGAGGAGGAGAAGGAGAAGGGGAAAGGAAGCTGTTGGATGCTTTCAGGGTTACTTATCCTATTTTTCCCAACCCTCTCAATCCTTAATAATGGAGGATGGTGACAAAGCAAAAAATTGTATTAAGTGTAAAAGATCCCAAGCACAAAAGAGTATATATATCCATGGTTTCATATAAGTTCAAGAACATTCTAAAGTCATCTGTGGTGACAGAAGTCAGAAGAGTGCTTAGCTCTGGGGGAGCATGGACTGGATAGGAGCAGGAAGGAACTTTCTAGGGTAATGAAAATATTGGTCCTGGTAGTGATCTCAAGGTATGCATGTGCAAAAATTCGCTGAGCTGAGCATGTAAGATTTGTGCACTTTACTGCATGTTCAAAAAAAAAAAAAGTACCCATGAGCAAAATGCATACACAACACGTATTCAAACACATATGACTGTATTTTCTAATCTATATTCACCTGTGTATTAGTGATTCCTCACTTAGTTTCTGTAGATCAGTCAGAATGAACATTCCATTTCACCAACAGAGTAAATAGGTAGAGAGGGGACTCTCTAGCACATGACTGATAGTCTAGTTCCCGATAGCCTTCATAACTTTATATTAATTACAGAGATAACACACGCTTTTATGCTTCTGGCCAGGCATATTTGTCAAAAGGCAAAATTGGGTATAAAACGTATGGCCCCAAACCATAAATCACATTCTTTTCACCAGCATGTGAATTTATGTAGTGCATTCGGGATGATTCTAAGGGGATAGTTGTTCTCAGTGAACTGCTTATTTGCTAATATTCGGTTCACCTGTACTTTTCTGCTCTTGGCCTGTGATACTGTGTCCCCTCATTTCTTTGTAAGATAATGGAAGATAATTCCCTGAGAATCCCATTTGCTATGTCCATCCATTCGTAAGGTCACTTAATTTAGTGTCCTCATTAAGTACCGCTCTAAAGTTTAATAATTTTGCTGGCACCAGTGCTCTCCCATTCCTCCCCCAATGTATTTTGTGTAATTTATTCTTGTTACAACTCATCCCCCTTCATCTGCCTATAAACTGCAGTCATGATATTTCATGATATTGCCAGCACCATATAATTTACAAACGGCCTCGCATACCTAAAGGTCTGTTTAGAAAGAAAGAATAAATTGTTGCAGAGAAAGCTTGGTAAAACAAGTGGAATCAGGAAGTTTCATTAGAGACAGCTCAAAGAAAGAGATTTTTATAGTGGTAGTTTCTTATTCTTAGACGAAAAGCAGACATTCGTTGGGGGGGGGGCGGTTGGGGAATAAAGCAGGCAGCGATTTTGTGTTCCTAATTAAACTGTTTGCCACCAGTGGCAAAACAGAATCTGCCACTATTAATCAGGGAGCATCGAGGTAAGTGGCACTGGCATACTAAAAATATTTCAGTGCAAAGATTAATACCAACTATTCTCAGGGAAAGGACCGGGAACCTGGAAAAAACAAAAAAAAAACAAACACAAAAATAAATGCATACCTTTGAAGTACTTTTCATGTCTGAAAGGTCTGCCTTGAATGTTGAAATGAACAAAAGCCTAGATAGAATTCACAGGAGGCAACATTTTTAACCTGTCCCATTGTACCCAGGTGTCAGGGAGATTCTGAACAGTCCGTAATTCTCCCAGCTACAGAACAGGAATGGCGTTCTCTCTCCACGCCTTGATGTACAGTTCCTATTAAAGGTAACAGGAGTTACAAACCATAAGAGAAAAAACCAGATCTGTCTCCTCTACTGCATTAGAATTGTGAAGGGAGTTCTCTCTCCTCAGTGCATGGGGTTTCATTGAAAATAACTGCATTATGTCTAAAGGTACTGAAAAAATAGACGTCTTCATAAACTGCAGTCTCCTACTTCCCCTTTTCTGTTTTGGAAGAGTGCAATACTCATGTTATCTTTAAATATTTTTAACATTATAATTCTTATAGAAAGGGTTAGAGCTGTTCCAAGTCTTTTATAGGATTGAGAGAAAGTATTTCCCTGGAGAAGCCATCATCCTAGAAGCGATGTTTGTCTATCCATATCGCACCTGAGAAATAATGAACAAATAATGCAGAGGTTTAAGTGGTATTTAAAGACCCCCATTTTGAGGAGTGTTGAATAATCCTTACCACCCTTCCTACTCCACCTTGAAACGCACAATCAAGTGGGGGGAATGTAGTTCCGTGTATGGGTTTACTTCCTAATGCTGCTACCTGATTTCAGTTACCAGATAAAGTGGTATGCCAAAAAACAAGCAAAAATCAAGTAAACAAAAAGTCCCTCATATTAACTGAGGAATCCCCCGGTGCTTCAAGCTGAAACTCATGACAGAATCTTGCATTATCTCAAACCTGGTATCATTTTTCTTTCATATAAGGGGTAAGATGGGACTGAGAAATGTGATTGGCCTCTGCTGGCAGAAAAGGGATTGAGGATCAGCTCCTCTAATGAACATATTAAAAGCCTGTATCACTGTAGAAAACTTGATGTGATGGAAGGTTAGTAAATCTTAGAAGATCTCTTTTTAAAACGGTTCCATGCTATCTTTTATAAGGCACTTCGTTTGCCATCTCAGGATGCTGATGAGGGCTGGTATTTTTTCCTGGTTGAGTAAATGACATCACACAAGTGGCATACACAATAGCGGATATAAGGAGCCAAGGCCACAGAGTCATGGGCATCTCTGGGATCTGGGAAAACGGAGGGGGGGGGGAGGAAGAATATGAGCAAAGCTCCCACTGTTCAGATGGCTTTCATTCTCTGGGTATTTGTTATTTGTGTATTTGTTTTTAAAGAGAGACGTTATCTATCCTTGAGATTCTAGAAATTAATGTAGGGTTGTTTTCTTCTTTGCATGAGAAATGCGATTGTAAATACTACTTCTCTCCACATTCGTGAGATGCTGATAGTAAGAAAATATATCATGATCTGCAAAAATCTAGACGGTGATTTTGGTGTGTTCGTAAAGGCATACGCAGATGATTCTATGTATGACTTGATAAAACAGCCTGGTGTGTGTGCTCTTGAAAGACCTGGTACTTAAGAAATACAGTATATTCCTGTTTTCCTGAGGAAATTAGGGAGTGTGTTTAATTAATGCTGCAATGCAGTACAATTCCTATGGAAGTACTTATGACATCCACATGAATACCAAATGAGTTCATTATGATCTGTGTTATTACAATGAATACCAAATGAATTAATAATGCTGGGACACTCAAAATGAAGTGTTACCAAGTGTTGTGGTATAACAAATATGGTTAAATATTATGTGATTAAAGTTATTATAAGCTGAGTCTCAATCAAAAGAAAGCAAAATGCCAGCTCTATTGCAGGGAGTGAAGAGTGGAACCAAACTGTTGTTTCTAAGCGTTGAGATTCTTAACTTTGAACAGTCCCTTAGAGCCTTTCTCCAAATGCTGTAATCATTTAAATTACCTTGGTTCCAAGTGGCGGAGGAGGTGGGTGGGGGCGGGTGGAGTGATGGGATGGGGGTGGGAGGAGCAACTTACATACCTCAAGAATATAGCAAAGTCAGAAGTGTATGTGTGTGTATATATATATATGTATACATATATATCCCATAGTTTGCATATTAAAAAATGGAGTTTTCGGCTTAATTATTCCAACGACAAGCTCACCACGATAATTATTTAGTATGTATTTCAGGAGAGTGAAGCAATGATAAGCAAGGACAGTTTTTCCAGTCGTGTAGCTGAAGTCCTACTTTTATGTGTCAGACATTCCATAACAATTTCTACAATAAATTATTTTTAATAATGTGTCCCAACTGTGTTTGTGTGAATTATTGTTCTGTTGCGGGAGAGCCGGACTCTACATCTGCATTGTATTATTTATGCACTTTGATGTAATACATTGTAACAATTCATATCTATTATAGATTTAGTAAGACATGAAGGCATAAGTGGATTTAATCAGACATGTAATTATTTTTATGCCTCCAACGCAAAAATATGCATAAATGAATTTATGGTTATTTGGCAATCAGTGGAAATGGTCTTTATAAATGTTGAAACAGCTGCTGGCAAATATATTTGCAAAAGAAGGAAAATGGCACTTATCTTCTGGTCGGGTAGACGATAAAGGAATTATTGTCAGCCGTATGCGGTATCCTAGCTTTTAAATATTTGCTTCGTCTTCCTTAATATTACATAAACATACATTTGACACAAGAAAACGTTGCATTTCTTTCCTTCTGTGATAATGGCGCACATTTTCCCCTCAGAGGATTTTTAGAACACATCTGTATCCTAAAAAGCTCTTTTTTTTTTCTAAGTCTGAGCAGTTTCTGTCACGCTGTTTGACTTGTACATTCCCATTTATTCTATTATTTGTGGTATCATTCCAGTTCTTGAGATAGAATACTCTCATTTAAAATAATGGGCCATAATAATGCACACGCTCCTGTCAAATATGTTGATTTTGGTGTCGATTAGAATTTCTCACTGTTGCTTTTCCAATGGCTTTAGGACATTTGTAAAAACTTGTCTGCCACAGAGAGTAAAATGCAATCCTTGTACTACCTGGTTATGATTACTTCGTTGTGTTGAAGTGTCTAATAAATTACATATCAGTAAATGTAGATCTTGGACAAATAGCCCGAGAAAATCTAATTTTCTTGAAGTGCATCTTTTTTCATTCTTTCAAGTTTTCAGTTTAAATTTAGTGCCTTTGACTGGTGAAAAATTAATAGCACCAGCAGCTGAAATTTTCTCTATAACCTGTGGCAGAGAAAAAAAGCTAGACCCTCTCTAATGTGTCAATTATGACCCAGATGGATTACCATATGAGGAATTATTTCATTTTTCTTGGATCAAATATAAAACAGCTATAAGATATTTAAGTTGTACTGAAGCAGGCACACTAAAGACACTCCTGCACCCGGCGCGAGGGCAGACAACATAAATAAAGCTGTCACTCTCTCTACAAGGTGAGCTTGGATTTGAGCATGCATCTGGGTTTTATGCATATGATGATTTCTAATACTAACCATTTGGGTGATGCTCAAATAATAACACACCCCTGACTTAAAAGTCACTTGCAGTCGACTTTTGTAAATCACGGGGTTCTCTTTCATTCAGGTATGTTGTTTCAATGATCAGTAGCATTTCTAATAAATTACACGCTGACCAGTTGGAAGAGCTTCTGCCTGTTATTGGAACAAACTCTGCGCGAACCTCATCTGTCAGATGCTGCTCTCCCAGCCCTAGGCCCCTCGCATAGCTGGGTTCCTTGGCAAACGACAGAGTGCCCTCTGTTGATGGAAAAAGGAATGTGCCGTGGAGGATAAAACCAGCTTTCGGATCAGAAGTCGCAAAGCTGCCATTAGCCGGTACACATTTGTGATGTAAAAATCACATTTTAAACTATACAGATATTGATTTAATGGGCACTGATAGAATGTAGACTATTGCAAGTTCAGAGGCAATTGCAGGATTGTATATATTTACACAAACACATTAATTATTCAATTCCTATGTACCTGGAAATGCTAGGTAAGACGACTCTTTTTTACTCTGTGTAGACAGAGATTCACCTACACAGGCATGTATTTCCGTTCAAATGTTTCTGAAACCGAACTGAAAACTTGGCATGAACAACGATCTCAATGCCCCGGGATCTATAATTTAAATAATTTTTAAATGCAAAACTGTAACAACAGCTCAACTGAAACACGGAGATTTCTAATTCCCTCAGGCTGAAGGGGTGGGCTGGGGGTGTCGAAGGGGAGGGGGACGGAAAGCAAAACCTCTGGGAACAGCCTTTAGCTCCAGTGCTGTCTCTGCAGGGCGAGGAGAAAATGGATAGCCTGGTTTGCCATTACCGCTTTTAAACTAAGCCTTTGTAAAACAGCAAATTTTATTATAATTTTAAAGCAGTAATTCACTGATGGGCATTCACCACTTGTATATTTCCATTTACTACATATTGGATGGGGGGCAAATCTCACCAAAGTGGCATCTTTACACTTTGAGTCCATTTCATACTTTAATTAGTTCAAAAGCAAATCTAAAAAATGTTAACATGCACCAAAATACTTGCAGGTAACATGCTAAATTGTGTGATATTCTTGACTATTTTGGAGAAATACACTCTAGTTTCTGTGGCATGTTTCAAATGTCTTCTGCCTGAGAGGCGGAATTTGGGGGCTCTGCATGTATTTAAATGTTTCTCTAGCTTGTCTTAAACCTGAGTATTTGCAATCACAAAATTAACCTAACGTACTAATTTTGACTGCAACTTCAATTCCGTTGTTACAAAGGGAGGGTTTTCTTCTTTAAGATTCCATTTGCAAATGTGAAATGAAATTGAGAGTTAATAAAGTAATCTTTATGTCATTGCCAAGGAAGTGTTACCAAGAAAAGTGGGGGGGGGGTGTTAAATTGAATTTTCCAGATATTTATAAATATTGATGAAATTGACCAGATTAATTGCTCAGTGCTCTTTTTCATTTTCCTTACAGCAACTCTAAGAGTTTTTTTTTAAGTAGTTTGCTGATTCCTGACTTTTATATGCCCAGTCTTTATCTTTTTGAAATAACTCTGTTAATGTGAATTTGAATACTATTCACACGATTTGCTTGCATAAGTATGAGATATGTGCTGAGGAAATAATTTAAAATGTGAGTTGGAATTCTCAGCTAGTGATAATGTCTGACAAAATGAGGCTAGTGATGCCTCAGAGGTTGTTAATATATACAATCCAAATAGCTAGATGAAGACTAAAAAATTCAGTTAGTTGGCATGCCTGACATGTCGGCTCACTGGAGCTTATGTGTTAGGGGGGAATTGCAAACAGAGGAGAATGAGATCCTGTCGTATGACAAGATTGAAAGCATTGGAATTTTTTTTTTAATTCCAAAATGTCTTATCAATACTCCCTAAATATGCTTTTCTGTTTATAACCATCCTAGCTCTTATTCATTGATGTGGTATTTTTAGCCCTTTTTTTTTTCCTGAACCAATATAATCTTTTTTTTTTTTTTTTTTTTGGTCAAGAATACAATTATCTCATTTCTATCCCTTTTTTCTTTCAAACAGTAAAATTACACTTAAGCAGCAACAGGAAACAGAACCCACGTGTGGTAAACACTTTATTTTTTCCATTGCTTAACAGCTGAAAAACAGTATACGCACGCAAAGGCGGATATGCCACAAATGAAAATGGAATTGCAAAAATTGTGTGCTTTGCTCCCACCACTTTAATGGAAGCTTGAAACTGAAATCAATTGGCACTTAAAACCTATTTAAAAATTAGAAATTAGCTCAACTCAAGTTATCATATGCTTCTATATGAATAAAGTGTCTTTAACTTTTTAAAGTTTTCTCCTGTGCCCAATTAATGTTTTTATTTGATGAACTAAATGGTCAAATGATCCTGTGGCACTGTGCGGTATCAAATAAAGCAATTCAGTTGAAGAGGTGCTAAATATTTTAGTAACAGCCCACCAGAGGGCAGTCAGCTTTTAGCCTAGCAGATTTGAAATAGATAAATTTATTGCTATAGTTGAATTTTAAATAAAATATCTATCTAAATTATATTACTTTTTGCATGTAGGAGTTGACCAAAATAAAAGTCACGACTCAAGATTGAGAAGCCTAAGGCTTTAATCATTTTGAGTTAAAACCACCAAAGGACTAACAATTTGAACTTTTGCCCGTCTGTACACTCTCACACTCATTTTTTCCATTGTGACATTTATGTTTGGTTATAAAGGAAGATTTATTTTTTTGAGATGTCTTGGGGCATTAAAATCTTATAATCAATAGAGACTTTGGAACAAGCTCTTGCACAGAGAGAGAAACAAGGAGAAAGAGACCATTTTCTTGGCTACTTCTGTCCTACATTCCTATTCCAAATCTGTGTCCTGTGGTTTTAATGGTGAATAGTGTGCTGAATGATACATATTGTAAATGGTACAGAGGAGACTTTGGAACACATGAGTGGGGTGTGGAGAATCCGTGGTTCATTTCCTCATAAAGACGCCATGGGTGTAGGCACTCAATGTCCTGTAGTCATCTCAGTAGATGGAGATAATATTCATTTAGAAGAGGATTTTTTAAATACTGAGATTCTTGCACGTGCAGTTTGTGTAACATAATGAAGAGCCATTGAGGTTTGGACAGGATTTTCTCATTATTGTTGTTATTATTATTTGCAAAACTCTGGTTGTCATGGTTGTAAACCCTACAAACAAAATGCTCCTTCTAAAGCCTGCAAAAGAAACAATGAGTGATAGCCCCTGGTGCGGGCTGAGGTGCTTTCACATATTCGCTCATTTCTTTTTCTACAATAATCCTACAAGGACCTGAGACCCAGGTTAAATGACTTGGCTAAGATGACAGAACTGAGACTTATGTCTTGTCATCTGTGTCTTCACTAACTTGACTTCGAACTCGGAAGCCAGAGATGAAACTGGAATCATAGGGTATCGTTTTTTTCTCCCAGAGGGTTGTTTATTTTTGTTTTATTTTTTACCAAAATGGAAACCAACTTTTTTTCTGATTATAAAAATCACCTAGGGTGAGGGGAGAGTGAAATAGACAAAGGGGCTCACTATATATATTTATATACTCATATATATATGTATATATATATGCATATATATTTATATACTTATACATATATATATACTTATATACTATATTTGTAAGAAAATAATACTCTCACAATCACAGAGATTAGAGATTAACACTCTTAGTATTATGGTGTGTATGCTTTCACATATTTCATACACACATGTATGTATTTACAAAAATAGAATTACATTGGACACACTGTTTCATAGCCTCTCCTCTTTTTTTAAAAATTTTTTTAAAGTTTATTTATTTATTAGAGAGAAAGAGACAGAGTGTGAGCTGGGGAGGGTCAGAGAGGTAGGGAGACACAGAATCTGAAGCAGGCTCCAGGCACTGAGCTGTCAGCACAGAGCCCAACGCCAGGCTCGATCTCACAAACTGCGAGATCATGACCTGAGCTGAAGTTGGAGGCCCAACCGACTGAGCCACCCAAGGCACCCCTAGCCTCTCCTCTTTATAGGTCAAATATTATGGACATCTTTTCATGTCATGTATATACTAAAAGCTACCTGCTCCTGAGTGCTTACCATGTGCTGGGCACACTTTGAAACATTTTACAGGAGTTACTGTATTAATTCTCACAATATCCCTAACACTTAGGTATGATTATTTTTCCCCTTTTGGTAGGAGAGGAAAGAGACTACTGGATGGCACACAGACATTATATATTGATCTTCTGGCTTGTTAAGGGCTATAAAGGATTCTGCTGTATGAATAAACCAGCCTTCATTTAACCGTTCCCCATTGGTGGGCAATTCCACGTTTCTGGAAAGAAGAATTTCCATAGAGGGTAATTCCAGTATCCAAATCAGTTCCTTGTGTCCTCTGATGTGCACAAGGATGCCTCAAACCATTCCCAAGGTTTTTTATCCCACTGCCTTCTGAGAACTCCTTTTCTCCTCTCCATTCATTCCTGAAAAATGACTCAAATCCATTTCTCAGGACTTGCAAATCTATCTTTTATCACTGCCACTGAGAGACAGTAACTCCAACTCAGGTGTGAGATACCCAGAGTTCAAACCTAGACTATGCTATTTACCAACTAAATGACTCTAGACACTAATCTCCCTGGTCTACTTTTTTGCCAGTAGAATGAGGATAAAGTACCTACCTCCCGGAGCTGTTGAGTCTTGAATATGATGGCATATGCGAAGTACCTAACAAGTAGTAAGTGTTCAACAAATGTGGGAAGAAAATGCTCCCTGAATTGACTGGGGACCTCAAAGTCAAAGAGAGAGAAAATAGTGTATACTCCATTGTTAAAAAAAGCAAACTCTCTTTTAAGTGCTAGACTTTTGTATCGAAGCACTTTGAGAATTCCAAATTATATTCTCCTTACCTTGACCCACACGCATGAAGGAAACCTGAAATAAATCCTCTTCTTGAATGTATTTGAATAGGGATTTTTAGGTGAAGCAAATGTAAAAGAAGACTAAACAAAAATTTCTTGGAGAGATGTTTTTGTCACTGAACCCAATGAAGTCTGAGGACAAGAGTTATGGCGGTGAATGAAATAAAATACAAATCTCTTTCCTATCATTTCTCTTCTTAGATAATCTCACAGAGTATCTAAAAATACTAAATTATGAAGATCTGAAGTACATTCTCAAGACCTATACTCATCACCTATGCTTGGGAACTGCTTGATTGGAGCCACTACTAAGAGGCTAGTTCCAAGTCAGTTCTTTGAAATGAATTCTGTTTCAAATGTAAGTCTCCACTACAAGTTGGCCTAGCTCAGTGAATGTCAGAACTTAAGATGAGAGCTGAATGACGATTCCTCAGGCACACCGTTGTCAGGTAGAGCCAGGAATCTCAGCTAAAACATCAGCACCGTGCTTCTGAGCATTCGTGCTGCAGAAGGGCTCTGTTGTGAGAAGGACTCTGTATTATCCGCAGGTGCCAAGCAGTAAGACCCGGAAGGCTGTGGGCCACTTTCTCTCAGAGACCAAATGTGCTGATGAGAATTTACCCAAAATGCCCAGAATGATAGAAATCACCAGAGTTCATGTTGTGAGGCTGGGCCCTGAATACCAATGGCCAATTACATGATAGACTCTTTCCATTTATTTATAGGAGAGACCCCTGAGCCAACACCCAAAATGGCCACTCCTGAATACTCATCCTTTGGGATTTTAAACAATGAATTTAGCCTTGAGCTGTCTCTGAACGCATCTCTGACAGCTGCCCATCTCGGTCAGGGACAGGATCGATAGAACAAATCTGAGGAGTGAAGAAGTTAATCTTTCTGAGCCTAGATAGCTCTAAGTTCTCATATGCCTTATCTCATGAACTTTTCACAAGAATCCTCATAATCTGACATTTTATCAATGAGACGTTACAGGTTAAGATATTTGCCAAAGTCCTCGAAGTTGGTTCCTCTGGTATCGTAAGTCAGAGGGACAGAGCTGATGCTCGGACCCAGCTCTTTTGACACTAAGCCTGGAACTTCACCATGATCTTGTAGCTGCTCTCCCCTAAAAATTCTCCAAAAGCTACTAATTAATGCAGGTCCTTATAGGGCCTCAGGTAAGGTAAGGAACTTCCATATTAAGAGCCTGCTGGTTTCCTCCCCTGGGAACCATCAGAGGTAGTAAAACACACATCAAAACTGACATTTATAACTCTCATTTTTACTGCCTGTACTTCAGAAAGTGATGAGTATCAATCTAGCTACTGGCATTTAGGGCTGAAAAAAATGCTGAGGTAATCTGATGGGCCATGTTCTATTTTTGTCAATACTGCAACTTCTGGACTTAACGTAGGAAAAGTCCAGAAGGCCCCAGTGTTACATTTAAGAACTGCATCCAGTTACTAACCTATTAAGCAAAACTGTCGGTCTAACTAGCCCTGAGTAAAAGCCACAGGAGAGATGGCTGTAAGGTTTTCCAAGTAGGTACTGTGGTTGCTAAGTAGAAGTACTTCCTCTTGTTATCTCAGCATTTAAATTTTGTTCTGTCTTTAGAGAGATAGTTAATTTCCCTGTGCTGTTTTCAAGTTTTAGAGCTCAAGGGCTGTCTCTCTTTAAGGTATGATGAACCCAAGTTTGTCTCACAGAGTATCAATCAGGATAGACTAAGCTGTAATTTAATAACAGGCAATCCCCAAATCTCAGTGACTTCACATGACAAAGGTTCGTTCCTTACTTGTAGAACATGTCCATCTCCAGTTGACTAGGAATTTTCCTTCATGTGGTTCTCACCCTGGGACCTGGCTGACAGAAAAGCCACAATCTAGAACATTCTGGACACTGTCCCAAGGGAAGCAAGCTCTGCAGGGGCTCACACCAGCAATACTCTAATCTGGAAGTGATGTGTTACTTTTTACATCTCCTTTGGAAGAATAAACAACATGGCTTTATCCTACCCCACCACAAGAGGGCCAGGAAGTAAGGTCCCAGCAGAGCAGAAAACTAGAAATAGTATACTCTACTCACTGCTGGTGCTCCTCAGATACTATTTGTGTTTTAGAAACGAAAAAGAAAAGTATCTCTTTAAGATTTTCAGTTCTTCTGACTTGTCTTTTGCATATTTCTACTCACGTATGAACCATTTGAAACATAAAATGTGTATGGTAAAGGCAATTTGAGAAACTGGAGCACAAATTTTGAGATGTTGATTGTTCTCCCATCCATTCATAGCGTAGCATCCAATGTTCATTCTTTTATGCATATGTGATGGTGTAGAGATTTACTGAGCAGCAGGTACAAAATGATGAACAAACACACAGCAGTCATTTCACTCATGGAGCTGGCAGTGCGTGAGGGCGACAGCCCCAAAGGCCACCGCTACAACGTGGCAGGAAGTAGGAGGCACTGGACGCTAATAGGAAGGGCATTCAACCCAGTTAAAGTGCCAAGGAAAACTTCCTGGAGGATGTTGAATCTGGGCTGACAGCAAGGAGGACTAATACCTTTGGTACATTTCCTTTCAGTCTTTCCCCCGTAAGCCTGATTTGTCATTCTTGCATAATCGTAAGAACACACTTTAGCCAAGTTTGTATATTGCTTGGAGGTAAGGAGATGATGGTATATCTCAACAGAATATGCGTACTCAACAGAATATGCAGCAATCAAAGTAACAATTAGGAAATTAAAAGATAATGTAGAAAACGTTGTACAGTGTTACATGAACATATTGGTTTAAAATTGTAACTTTGTAATAAATGGACAAGATCTAAAGGACAACGTGAAAAATGGAGATAGTGGAGATTTCTGGGTGGGATTGTGGGTAGAGTTTTATTTTAACGAATTTGTATTGATTACAATGTTTGATTATAATGTTTGCTTTAATATTAGACCATAAGGCAATTCATAGACCACACACACAATGTAGTCCAGTAAGTAAGTGTGTTCTCTGTCCCTGCCAGAGAAGAATCCTGGATCTAGTTAGCTTAGGCATTTTCAGACTTTTTACTTTGTGCCACAATTTCTGCATCTGTTAAGTGAATGTTATTCTGTGCATCATCCAGTATATAGCATTAAGATTTGAAACAAGGTTTTGAATATCTTCTAAGTGCTGATGACTACAAGTTTACAAATCTAGCCCTAGATGCACATATATCCAATCCTTTACTTGGCATCTCTACTTAAATGTCTCATGGAAACTTTGAGCTCAGCAAGTCCCACGCTGAACTCGTGATTTCCACTCCTCTGTGCAAACCTGCTCCACGGGCAGCCTTCCCCATTTTGGCTGGTGCCACCTCCATCCTTCCATCTGCTCAGGCAAAACCTTTGGAATCCTTGACTCTTCTTTCTGAAAACCCTCATCCAGTAGGTTAGGAAATCCTGTTGACTCTACATTCAAAGTAAACCCAGAATCTGACCACTTTTTCCCACTTGCCCTGCCACCCAGGTCAGAAGCACCATCACCTGTGGATTAGATACTAAAGTATTTTTTTTTTATTATTCTAAAATGACTTTTAACAGATCTCACTGCATCTGCCCTTGCCCCCTACAGGCCACTCAGCACTGCAAACAGAATCGTTGACAAATCTAAGTTAAATGATGTCAAGCTTCTGCCCAAAGCCCTCCTATGGCCACCGCGAAAGCCAGAATCCTTACAGTGATTCTAAATCACCCTTCAGTACCTTTCTGGATTCTTCTAGTCTTCCCTTCGCTCACTCTATTTCAGCTCTAGTGGTCTCTTGGCTGTTTCCCCATCAAGCCAGCATAATTCTGCCTCAGGACATTGGCTTAGGATATTGACTTGACTTCTTCTCTCTTTCTGGAGCCCTTTTTCCCTTAAAAAGGGAATGGCTAACTCCCTGCCATTGTCAAGTCTTTCCTCAAACCCCACCCCAGAGACGGCTATACTGAGGACTTTTTCTTATACTGTACTCTATGCTTCCTCTCTGCCCCCAATGCCTTATCATTTAACATATCGAATCTAACATACCACATAATTCACGTGTATATTCCCTGTTTAATGTCTGCAGGCATGTACACTTCTCTAGAAAGGGGATCTCTGTTTTATTCATGAATTATCACAACCATTTAGAGCACATAGTAGGTGTTGGATAAGTGCTATGAATCAATGAATTAAAAAGTAGAGAGAATCTGCACATTTTCCACAAAACTGATTAGAGGCAAATCTTCAAATGGAGATACTGAAACAGAGATTTGTTTTAAGGATCTTTTCTAGAGGTGAAACCAGAAAAGCTAAGCAAACCAAACAAAACTAGGTCTTTAGGTTGCTACTTTTAACTCGGAGACATCCGTATAACAACAATTTGTTACTTCCAGTAAGATTATAGCATAAGAACAAAATTCATAAGTGTGGAATTTTATGGTGCTGATACAAAAAACATACGTTGACTAAGAACAAGCTTGTATTTCTATTTCTCAGTATTTTATTGCCCTTGCCAGGATGTCAACTAACTATATAAATTTCAAACATTTAAGAGGTACAAATTAACTCACTAAAATATCTGTCAGAGCTTTCTGCATTAATCAAATTTGATGTATTATAACCTACAGGGGGAAAAAATATTTGTGACAGAAACTCAAAAATAATTGAATAAGCATAATATTCAAAGGCATGCACTTGAGTTATTACGCTTAAATGAAGAGAAAAAGAGCAAGAATGCAAAGTTCCTGTTGTACTTTCACACTACTGTTCATTATAAATTTCCTACATATGGTGGAGAAATTTCCTACCTATTGTGCACTACTGGTGAAAGATTTTAATTTAATTGGACACACTCAAGTTATATTAAAAATATGTTTCAGTCTCTTCCAGTTGCTTTAAAGAATAGTTGTAAGTTAAACACTTATTACTCAATACTCATTAATTTTTCAGTATTTATTAATTTTATAAAAATTATTTTAAATTTTGACCAAAGATAATTCCTCAATTTGAATAAGTAGTTTCTCTCTTTAGCCAAGAACCAGCATCATGTTTGATGATGAAACACCAAAGGCATTTCCATTAAATTTTTCAAACAAGAAAAGTAAAGGATGTCCCATCTCAAATACTATATAACATTCTTCTGAATATTCTGGCAAATTCATAAGATATGAATTAGAAATAAGAGACATATGGGAATATGGGAATGCAAGCCAGTGCAGCCACTCTGGTAAACAGTATGGAGGTTCCTCAAAAAACTAAAATAGAACTACCCTACGACCCAGCAATTGCACTACTAAGTGTTTATCCAAGGGATACAGGTGTGCTGTTTCAAAGGGACAGGTGCACCCCCATGTTTATAACAGCACGATCGACAATAGCCAAAGTATGGAAAGAGCCCAAATGTCCATCGAGGGATGAATGGATAAAGAAGATGTGGTATATGTATACAATGGAGTATTACTCGACAATCAAAAAGAATGAAATCTTGCCATTTGCAACCACGTGGATAGAACCAGAGGGTATTACGCTAAGTGACATTAGTCAGAGCAAGACAAAAATCATACGACTTCATTCATATGAGGACTTTAAGAGACAAAACAGATGAACATAAGGGAAGGGAAACAAAAATAATAGAAAAACAGGGAGGGGGACAAAACAGAAGAGACTCATAAATATAGAGAAAAAACTGAGGATTACTGGAAGCGTTGTGGGAGGGGTGATGGGCTAAATGGGGAAGGGGCCTAAGGAATCTACTCCTGAAATCATTGTTGCACTATATGCTAACTAATTTGGACGTAAATTTAAAAAAATAAATAAATAACTTAGGAGCGCCTGGGTGGCTCAGTCGGTTAAGCGTCCGGCTTCGGCTCAGGTCCTGATCTCACGGTCCGTGGGTTCGAGCCCCACGTTGGGCTCTATGCTGACAGCTCAGAGCCTGGAGCCTGTTTCAGAGTCTGTGTCTCCCTCTCTCTGACCCTCCCCCGTTCATGCTCTGTCTCTCTCTGTCTCAAAAAAAAAAATAAATAAATGTTAAAAAAAAAAAACTTAAAAATAAAAAAAAGACATAACTAGTGGAGGAAGAGGAATTATTATTTTTAAAAAATTTTTTAAACATTTATTTATTTTTGAATAAATCTCTTAGAATCAGTGAAAATCTCTTAGAATCATTAAGAATTTCACTCAAGTGTTGGTAAAATGTGAAAATTTACTATTTTAAATAAATATAAAAATGCTAAAAATAACAAAAGCTACGGTTATGTTCTTATTTATGGCAATGTATAATAATACACCTAGAATAAATGTAAAAGAAAATGTGCAACAATTACAAGGAAGAAACTACA
The DNA here is from genome assembly GCF_016509475.1 of Prionailurus bengalensis. Classification (NCBI taxonomy): domain Eukaryota; kingdom Metazoa; phylum Chordata; class Mammalia; order Carnivora; family Felidae; genus Prionailurus; species Prionailurus bengalensis. The sequence goes on from NC_057348.1 coordinate 113,148,756, forward strand.
AGCTTTTTGGGGGAGATATTGAAAGATTTGCCTGCATGAAAGCCTGAAAACTATAAAGATACCAGTGCATCCCAAATTGGCTTATAAGATTAATATTGTTTTAATTGAAATAGTACTTGTTTTGCTCTGGACTGATTGAACTGTCTTAGATTTTTTCCTACTCCAGTGGCTTAGAAATTATATCTATTACTCTGTTCTTCTAGCACAGTTCCTTAAATTTCCTTTTTTTATTAATTTTTTTTAAGTTTATTGTGAGAGACAGAGTGCAAGTGGGGGAGGAACAGGGAGAGAGAGAGAGAGAGAGAGAACCCCAAGCATGCTCTACATTGTGAGCACAGAGCCAATGCAGGGCTCAAACTCACAAACCATGAGATCAGGCCCTGAGCCCAAGTGGGATTCTCAATAGACTGAGCCACCCAGTTAGTTGCCCCAGTTCCTTAAAATTTATAACAAAACATGTTTGATAATAATAAACATGTTTCTCTATCAACATCAAGATTTATGGCTCATTTTAATCTGTCACCCACGATCGCCAAGTTTCCATGTTCAGCTGAGATCCTCTGAAATGTTCATTCTATATTTTTGCTTTTATTTTTCAGAAAGCTTTTTAATTAATTTGCCATAATCTTCTCAGTCACTTCATTCAAACTGAACTGTAAATTGTGCCAGCGTCTTTATTTACCACAGGTTCTTGTGAGACAGAGGCAGAAATAGTATTAGTATACGGCTCTTCACAGACATTTCCGTGGCTTCTGCCCACCCCGCCCCCACTGCCATAACCGCTTTCCTACCAATTATTCCATCCTTCCAACTTCATTCTTGATGCAGTTGACATGAAGTAATGGACAAGTTCAAAATCAGATGAGTGCTTGCCAGCTTGCTAATCTATATTAGAAAAGGCAGGGAATTACTCTAGAAAGAAGAGGCAGGAGAAATGGACTCAACCAGTGAGGGGCATGGACATGATGCGAAGAAGATTTTGGACACCTTCGAATAGAGAAGAGGGAGCTTTGGATTTGGGGACAGTTGACTTATGTGGGAAATACGGAGGAAGAAAAAAACCTGGCGCAAAAGATCTTAAGTTTTGAAATGCATTATGAGTGTATTCCCCTTTGGCGTTCTCTCAAGGACCTTCAGAAAATATTTTAGTTGCTTTTAACTTTATCAACCTGTTTATTTGCTTGTTTGTTTTACCACTGTATCTTTGAATGTGACTGCTTTTTGAAACTGAACCATAGGGTGCCTCAGCTTGCTAGAGATTTTATCTGTACATCATTCCATTCAGAAATTCAGACCCAGAGAGAGAAATCAAATTCTTTTGGCACCTGAAAAGGTGTCGAAAGCTTTAGTTAATGGATCAGTTATTTTTTATTTTATAATAAATTATATGGAAGCTTAGCGGCTTCAATCCACAGTTATTATTTATCATGATTCTGTGAGTTGGGTGGCAATTTGTTCCATTCTGGGTTGGTGAGGCTTGGCCTAGTTCCCAATAATGGTAAAATTCCCAACAGCCTCTGCTTGAGCTGTGTTTGCTGTTGTCCCATTGGCCACACCAAGTCACCTGGCCAAGCCCAGAGTTCATATGGGAAGTAAAATCCACTTCCTAATGGAAACTACTGCAAATCACTTTTCAAAGGGGCCTGGATAACGAGAGGGGAGTGATTTGTGGCCATTTGTGCAATCTGCCCTTTTCAGTGAGAGAGCATGGTAGCAAGGCAATGTAAGATAATTTAAAAACCTTAATACCTAATACTTAACTGCTGTAACTTAAAAAGTAGTTAACTAAAGAGTTAGAAATACCAGCACTAGTCACTGGGTGTCTGTAGAAAACTCGGGCAGCTCAGGAGATGAGATCTGGGGAGGTGTCGAAGGGAGGGGGAAGGAGATTTTTTTTCTTTGTATCTTTATTTTATAACTTTGTGTTGATAAACACCTGTTACCTTAGTGACTTACCACATGGAATATAGTAAAGTGTATCTATTAATTCTCTAGTGTTTCTGTAATAAATCACAAATTTAGTGACATAGAGCAAAACAAATTCAAGTTCTTATAATTCTGGAGATCAGAAGTCTAAATGAGTAGGTAGGACTTTTCTGGAAGTCCTAGGGAGGAATCCATTCGCTTGCCTTTTCCAGCTTCTAGAAGCTACCCACATTCCTCGGCTCATGACCCCACATCAGTCAGACCTCTGCTTCAGTTTCATCTCCTTTTCTGACTCTGCTTCCTGCCTTACTCTGATAAAGACATTGTGATTACATTGGGTCTATCAGGTAATCCAGGATAATCTCTCCATCTCAAGATCCTTAATTAAGTCACATCTGCAAAGTCCCTAAAGTAACATAATCACATGTTTGTAGATTAGGAAGTGGATGTCTTTGGGGGGCCATAATTCAACCTGCCACAATATATTTATTAAATTAATTGATTGATTTTAAGGCTCCTCAGGGAATCTGAAATTCAACCAGCTTCAGAAACCCTTGTCCTAAGGTGTTTCTCTGACTATAGCCGCAGTTTTCTCCGCTCAGGTAATTTTTCCATTCATAAATTGCCAGAACCCTGCAATTTTGCTAGTGAATCCATGAATGATGCTATGAAGACAGAGCCATTGCCATTAAACAACATTTAATGGGAGTTTATTTCTTACCTCTTCCTACACAAGTATCATATATCTTCTCAGGGTGTCCAGGGTGTCTGTAATATTAAGACCTGTCTTCTCACATTTTCATCCCACAATCTCTATATTATCAGGCCTAAATGTCACATATTACCACCTGAACCTCTAGGAAGCTGCACACTTAGACAAAATAATGTTTCAGTTGGTATTTATGTGGTTTTTGTTTCTCCACTAAGGGGTTCATTGTGCTGTTTTTCTAGAATAACTGGACTTGACTGAGCTTGATCTCATGAGGGAGACCCCAGACCATATCTGTGGCTAGCCTACCACTAGACACAACAGAGATCTGACAAAGAGAAGTAAACTTCACATTTGGTACACTATTATTATTTAAGCACTGCTGCTATTTCTTTCTGACTGTCAGTAAAGTAAAACATAAGTTTTCCCACAAATTGTTGGTGGCATTCTCGTACATTTGCTGAGAACATGACAGTATCCAAATCCTTTGCAGGGAGGAGTCTCAAGGTAATACATTCTGGTAAAGTGGACATGGAGGTTTAAGCAGAACAAACATAAGGGCTATTGGCTTCAGAAATAAGTTGGTGGCCTTAAAATTCCATTTTTCTGTTTGCTCGTTATCATCGCCAAGGCTGGGCAAGACTCATAAACCACTATGAGAGTTCCGTTCTCTTAAGTGGAAGCCAAGAATACCCATGTCCGTCTCTTGGAAAAAGTACAGAATTTAAGACTAAGAAGGGGGGAATTTCCTGGTCTGTAATGCAAAATATTTCAGTTGAAAAAAATTATACCTTAAACTGTGATGAAAATCAGTTTTACTACTAGCACATAGTTCCATTGACTTTAAACACAGCTTCATGTTTATTCCCTCAGAAAAAGAGGCCTTTATTGTGCGCTATGATTGTATTTCTTAGGCTTCCAGCATTGAGTCGCCCATCTTCTCTTTGCCTACTCAGCCTCTAATATTGCTTAAAAGAAACAGCTTGATTGGTTCAGTTAAATATGGAGTGGAGTTCCCATGCCAGAGTCCATGCCCTGCAGAGACTACCAAGAACAAAACTAGAGCTGGGCCAGCTGGGGCAGCTGTTCCTTGCAACAGGGGAGAATGCATATCATGGAGATCTTAGAGCCATCTCAGTAAGACCACATCGGAGGGGACTTTTTATGCGATTTGAGCTGGTGTTAGGTGATTTGCGAGAGGGCTCAAGGAAGCAGGGCTTTGTGCCGGATCGGATGCTCTCTGGAAGAGGAGGTAATTCTCTTATTGGGTATCTTAAATCATATCTAGGATAAGGGAAGACTAGAATGAGGCTAGAGCTGTAATTGGTATGGAAGCAGTGGTTGCTCATATGAACTAGGAAAGGTGACATGTGGCGTTTTGTGGTTTACATAGTAACCTTGTTTTCCTCTGTACTTAGATAAGATTCTAAAGTTAGTTTTTTTGTTTTCTGAGGGGTGTGTGTGTGTGTATGCATGGGTTTTTTTTTTTTGGTGTTAACTTTCTCACAGTCAAAGAGTGAACCTACCAGATAGTAGAATTCTGGGAGATTCTGAGAACACCATGGCCTTGCTCTAAATGCCAGGTCAGCTGCTAACCACACAGAGACCCAGCCAGGCCAGGTCCCCAAGTCAGAGCTTGCCATTCTTGTCTTCACTAGCCATCTCAGAGATGACTGCACCCCCACCCCTCTGTGGGGAGCCCACATGTGATTATGTTCAGCTTTTTCTAATCATAGGATCATGTAGCAATACAGCTTTCACCACCCCTGCCCCTCAATGCTGCACAAGACTTTGTAACTTGCCCTGGAAAGACCTAATCCTCTCTTCGCTGAGTAAAGCTGTAGGTGTGGTAAGTCCCTGAGATTTCCTGTCTTAGAGAAGTTTGCAGTTGCCTTGGGGCAGAAGGGTAAGGGCCTGGGCTAAGCTAGCGACAGTGTGAATATGGGGAAATTGGGGTCAAAGATGTTGAAGAGGTCACATTCATCAGATGAGAAAGAGGAACTGAGAATTCAGACTTTGCTAGCTTAGGAGACTGGGTGTTAATGATGTTATCAATGAAGATGGATCTTATAAGTCCACAGAAGGTGTTCGGGGAGGTGATAATTTCTGTTTGGGACATGTTCACTTTGAGGTGCTCAAAGTAGAGAAGACCTATAGGCAGTGGAGTACAGGATGTAATGGAGAGGGTTTAGCTCTGAACCTCACCAACATGGTGAACACAAGCAAGCACCTTAGATAACAAAGGAGAACAATCAGAATGAGAAGAGAAGTGTTCTAGAACAAAACTCAAGTAAGCGATGGAAAAATGAAAAAGTATGAGTTTATCCAAAATCAAAATCAAAGTTGAGAAAGGGCTAATATTAATATATGTGTGCTATAACAAAACAAAAACAAAGACAAAGACATCTTTGTCAAAAACCAAGTAGATAGTGGCCATTTTCATTCGTTTATTCAAGAACTATTTATTGAGCACTAAGTACCAAGGGTTATTCAGATCTTAGAAATAAAATAATGGGGAGGAGGGGAGAAAAGGGACAAAAATCTCTGCCCCCATTAAGCTTACACTATAGTGGGGAAAACACATAGTGAGATGAACAACTAAATTAAATGAAATTAGAAGGTAATAGGTATTTTGAAGAAAAATAAGACAAAGGAGAATGGTTTAAGCTGGAGAAATTGGAGGGAAGTTTTCAGTTTTAGATAGGGTGTTCTTCATCTATGAAATGGCCTTTGAAAAACGATTTACAGTGCGTGAAGGATTGAGCAATACAATTACCTGATCAGAACATTCTAGAAAGCAAGGAAGTTCTCATTGCTAATGTAGCCAGACCAACAAGAGAAGAATAGCCTTGCCTGCTGCCTTACACATAGTAGGTACTCAATATATGTGCAATGAACTAATACAGGTGATATTCAAAAAAGCATCAAGTAATCTGTTCTAGAAGCTCAATCAGTATATATACATGACAATAGATTGATTTGGGGGGAAAATATTTGGTCATACCTTATTGATAAAAGACACATTTCAGGATTACAACTTAACAACTTAAAAGATCCCCTTTTCTTTTGGTATCAAAGAGATTACTCATATAAGGATATTTGAAAGATTAGAATGTGGGTGTTTGGTTCAACTGGTTTGGGTTTTTGTGGGGGCTGGTATTGTTGTCCTTTTGCTTTTATCATCGTTTCTTCGAAAAAGGAACTTCTTCAGGGCACCTGGGTGGCTCAGTTGGTTGAGCATCTGACTCTTGATTTTGTCACAATCTCAGGGTCATGGGATCCAGCCCAATGTTAGGTTCTGCACTGAGTGTGGAGCCTGCTTAGGATTCTCTCTCTCCCCCATTGCTCCCCTCCCCCATTTGTGCATGCTCTCTCTCGTTTGCCCTCTAAAATAAAAAAATAAAAAAAGGAATTTCTTATATAAACATCACAGTCTTATTCTGATTGACAAACAGCAGTACACCATGATTTCTTATGGCTGAGGTATCCGATATAAAATGGATCTCTATGCACATGTACATACACAATTTATAACAAGACTCTGTGTTAAAAGTTAAATGTGTCTTGATTTTTGAGAACTGAAATATTTTCCTTTCTGCCAGCACCATGAAGAGTTCATAAATGATGGAAGTACTTTGGCTTTAAGCAAGATGTTATTTCTTTGCAATGCTATCTCTTTGGGGAACAAATATGAAAAATAAAACTTGTCATTTTACATGATATAGAGTCTTTTTATTGTCACTGTCCTGGCTTTAAAAGCGAATGGGACAGATCATAAAAAGGCATATTGTAGGTGCAGGTTCTGTGTTAAATTTAGATATTCTAATGGAGGTTGCAATTCAGTGAGTCTTTTCCTTATCCATGGGCAGAGTGACCCTATAATGGTGAAGCACTGAACCATGAATAGGATGATTTATGTTTGGCTGGTGGCCTTCCTAAGCTCATACCTCTTGGAGATGATGATTTTCCTACCAGTTCATTCCACAGGAGTGTTGTTAATGTCCATCAGATTAAACACTAGGAATTGTATAGAAGTGATGGGTACACATATGGCTTTAAAGACAATTTGCCAAATTTTCAGAGATCACGGTCATGATGATCAACGATATATTTTTTTCTCAGACTTAGAAACTGATACTTAAAAAATTAATGGAATCACACTGAGATTCCTTCACACTCCCTAAGATGGCTATAATAAAAAAGACAAACAATAACCAGTGTTGGCGAGGATGTAGAGAAATTGGAACCCTCATACGTTGCAGTTGAGAATAAAATGGTTGCAGCTGAGAATAAAATGGTACAGTCACTATAGAAAACAGTTTGGCAGTTCTTCAGCAAGTTAAACATAGAGTCACCATGTGACCCATAAATTTCATGTCTATACATATACCCAAAAGAATCGAGAACATACTTCCACACAAAAGTCATAAACAAATATTCATAGCAGTATTATTCATAATAGCCGAAAAGTCAAAACAAACCAAATGTCCATCAATTGATGAATGAAGGGTTAAATAAAGGGTAGTAAATCCATACAATAGACTAATATCCAGCCGCAGAAAGGAATGAAGTACTGAGATATGTTATGACGTGGGTGAGCCTTAAAAATATGCTAAGTGAGGGATGCCTGGGTGGCTCAGTTGGTTAACCATCTCAGGTCATGATCTCATGGTTCCTGGGTTTGAGCCCCACATGGGGCTCTGTGCTGACAGTTTAGAGCCTGCTCAGATTCTATGTCTCCCTCTCTGCCCCTACCCCACTCGTGTGTTCTCTCTCTCTCAAAAACAAATAAACATTAGGGGCGCCTGGGTGGCTTAGTCGGTTGGCCGGCTGACTATAGCTCAGGTCATGATCTCGCGGTCTGTGAGTTCCAGCACCGCGTCAGGCTCTGTCCTGAGCGCTCAGAGCCTGGAGCCTGCTTCCAATTCTGTGTCTCCCTCTCTCTCTGCCCCTTCCCTGCTTGCTCTCAGTATCTCTCTCTCTCTCTCTCTGTCAAAAATAATAAAAAATGAAAAATAAATTTAAAATACATAAATAAATAAATAAACATTAAAAAGAAAACGTGCTTTGGGGTGAGCACTGGTGTTATATATAGGGGATGAATCACTGGATTCTACTCTGAAATCATTATTGCACCATATGCTAACTAACTTGGATGTAAATTTAAAAAATAAATAATTTAAAAAACAAAAATAAATAAAAATAAAACATTTTCCTCTATTATTTTTTGCATACAATGAAAATAATGGGTCATTACTGTCTAATTTAAAAAAGAAAAATCTATATATTTTAAAAAGAAAATATATAATGCCAAAGTAAACTAGAGTGTTGTTTGCTAATCTATCCAACAAAATATTTTGTGTATCCAAAGAAATTCTGGGAATCCAGATTCACATATGCATGTTACACATTTGAATTACAAATGTCATTTATAACACCAGAAAAAAAGGCCAGAATTTGCAGCTTTGGCTGGTAAAATATTGTAACACTCAGACACTGTTTCAAATGAGCATGTTGATATTTCTTCATCTATGCAAAATAAAAGCTATTTTCAAGTTCAAGAAAATAAAGAAAGAAAACATACTAAGTGAAAGGAGCCAGATACAAAAGTCTAGATATTGCTTGATTCCTTTTATGTGAAATGTCCAGAACTAGTAAATCCATAGAAACAAATAAACAAAGATAAATGGCTGCCTAGGACTGGGAAGTTTGTAGATAAATGGAGAGTTTGTAGATAAATGGAGAGTGACTGCTAATGGTTTTCGGGTGTTTCTTTTATGGTTGATAAAAATGTACTGAAATTAGATAGTCATGATATAGACACAACTTTGTAATATACTAAAAAAGTCATTGGACTGTACACTTCAAAAGGATGAATTTTAGGGGCACCTCGGTGGCTCAGTTGGTTAAGCGTCCAACTTCAGCTCAGTTTGTGGGTTCAAGCCCCGCGTAGGGCTCTGTGCGGACATCTCGGAGCCTACAGCCTGCTTCAGATTCTGTGTCCTAACCTCCTCACGCTCACTTGCTCTCTCTCTCTCTCTCTCTCTCTCTCTCTTTCTCTCCCAAAAATAAACATTAAAAACTTAAAAAAAAAAAAGATGGATTTTATGGCATATGAATTATATGTCAAAGTTATTTTTTAAATGTTTACCTCAAGGACTTGAAATCTGATTGAAAATCATATATAAAGGGGTTATTCATTTTTGATATGATAATACGTTTTTTTAATCTAATTAAAAAATTTTTAACACAAAATTTAATTTTGGGTATGACAATACTGTAATAATGTTTTAAAACAGATTGAACCAAGACAATCATGATATACGTAAGAATAAATTTTTTTTAAATTAGTTGCCAGCACATATCACTGAGGTAATCCCCTTACTGGATTCCCATCACATGGTTGTGGACTCTAACTCCCAGATTAGTGCTGTGTTCTCAAGAAAAGTACTTAACTGCTACAAGACTTAGTTTCCTCTTCTGTAAAGCAGAAATTGTTGGAAGGACTGAAAACTCCCAGGGCAGTTGTGAAAGCAGGTAGACCACTGAGAAATCATAGTTGCTGTGGGGAGGGCAAGGGGGTGGAGAGAGTAGTGCTTATCTTCGTGACCTTGATCCTAACACACATTTTTTTTTTTTTTCCATTTTGGAAACTCTGAGATTGGGATGCATCAACTAACCAATGGCATATCATAGCTGAATTGGAAATATTTCTTAGTGGTACATAAAATGAGCATCTTATACTCGATACTCAATAGCTGCTTATACTCTGTGAATAACAGTATTTCTGGTACTATTATCACTACGCTTACTGTTGAGACAGAGATGGTTTTCATATTCCGTCCTTTTGGCCAGATGCTCATCCTGACACATTTGGTCCTCAAATAATGTAATTAATTTCTTCTGTCTTTGCCTCTTTTGCTATTTCTTCTCTCTTGTTTCCCCATTTATTATTCCGTGATCCAACAATTACAGTCAATGTGACTATAAGCAATCAATTCAAACTTCTTCAAAAGAGGTAAATATGAGGGATGATGGAGGTGTTAATCCTTGTACGATGTACACATACATATACATATCATCATGCCTTTACACTTTCAGTATCTTACAGTTGTGTCAGACCTCAATAAAGCTGTAAAAATTTTGCTTAAAACCACAAAAAATAAAAAATAAATAAAACCAGGGATAATAATTAAATGCAAAAAACAGATTTTTTTTTAGAAAAGAAGCCATAGCTCAAAAAATGATCTTTCTCAGAAATATTTGTATATTTATACATGAAAATTTAAATGTGTAAGCTAGTCTTTATTTTCCAAGGAAAAAGAAACAAGGCAATTATATGTAATTCAAAAAAAATCCTACTTAAAAACTTCCATTGGTTTCCTTACTATCTGTAAAATGAAGATAGGAATAGCTCAACTCGAGTAAGTTTCTGTTGCATGCGGTGTTCTAGGCACTGGTAATATACCAATGAACTGTGGAGGCCAATACTTTCTCATGGGAAGCCTACATTCTAGGTATGTGGGGAGAGAAGGACCCTATGTAAACATCTATGATGTCAAGCAGTTATATGTGTTACAGAAATAATTAAATTGAAGAAAGCATTTTGAGTGTAATGAGTTGCTATTTTCTTATGGATGTTCAGGGAAGCCTCTGATTAGGTGACATTTGGATAAAAAAATAATCATTATGAAATTACTCTGTAAACTATAAAGATAAAGAAGAATTTTTCTCAACATGCTACCTGTTGAGAAAATCATCATGTTCTGGGTTAGGCCCTTAAAAAAAAAAAAAAAAAAACCAGTCAGCCCAATGTCTCTCTCGTTATGATGTTCGTGGGCTTGTCTGAGAGACAGATACGGAAACAATGATTGCTATGCAGTTTGATAACTACTGATATAGAAAAGTCTGGCACTTCCATGGAAACATATAGGCAGCAGACTGTAACAGAAGGCTCCACGGATAAAATGCCATTTGAGTCAAATCTTTAAAAATATTTTTTCAGAGGAGTGCTTGGGTGGCTCAGTCAACAGGTTAAGCATCCAACTTAGGCTCAGGTCATGATCTCATGGTTCGTGGGTTCGAGCCCACGTTGAGCTCTGAGCCTGGAGCCTGCTTCAGATTCTGTTTCCTTTTCTCTCTGCCCCTGCCCCCCGCTCATGCTCTGTGTCTCTCTGTCTTTCAAAAATAAATAAATGTTAAAAATAATCTAAAACAAAAAACATATAAATTTTTTTAGAGAAAGTCATGTAATACAGAAAAGCACACCAGAAAGAAAACAGCACCTCCGTCACATATTTTTAGTTTAGTTTTGTCCTTGAACATGTGAAAATACGAAGTCTCCCCCTTCTTACCTCTAGGATTGGCAAACATTGGTTAAAGGCAAGATCATAAATATTTTAGGCTTTGTGCTCCAGACATTCCCTGTCACAGCCACTCAACAATGCCAATGTAGCACGAAAGCAGCCCCAGACAATACACAAACGAATGAGTGTGTCTGTGGCCCAATAAATTTTTATTTACCAAAATAGGCAGCCAGCTGGATTTGTTCATAGTTTGTCAACTCTTGCTTTAACCCAAACCCCAGAAATCTGTAATAAAGAGTGTTGTGCGTGGCCAATTTTTTTTGTTTTGTTTTGTTTTAACTAAGAGTTAAAAGATGCATAGGACTTTTTTAGGATAGGGTGCCTGGGTGACTCAGTTGTTAAGCATCTGACTCCAGTTCAGGTTATGATCTCACAGTTCATAAGTTCGTGTCCCACATCGGGTGAGTTCAAGCCCCACTTGGGGTGAACACGAGCCCCACTTCAGGCGAGCCCTGCTTCTCTCTCTCTTTCTCTCTCTCTTTCTCTTTCTCTCTCCTTCCCTCTCTCTTTGACTCTGCCCCTCCTGGGATTCTCTCTCTGTCTGCCCCTTGCTCACTTGCACCTTCTGTTTCTCTCAAGAATAAATAAAGAAAGAAAATAAAGGAAGAAAGAATTTTTCAGGATAGGGGGTCAAGGGAGGACCAGTATGATCAAGACAAATTAAGTCATGTGCAAAGTTATAGCTATGAAAGAAACAAAAACTAACAATTCATGGACTATTCAGAGAACCGAATTAACTAGAGTTAATATGATTAAACCTGGTATTTCACAAGCTAAATCAAACTGCACCCGTGTAATAATAAATTAATGACAATCTTCCATCTTACTGAGGGGGTTTTGGGGTCATGAGATTGAATGACTAGCGATATCTCAATTTTAATTTTTCTGTCATTGTGCTTTTTGAGTCTAAGTTGCCTGTGGGAGGAAGAAATGTTCATACTTCCATTTACAGTCATTCCCTAGTGTTCAGATGTGAATAAAATGAACATAATAACTTTAACATCTTCATTTCCCACTTGGCTCCAAGTATATTTCTTAAGATCTTCTCTTTAATTCCACCATATTTACTCCTGAAACTTAACATCCGTTAGCTTCTCTGACATCTGTTTGTAAGAGGTTTTTTTTACACACGAGCAAGACGATCTGGAACTTCTGAGTGATTCCTGTAGCCTTGCATATCTCTGCTAAGACTTTTTCTCCAACCACTCATAAATTTTTCTTCTATTTTGGCAAATTACATAAACAAAGACAAGTAATGATATATGCTGCTTAGCAGGAAAATCTCTCAATAGGAAAATGAACTAAATGTTTGCCTGATGTGTTTGGGCAAATGTGTGTATTTTCTTTTGGAGATTGGACCCTGGCATGATGATAGCAGTTCAGGCATCAGAGACGGATGTAGGTTTGAGTTACATCCTTATAATTATGGTAAGTTGAGTGAATCACTTCACTTCTCGGTGTCTCATGTATAAAATGGATATTCAGTTACTTCCTAGGGTTGTGGTATCAAAAAAAAAAATTATTTGGGTGAAAGCTTGGACTGGTCTCCAGCAGGTCATAAGTGCTTATTTAATATTAAGCCCCCTCATCCCCGCTAATTTATATGTACATCTTTTTATAAGGTTAAATATAGCTTCATGAACTAAAATATGGAAAATCAGTCTTCCTCCACAAGTGCAGAATTATTTGATACTGAAAGTAACTTAAATAGTTTGGGTTTTTAAAAATTAAAATATCATTTAAGTCATCTTGAACAAAAGGGGGGGAGGAGATGAAGCAAAAATTAAAATAACATCCCTACCCTACCTTCTCTTGATTTAGTGCTTCATCTTAAGCTTTCACATGCCTCATAATTTCTAGTAATATATTATTTACCTCCAGCCCAACTTTGTTCTCACTCTTGTTTTTTCTCCCTTCTTTCATTCTGCCTTTAACTCATGTTACTTGTTGTATTTTATGTTCATCTGTAAGCTTCCTGAAATCCTTTTTGGAGCACAGTGGAGTATAAATAAAATAAAATACTGTGCGTTAGACATGGCAACTTCAGGAAAAGAGCCCATGGAAATCAATAATTCTTAACACTGCCTACAACAGTACAGTCCCAGCCTTCATCTGGGGCTCGTTGGGCAACAAAGCCTACGGTTTGCCTTTTCTTGAACCTGGTTTCCTAATTAAGAAAATTAAAATGGCTAACATTTATCACATCATTAGTATGTTTGGAATATTAGTGTAAGAACTTTTACTGTGTTTTCTCATATAATTTCCCCGACAATTCCAAGATGCATGTGCTGTTCATTATCCCCAAAGTACAGCTGAGGAAATAGGTGACAAAGAAATTAAGTAAGTTTCTTAAGGTTGCACGTGTGGTAAGCGCCAAGCTGGGGTCCCCCTGGAGATGGCCTGACTCCCAAACCCTGACCCTTAGCCACCGTGTAATATGACCCACAGAGGATTTATAAAATACCTGTGAAGGACTTTTACAATTTCTTTCTCTATTTGGTTTTAGCCTCATGGATATTTATAAATCGTATCTAAAAGACCGTTCTCTTATAAACCAAATTATTGCCCTTGAGGTTGTTATTTCTTGGTCCTTTCTTCACTATATTTTTCAAAAATTTCCATACAAACTTTTCATTGCTAGGAAAGAGAGAGAAGGAGTGAAAATAGCCTGCCCCTTGAAACAGTCAAATCAATTCAACAAAATATTCACCATACCAGACATAGTGTGGGATCCTCAGGCTACAGGGTTCTTTGGCTTCGTGTTTATTTAGTCCGTATTTCACCCAAATATGAAACATGAAGTAATAATACTGTGATGAGAGATAAGATTGTAGTAATACATGATGCTCTGAGAGCATGAAGGGTAGGTACCACACCCAAATGGATCATTTACAGAAGGCTTTCCCCAGAAAAATTGCCTCAGTAGAGATCTTTTGAAAGAGGAGAGAAGTGACAGTGTTCAGAATATGGTGTATCAGTCTGCTTGAGATAACATAACAAAGTACCACAGACTGAGTGGTTTAAGCAACAGACACCTATTTCTCAAAGTTCTGGAGGCTGAGAAGTCCAGGATCGAGGTACCAGTCAATTCGGTTTTGGCTGAGAGCTCTCTTCCTGGCTTATAGACAGCTGACTTCTTGTTGTGCCCTCATGTGGTGCATTGGCGAGTGGAGAGACACAAGAGAGCACCCTATGGTGTCTTTTCTTATAAAGACACTAATCCTATCTGATGAAGCCCCCCTCTTATGACCTCATTTAATCTTAATTACCTTCTAGAAGCCCTATCTGTAAATACAGTCCCATTGGCAGTTGAAGCTTCAACATCTGAATTTAGGGGGACACGTGAAAAGTATTTAAGGAAGACAATGTAGAACTGAGAGGCTGTTCCTTTCAAGGATCTGAACATAAGTCATTAGTTAGGGTGTTTGGACGCTAGAGACAGGCAGGGTACCAAGGTAAGCTGGAGTTTACATTTCATCCAAAGAGCGAGAGTATTGAGAAACCATTGAAAGACTTTCACCTCAGAAGGGATGGAGATGCATTCTTAAAAGACTCTCGTTGTGCTAGGAAGAATAGACTGGGGAGAGGCAAGAGAGAAGGCAATTCGTCAAGGAAAGTATAGTTTTTAGGTTAGTGACAATAAGGACAGAAAGAAGTGGACAGTCAGAGAGGTTTAGGGAGTCAGAACAGCACGATTTAGAGAAAAATCGAACACTAGAAGAGGGAAAGAGAGGTGTCAAAGATGGCACCCAAGTCGCTGGCTTGGGCCTCCCCAGCACTTGGCACTGAAGGAAACAGTAGCTACATACAGAACACAAAGAGAGAGCTGTCACTGTGTCCCAGGCAGGGCAGCGTGAAAACTCTCTCTTAGTTGCTAACTGCCCCAAGCGTGGCTGGAGTCTATGGCAGGCAGAGCTTTCTGTCACTGAGCCTGCCTTTGACAGCCACCTTTAAGCCCTAAAGTTTAGAGGCCAGTAACACCTCATTGGTGTTTGTTTATCAGCTTTTACCAATTTCCACATAGGCTTGTGTTCTGAATATCCCTTTTATCTTTGGTGTATTTTCTCAGAGTACATGGGGACTCGAGACCTAAGAGAAACCTCTGTGATCTTGTCAGTGTATCTCTAGATGAAGGAGACATAGTCAAATATTGTAGCAACAATGGCAATGATTAATGTTATTGAGTGTTACCGGGTACCAAGCGCTAGGTTAAGACACATGAATATACATTAAGTTTAATCCTGACAGCCACCCTCTGAGGTAGGTACTCATAGGTACCTCATAGGTAAAGACACTGAGATTTTGGATTTAAATGACTTGCTACCAGATCACCCAGCTTACGGTCAGTCTCAGATAGATTGTCTCCTGATGCTCTAACACTGATTTTAATACTGTTCTGTCTCTCCAGTTTCCTCCCTATGACGGTTTAACAATTGAGATATAATTTTAAAGCTTTTACTTATCAAATTGTTAGCATTTGTACTGTGATTTAAAATAACTTTCTAGCTATTATAATAATGGAGCCTTATTGCAAGAAGGTTGAAAAATAAGAAAGAAAATTAAAATAATCCATAATCCTACCACCTGGAGATAAATATTATTACAGTTTAGATGTATTTCATGCTAGTAGTTTTCAGTACATATTTTTTATAGTTCAGATTGGTATCTATACATTTTAACCATGTTTTTTTTCATTTAAATTATCAATATAACCCTGTCTCCATGCAATTAAACATGATTTACAAATGTTATTTTCGATGGCTAAAAAATATTTCTTTCTATGGATATCTTATAATTGATGTAACCATTCAAGCATCTTGAACATTTAGTTTTCTCTCATTTTCCCACTACTATAAATAATATATTTGGTATTTCAATTTATTTCTTTTTAATATATTACCAGAAGTGTAATTATTGTTTCAAAAGGGTAGGCACATTTTTATGGCTCTTATTACTTTTGAAAAATAGTGAAACACTAGACACTCTCATCAGTAGGAAATGAGAATTCCTGCTTCCACATACTCTCACCAGTACTGTTATTATCACTTTTAAATCTTTAGTAATAATTTAAATCTTTTTAATAATTTTATTTTAATTATGTTTTTATGTTGAGAGACACACAGAGTGTGAGTGGGGGAGGGGCAGAGAGAGAGGGAGATGCAGAATTTGAAGCAGGCTCCAGGCTCTGAGCTGTCAGCACACAGCCGGATATAGGTCTCGAACTCACAGACTGTGAGATCATGACCTGATCCAAAGTCGGATGCTTAACTGACTGAGCCACCTAGGCAACCTTGAAACTTTAAAATGGCAGTAAACCAGAAAGCCAAGGTCTCTGATCCCATCATGCTAGCAGTCTAGGAAAGGTCATATGGTAAATGGGTTAAAAAAAATTTTTTTTAACCTGATCATAAAAGACAATGCAAACTACATATTTAAAAGTGATAATATGGTAAAGCAATGGAACATAATTCTCAAAAGTTTTGGTCTCAGGAATTCTTTATATATTTTTTTAATTATTGAGGACTCCAATGTGAGTTATATCTATCGCTATATAGTGTATCAAAAACAAAAACTGAAAAAACTTTAACCCCACAAGGACACTCAAGCACCTATCTCATTAATAGCCATCAGAGAGATATAATCACCTACCATGGAGCTTCTGGAAAATTCCACCATGCACTCATAAGGAAATGAGAATAAAAAGAATGACAGTATTATTTAAAAGCAGCTTGACCTCATAGAACCCTTACAAAGATCTCAAGGACCTTTGGAATCCCCACACCATACTTCAAGAATCACTCTGATGGAAAATGGCTTGATACTTTGCACTGGGAGATTAGAGGAGGTCTCTGAGGATATGACATTTAGCTCAGGATGCCAGTGATGAGAAAGAATAGTAGTGAGAATGTCAAAAGGAAAAGCATTCAGTTTGTAAGACTTCATCAAATCATCCATATATATGACCTGATGAAGCGTGTATCTATATATGTGTATACATATACATATACAGATATATATACACACAGCTGTATATACATATAGATATGCACCTTTATAAATATACTATCCTTCAATTAAAATGTTTTTTCAGCAAGATTCAAAAGTACAGATACTAAAAAGGTTAATTTAAAAATAAGGGAAAACATACATGCCAAGAATGGCTCTACTAGACTCAGCATTTTTATCAATATTAAAGACATGCAAGTCAAATATATGAAGATTTCAGATCATGTGCCTCACCCCTGGAAAAATAAAAATAGACTTGCTCTAAATTCTGAGAGTCTCTATCTCTGGAGGATAAGGTCTTCCTGAGACTCAAGTTCTATAGTGACTCGTGAATTGTTTTGGGCAGAGAAAAAATAAATATTCACAAATTTGGGCCCAGGAACATAATTTCTACCCTTGAATTTAGGGCACCAGATGGTCAAACAACAACTTCTTATTTATTTTCAGTCTCTCATCAAAAAATTGGTGCCCAACAAATGAATGGACTACTTTTCTTCAGTCTTTTCAAAAATCTAAATTTATTTTTACATTATCAAATTAAAATAATGTCAATGAAATTTTAGAATATATTAAAAATATAAAATCTTAAACCCTAATAAATTAAGATTTTTTTCCTATTTCCTTTTTCTTACATAGGCCTGATTTTTTTTTTTTTGTTAAGGCCATAACTTTTATTTTATTTTATTTTTTCTTTATTTTTTTTTTCTTTATTTTTTTTTAATGAAATTTATTGACAAATTGGTTTCTATACAACACCCAGTGCTCATCCCAAAAGGTGCCCTCCTCAATACCCATCACCCACCCTCCCCTCCCTCCCACCCCCCATCAACCCTCAGTTCGTTCTCAGTTTTTAACAGTCTCTTATGCTTTGGCTCTCTCCCACTCTAACCTCTTTTTTTTTTTTTTTTCCTTCCCCTCCTCCATGGGTTCCTGTTAAGTTTCTCAGGATCCACATAAGAGTGAAACCATATGGTATCTGTCTTTCTCTGTATGGCTTATTTCACTTAGCATCACACTCTCCAGTTCCATCCACGTTGCTACAAAAGGAATAGGCCTGATTTTTACCTGATATAATTACATCTCACAATATTATATCCTGCATTTTCTTTTATTAATAATTTGTTTATTCACTTTTTTTAGCTATAATTATGATTTATTCTATATATGATATATATATTTATTCTATATAAGATATATATATATATAGAATATATATATGATATATTCTACTCCCACTAGAATATAAGTGTTACAAAAAGGGCAGGGGAGTGATGCTTGTTTTGTTCACTAATATTTTTCAAGAGCTTAAAACAATACTTGATACATTATAGGTGCTCAATAAATTCTTTTGTTGATTTAATGTTGAACTTATCATATGTATCTTTTCATATTGCTCTAGTCTCCTAACTATTCCTTCAAATAGACTCTGTTCTTTACTCTTGAGGAAAGTAATCCAGAATAAAACCCTCCTCCTCAACATTCTATATTTCACATTTCAAGATACTATCTTATCATTAATACTCTTCAGTTCATAACTGGCTGCAAACTCAGGTGCCTTTATGAGTTTAGGCAGTTAGGGGTCATGGAAAATCTGAGAGCACATCTCCTAGCATATCCACAGGTGGGCCCAGCCATTCAACTCTAGCGGATGATAGGTATGCAAGAATTAGAACCCAATGCTACTAGGTCATCTGATTTTTGAGGACAAGACAGATATTTGAAATTTTACCTCCATGCTGCGGATTTCCAGTGTTGCCAATTAAATCAAATTTCTATAAAGCACTGTGAAGCCTACCCATATAGCCAAACAAAATGAGTCCAAAGATATAATAATATGTCACTTCACACACAGTAGAGAAAGCTCTCGTTAAAAGAAAACAAAGACAGGGGCGCCTGGGTGGCTCAGTCGGTTAAGCATCCGACTTCAGCTCAGGTCATGATCTCACAGTCTGTGAATTCGAGCCCCGTGTCGGATTCTGTGCTGACAGCTCAGAGCCTGGAGCCTGCTTCAGATTCTGTGTCTTCCTCTCTCTCTGCCCCTCCCCTGCTCATGCTCTGTCGCTCTCTGTCTCAAAAATAAATAAAAACATTTAAAAAAAATTTTTTTTAAAGGCAGAAAATAAACAAGTGATGGCAAGATTGTGGAGAAATTGGATCCCTTGCACATTGCCGGTGGGAATGCACAATGGCACAGCTACTGTAGAAAATGGTGTGGTTGGAGATGGATGGTGGAAATGCTTGCATAAAAACGTGATTGTAATGAATACCACTGAACTGGACGCTTAAAAATGGCTAAAATGGCAAATTTTATGGTGTGTACATTTTGACCAGGTTTTTTTTTTAAAAGTGAATCCACCTCCAGTTTGGGACCTCCAGTCCAGCTCTCTGTGTAGACCATGTGCCACAAACTGGGTTTTGTAGCCACTTGTGCTGGTACTCATGCACATGTGCAGGTGACTGCAATGCTTTGATGTTTTGTTTTGTGATTCACTGTATAGAATGGGCTGCTCCAGAAGGAAATATATCAGTAGAGATAAAACAAACACTAGACCGGGATGTTTTAGAAAATATTAAATGCTGACTCGGTCTGGGCTTTTAACCATACAACATTTAAGAGCCTTTGAATCCTATTATGCTGAGTGTATTTGATGGCATACAGACTTTTAGAATAATTTGCCTTCCAAATTCCATTTCTGTGACTATTAGTGATTCTATTTGGAACCCTAGGAAAGATGCCTAATTTCTGTCATCATTAAAATGAAGACAATAGTACTTACACACAAAAACAGCTAGAAAGTGCTTTAGGGTCCTTGAACTAATACTGTACAAGTAGAAAACCATTATTACTATAGCTAACATCTACTGCCCTTCACATGGCTAAATCATACTTAACACCATAATGTACAATAAAAGATGGTCAACAGGGTACAAACTGAAAAGAAAAAGTCATGAAAGAAGCAATAAAAAATTAATAAAACTTTTTTAAAAAATGTAGAACATAAGTGTCTCAAACTCAGTTCAACTTTTGGTTTTGTTTTTTCTAGGGCTCCAACTGGATATTCCAAATTTAGTGTTCCCATAAACAGGGCCACCATTTTGGCAAGAAGAGACAAATGGAAAGTAGTTTAAAGCAATAATATATAAAAATTGCCAATATCTGAGTCCAGTTGGTTTTTTTTAAAGAAAGAAAAAGTAAAAGAAAAAATCTTACCGATTACAACAAATTGGAACAAATTCCAAAAGGGATCTGAAATTTTATCTCGTTTTTCTCTCCTGTTTGCTTGCCTTCACCCCCCTCAGAAAAATCCTAATTTTAGCTGGCAGCAAAAAAAAAAAAAAAGCTCCATGGCTTTAGCAAATCAAATGCTTTTTATTGAAGACAGTCTCTGGGGAGAATGGAGCTACCTAAAAGATTAGATGGAATTTAATTTTTAATCCAGAACTGTGTCCTTAACAGGAATCCTTAACATAGCAGATACCATGTTTTATTATTAATGTAAGTGTTAAGGGACCCCAATGCATGTAATCTCCTCCAAGAACTCTGCAATTCCGTTAACAAGGTGACACCAAGGGAAGCCTGCCTCCTTTTTCAGAGCAGGCCCACAGGGCATTTGCTGAGTTAAAAGAGATGAGAGAGAGAAATTTCTATATTCTGTAGTGGCAGAATATTCTATTCTGTACAGAGAGGAAAGAAAAACACAATTTATCTGGGTTGTCTTTTTAATCTATGATTGGCTTAATAGTTTAATATGCAGGTGAAAGTGAAGAATTTGTTTTCAGACATACTGGTATTCCTTTGTTTAGTGGATTTGAAGTCTGTCAAACAAAGAAAGATGACCAATTCTAAGACTGAAAATACAAGTATTATAAAGCAGGTTTATGGTTTTTTTTTATTTAGGTACGAATTAGAAATGCACCCAAAACAGAATAAGGTTTGTCAAAAAAAAAAATTTTTTTTAAGTAATGATCTCTACCCCCAACGTGGGGCTTGAACTTACAACCCCACGATCAAGAGTCACATGCTCCACCAAGTGAGTCAGCCAGATGCCCCAGTTTGTCAAAAATTTTATTTGAGATAGGAAGAGTAAACATCTTCATGTTTAGAATCAATAATGTGATTCTAAACCAAACTGAATATTTCATACAATTTGTTGACATGGTCTCAATGAGTAACGGAAAAAAAAAAAGAATAAGCAAATGAACTCCCCTCTCTCCCTTGCTTCTCCCAAATTTTGAACAGTATTAGGTTGAATCATACATATTACCATTTTTTAAGTCAAACACACTTGAAACTAGCAAGTTCACATGGTTCAAACATCACATTCCTCTTTTTAAATCATGGAATTTTAGAATATCTGAGCTAAGATACTGCCCACATTGTATATAGATGACCAGGTGTCCCCTTTGTGTAAAGACCATGTCAACTGGACGGTTTTAGGCCCTGGGCTTTGTCAAGAACCACATGTGCTCTTGGAACAATGCATGTGTAGATGTATTTCCCGTTAAAAGAATGTATCATTGTCCTGCCTTAATGCAAAGACCAATTCCAGTAAGGCATGAAAAGTCAAGTAGAGTATCAAGACACAAAATAATCCTCCACGTTCCTTTTCGAAACATTCTGGCTTGTCGTGTGGCACGCTAGGAGCAACAGACCCACCAGGGCTCAGCCTTGGCCCCTCTCATTTATGTTTCAGTGAATCTTGGAGAATGCTGTTTTGCTCATAGCATATCGAAGGGAAGGATCAAGGCCTTGGTATTACTGTGAAATGTAATTTGCATACCACTTTATATGTTAGTAGAATCCAAGAGTGTGAAGTTCAATAAACTGAGCCTTCTATGAGGAACGCTATCTATGAGTTTCCAGGCCCTCACTTACACATGTTTTCAGCTGATAGTGATTTATTTTACTGATCCTTTCGATTTGTCAACCATTTGAGCATAGACTCTCAGTCTTTAGGATTCTAATACCAATCCCATAGCTAAAATTAGAACTCCTAATTATTTGCTGAGTGCCTTTAACTGCTGTAACTCTAGAAAATAAAAAGAATCCAAGATCATTAGTAGGGAGACTAGAGACCTCTTTACTGTTTAGATAGTGTCCCTCTAATAATTTATGGTTCCTGCCTCAAAGAACTAGAATAGCTTGGTCACTTATTTATTCTGCCTCTAATTCTGCCACTTGAGTGAAAATCCAAGTCACTCTTAATTTGTGTTATTTTAGCAACATATAATCTGGCTAATTTGTCCCTTGAAAATTAAGTTCCAAGTCAAACATCTCCCTTTAAGCCAAGGTCCATGTTGTGTCCAAATATCCGAGTAAGTTGAGGGAGGGGAAGGAAATCTACCAAGTATCTGGATGATTCATGTCAGAGAGCACAATATCTAAACAGGTGAAAGCGTTGCATGAATCAGAAGCACTAATCTGTGTGCTAATAGACCATTTATTTGCATTTCATTTTCCTTGGGAAAAAAAGTCCTATGTCAGTCTTTCTAATTTTGAGTGCAATATGCATGTCTGTTGATATTTAAAGAAAAGAGCTGTCCACATACAGGTATTCACATCCCTGAGCTGCATAATTGGTTTCTGTTTCAAAATAGAAAGTTACCAGCTAGATGATTCACATGAGGTATTTCCAAACACTCTTTTGATAAAGTGATTAATACTGTAAATATCTATTCAAGGCTTTTAATAAATGGATGGATTTTGCTAAACATTAAATGACAAGAAGAATCCAAAAGTTCACATTTCATAAAATGCGGAGTTGCTTTATTACAGGAGCAAACCTGTGCACATAGTCGATCCGCGTTGTAGGGGTCCAGGTACATGAATCAACAGTGTTCTGGTTCCAGCTATGCTTTTGTGCCACTTCTGGCTTAAATATCAATGAAAACAGTCCAGCTCCTTTGGCTGCCTGGAACTTTCAGGACTCAAGCATCATTCCAAGAGTCTCCCCATTGGCTGGTGCCCAATGCATTTGTGTGATTGGGGAGATGACACAAGAAAGAAATTGAAGTTATGGGGCTCTTCTTTTTTTCTGTCATTTACCAAGATTGAGTTGCCTGCTCTATCCATCCCAATTTGAGAATACAAGCTGGGCAGAGAATGAAAGCCAGATACCAACCATATACTCTCCTAATTCACAGGATCGTGGGATTTTACTCTATTATTATTTTCAATATTGTTTTGACAGCTTTTAAGGCCTTTGGGCGTCCTACTTGTGCTCAGAGGTATATCCTTACCTTCATGTCAGTTTTGGTAGGCCAACAACCATTAAACACCCAGTTTTATGAAGAAAAAAAAAAGCTAACATATTTGATTGCTTGCATGCATTACTTCAACCCTATGAGGTGGGTAAATTTGTTATTCCTATTTTAAAGTTGAGAAACTAAATTGATTGAGATCACTGTATCACTTTCCTAGGACTCTTGTACTAAAGTCCTACAGATTGCTGGCTTAAAAAAACAAAAATTTACGGTTTCACAGTTCTGGGGGCTGGAAGTCTGTCAGCAGGGCCATGCTTTATCTGAAAACTATAGGGCAATGGTTTCTTGTCTCTCCCTTCTCTCAGCAGCCCCAGTCTTGTAGATATATCACTCCAATCCTCCCCCTTTCAATCCAACATTTTCATATAGTATTCTCCCTGTACATCTCTGTGTTTTCACATGGCTATATTTTTTTAATTAAACGAGGTATAAGTGACATATAACATTATATTAGTTCCACGTACAGAACATAACGACTCGATGTTTGTATAGCAAAATGATCACAATAATTCTAGTTAACATCTATTGCCATACAGTTACAGTTATGAGTGACTTTTCAGTTTTACAGTCTTAGCAGCTTTCAAATACGCAATACAGTATTCATAACTCTAGTCACTGTATACTAAGTCATGTCCCCATGACTTGTTTATTTTATAACTGGAAGTGTGTACCTTTGACCTCCTTCACCCGTCTCACCCATACTCTTCCCCCTGCTTCTGGCAACCACCAATCTGGTCTCTGTATCCTTGAGCTTGTGGTTTGTTTGTTTGCTTGTTTAATTTCATGTATAATTGAGATCATACAGTCTTTGTCTTTCCATGTCTTCCTTAGTTCACTTAGCATAATGCCCTCGACATCCAACAATGTTATCACACATGGTAAGATTTCCATTTTCTATGGCTAAATAGTATTCCATTGTGTACTTTTTTGTTCATTCATTCATTGAGGAACACTTAGGTGGTTTCCATGTCTTGGCTATTATAAAATAATGCTACAATTAATGTGAGGGTGCATATATCTTTTCAAATTAATGCTTTCATTTTCTTCAGATAAATATACAGAAGTAACATTTCTGAATCATATGGTAGTTCTATTTTTAATTATTTGAGGAACCAACATACTGTTTTTCCATCGTGGCTGCACCAATTTAGTCTCACCACCAGTGCCCAAGGGTTCCCTTCTCTCCACATCTTCACCAACACTTGTTGTTTCTTGTCTTTTTTATTATAGCTATTCTATGACAGAGAGGAGGTGTATCTCATTATGGCTTTTATTTGCATCTCCCTGATAATTAAGGATGTTGAGCACATTTTCATGTACCTGTAGGCCATCTATATGTCTTTTTTTTTCCCCCAGAAAAAATATGTGTATTCAGATCACTGCCCATTTTAAACTTGGATTCTTGTTTTGCTATTGAGTTGTATTGAGTTCTTCATATATTTTGGATATCAGCTCCTTATCTGTTATGTGATTTGCAAATACTTTCTTCCATTCAGTAGGTTGCCTTTTCATTTTGTTGGTGATTTCTTTTGCTGTGTAGAAGCTTTTTAGTTTAACATAGTCCCACTTGTTTATTTTTGCTTTTGTTGTCTTTGCTTTTGGAGTCAGGTTTTTAAAAATCATCACCAAGACCAATGTCAAAGAACTTACCACTTACATTTGCTTATAGGATTTTTATTGTTTCAGGTCTTATATTCAAGTCATTAGTTCATCTTGAGTTGATTTTTATGTAGGATGGTAGTCTAGTTTCATTCTTTTGCATGTGACTGTCCAGTTTGCCCAATGCCACTTATTGAAGAGACTGTTCTTTCCCCATTGCATATTCTTGTCTCCTTTGTCATACATTAATTGACCATATATATGTGGTTTCATTTTTGGGTTCTCTGCTCTGTTTCATTGATCTATGTTTCTGTTTTTATGCCAATACCATATTGTGTTGATTACTATTGTTCTGTTGTATAGTTTTGAATTTAGGGAGTGTGGTGCCTCCAGCACCATTTTCTCTCAAGAATGCTTTGGCTTTTTTGTGATTACATACAAAGTTTAGGATTGTTTGTTCTATTTCTGTGGAAAATGCCATTGAAATTTTGATAGGAATTGCAATGAATCTATAGATTGCTTTGGGTAGTATGGACATTTTTTTTAATTTTTTTTTGATGTTTTTTATTTATTTTTGAGACAGAGAGAGACAGAGCATGAACGGGGGAGGGGTAGAGAGAGAGGGAGACACAGAATCGGAAGCAGGCTCCAGGCTCTGAGCCATCAGCCCAGAGCCCGACCCGGGGCTCGAACTCACAGACCGCGAGATCGTGACCTGAGCTGAAGTTGGACGCTTAACCGACTGAGCCACCCAGGAGCCCCATGGATATTTAAAAAATATTAATTCTTGGACACCTGGAGATTTTTATGGTTTCTGTGCTGACAGCTCAGAGCCTGGAGCCTGCTTCAGATTCTGTGTCTCCCTCTCTCTCTCTCTCTCTCTGCTCCTCCCCCACTCACATTCTCTCTCTCTCTCTCTCTCTCTCTCTCTCTCTCTCTCTCTCTTTCTCTCTCAAGAATAAATAAACATTAAAAAATTAATATTAATTCTTCTAATCCATGAGCACAGAATATCTTTCCATTTATTTGTGTCTTCTTCAATTTTATTCATCCATGTCTTATAATTTTCATTGTATGGGTCTTTCATCTTCTTGGTGAAAGGAATTCCTAAGTATTTTGTTCTTTTTGATATAATTCCAAGTGCGAATGTTTTCTCAGTTTATCTTTCTCATAGCTTAATATTTATAAAGAAAGACAGCAAATTGTTGTTTATTGATTTTGCGTCCTGCAACGTCATTGAATTCATTTATTAGTTCTAACAGTTTTTTGGTAGGATCTTTAAGATTTTCACTACATAAAATCATGTCATCTGCAAATAGAGACAACTTTACTTTTTCCTTCCTTGTTTGGATTCATTTTATTTCTTTTTCTTGCCTAATTTCTTTGGCTAAGACTTCCAATATTATTTTGAATAAAAGTGCTGAGAGTTGATGTTCATGTCTTGCTCCTGATGTTAAAGGAAAAGCTTTCAGCTTTTCACCCCTGAGTATGATGTTAACTGTAAGCTTGTCATATATGGAATGGCTGTCTTCTTATAAGGACACCAGTCATGTTGGATCAGGAGCTCAGCCTACTCCAGTATGACCTCATCTTAACCAATTTCATCTACACGATGGTATTTCCAAATTAGATCACATTGTGAAGAACTGAGTGTTAGGATTTCAACATATCTGGGGAGAAGGGAGGAGATAAAATTCAACCCATAGCAGTCACATAGCTAGGAAATGGTATAGCAAGGATTAGAATGTTTGCATTCTTTTTTTTCTGTACGTTAAAGAAGACTTGTTTTATTTAGTGATTGTTTCCAGATTAAGTAATATATACCAAGAATTAGTGTTAGCTGCTTATGCATGGATTTTTTTTTAATTTTTTTGTTACATAATTTACATCCAAATTAGTTAGCATGTAGTGCAACAATGATTTCAGGAGTAGATTCCTCAGTGCCCCTTACCCATTTAGCCCATCCCCCCTCCCACAACCCCTCCCATAACCCTCAGTTTGTTCTCCATATTTATGAGTCTCTTCTGTTTTGTCCCCCTCCCTGTTTTTATATTATTTTTGTTTCCCTTCCTTTATGTTCATCTGTTTTGTCTCTTTTTTTTTTAAATTTTTTTTTTTCAACGTTTATTTATTTTTGGGACAGAGAGAGACAGAGCATGAACGGGGGAGGGGCAGAGAGAGAGGGAGACTCAGAATTGGAAACAGGCTCCAGGCTCTGAGCCATCAGCCCAGAGCCTGACGCGGGGCTTGAACTCACAGACCATGAGATCGTGACCTGGCTGAAGTCGGACGCTTAACCGACTGCGCCACCCAGGCGCCCCTGTTTTGTCTCTTAAAGCCCTCATGTGAGTGAAGTCATATGATTTTTGTCTTTCTCTGAGTGACTCATTTCACTTAGCATAATACCCTCCAGTTCCATCCATGTAGTTGCAAATGGCAAGATTTCATTCTTTTTGATTGCCAAGTAATACTCCATTGTATATATATACCACATCTTCTTTATCCATTCATCCCTGGATGGACATTTGGGCTCTTTCCATCCTTTGGCTATTGTCGATAGTGCTGCTAGAAACATTGGGGTGCATGTGTCCCTTCGAAACAGCACACCGGTATCCCTTGGATAAATACCTAATAGTGCAATTGCTGGGTTGTAGGGTAGTTCTATTTTTAGTTTTTTGAGGAACCTCCATACTGTTTACCAGGGTGGCTGCACCAGCCTGCATTCCCAAGAATGCTTGCATTCTTAACCTTCTTCTGAAATTTTGGAATATGGAGAAGATAGGTAAGGCTGAATGTTAACTCACAGTACATGAACTATCTAAAAGATTTTGGATAGTGATTTTTCTCAATTGAAAGACATGTTTTGAATATGCTTCCTCTGCCTTAACCTCCTCTAGAAGCAAATATTCTTTTGATGGGTCAATACTTTAGGTCAGTCCTATAACATTCTAGTGTATTCCTTTTCATAACTTTGAGACTAAAAGAGATAATTAACATTAAAATACAGAAGACAAGTTAAAAGGCCATACAAATTAACACATATAATGATAAAACAGTCCTCCAAACATTTACTAATGCATACTTTTGTTTTCCTACTTTAATGATAATAATTTTTTTAAGTTTATTTACTTATTTATTTTGAGTAATCTCTACACCTAACATAGGGCTCAAACTCATGACCCTGAGATCAAAAGTCATATGATCTTCTGACTGAACCAGCCAGGCACCCTGATAATAATTAATCTTTAGCATTTACTATGTCCAGGCATTTTACTGAAACTCTAAAAGCCTTGGTCCATTTGATTATCACAGTAACCTCACAAAGCAGGGGTAATCATTGCTCTCATTTTACAGATGTAGACACTGATGTTTAGAGAAGCCAGTTGACTTGGTCAATATCATAAAATTGAGTTTGAGGTAACCTCTAGAGCTCCGGCTCTTAACTGTTCTTATCCTTGTTTCTCTCCTCCCAAGGTTAGAAACGTTGGTGACAATGTTATGGGACAATGCCTTCAGTAGTTAAAAACAAACAGACAATAAAAACAAGACCTTAAATCCAATGTCCCAATATTTTGTTGGGGTTGAAGTGAAATTAGTGAAAACTCATTTCATCAAGATTTAACTCCCTCCCCAACACATTGTGTAGCTCTTAGCCATCAATAAGTAGTTTAGGTAGCATTTATCCTGGTCTCAGTCTTCTCCCTTTTCTTATTGTGCTTTCTCTGTACCACAATATAGACTCCTTCTGATGCCCTAGTTGATAATTTTCTTTTTCATCAGTACTAAAATACTAACTGACACATCTTTATTCTTTCTGCAGCCTCTTAAATTCCACTAATGAAATGCACGGGTATTCTGCCTTAATTATAAACTCACAGCTAGTGATCTTTTTTACCTATTTATATCATTGCTGCTTTTGCAATTGCATTTACACTATACATTTTCCTCTTGTCCTCTGTGCATTAGAATATGCTCCAAGGTGGGGTGCCTGGGTGGCTCAGTCAGTTAAGCATTCGACTTCAGCTCAGGTCATGGTATCACAGTTCCATGAGTTTGAGCCCCGCCTTGGGCTCTGTGCTGACAGCTCACAGCCTGAAGCCTGCTTTGGATTCTGTTTCCCTCTCTCTCTGCCCCTCTCCCACTCACACTCTGTCTCTCTCTCTCTCTCAAAAATAAATAAACATTTAAAAAAAAATTTAAAAAGAATATGCTCCAGGGGTACTGTGTCTTTGTGGTCACTGCCATTGAAAGAAAAAACTCTAATTTGGCCACACAACCACCTTGGCCAAATTCTACTTATCTAAATGTCTTAGTCTACCAGTTCTCATCAGTTTATATGTGATGAAATATTTAAATATATATATATACATATAAATTTGTGTTAAATTACTTTTGCTGACTTTCTGATTGCTGGTTAAATTCAAGTTGAATCTCATTATGTAATCAGTTCTATTTATAAACATAATTAAGTTAAATATTTTAAACTGTATTTAGTTTGAACGTTTTCTTTTTAAGTACTGCAAATATCTGACAAGATAAACCTCAAATTCAATGAGCAAAGGGGTGCCTTGCTGGCTCAGTCATTGGAGCGTGCCACTGTTGATCTCAGGATTGTAGGCTCAAGCCCCACATTGGGTATACTTAAAAATAAAATCTTAAAAACAAAAGCAAAAACAAAAAATATGGGGCACCTGGACGGCTCAGTCGGTTAAGCATCTGACTCGATTTTGGCTCAGGTTGTGGTCTCACAATTTGTGAGATTGATGCACTGTCAGCATGGAGCCCAGTTGGGACTCTATCTCTTACACACACATGTGCTCTGTCACACACAATAAATAAATAAATATTTTTTTTAAAGAAAATAATGTTGGGGTGTCTAGGTGGCTCAGTCAGTTAAGCATCTGACTTCAGCTCAGGTCATGATCTCACAGTTCATGGGTTCAAGCCCTGGGTTGGGCTCTGTGCTGACAGCTCAGAGGCTGGAGCTTGCTTTGGATTCTCTCTCTCTCTCTTTCGGCCCCTCCCCTCTTTCTGCCCCTCCCCTGCTCCAGCACTCACTCTCTCTCTCTCTCTCTCTCTTTCTCAAATATAAATAAACATTAAAAAAAATTTTTTTTAAAGAAAAGAATGTTATATGTCAATTATATCTCAAACAACCTTTTTGTAAATACAAATAGGGTAAAAGTAAAAGGAGGAAAAAAGCTATACCATTCAGATAGTAACCATATAAGCAGAACTATAATGTCATAAAAATAGACTTAAAGACAAGGAATATGACTAGAAACAAAGACATTTCAGAATGATAAATAATGTCTCAGAAAGATATAAAAATTATAAATGTATTTGCACCTAAAAATAGCCCTAAAATATGGAAAGTAAAAACTTACAGAATTAAAAGGAAAAATAGACAACTCAACAACTGTAGTTGAAGATTTTATTACTTATATATTCTTCTTTCCCCCCAGTTAGTCA
Organism: Prionailurus bengalensis; assembly: GCF_016509475.1. NCBI lineage: Eukaryota > Metazoa > Chordata > Mammalia > Carnivora > Felidae > Prionailurus > Prionailurus bengalensis. Next base: position 113,179,098 of record NC_057348.1, read on the forward strand.
TACGTCTTTAAGTTTATTTATGGTGTCTGTTGACATGTGTAGGATGTGTAAGGTTCTATGTTGCTAAAACACTGGTATTTCCCCTTGGGGTTTCTTCCTTTGCATTTCTGTCTATACGGCCTTCTCCACCCTCAAGGTCATAAAATATTCAAATATTCACTTAATTTTCCTTTAAGTTTTATTATGCCTGCATCAAAATATAACTTTATGCTTGACTTAAATATTAAATATCGTGTCCTATGGTACTATCGGGTAAAATAGTTTATTGTTACGTGAACTCAAATAAGAATCCAATCTTATTACCCTGAAACAGTTATGCATATTTTTAAAACTTAAAATAGAACAATTTGTCATGCTTTCTAATGTCAAACTTTTCAATAGCTTATAATTTACCACCATACCTTGGGTCACAGTTTTTTTTTGCATCGCTCTTTCTTTGCCTTTTCTTCATATACACATTTCATATGCCAGATTAACCTACAAATAGTGTTTCTCCTGTACTTAATCTTTACTCCTTGCTATTGCCATTTTAGATAAGTGCAAATAATTCACCAAGCTGAGGATTTAGTCTGCAACCCACATATGCTTGAGAAGCCTGTTCCTAAGTAAATTTTGTGACCATATTTCCGCATTCACTAGAAATAAGAAAATGAAAATGATGAGTAAAATATTCATATTTCTTCTGCCTACAGCTCTGTTCCTATAATTTTTTTTTAAATTATCATCTGAGACAGTGATTTGAGAATTCCAGTCTTCTCTGGGAACAGTGCTTTCCCTCATTTTTTTTTTTCTTTCTGGAAGCTTCCAAAATATTATGTAGTACTTCTTAGATCTCAAGAAAAAGCAGAAAGCTTCCACTGGCATTTTGAGTCCTTCTGGAAGGTCTAACAGCTTGGAGTTTATACTGATTCAATTCCACATCCAGGCACTGTTAAGTATCTTTCATCCTTAAAGTTAAAAATTGGGGGGGGGGGGAGGTGGAGAAATTGAAGGTAAAATGAGAATATAATTTTTTTAATCACTTGAAACCACACCTCAGGAGACTAAAAACAGAAAATAGCTCCCAAAGTGCCACTTAATTGTCATGCAAATGACTATTTTCAGAAAGAAACTACAACTATATTATTTACAATATATTATAAGTATATACCGTATATGCTACCATATATTATAGTGATGGATAAGCATGAAACTGCTGGACTTTTCTTTGCCAGCTCCAAGAGATAAGTATACCTAACTAACATGCTTTTACTCTTTGAAAAAAAACTTAGCCTTATGGAAGAATGAAATAATGGAAGAAACATGCTTCAATATTGCCAGAATGCATATTTTTATTTGCACAAGTTTTCTTCTCGTTCAGTTTCCAGAGAAGACAAAATTTACTGCTTGTTTCAGAAAATGGCAATTGTCATAATCCCCCTCCTCCTCACTGACCATAGACTTCCCTTTCTTGTAATACCTCTATCATTAAAAACTCATCTTTAAGATCCATTAGTAGCCAACAAAAAAGGGTGGTGGTCAGTACCACCACTGACATAGTGGGAGAAGAGAAAATTGTATAAAATTTGGTTTCTCCGCCTATATACAATCAGGCTTAAATCACCTGATTCATGATAGGACAGTTGTCACTCTTTATACAACCCTTCTTTTCTCCCACTTTTTTTTACACCCTTTCAAACCGATTTTTAAGAGACAACCATAACTCCTAATTTGTATCAACTATGAACAGTTTTAATTCTAAACGTATGGCAGATAAAGCAGGAACTTCATTAGACCACTGCTAGAAAATATTTGGTTATTCCCAAATTCCTAACCGAATTTCCATAAATTTATATTGTGTTTTGCTTTTCCCAAGAGTTGAAATCATGTCTTTTGAATTAGCTCTACACATTGGAAAATGAAGTCTTTGGCTGATAACGCCTTCAAGATTTGTGCTGTAGGGAATGCTTTCTGAGGAATCAGAACAGCCAATGACACATTTCTGTGTTCTTTAATTCCATGTCTGACAATGTTTGCCAATAAGATTTTATTGTAGTCTTGGCCTAATGATGTATTTTCCTAGCCTACCTAACTCAGAAACACATTGGAAGGATGCATATGGGAACAGTAAAATTTGAATCAAAGTAATTACATTTTAAAGATTTGGGATCTTTATCACAATTACAAAAAGCCAATAATATAGTTTATTATTCTCCTGTTTCAAGTCTTTGACTTGTAATCCTATAGATTGCTGTACTGATTTATTCCACAGATTGCTTTAAAAAGGGCAGCATCAGTAATATTCATTTACAAATTACTGTGTCTTGTTGTCAGAATCTTCTAAAATATTATTCTCAGCATATGTGATTCATGAAGACAGGCAGATGGTAAATTTCCCTTTGGCAAAATGCATTAAAATTCTTTCATTCTGTCGTCCTTTTGCAAGTTCTTACTGTTGTAAGCTCTTACTGTTAACAAATTGGGTGAGATAATGCTTTTAGGAGTATGAAACTCGGAAGAGAGAAAATAAATTCTTTTCTTTTGGTTATAGCTCAGTTATGCTCACAGCAGCCATAAATCACGAAAATGTTAAAGGTCACATGAGAACCAGCTTGTAGCACATGCTCTCTGCATTTGTTCTCTGCAGCTACAGTTATGCATTTAGCTGACAAGTTAAATCACGCCCTTTTCTGTTAGGTCTCTAATAACATTAAGAGGAAGGAAGTCCCTCTGAGTCTTACCGATTCACAGACAATGGAACCAGAGACCAAAATCATCTGTGAGTCAAAACTAAAAAGATGAGCAGCAGGGTAGTCACCAAGTGAGAAATTTTAAGAAATCAACAGTGTAAATGTTAACAATCACAAGAAGCTCAAATGCCCCACATTTTTCTTTAGAAATGTACTTGGGAGGGGCACCTGGGTGGCTTAGTCAGTTAAGCACCAGACTTCAGATCAGGTCATGAACTCATGATCTTGCAGATCCTGAATTTGAGCCCCGCTTTGGGCTCTCTGCTGTCAGAGTGGAGCCTGTGTCAGATCCTCTGTCTCCCTCTCTTTCTGTCCCTCCCCGACTCTGTCTCTTTCAAAAATAAACATTCAAAATAAAAAAATAAATGTACTTGGGAATCATTGTTCCCTCGTCACTTTTCCTGATTTTGTGTTAATCATCTAAAAGGGGAAGGATGTACATGTGTGTGAATGGCTATAGCTTACTCTATCTTGGGGCCAAGGAGATTCCACTGGTGGCTCCCCAGATTTATTCAAGCTTCAACAAAACCAAAATGGAAGGCTCAATGGCTTTGCAACAAGAGAGAACATGAACCCCCAACAATTTTGTTAATATTTCTGTTTGGTTCTGGACCAATTTCCTAAAATCCATTGACAGATGACTTATTTACCAATATTAGGTCTGAAGAATCTTTACAAATAAAAATTTACTAGTGAAAAATAGTTTCATAAGGATCCCTCTTGTCTCCCCTCCCTCTGCTCCACTTTTCTTTTCATTTCCCCTCAGTTTTCAGCTGCAGTCAAAAGCTAGGGCAGGACAAACTGAACATCCCTCAAAATTCTATTACGATTTTTGTACAAAAACAACTACAGTTGTTATGACAATGAAAAGCAGTCAGCTGAAACTAAATAATTAATGGAAACAAGTAAATTGGTTAAATGAGCTTTCACAGAATTAGACAGACTGTTTGCTGTGTGTTCATATCAATCCTCATAGGATGCAGCTATATTCAGGGACAGAGCTGGGTGAAATCTGTACCAGATAATAACTTCTGCAGTCACAAGATGGAAGCTTCCCTCAGTACAATCAGCAAGCGCCCAGCACTATCAGACATTGATGAGGCTTGGTGGTGTGCATAAAATGCAGTGAATGCAGTGAATCAGAGAGCCTACAAATTCGAATCATATGGCCAGGACCCCAGAGACAGGTATGCTGCAAAGTGTGGAGCTCCAGTTCCTGCTGGGCAGTTCCTCCTTAGGTCTAATCCTTCATTTTGTTTCTCTCCTCTTATTATATTGTTCGGGGCATCTGTATTGTACTTTTTGGTATACAAAGTGCTCTCAGAAGAATCCTGTGAGTTAGGTATTATGTTATCCCTAGAGAAGGAATTGAAGCTCAGTCAATTTTGCAACTTGCTCAGCCTCAAACACACAGTGATTGACGGGCCGGGGATTTGAACCTAGATTTTTGAATCTATATTGTACCCCATGTTGACCGCATCACACTACCTGTTACATGAGCAGAGACACAAATAGATTCACCACCTTCCTGCACACAATATCTACAAAGCATCACAACAACACAAAACATCACTAGTCACATAAAAGGTGGGAAATCCTTCATGCTGTCATCCTTTAGGAGACTTACTATGTGTAGTCACCGATTAAAGGTTCTGAGAAGTCCTGAAGGAAAGGAACTCTGTTTTGACTTGGTTTTTACAGCTCTTCTCTATTTGTTCAGTCCATAGTAAAAATTTCCCCACTTAACATAGATCAGCATTTCAGAAAGGAATATTCCATGAAAGAATCTCGCCAGGTAAAATATAGGTCATCCACTTAGGTATGAACTTCAGATTAAAAAGAAACTTAATAAGTATATCCCAAATATGGCATGGGACATATATTTTTTTTAATTTTCAAGTGTTTATTTTTTAGAGAGAGTGTGCGCGTGAGTGGGGGAGGGGCAGAGAGAGAGGGAGACAGAATCTGAAGTGGGCTCCAGGCTCTGAGCCGTCAGCACAGAGCCTGACATGGGGCTTGAACCCACAAACCACAAGATCATGACCCAAGCCGAAGTCAGACGCTTAACTGACTGAGCCACCCAGTTGCCCCTGGTATGGGACATATTTAAGCAGAGTAATTATTTGTTTTCTTAATCTGAAATTCAAATGTAGCTGTATTTTCACCAGCTCCATCTGGCAGCCCTAACCTTGGTCTTTACTGGTTACCATCTTTCCTTTTCTTTAGATACTCAATGAATAATACAATGTAAGAAAAGAAATTCTAAGGCATATCCAAGATTTTATTTTTGTACCATATTACTATTATAACAGGTAATATGTTGATTATGAGTGTTATATAGGAATGAGGAAAATTAGCCAGAATATAAGAACCGTAAAACAAATTAACTCTATACTTCTGAAATGTAAATTGGAGTTATTTCTCTTTTTTTAATGTTTATTTATTCTTAAGAGACAAGGGTAGAGAGCAAGCAGGGGAGGGACAGACAGAGAGGGAGGCAGAATCCCAAGCAGGCTCCACTCTGTCAGCACAGAGCCCAATGTGGGGCTCGCCCTCACAAACCATGAGGTCATGAGCTGAGCTGAAACCAAGAGTTGGATGTTTAACCAGCTGAGCCACCCAGGCGCCCTAAATTGGAGTCATAATGACACCTTATTTCCCCACACATGGCCTTTGAGCATTTTGAGTCCTAGGATAGACTCATGGAGCAGGCACAGAACAAGAGCAGACGGCCGCAAAATGGGAAACTGACTGACTTGGGACCATAACGTGTTCACGGCACCATTTTCGGTGCCTCCTGGTTCTCTCCAGCTGAATGACCTGCTACGCCTCAATCCTGCAGCACCACCTTCCCAGGCCCATCATTGAGAAGTGCCGTTGTTGGGGCCCCTGGGTGTCTCAGTCGCTTGAGTGTCCCACTTCGGCTCAGGTGATGATCTCCCAGTTTGTGAATTTGAGCCCCACGTTGGGCTCTGTGCTGACAGCTCAGAGCCTGGAGCCTGCTTCGGATTCTGTGTCCCTCTGGTCTCTCTGTCTCTCCCCCGCTCGTACTCTGTCTCTCTCTCGTTCTCTCTCTCAAAACTAAATAAGCGTTAAAAAATTTTTTTAAATGGTGCCGCTGTGTTTCACTCAGTTTTCTCCGTAACCCTACTTATCTAATCACTTTCTTTTTTTTTTTTTTATAAATTTTTTTTTTTTCAACGTTTATTTATTTTTGGGACAGAGAGAGACAGAGCATGAACGGGGGAGGGGCAGAGAGAGAGGGAGACACAGAATCTGAAACAGGCTCCAGGCTCTGAGCCATCAGCCCAGAGCCCGACGCGGGGCTCGAACTCACAGACCGCGAGATCGTGACCTGGCTGAAGTCGGACGCTTAACCGACTGCGCCACCCAGGCGCCCCTATCTAATCATTTTCTAAGGTCCTATCAGTGCTTCCTCTTAGTAACTTGTGACTCCCCCCAGGGGTGACAACGCCTGCACTGCTTGTGTATCTTCCTTATCTTTTTACCTGCACCCTCCTGACAAGTCTCCCTGCCTCCAGTCTCTCCTTTCCGCGATCCCTTCTCTCTACCACTATCACAGTTGCTTTAAAAATCATATTTCAAGCATCCTTGTTCTGCTCAAATCACACAGTGATTCCCACAGCCCAGATTTGCTTATTAAGGGCCCTTTGGCCAAAACAAGTCATGTGACGGAGCACAAATTCAAAGTGTTGGGAAAACAGGCTCTGTCTCTAATGGAAGGAGCTGCACCAGAAGCACCTTGCAAAGGGGCACACATATCGAGACAGAAAAAGTTTGTGACCATTTGCACTCTCTACCCCATATAGGTACTTGACTACAAAATACAGCTGGGACTTTGTCTTCCAACGTTCACGCTTGTCCGTCATACCACACTGCCACTTCCAGATGAAGCACCCAAAAATACAAATTAGTTCAACTAACTCTTCCAGGAGACCATAAGAATACCAGTCAGCTGAGTTTCAACCGAGGCCTTCATTCCTTACGTCTTTCTTTCTTTCGTTTCTGCTGCTGCTCTGACTTCTTTTAAGTGGCACACGTGTTTCTGGCTGTTACTTGGACTCTGGGATCTGCCTTTTTGCACATATTGAAATTTTGTCTCCGTAAATATTGGTTTTTTTAAGACCACCAAGACCCCAATTAATAAACATATAAAGACCATAATTTGTGAAGGAGTAGCCTCAACTAGTTAACAAATATATGAAAATGTTCAATTTCATTGGTAATTACAAAATTCAAATTAAATCAATGAAATACAATTATCTCTCCATCACCCTCTTCCACTCCCAGTGGTTTGGTTTGTTCCTTGGGGTTTTAGATCAAAAGACCTGGCACTTCAAGAGGAGTATAATTTAGAATAATTGTTTTAGAAAGCTTTTAGGGAATTCTAATCAAGAGATTCTACTAATTAGTACTCTGTGAACCTCTCCTAAGGAAAGAATCCTAAATATGAAAAACAGCTGCATGTACAAAGATGTTTGTTATGCAATTGTTTATATTACCATAAAACTGAAAACAACCCAAAGTTTGGTAATAGTTAATAGGAGAGTAAGAAACCATTGTATGCTAATCGGTAATATCATACACCCATAATATTATATGAATTACGTAAGGATAAAAAACAGTACGCTTATAAAACTAAGTGAAAGAAACAGCTTCTAGGATTCTCATGTCCTTATTCTTTTTTTCTTCTTTTTTGAGAGAGAGAGAGCTTGCATGCATGGGGGAGGGGCAGAGGGAGAGAGAGAGAGAGAGAGAGAGAGAGAGAGAATCTTAAGCAGGCTCCACAGCCAGCACAGAGCCCAAGGAGGGTCTCGAACTCACAAACTGTGAGGTCATGACCTGAGCCGAAATCGAGAGTCAGTTGCTTAATTGGGCCACTGGGGCACCCCTCACATACTTATTCTTATATATAAAAATAAAATAAGCAAGAACTATCTATAGAATAAATATTAGAATTAAACATCCAGAGTTCACTATAACTCTCCATGTAATTTCCATATTATCGTTCATGGATTTTTTTTAAATCAAAAATTATCTAAGATTTATTCTACATAGTAAAGTTTTATGTTCATTTGTTCCTTTTTGTTTTCAATACTAATACTCATACCTAATCTTTATCAACTTTATAAATTGGTTATTAAATGTTGATCTTCAGACTATATAAGTCTCAATATTAACCCCGTAATGTACATCCCAATTTATGTTGAGCTTATGGACAGTGTCATGGAAGGGGATTTGTGATAAACAATATAAATAACACTGTTTAAAAGAAAATATATTTTGTAAAAGAAAGATTTAAAAATCTTGTCAAAATTTTGGAATATGTTTGGACATTTTGAATTTTTCTTTTTTTTTTTTTAATGTTTTTATTTATTTTTGAGACAGAGAGAGACAGAGCATGAGCAGGGGAGGAGCAGAGGGAGAGGGAGACACAGAATCTGAAGCAGGCTCCAGGCTCTGGGCCGTCAGCACAGAGCCGGACACGGGGCTCAAACTCACGGAGTGTGAGATCATGACCCGAGCCAAAGTCGGATGCCCAACCGACTGAGCCACCCAGGCGCCCCTGAATTTTTCTTTTCATATAAGCACTTCCTTACCTTTTAGAGTTGAAGGGTTTAGTGTGTACAGTTCACTGTTGAATCTCTAATTTGTGTTAAAGTAATTTCTGCTTCTCCAGACATCTTTAACCATCACTTCCCTGAACTATGGCCCTAAGAATCTATTTCAGAATAAACACATAATATCAAAAACTATTTTGTACTTTACTCTGAAATACAGAAACACTGACACTTCACTAAACTTGATTTCCAGATATACATTAAGTTTATTGCCTTGATGAGCGTGGTTATGGGATTTCCAATAATATTTGTCAAGGTTATAAATGAATAACAGATTAGATCCAGCTGACATCCTGAGAATTGGCAAATGTAATGAGCTAGGTTCTCAGGTGTGGATAACGGAATCTCTTCCTCTCTTGTTTCAGTACAGGGATTTATTATGGGATCTAGGTAGCTTATAGAATCACTGGAGGAGCTCTAGAAAGAAACTAGAGACTCCTGTTCCAGCACCGATATGCAGAGCCACAAAGCCCAAGTGCCCCTTCCCCCCTCCCCCAGTGTTGCTGCACCTGCCACGCTCAGGAAACTGCTGAATCCCAAAGAGGAGCCGCCACGAATGCCAACTCGAGCGTCCTATTGCCGCTGCCACTGTCCACGCCAGCACAATGGAGGTTTTGCCCTTGTGCTGTTTCCTCTACACAGCTCATTTTTTAGTCCAAATGTTCTGTGAAGCCGCGAGAATCTAAAATGACAAGGCTATTGCAGTATTGCAATTCTTCACGGAAACACTCATTTAAATTGAGAATATAAGGCTGAGGGGCGACTGGGTGATTCCGTCCGTAAGCCACCCAACCTTGATTTCGGCTCGGGTCATGATCTCACGGTGGTGACATAGAGCCCCATGTTAGGCTGAGCCCCATGTTAGCCTGCTTAAGCGTCTCTCTATCTTTCCCTCTGCCCTTCCCCTGCGCACTCACACACACTCTCACTCTCTTTCTCTCTCAAAAAAAGAAAAAATATATATAAGGCTGAAACATGCTGTTTGGTAGGAAAGGTGGTGACTTCAAATTTACCTTGCTGTGTTTTTTTTTCCAACGTTTTTATTTATTTTTGGGACAGAGAGAGACAGAGCATGAATGGGCGAGGGGCAGAGAGAGAGGGAGACACAGAATCGGAAACAGGCTCCAGGCTCCGAGCCATCAGCCCAGAGCCTGACGCGGGGCTCGAACTCACGGACCGCGAGATCACGACCTGGCTGAAGTCGGACGCTTAACCGACTGCGCCACCCAGGTGCCCCTACCTTGCTGTTTTTAAGTCTCGTCTCTCCCCAGAGTTGTGAAACAGAGTCCTTTGGGTTCCTTGAATGTTCATTAAGCCAGATGATATCTCTGCTAAGGGCTATTTCTCTGCCTCCCATTATAGTGCCTTTTTTCCTTGTCAATCATTTCATTAAGTAGGTATCTTTGGTTTACTACCATTTGTCTACATTTTATAAATGTAAGATAAACCTCATTATTTGAATGGACATACTTTGGGAGTTAACTTGTATTGGTTTTGTCCCAAAGACAATAACCACTTTGTGCAGACTATCCTATAGTTGATTAAACCATTTTTAATGCATCACTAGCAAGCTATATTCCAAGACTGGTATGATGAGTTGGATTTCTGGGCCCCTCTAGGGGATCTTCATATACATTTGGGGACACATCTATACTTCTTAATGACCTGCAGAATATGATGTCTGATTGTTATTATTTAAATCTTAAAGGGAAGGGTGACCCCTAAAGTTTAGAAAATTTGAAGACACTTCGGGTTTCAATTTTTAAGCCAATGCAAGAGGCATACACTACAATGAACACAAGTGCTTGGTCATTGTTAACATATAACTAACCTGGCATATCTCATGCTGCATCCAGTTACAATAACTTCCAAAACTGATTTCATTATCTCCAGGTGGAACAGGTCATGGAGTTAGTATTTTTCCAGTAGTTTCAGAGGTATTTCAATTAGATGATACCCAGGTGTTTAGAGCAGTAAGTTGAAAGTGAAATCGTTCTCTACAATGCTAGCTTTGCAATCTGCAGATTGAAAAACCCTAAAGCAGTAGCAATGTTGGAATTTGGTAGTTTAAGATGGTTGTAGATTGGCATGTTGGGGAATGATCAAATGATGCAGAAGAATTTTCCTTATTATAGAAGCATTCACTCTTGACGATTACAATCTGGCTTCCTGACCAGTCCATTCAGAGCATTCAGTCACGAATGACTAGTCCTGTCGGTCTATTTAAGGCTGTCTGCTAAGGCTCAGCCAATTTCTATACAAATAGAAAATATGATCTCAAGAAACCAAGAGATCCCAGAAGAATAGTATACTTTATACTCTTGTTGTGATAGTCAAAAAGTTTTATATTTCAAACTGTAATGACCTAAAAATCAATGATCTATAATGGAGATAGTGCAGAACATAGCTAATAGTGAACTTTCCTGATAATTCCACATTGAAATTATCGTGTAGTAAACATTCCTATAAGGCCTATAATGCCAGACTCCAATGTACACATGAATGCCAGTCTTAATTCCCAGATATCTCTAAACAACTTAGAAAATTCTTCATCCTACAAATCCTCTTGCATGATGCCAGAATATATTATTTGTTTTTCATTGTTTGTACATAAAAGATGACCTATTTTCCATGCAGAGAATGAATTTAGAGCTCCTTGGTAGGCATATTTTTTTTCAATGTTTATTTTTGATAAAGAGACAGAGAGACAGAGTACAAGTGGGGAGAGAGCAGAGAGAGATACAGAATCCAAAGCAGGCTCCAGGCTCTGAGCTGTCAGCACAGAACCCTATGCAGGGCTCGAACTCATGAACCATGAGATGATGACCTGAGCCGAAGCCAGACGCTTAACTGACTGAGCCACCCAGGCGCCCCGATAGGAATATTTCTAAAAATCAACCAACCAAATTTCTAGAACTGGTAAATTCAGTAATTGTGGTTGTAGAAACGATGCCATATTTTAAAATTTTTAACTGAATTTTCAAAAAAAATTAAGATGCTAGAAAGCATCCAAGAGCATATTGAAGTCATTGGATGATTTATTTTTTAAAAAAAAACTGTAACTGGGGAAGATAATAATTGTCAGTTTATGGCTTTCTGGATTGTGGGCACTTGTCATCCCCCAAAGCTAAGATTGTGAAAAACAGAAGCAGTGGAAATTACAGTCCAAACCAGCTCAAGGTGTCAGAGATCAGAGTTCAGGCTAGAAAAGCAGGTAGAATTTTATAGGAGAAATCCAAGCAGCAAGACAACTAGAAAAGGATATAAGGCTCATTTTCTGCCAAAATCCCTGCTGACAGCTTAATTATGCATCATAAGAGTGTTTCAAATGGCCCAGGAAAAACAAAAAACAGAGAACAGAGAGGAATTGACTCTTCCCAAATAGATCCACACAAGGTTTGATCTGGGAGTTTGCTACCTCCTTTTTTTATTTTTATTTTTTTAGTTTTTAACCGAGAGCATGAGTAAGGCAGTAGAAACCTTAAGCCTTACAGATTTGGAAGGTAGTACCAGACTCGAAGTGTCACAGGACAGAGCACAAGACCAGCACTGAAATTCCTTCCCTAGAAGCAAGGAAAACACAGCAAAGATGAGCCCATCTCGGCCCCATCCTTAAGTGACTAGCAAATTATGTAGACACAGGGGAGACTCCATGAAGTCAGGCTGAAAAAGCAGTGGTGGAAACCAAAATGACAGGGCAGAGATGTCACTTGCTATGCACCATAGGGGAGACAGAGTTTGTAATTTGTATCCAGGCAAATTAACTTCTTACTGCAAGAAAAAATCAAGTTTTCAGGAGGATGCAAAAGAAGTAAGAATTGCTGTAACAGATTCTCTGTAACGTCCAGTTTTCGACAAAACACTAGTCATGCAAATCTGAAGTCCAGATTGTGAAGCCCGTAGTTCAGAAAAAAGCAGTCCACTCTCACCACTTTCATTCGTCATAGTACTGGAAGTCCTAGTCGCACCAATCAGACAACAAAAAGTTGGAAAAAGCATCCAAATCAGCCAGGAAGAAGTAAAACTTTCACCATTTGCAGATGACATGGTACTCTATATAGAAAACTTGAAAGACTCCACCAAAAAAATTGCTAGAACTAATAAATTCAGTAAAGTCACAGGATACAAAATCAACATACAGAAATCTGCTGCATTTCTACACACCAATAATGAAACAGCAGAAAGAGAAATCAAGGAATTAATCCCGTTTACAATTGCATCAAAAATAATAAGATACTTAGAAATATAAATAACCAAAAAGGTAAAAGACCTCTACTCTGAAAACTATAAAACACTGATGAAAGAAATTGACGATGATACAGAGAAATGGAAAGACATTCCATTCTCATGGATTGTAAAACCAAATATTGTTAAAATGTCTAAACTGCCCACAGCAATCTGTACAGTTAATGCAATTCTTATCAAAATACCAACAACATTTTTATAGCACTGGAACAAACAATCCTAAAATTTGTATGGAACCAAAAAAGCCCCCACATGGTGAAAGCAATCTTGAAAAAGAAAAGCAAGGCTGAAGGCTTCACACTCTGGACTTCAGGTTATATTACAAAGCTGTAGTAATCAAAACAGTATGGTGCTGGCATAAAAATAGACAGAGCAATAGAACAGAATAGAAAACCCAGCAATGAACCCACAATTATAAGATCAATTAATCTTTGACAAAGCCAGAATGAATATCCAATGGGAGGGGCACCAGAGTGACTCAGTCATTTAAGCATCTGACTCTTGATTTTGGCTCAGGTCATGATATCACGGTTCATGGGATTAAGCCCCATGTCCATCTCTGTACTGTAACCACAGATCCTGCTTGGGATTCTCTTTCTCTCCTCCTCTCTCTGCCTCTCACCTGCTCTGTCTCACTCTCTCTCTCTCAAAATAAACAAACATTAAAAAAAAAAAAAGAATATCCATTGGGAAAAAGACTGTCTCTTCTACAAAAGGTGTTGGGAAAACCAGACAGAAACACGCAAAAGAATGGAACCAGACACCGTACACAAAAACAAATTCAAAATGGATTAAAGATCTAAATGTGAGACCTGAAACCATAAAAATCCTAGAAGAGGGAGGCCTAGGTGGCTCATTGGTTAAGTGTCTGACTTAAGCTCAGGTCATGATCTCACAGTGGGTTGCAGCCCTGCATCAAGTTCTGTGCTGACAGTGCAGAGCCTGCTTGGGATTCTCTCTCTCTCCTTCTCTCTCTGCCCCTCCCCTACCCTCTCTCAAAATAAATAAACTTTAAAAATCATCCTAAGAGAACATAAGCAGTAACTTTTTGATATTAGCCATAGCAACTTCTTTCTAGATAGGTTTCCTGAGGCAAGGGAAACAAAAGCAAACTATTGGGACTACATCAAAATAAAAAGCTTCTGCACGGTGAAGGAAACAATCAACAAAACTAAAAGGCAACCTACAGAATGGAAGAAGATATTTGCAAATGACATATTCAATAAAGGGTTTGTATCCAAAATATATAAAGAATTTATAAAACTCAACACCCCAAACATGAATAATCTATTTTTTAAAATAGGCAGAAGACATGAATAGACATTTTTCCAAAGAACACTTACAGAAGATCAACAGACACATGAAAAGATGCTCAACATCACTGATCGCCAGGGAAATGTAAATCAAAATGACAATGAGATATCACTCATACCTTCAGAATGGCTAAACTGATCAACACAAGATACAATAAATGTTGGCAAACATGCCGAGAAAGGGGAACCCTCTTACACTATTGGTAGGAATGCAAATTGGTACAGCCGCTGTAGAAAACAGTAGGGTGATTCCTCAGAAAGTTAAAAATAGAACTACCCTACAACCCAGCAATTGCACTACTAGGTGTTAACCAAAGCATACAAAAATACTAATTCAAAGGGACACATGTACCCTGATGTTTATAGCAGCATTATCAACAATAGTCACATTATGGAAACAACCTAAGGGTCCATTGGTTGATGAATGGAAGAAGTGGTATATATACATACAATAAAATATTACTCAGCCATAAAAAAGAATGAAATTTTCCCATTTGCAACAGCATGGATGGAGCTAGCAATATTATGCTAAGTGAAATAAGTCAGAGAAAGAAAATACCATATGATTTCACTTATATGTGGAATCTAAGAAACAAAACAAATGAGCAAAGGGGAGAAAAAGAGAGAGGGAGAGGTAAACCAAGAAACAGACTCAACTATAGAAAACAAACTGATGGTTATCAGGGGGAAGGTAGGTGGAGGGAGGTGGGTTAAATAGGTGATGGGGACTAATGAGGGCACTTGTGATGAGCACTGGGTGATGTATGGAAGTGTTGAATCACTATACTGTACACCTGAAACAAATATTACACTGCATGTTAACTAACTGCATGTTAACTATTGTTAACAATAGAAAGTGACTTCAAGGGGGTCCAGATGTTGGACTTCGCAGTTAAAGACTTCTAAGCAGCATCAGCATCTGTATTGGTATCCAAAGAATTAAAGCTATTCAAAGAATTATAACATAATATCAAGGAAAAAAACAGAAATCTCAGGAGAAAACAAATTTTATAGCTGAAAATTGTAACAAATGAAAAACATGTATTACCTGTTACCAATAGTAGATTAAAAATGAAAAACAGGGTTTTTTTCATTAAAAACAGTTTTTAAAAAACAGATTAACAGAAGAAAGAATCTCTTATTTAAAGTTAATAGAAAGTGTCCTAGGGACGCCTGGGTGGCGCAGTCGGTTAAGCGTCCGACTTCAGCCAGGTCACCATCTCGCGGTCCATGAGTTCGAGCCCCGCGTCAGGCTCTGGGCTGATGGCTCAGAGCCTGGAGCCTGTTTCCGATTCTGTGTCTCCCTCTCTCTCTGCCCCTCCCCCATTCATGCTCTGTCTCTCTCTGTCCCAAAAATAAATAAAAACGTTAAAAAAAAAAACTTAAATAAATAAATAAATAAATAAATAAATAAATAAATAAATAAAAAAGAAAGTGTCCTATTTGAAGAAGAGAAAGAAAAGAGATTGAAAAACAATGAACAGAGCCCTAGAACGTATAAGAGAAGAGCAAGTGATGGCACATGAACAACTGGAATCCCATTGGGAAAGGAGAGGGAAAATACTTGAAGAAATCATGGCTGACGACTTCTCGACTTTCATAGGAAATTCTAACTTATTGGTCAAAGAAACTTAACCAAAATGTAATAAACATGGAACCACTCCTTCAGAAGTTGTAGTCAAACTTCTGAAAGCAAGTAATAAAGAAAATCTTGAAAGCAGTCAGGGAAATACAGTCCATTCCATTAGAGAAACAAGGATAGACTAATGACTCATGTATCATTTGAAGCCAGGAGGCCATGAAAGGATGTATTCAAAGTGGAAGGAAAATACTTCCTACTATGAATTCTACATTCAGCAAAAATATTCTTCCACAATGAAGATGAAATAAAGATAGTGTCAAATAAACAAAAACCCGAATTCATCACCAGCAGATCAGCACTAAAAAACACGAAAGCAAATTTTCATGCTCCAGGGAATTGACAAAGCCTATGTGCAGGGAAGGGAAATCTGTACCCAGAATAAGTGTTTACTCCAGTAAAGACAAAACACTGCCTCTTTCAAGATGGAAGTGGTCCAATGTAATCAACCTGCCGCTGGGTAGCTGGCTGATCACCCCAGGGAATGGTGCCATCTTAGGAACTCAGTGTTGGTCTCTGCTACTGGCAGATTGTTCAGTCAGCAGTGGCTATAGCCAGATCAGACTTAACGAGTAGAAGTCCATGTTGCTAAGCTCAAGCATAACCTCATCTCTCCCACCATGGACGCTTTGTTCGTGAACCTATTGGACAATGACATGTGTGACTGGGGAAAGAGAATTCCTGGTATCAGAATGGGTCATCCTATACACTTGATTATTAAAATCCTCTTCTGCTGAGGTCACCCTTTGGTGAGCATTCGCCCAGAACACAGATATCTTCATGCTTTTTTGTCCACAGAGGCTTATCCACAGACCTCTCCTCCGAATTTCCCTGTCACCAATTTTCCAATCATGTTCCTTCTAAGTCCCCAACCATCCATCCAAATTATTGGCCACAACCCATGAATTGGTATATATACATGTCAGGCCACTTCTCCTTCCAGAAAGTGAACAACCAGGTGCACTTCCTAAAGTTCCACCCACTGGGAGGATTTTCTTTCATCACTGCTCTTCAAGGATGTCCCAGAAAAGGACTACTGCTGCCGCCATCCACTTTCAAGTGGTGCCAACATATCATGTTGATTCAGCTATAAACCAGGCTTGAGTGTTCACATCTTCTGTCAACTGATCATAGGGAACTCTCCATGAGGCCATAAGTGCAGGCTGGGAGAGAGACAGGAGTAGGGACCATGAGCATTTGGTCTTCATGTAACTAACTTGTGTTTTTAGGGCCTGCTTGGGTCCAATCACATATACACCACTTCTATTTGACAATGGAGTGCTGCTGAGTACACCCAACTTTAAGACTTGCTCAGACAGACAATGCCTGTAATACCCAGTTCATGATGGGAAGCGCAGGTTGCATGGTAACTTGGTGGTCCATGGTTAAGTGTTAAGTCTCTGCTGAGGCCCAGTATCTTGCCAAGAGCTGTTTTTCAAAAGGAAAGGAATTATCTGTGGAGACTCGTGTCACGGTTGACCTGGTTAAAACCTCAAAACAGTATTCCCACCTGTCACTTACACTTCAAGCACCATTGGATCTGCTGGATCATATGGTCCGAGTGGCAGAGCAGCCTGTAAGAAACCTGGATCTGTTGAAGACTGTTCTCATGTTTGGGCCATACTCAAAACTAGAAGCTTTTCAAGTCGATCAGTAAGTGAGCTGGAGTAACACACATGAGGAATGAATGAGGAATGTGTTGCCTCCAAAATCTGGAGAAGCCTACTGGCATTATTTCTCTTTCTTGGTTGTAGAAGGGGCCAAATGTAACAACTTATCCTTCACATTAGGGATCTTGACACGTCCCACACCACTGGATTCTCTACAAATTTTACTGAGGTAGAAGGCTCCCGAATTTGTATGGATTTATTTCCCACCCAATGACATGCAAATGTCTTACCAAAAGTCTAGAATATTTTCTCCTTCTTGCTCACTGGGTCCAATCAGCATAATGTCATCAATGTAATAGACCAGTGTGATGTTTTGGGAAGAGGAAAAGTGCTCAGTATCTCTGTGAAGTAAATTATGGCTTAGGGCTGGAGAGTTCACATACCTCTGAGGTAATGTAGGTGTATTTCTGGCCCCTGCCTGCTGAAAGCAAGCTACTCATGGTGATCTTTATTAACAGGTATGGAGGAAAAACATGAATTTGCTAGATTAGTCGCTGCATACCAGTTACCATGGGATGTGTTAATTAGCTCAAGCAATGAAACCACACCTAATACAACAGTGCATTTGGAGTCAGTAGCTGCTTAAGCTTACGACAATACATTGTCATTCTCCAAGATCCATCTGTCTTCCGCGCAGGCCCAATAGGTGAGTTAAATGGGGATGTGGTAGGAATCACCACCCCTGCATCGTTTGAGTCTTCGATGATGGCAATAATCTGTGTGGTCCCTGTAGGATTTTAGTGTTGTTTTTGGTTTAGTATTTTCCTGGTAATAGCTTCATTCTACAGGTCATAATAGCCCTACCAAAATAGACCTCATCCCACAGGTCAGGGAACCAATGAAGGAAGGGATTCTTCAATCCCTTCTCCAATTATGCATTCCAGAACTGGGGAAAGGATGGGTTCAGAGGTCCACTGTGTCCACTGAGAGATATACCTGTGCTAAAACTCCATGGATCATCTGACCTCTATAAGCCCCTACTCTGACTGGTGGGCCACACTGACTGTTTGGGTTTCCTAGAATTAGTGTCAGCTCAGAGCTTGTGTCCAGGAGTCCCCTAAAGCTCTGATTATTTTCTTTCCCTTCCCTTCCCTTCCCTTCCCTTCCCTTCCCTTCCCTTCCCTTCCCTTCCCTTCTTTTGCTTTCCACTCTCATCTTGCCTTTGGCAGTTGAGCTCTGCCACTTGGCCCCTGCATCTCCATCACCCCATTGCATTTAGATTTCCCAATTCGGTGACCACAATTTGCACTGTAAGATTTTGCCTATAAAGAAGAGCAGTCACAGGACCCTTCAGGAATGCCAGGATTCCCCTCAATAATTTATTTCTTGGGGTACATGGGTGGCTCAGTCAGTTGAGCATCCAACTGACCCATTCCAGGCTCAGGTCATGATTTCATGGTTCCTAGGATTGAGCCCCATGTGGAGCTCAGCATGGAGCCTGCTTAGGATTTTCTCTTCCTCTCTCCCTGCCACTCCCCCACTTACCCTCACTCTCTCTCTCTCAAAATAAATAAACATTTTTTTAATTAACTGCTTAAAAAAAAAACCTTTTCCTTACAATAATGATGAAAGGTATGTTTTCCGGCCCCTCCCAGTGTGGGTGAGTAGGTCTTAAATGACAAATTCACTCTGACATTCCAATCTTCTGCAGGCTTTGAATTCTTTTCAGTAAACCTAGGCACGTCTGGCATTTCTCACTCACATGCATATTTCAGCCAGCCAACCGAACTGTTAGAGCCCTTCCCAACTCTTCAAGCTCCAACATTAATTCAGCATCTCTGCTAAGTTCACTCATGTCAGTAACTTTTTGTCCAGCAGTATCCACATCCTGAGAGCCCAGAACCATACCTTCACTATGTTTTAAAAGTATCCTAGGCCATCAAAAGGAGTGGCCCCATACAGTGGTAGAATAGGGACTAAACAAGGTCAAGGACCAAATGTCCAGTATGGGAGGGCAATGAGATGTGCACGCCTGTCAATGAAAGGTTCTCTTTCCACTAACCAGCAGGGGGGGTCATCAAAGGAGCCTTCTCAAGCTTGTCAGTTGAGTGGATGCCAGTTGGTCTGGGCCACTAATTTATCCCCTTTGGCTTCCTAGCCCCGGTTCCCAGGGGGTCCTGCTGGAATGGAGGCTGGACAGTCTCTGGGTGCTGACTCAACTCAGTCCGGGTGGTCCTTTCAAATCCTGGCTCCACCCTAAGTTCACCTTGTCACTCCTGTCTCCTCCCCACACCTACCATCTGACAAATTTATGTTGTCTTCCTGTAGCAAGGACCATAAAATAAGCACTCTACCTGTAATGCAGATTTTCAAAACTTTTTTTTTTTCCACACCTTAACCTTGGTGTTTGAAATTCAATAACCAAGGATTTGATTACTTTTTTCTGTGGTTCTCTGTGCCAGCATACCATGAAGCAGTAAGTACTCAAGTATAGCTCTCAGCAGGAGTGATCACTCACCAAATACCGGGGGAAAAAAAAGACATCTCTTCACGTACCAAAATAGCATCTTACTGAAGTAAGAGAACAAGGCCAAGGATGGAGCCCTGAGAAACATCAGCATTTAAAGAAAAGGAGTAGAAATGAAGACAATGGACCCACAGAGCACCAGAGAGTTAATATTTTCAGGAACAAGGTCAGCAGGATTCATGCCATAAAGGAATAAAGTAAGACAAAGGTTTTAAAATGCCCATTGGCTTTAGGTCCCTACCGACCTTGATACCTAGGGAGGCCGCAGGGGATATGGAGACAGAGAGATGTGAGTTGCAGTCTGAGCTCCACTCCCTAGCCAGGACGTGTGTGGCCTCAGACAAGTGAGGCAACCTCTCATCCACCGCTTCCTCTTTAAGATGACATCTGGAATGCTTTAGTGGTTTTCAATGTGCAGTCCCCCAAACACCTATTAGAAACGTACATCTGGAGCCTCAGCCCGACCCTACAGATTCAGAGACTGTGGGGGAGGTCCCACAGTCTGTGTTGTATCACACCTCCCCCGTGGCTGCCATACACACTCACATCCCAAGGACCACGACAGTGAGGAAAAGACATAGACACGAGGACAGTGCCGCTAACACGTACATGGTGGATTCAAATAGACTCTGCCAGTCACCCTTATACCTTCACCCATCCCTCGGGTCTCCCTCAGGCAACCTAGTCCTTCCTATTGTTTGTCAGCAGTTTTATCCCTCCTTCCTTCCCCCACCCCCCATCCCAAACAACTACTCCAATGCACTTAACTCCCCCAGGCTGATCACTGAGAGTATGGTCCATGCGGTGAAGAAAGAGACAATTAGTCCAAATGCATTTTCCTTTTAATGAACAAAAAAGAGCTAACTGGCTATTTAAAGTCATGTAGGAACCTCCACACACAAAGCCCAATAATTGGCTGAATTTTTCACTTTCCAATTGCTTATGTTGGTGCTGCATAGACAAAACCTAAGCTAATTACTCTGTAGGTTTCTGGCTCTAACAGTATCAACAGAATGTGGAAGTCACATATTGGAAGACTCAGCCAAATGGGGTTCCCGGGAAGAGGAAATAGGCAGCGGCTTTTCCCTAAATTGGGGTCCGTATTTATTTCTAGTAAAAGCTCATAATGAAAATTGCTATGTGCACTTGCTGACAAACGCATTGAGATGAACAGAGTATCATTACTTGGCACAATACAGTTTTTCCTCCATAGCTGTTGTTTGTATAGTATTTTCATCATTTACCAGAACTTTGTTTTTCTAATCACTAGATTGATAGAAGCAAGTGTGGAGTATCAAGAAGAAAGAAAAAGCTTGAAAACAAATAGCCAAGTGTTGCATTTCTATCGCTCCCATCGCTTCATTGATAATCAGCGCGTTTCCATTCAGTTTAAAACCAATTATTGTGATTTAGCTGTACAAAAGAAAACTCTCCTTTTCAGCTACGTGAGGTACTACAAATAATTTCTAAAACGTCAGTTTAATTAAATTTTATGAGGCAGATTACGTATAAGCAAGTATCAATTCTATTTGAGCCATTGTCCAGGAGCCTCAAAACTGTGGTCAGGAGAATTTGGTGCCGGGGTCCATGGAGTCGTTGCATCCCTGTCAGTGTCCGTCTGGTTTAAAATGTCTTTAGCACTGATGGACTTATCAATCTTCGTCTCATTTCTGTTAGGTCTGTTTTCTGACTCCCTTCAGCGGCGCTGACTTTTCTTCCTGAAGGGTCATCTGCCGCATCTCTTCTGTCATTCTTGACACAAGGCAAAGAGGATTTAAACAGCCTCTCGTCCCTATACTGAATTCTGGGCCCCTCCGGCTCTCCCAAATTAAAATTCTGGCTTCGGGGAAACAGGAGAGGGCTTTTCTCTAAATGTGGGCCCATATTTATGAAGTCAGGCCTGGACTCCTGATAAATTTTTTCTCTCTTCCTTTTTTCTTACATGGTTATTACCATTACCATTGTAGGCTTCTTAACGCTTTGCAATATTTCGGGTACCATTGAGTAAATCCCCACTGGAAGATTATAAGTGGGGGTCCCCAAAATTCAACCACATAAAATGTGAGTTGCTTTACTGCAAGGCTGATAAAATGGTTAGAGGCAGCCCACCCCATAACCAGGCAGGTGGGGGGGGTTCCAGCACCCAGGAGAAAATTGCCAACTGCGTTACATCTGAAATTTGCATTATTGTGGGACATTCTTATGCTTTTACATATATTATTATCTCACTTAATCTTTTGCAAAACCCCATGAGAAGATATGACTATTATTCCCATTTGACAGATGAGAATGTCGCAATGCGAAGAAGTTAGCTACTTTGCCCCTGGACACAGATCCCTGTCGTTTTCACCTCCAGCCCAGATGTGGCTCACTCAAGAGCCCTAGCTTTTATCTACCAGCCTGTAATTTCCTGTCTTTGTCACTCTCCTTGAAGACTCAAAGCCCTCTGATTCCCAGCCCAATACAAACTGAAGATAGACTCCCCTAACACCGGGAGCTATCCAAAAGACTCCAGAACACTGCCTGTCTCTCTACCCTACTGTCAAGATCTGTCTGCCTGGCTGAGACAGCACTGCCAGTTCGAGGAGCCACCAGCCTCCCATGCTGAGTGGCCTGAGTCACACAGGGTGGTGTTGGCACTAAACCATGTGACCTTAGCGGAGTAACTTGGCCTCTCTGCAAATGAATATTACGGTAATGACCGTGCACTTTGTCATGTAGACGACATATAGGAAAAGCCCCTGCCCTAGTGCCTAAGTCCCTAGGTACTCAGTCAGCGAGTGGTAACATCCTTATTTTTGCCAGTGCAGTTCCCGGCTACTCATCCACAGTTCACAGGGATTATCTCCTAGCAATCAGGCTGTATATCATGCCTGCCTCCAGCTTTTTCCTTGATTGTGTTTATTCTCTGCTACTAGAAAAAGGAAGGCATCATTCAGGTTCTGAAACCCTGAGATATAATAGGCAGTAATTGCTGAGCCTGGTTTCTGTTCTCTGAATATCGTAACATTAACATTTTTTAAATATTCTGGGGTTTTTCGGTTTTGATTTCGTTTCGTGGGGGAGGAGTAAAAAGGCCAATACTCTGTGAAATACTTGACAGTTTTAATGTACATGATGTAAACATTAGCAGTCTTAAGTTTTAACTTAAAAAAAAGTCTTCTGTCCTCCCCTCCCCCTCCCCCTCCCCATACCTCTCTGGTTTCTTCTTTCTTTCTTTTTTTTTTTTTTTTCATGTTTATTCATTTTAGAGAGACAGACAGAATGGGAGTGGTGGAGGGACAGAGAAGGAGACACAGAATCCAAAGCAGGCTCCAGGCTCCGAGCTGTCAGCACAGAGCCCAACGAGGAGCTTGAACCCACGAACCGTGAGATCATGGCCTGAACCAAGTCAGATGCTCAACCAACTGAGCCACCCAGGCACCCCTGGTTTCTTCTTTCTTTTTGTTGTTTTGCTACAGCTGACTCAGTTGGAACCTCCCAGACTCAAATGAGGTAGGAAGAGTCCAAGATGCTAAGGGTCAGTTCTCCCAGATGGCCGGAAGGGTCCATTTGGTTCCCTGTGGATCAATCCAGGATACTTTTTATTTTAATTTTTTTTTCAACGTTTATTTATTTTTGGGACAGAGAGAATCAGAGCATGAACGGGCGAGGGGCAGAGAGAGAGGGAGACACAGAATCGGAAACAGGCTCCAGGCTCCGGGCCATGAGCCCAGAGCCCGACGCGGGGCCCGAACCCATGGACCACGAGATCGTGACCTGGCCGAAGCTGGACGCTCAACCGACTGCGCCACCCAGGCGCCCCTGGGATACTTTTTATTTTTAAAAAAATGCCCTGTTAGAGTTCATTTATGGGCTCTATTCTTATAGAGATACTGGTATAGTGATACGAATGAAAAGATGTTTCTCTGTAGTTCTCACGTGCCTCGGAAAGCCTTCAGCTTCCAGAATGCATTTCACTAAGCTCAGAAACAGAGAACTGACTGTCTGTAGAGAGTGGGGCTCTGAGCTCATGAGGGAGACAACATTGGATGAGAAGAAGTCAGGAGACCTGGAGTCCAAACCTAGTTCACTATCTACTAGTGTCCCCCAGATTGAGCCCCATATTTCTTACTTGTATTGTAAGAGATTTGAAACAGAATTTCTCTAAGGTCCTCTAGAACCCTTATAGTTTGTGATTCTGTGGCTTCGGTCCCTCTGGGGGAAGAAGAAAAAGAGGCTCAGGAAAAAGGAGATAGAAGTCCAAAATTGGGGGCATTGATACAGAGAGGGTGCATATACTAAGCATTCAGTTACTGGAATGTTGCCCCAAGACAAAGCATGAATCTTACAGCGAGGCAGTGTGATGTATCAGAAGGAGGCTCTGAAGTCAAATCCAGGTATAAATCCTATTTGTACCCCAAATTTGCTTGGCGGCCCTGCGCAAGCTGCTTAACCTATCTGATGGTTAGAACTACAATCCATGTAGACTAAGAACACTACTCCTGACCTCATAGGGCTATTGTAAAAATTACAAGAGAAACTCATGTGAGGTGCTCATCAGATAGCTTTCTGGTGTTCAAAATACATGTCGGGGCTCCTGGTCGGCTCAGTTGGTTAAGCATCCCACTTCGGCTCAGGTCACGCTCTCACAGTTTGTGAGTATGAGTCCCGCATCGGACTCAATGCTGACAGCTCGGAGCCTGGAGCCTGCTTTGGATTCTGTGTCTCCCTCTCTCTCTGCCCCTCCCCTGCTCACACTCTGTCTTTCTCTCTCTCTCTCAAAAATAAATAAACGTTAAAGAAATTTAAAAAAAAAAAAAAGCAAAGTACATGTGGCTCCTTTCCTTCCCTTCATTCCTGGTCACAAGAAGTGTAGAACAGGACAACCCGAAAGAACATCCAATGGCCAAAACTGGAACAGTTTGAGCCACAAAATAAGTAACTAGGGTGTTGGATCATAACTCACAGAATACAACAGATACCCCTAAGTCCATACTACTGCAAATGAATAATTGAATGTGGAGATAAATTAAGAAGGGCAGCTCTTCTTTACAGAAGCATTCAAATCAATAATATGTAATAATTGTTCTAGACAGGATCCTCTGAAGGATTCTAAATTTAGTTAGCAAATTTGAGGAGCAACAGGATATTTGCGTAGCCTTAAAATAAATGACATGTATTAATTACAAAATAAAAAACAGTAACTTTATAGTGAAGCCAGCAGGCACTACCTTAACCAAGTAATTAAGGGTAACATCACTAGAATTAAGACATACTGACATCACGTGCCCCTGAAGTGCACTAAGAAGGAGAACCTTTTGTTAGATCCTTCCTCAAACTACATAACCCCACTCTAATCATGAGAAAACATCAGATAAACCCAGATTGTGAGGCATTCTACAAAATCACTGGCTCTTCAAAAATACCCAGATCATGAATGACAAGGAAAGACTGAGGAACCATCACGGATTGGAGGAGATCAAGGGGTCTTGACAATAAAATGCAACATGGGACCTTCAACTGCATCAAGGACAGAAAAAGGACATTAGATGAAAAATTGAGAAAATCCAAATAAAGTCTGTAGTTTACTTAATAGTATTATACCAATGTTACTTTCTTAGTTTTGGTCATTGTGCTATGGTTTTATAGGATGTTAACATTAGAGGAAGCTGGGTGAAAGTCTTATAGAAAATCCATACTATTTTTGCAATTTGGGAAAATTTAAAATTCTTCTAAAATGAAAGTCTTTTGATTGGGGCGCCTGGGTGGCTCAGTCGGTTGAGCATCCGACTTCGGCTCAGATCACGATCTCGTGGTTCATGAGTTTGAGCCCCGCGTTGGGCTCTAGGCTGACAGCTTGGAGCCTGGAGCCTGCTTTGGATTCTGTGTCTCCCTCTCTCTCTGCCCCTCTCCCACTCATGCTCTGTCTCCATTTCTCTCCCAAAAGTAAACATTAAAAAAAAAAAAAAAGAAAGAAAGTCTTTTGATCTCACGGCTTGAGTGTTCCAGCCCAGTGTCAGACTCTGGACTGAGAGTTCAGAACCTGGAGCCTACTTTGAATTCTGTGTGTCTGTCTGTCTCTCTCTCTCTCTCTCTGCCCCTCCCCTGCTTGCACTCAGTCTGTCTCTCTCAAAAATAAATATTTTTTAAAAAGTAAAAAAAAAATTATAAATCATGTTCCCCCAACCCCCAGTGTTATTAAGGTATAATTGACAAATTTGATGTTTATTTTTCACAGCGACGGAATGATGACCACATCTAGCTCAAGGAAAACAGGAACGTCTTTGGGCATGTAACCAAAGAGTCCAGAAGAGTGCAGATTTCAAATAGAGATGAAAGGCCCTTGTGTCAATGTTCACTGATATTGTGTCCTGTTCTTTCTTCCTCACTGTTTCTTTCTCTGTTCTTTCATTTTTCCTTCATCCCCCAACCTCTCCAAACTCCCCTCTTTCCATAAAGGTCACAGTTTGTGAGTTCGAGCCTCGCATCAGGCTCTATGCTGACAGCTCAGATCCTGGAGCCTACTTCAGATTCTATGTCTCCCCCTCTCTCTACCCCTCCCCTGCTCACGCTCTGTGTCTCCCTCTCTCTCAATAATAAATAAACGTGAAAAAAAATTTTTTTAAAGGTAGTAACATCTTGTCAAGAATTAAGTTCTGAAATAAGATTTTTAAAACAAAATGAAGAGTTTTAGGTTTGGATCTGACTTCAAGTCTTTAAGAGATCTCTGTTGCTTAACTTTTTTTTTTTCAAATAAAAAAATATAAAAATATTGGTGACCATTTGTAGGATTAAGGAAGATCAAATAACTACGTGAATAAAGCTAATATTATAATGCTCCTAATGCAGAAGAAAAATGGATTTGGGTCTTACCTTTTCTATTTCAAAGTGCTTTGTGTGGACTTGTTGAGGGATGTGTTTGGTAGACAAATATGTAAGTACAGATATGTAAGTAGAGAGAGGGCAGGGCTGTTCTTGGGAAGGTTGAAATAAAGGCAAATCTTCCCAGAGAAGACAACACTTCCCACCCTTCCATAGTTGTCCTTTTTAAAAAGCAGCTCCAATTAAAAAAAATTTTTTTCAGGGCGCCTGGGTGGCGCAGTCGGTTGGGCGTCCGGCTTCGGCCAGGTCACGATCTCGCGGTCTGTGAGTTCGAGCCCCGCGTCGGGCTCTGGGCTGATGGCTCAGAGCCTGGAGCCTGTTTCCGATTCTGTGTCTCCCTCTCTCTGCCCCTCCCCCATTCATGCTCTCTCTCTGTCCCAAAAATAAATAAAAAACGTTGAAAAAAAATTAAAAAAAAAAAAATTTTTTTTCTTAAACCAATAGACCTGAAATTCCTGCTAAAAGAGCTCCTAAGTGTTTCCTCTCACATATTTAAAGTAGTACTGACAAAGAGCATTGCCCTCTCATTTTAAAAAGACTTTCATTTGGGGAAACTCTCTTGCATTGTTGGTGGGATGCAGCCCACCAAGTAGTGCAGAGTGGCAGCTGGTGCAGCTGCTCTGGAAAACAGTGTGGAGCTTCCTTAAAAAAGTAAAGATAGAGGTACCCTACGATCCAGCAATAGCACTGCTGGGAATTACCCAAAGGATACAGGAGTGCTGATGCCTAGGGGCACATGGACACCAATGTTTACAGCAGCACTATCGGCAGTATACATATTATGGAAAGAGCCCAAACGTCCATCAACTGATGAGTGGGTAAAAAAGGTGTGGTATGTGTGTGTACACACACACACACACACACACACACACACACACACACACAATGGAATACTACTCGGCAATGAAAAAGAATGAAATCTTGCCATTTGCAATAACGTGGATGGAACCGGAGGGTATTATGCTGAGTGAGATAAGTCAGTCAGAGTAAGACAGGTAGACAGGTATCATATGATTTCACTCATATGTGGAATTTGAGAAACTTAACAGAAAACCATGGGGGAAGGGAAGGGAAAAAAATAGTTACAAACTGAGAGGAAGCCAAACTGTAAGAGACGTTTAAATATGAGAACAAACTGAGGGTGATGGGGGTGGGAGGGGGCAGGAGTATGGGCGATGGGCATTGAGGAGGGCACTTGGGATGAGCACTAGATGTTTATGTAAGTGATGAATCATGGGAATCTACTCTCGAAACCAAGAGCACACTATATACACTGTATGTTAGCTAACTTGACAATAAATTATATTATAGATAAATAAATAGACTTTAATTTAAGAAGTTTCTTTTTTAAATATTTATGTTTGAATGAGAAACAGAGCATGAGTATAGGAGTGGCAGAGAGAGAGGGAGACACAGAATTCAAAGCAGTGTCCAGACTCTGAGCTGTCAGCACAGAGCCTGATGCGGAGCTTGAACCCACAAACTGTGAGATCACTACCTGAGCCAAAGCTAGATGTTTAACCCTGACTGAGCCACCCAGGAGCCCCTCATTTACAATTTTTTTTTTTAATTTTTTTTTTCAACGTTTATTTATTTTTGGGACAGAGAGAGACAGAGCATGAACGGGGGAGGGGCAGAGAGAGAGGGAGACACAGAATCGGAAACAGGCTCCAGGCTCTGAGCCATCAGCCCAGAGCCCGACGCGGGGCTCGAACTCACGGACCGCGAGATCGTGACCTGGCTGAAGTCGGACGCTTAACCGACTGCGCCACCCAGGCGCCCCTACAATTTTTAATAAGGAAATTAAAGATGGTATTGATGGTTAAAAAAAAATATTTTCTAATAAACATCCTGATGAGCATCATCACTTTATTTTTTTTTATATGAAATTTCTTGTCAAATTGGTTTCCACACAACACCCAAGCATCATCACTTTATATTTCTAATCAGAAAAAAGAAGCAGCTAAGCTCTACAGCAGCCTTCCTTGCCTTGACATTTGAACGTGACTTTGACCACGCAGTAGATGGGGTTTCAAAATCAAAATGGAACTCAGTTACAATCCTTCCATCTAGGGCTTGTGTTACAGAGAATTCCAAAAAAGTGAAGTTGACTTTGATGCTAGTTTCTCTTCAGTGTTCCCACCCCCCGACCTCTAAAAACAAGTTTCTCATTGCTCATATGCAAGGGAGAGAAAAGTCAGCTGATATATGTTATTAATGTTTAAAGGTTAATGAACTTACATTTTACTCCTTCTAGTAATGTAGCTGTATTTCATAAGGGCTAACATCAATTTGTAATCTAAAGAAACGGTTGTCTAATAGTGAAATTACAAGGACTATGGTGTGTGGATGAGGAAGACATTTTGTGTCAAGGAAATTATCCTCCTATTTACATGAGAAGCTATAAAAGTGACATTTTATATATCAGAAGCTTGTGCGTCTCTTCACATTATCTAAAATCCAGATATGTGGTCACGCAAGGGATCAACTCATTCTTTGTTTCTTAGAGTAGAACAAGCCATATAATTTCACAAAAATAACTTACAATTATTTCTGCCAAGTTCCTTCAAAATCCAGACACATTAATGTCCCAATTCCCCTTGACTTACTCCCCTCAGGGACTTTCACCAGCAGGCCATTCCTTACTATGTGGGCGCATACAAGATCAGAAAATGAATGTTCAAGCCTTAAATCTGCACTGTTCTTAATTAAAATAAAATCGTGTTGATGATTTCTGTTCATCCAAGTCACAAGTCATGCCAGCAGGACACCACACAAATGGTTGATTTACCCTATTGAGTAATCAAAACATCTACTGAAAGTAAGAACAGCATTGACAAATGTGAATTTCTGGAGAAGGTGAAGAATAATCCAGATAACTTGGGCAAGTACTTCCATCAGGCACTTTTCAGTGGAGACCCCATTTCAAATGCTCTCTCCCAGGCTTGGTCACTCTCTTTTTTCTTCTTCCCCCTCCATTTTCCATTCTGTTTTCAATTTTCTTTCCTCTTCTCTTCCTTCCTTCATCTCCACTTCCCACCTCCTTCAGTTAATTGTTTGGTTAGCATTTGATGAGAAGCCAATGGATTCCAGGCACTGAGCTAAACACTAGCGATTAAAGAAAAGGCAGAGAGCTGCTATAGCAGTTTTCTGTGGCTCAAGATCAAATTGTCACAAATTCAGTAGTTTAACCATAACTCTCTTGTGAGCCCCCAGCTCTGTGTGTCACGAGTCCAGCACGGCATGGCAGGAACTTCTGTTCAGAGTTTGACACAGCCAAAATCAAGTTATCAGCGAGGCTGGGATCTCAGGTAGAGGTTCTGAGAACAAATCCATTTCCAAGTTCATTCATGTCTTTGGCAGAATTCAGCTTCTTGCAGTTACGGGACTGAGGTCCAGGTTTCTTTGCTGTCTATCATCCAGGGCCTCTCTCACTTCTAAAAGCCACCTGCTTTCCTTTTCACATGGCCCTTTCCTTCAAGCCAGCAATGGTGTGTCAGTGCTTTGTATCTCCCTGCCCTCCTTAGCCACCATCCAGAGAAAACTCTCTGCTTTTAAGGGCTTATGTGATTACAGTAGACCTCTCCAGCGAATCCAGATTAATCTTCCTATATAACAAAACATGATCTCAGGAATGAGAGCTCCTGATTCACAGATATTCACAGATCCCACGGACTCAGGCAGGCCATTTGTGGGGGTCCACTGCAGAAATTCTACCTACTACATCTGTCATCAAGGTGCTCAAAATCTAGTGGGGACAGACCGACAGCAGCATTACAATAAGATGTGATATGTACGTACAATAGACTATTACTCGGTCATAAAAGTGAAGGAAATTTTGATACGTGTTACAACATGGATGAACTTCGAAAACATTATGTAAGTGAAATAAGCCAGACACAGAAGGGCAAATCGTATATGATTCTACTCATATGAGATACTTAGAATAGGCAAATTCATTGAGACAGAAAGTAGAACAGAGGTTGCCAGGGGAAGGGGAAAAGGAGGAGTAATCATTTAATGGGTACAGAGTTTCTGTTTTGGACGATGAAATTGGTCTGGAAATCCATATTGGTGTTAGCTGCGTAGCGTTGTTAATGGACTTAATAGCACCGAATTGTACACTTAAAAATGGTTTAAATGGTAAGTTTCATGTTATGTCTATTTTACCACAATAAAAGACATTAAAATGTTGAAAAAAAATAGAGTGGGAGCATAAGAAAAAAACAGCATGTGCTGCCTTCTGAAAGATCAAAGTGTCAGCTGGGGCAAGAGATAAGATCGGAGTGTGGGCAAGGAGGAGGGTGTGGACCGTGTGGTGGGGACAGGCAGTGGCATAATTTCACTTCTCTTTTTGGTCATCTCGAGCCTAGAGTAATGTGCTCCTTTTGTTCAGATATGACAAGGCCTCGCTTTCTCACGCAGGCTGCCTGGAAAGCAAGCTTTATTTAGCAACCGTTGGTAGTCCTAGAACTTCAAGTGTAGCGGGTAGAGGTGTCAGTGAAGTAGCTGCCGTTCAGTAAATGTCATGTCGGTGACCCCAAGTTCACCTTGTGTCTAGGAAATCAGGCAGATGGGAACACAGGGGCTGAACAAGACTGCTGGGCACGATGCTTCCTCCCAGAGCATCGAAGTCTCACAGTATCTCTGCCGGTGGGGTACCATAACGGTAACTGAGATTCTGAGAGTTTAGATAATTTTTCCCATGTCCAGTAGCTAGGAAGGCAAAGCACCTTCCCATGCCCGAGTCTGTAGTATGTTGTTCCCTCTCCATCAAATATCTATCTTCTTTGTCAACACTATCACCGTTACCCTTACACACAGATACACAGCTACTTAACATTCTTCATCTAACTCCTGTCTCTTATTTTTTTTAAGTTTATTTATTTTGAGAGCAAGAGAGAATGAGAGCACGCACATGTTGGGGAGGGGAAGAAAGGAAGGGAAAGAGAGAGAATTCCCACACAGGCTCCTCATTGCCAGTGCAGAGCCTGATGTGGGGCTCAGTCTTATGAACTATGAGATCATGACCTGAGGCGAGATCAAGAGTCGGACGCTTAACCAACTGAGCCTCTCAGGTGCCCCTAGTTCCTATCCATTATTAAGCAGGACTACCATGTTCATAGACAGTGCTCTGCACAGGACCCAGGAGTGCCATTCACATAGATTACAATGTAAAAGATGGCCCTGGCGTTGTACAGTGTCCAACCTAAACAAACACACATGGCAAACTTCTCTTAAGCTTTTGGCTTAGGCATTAATTCCTTGGTGGGGGTGGACGGGGGGCGCTGGTTATAGTTCAACTCACATTGCACCTGTATTCTCCTTCAGAGTACCTATTACAAGCCTACTTAAATGGTTATTTGCATAATTAATGTTTGATATCTGACTTCCCTGCTAAAGGGTAAGTTCAATAAAGGGTAGATCTCATCCGCCTTAAATCTTTTTGAACAAATGAATGATTTATGTGAGCTGAAAGCAAAGCTCTTTTAGTTGTACCTTACTGGTGTCTGTGACTGAAGCACAGAAGGATCTGGGACTCCAAGAATAGCCTACTAGCTCTCTAAACCTTAAATTTTGCATTATTCATCTTTTTTCCATAACGTGTTAGATTAACATTTTTTTGCAATTTTACTAAAGATGTTGATCATAATGCTTAACGTGCCTATATTCATCTGCCAAACAGGCACTCTGCAGAGCCACATTTTGTACTATGTGACTGTCCTGGGTTGAATGGTGTCCCCTCAAAATTCATGTCCACTTGGCACCTCAGAATGTGACCTTATTTGGGAAGAGGGTTTTTGTAAGCATAACTACTTTGGTCAAGGTTATAGTGGATGAAGTTAGGCCCCCAAATTCAATGACTGGTGTCTTCCTAGGAGAAAGGAGGGAGAGATTCAGGAAAGAGGGCATGTGACAGTGGAGGCAGAGATAGGGGCGATATAGCTGCAAGCCAAGGGACACCAGACACTAGGCGGAGGCAAGGAAAGGCTCCTCCCAAGAGCCTCTGAAAGCAGAATGGCCCTGCAGACACTTTGATTTCAAACCTCTCGATTCCATAGCTATGAATGAATGTTTTAAGCCATTCAGTTTCTAGGCTCCTGGGTGGCTCAGTGGATTAAGACATCCAACTCTTGGTTTCGATCTCACAGTTTGTGGGTTCGAGTCCCGCATCAGGCTCTGTGCTGACAGTGTGGAGCCTGCTTGGGATTCTCTCTCTCCTTCTCTCTCTGCCCCTCCTCTGCTCTCTCTCTCTCTCTCTCTCAAAAATAAATCAATAAAAACTTAAAAAAATTTTTTTTAAATAAAAAATAAACCATTCAGTTTCTGGTACTTTGTTACAGCACTCTTAGGAAACTAATATAATAACCCTTCTACAACTACTTAGGGTTGAGATAGTGTAAGGTGCTCTAACAGATTTTTAGTAGCTGACTAATAGAAGTTTGAGACTCGGTAGCGATAGTCTATGTAGATGTTTCAGGTTTATTGCTGTCTGTCCTCTACATGGTGATTTTGGTGATGCAGATTCTTTTTATCTTGTGTCTCCACTGGTTGTCTGTGGAAAGAGATAGAGTATAGGACACATACCTAGTTTCTAAGTGCCTAAAGTGACACAAATTTCTGCTAGTATTCTGTTGGCAAGAATGGTTACAAGGTGGGGCACCTGGGTGGCTCAATCAGTTAAGCGTCTGGCTCTTGATACTGGCTCAGGTCATGGTCTCACGGTTCTTGAGTTCGAGCCCTATGGCGGGCTCTATGCTGTCTCTCTCCCTGTCTCTCTGCCTCTTCCCTGATCATGTGTACATTCTCTCTCTCTCTCTCTCTCTCTCTCTCTCTCTCTCTCTCTCAAAATAAATAAATAAACATTAAAAAAAAAGAATGATTATATGGCCCCACTAGATACAAGCATAAATACAGGTGCTTTTGAATGACAGTTCTGTGTTGCGGAAAGGGAACACAAATTTGGAGGAAAGTTTGACATCCTTGCTGAGCTGAACTCCCAACCTCAGTTGATGTGGCCATTCTGAGCAGTGACCTCATATTTGGCATAAAAAAATGAGCTTGATTACTCAGCTTTTAGTACTTAGGAATTTTGTTTTAGAACCTCAAAGAGAATTCAGCACTTAGAACAGGAGCTAAAGCTGAAAGGATGTACTCAGAGCCATAGATAGGTCAGAACTCTGAGCAGTTATGAGAAGCCCAAGTTATAAGGAAGAAAAATCAGGAGGATTGATAAATATTCCATTTAACAGGAGTGAACCCCCTCAAAATCCTTCTGCTAGGACCCTAAAGCAGCTATAGATCAAGTGTCAAGTCTTCTAGGACTCAACCATATTTCCTATTTCTGGAATCACCTGACATCCCAGCTGCCATTGTTACATATGCGTGCATATAATATCAAACTTCTTCCCCCCCCCCCCCCCCCCCTGCAGCCATCCACCTCCTGTGACCTAGATAATGTGAGTAGTTGTTTCTGGCAATCCAAAGGATCATCCTGTATTTATTATCATCTGCATATTAGAGGGAAAGAAAGCAAATTGACTTGTGGAAGATCTACAGCAAGTAGACTATGCAACTCAGACTCAGCAGCCCATTCCTTCTTTTGCTGGACCATTCGACTCCCATGGAAAAGCTCCGTGATCAGCTAGAGCTTATGCCATATCTTTCAGGATCATCCTGCAGGCAACAGGATCCACTCCAGCTAATTTAAGCAGAAAAAGATTTATTACAGGGTATTAGGTAGTAAACAAAACTTGTAGGAGGAAAACTAAGTTTGGATACAGCCAGGAGAAATGACCAACCATTCAAAGAGGTTGTAGCAAAACCCACATATACTTAGCACCTATGATGTGGGGAACTAGAGAGAAAACTCTTTATAGCAGCTGTTCTAGAAGAACCAAACCCTGCTGCTGTCATGCTTGTCTGAAGACCCAGTTCCCGCATATGTGGCTACCTCCTCGTGTTGCTCTCTTCTACCGTCAAGTTTTTTTTCTGAGCAGAACCTAGATCACAGACAGAAACCTAGTTGCAAAGTCGTGTGGGAAACATAGTTTTTAGCCTTCTAGTACTTATAGTGCAGGAGGGCAGATGGAAGGGAATTTGGTTGAATATGCCAGTCTCTAGGAGTCGCAACGCATACCAACTCCTAGAAACTGACCTGCCAGAAAATAATTCTTATTATACTCTCAACCACAGCGTGCTGTAGAAATGCTACTCTGTATGGTGGTGAGTGAGAGCACTCTCCATGCATCCTCTAGGAAGACAGTGACTGAGTAAAATGGTGGACCAGGTCTTCTGAGCTTAGCACAGCCACTGACCTGAAGGCTTTTGACAATAATGCCATTTTACTCACCATCCTTTAGGGTTAAATAGAGAACGATATCACCAGCACTGATCATCAGGTCTCTGGAGGCTATGGGAGAAGTTTTTAAATAACTTGATATTTAATTCTAGGTCTCCTTTGAGTGTCAGGAGGCAGTATGCAAAATCAAATAGTAAGGTACTCAACTTAAAATTTTTTGAGGTAGACAGAGGGAAGTTGGTGGCAGAGTAGAAGGACCCTGGGCTTGCCTTGTCCCATGAATACAACTAGGTAACTATCAAATCATCCTACATACCCAAGAAATAGATCTGAAGACTGGCAAAACAAACACCACAACTAAAGGTAGTGAAGAGGCTGCATTGAAGAAGGTTATCTCGACACTTTTTAAAAATAATTACCTCATTAAAAAATTATTCATAAAGGGGCACCTGGGTGGCTCAGTCAGTTGAGCATCCGACTCTTGATTTCAGCTCAGGTCATAATCTCACACTTCGTGGGTTTAAGCCCTCTGTCAGGCTCTGCGCTGACAGCACGGAGCCTGCTTGGGTTTCTCTCTCTCACTCTCTCTCTCTCTACCCCTTCCCTGCTTGTGCTCATTCAGGCTCTCTCAAAAATAAAATAAAAAAAATTATAACTATTAAAAAAAATTTTTAAGAGGCACCTGGGTGGCTCAGTTGGTTGAGCATCTGACTTCTGCTCAGGTCATGATCTCATGGTTTGTGAGTTTGAACCCCACATCGGGCTCTCTGCTGTCAGCACAGATCCTGCTTCAGACGCACTCTCTCTCTCTCTCTCTCTCTCTCTCTCTCTGTGCCCCTCCCCAACTAGCACACCTGCCCTTTCTCTCTCTCTCAAAAAAAATGTATTTTTTAAAAAGTTTATAAAGCTTATTTATTTCGAGAGAAAGAGAGCGTGCACATGAGTGGGGGAGGGAAGAGGGGGAGGGGGAGGGGGAGAGTGTGCACAAGAGGGAGAGAAGGGATCCCAAGCAGGCTCCATGCTGTTAGTGCAGACCCAGACACGGGACTTGATCCCACAAACCACAAGATCATGACCTGAGTGGAAATCAAGAGTCCAATGCTTAACTGACTATGCCATGCAGGTGCCCAACCAAAAATTGTTTTTAAGTTGAGAGTCACTGACATTAAAGAATAAGAAAGGAGGAAGGACAGATAGTAAAAATAAAGGAAAACTTGATTAAATCTCTAAGAATGAAAGATCTGAATGATAAATATGAATTGCTATTTGCGAGCAGTAGAGGCAACTCTGATGTTTCAAGCCCAATAGAAGAGCCTTAGATCGGGAAATAAAAACAGTACCAGATAATTACCTCAGAGCCTTTCTCAAGCATGTTCATCCCAAAGACAGAGACATATAATCCACTGGGCATGTCGTCACCAAACTAATCTCCTTAACGCGTTTCTTTAATCACGTCACCCTCCGGTTCAGAAAACTAAGCAGTTTTCTATTGTTTAAAAAATAACACATTTCTAACACTTGGAGCCCTCCACACACTGGGGCCAAGCTAGTTTTCCAGTTTGTATGAATTTTATATTTTGTGGTGAAGCCGGTCTCTTGCTTGTCCCCCCAAGTGCATGATAATTGCCCAACCTCTGTATGTTTGCTCATGTTGCTTTGTTTGTTGAAATCATCTCTGACTTTCACAGCTATATTTTTTCTACAGCGTCTGCACTCCCACCACCAACTTCACCTGTGAGCTTTCCTGGACGCCCCACACTAGCCTCCCACAGAGCTACCTCTGCATCTCTGATAATCTCAGAAGCTCTCCTAAGGCATTCCCACGTGTTCTCTTATGTTACTGTGTTGGTATGTATGTTGTTTTAGCTCTTGCCACAACTTCTTCCCAAGCTCTTGGAGTCAAACACTACATCTGATTGAGGTTTATATCCTGCAAATTTTCTTGTCCAGTGATTTACACACAGTAGGTATTTATTACATACGAGCTGTATGCGTGCCCATATGTATGAAGTAGGCAGCACTAAGAGTAAAGACTTACAGTGTTCATAATTTGAACATAGGTGATCCAACTGACCATATTCAACTGTCATTTAAAAACATTTTTAAGGAAGCGACGCCTGAGTGGCTCAGTCGGTTAAGTGTCCGACTCCTGCTCAGGTCATGATCTCACGGTTCGTGAGTTCAAGCCCCGCATCAGGCTGTATGCTGACAGCTCAGGGCCTGGAGCCTGCTTCGGATTCTGTCTTCCTCTCTCTCTGCCCCTCCCCTGCTCGTACTCTGTCTCTCTCTCAAAAATAAATAAACATTTAAAACATATATATTTTTATTGAAAAAACATATTTTTATGGAATTCATACAGTGATATTTCTCTATTTCCAAAGAAATCAGTCACCTGATCCCAATTTTCAGAGTTTGTCGTGTTCCACGTTTAACGTGTAGTAGGGATATGTGTCAGAGGAAATGATGGCTCTCTGGTTACACAGGATTTTGCACAATTGTTTGCTATTTTTCAATGCTAACATACTTCTCAGCAAAAACAAAACAAAACAAAACAAAACAAAAAAACCACATCAGATGAATTATGGTTTCCTTCTCATTCTCAGAGCAGCAGTAACCCATGGCCAAATCTAGTTAGAGCACAGAGTCGTTAACCATCATTACAAGAGACTCAGCCTCGTCGCTCTTTGGGGGAAGGCTGAAATATCTGGCTTACTTAGTGTCTGATTCATTTTGTGCACTTCTGTGAGACTGCTTAAAGCCAAGTGAAGTTACTGGGGCCTTCAAGGTACAGTAAATTGACTCCTAGGAAAAACTCCTTCAATGTCAGGCGACTGGATATGTGTGCTATGAAATTTTTTAAATATACATGTATAGATGGTTGTAAATCAAGGTGTATTCTTAGCGAGATTGAAGTCTGCTCACGGATCTGCTCTTTTCCCCACAAGAGATGTTGAACTTTGTTTTTCTCCCCTGAGGAACAGCCCCTTAAGATGCCACATAATTCCAAGAGATATCAGGAAGTAATCTCCTCTGTTACCTCATGAGTTTCAAGAGCTAATCCCTGGGGGGAAAGGAAAGAATTTTGTGATTTATCGGCTGCCTTGTTTAAACACTTCACAAGTGAATTATTGCCATCTGCATGAGGGACTCAAAATAACAACTCT
The DNA here is from genome assembly GCF_016509475.1 of Prionailurus bengalensis. Taxonomy (NCBI): domain Eukaryota; kingdom Metazoa; phylum Chordata; class Mammalia; order Carnivora; family Felidae; genus Prionailurus; species Prionailurus bengalensis. The sequence goes on from NC_057348.1 coordinate 113,217,133, forward strand.
CTCTAAACACTAACCGTCACTCAATCACTGAAGAAGAGGACAGGAAAATATGACCCGCGTAAAATGGCAATCCTTTTCTTGAAGTCAGGAAGAGATTCATAAAGTCACTAAATTCTGCCACAAGTCACTATATTAAACGTGAAAAACTTGATCAAAGAAGGGACCCAGATAAATGGAAGCAATTGACATATATTATTTTGACCGGTAGCATTGAAAAATTTTAATAGGATCCGATGGTTGAGATGTCTTACAGTAAGGAGGTCGCTTTGAACAGGGAAGTGAAAATGTTCACTTGTCATTCTTAGATACTTTTTGTCCCTGCCTTTATACTTTATACCCAAGATGAACCTAAAATACAATTTAAAATGCTCCTTAGTGAAACAATCCTGGTTGTCTATTGTTCTATACTAAGTAGAGGGAATAAAATTTGCTTCTACCTGACCAATAGAAATAAAATCAAAATGAAAATGAAAAAATCCAGCCTGCTTCAGTGCCACTAGAGGAAGGAAAAAGAAAAAAAATACTATAAAAACGGTAAATTGTACTCGTGATAACTTGTCTTGGAACTATCACCTGTACTCAGTGGAGAAAAAAATATGAAAAATGACAATTATTTTTCCCTACTGATTCCTAGGAGGGGAGAAAATAGTACCTTCAAACAAAAAAATAATAATGAGTTTTGTAATAATACCGAAAGCCTTCAGAGACTTCTAAAGACAACATTGCTTGTTGAGTATTATGAATGTATCAGACACTACCCTAGACACTTCTCATAAACTGTCACCAATAATAACTACCAACTCATAATAAGTATTACTATATTGCTATTTTCTTTCTACAGAAGAGGCAACTGTTGTTGTGTGAGGGTGGGAATGTATCCAAGAGCATACAGCTAGTAATTTTAAAGCCAGTTTTCCATGAGGGGCACCTGGGTGGCTCAGTCAGTTAAGCGTCCCGCTTCCGCTCAGGTCATGGTCTCATGGCTCATGAGTTCGAGCCCGGCGTCAGGCTCTGTGCTGACAGCTCAGAGCCTGGAGCCTGCTTCAGATTCTGTGTCTCCCTCTGTCTCTCTGCCCCTCCCCTGCTCACACTTTCTCTGTGTCTCAAAAATAATAAATAAACATTTTTTAAAAATTGTTTTAAATAAAGCCAGACTCATGATAGTAAAACCTGTGCCCTCTCTGCCATATTATGGTGATTCCCAGCACACTGGCCCCAGCATCAGAGAAGCAATCTCAGTATTTCTTAGCAATACCATACAGAGCTACACGGTATACGAAGGGAATTTCTAGACATGGTTTTCCATTTTGTATGGGGTTTGGAGTTTAAGAACCACCCCGTAGGGAGACCTGGATGGCTCAGTCGGTTAAACATCTGACTTCAGCTCAGGTTTGAGCCCCCTGTCAGTGCTGACAGCTCAGAGCCTGGAGCCTGTTTCTGATTCTGTGTCTCCCTCTCTCTTTGCCCCTCCCCCGTTCATGCTCTGTCTCTCTCTGTCCCAAAAATAAATAAAACATTTAAAAAAATTTTAAAGAACCACCCTGAAATCAACAAGTGAAAGACTGTATTTATGTAATTGACTTATATGCAAATTAATAAATAAGCAGGTATCCCCAGTCAAAAGACTCCCTCCCCATCATTATACTTCCTCCCAGGAAATACAAACTTTTCCTTTTCAAGCTATCCTTTGTTTTTCTGTGTTAGCATTTATCTGTTGGCTCTCAACATATATCATCTTCTCTCATTGCTGGTGTCCAGCTGTATGGGGCATACACTATGTACTCAACTTGCAAGGATGCAATCTCATTTACCTTTTCTGCTTCTTGACGCTTTACACACCTCTTTTTTCTCTTCCTCTTGGCCACTGGTGACTCTACTCACCATGAAAGTTGAGTATCCTTGAGAATTTCTCATGGGGCTCTGGATCCATTCTGTCATCTAAGCCAAAATGGCTCTGCCAGGCGAAAGTACCCTCACAGCTGCACATAATTTGGAGAGTACAACTTTTGCCACATTAATGTCACTCTGCCATGAAAAAGTTCCCAAACAGTCCAGTGAAAACTCCACGTTTTTCTCCCTGATTTTTATTTTTAATTCACAGACTTTGGTGTTGCCCAGAGCCTTTGCTGGAAGCATCCCTCATGTTGAATCTGATCACATACCAGGCCCCCAGTGACCCCCACTTTGGCTTCCTGGCTGGCAGAATTTGGTGTACCTGTCAACTAAAGCATCTTCTTCCAACTGACCAAAACTAAGCGGGCTTGTTTCCATAAAGGTCGCTAGATAAGGATAAAATCTTCTTCCTCTTCCATTCTTTCCTCCCCCCTCCTTTCCTTACTTTATATACCGTTTATGTGATCCACAAAATATCTAATATCTACCCCATTGTGTTATGTGATCCTTTTTATGTGTAAGTTTCATGTGCCAACCAGATATAGGATTCCCACAGAGCAGAAAACTTATTCTGTATCTATCACAATAAGCAACAGATTCTCAAAAACTGTTCTTTAATTTTCATTTGTTCTGCAGATGGACCTGAATTATTTATAGCATTATTAGGTACTTTTGATAATTTAAGGAGAAAGAGATTCTGCACAACCTAAAGCCTTTTTTCATAAAACAGAATTTATTTTAAGGAAAAGAAAAACAAAGATATGTCTGGAAACTTTGAGAAGAAATGGCGTTTAAACTTCATGTACTGGCCCCAGGATTGGCACCAAGCTAAAATTTCGTTCCTGGAACTCCTAATTTCACTTGGGTTCCAATTATTCTTGCTCTTTCATCAAAAATGTGAGTTCCCTTGTAGAATCAGGTGGAACAGACACTTAATATTCACTCATCATTTTCCTAATGAGTTTCCTGAGCAGCAGTCACCATAGTTGAAAACTGTCATTGCTACATCTTAGAAAACAAAGATCATATGGAGCTAAAACTATGTAAACACCAAGGTCACCACCGTAAAATTCGTCCTTTATGTACATGCAATAAATTTAACAAATACTAAAGGGTGTGGTCTGAATGTCTGTGTCCCCCTAAAATTCATGTTAGAATCCTTACACCAATGTGATGTTACACCAATGTGATCCTTACACCAATGTGATGGTTAGAAGGTGGGGCCTTTGAGAAGTCATTAGGTCACGAGGAGGGAGCCCTCGTTAGTAGAATTAGTATTTTTATAAAAGAGACCTCACGAAGCTCCTAAGACCCCTTTCCATGATGTGAGGATACTTGAAGTCTATAACCCTGAAGAGGGTCCTCACCCAACCAACCTGGAATCTTGATCATGGACTTCTAGCCTCCAGGACTAAAAGTAAATTTCTGTTCCTTATATGCTACCCAGTCTGTGGTATTTTGTTACGACAGCCCAAGTAGACTTTGTTGTCATTTTTTTTTAATTTTTTTAATGTGTATTTATTTTTGAAGGAGAGGGAGAGACAGAGCATGAATGGGGGAGGGGCAGAGAGGGGAGACACAGAACTTGAAGCGGGTTCCAGGCTCTGAGCCATCAGCACAGAGCCTGATGCAGGGCTTGCACTCATGAACCATGAGATCATGACCTGATCTGAAGTCGGTCCCCCAACCGACTGAGCCACCCAGGTGCCCCGGACTTTGTTGTCATCTTAATTTATAATGACCATATTCTAATCTGCTCACCAAATAATTCGGGCTCCTGAATAACATAATTTCAAAATAGCTAAAATCTATAAAATTAACCCAATTTTGCTTTGAATTTACTTTTTTTTTTTTAATTGAAGGTGTCCTCTTTAATAACTTTTATTTTCACTGGCTGTCCCACCCTCTGTAACTAAGAATCGATACTATTATAAAATTTCCATACTTTATACCACACATTGTATATTCCAGCCCACTGAATGGAAAGTAATGTTCTTTTGTTTTAAAGTAATTGTTTTCAAAAACAGAAAATTGTCTTTCTCCCCTCCCCTATCATACTCTGTCCCTAAACTCAACTCTATGATTATAACACAGGAAATATCTTCGCAGTTTTCCTCTTCTCAGAAGTTCCCTGTATTTAACTTCTCAAGAGCACCTTTAAAAAAATTTTTTTAATGTTTATTTATTTTTGAAAGAGAGGGAGAGACAGAGTGCCAGCAGGGAGGAGCACAAAGAGAGGGAGACACAGAATCCAAAGCAGGCTCCAGGCTCTGAACGGTCAGCACAAAGCCCGACAGAGGACTCTAACTCACGAACTACAAGATTATGACCTGAGTCAAAGTCGGACACTTAATGGACTGAGCCACCCAGGCACCCCCCCAAGAGGTCCTTTCAAATAGGTGTATTATGGGCCTATTTTCTGAATGTAGGTAATTTATACCAAGTGTTCACTTTAACATCTTTTTCTGACTTTTTCCATACCAATGGACCTCACAATCAGTACTTAAAGCACATTATATCCAGCTGCTCTCTATGCATTAATGTAGTGTGTCCAATTCCATTTCTTAAATTCCAGTAAGTCATCATTTAAAATTCTTTAATACCTCGAGTTCATGGTATGGAGCAAATTTCTCCTAGCAAATGTAATCCCAACATTATACTCTGGGAATGTTAGTTTCTTACGGATGAATGAATCTACTAGACAGTCATACTAATTGATGACAATTTATCCCATTTATGTATCCAACTACTGATAATTGAGCACCTACGATGGACCAAGTACTGTGCTAGATATTGAGCACACAAAGTTACAAAAAGACAGCAATCTGTTAAGTGCCACAAAACTAATAAACTCAGGAGGAAAAAAGGACGGGCATCTAACTGAACCTTGTTTGCGGGCAGGCCGGCAGGAGGGGAGAGTAGGGTGTTGGTTAAGAGCACATTCTCTTATGGGATGCCTGGGGGACTCAGTCGGTTAAGCTCAGGTCATGATCTCATGGGTTTGTGGGATCGAGCTCCATGTCGGGCTCTGCACTGACAGCACAGAACCTGCTCGGGATTCTCTCTCCTCCTCTCTCTGTCCTTCCCCTGCTCACCTGCACCCACACTCTCAAAATAAATAAATAAACCTTAATTTTTATTTAATTTATATAAATAAACTTTTCTCATTTGAAAAAAAAAAAAAAAACATGAGCGAGAAAAATTCTCTTAAAGGAAAAAGGCCAAAGCTGAAATCTAGAGACTGAGCAGGAATTATCCTGGGAAGGAGAGAGAGGAAGTAATAATAATTAACACTAACAGCGCTTCCTCTAGGCACACCGATCTTTACGTGTAGCAACTCATTTAAACTTCCAAATAACTGGGCAGTGCAAGTACTATTAGAACATAGAGACAAGGAAGCTTTAGCACCCCGAGGTGAAATAATGCTTGAGGTCACACAGCTGGGAAGTGCAGAATCAGATTTCAAGTCCAAGCATCTGAGCCCTACCTGTTGTGTCTTTTCCAGCAGAGATAACACAGCCCCAGGGGCAGCAGTAAGAATACAGTTTACATTTGCTGAGCACTTGAGTTGGGTCAAGTCCCAAGTATGCATGACCTCATTGATCCCTCATATCGTCCTATGAATTAAGTTCTGTTATTTGCCTCATCATCACAGATGTATATTCAAAAGTGTAAAAAAGTTGAGTAACCCCAGTGAGACACCACTTTATACCCACTAGGAAAGCTACTAAAAAACACAAAAATTACAAGTGTTGATAAGGGTGTGGAGAAATTGGGATCCTCATACATTTTTGTTGCGAATGTAAAATGGTACAGCCACTATGGGAAACAATTTGGTGGTTCCTCAATAAGTTAAACATAGAATTACCAAATGACCCGGCAATTTCACTCTTGGGTATGCACCCAAAGGAATTGAATACAGTGTTCAAATAAAACATTACACATGAATATTAATAGCAGCACTGTTCACAATAGCTAAAAGGTGGAAACAACCCAAATGTCTGTCAACTGAGGAATGGATAAACAAAATGTGGTACATCCATACAAATGGAATATTATTCAGCCATAAAAAGGAATGATGCACTAACACAGGCTGCAACCTAGATGAACCTTAAGAACATTATGCTAAGTAAAAGAAGCCAGACACAAAAGGCAACATACTGTATGATTCCATTTATATGAAATATCCAAAGTTGGTAAAACCATAGAGACAGAAAACAGATTATAATGGTTGCCAGGGATTATGGAGTTTGTGGGGGAAGGAGAAATGATTGCTTAATGGGTATTGGTATTTCCTTTTGGTGGAAAGGAAAATGTTTGGAACCAGCTAATGGTGATGGTTGTACAACATTCTGAAGGCACTAAATTTTATGTTACTTATATTTTACAAAAAGATTTTAAAAGGGAAAAAAGATGATAAAAAAGAAAAAAGTTAAGTTGCTCAGGGTTCTACAACACATCAAGGAAAATCTGCTTTTGGAATTAGGTAGTGTGTTGTCTCTCCAGATCAGACAGGGGCCCCCAAATGTGGGGTGATGATTGAGTGGAAGCCAGGATCACGGGTGGTGAAAAGATTCACCCTGGCAGAACAAGAAGATAGAAGTTTACTGAATATACCACAAGGGAGCAGCCAGCAGGACAGCAAAGGAGAGACTGTCTGCAAGGAGACAGTGGGTGGGAGCTGTTTTTAAAGGGAGAAGGTGAGGGAGTCTGCGTGGCTCAGACAGTTAAGTATGCAGCTCTTGATTTTGGCTCAGGTCATGATCTCCTGGTTCGTGGAATGGAGCCCCACTTCGGCTCTGCACTAGCAGCCCAGAGCCTGCTTGGGATTCTGTCTCTTCCTCTCTCTCCGCCCCTCCCCAACTCACGCTCTTGCGCATGCTCTCTCTCCAAATAAATAATTAAACATTTAAAAAAACAAGATAAAATAAAGGGAAGGTGAGGAGGTATGGGATGTATGGAATTTTCTCTTTTTTGGTACCTGTGCCTTGTTGTAAGTAGCCCATTGGTCGGTTAGGACTGAGGGATATTTTGAGGTGGTCACCTGATGACCCTGTCTGTATTCAGTCAGGTGGTCACTGTGAGCCCTTTTGCTTTGCTCTACATTCCACTGCTCAAGCCTTTTGTTTAAAAGCGGCCTCTACAGGTAGGAAAGACACATCCCAGGAATTCCAAATTGTTTGATGTGACTGCAGTGAAGTACAAGTGTCAAGAAGAAAGAGAAGGGCAAAAGATGAGACAGGAGGGATCAGAGTCTCCATCAGGAAGGCATCATGTGAGGTTGATGGAGACAACCCTAGAGACACGGACACAGGCAGGGGGACCCTCAGGAGGAGAGAAGGGTCACCAACCCATCGCTTTCGTCAGGATCTTCCCCTGTGACATGCCCCTCCCTATAAGGACTGTGTCCTCTGGGTTTCTGGTTTGAGAAAGTGATCTCTAAAACAGAATAGACACAGCAGTTGGTCAGTGGCCATCCTCTACCGCCAACTGAACAGGAAAGTTAGAAATATTCACTTCTGAACCTCAAATACTTCATCTGCAAAATGCAGATAATAATAATAATTCCTATTTCATAGGTTTGCCTAAGGACCAAATGAGATGAGTATAGTGCCTGGCACAGTCTATTATTGTTTTGTTATTATTACCTACATGGTTCCCATGAAGTGTCCCTGAGATCTTTTATGTTTATCATGCAGGATAAAACTGGGCGCTGTCTTATCTGGAGTATTACCCACAGCACACTACATTTTGCTTTAACCTGGGACTGATCATTGAAAGCTGTTCTCATGGGAAATAGCATTATCTACTATTTCATCAGGTTATTTTACAACTACAATATAAATTTCCTTCCTGGTTACTCTGGTAACAGAGAAAAAAAATGTTCTTCTCAGGTTAGTCCATACTTGTCAACATATAATTTAGTGGCACTAATTAGGAGACTCCTAAAAATGTTTAATATAATATAATAAAATAATGAACTATACCAAATAGTTCAGGTAGGAGATGATTTTTCAGACTTTCAAGCAAAAATATATGCTTTTTATCATTACATGTCACATAAACATTGTGATCTTTCATACAAATGCACAATTAAAAAGGACAAAGGCATTGAAACATTGAGCACTTTTGCTTCTGCAACTGTCCATCATGTTTTAGAACTTCCTGCACCAAGAGTCACTAATCAGCTCTCTCTCACACATCCTCATGTAACACACGCATCAGTAAAATGTGAAAATGAGCCCTCTGCATTGTAACCAGGACTGAGGAAAGGAAAATTTAAATCTTGACATTTGAACCTGTTTATTAATGACAACAGTGTGATAAACAGTTCATTAATCCTATTTGTAAGACTGTGAAATAAGCTAAAATCACCATAGGGAAATAACAGTATAAACAGGCTTTTAAAAAACGAGGAAGTGTTTATGGTTCTTTAATCTAAACCAGAGGTTTAGGCTTTGTCTGTAAAGGGTCCATAGTAAACATCTTAGGCTTTGCAGGTCTTGAAATCTCCGTCACAACTACTCAACTCTGCCACCGTAATGTAAAAATGGCCATAAACAGTGTGTAAATGAATGGACCTGGCTGGGTTCAAATAAAGCTTTATTTACACAGGCTACTACATGGATGAAACTTGACAACATGGTAAGTAAACCAGACACAGAAGAACAAATATTGTACGGTTCCACTTATTTGAGGTATCTAGAATACACAAAGTCATAGAGACAGAAAATAGAATAGTGGTTACCAGGGGCTCTGAGGAAGAAAGAATGGGGACTTAGAGCTTAATGGGTACAGTTTCAGTTTGGGACGATGAAAAGTTCTGGAAATGGATAGTGGTAATGAACATCGTGCATATATTTAATGCCACTGGGCTGTATACTTCAAAATGGTTAAAATGGCAAAATTTATGTTACCTATATTTTACTACAATTAAAAAGAAAACTTCAGTTCACAGAAACAGGCACCTGGCCCTTGGGTCGTAGTTTGCCAAGTCCCTGATGCAAACTCCCCTTTGTCTTACTGACTGTGCTCCTTTCTTTGCCTCATACATACGTCTTTGCTATTGTTTCTGCTGCTGCACCTGCTCTTTATATCATCCCTTGACTAACCTGTACAGTCAAAATGTTGCCTAATGTACAAAGGAAAAGAGAGCCATTTGCCTTCGTTGGGGGCTATTGTTCTTTCTAGAGGCCGTCCATCCTGAAACCCACAGCTTTAGCAGAGGCAGATCTAGAAGTATAAATATGAAGGTGCTGCTGTGTGAATACGAAAATGACCGTCTTGACCCAAAAACATCAATGTGGGCTGGTTTCCACTTTTTCTGGTGAATCCACAAAGGCTTTACGTTCCCTGTTCCCCAGTTTCCCTAGGTTCTCAGTGGTCAAAGGCATGGATTTGAATGCTAGTGTTAAAGCACGTGAAGGTGCTTTGTGAAGGTGATTGGCTGTAGCGCAGGCTGTCACTTCAGCCTTGACTTGTCACTCTGATCTAACTAATTAGGTCAAGTGACCTAGAGCTAATCATGTCCAGAAGACAATGATGATTGTTGACCTCTGAGGACAAACTTGATTCTTCAAAGTAGAAACCCAGGAAAGCAAAAAAGTTCAGATTTTTAAGGGGAACCTTTTAGAAATAAATATTTGAAAATATACATGTCATTATAGGAAGACACTTGTAAGTGGACCCGCCTAGTGTATTGGGACCTCTTAAAAACTAGAATCTCTAGTTAACTACAGAGTCTAGTCCATGAAAATTGATGACCCAATAGCTGACCAGGGTAAGCTACCTTTGACAAAGGTAGCTTATGAAGTATTTAACTAATGAAGTGAAAATTATTTTTACTGCTCTGAGAGAAAACAAAGCTCCTGATTCCCAAAGCATTTTTACACAAAGGGAAAAACCTATTACTTTTTACTACATTACTTATTTTGCAACGTCTTTAGACCACCCTCTGTCCCTGCTTAAGAGACTAAAACTTATGACTTGTACACTTCAATAATTCTTAGTGTCTTTCTTTTTCCTCTAGTTTTTATAATCTATGCACGTCAACGTAGAAAGACATTGTATTTAGAGTTTCAAAAGTGCAGACATCAGATAACCTCAACAATGTCATTTGATACCAAAATAGATTGTTTTAAATTTTTAATGCCATTCTTTTTTTTTTTTCTTTCAACACTTGGCCCTGCTACCAATAAGACACAGATTGATTGAAAACAACTTATTGGACTTTGTGAGGATAAATATTATTTTCAAATCACAAAGATGAATATATCTATAGTCAAATCTCCACTTTCAATCCCTTTAATCTGCATATAGTAAAAATTGTGTTAAAAGATTTAATAAGATGAAAACGCTGAAGTGTGACTTTGATAGTCTACTTTAGCTGGAAACCTACTGTAGCCTCCACATCGTGCAGATTCTCAAATATAAGAGGGAAGACAGAGAGCATTGATGTCTGAAAATTTATAGTCACCAAAATGATTAGGTTACAACATTCATTTCTAAGCACATGAAGTATTTACAGATCACTTGAAAAATCACTCTAGTTTCCGGGATGTTACCTGTTGACCTTTGAAAGGGGAAGCAAGTGAATTTTGCCATCAGTATCCTTCTTTCATTTTGAAGTTTAATATAGTGTCATTGGTTCTCCAATATCCATGCTGCCAATTTCCCACTGATGTCTTATATCTTGAGTTTCTTTTCCCCCGTTAGAAACGTATAGTGATAAAATAGGTGAAGTAACTTTGAGCACAGAAAGCCCATGTAATTACATAGTGTTCCCAGCACAATTCACAATGTTCTGACACTGGATATCAGTGCAGTGGTAAGTAAGAGCAAAAGAGCTTGTCAGAAAAGTTTAGCTATGAATGCGGCCTCAGGTGAAGTGCAGGAGGATTTGAAGCAAAGGTGGATGTGAACACTTGGAAAGCGGAATGTATGTGTGGAAAATAAGTTGGCTTTTGATCATTTCTAGGAGGTCAATCTGTGAGGCTCGTTTTTCTTTTAAGAAAACAGGATGTCTTGTACCTAAAGTGAAATGCTCCTCTTCTGAGAAGAAACATTCCCAGAAAGCGTTGTTTCCAGCCATATAACGGGACCTGGACTGTATGTAATCCTGTTAGGATCACATAAATAATCTCTTTCTAAAAACTGCTTACACTTCTGCATTTGGACAAGACTTGACTAGCTACACTAGTTGGACTCACACAAATACAGCCTCCAATGTCCCTATTGAAAACTGAGGGCCACCTGTTAGTATCTTCCCTTCATAACTCTTGCTCTCCAGGGTCCTAATTGCCTGCTGAATTTCCCAAGTACTCGTCTTTGTCCTTTTTTAAAAGTTTTATCTCTCACTGTGCATAAAAGGAGTCGGAACAAATACTTTTATATAAGTCCAGGTGTTATAACCCTGCCTGACCTTTTTTTTTTTTCCTCTGGTTTGTTTCTTGATTTTGAATCTCTTGCTTTGAGTTAGGCTGTGGTCCTCCTTGCATAGCTATTAGAGCACACTCTGAACTTCTGGCAATCATGCTGAGCGGCTCTGGCTAGTTATGTGGGAACTTGACAGAACAAAGAATCCTTCCTTGTCTCGCCTATTCCTTAGCCTCAGAGGCAGCTTACGTCACAAATTTAGCCAAACATCACTACTGACCCTAATCTCTAGGATTCTAAGCATAAAGAGAAATGTAATTGTTGCGTATCAGTTGCTACCCTATGTACTTTAGATACAGATACTTCTTTTCTCCAACAAGATAACCAGGCAGTCATCTTCACAGGTATGGAAACTGAGACTAAGGATGTTAAGGAACTTGTCCAAAGTCTTCCTGCCTCATAAACAGTGAAATCGGTATTTAACTCCCTTTCCAACACCAAATCCTAACCTTCCTTCCCTCCATTGCACGGCATCCAGTGTCACCCAAGCCTCCTGGCTCGCTCTTCTTGATGTATAAAATCTGCAAACCATTGCCGTTGTGAAAAGTTAACGTTCTAAAAGCAACATACGAAAAGCCACATGTGTAGTATGTACTGCAGGCTGCTAATTTACTTTAATTAATGCCTAAAATATGTAAAAAGACTGAGCACTAATATACCAACATATTAGCAGTGATTATCTTTTGGCAGATTACTGGTAATGTTTATTTGTTTCTTATACATTTTTTTATCTTACAAATTTTCTATAATAAATATGATACTTTTTAATTTAAATTTCTTTAAAATGCAAGCAATGTCACTATTTAAATGCAAATGGTATAATGGAATGGGTTTTCCACAGTGACTTAAGCGTTTGTCATGTTGTCATGTTCAATTGACAGTTATCATTGGGCTTAGCATGTCAGTGAATATTTTAATGTCCAAGGGAGGGCTTTTATATGCAAAACGAGCCACTTAGAGCTGTCTAAATATGCAATTTGTAACTGTAGTTAATTAAAAGACTGAATTTTGCTTAAACCTCTGAATTCAACTTAGAATTTTTGCTAGGTGATTTATGAATTAAATAACTTTATCAAAAATAAGCACACTTTGGGGTGCCTGGGTGGCTAAGTCGGTTAAGCATCCAACTTCCGCTGAGGTCAGGATCTCACAGTCCACGAGTTGGAGCCCCGCGTTGGGTTCCGTGCTGAGAGCTCAGAGCCTGGAACCTGCTTTGGATTCTGTGTCTCTGTCTCTCTCTGCTCCTCCCCTGCTCATGCTCTGTCTCTCTCTCTCTCAAAAATAAATAAACATTAAAAAAAATAAAGCACAGTTTTACTTATTTTTTATTCATATATTTTGATTCTATATATTAATTAACCTAATATATTAAATGATCTCATGTCATTATTAAAACCATGCAAGAAAACTTATTTCACTGAATTTCCTTAAACATTTTAACTTACATATGCAAATTTAATTTTTTTTTTCTCAAATACATCACATTCCTAATAAGGCCAGCGTACAAACTAAAGCAATCTTCACAAGTTCTTAAGTAGCTTTTAAAAATATAACACATTGGGGGCGCCTGGGTGGCTCAGTCTGTTAAGCGTCTGACTTTGGCTCAAGTCATGGTCTGAGGTTTTTGAGTTGGAGCCCCCCCCCCCCCCACCCCACGAGCTCTGTGCTGACAGCTCAGAGCCTGGAGCCGGCTTCAGATTGTGTCTCCGGCTCTCTCTGCCCCTCCCCCACTTGTGCTCTGTCTCTCTATCAAAAATAAATAAAAAATGTAAAAAATAAAAATAAAAATATAACAAATTGAACTTACAACTTTAATAAGCATTCAAACACTGTTTATAAGCTTAATTAATTACATTCTCTCATGCATGTCAAATTTAAGTCACAAGTACCAATCAGACATTCCTAATTAAAAGAACAAGGCAAATAATTAGATCCTCAAACATGTCAGACATTTTCTAACATGGCATCTCTTGGACATTTCAAAACTACATATAAGAAGCATACATTATTATTTTCACTTAAAGTATATTCCACATAAACTGACTACTGCAGCATTAACACTTTCTATAGACTTATTTTATCATCTCTATACTTACTGTTACGATTTGCTGGGTTTGCAAAGTCATTTATTCAGCTACAGAGTGAAAATTACTATCTCCAACAAGACTAGATTCCTTGGGTAATGATTCAGAACTACTATACAGCTACAGATCTGGGTAATTAGTCTGAATTTGGGGACTAAAATGTGGATCAGATTAGTGCTTCTTTGACCAATCCAATGGTGTTTGCCACATCAACAGGGGAACCAAAAAGAAAATACTTTTTAACTGCCATGTAGTTTTATCTGCCCCTGCCCCTTCTAAAATATAGTCTCTGGATATATTTCAAATTTCATGTACATTTTTTCAACTGGTACATTCTGTCCCACCCACATGGAACACAGCCAACTGCCTTCAATTAGCATTAATTGAATTGCATACCCCTTCATAGTTATTTTGGCCTTTTTACATGTTACTCATTATCTTTCTCTTTGACCACTATTTGATAGTCATTCTAGTAACAGCATAAACAGATTACTTACAGATTATGTAGATGTATGCAACATGTTTATAAGTTGCCTTAGGTCTGCACTCCAGCACAGGAAAGTACCAGTTCCATGTTAATTTATCAAAATTATATTTAGCTCACAGTGTAGAAGCATCTAGCTCACCTAGCCACACCAACCCCTAAGGCCAGCCATAGACCATCCAAATTAATCATCCAATAGCAATTTTTTCCACATAAGCATGAAGTATTAGTACCCATAATAAATATAGGGTTTTGTAAACCCACTGCAGCTTACCTAATTAACCTCATCTTTATCATTGTTTTCAGAAAGTCTAAGCTGTCTAAGTTAGCCGCATAATAGAAATTATAATCATCTGCCAAATTAGCATAACAATGTTTATCATTGCCATTATGATAATTGAGGTCGTTTCCAATTTTTAATATTATAAATAAAATCGTAGTGAACATGTATGTGATCATGAATATAGTTTTATTCTGTTGGATTATTTCCTTAGAAAAAATTCCTAATAGTAATATTACTCAGTGAGCAGACAGACATGGTTTGGGATATTGATAAGAATTGCCTTTAGTGCTTTCCAAAAAGCTTGTTTGATCTTAATTGTGTCTGTATTTTATTTATTTATTTTGTTTGGATGTTCTTTAATTTGAGCAGATTCATTGATATTAAATGATACTAAAATTTAGCTTTGAGTACTGGGGACAGTAGTTTTTTTTAATAATATTTATTTGTTATTTGCATTTTCATTTATGTGGTTTATCTGCTTATAGTCTTTGTTTATTTGCTACTAGGGCCTGCCATTTGCCTTTTCAATTCATGCTAATTCTTTATATATTATTATATTAACTTATTTGTACTCATATTTGATACAATCTGTTTTTCTAGTAATGTAAGTTATATTTTATACTTTATTTTAATTTCTATGGTCATGAATCTAATTATCTTTAAATATGATTATCTAACTCTCTTTTAAGAAATAAAATCTGTTTAGGGCTGCCTGGGTGGCTTAGTCAGTTAAGCATCTAACTTGAGCTCAGGTCATGATCTCACAGCTCCTGAGTTGAGCCCTGTTTCGGGGTCTGTGCAGACAACTTGAAGCCTGGAGCCTGCTTCAGATTCTCTCTCTGTCTCTCTCTCTCTCTGCCCCTCCCCTGTTTGCATTCTGTCTCTCTGTCTCTCAAAAATAAATAAACATTAAAAAACTTTTTTAAATAAGAATATTCTTTGGGTAACATCACAGAACAAATGTCCTACAGAATAGTCTTTGAAATTCTGTACCAATGTCGTAGAGCATTCATTTATCTAGTTTGTTTATTAACGAAAACATATTTAAGACAGATATTCACATAAAAATATTGCAAAGGCCTCTAATGGAGAAAAAAGTTAAAGTAGCTATAAGTTATGCTGTTTTATGCTTATTGTTATGAGGTATTTTTTACATGTCTTCCCTCACAATCTATTTTGACAATCATTATTGCTATATGACTCACAGATATTTACTTGAAAACTTCATACTAATCCATATACAAATACTATGATCAGATCAGATTATGGACAATATAAATTGGGTATTTGCTTCTAAAAGTGTTAAATGTGGAGTTGCGGCAAGATGGCGGCTTAGGAGGACGCTGGGCTCACCGCACGTCCTGCTGATCACTTAGATTCCATCTACACCTGCCTAAATAACCCAGAAAACCGCCAGAGGATTAGCAGAACAGAGTCGCCGGAGCCAAACGCAGACGAGAGGCCCACGGAAGAGGGTAGGAAGGGCGGCGAGGCGGTGCGCGCTCCACGGACTGGCGGGAGGGAGCCGGGGCGGAGGGGCGGCTCGCCGGCCAAGCAGAGCCCCCGAGTCGGGCTTGCAAAAGCGGAGGGGCCGGGCGGACTGTGTTCCGACAGCAAGCGCGACTTAGCGTCTGGGAGGTCAGAAATTAACAGCTCTGCTCGGAAAGCGGGAAGGCTGGAGGACAAAGGGAGGGAGAGCTGCTGAGCCCCCTGACAACAGAGCTCAGTTTGGTGGGGAACAAAGGCGCTCGCCAGCGCCATTTCCCCCGCCCATCCCCCAGCCGAAATCCCAAAGGGAACCGGTTCCTGCCAGGGAACTTGCTCGCTCCGCGCAAACACCCAACTCTGCGCTTCTGCGGAGCCAAACCTCCGGCAGCGGATCTGACTCCCTCCCGCTGCCACAGGGCCCCTCCTGAAGTGGATCACCTAAGGAGAAGCGATCTAAGCCTGCCCCTCCTGCCCCCGAGCACCTTGCCTACCCACCCCAGCTAATACGCCAGATCCCCAGCATCACAAGCCTGGCAGGGTGCAAGTAGCCCAGACGAGCCACACCACCCCACAGTGAATCCCGCCCCTAGGAGAGGGGAAGAGAAGGCACACACCAGTCTGACTGTGGCCCCAGCGGTGGGCTGGGGGCAGACATCAGGTCTGACTGCGGCCCCGCCCACCAACTCCAGGTATACACCACAGCACAGGGGAAGTGCCCTGCAGGTCCTCACCACGCCAGGGACTATCCAAAATGACCAAGCGGAAGAACTCCCCTCAGAAGAATCTCCAGGAAATAACAACAGCTAATGAGCTGATCAAAAAGGATTTAAATAATATAACAGAAAGTGAATTTAGAATAATAGTCATAAAATTAATCGCTGGGCTTGAAAACAGTATACAGGACAGCAGAGAATCTCTTGCTACAGAGATCAAGGGACTAAGGAACAGTCACGAGGAGCTGAAAAACGCTTTAAACGAAATGCATAACAAAATGGAAACCACCACAGCTCGGCTTGAAGAGGCAGAGGAGAGAATAGGTGAACTAGAAGATAAAGTTATGGAAAAAGAGGAAGCTGAGAAAAAGAGAGATAAAAAAATCCAGGAGTATGAGGGGAAAATTAGAGAATTAAGTGATACACTAAAAAGAAATAATATACGCATAATTGGTATCCCAGAGGAGGAAGAGAGAGGGAAAGGTGCTGAAGGGGTACTTGAAGAAATCATAGCTGAGAACTTCCCTGAACTGGGGAAGGAAAAAGGCATTGAAATCCAAGAGGCACAGAGAACTCCCTTCAGACGTAACTTGAATCGATCTTCTGCACGACATATCATAGTGAAACTGGCAAAATACAAGGATAAAGAGAAAATTCTGAAAGCAGCAAGGGGTAAACGTGCCCTCACATATAAAGGGAGACCTATAAGACTCGTGACTGATCTCTCTTTTGAAACTTGGCAGGCCAGAAAGAATTGGCAAGAGATTTTCAGGGTGCTAGACAGAAAAAATATGCAGCCGAGAATCCTTTATCCAGCAAGTCTGTCATTTAGAATAGAAGGAGAGATAAAGGTCTTCCCAAACAAACAAAAACTGAAGGAATTTGTCACCACTAAACCAGCCCTACAAGAGATCCTAAGGGGGACCCTGTGAGACAAAGTCCCAGAGACATCACTATAAGCATAAAACATACAGACATCACAATGACTCTAAACCCGTATCTTTCTATAATAACACTGAATGTAAATGGATTAAATGCGCCAACCAAAAGACATAGGGTATCAGAATGGATAAAAAAACAAGACCCATCTATTTGCTGTCTACAAGAGACTCATTTTAGACCTGAGGACACCTTTAGATTGAGAGTGAGGGGATGGAGAACTATTTATCATGCGACTGGAAGCCAAAAGAAAGCTGGAGTAGCCATACTTATATCAGACAAACTAGACTTTAAATTAAAGGCTGTAACAAGAGATGAAGAAGGACATTATATAATAGTTACAGGGTCTATCCATCAGGAAGAGCTAACAATTATCAATGTCTATGCACCGAATACCGGAGCCCCCAAATATATAAAACAATTACTCATAAACATAAGCAACCTTATTGATAAGAATGTGGTAATTGCAGGGGACTTTAATACACCACTTACAGAAATGGATAGATCATCTAGACACACGGTCAATAAAGAAACAAGGGCCCTGAATGAGACATTGGATGAGATGGACTTGACAGATCTATTTAGAACTCTGCATCCCAAAGCAACAGAATATACTTTCTTCTCGAGTGCACATGGAACATTCTCCAAGATAGATCATATACTGGGTCACAAAACAGCCCTTCATAAGTTTACAAGAATTGAAATTATACCATGCTTACTTTCAGACCACAATGCCATGAAGCTTGAAATCAACCACAGGAAAAAGTCTGGAAAACCTCCAAAAGCATGGAGGTTAAAGAACACCCTACTAACGAATGAGTGGGTCAACCAGGCAATTAGAGAAGAAATTAAAAAATATATGGAAACAAACGAAAATGAAAATACAACAATCCAAACGCTTTGGGACGCAGCAAAGGCAGTCCTGAGAGGAAAATACATTGCAATCCAGGCCTATCTCAAGAAACAAGAAAAATCCCAAATACAAAATCTAACAGCACACCTAAAGGAACTAGAAGCAGAACAGCAAAGGCAGCCTAAGCCCAGCAGAAGAAGAGAAATAATAAAGATCAGAGCAGAAATAAACAATATAGAAACTAAAAAAACTGTAGAGCAGATCAACGAAACCAAGAGTTGGTTTTTTGAAAAAATAAACAAAATTGACAAACCTCTAGCCAGGCTTCTCAAAAAGAAAAGGGAGATGACCCAAATAGATAAAATCATGAATGAAAATGGAATTATTACAACCAATCCCTCAGAGATACAAACAATTATCAGGGAATACTATGAAAACTTATATGCCAACAAATTGGACAACCTGGAAGAAATGGACGAATTCCTGAACACCCACACGCTTCCAAAACTCAATCAGGAGGAAATAGAAAGCTTGAACAGACCCATAACCAGTGAAGAAATTGAATCGGTTATCAAAAATCTCCCAACAAATAAGAGTCCAGGACCAGATGGCTTCCCAGGGGAGTTCTACCAGACGTTTAAAGCAGAGATAATACCTATCCTTCTCAAGCTATTCCAAGAAATAGAAAGGGAAGGAAAACTTCCAGACTCATTCTATGAAGCCAGTATTACTTTGATTCCTAAACCAGACAGAGACCCAGTAAAAAAAGAGAACTACAGGCCAATATCCCTGATGAATATGGATGCAAAAATTCTCAATAAGATACTAGCAAATCGAATTCAACGGCATATAAAAAGAATTATTCACCATGATCAAGTGGGATTCATTCCTGGGATGCAGGGCTGGTTCAACATTCGCAAATCAATCAACGTGATACATCACATTAACAAAAAAAGAGAGAAGAACCATATGATCCTGTCAATCGATGCAGAAAAGGCCTTCGACAAAATCCAGCACCCTTTCTTAATAAAAACCCTTGAGAAAGTCGGGATAGAAGGAACATACTTAAAGATCATAAAAGCCATTTATGAAAAGCCCACAGCTAACATCATCCTCAACGGGGAAAAACTGAAAGCTTTTTCCCTGAGATCAGGAACACGACAAGGATGCCCACTCTCACCGCTGCTGTTTAACATAGTGCTGGAAGTTCTAGCATCAGCAATCAGACAACAAAAGGAAATCAAAGGCATCAAAATTGGCAAAGATGAAGTCAAGCTTTCGCTTTTTGCAGATGACATGATATTATACATGGAAAATCCGATAGACTCCACCAAAAGTCTGCTAGAACTGATACAGGAATTCAGCAAAGTTGCAGGATACAAAATCAATGTACAGAAATCAGTTGCATTCTTATACACTAACAATGAAGCAACAGAAAGACAAATAAAGAAACTGATCCCATTCACAATTGCACCAAGAAGCATAAAATACCTAGGAATAAATCTAACCAAAGATGTAAAGGATCTGTATGCTGAAAACTATAGAAAGCTTCTGAAGGAAATTGAAGAAGATTTAAAGAAATGGAAAGACATTCCCTGCTCATGGATTGGAAAAATAAATATTGTCAAAATGTCAATACTACCCAAAGCTATCTACACATTCAATGCAATCCCAATCAAAATTGCACCAGCATTCTTCTCGAAACTAGAACAAGCAATCCTAAAATTCATATGGAACCACAAAAGGCCCCGAATAGCCAAAGGAATTTTGAAGAAGAAGACCAAAGCAGGAGGCATCACAATCCCAGACTTTAGCCTCTACTACAAAGCTGTCATCATCAAGACAGCATGGTATTGGCACCAAAACAGACACATAGACCAATGGAATAGAATAGAAACCCCAGAACTAGACCCACAAACGTATGGCCAAATCATCTTTGACAAAGCAGGAAAGAACATCCAATGGAAAAAAGACAGCCTCTTTAACAAATGGTGCTGGGAGAACTGGACAGCAACATGCAGAAGGTTGAAACTAGACCACTTTCTCACACCATTCACAAAAATAAACTCAAAATGGATAAAGGACCTAAATGTGAGACAGGAAACCATCAAAACCTTAGAGGAGAAAGCAGGAAAAGACCTCTCTGACCTCAGCCGTAGCAATCTCTTACTCGACACATCCCCAAAGGCAAGGGAATTAAAAGCAAAAGTGAATTACTGGGACCTTATGAAGATAAAAAGCTTCTGCACAGCAAAGGAAACAACCAACAAAACTAAAAGGCAACCAACGGAATGGGAAAAGATATTCGCAAATGACGTATCAGACAAAGGGCTAGTATCCAAAATCTATAAAGAGCTCACCAAACTCCACACCCGAAAAACAAATAACCCAGTGAAGAAATGGGCAGAAAACATGAATAGACACTTCTCTAAAGAAGACATCCGGATGGCCAACAGGCACATGAAAAGATGTTCAGCGTCGCTCCTTATCAGGGAAATACAAATCAAAACCACACTCAGGTATCACCTCACACCAGTCAGAGTGGCCAAAATGAACAAATCAGGAGACTATAGATGCTGGAGAGGATGTGGAGAAACGGGAACCCTCTTGCACTGTTGGTGGGAATGCAAATTGGTGCAGCCGCTCTGGAAAGCAGTGTGGAGGTTCCTCAGAAAATTAAAAATAGACCTACCCTATGACCCAGCAATAGCACTGCTAGGAATTTATCCAAGGGATACAGGAGCACTGATGCATAGGGCCACTTGTACCCCAATGTTCATAGCAGCACTCTCAACAATAGCCAAATTATGGAAAGAGCCTAAATGTCCATCAACTGATGAATGGATAAAGAAATTGTGGTTTATATACACAATGGAATATTACATGGCAATGAGAAAAAATGAAATATGGCCTTTTGTAGCAACGTGGATGGAACTGGAGAGTGTGATGCTAAGTGAAATAAGCCATACAGAGAAAGACAGATACCATATGGTCTCACTCTTATGTGGATCATGAGAAACTTAACAGGAACCCATGGGGGAGGGGAAGGAAAAAAAAAAAAAAGAGGTTAGAGTGGGAGAGAGCCAAAGCATAAGAGACTGTTAAAAACTGAGAACAAACTGAGGGTTGATGGGGGGTGGGAGGGAGGAGAGGGTGGGTGATGGGTATTGAGGAGGGCACCTTTTGGGATGAGCACTGGGTGTTGTATGGAAACCAATTTGTCAATAAATTTCAGAAAAAAAAAAAAGTGTTAAATGTAATGTTCCTTCATAGAAATCTTAAAATGAAAAAGAACAATAATTAATAAATGTTTAGATTTTTCTTTCAAAAATCATTAAAAATTAAATTTATAGCACTTTTGTAAAGTCAACACTTTTGAAGTAGAACATTTATTTCTTTTCTTCAATGAATGTCAGCTAAATTATTAAATCCTTTTCTGTCTGAAATAAATCATCTCTCCATCCAAAATATCTTGATTATTGGGCTTCAAGTTTCTGCTATTAATTTTGAAAGATGGGAAAATTATCACTCTTACCTAAAGAACAACAAAAATGGTAGAAAATTCTCAAAATCGTAACTTTTCTAAAGCTGAGATCTCCAGACAACCACATAGCCTGAACTCAAAGGAAGACAAGAAAACCCAAGAAGAAACTCAATATAATCATTGACTTATCTGGGGTAAAGCACAGATGAAAATAGGTGACTTCCATATTTGTGGGTAAGAAGAATTTATATACCATTTTTAACAAAATGTTCAAGTTTGAGTGTCGATTAGCATGATACTATAAAACCCATGGAAATGGCAGATATAGGGTAATCCACACCCATTCATGGGCTCCTCTTCAGAACTTTGTGTGATGCTCGTGAGAAAGATTGGAGACATGGCAGGAAGCCAGTGAAAGCCTCACTCATGATGCAGGTGTAGAGCAAGGAAGTTGTCACCAATGTACGAAGTTCAGGAAGCACTGCTAAGATCTTCTCTCCTATGGATAGACCAGAAAACCCCAAGGCATAAAAATAATAAATCAAAACAAAAACAGACACTTGGAAACTTCATTTTCAAACTTCCAAAAACCAAAGGTAAAGGAAAGCCTTGAAGGCAGCCAGGAAGAAGACACATTACATACTGTCTTAGTCAGTTGGAGCTACTCTAACAGAATACTGTAGGCGAAGTAGCTCAAAGGACATTTATTTCTCAAAGTTCTGGAGACATATCTGGTGTCTGGTGACATCGTGCTTCCTAGTTTCCAGGTAACTGTCTTCTCATTGTGTCCCCATGTGGCAGAGAGCACAAAGAGCAAGGGTAAGCTCCTGTGTCTCTTCTTATAAAGGCACTAATTCCACTCATGAGGCCTCCTCACTCATGACTTAAGTATCTCTCAAAGGCCCCCACCTCCTAATACCGTTATGTTGGGGGTTAACATTTCAAAATATACATTTTAGGGGGACACAAATATTCACTCTACAACACAAAGGAAAAAAGATAAGAATTATAGCAGACGTCTCATCATCATCTTTGGCTTCAATGCAAGCCAAGGAACAGTGGAGCAACGTCTTTAAAGTATTGAAAGAGAAAAAAACCTGTCAACCTACTATCCATACCCAGAAAAAAAAAAATCTTCCAAGAATGAAAAATAAATAAATATTTTTTTAGAGTATTCAATGCTAGCAGATGTACATTACAAAAAATATTAAGGAAATTTCTTCAGAAAGAAAGAATATGAAGTCAGACAGTAATGGAGATCTACATTAAGAAATAAAAATCTTTTGAAAAAAAAAGAAAGAAACAATCTTTTGAAATGATTAAAAGGAAAGTAAACGTGAAAGTCATATTTTTCTTCCTTTTGATTACCCTAAAAGATTATTGTAAAGCAATAATGGTAGCAGCGATGTATTTAAAGTTCATAGCATATATGGAAGTAAAATCTCTGGAAAATTTCACACAAGATAGAAAAAGGACATGAGAGCTTATTGCTGCAAAGTTCTCATACCACACACAAAGCTTTTCGAAGGTAGACTGTGATTAATCTAAAATGCATACTATAAGGGGTGCCTGGGTGGCTCAGTAGGTTCAGCGTCTGATTTAGGATCAGGTGATGATCACACGGTTCATGGGTTCAAGCCCCATGAGGAGCTCTGTGCTGACAGCTCAGAATCTGGAGCCTGCTTCCGATTCTGTGTCTCCTTCTCTCTCTGCCCCTCCCCCACTCACGCTCTGTCTCTGTCTCGCAAAGGTGAATAAATTTTTTAAAAAATATATATTTTTTAATGTAT
Source organism: Prionailurus bengalensis (assembly GCF_016509475.1). Lineage (NCBI taxonomy): Eukaryota > Metazoa > Chordata > Mammalia > Carnivora > Felidae > Prionailurus > Prionailurus bengalensis. Next base: position 113,240,579 of record NC_057348.1, read on the forward strand.
ACTATAAACTCTGTGGAAAAAATACAAAAATAATCTAAGGAGCTATAAATAATAAGCCAATAGTGGAAATAAAAGTGGAATGTAAAATATATTCTACTAATCTAAACACAAGTAAACAAGAGAGAGAGATAAAGAGAAAAAAAAAAGGAACCAAAAAATGCATAGGGCAAATAGAGAACGATTAGCAAGATGGCAGATTTTTAGCTTAACCATACCAATATGTTCCGTGTCAATGATCTAAATACCCTAGAGGGCAGAGATTTTTAGATTAGATAAAAATGCAAGACCCTACTCTACTTTCTATAAGAAACTCATTTTAAAGGGGCATCTGGGTGGCTCAGTTGGTTAAGCATCTGACTTCCGCTCAGGTCATGATCTCACAGTTCATGAGTTTCATGAGTTTGAGCTCTGTGTCAGGATCTGTGCTGTGACAACAGCCAGCTTCGGATCCTCTGTCCCCTTCTGCCCCTCCCCTGCACTCCCTCTCTCAAAAATAAATTCATTTTAGATATAAAGACATCGAGGGGCACCTGGGTGGCTCAGTCAGTTAAGCGACCAACTTCAGCTCAGGTCATGATCTTGTGGTTCTGAGTTGGAGCCCCACATCGGGCTCTGTGCTGACAGCTCAGAGCCTGGCACCTGCTTCGGAATCTGTGTCTTCCTCTCTCTATGCCCCTCCCCTGCTCATGCTTTGTCTCTCTCTGTCTCTCAACAATAAATAAAAGTAAAAAAAATTTTTTTAATAATAAAAAATAAAGACATCTAAAGATATACCATCGAAACACTAATCAAAATGTTCTGACTTTTTTATTAATTTTTTTTTTAGGTTTTTATTTCACGTTTGAGAGAGAGAGGCAGAGTGCAAGTGGGGCAGTGGCAGAGAGAGAGGGAGACACAGAATCCAAAGCAGGCTCCAGGCTCTGAGCTGTCAGCACAGAGCCTGATGCGGGGCTCGAACTCACCCACTGTGAGATCATGACCTGAGCCAAAGTCGGACGCTTAACCGACAGAGTCACCCAGGTGCCCCAAAGTGTTCTGACTTTCTAAAACCAATTTCCACACCCTGGTTATAAACATCTAATACTGATTGATCCTTTCAGGAATGTAACCTGATTTATGTATGTATACTAAACAAGAAATAAATTTTTTCTCTAAAGCTGTGACTCTCTTTCCAAATTCGTTATTGAAAGAATCTCTTAACTTTTGTCTTCATGACAGAAGCTAGTACTTCAAAAAAAGATTCAAGGCTAATACCACAGCAGGACCCAATGAAAATTGGGTCCTTATTTAGCTCTCGACTCAATTTGCTGAGGTGTCACTTTTTTTCATCAAAATAGGAATAAATGACTTTTCTTGTACTAATGTGAATTCAAGTACCTATTAAACAACACCTCCATAAACCAGAATATATAGACATTTATTATTAAGTTTCTATGTGCTTCCTCCACTTATGTAATTTTGCTTCCAGATTACACTGGTGTGTGTTCTTATAATATTTCTACCTCTTATTCTTTCTTGTGGGATAGAAATTTCCTAATGGATGACCTACTTGTCATTCCACAAGCTTGCTTCTGTTTTATTTTAATAGTTTATATTCCACCTATTCAGTGATCAATAACAGAAACACAATTTTAAAACACCCTGATTCTATAATGTCGGGTATTGCCTATAAAATAGATTCATCTGGGGGCGCCTGGGTGGCGCAGTCGGTTAAGCGTCCGACTTCAGCCAGGTCACGATCTCGCGGTCCGTGAGTTAGAGCCCCACGTCGGGCTCTGGGCTGATGGCTCAGAGCCTGGAGCCTGTTTCTGATTCTGTGTCTCCCTCTCTCTCTGCCTCTCCCCCGTTCATGCTCTGTCTCTCTCTGTCCCAAAAATAAATAAACGTTGAAAAAAAATTTTTTTTTTTAAAAAATAAAATAGATTCATCTGATGATCCTTTCTAACATACAGAAACCAAGCTATCTCTCCATTTGGAAAATCTGTAGCCACAAGAAATGGCAATTTATTTTTAATTATCTTTGCCCTAAAAACTCTATATGAGAATGTCTAAAATTTAGATTTGAAACTTCTTAAGACTTTAGGTTAAGTAATTTAATGCAACAAGGAAGAGTTCGGTACCTCCTATTTCTGTTTACTAACTTACATTGTAACAAACAGAAATCTTTACCTTGGAGCAACTGGGTGGCTCAGTTGGTTAAACATCCAACTCTTGGTATCAGCTCAGATAGTATCTTGTTGTGATGATCATGGTCACGATCTCATGGTCATGAGATTGAGCCTCACAACGGGCTCTGCACTAATGGCGAAGAGCCTACTTGCGATTCTCTGTCTCCCTTTGTCTTCCTCTCTCTCTGCCTCTCCCCTGCTTGTACTAGCTCTCTCTCTCTCTCTCTCAAAATAAATGAACTTTAAAATTTTTAAAAAAGAAAATAAAGCCCCTGACGATGAGAGTCATAGGTTTAGGGGAAAATATTACAAGTCTAGTTAATTCCCTTATTTAATTGTTTTTTCTTAAAATGTTTGAATATTGAAAACGTTAAAAAATAAAAGAAAGAAAGAAAGAAAGACACAAATGTAAACCAGCTGATTTCTGTCTCTTTATAATCTCAAAATATCACTTGAGATCTGTTTGGGCGTTATAAAATCAAGAAGTGAAAGGAAATGAGATGGAATGAGAACAGTTTAGGCATTATAAAAATCATTTAAAGTGTCATGATCAAGTTATGTAGAGAATTACTGGCTGGAGAGGAGGGCATTTACCTCAAATACTGTGGAAGTAGGGAGGTCTCAGGGGAGATTATTTGGATGAGGTATCAGTTTTGAACTGTGTCTTGCAGAATGGAGTTGGTTAAGTAAAGGCAGACTTGGGAGAAAGGAGGATGCTGGAGGGAACAATGTGCACAAAAGCAACAAAGGCCTGAAATAGCAAAATATATAAATGTCAAAAGTTCAGAATGTTAGTGTTGAGAAAGTGACAGAGAAATGGACCGAAGCTAGATCATGATGAAATTTTCAAGTAGTGCTAAAGGACTTTGATTCCCCCCCCCCCCCCAGAAAACAATGTGGAGCTTTTGTAGAAACTTAAGTAGAGTGGGGCACCTGGCTCAGTTGATTAAGCGTCTGACTTCGGCTCAGGTCATGATCTTGCAGTTGGTGAGTTCGAGCCCCGCATGGGGCTCTGTGCTGACAGCTCAGAGCCTGGAACCTGCTTTGGATTCCGTGTCTCCCTTCTCTCTGTTCTTCCCACTCATGCTCTGTCTCTCTCTCTCTCTCTCCTTTAAAAATAAATAAATATTTTAAAATTTTTTAATAAAAATAAACAAAAAAATTTAAGTAGAGTTAAGACATAATAATTTTGCACTGTTTAAAAGGTAGCCCCTGGAGTCAAAACGGAATATACACTGGCAAGAAACAAGAGGGCTAGACCAATATAGAAGAGATTGCAGTAAAACAGGCAGGAAATTACACGGTCCTGTAGAAAAGCAGTATCAGTAGGGTGGAGAGAAGAAGTCAGGCTCAATATGCTTAGAGGATAGAATTTGCAAGGTTTGGTGGCTGATTGTAAGTGAAGCATGAAGGAAAGGGAAGAATTTCTAAGTAATTCTCAATTTTCTGAATAGTTGCCCAAAACAAATTGGGTGGGTGAACATGTTTAGGACACACTGAAATTTTTGATGCAATTTTGAGATTATTGCACATATCAGCATCTATTTTTTTCTCTTTGTTTTATTTATTTAAAAAATTTTTTTAATGTTTAATTGTTTTTGAGAGAGACAGAGGCAGAACACGAGCAGGAGAGGGGCAGAGAGAAAAGGAGACACAGAATCGGAAGCAGGCTCCGGGCTCTGAGCTGTCAGCACAGAGTCCATCGCAGGTCTCGAGCTCACAAACAGCAAGATCATGACCTGAGACGAAGTCGGACACTTAACAGACTGAGCCACCCAGGCGCCCCTTCTTTTTATTTTAGAGAGAGCATGAGTGGTGGAGAGGGGTAGAGGAAAAGGGAGAGAGAATCTTAAGCAGGCCCCCACTCATCGTAGAACCCAACGCAGGCTCAATCCCATGACCCTGCGGTCAAAATCAAGAGTCACATGTTCATCCGACTGAGCCATCCAGGCACCCCACACATATCAACATCTAAAAGGAGATGTCCAGAAAGATACAATATCTTAATCAAGGGGAAGATTGAGATAGGTATTTGGGAATCATGGCCTATGGGTGGAATTGGGAACCATCAGTCAGATTCTTACTGAGAACAGTGGTTTTTAAAATGTAATTCTGCAACCTCTGGTTCACCCACAATGGTTTGCAGGCAGTCTGTTCACATGAAAGGAAAAATAAAATTGTTCACATGAATTTCACAAAATTGAAGTATAAGATTAATTATTGTTTAAAATATTTTTTAAAGATTAAGCATTATTCTCACAGAAATTCCATTACATGTTCAATAGTTACTGTGTCACATTCTCTACACAAACTGCATTAGTAAGGTTATCTTGGAAAATATTTTCATGTTATGCTTTCTATCTGTTATTTTACATTGTAATTAATACCATTGTGCTGCATCCCCAACTCACAAAAATGACCGATATGACTCACTTAACAGAAAAGATGATCACAGCAACAAGCCCTACAACACAGGAATGTTTCAATACAGAAAGATAAATAACACAATCCTCCAGTGAAATCTAAATATGACTCTTTCTGGGAAGGAATAAATACAGTGGAGAGTGGTTTGATACAAGGAATTGAAAAAGAAAAGTGCAGATAGGAAATGCCATTGTAAATATCTGGATGTTGTATTTTACTGTACAGATTGTTCGTTCACCCTGTCCCCTGTAACGAAGCTTTGTGAAATAGTAACATGAAATTTTCTATGCTTCTGTGTATATATAAATATATGTATATATATATATATATATATATATATATATATATATACATGTCTATGATTTGCCTCCAGTAAACTAATCTAGTTTGCTGTCTGCTTTAGGGTCCCTTGAATTGAATTGCTCATGCTTCTGGCAATAGAGTTATCCTCTTGGGAGGAGAAGGCAGAAAGTGGTTTGTGTCAAGCTTCATGGCTTTAATTAGATCTTCTTTCCCTAAATTTAGTGACCTGCCTCCCTCTTTTATATCTGAGGTGACTGACATAGATGCTAACCAATCCCAGCTTTTTCTTTCCCATTTGGGGCACTGACAGACCATTTCCCTATGCTCTTTAGTAGAAATATTACCAAGCAGTTAGTATGCAAAATTTCTCATGACAGAGAGAAAGATATAAAGCCTGAAGAACTCTTCATACATTTGTTCCATACATTTGTTGTAATATTCACAAATTACCTCTTAGCAGAGAAATGACCCAAGCCTTATGTTTCCATGTTTTCCTGGTATGATTTGTCAAAATCACTGTTTTCCAAATGAAAGAAGGGTCATGGCATGGCAAATGGTCATTGCAAGGCAGAATTATTCCAACAACCCCCTCACCATGCTATTAGAGAAGAAATTTTTGTTTTTTTGTTTTCTTTTGATTTAGTGATTTATTTGAAAACCATGATATGGAATGGAAAGTGTGTGATAGGTACCCGTGACATGTGCAGCAAGGAAGGACATTGGTACGTGAATAAAGGGGGCTTTTCCTCAAGTGCCAACATCTAGGCTGCTTTCTCAATAAAGAACAGCAGGAAAGTTAAAGTATGCCTCCAGATCTTAATTCAGAATGAAGGTAAATAGTGAACACTGTGAAGGAGATCAATGTTTTGCCTCTTTTCCATGTCAACCAAAAAGATGGATAGCAAGTTCAAGTCTCTGCTTTTTCACATTTAAGTACAATGGATTTGAGAGGAAATAAGAGGTAAGCTAATAACATTTCCTCATGACGTGACAAAGCCAGTAAAGCACACGTCTGTGGTTTTAAGGTTTTTGTCAAGTGGTGTATCTCTGAAACTTAACTCTCAAATGATTCCATAATAGTAATAATGGATACGTGTTATTATTATAATTATTATTATTCATTAAAAAGAGAGAAAGCAAATGTAGAATGTTAATCATTGGTAAATCTTGGGTAATAAATGGATATTTATTGTACTCTTCTTGCAGCTTTCACACACATTTGAAAATTCTCAAATTAAAAAATTGGGAGGGCCATTTGCAACTACGTGGATGGAACTGGAGGATATTATGCTAAGTGAAATTAGTCAGTCAGAGAGAGACAAAAATCATATGACTTCACCATATGAGAACTTTAAGAGACAAAACAGATGAACATAAGGGAAGGGAAGCAAAAATAATATAAAAACAGGGAGGGGGACAAAACAGAAGAGAATCTTAAATATGGAGAACAAAGGTTTACTGGAGGGGTTGTGGGAGGGGGGATGGGCTAAATGGGTAAGGGGCATTAAAGAATCTACTGCTGAAATTATTGTTGCACTATATGCTAACTAATTTGGATATAAGTTAAAAAAATAAAAAATAAAATTTAAAAAAAAATTGGGGGGAAATCTCTTGAGCCCAAAACATCAGTATCTGTGAAACATCCCTAATCAAGGCTCTAACGGGCTTTATTCTTTGACTTAATCCAATCTCCATTAAGGGAAAATTGTATATTAGAACAAGCTGTACTTTGGGATATTCTAAATTGAGATGTGGTATAGATTGAAGCAGAAGCCTCTTTTACTGTAGCCTGACTATTATTTAGAAGTGGATCCAGGGGCCCCTGGGTGGCTCAGTCAGTTAGGCATCTGACTCTTGGTTTTAGCTCAGGTCATGAGTTCCAGCCCTGCACCAGGTTCTGTGCTGACCGTTTGGAGCCTGCTTGGAATTCTCTCTCTCCCGCTCTCTCTGCCCCTCCCTGCTCTCTCTCTCTCTCTCTCTCTCAAAAAATAAATGAAAAAAAACTTTTTATAAATAAAAAATAAACAAAAGTGGATCCAAATTTTAACATAAAATTCCAGTTGAGCTCTTGTCAATACAAAATTATAGATTGTTTTTGCCCTTTTTTTAATAAAACAAAAAATTTCAAGTATAATGCACACAATTAGACCAAATGTGAGCAAATCCAAAATAAATACACATAACTTTATTATATAAGTGAAAGTCAACCAAATGTGCAAACATACACATTTGCATGTAGATACCCTCAGAAGGTTGAAAAGAAGCTGGTAGGGCACCTGGATGGTTCAGTCAGTGAATTGTCTGACTCTTGGTTTTGGCTCAGGTCATGATCTCATGGCTCATGGGTTCCAGCCCCACATTGGGCTCTGCACTGACAGCACAGAGCCTGCTTGGGATTCTCTCTCTCCCTCTCTTTTTGCTCCTTTCCCACTCATTCTCTTTCATTTTCTCTCTCTCTCTCTCTCTCTCTCTCAAAATAAATAAAATAAACATTTAAAAAAATAAAATAAAATAAAATAAAATAAATAAAATAAAATAAAATAAAAACAATCTGGTATTGTTGTTTCCTCTAGAAAAGGAAATTGATTGACTACAAAACACTATTGCCTCCTTCAGATCTTTGATATTATTGTAGTATGTGGATTTAAAAATTAAGAAAATAATAATTAAAAACAAAGGAAAAAAAGTTGATCACCACTGGGGCAGAAGCCCATAAATCAGAGCATATGCAGCTTTTACGAAGCTTGAGGTTTAGATAACTTGGGAAGACAGTAGTGTTCTTTAAGAAAAAGAATTCAAATTTAGGTTTGAATGTGAATATTTATTTAGAATGAAAAATTATAGATTATAAATGTTTATAATACTAAGAAACAACGCAAATATTTTGAAATCTGGAAATATTATATTTTCATTAAATGCCGGCCTTATCTATTCAGACTGCTCTGTAACAAAATACCATAGGCTGGGCACCTTCAAAACAACAGAAATTTATTTCTCATGGTTCTAGAGGCAGGGAAGTTCAAGATGGAGATATCAGTATAGTCAAGTTCTGGTGAGAGTCTTCTTCCTGGTTCATAACAGTACTTCCTGGTTGTGTCCTCACTTGGGGGCTGGGGAGCTCTATGGGGTCTCTTTTTTAAGAACATTAACCCATTCATGAGGGCTCCACCTTCATGACCTAACCAGTTCCTAAAGGCCCCACCTCCAATACCATCGCATTGGACATTAGGATTTCAACATATGAATTTACGGGGACAAAAATATTCAGACCATATCAGTGCCTGACACATCTTTCACCTTTTTTTTTAAATTTTTTAATTTTTCTTGCCTGAATACTGTTTGATAGCCTCTTTGCCCAATAATTTTATGGAAAGAATAGGAGTACAAGTCAGGATTTCCCCAACATGACTGATCAATTTTAAATATTATTATTGGTATTTAAATGCCTAAAACATGTGATTTTACTCATAGACACAAATGCTGTTTGTAATATCGCTACAGATTTGTGACTGACAAGAAAAAAAATCTATTTTATGTGATTTTTATCAGAAAGAGGGGGGAAAAAACTGCATCTGCAGCATTTTCATATATACTTTTGCTCATTGGGAACTTATATTTTGCTTTTAAATGTTTATTTTTATCTTTGAGAGAAAGGGTGAGTGGGGGAGGGTCGAGAGAGAGAGAGGAGGACGGAGAGAGAATGCACATGATTGGGGGAGGAGCAGAGAGATAGGGGGACAGAGGATCTGAAGCAGCTCTGTGCTGACAGCAGAGAGCCTGATGCGGGCCTTGAACTCACGAACCATGAGATTTTGGCCTGAGCTGAAGTTGGACACTTAATTGGTGAGCCACCCAGGTGCCCTAAGTGGAAACTTCTAAATTGAAGTTGACCAGGTGCGTTTAAAAACCAGATCCTTTTCCATACACTAGCTTTTGTGTCTATTTTTAATGTCAAGTTTTGTTTCTTTTCTACCACCTACATGTTTCTGGTGCTATGGACACCAGACACATGATGGACAGGACACATGATTCATATTCATCAGGCTACCTCCAGCCCTGTACCATTGTGTCAAGATTCTAGGTGAGTTGGTTTCATTGTGTGGGTGTCCCTCCTACTCTGCGATAACTCAGAGTTATCAACCTCATAAATAACCTATTAAACACACACCAAACTTGTCTTCAACTCAGCTTTCTTTTAGCTAGTTCCCCCAAAATGCTCACAACCTCTGCAAAAATCCCCAGCACAATGGGAAGTGTGAAAGGAGGGAAGTCTGAATGGAAAGAGGAAGCCATATTTACCAGTTATCATTAAAATAATTTCTAGAAATTTATATAATTGGATTATTCTGATCAGTTGTTTTGAATGCCAATAGTTATTTCAATGATAATTCACCCCAAAGACGATTTGATAGTAGAAGCAAAATGGAAATATGAGTTTAAGGAGAACAAGGAACAACATCAAATTTCTAACTGTTGAAAAAAATCTTGTTCATGTATTTTAAATGAATAATGATGGCATCAAATCTATATGGTATTTTAATTATCTTTTAAACTTTTAAATATGCCGTAGAAGTTTAATTTTAAAATGCCATAGTTAAGTAAAATTACATCTTTTTACTTTTTAAACTTCTCATGGAAATTTTTAATATTAATTATAAAATGTTCAACAGGGTATGTGGTTTTTCAAAATGATTTTAGGATGTATATGAACAAAAATGCCTAATAGCAATGCCCTAAATTCTCTAAGCTTTTTGCCTGTACAAAGCAATTCATCACTAATCTGTGAGCATGGATGACTGTAGTTCCCCATAGAAATTTCACAAAACTGTGAGTTAACATTTTATGCTCCTCATTAGTGGGATTAAAATTTTAGTGGGATAAAATTATTCTACTCTTAAAAATCCTTCTGAAAACCTTTTATTATGCCACCAGGATCCCTATAGGATATATACTTCCCTAAGGTAGGGAAGTTTATTCATCTTGATACACAGATATGGATGGTCCATAAAACATCACAATATCATTCTCAGTTGGCTGTCCCCAAAATGGGGACTCAAGTTCAGCTGAATTTAAATAGTTTCCCTTAGACTAGGTTCCCTAGCACCTCATTACACCTTAACCACCTTGGTTGTTACTTACATTGGACCTATTTTACTTATCCTAATGCTTTTATGGTTTTATTGTTTCTATGAATGAGTGGATTGCTTTCTTTCTTTGACCTTTAACTCATCCACTTGTTAAGCAAATAACACATAAATGAACTTGGATAAATTCAGTTGAATTAAGCAAATCATCAACCTGAATCAAAATACTCAGGTTAGATGATGGTATTATTGACTAGATACAGTCACAGAAGTACTAAATTAGCAATGTATTTATTAAATAGTCAGAAAATTAAATAACTAAAATTATTACATTTTCTTTTTCCGACTGATAATCCTAATTATTCTTCTTTTGTGACTAAAAATTTAGGAATTAGAATTAGGGCACATTGGAACGTTGTAGACATTACCAAAAAGGAAACAGTAGCCACCTAGACACATATTATGGATTAAAAAAATTATGATAGGGTGCCTGGGTGGCTCAGTCACTTAAGCTTCTGACTCAGTTTCGGCTCAGATCATGATCTCACAGTTTGTGAGTTCAAGCCCTGTATCGAGCTCGGTGCTGACAGTGAAGAGCCTTCTTGGGATTCTCTCTCCCTCTCTCCCTGCCTCTCCCCTGCTCACTCTTATCTCTCTCTCAAAATAAGTAAACATTTAAAAAATAATAATAAAATAATAATTATTATTATTATAAGTCAAAATCATAGTTAGCAACCCAACCTTAGTAAATGCAAAAAAGAAATCACCAGGAAGTAAGTATGTTATAAAACACCAAATGGTATTAAGTTCTAAAATATTTTGCAGAGCTACTTAAAATAATTCAATACAATCAATGTTATATTTATAAAACATTACAGAGGTTCTTTAAATTTGAGGAATGAATGCATTTGTAATAAGCCTTCTGTAAGATAATACTACATATAATGAACTGATTCCCTTTAATTGAATCGTTCATTTCATTATGTATTTGTGAGGGAAAAAGAATCCACTCAGTGGAGTCTATTGAAAAATTTGATAGAGGAAAAAATTAAGTTGAGGGACTTTACCCGTATCTCTCCAGCGATGATTCCACATAGAAAGCACAGCCCCCATCTTTCATTTGCTTGAGAACCTCCATGAAGTCTTTCTGGTTCTTTAAAACCACAACAATAACAGACAACAAAACACTATGTTAGCTATTCTTGTGTTCTATCATTCTGGCAAAGTGTAGGTCAAAAATCTTAAATTGTCTTACAAATGATTCCATTTTATCTTAGATAAATTCTCAGTGCAGTATCTAAGCTATCTTAGGCAGATCAAGGCAGTTGCCAACCTGCTATGGGGAGTGTCTCTCTCCAGGAATCATACAATGCTTATAAAGTGGTTCCTCTTCAAGAGTATACATATTTTATTTGCTCTTTTGACCTTGACAGAGAATCCATCACAAAAATTTTTATACCATCTTTATTCCTTTGCAAAATGTTAATTAAAAGAGTTCCCCATACTTTATTTTAGAGTCCTACCTCTTTTAAGTCTTTCTCCTATAATCTAAATATGTGGTCCATGTCTCTACTGCAGCAATAGTGTGCCTTACTTGATTCCTCTATTGCTGAAGTGTTCTTATAGTAAAAATAGTACACCCCAAAATTCCTTTCTCCTCATTGTCCTACGTAGTTCAATGAAAGCTTATTTCCAAATATTCTGCCACCCCCAGTTAATGGGACCAGGACGGAATTGTAGATATTAGGGCCAAAGAATGAACAAAACTTATTTGATTTGTTGTAGTTTTGGCCTTCCTGGTATAAGTTATTATTAATGATTGAGAAGTTTAAGATGTTGGTTTTTTAGGGGAGCCTAGGTGTCTCAATCAGTTAAGTGCCCAACTTTGGCTCAGGTCATGATCTTGAGGTTCATGAGTTCAAGCCCCACGTCGGGCTCTGTGCTGATAGCTCAGGGCCTGGAGCCTACCACAGATTCTGTCTCCCTCTCTCTCTGCCCCTCCCCAGCTCATACTCTGTCTCACTCTCTCAAAAATAAACATTAAAAAAAATTTTTTTAAGAGATGTTGGTTTTTTAATTTTGTTTTGTTTTTTTAGTAACTTTCTGCCCAATCAAGAAGGGAAATAGGAAAGCTTTCTCTATAGTTTTTGAATCTGAGCCCTTCACTTGCCTTTGCAAGTGAGAAGCATTCCGTGGGATTGGGGAAAGGAATAAATGCTCAATATTTCAAGCTCTACGCACTATTGTCTAAAGTGCTTTCCTTTCTGGGGGACTCCATGTATAATTTTTTTTAATGTTTATTTATTTATTTTTGAAAGAGAGAGTGTGTGTGTGCATGCATGAGGGGGTAGGGGCAGAGAGAGGGAGACAAAGAATCCCAAACAGGCTCCAAGCTGTCAGCACAGAGCCTGATGTGTGGCTGGAACCCACAGAGAGGCCATGACCTGAGCTGAAATCAAGAGACGGATGCTTAACCGACTAAGTCACCCAGGCACCCCATCCGTGTACTATTCTTAAAATCACAAATTCTCCGTAGCTTTAAAACCAGAGATGGCTCTCTGTTGAGGTGTATACCACACACTAGAGAAAATAGGCCTTTAATCATTTTGTGAATGGAGAGACACATGCACAATTGCAGTATTTACTGTTAATTATCTTAGAATCAAAGAAGACAACTATATGCAAATTTTTCCTTATTTTTTCGCCTACTGTCTAAATCTTAACAGTTGACATTTTGATTGATCTTTTTTATTATTTTCTGTTTTTTTCCCTTTCTCACATTTTGTGTTCTTAAGACACAAAAACTCACAGGGGCGCCTGGGTGGCTCAGTCGGTTAAGCATCTGACTTCGGCTCAGGTCATGATCTCGAGGTTTGTGAGTTTGAGCCCTGCATGGGGCTCCGTGCGGACAGCTCAGAGCCTGGAGCCTGCTTCGTTCTGTGTCTGCCTCTCTCTCTGCCCCTCCCCCACTCATGCTCTGTCCCTCTCTCTGACAAAAAAAAAAAAACATTAAAAGAAAAAAAAGAAATAAAAATGCATAACTTAAGAAAGGTATGATAACATGTATTAAAAGATAACCTGAGGCGTATTATCTAAGAGTTTTAGTAACATTCTAAATCAAAAACCAATTTGAATTGGGCAAGGCCAAACCGGAAGTGGTTAAGAGTACTCTCCCAGCAGAAGCCAGAGCAAAGAGTTTTGTAAAGAAAAGGCAGAAAAAAAAAACAAAGAAAACTTTTGATTGGCTATAGTTTAAGCCCTTGCCTTGTTTAGAAAAGTTTAGTTGACTGTTTGTGATTGGTTGCCTATAGTTTTTTATTTCTTAGCCTTGAGGCATTTCCTGGCTTAGGTTTTGGTTTGCTGATGTAGGTTGCTGAGGTATCAACACCATCTCTGTCTAATGACCTCCTTGGTTAATTACTTTAACACAGACATATGAATTGAATTTTTAAAGTTCAAACAACCTTTCCTCAATCGGGTTTTAGATACCCCTCCAGTAAGTAGATAGAAGATCATCCTTGATGAGTTACAGTAGTCTGGGGATTATGAAGCACCCTATCCCCAACCCCACTTCATATCCTACACTAGATCAAGGTAACTGAATAGCAGAAGCTCCACGGAGCAGGAATCAGGGGCAAGTTTTTGTACAGACTGCTGAGAACGTCGGCGTAGAAGAGCAAATGGCAGAGTTATGAGAGCCTCAAATGGGGAGAAGGAGAAGTATTCAGCTCTGTCTGCAGCTGGCTGTGGGACTGAGTTCAGATTATCTGGGTGTCATGAGAGAGTATTGCAGGATCTGGGGTTTGTTGTCCTGACGCTTCAAAAAATGAAGAGGTGGACACAAAATGAGCAGCAGGCAAAAGTTTATTAGAATATAACACTAGAAAGTAAGAGTAGTAGGAAAACTCTCTCTTTACAGAGAGGGGACATTTGAAGTGAATGCCCACCAACAATAGGCAAGGGTCCTTGTTTTATAAGGTTCTAGTTGCCCTCCTCCCCTTCCCCCTTGTTCCTTCTCAAGTTCTACCCTTACTGGCTGGATAACTCTAGGTGCTGTGTAGTCCATTCTTGATTGGCTGTGGCCATACCTTCCTTATGGGTCATAGGTTTTATGGTCTACTTATTTTTCGTCAGGTCTTTGATCAAATTCTTGAGGGAAACCTGAGGGGAGTAGGTGGTGTCTGTTACTTTCTTAAGAGGAACCTTAAGCCTGAGGGGGTTTGCTGAGGTCAGACACTCCCAGCATTTTTCCAAAATATGTGTTTTTCCCCCACCCAGGGACCTCAGGTCCTATCCTTTCCCTCTCTGCCTATTTTATCCTATCTTTTCCTATCATAAGAGGACCTGTAAACCAAAATGGAAAGTATTCACTTATACAACAAAACAACCGAAGGTCTGAATTCTACAAAAACAATTGCGTTGACTTGTTCACTACTGAGTAAAATATAATATTGGTAATTCATGAAAGCTCTTAAAAAGACAAATTCAAAGGTAGATTTCATCATCAGTCTTAAATGAACCATCTGTAGCTACCATTTTGTTGTTGCAAGTGTGCCAACAACATGCAATCAACATGCATTCTGATTTCTTCCGAATAAAGTTGAACATCTAACTACTACAGAGGTAAATATAACCATGCTAATGACACTTCTATGAGTAGTATGAATTTATGTCAGTTAAACAATGGTATGTAAATTTGAGAGCTTTGTAGAGATATACAATATTTTCAAATTAGAAATTCCATATTACAAACACCATTTAAGATTATTAATTTTCAATGGCATATTAGGAAAATCGTATTAATATTTATCCTAATAATTTTAACAATAAATCAATGACCCTCTTGACATCTTTGGTCCTTCTTTATGACTACTTAGATTTCTTTTAAAATTTTTTAGTCATAACAACCAACACAACAGAAATAAAAACAATAAGAGAATATTATGAGCAATTATATGCCAACAAAATGGGCAATCTGGAAGAAATGGACAAATTTCTAGAAACATATACACTACCAAAACTGAAACAGGAAGAAATAGAAAATTTGAACAGACCCATAACCAGTAAGGAAATCGAATTAGTAATCAAAAATCTGCCAAAAAACAAGAGTCCAGGGCCAGATGGCTTTCCAGGGGAATTCTACCACACATTTAAGGAAGAGTTAACACCTATTCTCTTGAAACTGTTCCAAAAAATAGAAATGGAAGGAAAACTTCCAAACTCTTTCTATGAAGCCAGCATTACCCTGATTCCAAAACCAGACAGAGACCCCACTAAAAAGGAAACTATAGACGAATTTCCCTGATGAACATGGATGCAAAAATCCTCAACAAGGTATTAGCCAACCGGATCCAACAATACATTAAAAATATTATTCACCACGACCAAGTAGGATTTATACCTGAGACGCAGGGCTGGTTCAATATCCACAAAACAATTCACGTCATTCATCACATCAATAAAAGAAAGGACAAGAACCATATGATCCTCTCAATAGATGCAGAGAAAGCATTTGACAAAATACAGCATCCTTTCTTGATAAAAACCCTCAAGAAAGTAGGGATAGAAGGATCATACCTCAAAATGATAAAAGCTGTATACAAGCCACCCAATGCTAATATCATGGGGAAAAACAGAGTTTTCCCCCTAAGGTCAGGAACAAGACAGGGATGTCCACTCTCACCACTTTTATTCAACATAGCATTGGAAGTCTTAGCCTCTGCAATCAGACAACACAAAGAAATAAAAGGTACCCAAATCGGCCAGGAGGAAGTCAAACTTTCACTCTTTGCAGATGACATAATACTCTTATGGAAACCCCAAAAGATTCCACCAAAAAACTGATAGAACTGATTCATGAATTCAGCACAGTTGCAGGATATAAAATCAATGCACAGAAATCGGTTGCATTCCTATACACCAACAATGAAGTGACAGAGAAATCAAGGAGTCGATCCCATTTACAGTTGCACCAAAAACCATAAAATACCTAGGAATAAATCTAATCAAAGAGGTGAAAAATCTATACACTGAAAACTATAGAAAGCTGATGAAAGAAACTGAAGAAGACACAAAGAAATGGAAAAAGATTTCATGCTCCTGGATAGGAAGAACAAATAGTGTTAAAATGTTGATACTCCCCAAAGCAATCTACATATTCAACATGATTCCTATCAAAGTAACACCAGCACTCTTCACAGAGCTAGAACAAATAATCCTAAAATTTGTATGGAACCAGAAAAGACCCCAAATAGCCAAAGCAATGTTGAAAAAGAAAACCAAAGCAGGAGGCATCACAATCCCAGACTAAAAGCTATACTACAAAGCTGTAATCATCAAGACAGTATGGTACTGGCACAACAACAGACACTCAGATCAATGGAATAGAATAGAGAACCCAGAAACCGACCCACAAATGTATGGCCAACTCATTTTTGACCAAGCAGGAAAGAATATCCAATGGAATAAAGATAGTCTTTTCAGCAAGTGGTGCTGGGAAAACTGGACAGCGACATGCAGAAGAATGAACCTGGACCACTTTCTTACACCATACACAAAGATAAACTCAAAGTGGATGAAAGACCTCAATGTAAGACAGGAAGCCATCAAAATCCTCGAGAAGAAACCAGGCAAAAACCTCTTTGATCTTGCCCGCAGCAATTTCTTACTCAACATGTCTCCAGAGGCAAGAGAAACAAAATAAAAAATGAACTACTGGGCCCTCATCAAAATAAAAAGCTTCTGCAGAGCGAAGGAAACAATCAGCAAAACTAAAAGGCAACCGACAGAATGGGAGAAGATATTTGCAAACAACATATCAAATAAAGGGTTAGTATCCAAAATCGACAAAGAACTTACCAAACTAAACACCCAAAAAACAAATAATCCAGTGAAGAAATGGGCAAAAGACATGAATAGACACTTCTCCAAAGAAGACATCCAGATGGCCAACCAACACTTGAGGAAATGCTCAACATCACTCATCATCAGGGAAATACAAATCAAAACCACAATGAGATACCACCTTACGTCCGTCAGAATGGCTAACATTAACAATTCACGCAACAACAGATGTCGGTGAGGATGCGGAGAAAGAGGATCTCTTTTGCATTGTTGGTGGGAATGCAAGCTGGTGCAGCCACTCTGGAAAACAGTATGGAGGTTTCTCAAAAACTAAAAATAGAACTACCCTATGACCCAGCAATTGCACTACTAGGCAAGGGATTTATCCAAGGGATACAGGTGTGCTGTTTCAAAGGGACACATGCACCCCCATGTTTATAGCAGCACTATCGACAATAGCCAAAGTATGGAAAGAGCCCAAATGTCCATCGATGGATGAATGGATAAAGATGTGATATATATATATATATATATATATATATATACACACACACACAATGGAGTATTACTCAGCAATCAAAAAGAATGAAATCTTGCCATTTGCAACTACGTGGATGGAACTGAAGGGTATTATGCTAAGTGAAATGAGTCACTCAGAGAAAGACAAAAATCATATGACTTCATTCATATGAGGACTTTAAGAGACGAAACAGATGAACATAAGGGAAGGAAAACAAAAATAATAGAAAAACAGGGAGGGGGACAAAACAAAAGAGACCCTTAAATATGGAGAACAAACCGAGGGTTGCTGGAGGGGTTGTGGGAGGGGTGATGGGCTAAATGGGTAAGCGGCATTAAGGAATCTACTGAAATCATTGCTTCACTATATATGAACTAATTTGGATGTAAATTTTAAAAAATAAAGTTAAATCAAAAATAAATAAATAAAAATAAATAAAAGTTTTTAGTAATAGTAGTAACTAAGTAAGTCTCAAAATAGGGTGGTCAACACTTCATTTACAGACTACAAATGTAATCTGGTTGTATTCTATGGGCATAATTCAACCTTTTCTCATGAAAAAATTATCTATGATTAGTAGTTGTGATATTGTGATTTATAATAAGAAATATATATTCGATCTACATTCCTCATTCCTGGTCCCAACCTCCTAAAACCTTCGGAATTTCCTCAAAGATTGGAACAATGGAAGCGTCTTTTGTTTTGGTCTCTCCTCTTCAAACTGCTCCAGAGTGATAAAGGTGAAAGCACCTTTTGTTATTCATAACAAGGCCCTTTCAACTACACCTGAGTTTATGGTAATGAGATGACTTTTGGAAGTCCCCTAAGGATGGTGTCTTGTTGCCAGGGGAACCAACTCCCTGATTATGGGATTTGAGCTTTGGGTCCCACCTTCTAACCTCTGGGTGGGTGGGTGTGGGAGGTACTGAATTTTGAATTAACCATCAATGGCCAAGATTTAATCAATTGTGCCTTTGTAATAAAGCCTCCATAAGAATTCAAAAGGATGAGATTCACAGAGCTTCTGGGTTGTTAATAACATAGAGGTGCTGGGAGAGTAGCATGCCTGGAGAGGCCATGGGGGTTCCATGTCATGAGCTGAGAATAGAAGTTAAAGTGATAGAGATAGATTTTATTTAAAATAAAACACACACAAAAAAAAACCCCAAAACTATTTCAATAGAGGAAGAGAAATTCCTTAGAATAGAACTGGGCTGTATTCCAAATACAACCAGAACAAGTGGAGAATTATAACCAAGGAACAAGTTGAAGGGAGGAGCATTGGTGGATGGAAATTACTAATAGCAGACATTAATTCTGGGAGATTCTAGCTGAAATGACCTAACATGATTCTTGCAGAAGGCAGGCCAGGGTGCTCAAATATCGTCTGTGTGCTGTGTGTGTGTGTGTGTGCGCGCGCGTGGGGGGGGGGGGGCTGCAGAATAGTGAGGGTTCAGAGTTTGGACATCAAGAATGGGGAATTCTCACTAAAATGACTTATCTGGATTCTGTGGAAAGGGTGTTCTACAAGGCAGTACAGCCCAAGGGATGGGCCTTGTAGGAGAGAAGGTTCAGGGGAACCTAACATTTGGTCAAGCAAAGAATCTTTTTCATGCCTTTCTTCCATAGTTTGCCCCATGCATCTCTTCCATTGGGGTGTTTATTTGTATCCTTTGAAATATCCTTTATGTTAAAAAACAAAAATTCAAATTAGTAAATTTGATGATCTAATTAGCTTTTTTTTTTTAACATTTATTAATTTTGAAAGACAGAGAGAGACAGAGTGCAAATGGAGAAGGGGCAGAGAGAGAGGGAGACACAGAATTCAAAGCAGGCTCCAGGCTGTCAACACAGAGCCTGATGAGGGGCTCCAACTCACAGACCCCAAGATCATGACCTGAGCCAAAGTCAGCCACCCAACCAACTGAGCCACCCAGGCGCCCCGATCTAATTGGCTTTATTCAGTGATTCTTGAATTGGGCATCCTCCCATGTAACAATAGAAAGTTGCTCCTAGGAGCTGTACAAAAGGGAGGCAGAAACAGGGCAGGACAGGAAGTTATTAGTAAAAGAAAAGAAAGCATCATTTCAGGCAAGATCACCTTCCTTTGGGGGAAGAGCAGATGACCTCACTAGTTGGGTCAGGAAATTCCACATTGACTGGTTAAAGGTCACATTCAGTCAGTTAAGTCTTGGTTTGCTGTCTTAGGAGCAAGTAATGCCACTGAGGTCCTGTTATTGGTATCTTTTTCTTTTCCTTTCTTTTTTTAACATCGTAATAAATCATTAATAGTAAGTGACATGTTCCCCCTGAGTTCTGTGAGCCATTCTAGGAAGTAATTGAACTTGAAGAGGGGATCATGTTTATAGCCAGTTGATAGGTCAGAAGCCCAGATGAGAGCATGGACTTGTGTTTGACATCTGAAGGGAGATAAGGAGCAGTCTTGTGGGATTGAACTCATAATGGTGGGAACTGATGCTAACTCGAGATATATAGTGGCAGAGTTGAGTTAAATTGTAGGACACCCAGCTGGTGTTGGGAGAATCAGAGAATTGCTTAGTACGGAGAAATATTGCCACATGTTTGATGACCAGAAGGGTCAGAGGTGAAGTATTCTGTGAGTAGAGTATAGTATTGAGACTAGAGGAGAAACACAGGAATGTATTTTCCCTCTACAGTAGTTAATTTCAGGATCTATATAGTCAGGACTTTTTAGCAATGACAGAAACCCAGCTTAAACTAGCTTACTTAGAATAGAAATATATTGGCTCAAATAATCCATAATAATGGTATTTCTGTTCCCACACATGAGTTAATCCAAGTTCAAACAATATCATCAACTTCTCTTGGCTCTGCTTGTCTTTGTATGTTGGCAATCTCCATGTTACAGAGATAATAGCTAATGATGGTCCCAGAGTAGTCCACACTGGTAGTCCATATGAAAGACAATTTTGCTCCACTAATTTTTGCTTCGGGTGGTTGTACTCCAACTCCAAACATGACCAAGGAAATTGGCCAAGTATCAGTCACATGCCTACCTCTGTTGGCAGAAAAAACAAAACAACTAGTGAAGAAAAAGAAAGAAAAACTTGTTAGCCAAAAAAGTTAATATAAGAGGGATCAGCAAGCAAATTATAATCATCATAAAACCCACTGAAATGGCTGTAAACTTCGGAATGTATATAACAGACCTGTAATATTACGAAGAATAATTGGACAGGAGTAGGATGCTAAAAGCCAGTTACAGGATCTGCCCTGCAATGGAGAACAAGTCAAAACAAAATCAGTTGGACAAAGCACATTATTAGTTAGACTGCAGACTAATTCTATGGTCTGGACTCAGGAATCAACAGAGTCTCCACAGACCTGATGCTTTCCTAGAAACTTAAGAAGTGCTATCCCTCAAATTTTTTAAATGTTCCTAACTATTTCTGGAAGTCCAAGGAATCTGTGAGATGTCTGGAGTTCCATGGCTCCTCTAGGGAGCCCTAGTAGATGTGATGGTGTCTAGAGACCCATGGAATCCCATGGATGCTGGCCAAATTAGGAATGTAGATCAGATATTCCCACTGTGTGTTAATTGTGTATTAGGGTAGTGGTTCTCAAAGTCTGGACTCCAACTAGCAGCATCAGCAACAGCTGGAAACTTGTTAGAAAGGCAGATTCTCAGGTCCTCACCCCAGGACTATTGAAGTGGAAACTCTGGGGCTGGGGCCCAGCATCTGTGTTTTAACAAACCTTCTAGATGATGCTGATGCAACTGAAGTTTGAGAACCACGATCCAGAGCAGACTGGAAATGAACTTTACTAGCCAGACTCTTGAAAACATACTTTATTATGGTTCACATTATTGATCTGTCAGAAGAAAATGGAGTCATTGCTCCGAATAACTCCCATCCGAGTTCATGAAGAATTATGGCTTCAGTGTAGATTATACTGTTAGCTGGTCATTTATTCCATAAATAAATGTACTGTATAATTATATGGAAACAAAATGTTTTGGTGGGGTTTTTTCTTTTTCATTTATTCTGTATAAATAGGCTGTTGTTATTATCCAAATTAATAGCTGTATTACACTCTGATTTATGTAACGCAATGTAAAATTGCCATAATTACATTTCATGAAAAACACAGCTTGTATGGGAATGCTAAAATGATCAATATAATGTGACATCCTGCATTACACAAATATAGGAATGCACCCAAAAGTTAGTTCTTGGAAAGTATTAATCATAGTTTTAGATAATAGAAGACACATTAAACAATACAATTGTGATTATATAGTATTAGCAATAAATAACTTGAAAGTCAATTACACCCTTGCTCTGATATGAAAGTGTAGGGAAGGCAGAGACATTTAAGATGCAGGTAAGCAAATATTGAGAATCTACAGTTGGTGGTCATTAACAGCTGACACTGATAGAGCCCTTACATGTGCCAAACACTGTGTTAGGCGTTTGATGAATACTAACTCAGCGGAGCCTGAAAACTTTCCTCTGAAGTACCTTTCTTTTATTCATTCCTTTCTCTTCAGAAAAGTTAGAAAAGTTAAGCACGCTTTGCCTAGGGTTAAACAACTGATAGAGAAGGAAGCACGGCTCAAACCCAGTCTTTCACTACTTTGAAATAGGTGCTCCAAAGGACCAAACTATGAGAGTAGAACAACATGTGAAAAAACAAAAGGGTAACCTTGTGACCTTGCATTACGTAATGATTTCTTAAATATGATACCAAAACCACAAGCAACAACAACAATATATATATAAATAATTATAATATATAATTATAATATGTATAATATATATATAATTATAATATATGTAATATAATTATAATATATATAATATATATAATTATAATATATGTAATATATTATAATTATATATATAGAAATAAATATATATATATATATAAATTGGACTTCATAAAAATGAAACACTTTTGTGCTTTGAAGAATATCAAGAAAGTGAACAACCCAGTGAATGATAGAAAACATTTAAAAATTGTATCTGGTAAGGATTTTATATCTAGAACAAATTGAAGAACTTCTACAACTTATTATAAGCTGAAGGTTTGCGTCCCTGCAAATTTCCTATATTGAAGGCCTAATGCCCAGTGTGGCTCTATGGGCATTAGGCCCATTAGATGGGGCATTTAAGGATGTAATAAAGGTTAAATGAGGTCATAAGGGTGGGGCCCTGAACCAATAGCATTAGCACTGGAGACAGCAAAAAAACTCCCTCTCTCCATCTTTCTGTCTCTTTTTCCTCAGAGAAAAGGCCATGGAATAGAAAGTATTAATTTGCAAAGCAGGAAGGGAGCTCTTACCAGAACCCAAACCTGCCAGACCTTGATCTTGGATTTTTTTAGGCTCCAGAACTGTGAGAAAATAAATTTGTGTTGTTTAAGCCACACAGTCTTTTGGTATTTTGTTATGACAGCCCAAGCAGACTAATACACAACTCAGTAATAAAAGATAATCCGAATGAAAATGTGCAAAGGACCTGAATAAACATTTCTCCAAGGAAGACATACAAATGGCCAGTAAACACATGAATTTTTTTCTTTTTTAAAAAAAAAAATTTTTTTAACGTTTATTTTTGACACAGAGAAAGACAGAGCATGAACAGGGGAGGGGCAGAGAGAGAGGGAGACACAGAATCAGAAACAGGCTCCAGGCTCTGAGCTGTGAGCACAGAGCCCGACGCAGGGCTTGAACTCATGGACCGTGAGATCATGACCTGACCCGAAGCCGGATGCCTAACCGACTGAGCCACCCAGGCGCCCCATGAATTTTTTTTCTATATCACTAGTGATCAGGGATATCAGAACCATAATGAGATATCACTTCATATGTACTAGAATGGCTAAAATTTGAAAAACCAAAGGTTGGAAAAGATGTAGAGAAATTGGGACCTTCATAACACTACACTGTTGGTGGGAATTTAAGATGGGGAAGTCACTTTGGAAAAGGGACTGACAGTTTGTCAAGTGACTAAACATAGAGTTACCATATAACCTAGTAAGTCCACTCTTAAGTATATACCCAAGAGAAATAAAACATATGTCCACACAAACAGTTGTGTACAAATGCTCAAGCAGCATTATTCATAATAGCTAAAAGGTAAAAACACCCAAATGTCTATCACCTGATGAATGGATAAAGAAAATATAGTATATTCACACAATGGAATATTATTCAGGTATGTGTCTTCCTGAAAAGGAATCAAGTTAGGGCACATATTGTATGATACCATTTATATAAAATGTCCAGAATAGACAAGTCTATAAAGACAGAAAATAGACTGATGAAAAATTGCCCAGGGCTGGAGGGCTGTGGGATAGGGTTTGTGTGGTGACAGTTAAAGGGTACAAGACGTCCTTTAGGACTGACAAATGTTCTGAAATGGATTCTGGTGATAGTTGCACCACTCAGTGAATATACTTTTTCAAAAAATTGAATTATGCATTTTAAATGGGTATATTGAATGGTTATATCTCGGTAAAGCTGTTACTGAAAAAAAGAGTGGAGATAGAGAATGATTAGTGTCCTTGGGAGAGTGAAGGTTTAGGATAGCTGTTGGGGTAAGTGTGGTAGGACTTGCCAAGGGTAACTATTTCTGTCCAGTGGTGAGAAACCAATTAAAATAAGATTGTGTGCACATTCAGGACTTTCAAGCCTGCAAGGTCAGCATTCTTCAGCCCAGAGCCTGGAGGACAGAGAGAGAAAACAGGCTGGAAGACTTGCACCAAAGGGTGCAGACTTTGGTTAGCGTATGTCATTCCTGGGGTTCTTTTCTTTCTTCTCTGACCATTCCTTCTTGGTCTCCTTTCTCTTGTCATCCTTCAAATGTCTGTGTCCTCAGGGACTCCACATGCCAGCCCTCTACTCTTCTTTCTCCACATGCTCTCTCTTGGTGAGCACACGCCGTCTTATGTTTCAGCTGCTACGTACATTTTGCTGGGTCCAGAGTATATGTCCCCAGCTCAGACCTTCCCTGAGCATAGCCCCAATTATTCAGCTGCCCATTAGACATCTCCATCTGATTGTCCCACACATGTCCTAAACTAAATTGCCCAACCTTGCACTTTCTCCATCCAGCTTATCATCTTCTACTCCCCTATCTTGAAAAATGGTTAAGACTTTAAGATTCAGGTCAATTTTGCACACAGTACGGTAGTGGTTTCACAGGGCCCAATAAAATGAGAAAGTTTATAGATGCAAAGAGAACAGAGAAATGAAAGAGACTCAATAAATTACCCCTTTGATCAAGTCACACCTTTGGTTAACAACTCGCAATTATTCTTTAATATGCAGAGATGAAAACCCAAATTCTATATGCTGTTACTCATAATTCAACTTTCTCTGTAAATTTAATTCAAAAGAGCACATACTCAATATATGAGAAATTGTGATATAGATACAGACCTTGACTTCATCTAGTTTATGGTCTTGCAAGGGAAGCTTGAGAGTAAAAAAGAAATTTCCAAAGGGTGTGATTAGTGTCAATAAAGAATAAGCTCAAGCTGCTATGCCAGCACAGAGCGCATTTTACCCAGTAATTTGGGGTAGAGTGTAGGGAGTGAGTGTGTTAGAAATAGCTTTTCTGAGACTGGAAGAGTTTTGTTGTTGTTGTTGTTGTTGTTGTTGTCTTTTGAGACAGAGAGAGACAGAGCATGAGCAGGGGAGGGGCAGAGAGAGAGGGAGACACAGAATCCGAAGCAGGCTCCAGGCTCTGAACTGTCAGCACAGAGCCCGACACGGGGCTCGAACTCACAGACTGTGAGAGCATGACCTGAGCTGAAGTCGGACGCTCAACCAACTGAGCTACCCAGGCGCCCCACTTTTTTTTTTTTAATGTTTATTTATTTTTGAGAGACAGAAACAGAGTGCGAGTTGGGGAGGTGCAGAGAGAGGAAGACACAGAATCCAAAATAGGCTCCAGCCTCTTAGCTGTCAGCACAGAGTCTGCTGTAGGGCTCGGGCTTGAACTCATAGGCCGAGAGATAATGTCCTGAGCTGAAGTCGACTGAGCCACCCAGGCAGTCCAAAGCTGGAAAAGTTTCTGAAACAAACCCCATGAGTAGAAGTGTAGTGGAGAGAAAAGTATCACAGGAGTGTGGGGACCCATCAGTAAAAGTGGGCGCAGAGGGATGAGGCTTCGTGGGGAAATCTGGTGGAAGTAGATTGAGGAGTTTCAGTGAATAATGCAGGAGTCAAACTCAATGAGAAATGACAAAGTATACACAAAAGGGGATTTATGGTTTTTCCAATAAGCTTGGCTGTGAAGAGGAGAGAAAGATAAGGCAAGAGGCAAAGGAGGGTGTGTGCTGGGGGTAGTGCTTGGAGTCTTTATGTGTGTGTGTTTCTCAGATAAGAGAGGTGTGAACAAGTTTAAATGCTAAAGGGAAGAAGGCAGAGTCAGGAGAGGGTGGAGGGAGGGGCTGTGGGGCAATGGGCCTAATGTGAAAGAGGCTGAGAAACTGAAGCCTTTAACCTCATTCTGGGGGATTAGAAGGAAGAGAGAAGATGGATGTGGCAAATAGGATGGCAGGGATTTGATGGATTTCATTTGCCCAAGGAAATGAGGGGGCAAATCAGGTAGATGGTTTGCAGAGTATAGGGAATGTATGAAACAGCCATCCATGATGATTGTAGAAAGACTGAGTAGGAATGACAGAGGGAACGGCAAATGAACTGGTGTTTTCCATGAAGTTGGTAACCAGCTAACTTAGGAGTAAGTAAGAAACTGCGCAAAGATAAAGAGATTGGCCTTTGAGAAAGGAATGTGTTGTTTTATGACTTCAGAAGCAGATCAAACCCAGATGACGATAAGATCTTGACCTAGCAGTGAGACTTAGTGGCTAATTGGGGAAACGATGTGAAGGTATTTGTGATAACGAGGAAGTCAATGAACTGAGAGGCCAGTGAATTGAACGGAGCATCAAGGTGTCCGGCGAATTCCCCTAGTTGGTGGCAAGTCTTAGGGAGAAGAAGAAAACTGTGAAAGAAGGGCTTAGAGTCCTCAGGAATGATGGAGAGGAAGGAGAGTTTGGAAGGTAATGGTCAGGTGAAGAAGATTCTACAACTGGATGACATGACCCGTAAAGATGGAAAGTGTCGGGCGCCTGGGTGGCTCAGTCGGTTAAGTGGCCGACTTTGGCTCAAGTCGTGATCTCGAGGTCAGTGAGTTCTAGCCCCGCATGGGGCTCTGTGCTGACAGCTCAGAGCCTGGAGCCTGCTTCTGTTTCTATGTCTCCCTCTCTCTCTGCCCCTGCCCCGTTCGCGCTCTGTCTCTCTCTGCCTTTCAAAAATGAATAAATGTTAAAAAAAAAGATTTTTTTTTAAAAAGATGCAAAATGTCTACAAAAAACTGGAAGAATGATTCAGAAACCATCTCCCTGCTTCTACTATTTTTCATACAGCAGTTGAGTTGATTTTTTTATTTTAGAGAGAGAGAGAGCATGTGTGAGTGGGAGAGGGGCAGAGAGAGACACAGAGAGAGAGAGAGAGAGAGAGAGAGAGAGAGAATCTTAAGTAGGCTCCATGCTTAGCACGGAGCCCAGTGTAGGGCTTGACCCCACAACCTCGGGATCATGACCTGAGCTGAAATCAAGAGTCGGACACTCAACCCACTGAGGCACCCAGGCACCCCAGGTTCTTTTTTTTTTTTTTTTTTTTTGCTGTTTTTAATGCACTTTGGATCATGTTAATTGTCTATTCATGGCTTCTCACCTCCCTTTGAGTAACTCCAGTATGCCCACCTTGGCCCTCACTAGCTGTCCTGCCTATCTTTCCTCTCTGACTTCATCTCATACTACTTTTCTTCCTGTCCATCCCGCTCCAGCCACACCAGCTTCTTGCTGTCTCCAAACATGCAAAACTTGTCCCTGCCTCAGACCCTTTTCACTTGCTCTTGGCTATGCCTGGACACCTCTTCCCCAGGGCTGTGCTCATCCCCTCTCTGCTTACTGCTTACTTCTCACTTGCTCAGCAAGACCTTCCTGCTCTCCTCCTGTGCCTATTCCTATAGGAAGTCCATATTCTATACCTCTTCTTCATTTTCCTCCAGAGCACTCATCATCATCTGACTTGACACATTTAGTTTTTGTTCCCCCTAGCAACGCTCTCCCAAGAATGGAAGCTACTTGAAGGCAGGATTCGGTGTCATTCTGTTCACTGCTATATGCCACAGGAGATATACATAAATATCTTTTTGAATGAAGGCAGTGGCAGTGGGCTGTGAGAAGGCAGTAGGTGAGAGAGTTGCAGGGGAAGGTGCAGAGGGAGGCATGGGAGCATGTCGAGGGGGTCATTGCCATGCAATGGGTGTCCAGTGGGAACTCTGCGAAGTGTTGGTGGGGCAATGGATCAGTGAGAGGAAGCCTGGACCAGTATGGGAACACTAAGCCTGACAGCACCTGACATGATTTTATTGCCAACCCCTCACAGCAAGAATGGGTGATTGGAGGAATTTGCCTTTTGGGAAGTTTCCCAAGACAAGAACAGGGATTAGAGGTGTGGTGACATTTGTTGGCTTTAGAGTTCCCAAACGACTTAGAACCAACAGCCCTTGGATTGTACATCTGGATTGATTTGTACTTCTGAAGAAATTTTCATGAGAGACAACAGCAGCCATTGGGGTGTGGGAGGAAGATTTCTTGCCCATCCTGTGGATGGATGTGTTAGCAAGGGCTCCCTGGGAGCCCTGTGCTCACAGGGCTCAGGTGAGTAGTTAGACACTGGCTAGTACCAGGGCACTTTACCAAGAGATCTCCACAGCAGCAGCTCTGAGGGGTGAGGGGTTGGCAATAAAATCATGTCAGGTGCTGTCAGGCTTAATTTTTACTGTCCCCACTTCAAATGTGAGCTTCCAGCATTTTCTTGCCTCCACACCTAGGCTCACACTGCTATCTGTCCAGAATGTCTTTCCCTTCCCCTAGAACTACTCATATTTTTGGCATCCTTTAAGACCCAACTCAAGCCTTATCTCCAGGACAGAGTGTTCCTTTACACCCCCAGGCTAGAGATTTGTTCCTTGCCTTATGCTCCCTTCGTGCTTATTGACTGTAGAATTCACTTATCATTTAATCACCTACTGCCCTGTGACATCTCTTCAGTGGTTGCATCGAACTCTTATTTATACCTTCTGGGTTGCATAATTTTTAAAAAAAAATTTTTTTTAACGTTTTATTTATATTTGAGACAGAGAGAGACAGAGCATGAACGGGGCAGGGGCAGAGAGAGAGGGAGACACAGAATCGGAAGCAGGCTCCAGGCTCTGAGCCATCAGCCCAAAGCCCGATGCGGGGCTCAAACTCACGGACCGCGAGATCGTGACCTGAGCTGAAGTTGGATGCTTAACCGACTGAGCCACCCAGGCGCCCCCTGGGTTGCATAATTTTTAAAAAAGTGTGTGTGTGTGTGTGTGTGTGTATGTGATGGTGCCTTGCTGTCTCTCTAGCTTCCTTGTAGGCTTCTTGAAGGCAGGGCAAGTTTTGTTGTTTTTGCAGACCCCATATTATCTGACAGAAACCCTGACACATACAAGGTACACAGATCAGCGGCACCTGGGTGGCTCAGTTGGTTGAGCGTCGAACTCTTGATTTTGGCTCTTGGGGTTCATGGGATCAAGCTCCTCGTCAGGCTCTGGGATGATAGTGCAGAGCCTGCTTCGGATCCTTTCTCTCTCCACCTCTTTTGGCCCCTCCCCTGCTTGTGCTCTCTCTCTCTCTCAAAATAAATAAATAAACAAAATAAACATAAAAGAAGGTATTTAGACCATATAAATTGCTCCACTTTAATTTATTAATTATTAATACTCCATGCTGATATCCAAATGATAGTTCTATTTTCCTTCAAATGGTTTAACATAATGACACTGTAATATTACGTATTCTTACCATAAACATGTTATGCCTTCTCCCATTTTTAAAAATTTTTAGATAAATTTATCTATTTTCAGAGAGAGAGAGAGAGACAGCACGAGCGGGGGAGGGGCTGAGAGAAAGGGAGAGAGAATTCCAAGCAGACTCAGCACTGCCAGCACAGAGCCTGAGGTGGGGCTCAAACTTACAACCATGAGATCTCGGCCTGAGCCTTAATAGTCAGGCGCTTAGTGGACTGAGCCACCCAAGTGCCCCATACTCTCCTGTTCCATTCACAGATGATTCTGTGGACTGATGCTGTTGGGATCTCTGTTGAACAATTCAATTTTAATTTTCCAGCCACAGAGAGCTTGGTGGATAAGAGTTTCCAGAATCAGAAGTCCTGGTTTGAATATGAGCTCTGCCACTTGCTGGGAAGGTGAGCCTAAGCAAGTTATTTAACTTTTCCACACCTCAGTTTCTTTATGAGCAAAGTGGGGATTATAATAATATGCTTCTCATTGACTTATTGTGATTTAATTATGACTAAGTGAATTATGCCATGTGACATTCTTAGGTTGATATTGGTGCACAATAAAGCCCTCAATATTTACTAGTATTTTTTTGTGTGGGTGACTTGAAATTTGCATATTTAAAATATGAGGTTCTCATACCTCTTTCCACCCTATTTTCACCACTAAGGAAGGAGGGTGGGATGAAGCTAGAAGGCTCTGGTGTCTACCTCAGGAGACCTGGTTATGGTCTAAACTCTGCCACATGGTTTGTATGTTATTTTAAGCAAGACACTTAACCTCTTGGGGTGCCATAAAGATCAAGGAGTAAACATCTGTGAAAGTACTTTTTAAACAGCAAGCTTGCTTTACCCAAAGAAGGAACTGTGGTTCAGGGCAGGAAACAAATTTAATTGGTTCCGTTTTGAAAATCTTACCCTTAGAAAGTTTGCTTCAGGCTAAGAGTAACTCTTTGTCTCACGTTGATTGGATTATCCTGATTATCTTACAAGGCCTTCTTTTTTTTTTTTTTTTTTTGTAACTACTAGTGCTGTGGGAAGTTGTTCTGAGCCCTTGATACACTTCCTTTCCTCATTTGCAAATCTGGTTGGTGTACTAAACAAACAAGTACAGTCATACACATCTTTGTGGTTTAAAACCTGTTCCTGTGCTTTGACAATGGAGCTCTGTAGGGAATGGTAATGCGATTAGGACAGTAACTGGCTGGGGGAGTGAGAACAGCCACACCAGGCAACCATCCCTACCGGATTCCTGACAGAGAGGCAAGTTAAGAGCAAGGTCTCTGGCTTGAGATGCCTGGGTTCGAATCCCCCCAGTTCTACTACTTATTTTCTGGGTGACATTGCAAATTATGTAACCTCTGAGTGCCTCTGATTACACATCTGTAAAATGGGAACAACTATAGTACCTACCTTGTAGGGTTACTGTGGGAGTAAATGAGTAAATGTATGTGAAGAGCTTATATATAAGTATGAGTGTGTGCTAACTGGGCATTTACTATTAATACATGCACAGAGTCAATGCTAGCAAAGGCATGTCCTTTGGTATTAGATAAGCCTTCCCAAATACCAGTGCACCCTGGGACACATGGAGGATCTGGGACAGATGGGGGACTCACTTTGTCTAGGCTGCAGGTTTGCTCTTCCTCTTTCTCCTTTTCTCTAAGGCCACAGCCAAGGCTAGGAAAGGTAGACTCAGAACACACCAATTAGATAAAGATGTAGACAGTGAGTCCCAGCGCTGCTTGGGTCTGCCACTTGGATCTTCCCAGGGCTGGTGGAGTCATTCCCAAATAATTTATTCCCTGGTTTATTTTGCCTAGCCAGTAGAAGAAAGGTGTGAGGTGGCAGTGGAAGGGATAGATGAGAAAGGAGAAGAGGAAAAGTGGTTTTGACATTGGATCTGACATCGGATCTATACCCTGGTCCCATCTTTTCTGTTCTGCTCTTAGAAAAATATGTCTCTTAGAGAGAAATGGCTGGATTTTCTCTCACATATAATTTGCCATTTCAAGTTTGAACTATTCCAATCTCATGAGTTATAGGAAAGGAAGACACCCCAAGGTGTAAAAGGTCAACAAGAATCAGGTGGACTGGGCCTCCTCCCTGGGAGTTGAGGCAAGTAACCCCCTTGCTTCTTCCCACCTTCTCTAACCTCATAAAACAAAATGCATTCAGGAGCCCAAAGGAGAGGACTTCAACCACACAGCACCAGTTGCCTTCGAGTCTAGATTAGCACTTCTAAAACGTTGCTGTGCATCAAATGACCTGGTGATCTTGTTACAATACAAGGGTAGGCTTGAGATTCTGCATTTCTAACAAGCCCCAGGTGATGCTATTCCTGCTGGCCAAGGTCCTCTCTTAGAGTAGCAAGAGTCTTCCAGATAAATGGTGACCTAGAGTTGAGTGATGCACAAGGACTCCTGCTAAGTTACTACCCTCTAGATAGTGTGACCCATCTGAGTACACTTGACCTTGGCCAACCTGCTTCTTGGAAATGGAGTAACAAGAAATGTCCCAGTCCTTCATTCTGACTCCAGATTTTGAAAGGGTGTAGAGGAGGACAAAGATGTTTATAGTAGTCAATCAGTCCTGTGAGTGATTTTCTAGTCTACCCAAAAGCTAAAGTTGTCTCAAATAAGCCTAATGTGAACATTGTACATTGGTGACAGTTCAAGTCTTAAAGGAGGAGCTGTGGAACAATGTCATTCATTATCTTCAGGATGGCAGATGACAACCCTAAATGTAATTTTTTAAAGCCTTTTCCTGGGGCATCTGGGAGGCTCAGTCAGTTAAGTAAGTGTCTGACTCTTGATTCTGGCTCAGGTCATGATCTCACTGTGACTTCAAGCCCTGTCTCGAGTCCCCACCCTTCCCCCCCTCCCCCTGTGTCAAGCCCTGCCTAGGGCTCTGCACAGACAGCTTGGAGCCTGCTTGGAATTCTCTTGCTCTCTCCCATTCTCTCTCTCTCTGCCCCTCTCCTGCTCATGCTCCCCACACAGGCACATTCTCTCTCACTCTCTCAAAATAGATAAATAAAAACTTAAAACAAAAAAAAAAGTAAAGCCTTTTCCTTATGATCACCCAAATCTTATTAGTCCTTCAATTTAGCTGTCAGCAACTACACAATTTCTATATACCAGTGCTTTACATACAGAACTTTATTCAATTTTTCCAAAATAATATATATATATACGTATATGTATACATATATACATATACGTATATATATATATATGTATATATATATATTTAATGTTTATTTATTTTTGAGAGAGAGACAGAGTGCAAGCAGGGGAGGGGAGAAAGAGAGACACAGATTCCAAAGTAGGCTCCAGGCTCTGAGTTGTCAGCACAGAGCCTAATATGGGGCTCAAGCCCATGCTTAACTGACTGGGCCAACTCAGGCACCCTCCAAACAGTATTTCAAAATAGAGATCACCTCCATTGGACAGATGAAAGAATTGAGACTCAGAGAGGTTAAGTAATTTGCCCAAGGTTATCCAGTTATGAAAACACAAGAGTTAGGCTAGGTAAGTCTAATTTCACTTCTCCTTCTACTACCTCCATGTTGTCCCAAAGATAGCAAAATAATTATTTCAAAATTGAGAAGACTTGTTCTTTAAAAGCAAATTTAGGGGGGCACCTGGGTGGCTCAGTCGGTTAAGTGTTCGACTTCAGCTCAGGTCATGATCTCGCTGTTCCTGAGTTTCAGCCCCGTGTGGGACTTTGTGCTGGCAGCTTGGAACCTGGAGCCTGTTTCAGACACCGTGTCTCCCCCTCTCTTTCTCTCTCTGTCCCTCCTCTGTCTTTCTCTCTAAAAAATAAATAAACATTTAAAAAAATTAAATAGCTTAAAAAAAACAACAACAAATTTAGGGGCACCTGGGTGGCTCATTCAGTTAAGCACCTGACTCTTTTTATTCTTGTTTTTTATTCTCAAGTTAGTTAACATAAAGTGTAGTCTTTTTTTTTTTTTTTTTTTTTTTAACATACAGTGTAGTCTTGGCTTCAGGAGTAGAACCCAATGATTCATCTGTTACATATGACAACCAGTGTTCATCACAAAGAGTGCCCTCCTTAATGCCCATCACCCATTTAACCATCCCCCACCAGCCCTCAATTTGTTCTCTGTTTTTAGGAGTCTCTTATGGTGTGCCTCCCTCTCTATTTTTATCTTCTTTTTCCTTCCCTTCCCCTATGTTCATCTGTTAAGTTTCTCAAATTCCACATATGAGTGAAATCATATGATATCTGTTTTTCTCTGACTTATTTTGCTTAGTATAATACCCTCCAGTTCCATCCACGTTGTTGCACATGGCAAGGTTTCATTCTTTTTCATCTCTGAATAGTATTCCATTGCATATATATACCACATCTTCTTAATCCATTCATCAGTTGATGGACATTTGGGCTCTTTCTATAATTTGGCTATTGTTGATAGAAGTGCCTGACTCTTGATTTTGGCTCAGGTCATGCTCTCATGGTTTGTGGGATTGAACCCCACGTCAGGCTCTGCACTAGACATGGAGACTGCCTAAGATGCCCTCTCTCTCTCTCCCTCACCCCCTCTCTCTCAAAAAAAATTTTTTTAATGAAAATAAAAACAAATTTAAATTGCACATTTGTTTGTTATCAATTGACTCCACTGATGTGAATTTTTGACAAAGCTATTGATGCTTAAGTTTCAAAGATTCCTGACTTGTAAAAGTACCTTCCATGGCTCTCTCATTTTTATTCACAGTTTTGTAATCTTTTTTTTTGTTTGTTTTTCTGAAATAGGTTCCATGCCCAACATGGGTCTTGAGCTCACCACCCTGAAATCAAGAGTCACACACTCTACCAACTGAACCAGCCAGGTGTCTTATTCTTTGTTCTTAAAAGGGTTCCCTAAACTTTAAAAAATTGGGATTCCATAAAGTCTTAATCTGCTTCTGTTGCCATCGCATATAGAAATCTCCTACAATATTCCTAGTAAGTAGTAGCTCAGCCTGTACTTGAATTTCTCCAATTAAGAGCAGCTCACCGCCCCACAGGGAGTTTGTTACATTTCAGATAGTTCTAATTCTTTGGAAGTTCTTTTTATATCATGCCAAAATCTACCTCTGGACAGTAACAACATCCACTTATCGATCTTAGTTCAGCCTTCTGAACCTACATAAAGTAAACCTAATTCTTCCCCATCTGACAGATCTGATAGTATCTAAAGGCTATTATAGTATCTTCTCCCAAGTCATCCTCAATGCTTAAAATTG
The DNA here is from genome assembly GCF_016509475.1 of Prionailurus bengalensis. Classification (NCBI taxonomy): domain Eukaryota; kingdom Metazoa; phylum Chordata; class Mammalia; order Carnivora; family Felidae; genus Prionailurus; species Prionailurus bengalensis. Next base: position 113,275,075 of record NC_057348.1, read on the forward strand.
TTTCTCACCTCTTGCCATCCTGGCCCACCACCTTCTTTTCTAGTTGTTGATCTCCTTCTTAAAGAGCGTTCTAGGTGTGTCTTGATTGACAGAATAAAGCAACCTCCTTGTTATACTTATTTGTTGAGGACTTTGCGTTTACCACGGTGGAAATTTATCATCCCTGTTATATTTGTTTTTGTTTTTGTTTTTTTTAATTTTTTTTTCCAACGTTTATTTATTTTTTTTGGGACAGAGAGAGACAGAGCATGAATGGGGGAGGGGCAGAGAGAGAGGGAGACACAGAATCGGAAACAGGCTCCAGGCTCTGAGCCATCAGCCTAGAGCCTGACGCGGGGCTCGAACTCCCGGACCGCGAGATCGTGACCTGGCTGAAGTCGGACGCTTAACCGACTGCGCCACCCAGGCGCCCCATCCCTGTTATATTTGACTCTTTGTTGTAACTTCCCAATCATGTTGTACCCTTATTTTCTTTCCCCAGCCTTCATCTTTTTAAGAGATGCTTCCTGCTTTTCTTGTCACGGTGTTATTCACATCACATGATCTGTTGGGAGTTGGATTTAGCAGGACTTAGCAAGAAGGCTTCCTGGAACATTCCAGACACATGTTATGGGAAGACAGCACATCTACTGTCCCTGCATATAATATGACCATGTCTGTACCCCTTGGTGGGCATTCCCCCCTCCAAGTTCATACTCTTAATCTAGGTTTTCTCAAGATTTGGAAAAAAATCTTCATAGGAAAGGCTCAGTGAGTGAGATAATTATGATTTTTTCCCTTTTTTTTTTGTCACATTTGCTATTTATATTCTTTTCTACATGAATTGCTGTCAATCGTTTTACCTTTTCTTTTATTTATTTGTTTGTTTGTTTATTTATTTATTTATTTTTAGGATTCCTTCTTTCCTTTCCTGGTGATGTAGCAGCAGAGAAGTGCCCTAAGCCCATGTATCTTACACACCGAGTGAGCACATCACACTCAGGTGATATGTACTCTTGGAAGGAAGCCAAACAATGTATTCCCTGAAGGTTTCAGCTTTCATTCTCTGGTTGCCCTTTTCCCCACTTTTCTTCCTCACTGTTTTATATCTACCAGATTCCCTCCTATCTACTTCATGCCTTTTACTTTTGTCGGAAAAGACTCCTCACTCAGTCTTTTAAGTAGGGAAGTTAGTAAACTTCAGAGGTCAGAGTCTTTTGGACATAAATGGAGACGTTTTTTCCCCAATTACATTTTAATTAAATTCTTCTCTGAAAGCTTTATAGCAGATTGCTTTAAAAAAATAAATACATATAGATGCTGAGACCCAAAAAGGCCACTGATGACCCCGGGGGCTATTTGCTCATGGAAAACACTTTTCATTCACTTAGATTGCTCACTATATTTTAGAACAAGAAGAATAGCAAAATGAAGACTTAATTTTTGTGAAGGATAATTTAAAAAACTGTGAACTAGAAATGAAAGAAATTCAAATTATTAAGTGCCTGCCATGGAGATTACCTCATGTAATTTTCCTAATAACCTGTATAGAAGGAATAATTATGAAGATTCTACATATAGATGAGGAAACTCAAGGCAGTTAAGCAACTGGCCTGGGAGCCAAGATGGCAGCACTTCCTGCCAAGTTCTAAAGTAGCCAGTGTGCATCCTCCCTGACCTCCCTTAATTCTAGAATGTTTATTAGCCAAACTGCATGAGCTCCATTATTAATGTCCTTAATACACCTGCATTTTCATAACACCACAAGAATCTGGGGAGTCAGGAAGAGTAGCAGCTTGACAGCCTGGAAAACAATCCTGAGCAATTTAAAATGAATACAAAGTTTCATATTCCTTACCTCTTCTTTATACCAGACCTTTAAACTCTGAATTCATTTTTAGACTACCTGGCTATTTGTTCCCCTGAGCCCTATTTGGCTAATATACTTAGAGAAAGGATTTGGTGTTATCACAAAACAGAGTGGCCTCAGTAAATAACTGCTCCTGATATTCTAGAAAGAAGGACTAAAATGAAAATGTAAACATTAAAATCTTTGGCACTGACATAAATTCTCAGATATCTGGTTTTGAGTTGACTCATTTAGTGATTTTAGGGGTATTAGTGTGAGTTCTTTAAATCTCCGAGGGAGACTTTTGGACAGTTTGGAATAATAAATTTATAGATCCTTGGGTTTTAAATTAACATTCAATTTATTAAAGTCATAATTCTTTTTCTCAGGCTTTCAATCTTCTTGGTCAATTTTTATTATTTATTTATTTGTTTGTTTGTTTGTTTATTTATTTATTTTTGGTCAGTTTCAAAATCTAGAAGTATTTGAATAAAATAAGATTATTTTTACCTGATCTCTGATTCATGCTCTATTAATTTCAAGAACATATAATTTGTCTAAATAATCTCACATAGGAAATTAAATTCATTAAATATTTCAAACCACATTCTGAAATTTAATATAATTAATTCTTCCAAGCATTGTAAATACTTAAAATGGCAAATTCACAACCCTAACTTTGAAGTGACATTTTCAAAACAGGTATCAGTCTTTGGAGCCAGGAAGAGTTTTACTTTCTCTGAGAAACCGGCATTTCGCTCTTTTCTTTTTCTTTTTTTCCTTTTTCCTGTTTTCTAATAATGGGAATTGTACAACTAATTGTGTTTCCTTACATGCTCTGGCTGCTAAGAAGCTCAACGTCAAAATTAAAGCTCAGATAAAACCTATCTGTTGACACTATTGGTGATCATATTTGTTTTCTCTTTTTCATTTTGTTTTTTTTTTAACGTTTATTTTTGAGAGAGAGAGAGAGAGGAGTGCGCAAACGAGTGGTGTGTGAATGAGTGGTGGAGGGGCAAAGAAAGAGGGAGACACAGAAGCTGAAGCTAGCTCCAGAATCTGAGCTGTCAGCACAGAGCCCGAAGCAGGGCTTGAACTCATGAACCGTGAGATCATGACCTGAGTGGAAGTTGGCTGCTTAACCGACTAAGCCACCCAGGCACCCCAGGCCTGGTTTTTATACCAACTTATATTTCACTATTTTATTACATATGACTCAGATCCTTGTGCAAAGAAAAATGTTATCAATGAAAATAAATAAGAAAATTGAGCTGAATATTATTATTACTAGCTGTCCTTGGGATAGTTGAGAGAATCCATAATCATCATTAAAAATTAACGCTTGCAGCTACTAGGGAGAATAACTACTTATAATATTTAGGGTGCTCCTGTAGGTATACATATCTCTAATCCACTCTTGATGAATTTCATAGTCGGTTTTAATTCAAACCATTCCAAATATCTTCCAAATTTGATATGAGATAATTCCAGCCAATTTGCTGTGACAGGGTCACTTTATTTTATTTTTACAGATCAGGTACTGAAACTTTAAAATTCACTAACTAAATAAATATATATTGAATGCTTATGATAGTCTGGGCATTCTCCTGTGCCTTTAGGATCATGTGTGCACCTAATCGGGGAAGGGTGGGTTGTGGAGGGATAGGGGTATGGGTGGGATAATAATCCACTCCTACTCTAGTGGAGCAAACCATTCTACCTAAACAGTACAAAAGGTATCTTATCCATGTGCAAAGAATATTTTAATGAGCTAGGCAAAGCGTTCATTTAGGTTGGTATTATCCTTTGTGAAATAGGGTACAAAATATATTATTATACAGAATATATGGCAAAAACCCACAGACATATACTGGAATATAAATGATAAGCAAATGCTTAATATTACCATATATATTCAGTTCCTAGAAATTGATAACAAAAACATAAAAACAATACCATAGGAAATTAAAAAGGCAATGGGCAACTTGGCCACTAAGCAAATGTAAAGAGGCCCAACCACTCTATAGCCAGGTAAATACACTCTTCACCCATTAGAGCTGTAGTAATTTACAAGGCCAGAATAATCCGTGCTAGAGAAATTATAGGGAAGTGAGTACTCACACTTACCAGGTGAATTGTGAAATGAAATAACTTTTTGTACAATGATTTTACTGTATGTATAAAAATTTTAAATATGCATCACCTAGGGACAGCATTCCCACTGTTGGAAATCTTTCTGCTAAAACAAAATACTAACATAAAAGCATTATCTTAGCAAGTACTAATATAAGTAAGTTTATTGCAAGTTATTTACGTTGGGGGGAAAATAGTATACAACTTAAAGCTATCAACAGGGATATTTTTATTGAATAAAATATATTCATGCTGCAGAACAGTAAATTCTATGAAAACAGTAATTTTGATTTCTACATTTTGAACTGGAGATAACGACCATTATATATTAAAGTAAAAAAAAGCGAGTGCATATATACTTCTGTAGGTTGCGTGCATGCATGAAATTTTACATTAAAAATGCACACATGAGGGGCTGCTGGGTGGCTCAGTCGTTTGAGTGTCTGACCTCGGCTCAGGTCATGATCTCACTGCTCGTGAGTTGGAGCCCCACATCGGGCTCTGTGCTGACAGCTAGGAGGCTGGAGCCTGCTTCAGATTCTCTATCTCCCTCTCTCTCTCCCCCTCCCCCACTCGTGCTCTGTCTCAGTCTTTCAGAAATAAATAAACATTAAAAAAAATTTTTTTTTAATGCACACATGTAAGCCAGATAAAAGTGAGAAAGCATTTGCCAATTAGTTATTGCTTAATTTAGTGTTTGGAATGGAGGCAGATGGAAAGAGGTTTTTACTCTGTGTTTGGCTTGTTGCAACTAATATATCTTAGCAATAATATTAATAATGATAATGAAAGTAATTATCATTATTAATATTAATAATGATGATAAAAATGATAGGTAACATTTAATGAGAGTTTACCATGTAGCAGAGACTGTCCTAAGAACTTTTTTTTTTAAGGTTTTGTTTTTAAGTAATCTCTACCTGCTATATGAAGCTCAGACTTAACAGTCTCGAGATCAAGAGTCGCAGGCTCTACCCACTGAGCCAGCCAGGCACCTCTGTCCTAGAGCTTTTAATCTCATTTGATTCTTGGCACAATCCTATGAGATGGTAATATTATCATCTTCACCATTTTATAGACAAAGGAATGAGGCTCAGAGGAGGTGGTCACTTGTCTAAGGCTGCACTTTTAGTAAAGGCAGACCAGAATTTAAATCCAAGTAGTTTTATTGTAATGCTTATATTCTTTAAACAAAAATCCAATGAAAGATTTTTTTATTAATAAAAAATATAAATTGAGCATATGGAATTGGCATGCTTTGGAAAGTTACAATTGCAAACACACTGGGCATCTGTGCTGCATATTTCCATGATGTTTAATCACTAATTTTATATGCAGTCTTAAGAAAATTAATTTATCTATGTCTTAACTTCCACACTTAACCAAATATCTTCCATTTTGTGGTAACAGTGAGCCTCATACTCCTTTACACATATAAATTGATATAAAAAATTGAATACATGTTTATACTATATGCATTAACTGCCAATAACTATTAATTATGTTCTTATATAAATTAACAATAAATATAACTGGGTTAAAATCATAAACATTACACATTTAAAAACTGTAAGTTAAATCTTAGTAAGTTTTACATGAACAAACCATGAAACAGCTGTAAGTGCATATGAGGAACAACAATGCCATCAACTCTTGCTAGAGAAAACACAGTCTGAAGGTCTGTCTTTATTCACTTTTTGACAATGTTGGTTACAAACGTAATTTATTACTTTAAAAGGCTTGTATATGTATATCACCTCTTGTACCTATTTCCCCATAAATGTTCTATATCCAGGCCCTAATTACATTACAATTACATTTCTAAAACTTTCTCTGCTTCCTGAAAACAATTATTACTGGTATTTAAGAAATTTCTTTTTAAATTATTTTAAATTTATTTAAATTTTATTTTAAATTTAAATTTAAATACAAAACTAAGGTGGTTTTGTACCTTACCAGGGTTTTATTATGATAGCAACTATGCATGGTCTCCTAGATGTACTAATGAAGCTACTTGTTCTAAACAAAATGCTCATTGAACCTATGTCCATTTCCTAATTGTGTACATTCCCAGTTAACACACTTTGAAGGAGAGGTGAATGTTAAATTTTGATCTTTCTGTGGTTTGTGGCCTCTCCAAACTTTTGCTTTCTGCTTCTCAAAGACAAAATCAAACAGTTTAATTGTTTCAGCAAGTAGCTTCCTGGTGGAAATGCTCAGAATTGGTCGCTTTCATTCAAGTCACCTCAGTTTCTTTTCCTATAATATTCAAGTATCCTCTGGAGCTGCTTGTATCATTCATCTATAAGCATATTTATTAAAGTCTTACTCAATGTATCCTCAGCATTACAGGGGATTAAAGCCCTGGCCTTTGCCCTCAGAGAGCTAAGGGCTATTCTTGGCAGGGAGGGGGAAAAGGAGACTGGTGGTTTCATTGCGATCTTTTGAGCATTCAAGAGTTATTGATTGAAAGGTCAGTTGAGAAATACCAGGTCCTAGAAAGTGGGGACCAGAAAATATTTTATATCTGAAAGAGACCTGTTAAAAATTCCAGAAACAAAAACAAACAAAAAATTCCAGCAACATTGTTCCAAATGTAGATTGATTCAGAATTGCAATTCTAAATGCACAGGAAATCTGCCTAGATTCTAGGCTTGTTCTGCAGTGTAACTGGAAATACGAACTTTCTGCTCCACAAAGGTGGTAGGGAGAAAAAAAAAGTCCATAGGACACTATTTTTTCAAATTCTGGGATACTACTAGATTTTTTTTTTTTTTTAAGTAGGGAGAATAAGAAGACCTAAGTATTTTTTTTTCCTGAAGCTTCGCTTCAGTTAATATGATTGTTTGACATGCAACGAATATATATTAATATGGCTCTAAAAACTGTTTCCCCTGGACAAATAAAGAGTGTCTAAGTCCCCTCCCCATGTCCAGCATTGTTTCTCCACTCTGTGGAGCTCTCCACTCAGAAACTACATGGGTAATGCATGGCAGCGGTCCTCTAGCACACTGGTAGATCTCGGAGGCAGTGTTTTATGTGAGTAGTCAGTGCTCAGTGTTGTTAAATATTTTGAATAAAAATGCTCATTTTCCTCTTTGTATGTATGTGTGTATGTATACACATTAGGTCAGTATAAAATAGTGTTAGAACCACTATTCTATGGGCAATATGAGTGTAGGAAGGAAATTTTTTTTTTTTTTTAATTCAGAGAGAGAGAGAGAATTCCAAGCAGGCTCCACATAGACAGTGCAGAGCCCAACACACGGTTGGAACCCACAAACTGTGATATCATGACCTGAGCCAAAATCAAGAGTCAGATGCTCAAACTGACTGAGCCACCCAGGCACCCCAGGAAGGAACCATTTTATTTTTTAATTTTTTTTTATTTGACATTTATTTATTTTTGAGACATAGAGAGACAGAGCATGAACAGGGGAGGGTCAGAGAGAGAGGGAGACACAGAATCTGAAACAGGCTCCAAGCTGTCAGCACAGAGCCCGATGCGGGGCTTGAACTCACGGACTGTGAGATCATGACCTGAGCCGAAGTTGGTCGCCCAACCGACTGAGCCACCCAGGCGCCCCAGGAAGGAACCATTTTAAACCAACTACTTCCTCCAAGAGACCAGCCTCGTAGGCCTAAGGCTGAGAATTTTATTGAATTTCTATTTACACTTACCTACACAGAGAATGATCCTGGCTTTCCACCTACCATGATGATATCAACTTCTTTAATTATATTAAGACTAAAATTAAAGTGATTTAAAGAAAAATATTAAGTATATCATAGTATAGATGATTCACAGCTTAAGTTAGGAAGGTGGTATAAGAATGACTATAATTTTGGAACTGTCTCATCTAGGTAAACCTTCTATTAGACAAAATGCTGGTGCCTGAGAACAGATTAATTTAGATCACCTGCCCCAGGTCTTATAGCTCAGCCATGGATGAGAAGCTTTTGGTCCATGATAGAAAGCAGGCCTTGATAACTATTGAAGGGTAGCAGAATGTGCCATTCCAAAATACTGCTACGTTGGCATATTATTTTGAGCTGTATGCAGTTGAAAAACAGCAAATACAGAGAGATGCTCCCTCCAATCCCCTTATCTGCCTAAAGACATAGCCCCTAAAAGGAACTCAATTTTCATAACCTCCCTCTGCCCCCCCCTCCCCCGCCAGGGAGTTTCATCAACCAGGGAAGACTGACTTACAGGAGAGGAGACTACAAGTCTATACCATAACCAGAAAACTTTCACAAACTATCATACCTTCCATCTATTTGGCTACAGGCCAATCTGTGTTTCCTAATAATTATTTACCCTCCCCCTAAGAGGCCTACATCCCCCTTCCCCTTTCCCTATTACGATATTTAACTCTGAATTTTAAGCTATTTTGGGAGTTGTTCATTTTTTCTTGGGTATCTCCCATGCATACATGAGGTATACATGTTAATAAAATTCTGGAATTCCTTGCTGTTGTCAATTATTACAGAAGTCTCTTCTAAGAAATCAGAGGGTAGAGGAAAAATTATCTTTCCTCCTCTACAGTATGTTTCATGAATACCAGGATTACCACTATCTATAGGGTACAGAATATTTACAATACTTTGTAGATCCATACTGAAAGGATAAGCATTCTTATTTATTTATTTTTTTAAGTATTTATTTATTTATTTTGAGAGAACGCACAGGAGAGGGGCAAGAGAGAGGGAGAGAGGGAATGCCAAGCAGGTTGTGTGCCGTCAGCAGAGCCCAATGCGGGGTTCGATCTCAGGAACTGTTGAGGTCATGACCTGAGCTGAAATCAAGAGTCAGACACTTAACCAACTGAGCCACCCAGGCACCCTTGTTTATTTATTTTTAAATTATATTCTTTCAGCTAATTTTTTAAAATTTATTTTGAGAGAGAAAAAAAGCATGAGTGGGGGAGGGGCAGAGTGTGAGACTGAGAAAGAGAAACCCAATCAGGCTACACTCAGTCATGGGGGGGCCTGAAGCAGGACCGGAACCCCAACCCTGAGATCATGACCTGAGCCAAGTATGGACACTTACTGAGCCACCCAGGTGCCCCTAAGCATTCTTTTTAAAATCTGTGGTTCAGAGTCAGTGACACTGTCCCTCTGATCAGAGCAGGTTTTGTAAGAAAACTGCCAAGGAATGTCCCAATTCATAAGACTGCAAAATGTCTTCCTTCATTTATCATAATGAATTGGAGGAAAAAAAAAAATGACTCGAGGATAGAGTTTATCTGTAAATGCAAGAAGCACTTTTGAGTTTCTGTATTGTACATGGTGGGGTCGAAAGCAGGTTATTTAAGGATCTTAGTCTCATTTTTTTTTAAGAAGGGGTAGACAATACTATGTAATTCTTTATTTGAAGTGCTTTGTCTTTCTGCACTGCTGGCTTTGTCATCAGCCAATGTTGCAATTATTTTAACAAGCAAAGGAAATGCCAGTCAAGTGTAGCACCTGGGACCTCCTCACCCTTGCAACATCCTAGGCTTCAAGGAGGAGACAACAACGCTCAAAGCTGTGTGAGCCCAGGTTAAATGGGAATGGGTGACTATGAGCTTGGGTGTGTAAGAGCACCTTGTCCCCAGGGCCAATGTTTACATTAGCGATTCACTTCCACCTTTGGTACACTTAATCAGCCACCTATTATATTCCACAGCACCATCCTGACTTCAGGACTTTGAAGGACAGCTTTGAAGACTGCTCAAGTGCATTTGACATTAAAATGCTTTGTGCAGCCAGATGTGAATTCCACCTGCCCAGAAGCTTATGCTGAACTGTGACTAGGGCTGACCCAAACGGAGCTGGGTTTTTCTTCGCCTCTAGAATCTTGTGAGACCAGTAAGAGTGAGAAGTCCGCCAACCACAAGGGCTACTTGGCAAAACACGATGCAACCTTAGAAGGCGGGTCATTGCTCTGTTCCAGAAGCCAGTTAGAGACAACAAATAAAATGGAAGATGCTTCTCTGTGGTAAAGCAGGCCTCGTATTTGAAGCGGAAGGCCTGAAAGAGGGAGGTAAGCAAAGAAAGGAAAGGCGAAGGCACGGCTCCTAGAAACCGGGTTCATTCAAACCCGGAGGACAGCAAACCCCGCCTCCCCACGCCGCCGCCCGCTCAATCGCCAAGCGCTCCGGGTGTGAGCTCTCCCTGCGGGGAGCGGCTTGGAGCCGAGGAGGCGGTGGCAGAGGTGGTTTGGGCAGCCCCGCGCGGCGGATAGGCCCAGGCAAACAACACCCATTCCCCCTCCCCCTCGCTTAGTTCAACTCCCACTCGGCCCCGGCCACGCCCTGCCGCCACCGCCCCCTCGGGCAGCTTTCCGCTCCGCAGCCAGGCCTCGGTCGGGGGCGGGAGGGTAGGCGGTGCCTCGGAGGGGCCGCCGCGGCCGCCGGAAACTACAAGGGCCGATAGGCTTTGCGGCAGCGAGCCGCCCCCTTTCTCCCACCACTCAGCGCGCGTCACTAGGGCCTCAGCCAATGGGGCCCGAGCCAGGGAAAAAGGGCGCCCGGGTCCGGATGCGCCTCAGGAAAGCCATGCTCCCTGCGCAGGGGCAGCGGGCAGTTCACCCGGCGCGCCAAGCCGTCGGTGGTCCGCACGTCCCCTCATCCGACCCATTCGCTTCCCTTGAGCGACAGCCCTACTTTTTCCTTTAGTGGCAATTCCGAGGGATGCTGGAGCAGGTTTTTGAGGGGAGGGCGCTGGGAAATGAGTAGGGGGCGGGATATCCTGAGACAACAAGTTTGGCTGTATGGAGGGCCTACCGGCAGCGAGCCTGAGCTAGAACGCCGAGAGAAGGAGTACCGGAGAAGCCAAAGGAGGAAAAGAAGAGCGGCTGAAAGGATAACCCCGAGAAAGGGGGTGGAGAGGAGGCGGCCCCAGCGCCCCGGCCCCCGGCAGGTCGGCGGCCAATCCGCTGGGGGAAGGGGTGGAGAGTCGGCGGCTCCGGCGGAGAGAGGCCGAGGGGGGTGGGGAGTCGGCCGGGCTCGCACCGCCCTGGCCCCGCCCCCAGCCCTCGCCGCCGCCCGCGCCGCGCGCCGCCGCTGTCAATCAAGGGCGAGTCAGCCGGGCTCGGGCGGAGAGAGGAGCTGCTACGCCACAGCCCAGCGGCGGCCATTCGCGGAAAAAGAGGCAGAGCCTGTGCCAGCTACAGCCTCCTCCGAGCCACCGCGGGCGGGCGGGACCGGCCTCTCCTCCCGCCTCGCCCCCACCCCCACCCACCTCTATCCCTGTGTCTCCGTCTGAGGGTTTGTCCTGTTAATGCGGGATGAGCGGTACGTATTCTCCACCCCCCTCGGTCTCCTTCACCGCCTCCCTCCCTCCCTCCCTCCCCAGACCCTGCTCGGTTCTCCCCCCTCCCCCGGGGCCGCTGAGATGCTTTAAGGGGAGGAGGAGAGGAAGGGAGGGTATCAGGGGGAGGGAAGGAGGGTTGTGTTTTGTCTTAATGTCTGAGAGAGAACAACCTTCTGGGTGTTGCTCTGGAGCGGATGGGTCGGGTTTCAAACCACGTTTTGTGATATCCCCCTCCTCCCTTCCCTCCTTCTCCCCCACCCCCTGCCGGTGTGCGTGGATCGCGGGTTTATGGAGATTAATGTTCGGGGGGAGGGGAAGAGGAGGAGAGGGGGAAGACGAATAATAATAATCCTAATAACCTGTTGTCGTGGGGGGGGGGGTTTGTTGCAGATCAGAAGAAGGAGGAGGAGGAGGAGGCGGCGGCGGCAGCAGCAGCAGCGGCGATGGCTACAGAAGGAGGGAAAACCTCTGAGCCAGAGAATAACAATAAAAAACCCAAAACCTCAGGCTCCCAGGTAAAAGCAAACATAAAAAAATTCATCACGAAACGTAAGGGGAGAGAGGGAGTTATGTCCTTTAATTGCCCAGAACTGAAGAACAGAATACAAATGTTCATCCACTCAAAGCATCTTTCTGAGAGTGAGGAAGTTAAATTGTAAATTCATAAAGATTTCACATGTTTAAGGGATAACGTTGTTTAAAATTACATCAGGAACTCAGACCAGTAGAAAACGGTGTGTATTTTCCCAAGGGCATTTTGAGTTTATGAGAATATACTTTACAAAAGTTTCTTAGAAATTTCTTTTTATTTGAACTTTATATTACAGTACCTGTTTCCTTTTTTCCTCTATCTTCTTGCTCTTGTTACTATTTCTTTTTGATTTCTGTCATTGCTTAAGTAAGTTCTGAAATGTAGAGCTGTCAAAATAAATAAATAAATAAATAAACAAACAAACAAACCCCTTCCATCTACTGGCCTCCACTAAATCCGCCCACTTTTTTTTCCCCCTCTCCTTTATCATCTCATTTTTGGGTAGGACTCTCAGCCCTCTCCTCTGGCTTTACTGGCAGCTACTTGCAGCAAAATAGGGACTCCTGGTGAAAATCAAGCAACTGGACAACAACAAATTATTATAGATCCAAGCCAAGGATTGGTGCAACTTCAAAATCAACCACAACAGCTAGAACTGGTAACAACACAACTTGCTGGAAACACTTGGCAACTTGTTGCCTCCACTCCTCCCGCTTCAAAAGAAAATAACGTTTCTCAACCAGCTTCTAGTTCATCTAGTTCTTCCAGCAGTAATAACGGGAGTGCATCTCCTACAAAAACGAAATCAGGTAATTCTTCCGCCCCTGGTCAATTTCAAGTCATACAAGTACAAAATCCGAGTGGTAGTGTCCAGTACCAAGTGATTCCACAACTTCAGACAGTGGAAGGCCAGCAGATTCAAATCAATCCAGCTAGTAGTTCATCTCTACAGGATTTGCAGGGTCAAATCCAGCTCATTTCTGCAGGTAATAATCAAGCTATACTCACAGCTGCTAACAGGACAGCTTCTGGGAATATTCTTGCTCAAAACCTGGCAAATCAGACCGTTCCAGTCCAAATTAGACCTGGTGTTTCAATACCACTGCAATTACAGACCCTTCCTGGTACTCAGGCTCAAGTTGTAACAACTCTACCAATTAACATTGGAGGAGTGACTTTAGCTTTGCCAGTGATAAACAACGTGACTGCTGGAGGAGGGACTGGACAGGTTGGCCAGCCTGCTACTACTACTGATAGTGGGACTTCCAACGGGAGTCAGTTAGTTTCCACACCCACCACTACCACCGCTTCTGCCAGTACTATGCCGGAATCTCCCTCCTCCTCCACTACCTGCACAACCACTGCTTCGACGTCTCTGACAAGCAGTGACACGTTAGTGAGCTCAGCAGACACGGGCCAGTATGCAAGCACATCAGCCAGTAGTTCTGAACGCACTATTGAAGAATCTCAAACACCTGCTGCTACTGAGTCTGAAGCGCAGAGCTCCAGTCAGCTTCAGTCTAATGGAATACAGAACACACAGGATCAATCAAATTCTCTTCAGCAGGTGCAGATTGTAGGCCAGCCTATCTTACAGCAGATCCAGATCCAACAGCCTCAGCAACAGATTATTCAGGCTATTCCGCCGCAGTCATTTCAACTTCAGTCAGGGCAGACAATTCAGACCATCCAGCAGCAGCCTTTGCAGAATGTTCAACTTCAAGCAGTAAATCCGACTCAGGTGCTTATCAGGGCTCCAACTTTAACACCTTCAGGGCAAATCAGTTGGCAAACTGTACAGGTTCAGAATATTCAGAGTCTTTCAAATTTGCAAGTTCAGAATGCTGGGTTATCCCAACAATTAACCATCACCCCAGTGTCTTCAAGTGGTGGCACAACCCTTGCTCAAATTGCTCCTGTGGCTGTTGCTGGTGCCCCAATAACTTTGAATACTGCCCAGCTTGCATCAGTGCCTAACCTTCAGACAGTGAGTGTTGCCAACCTGGGTGCTGCAGGTGTTCAAGTTCAAGGAGTTCCGGTTACAATCACTAGTGTTGCAGGTAAGTTACTACAATCTTTTCTCTGTAAGATCCTTTCATACAGTTTTTAATAAGTTACTGCTTTTCTTTGCTAACTTAGATTTGAAGACCTCTGAAATAAACATAATCACAGGGAATCTAAAATGACAGGAATGTTAACTTCTGTAACTAGTCATCGTGTGACCCATTCGCGTCTGTACGTTTTAATGTTAGGTTGTAGAAGTTATATTTGTTAGACAGTTTTATCAACTTATTTTTCCATGGAGCAAAACTTCCTGATTAGAATCAAAATTGTCTTCTGTAATTTAGAGATATTTGAATACTCTTGAACTCTTCAGAAAGAACTCTAATAAAAAAGATGTTAAAGATGTTTGTATCTTTAAAAGAAAGTAGGTTGAAAGTTGAATACGTGGTTGTGCATCTGTTGAAGTTTTAATTCTGCTTTGTAATAAGTCTGACTTTTTCTTCAATTGGAAGTTATTTCTCATTCAGCATCTTGTTGCTCGTGCTTTTGCGTTTTTTTTACACAGTGTTGTTTTAAACTAGGTTTTGATGCAGTTTAGAGATAGAGTTTTAAGTTGCAAGTTGATTAATTTTTTATGTCTACTTTTCTGTTAAAACCAGCATTTTCTCAGGATTTTGTATTAGTAGTTATTCGCATATAAAATTGTATATAAATCTTATGGTTCTGTTATTTTTAGGCATTTTTTAGTGTGAAGTTGTTGAAAAGCAATTAAGAATGAAAATAGTAAAATGTCACTAACTTGAATTAATTGTAGTAAGGTCATTTTAAAAACCAATTATAAAGCAATTGTTATGTACGTAAAGAGATTTCTGAAGTATTTGCGAAACTAGACTTACTAAGTATTTTAAATTTTCTTGACTTGTCTTATTTTACCTAATACTTTTTGTTTTCTAGTAATTAAACACTTTTTACTGATTCTGATTAGGTGCAAACCTACTTGTGGTTTTCATGCCTTTGATAGTGTCAGGTCTCTAGTTAAATATTTTTATGTTGATAATATGAATGAGCACATCACTTTTTAATGACCTTTCTAGAAATAAGTTTCAGAAAAATTATGCTAAACTGTTTGTTTTACAGTTAATACCTAAAGTAGTTGTATATATTTATGATTGGAAATTGCCAAATAGAGCTCTCTTGTCAGGAAGAATAGAGATTACATGT
This sequence comes from Prionailurus bengalensis, assembly GCF_016509475.1. Lineage (NCBI taxonomy): Eukaryota > Metazoa > Chordata > Mammalia > Carnivora > Felidae > Prionailurus > Prionailurus bengalensis. The sequence continues at coordinate 113,290,092 of NC_057348.1, forward strand.
TATATTTAGATGCCCATAACCTCTAAACCAGATCTTTCCAGTAGAATTTTCTGTGATGAACAAGTGTTGTACATCCTATCCAGTGTGTTAGCCACTAGCCATATGCGGCTCTTGAGCATTTAAAATGTGGCTAGTGCAACTGAAGAACTGAATTTTTAATTCATTTAATTTTAACTTAAATAGCCACGTGATTAGTGGCTTTTGTATTGACAGGACAGTAACCTAATCAAAGAGTATTTTGAGTGTGGTACTTTTCCCCCTAAAACTATTGCAGGGCAATTATATAAGTGTTTCTCTGTATTACAGTCCATAGATTGTTTTCTTCCTGTTCTTTTCCTAAACGTTGACAGTATCTTAAGTATTTGAGAAAAATATCTGTTTTTGGTGGATTGTTTGACAGTTTGCATTATCAAAGCAAAAGTTAGTTCACTTAAATTTTGATTTGCCTATTAAGCATTAGTTGTGAATTATGCTTAAGAGAATTGAGTAATTTATAAGTTAGGTCAGGAATAGTCAATTCTTATGTACTCTCATTGGTATCAGTTACAGCTCCTTGCCTATTATGAGGGTGAGTCATTGATACTAAGAGTATGATCTTCTGACCACGCAACTCAGATTTATTTGAATGTTGTATTATTATGAATGCAGCATCCACTTTCTGGAACTATAACTTTTGGGGGTGTGGTCAAGGAATTTGCCTATCAGATAAACTTTGCAGGTCATTCTAAATTCTCGTTGAAATTTGAGAACCAAGGAAGGATCTAATCATTACTAGTGAACCATAAAGCAAAATATGGAAGCAGATGGGTGCTGGACCTAGTTCATGTATTCCTCAAAGAATGGATTTTAATGACAAAAAGAATTGACAGTTTTTATTTCACAAGCATGTATTGACTAGCCACATGCTGAGTACTCCCAATAGGTATGTTTAGTCTTCCATTTTCTGGGTTTTTTGGTTTTTTTTTTTAAAGAGTTTACATGATTTGAATGTCGCTTAAGTGTATAAGGAAATTTAAACTTTATGTAGTTGGATTTTTTCTCTTGAAACCAAAGATTTTAAATTTTGTTGATGTTGAAGAGGTTATGTTCAAATAGATATGCTCAGTCATTTTAAGAAGATAACCATGTTACAAAGATCAGAAATGTACCAATTTTTATGTACCAATTTTTGCAAGTCAATGCAGTTCATCTGAGACTCGTTCATAGATTTTTACTTTATTTTTTTGCTGTAGTAGGTGCTTGACAAATGTTTGCTGAATTAAGGCATAGAAGGTGATGGAGAAGATAGCAGTTTGGAATTGGGAGCAAGGCCTGGAGTGGTTTTAATGAAGCTGGTGAAATGGCTTTATTTTCATTAATGTCTTTTGGCTTTGAGTTTTTAAGACACCAACAGTAGACACCAGGTGCTTTACTCTCTCTAGAAGAGGGAGAATGAGCAAAAAGTACGTACATATCCCTTTTATAAATGAGTCCTGTAAGTTCTGATCTTTTACTTTGTGTCCCCATTTACTTTTTGTTACTTTTTGACTGTTTTATATATCTATTTCCTTCCCCCAAATAGTATTGATTTTGTTTAATTCGTGGGGAAAATTTTTGCTCTAAATATTCATGACAGCTTTTACGAGCCTTGAAAAAAATTCTTAAAAAAAATTTTTTTAATGTTTTATTTATTTTTGAGAGAGAGAGAGAGCAGGGCAGGGGCAGAGAGAGATGGAGACACAGAGCCCGTCGCAGGGCTTGAACTCATAAACTGCAAGATAATGACCTGAGCTGAAGCTGGATGCTTGACTGACTGAGCCACACAGGTGTCCCTTGAAAAAATTCTTAATAGTCAGCTTTGACAAAATGCAATGACTCACTCAATACCCAGGGGCTAAAAGTTATCTGCCATCCATCCTCGTGTCACTCTTGGAGATACGGGAAGGTTCTGGATGATACGGATAGGAAAAAAAATTGGATAAGGTAGATCAAATGAAACCAGTTCTTGAGGCTAGGGAGCTTCATACTTGATTTTATGAAAAGAGAATGTTAGTGACAACTTAGGGGGAATCTCTTGCCATGGTATTGAATTCGACATAATGTGTTTCTGTGGTTTGGTCTCCTCTCAGAATCTTGACTTTCCAGGCTGAGTATCTAGCATTTAATTAGTTGGAATTATAGTAGGAACTAAGTACATGTTGCCCTTACATACTTATATACTTTGTTTCCTTTTGGATTATGAGTTTGACTTTGAAGGAAAAGCAGAAATCCCTTTTAAAGAGCACAGGTAACGGATCATTTTTCTGGTTTAAGAACATCCTTTAACTAAGTGAGGAAAGTAAGATTTTTGTTCTAAAAGGACTACCAGTTTGCACAGTGTGCTCAGGTAGTCAAAGAGCCCTAGGTAAAATGAACATTAGGAGTTACACCTTCTTAAACAATTTAGAACATGTAGGGACCATTGATATCTAAATCTGTAATTAACTTGCATTGGCTAGTGACTTTCTTTGGTTTTGGCCTTAATTGGCCAAAGAACCTGTGTTTGCTTGATGGATGGATATTTCTTTGTCAATGTTAGTGGTAATTAACATTTTAAGGCTAATTCTTACACAAAGGAAGTTCAAACTTGAAGATAAGATGTTGCTGGCCCTTTAAGAACTTGACTCTCCAACCTTCCTTTACCTTTTTGGATTTAAAGTATGAAACCTGGGGATCATCAATGGGAAGGCCAGTTCTTCATAATTAGGGAAAATGGGGGCCAAAGAAAAGAATTGATATATATATATATATTTAATTTGGAAACTTTAGTACAGTCAACTTTTTTTTTAATGTTTATTTATTTATTTTGAGAGAGAATGTAGGGACAGGGGGAGTTGGCAGAGAGAAAGAGGGAGAGAGAGAGAGAGAGAGAGAGAGAGAGAGAGAGAGAGAAGAGAGAATCCTAAGCAGGCTCAGCACTTGTCAGGGCAGAGCCCAAAGTGGGGCTCCATCCCACAACCCTGAGATCGTGACCTGAGCCAAAATTAAGAGTCAGATGTTTAAGCCACTGAGTCACTCAGCTACCCACACCATACTTTTTTATAGAGCTACTAAAAGTAGAAATTGACTTGAAGTTTAATACTAATATTTCTTTTGCTATTCTATTAATTTGGATTGTCTTAGTAGGCATCTTAATCTATACACGTGTTATACTTGTATGTGGATTTATAAACATATATACATATTTGTGTGTAGAGCTATACGTATGCCTGCTGTGTTTGGTTGTTAATTTTGGGGTTTTTTTGTTTTGTTTTGTTTTGTTTTCTTTTAGAAAGTCAGGTTTGCTTTCCTAATTTTATTTCTCTAAAATCTTCTAGTACTGTTTGTTACATGTAGAATTCATTATGAAGAACTTCCATCTTGTACCCTGTACAAGTGATTTCGGTTCTGAATTACCAAGTTGATTTTACCCATTAGATAACATATAGCATGACCTTTAAGATTTGTCGATGATGACATAACAACATCATTGTCAATTTTTAAGTTCTTCATGGAAGATGAAAAGGTATCCAGTGTAGAGCCACATTAATTTTTAAAAGGGCATCTTTTAGGGGATTTCAGAATAGAGGGGGGTGCAAGGGAAGATAGAGTTTTAATTATCTTTTTTTTAAATTTTTGTAACGTTTATTTATTTTTGAGAGAGAGAGACAGAGAGACAGAGCATGATGGAGGAGGGGCAGAAAGAGAAGGAGACACAGAATCTGAAGCAGGCTGCAGGCTCCGAGCTGTCAGCACAGAGCCTGATGTGGGGCTCCAACTCACAGACCACGAGATCATGACCTGAGCCAAAGTCAGATGCCCAACTGACTGAGCCACCCAGGCACCCCAATTATCTCCTTTTTGAATCTGAGTCAGGAAACATATAATAAGTAATACTTAAGGAATATTGGAGTAGGCATAAAAGCAAGTTGAAGAGAAGGAAAAGGAGGCTTGATTAAGAAAGAAGATAGGGGGAAAGTGCTATACATAGATCTCATAGAAATAACATAGATTTACAAGATGGTAGAATTTTAGTTTGAAAGGATCTTTGATGTTATTGCTTACCACTTGTAGCCATTGGATATCACTGCTAAAGTCTATTTATGAAGGGATTTTGTATTTTTCTGTTACAAGTGAAAGCAGAAATAGGCTTTCAGAAGTTTCACAGTCCTACATTAAGTATTTGGGGATGACATAGTAAGAATTGACAACGAAAGGGGGAACCTGGCCTGATACCAAACCATACTTTTATGTGGGCTTTTCTGTACTCTCTTGATTTAGTTACGATTGGATGTTCATAATGCCTGTCAGTTTGCTACCTAATGAATGAGCAGATTGTGGCAAAGGGAAACCTGTTGAACCACAAATTGCTTATGTATGTGTGTGGTGAGATAAAGGCTTAATGAAACCATAATTAAGGTAACTTAAAGATAATTGAGCGTCTCTCCTCTACCCTCTTACTCCTTAGTGGTATTTTAGAAATGAAGAAACTGAAGCCCAGAAAAGTTGAATGACTTTCTTGTACTTTTGGGCAAAGTGAGCACTAGAATCTTGACTGCTGCTTCTGCTCTATTGCTGGCTTTGTTATTCAGATCTTTTGCTAGTGAGTAAATATAGTTGAAGTTTAGGGACCAGAGATGGAGAGTATCTAGCTTGACTTTGTGTTCTCCCAGATAGATTTTGTCTGTTGTCACTGGATATTCAGCTTTAGTATACTGAATAGAGTGTTGGTAAAAAGCACAATTCTGTAGGTCGCCTTGTTAATGAGCTTAATGTTGGAATTTTAGTCGCATTGTTTTGTACTTTCTTGAAAGAGCAAATTCAGAACTAAAGAGATTGGTAAACTCTATATGTAGGTTAAGCAAATCCTCAGGCTGTCAAGCTACTGTATCGATTTAAAAACAAATTTTTTTTTAGTATATTTATTTTGAGAGAGAGAGAGAGAGGGAGAGCACAAGCATGGGAGGGGCAGAGAGAAGGAGAGACAGAATCCCAAGCAGACTCCACACCATCAGCACAGAGCCCAATGCTGGGGGCTCAAACTCATGAACCCAAGATCATGACCTGAGCTGAGCTAAGAGTCAGATGCTTAACCGACTGAGCCACCCAGGTGCCTCCTTTTTTTTTTTTCTTTTAAATGAGACTTGTGGAGGAATAAAACAAACATTTATTGTTTACCTTAGAGCTTGTTAGGTGCTAGGTTAGGTATTTTATATTATTTCATTAAAATCCTCAATATCTTTGTAAGCTGGTCTGATTGTGCCCATTTTACAGATAGCCTCATGAGTTTTAATTTCTTTAAGAAAATTTGCCATCCAGGGTGCCTGGGTGGCTCAGTAGGTTAAATGTCCAACTTTGCTTTAGGTCATGATCTTCTTTTCCTGGGTTCCGGCCTGTGTCAGGCTCTGTGCTGACAGTTCAGAGCCTGGAGCCTGCTTCAGATTCTGTCTCTCTGCCCCTCCCGCACTGGCACTTTGTCTCTCTCTCTCTCTCTCTCTCTCTCTCTCTCTCACTCTCACTCTGTCTCCCACAAATAAATAAACATTAAAAAAATAAAAAAAATTAAAAAACAAAAAGAAAAAATTTGCCCTAGTGGTAGAGCCATGATTTAAAATCATCTATTGATTCCGAGTCTTTTGTTTAGGAGACATAAAAGGATGAGTTCAGAGGTAAAGGCTATTTTTTATCCTTTTGTGTCTGTAGGTAAACTTAAGACCTGTAAAGGGTAAGTGGTTTTGAAAATTGAAATGCTGACACTGCAGTTAAAGTTTCTTCTAGCTCTAACATTCTGTAGCACGGACAGATAATTATGACTAAAAGTAGTAAAAGAAATGGTGAATAGAAACTAGTGTGGCTGTGTGGAGACCTTGTTTTTAAACTCAGATTTTAAAATAGTATACGTGGAAGGTAGAAGGAAGGACAAAGGATTCAGAATGAAAACAAAGAGGGGCACCTGGGTGGCTCAGTTGGTTAAGTGTCCAGCTTCAGCTCAGGTCATGATCTTGTGGTTCGTGGGTTCAAGCCCTGCGTCGGGCTCTGTGCTGACAGCTCAGAACCTGGAGCCTGTTTCGGATTCTGTGTCTCCCTCGCTTGCATTCTGCCTCTCTCTCTCTCTCTCTCTCTCTCTCTCTCTCTCTCTCTCTCTTTCTCTTTCAAAATTATATAAATAAACATTTAAAAAAAAAGAATGAAAACGAAGAGCAGCTTGACATTTTAAGAATAATGTCGGGAAAGCAGAAACTCATAATAAAGTAGGCTTTTAAAATAATTTTAAACAACTTGTAAGGCTTCAGATCACAGCAAAAGACACGTATTGCCTGAGCAAAATGATGTAATATGGAGAAAAGACAGCTGCTGGGCTGTGCTTCTGTCAACCAGCAAGAAAAATTCAGTTCCAGTTAAAATAACTGGACCTGTATTCACTGAGATTATTTGTGCAAAGTTAGTGAGTAGATAAGGGACATTTATTTGCTTTTTGGAAGTTAGAATGATCCAGATAAATGCCATCCTAGGATTGGAAGGAACTTTCAAATTCAGTTTCAGGCCAGTATCCGTAACTTAAAAATTATGCACATGGAAAAATTGAGCATGAATAAACACCTCACTGTTTGAAAACATCCTATAGTGCAAACAGATGAGTTTGATAACATCTTTAACAAAGGCCCTGAGTGAATTATCCAGTAGTTGGCTTCTGAGCATTTAAAAAAGAATTCAGGGATCATGGGGAACCCATATGGCTTCACTAAGAAACTAGGTTTATGTATTCTCTTGCTAAGGTTTTCAGATGAGTGTAGAAAAGAAATAATGCTGCCACAATATATTTTGATTTCAGCATTGATAGTCATGATGTCTTTAAAGGCTCATTCATACCTGGTTTCTCAATTGTATGAGAAATGATTGTCTATTTCAGTAGACGTCCTTGGTATTATGGCATAGGTTTCTATCCTTGATACAATCCTGTTAAATATTTTTTTCAAATACTGTACCGAAGGATGGCCTATTTAATTAAAGATGAGGCAAAGCTGGGAGACTTTGCTAATAATTATGATGGGGATAGACTTGAGATTCGAACTGATCTTAATAGTCTGGAATGCTGGGGGTCAGAATTAGCAAGATAAATACAACAGATCCTCTGTTTAAAAGGGTAGGGGAAATTGTGTACCTACAAGATGAAAAACCTAGGTTGACTGCAGGACATGTGAAGGTGATTTGGGATTTATTGGCTTGATATGAATCAAGAGTAGAGTAAAGCTCCTCCTTTACTTTGTGTTTGTCAGACCATTTCTGCAATATTGTGTGCTTTGCTAGTTGTGGCACATTTTAAATGGACACTGACAAACTGGCAAGCGTATCAGAAGGGATTCCTGGAATGCAGAGTGCGGAAAACATTTCACACTAGCAATCATTGAAGAGTGGGGGGTTTTATTGTTAAAACAAGAGGAAGTGTGACTGCTGTCTTTCGATATAGGAAAAGTTTTGTTTTTGTTGTTGTTGTTTTTTAATCTGTTTTGTTTGACCCTTGGAAATCAATAGAAGAATATGTCTATATACACAAATGGACTAGTGCTGTAAAGTAATGGAATGGTTTGTTTCATGAAGTAGTGACCTTCCTGTATTAAAGGCTGGATGTCCATCTATCAGAGACACTGCAGAATGTAGAAGAATTTCTTGTATGGGAAGTTTGATTAGGTAAACTGCAAGTCTTCTAAAATTGAAGATTCTATGAATATTTGATTATGTGGTCCTATTCTGGGTACTTCCATCCAGCATATGGTGAGAATTCTCTGGAAGTCTTAGTTAAACTTACATGACTGACCAAGTATTTAAGGATTTTAGAGGGTGGGGGTTGAGGTTCACATTTATCATTTTTCTTATTACAGAGGGAGTATAATTAAGGTGAATTCTCTTAAGCAATAAATGTAATATTTTACTTCATAAATAGATTTCTGTTCTTCATTGTTAGACTTACTGCACTCTAAGATGTTTTTCTGTTATTTGCACTTTTATTTGGTGACTGCAAAGCATTAGTATTTTAAACATGTACTTTGTCGTCCAACATTGAATTTGTAGTTAGGATATTTCATCTCAGTAGCTCTTTAGCCATGTTTAGTCATGTTTCTGATACTGTCACTTTAGTACCAACAATATGATTACTTTAGTGGAATTGGAGAGCATTTGGAAAATTAGGATCCTAATAAAGTTCAAACTCTGGATGCACTTACAACTTCGAATTTATTAATTTACCCAGTGGAGTGAACAGATCCAGTAGGTCTTTCTTTTTGGCTCAGAATATCTAGCACACAGGTGTTTAAAAAAAAAAAAAAAAGATTCAGGGGTACTTGGGTGGCTCAGTCGATTAAAACGTCCGACTTCGGTTCAGGTCATGATCTCGTGGTCTGTGAGTTTGAGCCCGATGTGGGGCTCTGTGCTGACAGCTCGGAGCCTGGAGCCTGCTTCGGATTCTGCGTCTCCCTCTCTCTCTGCCCCTCCCCCCGCTCATGCTCTGTCTCTCTCGCTCTCAAAAATAAATAAACATAAGAAAAAATTTTTAAAAATTATGCAGAAAATACTAAATCCATCAGGCAAGATCACTGTGCGTTGAAATATTTTCACGTCAAGATAAAATCACAGTTTTCCACAACCCATTGCTAAAATAAAGAGGATAAAGACTTCAAAAAAATTGAGACTTGAGACTCTTTTAAATAGAGAAAGTGTTACTTGAGATATATGAAGGTTCTCTTTTCCTTAGGTACAATAATAAAGTTAGGAGTAGCGATTATCTGTTTCATGAGTGGTGTGTAAGTAGTAGTTTTATTGCTGCAGACATCAGTACTGAGAGGCTTCCTAGAGCACAGGTATTTTGTGTTCCAGGTGCTATTCAGGTGTGGCCCAAAGAGGAGACACAGGAGAGGCACAGGAAAAAAAAGTTTATTATGCTCACATGTCCTAGAGAGACTGTCACTGTACACTGAGAGGGGATCACACGGGAGGGGAGACCAAGGGAGCTGGCTCAGCCAAGCAGGTGGGGAGCAGAGAGAGCGAGGACCCATGGGCAGATGCTTTTCTTGGGTGGTCAGGATGGAGTACATAAGAAAAGGCACGTAAATGTTACTAGGTCCCAGTCAGGGGATGGTAGGAAGGGAAACTCAAGGCAGGGGCCACCCCCTTATCATACTGGGGGTGCCTGGGCAGGGTGCTCACAGCCTGCTTGAGGAGATGTGCAGGCAGCAGGAAAACATTTTAAAATTTATATTACAACAGGACCAAGAATTAGAACTCTGACATTTTTGCTTGGGTGCTGCTCCCCATTAGCTTTTCCATGCTGGACAAACATGTTATAATTGGAGTTTTGTTCCTTTTCTCATTTGTAAAATTGTCATATTAATTCCTTCGCTTTTTACCTCGTAGAGTTGCAAAGATGAGATGACATAATAGGTACAAAAAAGCTTAACTATTATGAAGAAAACTATACCGTTGACCCTTAAACAGCATCCGGCTTAGAAGTACTCACCCCACACAGTCGAAAATTTGCATATAACTTTTGACTCCCCCACAACTTAACTACTAATAACCTACTGTTGAGTGGAAGACTTAGTTACAACATAAACAGAGTCACTTAACACATATTTTTTATGCTGTATGTATGATATACTGTATTCTTAAGCCAGAGAAAATGTTATTAAGAAAATCATAAGGAAGAGAAAATACATTTATAGTACTGAATTTATTGAAAACATCTGTGTGTAAGTGGACTCGTGCAGTTTAAATCCATGTTGTTCAAGGGTCAACTATATATGAAAGTTGGAAGCTGCTAAAGTCTCTATTCTCATCCACTTGAATGTGAAGTAGTAAAGTGGGAGAATGAGTAGTTTTTGATACGGATATTAGCTGGAGTTAAATATCAGATGCAGATAAGAAAGTTGTATAAAAGGAATATCAGAAACCTTTGCAGTGCAACTAAGGATGGAGAGAGGTGTATCTATAGGTGGAAAAAAAAGCAGTATGTTAATTTTACGAGATCTAAGTGCTGCATGCTCAGTCTGTGTTAGACTCCGAAAGTATTCACCTGTCTTAAAAGGATGCTCATCATGTTGGGGATGTGAGGCTTACATTCATGAAACAATTACAAGGCATTTACAGTTGCATATGAGAGTTTATCCTTCAATACTAGGTTTTGAGATCTGGAAAACAAGTTTTGAGAGCTCAGAGACAAGTGAAATCAGTGGATTGGAGTAAACGAGGAAGGCTTTCAGTGTTGAAGATAGGTCTTGAACCAGGCCTCGAAGATTGGTTTGGAAAGTGGACGTTTGAGACTGACGATAGAGAAGTGAAGACAGAGGTGTCTTGAGCCAAGCGGCTGAACTTTGAAAAGCATAAAGCGCTCACATGGAGGCGTGTGGCTAACACAGCGAGTGGCATTCCCTCGTCTGTGCTCCATCACAGCCAGCCGTCTCACAGAGAGGCTCAAGGTATACCACGTGAGCGGCCTGCCACCTCTGCTTCAGAGAAGTTGTGTGTTTGTTGGACTGTTTCCTAACATTTAGTTGAAGAAGGGACTCTGCCAAAATAATACTAAAAGTTAGTTTCAAACACGTGAATCTTCTGGGTGAAAGCGATTGAATGGAAAGATTTAGGAAGCAAATGATACTATTAAAGTGTTTCTCTCTAGGTGAAAGTGTGGAAAAGTTAGGAGCCCAGGAGAAAGTACGTCGTTGGAGTGATTTAGTCATGAATTTACAGTGGCCTTTAGAAGGACTGTGGCAGTGAAGTTGCTTAATACAAAAAACACAGGTTGTCAAACTTCCCTTTAGTACAGAGAATGTTGACCTGAAAGAAGTGGTAACAGGTTAGGTAAAAACATCAGATTTGCTGGTTCTTTTTCTCTGTTCTGTATCAAGTATCGTAATAGGCATTGAGAAACTGAGGATGAAGTGAGACATGTTTGATGCTCTCAGAATATATGCTCTCTTGCAGGGACATACTGTATTTTATTTCTTTGCTGCCAAAAGATCCTTTTTTTTTTTTTTTTTTTTTAACATTTCAACGTCTTCAAAATTGAAATGTACCTTACAGTCAAAGGCATGTTATAATTAGTGGAATCTTTTTTTCCTTACAATCCCTGCATCTTAGAGACAATAGAATGTGATGAATATATAGTTAATTTAATTACAACATGGCATTTGGTTAATAAAGGCTATGAGTGAGGTTGCAGAAGCCCACAGGAAAGAAACACTAGTTCTGCTTTCTTCTAGGGTTCTGGAAATGTTTTTATGGAGAGGGTTATAACTGAGCTGGGAATGGATTACTAAAATTTTGCCAGGTCAGGTTGAGGAGGGCCATTGTAGGTTATGTTGGATTTTACATGCAGTTTGGAAATTGATTTAAGGAGTTTTCTACAAATGTTGCAAACTTCAGACTGGGATCAAGAAATATTAACATACATTGAAGTTGAATTGTAAACTTCCTGTGGGCAGAAGCTGTGTCTTATATGCTATATGGTATTTTTCTGCTTACGTATTGATGGATATCGTTTGGTACATTAAAATCCTGATACTAAACTAGAGGGAAGGAGAACTTTGATTTCACAGGAGAATGAGATCAATAGGTCCTTGGAATAGATTCAAGATGCATACTTAAAAAAGGAACGAGAGAGTTACGATCATAAAAGGAAAAGTTGTTAGTAAAATGAAACAAAAGGAACTCACATCTGATTGTTTCCTGTGTTTTGGTAGACAAATTGCAGGTGAGAATCTTAGCAATGAGGGCAGTTTTGAGGAGAATCCAAAAGTACTTACAGTTTACGGGTTGTTTCTGTCCCCCTGAATTTATTATGTTCCTCTGAATTAATAATACGGCCAGAGAGAGTTTAGTACAGTTCTGTAAATAATGAGTCAAGTCACCATAGCTTTTTGTTCACAGAAGCGGAGCTGCTTTTGCACAGGAGTATAGGAACCAGATAGTGATCTGTGCTGTGGTAAGTGGGTACCTATGCCTGGCGTGGGAGTGGGAGAGGGGGTGGAAAGTCCTTGTTTCGTTGTAGTTGAGGATGTCTAGGCCAATGAGTTCAGGAAGAAGAGGGAAGAAGAAAAGGGTAGATGCAGATGATGACAAATACTAATTGAATTTATATAGGAGAAATGATTCTACTTAAAGTGGTTTTTAAATCTTCTGCGTTTTCCCTTATATTTAAATCTACATATGAACCAATTGGAGACGTTAACATTCGACAGATTATTTGTCATAAATACTACAAATTATGATAATGTGCTTGTTGAAGCAGTAATACGATTTTATCCTAGTTGTGATTTAATTAATGAAGTTTTATAAAGTTAAATCTCATTGAATTATTATTTCTAGAATTTCTGTCATCTTTTGTTCTCATTGGCAGGATGTCAGTACCTATATTGATTTTAATGGTAGGGCAGGTAAATGGTTCTGGTAACCTCTTGATAGGCTTTCATCCATTTCATGGCTTCTCTGCTGGGAGCCTACATTCCTAAATTCAGCAATCAGGTACTCAGCATCTTTATTGTGAGGCTTGATGTGTTCCTTGTAAAATAACATGGGACTGACCTCCCTCTTCCGTAGTGTTCTAATGGGGAATGAAATTAATTTAGTGTTCTTTTATGAATGAATTAAGTAAAAGGGTTCTTAACTCCTATGCTTGTTTTATATTTCGGGTCACATTTACTGCATATTTATAGTGTGCCAGATACTGTATCCTGCACTTGATATATTGACTCATTTACTCTTCAGAACACCCTATAAAGTTAAGCATTCTGGTCAGGTGCAAAACCTAATGCCTAGAGTGGTACAAACTTGCCCAAGATCACAAAATCCAGACACAGTTTGTCTGTAGGACCTTGCACTTTGTCCATTACCACTTAAATTGTCTCTCACTGTATATGCTCTGTGTGCTACAGTGTGTGTTTCCTGTGATCATTTGTGGAATTCGTTCATTGTTTTTTGTGTATCAGACACTGCTTAAATATTATATATATATTAACCCTTTTAATTTTTGGAATTCTTTGAAGAAGGTAATGATGGTGACCTCGGTTGATAAAATGGGAAACCAAGGCCATCAGAAGTTAATATCTTGGCCGAGGTCATACAGCCAATATGTTAGACAGCTAGTAAGTGAAAGTACTTTTTATAAGGCTGCTCTGGGTGAATAGGACTATCACCTACCTTTACAGCTAAGTAACTATTGTAAGTAATTTGTTGTAATTATTGTAGTGTATTCAGTAAGGCATTGATTTCTGTATAGCTGAGCAGTCTACTCTTCATCTTCCTTTCGAGACACAGGGCATAAATGCCATAAAGAGGATTAGAATAAAAAAAGATTGTATTACTTTGTGTATCCTATGTTGATTGGGAATTTGAGGCCAGCAAAGACATTTCCTTCATTAAATATATGTGTACCATAAATCAGTTTTGAGTGAATTTTTAAAGACAGAGTCTAAGAATATAAGCCATAGAGGAGTCTTATATTTGATTTTCATTAATGTTTATAATATAGTAATGTTAACATTTAATATATTGGTAATATTAATATGTAACAATATAAATATATCATGCATTATTAAATATAATCAGTATATGGTAATTAATATTTATACTAATTTAATGTTATTTATATTATGCTGATAACAAAAACTAATAAAAATATCAGGTATGTAAAAAAGTGTATGCTTTATGAAGTCTGTATTTCATGAGTTGCTTTTTTTTTTTTCTAATTTTTTTTAATGTTTATTTTTGAGACAGAGAGAGACAGAGCTGAATGGGGGAGGGTCAGAGAGAGAGGGAGACACAGAATCTGAAACAGGCTCCAGGCTCTGAGCTGTCAGCACAGAGCCTGACGTGGGGCTCGAACTCACAGACTGTGAGATCATGACCTGAGCTGAAGTCAGATGCTTAAACAACTGAGCCACCCAGGCGCCCCTCATGAGTTGCTTCTTGATCAGCATGTGACATGTCAATAGACAGGAATTTACTTCCTGAAGGAAATACTAAGAAATGACTTTAAGAAAACCCCAAAACAATAAGAATTATATGTATAGAATTTATGTTAATTAGATAATTCTCTTGTCATTTTCGTGTGTTAGTTCATTTGACAGGGATGGTGCTTTAACTTTATTATTGTTGTCTAGTGGATAAATAATAAGAAATATTCAAATATCTGCCATTGTATACCAGACATTGTTCTAGATAGTGGGGAGCCAAAATAGACACGTTCTGTAATCATGCGTCCTATACTTTATTATAGGTGAGTTCTTTTTTATCTCAGTCTTAGATTATTCCTTTTTTTTTAAGTTTATTTCTTTTGAGAGAGAGTGCATGCATGCCCTTGCACGTGAAGGGCAGAGAGGGAGAGAGAGAATCCCAAGAGCATAGCCTGACAAGGGGCTCATTCTCAAATCAAGAGTTGGATGCTTAATTGACTGAGCCACCCAGGTGCCCCAGATTATTGCTATTTTTAATAGATGAGTAAAGGAAAGGTTAAGTAATTTGCCCAGCGTTACAGAATTAATACATGGGTATGTTGGGAAAAGAACTCAGATTCCATCTGGCTTCAAAATTCTTACTCCTTGGCACTGGGATTCATTCATTCAGTCATTCATTTTACAGAGCGAGAGAGCATGAGCAGGGGCAGAGAGAGAGAGAGAATTTTCAAGTCTGCTCCATGCTCAGCATAAAGCCTGACATGGGGCTTGATTCCATGACCCTGGGAACATGATCTGAGCTGAATTCAAGAAGTCAAGACACTTAACTGACTGAGCCACCCAGGCCCCCTGGGTAAATTACTTTCTGTGAAAAGTTTTTAAAAGGTTGTTTTTTTGTTTTGTTTTTTTTTCCCATTTTTAAAGTAACCAATTATCAAAGAAAATTAAAGACCAATTTACATTTTACAAGAGATTGATAGACCAGAGTAAATTTATAGTATACGAGAATGGGGTAAGTTTATAGTCTCTATATTTTGAAAGGATGTGATTGAGTTCATTTTGTCTATAAGTTTGTGTGTGTATTCATTTACATATATATATTTAATCATTATAAACATCGAGAAAAAACTTGAGATTATATTCTCCGTTTGGGACCTATTTGTCACCTTCCTTGTTCTTTCATCATTATCCTTCAAGTCTACCAACTCATTTTGGGTAATTCGGAAAAAAATAACATACTTCCTCCCACTCTCCCACCCTTATCCCAAGTCACAAAGAAAACTTGATTGTTGAAATCATAGTGTTCACAGCTTTCAGTGTGCTTTTGAAAAGATTCTTTGGTGGCTATCTGAACAGGTAGTGATAACTATGTATAATTTTCAAACTGGAAGGCAAACATGTTTTATTCCATAAGCAGTTTGATGAGCAGAGGTAACCATGATATATTTAACAAAAGAGCTCTGTTGCTGGGTAGCAGGTTAACTCTGCCACTAAATAGTTGTGTCACCTTTGGGATTGGAGGTCTTGGTATTTTCCTTTTGTTACAATAAAATGTTTGTGTATTTTGTAAAGTGAAATATTTGAGATATTTTTTAGTGTTTAAAATTGTATAATTTTAAGCACAAGTTTGTGGAAACCAAATCGAACTTAAATTTTATTTCAGTGAGCCAAGAGGAAAACTCAGGGAAAATACCATTTACCAGTGTTTCTAGTTTTTAAGTCAAGTTTATTACTTTGGGGAGTAAAACTGAATGAGATATGTCAGTATCTCCACATATGTAAGGTTTTGTTTTTGTTTTGGCAAATTTTCGAGGCCACATCTAATACTGAGTCTAACGGTCTTGTCCTTTGAAGGTCAGTCATCTATCTAAGTTTGAGTTATTAGTAAGGATTTACAGAATTTTTAGAAAATGATTCGCCACCATCCTTTTAAACTAAGAACATGCCTAGCCTTTAGCAACAGCAAAAATGAGGGCCAGGCCCCTAAACCCTTGAGCATTCAGATTGCCATCTGGGAGCTCATTTGACTACTCAAAATGCCCTTGCCAGTGGGTATAGACATGGAAGATGCCTGGTCAAAGACCAGCTGCCCTTTAAGCCAGGGAGTATGCTTGCTTAGGTCTGAGCTTCTCTAGCTAACAAGCAGCAGAGATTAGCCCTGTGAGAATTCATGTTGCAGCTACAGTGACTTCACAGAGAGCTCTTTAATCCATTACCTCCTAACCTTCCCAAAAGCTAGGTTCTGATCTTCAGACCAACAATTTCACCACAGTCCTTGTTGCCTTCTTGCTCTCCAACTTAACAGTAATCATCCCAACTTACCTATTTTATTACCTTACTACCTCATGACTTAGATGCCTGCATCAGGGACAATAAAGTAAAATCTAGAAATATAGAAGTAGAAGAAGTTAGGTGGGTCTTTGAATATCTTGGCTTCAAAGGAGAAAACTTGTTACTGCTTATTCTAGAAGGTGAAGCATATGACAGCTGATTTGTAGACCAAAGATGTCTCATGAGAGCAGTAGGATCTTCATCTGCTGGAACTTTAGAATTTTAAGCTTGAAAGTATTATAGCAGGGAGAACGCCATTTTCAGCATCACAACTACCGGCACATGGAGTTTAATAAGAGGTTCCAGTTGTTACCTTGGAAAGAAAGTACTACTTGAAATGCTGGATTGTACTAATGTCAAGATGCTTTTGTAGAATGTCATCTGTGATGATTTTTTTTTTAATTAAGTAATGATAAAATGGATTTTTCTTAAACAGAAGTTTCAAAAGCGATTTTTAAAAAATGTTTATTTATCTGTGAGAGAGATAGAGCTTGAGTGGGGGAGGGGCAGACAGAGAGGGAGACAAGAATCCAAAGCAGGCTTCAGGCTCTGAGTTGTCAGCACAGAGCCTGACGTGGGGCTCGAACTCACGAACCATGAGATCATGACCTGAGCTGAATTCAGATGCTTAACTGACTGAGCCACCCAGGCGCCCCTCAAAAACAATTTTAAGTATAATATTTTCTTGGATTCTATTTGGTAAATAAATTTAAATTTATGGAAGCACTTTTAAAAGTATATGTTTAGTTACTCCTGATTGCTGATAAATAAAAGCTATTTTGGAAATGATGTCTTAGGTTATGTGAGGTCTAGCACTCTACTCTTACACAAAAGTTCAAAAGAAAAACACAGAATTGTGCCCTCAAATACTATTACAAGTACCCCAGTAAGGAATTTATGTTTCATTAGTTATTAAGAATCCTGCATGCTTTTCAGTATGGTAGCCCAGTTGTTACAGTAAAGGCCAGTGAGCAGTTAATCCTCAGTGGTTAGGAATCCGTAACTATTTTTTTCTACACAATAATACTATAGCTTTAACTTAAAATGAAGGAGACGTTGTGGTGTGGGTAAAAATAGTGGCGGACAAGAATCAAGACCTGGCTTCAGTCCCATGGTCTGCCAGTTACTGTCTGTGATACAGTGATGCCTTTCAGCTTTCTTGAGCGATTAGTAAACACCTGTAAAATGAATATTAAACTGCTTACTGCACAGTTTTTCTGAGGATTAATGTGTGAGGAGTGATGTGTGAAAATGTTTTATAAATACGAAAGTATTAAATAGATGTAAACTATTATTAATCATAAATTTATCCTTTCTCTTCTAAATTAACAGGTGTGTGTATTTAGCATTTTGCAGTCTCATTTTCTACCACATGGTCATTTTTGTATCTGAGTGTATAGTGCAATGCTGATATATGCTGAGTGTTCAATAAATACCCAGCAGAAATGAGACTTCTCTGTTATTTAGCTTAATTGCATGTGTTAATTGTGGTTTTATTTTCTGTATTCTGATGCTTTGACATCTAGGGTCTTGCTGCCCCTGGAGGGCACTGCCCCTTCCAGGATTAATCATTTCCTAGAGATACTACTCCCCCCTTGTGTATGCTTTTCAAATACAAACCAACCAATCTGGACCCCACTCCCCAATCTATCCTTGATAGGCCCTCACACTTCAGGCCACCATCTGCCTGTCCTACCCACCCCAGGGCCAGGTACCAGACAACCAGGGACAGCCTCTCTACCTCCTGAGCCCTCTGAAATTATTCAAGCTAGCCAATTCTAAACCTCTTTCCCTTGTCTTGCCTTTTCCTTCCTGTGGAAACCATAGTTTACTGTGGCTCTTGTCTTTCATTCTAATCCCTCCGTCTGCCTTCTGACTAACCCTGGTACTTTCCTATGTAGGCCCCTGTGGCATGGCTTGCCCCTTCCTCTTGGGAACTGTGAATAATAAACTGTCTTTCCAAGCCGGTCTTCTCATCTGTTAGCCTTATTATACTCACATTTTCTACTGATACATTATATTTAAAACAGTGAGCTGCTGATTTATTTTATAATGCTTATGGCAAAGAATCTTATTAAGAAATAGTATTAAATATTGTTAAATTTGAAGTTTTCTTAAGAAGTAATATGAATATTCAGAATGATACTGAGATATGTATGTGTGTAGGTAATTAAATGTGTGCATGCATATGTATGTATATGTATACACAAATATGTATGTATGTATATACACCTTTTTAAAACTTCATGGAAAGATGACAAATTCTGATTTCCAAGCTACCTTTACACACCATCTTTGGTTCAGCTCTTTTTGTTTGTAAATGAGAAGATTAAGGCCCAAAGTGGATATATAGTTTACCCAAATCATACCTATAGTTGTTGGCAAACCCAGGGTAACCTAGGTCTGACTCTTTCAGGTTTAAATAGATGTGTGAGTGTTACAAGTTTTTTTATTAGGAAGAAAATTATAGGCAAATTTTTCTTCCTTTTCTCAAGGGAATAAGATCTTAATTTTGTTTTCTCCTGTCCCAAGTGGCAGTGGTTTGGTTGCTTAGTAATTGTTCCTATTTATATAATTTTTTTCATCTAGCATCTAATGTATTTATTTAAATTTTATTTATTTCATAAACTATTTTAATAGATATTTTATGCACAGATATTCAGATATTTTACATCCAAATCTGGATGTTTTATGTTCAGAATTCACCCATGTTGTATCTCAGCTCTTTTTTTTTTTTTAATTTTGTTTTTGTTGTTAGAATCACAAGCTTAGAAACTTGTGATGGCTTTTAAACTAGATATTTTCTTGTACACATTTTCCTAGTATTTGTACTTTTAATGATATATTTGACTGGGTCATGTAATTATATTGTGAATGAGATAATATGAGGAGAAATTGAGAGAACAGTGAATTATAGTGAGTTTTTCTTAGTGGGTTTTTTGGTTTCTTATTTTTCAGTAGACATAATATTAGGAAGTAAATATACAAGATTTGTGGTGAAATTGTTTTCTGCTGTGTTCTGTTTTGCTGGATCTTTATGTAAATATTGGATCAATTTTGGTTTTCCACTTTCAAAGAAACAAAGAAAGGAAAGCCTGAAAGGTGGCTTTAAACTGGTTCTCCATACAGATACTAGTGATTGCTGTCTATTTCTTTAGGAAACTGAACAAAATGTAATTCTGTTGGAAGGTGAAATTTAGGTTAAATTAAAGAAATACATTAAGTAATTGAACAAGGTATGACTTACTGAAGAAGATTGTTGAACCTCTGCCCATGAAAATCTGTCATTCTAGCTTATTTTAGAATTGCATGTCACCTGCTCCCCAGGGATCCTCTAATTTTCTGAATAAGAGAAATTTTATTTTTTGATCATAGAATAAAGCACTTAGCACCTTCATTATAGAATAACCTTAAGTCATGTAAGAGTGATACAGAATAATCGAGTTCATTTGGATTTTCAAGAAAGTTTTCCATTCCCTGACAGATTTCCTGTCTACCTTTTTTTTTTTTTTTTTTGCCAGCTGTTGTACCAGATCTCCTAGAGGCTCTAAGATGTGCTTATTGCCATAGCTTTCAGTTTTTGTAGTGAAAAACAAACAGCTATGAGTGGAGCTAAGTAATGGTCCACTGTATTACCTCTGCTAGTACTGTGATCATCCTGGCTTCTTCCAGTATCTATAGGCAATGCCTTGCATATAGTCACTGCTTAGTTAAAGATTTGTAGGTCTGTTGAAAAAATTGTTTTATATTTAATGATTCGATTTCATTTTCCATAAGTGTGTGGGCATTTTTCAAAACTTGTCAGTTACTTGAAGGACTGATATTTATTGTAAACTTTGCATTTTACCTTTTGGAAATGCTTTGCCTTTTTCGTTAATTTGAATAAAAGATAATCATTTTATTAATCCTCTGGTAGCATGAAAATCTCCATATTCTGCTAATATAAAATCTTCTGATCTTATGTAATGATCTGTATCACATTTATTTATTTTTTTAATGTATATTCTTGAGAGAGAGAGAGAGAGAGAAAGAATGAACCGAGGAGGGGCAAAGAAAGAGGGAGACACAGAATCTGAAGCAGGCTCTAGGCTTTCAGCTGTCAGCACAGAGCCTGACGCAGGACACGAACCCATGGACTACGAGGTCATGACCTGAGGCAAAGTTGGACGCTTAACTGACTGAGGCACCTGGGCTCCCCTGATATGTTCACTTCTAAATTGACCTTGTGTTTTGTAACTGCTAATAAAAGTTAACGTTAAACCATTAAATTTTTTCTTGTGTTTTAGCACTATAGTTCCTTTTTGTACTGAAATGTTAGATACTCAGCCGGAGAGCTATACTCCAGATATTGTAAATCTGGCCAAATTTGGCACTTTTTTGTTTAGGATTTTAAAATCATTCAAAATTTTTATTAGTTGAAAATAAAATTTTAATGTGATATACATCTACTGGTAGCCTTTTAGAACAACCTAAGCCAGAAACTTTTTAGGCTTCCTAAAAAATAATTAAATGTAACTTTGTTTTTTTCAAGCTATTAAGTTTATATAGTCTTTACTCAGTCTAGAAATGTGCAAGTTCCTTTCCTTTTCAGAATCATCAAGGGTATTCTTTGATAGTGGCAAAGAGTATTCTTTGATAATGAATAGATTATTGTCTGCCCAAGCTGATAAAGCACATTGAGTTCTTACAAGGGACAGCACAATAGAAATATAAAATAATAAACTCCCTAATATGGTCAAAGGAAAGGGATATAAATGTGATCCACTATTTTTTCTTTTCAGTAATTCTTTTATGGTAATTTATTTCGTGTCTATTGCCATATATCATAATCAAGTGCATATATGTGGAAATAATCTTTAGATCTTAGCTGTGAGTAATGAATGAAGTAAACCACTAATTTAAAACAGTAATATAGGTATTGTAAATTAATGGTCTTTTGGAGCTTTATTGTGATGAAGAAATTAAAAGGACAAAATAGTTACACTTAAAGGTTCTTAATAACTTTTGAAGAGGCAATGTAGAGCTCTGTTAAAAGTATTAGGCTTTGACTGAAATTTTACAGTAAAGTTTATTTTTTTCCTTGTCTTCACATATCTTTATTTAAATTAGTCTCTTCTATCAAATGCACATAGTTCTCTGATCTGTTTCTTAAAGTTTATATAAATGAATTTTTTTAAAGAATCATTGTGAATTCATGTAAGTGAATAAAACCTTTTTTTACCTGTGTTCTAACCAACCCCCCCCCCCAACATGCTAAAAGTTATTTGTGTACCAAGAAAGTCAATGTAATTTTTAAAAATCCTCTTTTCCCCACAAAGATGTGCTGATAGTTTTCTCATCTGTATTGGAAGTGCAAACAGATGACTAGAACTAAATTCCCCACAACTGAAGATGCATCTGGATTGCACGGTAGACAATCTAAGTTGGGTCTCACATGGTTGGAATGATCCTGTCCACATTTTTCAAGAAAATCTATGGCTTGTTCATCTGCAGTTGAAAGTAGAAAGCTAGTATTTCCTGGTTGCTCAATTTGCTGTTTAGAGATGTAGCTTAAAATAGACATCTGTGGGGTTAGACTGATCCATGACAGCCTAAGAGTGTTGGCCCAGCCTCTTTTGGCCCTGAACTGTGTAACTATTTTAAGCTGTGACCTTAAGAACTGACAGGGCATACTGTACCCTCATAGCACTGGGTGCCAGTTCTGTATTTCCAGGGCTGGACAGATCAGCTATAAATTTCTATGCAATTAAGGCTATCATTCTGATGTTTGGGAAATCCTTCTACCCACCTGCACAAACTGCTAGCTCGCTTTAATATATAGGATTTCGTTAAAATAAATAGCATTATAGGAAAAAAAATTACTTAAAACACAAATACTGTGTTTTACCTATTTATTTTGAGCATTGCTTGTTTGAATGAACTGCCTGTAAAACAGGAAAACCTAGAGGCATTTGATGATGATTGTTACAAGATTTTGCTGTTTTTAGGTGGTTATTACACTAATGCCTGGTTCTGTGATTGCCTTTTCCCATATTCTTGGCTCTCATGTTAGACTGCTTATTTCCCCTCTTATTTCCTGTTTTATACATTTAGTAGTGTTCTTGGTTGCTGATTTACTTTTTCTTGTTACTTACAACCTCTCAACATATCTATTTTTTTGTGATTATTCCTTTGTTCTTACTAAGTACAGGCACAGGGCTAAGTTCATAGAACATAAAAGGGTGGTATAAGACACAGTCTTTGCTTTCTAAAAGCTTCTGTTCTAGTTGAGGAGACAAAATGTTCATTAAAATTAAAGATCGTATGTAGAAATAATACGCAGTGTTATGTGCTAAAAGTAGACTGAATGGTAAAAGGCAGTAATACTGAAATTAAGAGCAGGAAGAAGCCACTGAGAGATAGGGCAGAAATGAAAGGCTTCATGAAGCCTTGGAGGCATGAACCAATTCTTAAGGGAAAGGAAAGCCTCCCCTCACCACCCCAAAAACACAAATAAAGAGGGAAGACATTATAAGCTGAAGAAACAAGAGGTGCAAAAGAGGAAGCTGGAATATGCTTTACATATTAAAGAAAAAAATTGGTAGGCCATTTAAGTTAGTGGAGACTTTGAGGGAAATGGTAGAAGATGAGGTTGGCAAGGTTGGTACAAGTCTGATTTTAGAATGGCAGTGTCAGATTAAGGACAGGTGACAAATCATTGAAGGAGTGTGTGAATGTGTATATTTTTGAAGGATTAGGGGAAAGGAAATTTCATTTATAAAATGGTGTTTTAGTTTTATCTAGTAGACCTAGGAGGTACAGGAAAGCCAGTGTTGGGACCATAGTGTGAGTTCAGATATCAGTAATGGGAAATCTGAACTTGGGTGTAAAGTGTGCAATTCAAGAGAATTCAAGAAAACAATTGACAGGATATGATTGATGAATATGAAGAAAAATAAAGGTAATTCTTTTTTTTTGTTTGTTTATATTTATTTTTGAGAGAGAGACAGAGGGCGAGCAGGAGAGAGGCAGAGAGAGAGGGAGACACAGAATCCAAAGCAGGCTTCAGGCTCTGAGCTGTCAGCCCAGAGCCCGATGTGGGGTGGGGCTTGAACTCACAGACTGCGAGATCATGACCCAAGCCAAAGTTGTAAGCTTACCTCACTGAGCCACCCAGGCACCCCAACTTAAGGTAATTCTTAAGAGTTTGAGCTTAGGTGAGAGTGATTTCACCATTAAAAGAAATGACATTGAGAAAAAGAAGGTGATGAGCCTGAATTTTTATATTTGTTAACTTTGACATTCGTTAGAAATGTCCAGTTTGTATTTGGAATGTGAATCTGAGAAGAGGGATTAGAGTTGGCATCTGGTTTTGCAAGTCTTTTTTATAATAATTTCTTTTTTTTTTTTTCAACGTTTATTTATTTTTGGGACAGAGAGAGACAGAGCATGAACGGGGAAGGAGCAGAGAGAGAGGGAGACACAGAATCGGAAACAGGCTCCAGGCTCAGAGCCATCAGCCCAGAGCCCGACGCGGGGCTCGAACTCACGGACCGCGAGATCGTGACCTGGCTGAAGTCGGACGCTTAACCGACTGCGCCACCCAGGCGCCCCTGGTTTTGCAAGTCTTGTAGATACAGATGGTTATTGAAATTATGGCGGTGTGTGAAATTGATGAGGGAGCAGTTTCGAGTTTGAAGTGCAGAAGGATGAGAACTAGCCTTAGGCTTTACACTCAGTCTTTTGGGGACAAAAGAGATTGTCCATTCAAACAGATGGGGCACCTGGGTGGCTCAGTCGGTTAGGTGTCTGACTTTGGCTCAGGTCATGATCTCACTGTCCATGAGTTCGAGCCCCACATTGGGCTCTGTGCTGACAGATCAGAGCTGGAGCCTGCTTCAGTTTCTGTGTCTCCTTCTCTCTCTGCCCCTCCCCCACTCATGCTTTGTCTGTCTCTCAAAAAAAATAAATCAACATTTAAAAAAAACTAGAAAAGTGAAAACAGATTGGAAGAGAACAGGTGGTATGTCAACAGCTAGAGGAATCTCAGAGAGTGTTGAATGTTCAAAGGATGACTTGGAGAGTAAGCGTTGGGAAGAGTTCATGAATAGTGTTTGGATCATTTGGTAAGACCCGAGAACTGTGCTGTTCGTTACGAAAGCCCCAGCCACATTTGACTATTTAAGGTAAAATTAATTATAATTAAAATTTAACTGGGACGCCTGGGTGGCTCATTCAGTCAAGTGGCCGATTTCAGCTCAGGTCATGATCTCGCGGTTCACGAGTTTGAGCCCCGCATCACTCTCTGTTCTGATAGCTCAAGAGCCTGGAGCCTACTATGCCTTCTGTGTCTCCCTCTCTTTCTGCCCCTCCCCTGCTTGCTTGCTCTCTCTCTCTCTCAAAAATAAATAAACATAAAAAAAATTTTTTTTTTAAAAATTCATTTTTTCCGTTACACTGACCACATTTCAGTAGCTAATAGCCAATACAAACTGGACCTCTCTAATCAGGCTAGAGCCTGCCATATTGGACAGCCCTGATACAGAACATTTTCATTCTTGCAGAAAGATGCATAGGCTAGAACTACTTTACAAAACTTAGGAGATGCTACAGCAAAATTGAAAGCATTTAAGTGAATGAGTGGTGAAAATACTGACCTAGCAAGTATAGGGCACATTTGGAAAAATTTGATGAAAACAGGAAGAGGATAGTATCTTGGGGTCTGAGAAAGGCTTTTTAAAGTCTTTTTTTTTTTTTTTAATGTTTATTTACTTTGAGAGAGAACAAGAGGGAGTAGGGCAGAAAGAGAGGCAGAGACAGTACCAAGCAGGCTGTGCACTAATAGCTCTGGGTCTCTATCCCGTGAACTGTGAGATCGTGACCTGAGTTGAAATCAAGAGTCCAACACTCAACCAACTGAGCCACCCAGGTGCCGGGATAACAGCTTTTTAAGACTATGATTATGATTTATTCATTCAGTAAATATTTATTGAGACCATATTATTTATGAAGTACTGTGCCTAGGTATAGACACCACGATGCTTAAGTTATTAAAACGTGTGTAGGTATATAATTGGAGCAGGAATGTTGGGGGTTAGAAATCCAGTGAGTTATGGATATACTGTGATAATGCTTTAAACAGCAGGACTCATCTTCTGTGGATACATAAAGTCTACTGTATAATCAAATGAGGAAATTTGTGAGGAATGTTTCCTCGAGGAGATGATTGATACAGGATGGCTCAGGTAGAATGACTAGAAATTAGCCAGGTTGGCAGAGAAAGGATTCCAGGCAAAAGGCAGAGTCACAAAATAGCAGATTTGATCAGGGAAGGGAACACAGATAGTTTTGTGTGTTCACACCAAGAGTTCATGTGCTGTAGTCATGGTGGCAAGCGCACGTTACAGAGATTCTTTCCTTGCCATGGAGTTTAAATGGTATTCTGAAAGCAATGGGGAGCCTTCAGAGGGCCTGAAGAAGTGGAGTATCATGGTCACGTCTACATGGATTTTGGATTGCACAGTTTGGATATGGATGAGAGGAGGCTAATCTAGTTTTAAGCAGGTTGGTTGAGTAGGAACATAGAGTCAGAGGAAAGGGAAGAACCAGAGAGAGAGGAGGCTGAGGGGAAAACTGAGTATGTTTTCTGAGGCAGTAGTAAGAGATGAAAGCCTATTGTTTTCTGAGGGATTTCTGAGGAGAATTGGCACCGTATCGGATAGAGGTTCAAAGAGGCAACGGATTAGCTAAGGATGCCAAGTGAAGTCAGGAAGGTTGCTGGATGGAGAATGTGTGTCCAGTCACATGATGAGAAAACAAGAGGAGAATGGAGATGAAGTTCCAAAGTGTTGGTAGTGAGGATGGTAGAAGGTTAAATGATAGCAGTCAAAGACGAAACAGCGCTGAGCGTGACTTCTTGGAAGTGGAGCAGTTCTAATTGGTGACAGAGTTTGAACTGGGAGACATTTTTTTTTTTTAAATTTTTTAATGTTTATTTTCTTGAGAGAGAGAGACAGAGCAGGAGCAGGGGAGGGGGGGTGGGGAGAGGGAGGGAGACACAGAATCAGCAGCAGGCTCCAGTCTCCGAGCTGTCAGCATAGAGCCCGATGCGGGGCTCGAACCCACAAACTGTGAGATCATGACTGGAGCCGAAGTCAGACACCCAACCGACAGAGCCACCCAGGCTCCCCTGAGCTGGGAGACAACTTGAGCCTAGAACCGATTTTCCTTTTCAAACCTGTTTCTCTTGCTGAGTTCCTTTGTCTCAGCTAATCATCTTTTCCTTGTCCCAGACTAGAATTCTTATAGACAGATTTGATTTTCGTAACATTGATTTTTAGTTTTAGGCCTGACTCTTGCAATTAAACCTTGATTCACGTTTTGGTTTTGCCACTTAAATCTTGATCAAGTGTATTTTTTTTTGTTAATTTTTTTTTCAATGTTTACTTATTTTGAGAGAGAGACAGTATGATCAGGGGAGGGGCAGAGAGAGAGGGAGACACAGAATCCAAAGCTGGCTCCAGGCTCTGAGCTGTCAGCACAGAGCCTGATGTGGGGCTCGAACTCATGATCGTGACCTGAGCTGAAGTCGGATGCTTAGCTGACTGAGTTACCCAGGTGCACCTTAATCAAGTGTTTTTCTAGATGAGTGTTATGTATAAAATGTCAATAATCATGTTACTTTAGTGAGATGATAGGTGTAAAGTGCTTTGCACAGTGTTTAGAACACAGAGAAGTTTTTTTAGTAGCTATTATTATTATTATTATTATTATTATTATTATATCTAGTTCGTTCTCTCTCTTGTCAGTGTTCTTTTCCAGGGCCTTGTCATTTAGAAAGTAGAATAGCTTCATTGCCTCTAGCTTTTCTGTCACATGCTTGACATTCTGGAGTTTTCCTAAAACCCAGACTTGATTATGTACTCCTATTCCCTTCCTCAAATCCTTCATAGGTTTCCAATTGCAAACTTTTCAAGTTATTAAACTTTTATGCATTTCATTTTCAAGAAGTAAGAGAGCCTAATGTGGAATAAAGTTTGTGATAATGGCTATAATTCAGTTCAGGACAATCTATGGTAACTCTGTCTACCTCTGAAGAACTGAAACAAACTTCAGATTTTTAAAACTATTAGAATTCCGTGTAGAAGTGGTCAGATTTTCCTTTGTTTTTTGTTTGTTTTGTTTTTCTACCACCTTCTTAAATGAGTATGGTTCAATAAAGAATGAATGGGATGTAGGGAAATTGTTTTTTGTTTTTTGGGGTTTTTTTTAATATTGAAATTTTAAAGGAAATATTCACATCCTTTGGGGTCAGTTGTTTGCCCTGTGGGAAGGGATTCTGTAATGTAAACTTTTCCCTATGTAGACAAAGAGTTGAGAAGAGTTGATCCTTAATCTGGATTAAGGCCAGAATAAATCGAAATAACTAGGAGTCAAAGATAAATGTATGTCTTTGTTTTGACTAAGCTTTTCTCAGCTCCTGCTTTGTTCATCTGTGTATTCCTAACCTATGGGAGGCACTCAGTAATTACTAATAAGCAATTACTAGTAAATTGTATTGAATACATGGAGCGGAGCTGCTTCATCCATTGGATTATTTGTGTATTGACCTTCTAAATTATGATGTGGAAGAATAAAAATTGAGACCTTTTATTTGTGTGCCAGTTATTAATTTGTAACCCCGAGAACTGCCTAATAATATTCTGTAATCAAGTAATTTTAGAGGAAAATGTAATTTTTTTTGAAAATGTTAATTTTTATTACAAACTAGAGTCAGGTTTTAATCATTAAAAAATCATTATTCCAGTGATAGATTGTAGGAACAGTACTGTTCCAAGTTTTATATATATATATATATATATATATATATATATATATATATATGGTGTTCTGTGGAACATGGGCTTTAGAAAATAAGTGGACACACTGAAACTGATTTAAGAGCCACCGTCATATTTTTTGTTAGCCATTTAGGGACCTTTATCATAAGACTGTTACCTTTCTCATGAGACTAGGGTATTGCCAGTTCCTGGGGTATTAATTTGATGGTCTGTAACATTGTTTTCCCAGAGTTATACAGGCACATTAAATCCTTTTGACTTAATACGTGTTTTGTGTTTTTGTATAATTTGCAAACTATACTTGTTTATAAAAACCTAAAAAGTTGTCAGCCTTTTAAGTTAAATTATGTATTGCATTATTGAAGCATTTGTGTGTGTGTGTGTGTGTGTGTGTAATTATTTGTAGTTAAGATGATTAGGTAGTTTACCTATTTGAGACTATGGTTTTCTAAAGTATTCTCTGATAGAGTCAAAATAGTCTGTGATTTAGTTTGTGTCTTTGAAATTTCAAGAACTGTTTTTCAGGTTCAGATCCTAGAGAAATTGATTTATGAAATCAGGATTGACAAAAGGCTGATTTATGAACTAGAATACTGGTTTTTCTTTTTTTTTTTTAAGTTTGTTTATTTTGAGAGAGAGAGAGAGAGGGAGACATCATGAGTAGGGAGAGGCCAAGAGAGAGAGGGAGAGAGAGAATCCCAAGCAGGCTCCATGCTGTCAGCACAGAGCCTGACATGGGGCTTTATCTCATGAACTGTGAGATCATGACCTGTGCCAAAATCAAGAGTTGGATGCTTACCCAAGACTGAGCCACCCAGGTGCCCCTGTTTTTTCTTTTTAATATAAGCTAAGAGATAAATCTTTCCAATTACTGGAAGGCTGTTAATCTTCTATTCCTGGTGTCAAGGGACCTGAGAAACCAAGTAATAATCGGAATTAATTGGTGAGCATAAAGTCAGAGCATTAGGAGGTAGATAGTCTTTTGGAGTAATAACCTGTCTCAGCAGGTTATGTGTGAAATATGTGAAAGTGCTTAACATGGTACCTGATGTGGTTGTTAACGATTTTCCTCGGGACTGAAGCTATATCTGTTAATATAGAGTTCATCTTTCTATATCTAGTAACCAGAATATTTTTGCCTTCCAATTAGTGTTTTTTTATATGATAGTACTAGATTAAATAGTGATAGATTCTTACTGTTTACTTTTTCCCATATGCTATACCAAACAGAAAAAATGTTATCAGGGGCACCTGGGTGACTCAGTTAAGTGTCCAATCTTGCTTTCAGTTCATGTCATGATTTCACAGTTCATGGATTCGATCCCTGCCTGCTTTGGGCTCTGCACTGACAACACGACAGCACAGAGCCTGTTTGAGATTCTCTTCTCCTCTCTCTGCCCCTCCCACCCCCAAAATAAATAAATAAACTTAAAAAAAAAATGACATCAGATTTCCTCAAGAAGAACATCTTGAAATTAATTAAATTTTAGTTATAATGCTGCAGGTGGAATTCTGTAAGGAAAATTATTTTCACAGTGACTGTTTCAATCTAATGTTCCTTCTTGTCCAAAGCAGTTTTATATGCTGATGTACTTTAGCAGTGTTGTCAAATCTTGGTGTGACATTTCTGGGAAATGTACAATCTCCCATGATGACTGTGCTGCTTTTACTATTTAGGTATTTATTGAAGTATAGTTGACACACAATGTTACATTAGTTTCAGGTGTATAACATGGTGGTTCTTACAACTCTGTAGGTAACCCTCTACATTATCCTGTGCTCATCACAAGTGTAGCTACCATCTGTCACCACACGACACTACTACAATGCCATTGACTGCATCCCTCATGCTATACCTTTCATCCCCATGCCTTATTCATTCTAGAAGTAGAAGCCTGTACCTTCCACTCTCCTTCACCCATTTGCCAGTTCTCCACCCCCTCCCTTCTGGCAGCCACCAGTTCTCCATATTCTTGGGTACAGTGCTTTTTTTTTTCCTTAAGCATTTTTAGATAGATCTCCAAATCAGTCATAAACATCTCAAACCATATGAATACAATGGGTTTGAGCAAACTTAGCTGTGAGCTTTTTGCAGTTTCCATGGGTAAACTTCTGCCAGTGTGTGTGTCTAGGTGGGTTTTGTTTGTTTTTTTAATACTTTTCTGTTTATGCCTTACTCATATTGTATTGAAAGACATCTCTAAAACAGAAAGTAGGAAGAAAATATTGAGTTTATTTTTCTGATCAAATAACTGCAAGTGTCTACTTATGTTTATTTTATAATGTATTCATTGATATGCATTTATTATATGCATGTTAGTTATAAATAAATGTATTAGGTTGTGAAGTTAAGGTATTTTTCCTGGTGGCATTATGTAGTAAAGTTTGGAGTCCACTATTGTTTATTTTCCTAAAATCAGCACTCTTTGTGCTTGCTTCTTAATTCTTTTTAAATGTCCCTTCTAAGTGATTCCTTCTGTTAGGAATATGTTCTTTCTTCCTTACACTTTCTTGAATTTGATAGGTATCAGATCATGATGTTTAGGCTACGTTTTAAAAAATTTTTTTTTAATGTTTATTATTTTTGAGAGAGAGACAGACAGACAGAGACAGAGAGCAAGCAGGGAGGGGCAGAGAGAGAGGGAGAAACAGAATCAGAAGCAGGCTTCAGGCTCTGAGCTGCCAGCACAGAGCCTGATGCGGGGCTCGAACTCACAGACTGTGAGATCATGACCTGAGCTGAAGTCAGCCGCTTAACCGACTGAGCCACCCAGGCGCCCCTACATTTTAAAAATGTCATCCACATCTGTTCTTCATGGTCCACATTTGCTCTTCACGAATAATGGCAACTTGTCTGGGGCTTTCAATGGGAAGAAAAAAGCTTAAGTAACACCTACCACTCCTCACCAGTAGCAGATTCTAAGTGTCTGGTGTTGCCTTTCCTTCCTAATTCCAGGTTCAAAAGAGCAGCACCTTCAAGCATCAAAATTGATAGGCAGATTTTATATATATATACCATTGGGGTATTTACTCTAGAACTGCAGCCTACTATGTTTTAGGCATTGTTGAATTTCTGATCCTTAATTTTAAGAGATGTTTGGCATGTAAATGAAGCTTGACCTAGTTGGGTTTTTTTAAATAAAAGTTAATGAAAACCCCGCATGTTACGTTTATACCTATTTTTGGTTAAAGCACCATTTTTTTTTGAAGTGTCTTTTGTTTGTTTTGTTTTTTTATTTTAACTTGTTTTATTAATTTTTTTTTAAATTTACATCCAAATTAGTTAGCATATAGTGCAATGATTTCAGGAGTAGATTCCTTACTGCCCCTTATTTAGCCCATCCCCCCTCCCATAACCTTCCCGCAACCTTCCCGTAACCCTCCTGTAACCCTCAGTTTGTTCTCCATATTTATGAGTCTCTTCTGTTTTGTCCCCCTCCCTGTTTTTATATTATTTTTGTTTCCCTTCCTTTATGTTCATCTGTCTCTTAAAGTCCTCATACGAGTGAAGTCATATGATTTTTGTCTTTCTTGGACGACTCATTTCACTTAGCAGAATACCCTCCAGTTCCATCCACGTAGTTGCAAATGGCAAGACTTCATTCTTTTTGATTGCCGAGTAATACTCCATTGTATGTATATACCACATCTTTTTTAAAAATTTTTTTTCAACGTTTTTTATTTATTTTTGGGACAGAGAGAGGCAGAGCATGAACAGGGGAGGGGCAGAAAGAGAGGGAGACACAGAATCGGAAACAGGCTCCAGGCTCTGAGCCATCAGCCCAGAGCCTGACGCGGGGCTCGAACTCACGGACCGCGAGATCGTGACCTGGCTGAAGTCGGACGCTTAACCGACTGCGCCACCCAGGCGCCCCAACCACATCTTTATCCATTCATCCCTCGATGGACATTTGGACTTTTTCCATACTTTGGCTATTGTTGATAGTGTTGCTATAAACATGGAGGTACATGTGTCTCTTTGAAACAGCACACCTGTATCCCTTGGATAAATGCCTAGTAGTGCAATTGCTGGGTTGTAGGGTAGTTGTATTTTTAGTTTTTTGAGGAACCTCCATATTGTTTTCCAGAGTGGCTGCACCAGCTTGCATGCCCAGGTTAAAGCACCTTTTTTATCTAATTTGATCAAAGGTCATATCAGCATACTGATTTAATCATGTCTGTAATGTAATGTAGAAGATATGATAGATCTTCTATAGGTCTTACTTAAAAATGATGAATAGAACTTCCATTCTCAGTTCCATTCAGAGTAATTGGCAGTGTTGTGTCTTAATGTGGTCTTGAACCAATTAGTTTCTTACTTAAAACCATTTATAACTTTCTATTGCCTCCAAAGCCCAAATAAGATTTCTGGTTTCTAGGGAGGATGGTATAGCCTATAGAGGACTAGAGGACTCTGGTTTTAGGTTAACACCTTGGCTTTGCTATGTGATGGGAAGTTTATATAATCTTTCAGAGCCTTTGGAGAGAGCATTAGATGACAAGAGTGTGAGTGTAAACTAGTTGAGAATAGTTCTGGCCATTTAGTAAACATAAATAATTATTATAGCTGTTGTCGGAATTGGGGATGGGAGGGATGGGCGTGATACCTTAACAAGGACCCACTCCTTGCCCACCACCAAAAGTCACTGTTGTAAGAAATTGAATAAGGCCCTTCCTGATCTGTTCCTCCAACTCTTTCTTTAGTGCCTCACTTCCTTGAACTTTAATCTCTAGCAATATGCTGTCTCAGAGTTACGCCTTTAAATATACTCTTCCTGGGGCGCCTGGGTGGTGCAGTCGGTTAAGCGTCCGACTTCAGCCAGGTCACGATCTCGCGGTCCATGAGTTTGAGCCCCGCGTCGGGCTCTGGGCTGATGGCTCAGAGCCTGGAGCCTGTTTCCGATTCTGTGTCTCCCTCTCTCTCTGCCCCTCCCCCGTTCATGCTCTGTCTCTCTCTGTCTCAAAAATAAATAAACGTTATGGGGCGCCTGGGTGGCGCAGTCGGTTAAGCGTCCGACTTCAGCCAGGTCACGATCTTGCGGTCCGTGGGTTCGAGCCCCGCATTGGGCTCTGGGCTGATGGCTCAGAGCCTGGAGCCTGTTTCCGATTCTGTGTCTCCCTCTCTCTCTGCCCTTTCCCCGTTCATGCTCTGTCTCTCTCTGTCCCAAAAATGAATGAATGTCGAAAAAAAAAAAATAAATAAATAAACGTTAAAAAAAAATTAAAAAAACAATAATAAAATAAATATACTCTTCCTGTGGCTCTCCTATTTGCCTTTACTCTTTCTACCAGTAAGCGGTTTCTTCTCCATGAAGCCTTCATTGTTTCTTCTTGACATTATATCTCTTTCCTCTGTACTACTTAAGCATCTTAGTCATTTTTTTAATGTTATATATATTTATACTTATTTGCTCGTCATCCCTACAGGTGAGTTTCAGGTCAGATTGTAGTCATCTTTATTTACCCAGCAGTGTTAAGCACATAGCAGGTACTCAGGAAATGTTTATTGAATTAATAAATCTCACTTGTACCCTAGGTTCTCATTCAGAGATCTAAGATTTATAAAAATCTGACTGTTATTAGGTATTTGTACTTAATAAAATTGTGCAATTTTAGATGTAGTGAAGTTAACATTTCTGTTGAGTGTTTATTATATTGCAAACATTGTACTTAGTGTGTCATACAAAGTGTTATTTCTTAGTATTCTCAAGTTATAGTTCATCTGTAGACAACACTACATTATCTCAGTTAATTCCCACCACTCCCAGGCCCTCAAAGAAAGAAACTAGAGAGGATTAGAATTCAGAGATAAATCTGAGTCCAAAGCTTTGTTAAATCTATAATATAACTAAATCTGCTAAACTATCTGTTGTGCCTACTCAGAACCTCAATATTGGTTTAAAAATTGTGTATGTCCCACGCTGTGTAAATAATCTTGGAAGTCAGTGGCTAATATAGCTCATCTTCATTTAAAAAGTGCAGAGAGGGGTACTTGGGGGGCTTAGTCAGTTGAGCATTCGACTCTAGATGTTAGCTTGGGTCACGATCCCAGTGTTGTGGGACCAAGCCCTGTTTCGGGCTCTGTGTTGAGCATGGAGCTTGCTTAAGATTCTCTCTCTCCCTCCCTCTCCCTCCCTACCTCCCTCCCTCCCTCTCTCTCTCTGCCTCCTCCCCCACACATGCTCTGTCTCTCTAAAATAAATAAAAAATCTTAAAAAGGAAGTTCTGCCTTCATGGTAGCTTATACTGAATGCAATAAAGTTTAAAAAATTATATAAAAAAAGTAGAGAGAGCACTGAATAATTTCTTAATATTCTCAAGTTAGAGTGCGTCTATAGACAAGACTTTGTTACAGTTCTTGAATAAAGTAAACGTATTTTGTAGGTAATGAGCATAATTCCCAAACTCAGTATGTTATTTTCTGTGTTGCCACTATACTATAGGGATCTGTCCAAGTCCATTATCTGCCAAATGTGTTAAAGCCCATTCCCCAATTTTTTTTAATGTTTATTTATTTTTGAGAGAGGCAGAGAGGGGGCAGGAGCAGGGAAGGGGCAGAGAGAGAGGGAGACAGAGAAGCCCAAGCAGGCTCTGCACTTTCAGTGCAGAGCCCAGTATGGGACTGGAACTTAAGAACCATGAGATCATGACCTGAGCTGAAATTAAGAGTTGGATGCTTAACTGACTGAGCCATGTGGGCGCTCCCCATTCCTAAATTTATGGACATTATAAAATTTTTTTTTTACTTTACTCTCTTTGTAAAGACTTTAATTCAGTCATGTAGTGTTTTTTTTGTTTGTTTTGTTTTGTTTTTTGTTTTTTTTTTTTATGGAGACTCATGTAGTTTTTATGGGTATCCTACAAATGTACCATATTTTCATAATTTCTGTTTTGGTTATAGTTATGTTATGAGTATATGAGAGTCATGAAGGTTAGTTGAGTTTTTTGGGAGCTCATTTTAATCAGTGTTTCTTAACCTCAGCACTATTGACATTTTAGGCCAGATATTTTTTGATTGGGGAATTTGTTCTGTGCATTGGAAGATGTTCAAAAGTATCCCTGGCCTCAACTCACTAAATACCAGTAAATGATCCCCCCAGTTGTGGCAACCAAAAATGTCTCCAGACGTTGTCAAATATCCCCTGGAAGACAAAATTGCTTCCAGTTGAGAACCACTAGTTTAAAGAGATTTAGAACCACGAAAAGTAGATTTTTTTTTCTAGTTACCCTCCCCCCACTTTGAACAGTTTTATTGAGGTATAAGTCATATACTCTTCAACCAGTTAAAATTTATATTCAGTGGCTTTTAGTATATTCAGAGTTGTGCAACCATTACCACAATCTAATTTTAGGACATTTTCATAACCTCATAAAGAAACCCCAGGCATATTACCAGTCACTTCCCATTTCTCTTCCCTGTCCCTGAGCCCTAGACATACCTGGTTATCTTTTTATTTTTAGGAATATACACTCTGCTTGTCTGTTTTAAATCATTATAAAGCAAACCAGTTTCTATTTCAGAGTATAATTATTTATTGAAAACTATTTGAAATACAAGACTTACATTCTTTCCTATGTATACGTTTAGAGGCCCTTAGACATTTGTTTAGGCAGACTCCCAATTTTCATCTGTAGAGGAAATAAATCCCAACAGTCTGAGTTAAGACTCATTTTAGTATTATTCAGAAGAGTAACATTTTATTCTTGTGTTGCCACCCCACTCAATGGAGACTCACAGCAATAATAATAGCTAACAAATAATGAACAGTTCTGTGCCAGGCGCTGTGGTAAGGGGTTTGTAAAAATTAACTCGTTTAATTCTTACATTAGCTCTTGGAGTTGGGAGCATTCCTTTATAAATTGGGTTGTTGTTTTGTTGTTTTTTTTTTCCCCCCTGCTATTCCAGACCTGATAAGGAGAAAGAACTATGTTGAAAGAAAGGATCATTAGAAGGCATACACTCATGCACTTCAGAGTCTCTCTCTTTCTCAAAATTAATAAATAAACATTAAAAAAACATATTTCCTTCTATTCAGGTCTTAATTTATGTCCTTTATGTCTTCTTCCTTAAGACCTTGCATGTTTCTAATTAGATTGATTCTTAGGTATTGATGGTTATTATTGCTGTTGTAAATGGAATATTTTTTCCTTTTATTTATTTATTTTTGTTTATTTATTTTGAGAGAGACAGAGACAGCACAAGTGGGGGAGGGGCAGAGAGAGAGGGAGAAAGAGAATCCCAAGCAGGCTCTGCACTGCCAGCCCAGAGCCCAATGCGGGGCTTGAACTCACAAAACCATGAGATCAGGACCTGAGCGTAAACCAAGAGTCGGATGCATAGCTGACTCAGCCACCCATGCGTCCCATTTTCTTTTATTTTTTTCAGTTGATTATTGCTGTTATGGAGGAAAGCTGTTGGTTTTTAATGTTGATCTTGTATTTGGCCATCTTGCTGAAATGTCTTATTTGTTCTAATAGTTTGTTGATTTTGTAGAGTTTCTTTTTCTTTTCTCATACAGATTTGTTATTTACCCTATCGCATTGACTTACACCTTCACAGTATATAGAATACTATAGGTGAGAGTAGGAATCACTTGTTAAAAACCACAGTGAAATACCAATTTTTTGTCTGTTAAATTTTTTTCTTAATCTTACTGAATCTCTCTTGTGCATGGTATGCAAAAGTACTCTTATATACTTTAAGTGGAAATGTAAATGAATGTAACTCTTTATATATGCCTCTATAATTTTTTAATGTGTATATAAAGTCTTAAGAGTGTTTCATATCCTTTGACCTAATAATCTCACTTCTAGGACTCCATCTCTTGGAAGTAATAAGAACAAATATTTTTGTTCACGTTGCTCATTATGTTG
Organism: Prionailurus bengalensis; assembly: GCF_016509475.1. NCBI lineage: Eukaryota > Metazoa > Chordata > Mammalia > Carnivora > Felidae > Prionailurus > Prionailurus bengalensis. The sequence goes on from NC_057348.1 coordinate 113,327,056, forward strand.
CTTTTGCGTTACTTGGAGTGTGTCAAAATAACGTTAATGTCTAATACTAGGGTAATGGTTTTGTAAATTGTGGTATATGTATGTGATGGAATATTATACAATCATTACACTATTTTAATTTTTTTTTTCAACATTTATTTTTATTTTTGGGACAGAGAGAGGCAGAGCATGAATGGGGGAGGGGCAGAGAGAGAGGGAGACACAGAATCGGAAACAGGCTCCAGGCTCTGAGCCATCAGCCCAGAGCCTGACGCGGGGCTCGAACTCACGGACCGCGAGATCGTGACCTGGCTGAAGTCGGACGCCCAACCGACTGCGCCACCCAGGCACCCCAATCATTACACTATTTTAAAAGAATTTGCAATAACTTGGAAGCACTTATATTCTTAAGTAAAAAAGAACAGAATGCAACAGAATTGTTTATTAGTAGAGTTGCATCATTATCAAAATGCCAGAACAGAGTAGAAGCACAGACACCATAATGATAATATTGATAATCTGTGGGTAATGACTATATGGATGATTTTGTTTCCTCCTTAATTCTTTTCTGTGGTGAGCATGTGTTGTTAAAATCAGAAGAAAAAACTTAAAGTGTATGTATCTGTAATACGAAGCTATGTTTACCTTCTTCAAAATATGTGGAAGGGGAGAAATCTTAGCCTATTTTATTAAATGTCATTTGGTTATAATTATTTTTTAAAGTAGACTTTATTATATTCTTCAAAAAAGATCTTGTTGAATGTGGGTAACGCAGATTCTGGGCTAAAGCTGATACCTGAGAGAAAAGAAACAGTAGTTTCAGTGGCAGGTTGTGATTTATACTTCGGGATGTACTCCTAAATGATCTGAATTCCAGATCAATGAAGCAGGAGAGAATTGTGGTGAATGTCCACCTTATCCTGTTTCTTACTGTCTTACCACCCGTGTTCCATGTCTTTTGAAAGGTAGGTGTCATCTAGTAGTGGCCTTGTGATCTGCTGCTGGCCTACTTTCATAAGAACGCTTGCTGTGTTTGTATGGATTTTAGATTGCCATTCACTTTATTTAAGAAACATTCATTGAGTACTTCCAGTGTGCCAGGAACTTTGCTGGGCAAAGGACGTAAAACCACACAGAGGCCCTCTGTTCTGAGCAGCTTTTGTTAGAAATAATTTGTGATTAATATTGTGATGGAATGAGAGGGTTATCTGATAAGAGGCAGCAGGAATACTCAGATTCTAATTACCTCCCTAAGGTCTCTTAGGGAGCTAGGTATACTGAAATTCAAGTCAGAGTAACACTTTATTGGCTTAGGTGTAGGCCCCTCCATCTCAGAATTCAGAGAGCTAGGTTTAGTCTATATGGAAGATGCTGTCTTTCTTTACTAGTTAAATCTGCTTTCCTTTCTGAAGCTTAAATTCAAGTCTCTTAGTACTGTATTGAGGCAAAGGACCATTCCAGCTGGTGCTAAAGGAAAATGTGCAAGAAACAAAGTTTCTCCCAAATACCCATTCTAGATGTTCTTGAATATCTAGCATTCTAATACCATGCCACCTGCCAACCAACTGGTCCCTGTTACCCTTGTCCCAGTTCCTACATTTGAAAAAGGGAGCAGAACAAAAAAGGAAAGGAATAGGAAAGATAGCTTGGTTGTTCCAAGCAGCCTTGGAATGTTTTTTACCTATGGTAGCATGGAAGGAAAAGAAAGGGTCACCCACTGTACCATCGTGATGCATAGTTATATTTCCAAGAAATTCTGAGTTATTTGTAAGATCATGTTATGAAACAGTTTAAGTGATGACAGAGAGGTTAGAGACAAGAGTTTTAAAAGAGCATTAATAGCTTTTTCCTTCAGACATTTTATTTTATTTTATTTAAAAAAAATTTTTTTTTTCAACGTCTATTTATTTTTGGGGGACAGAGGGAGACAGAGCATGAACGGGGGAGGGGCAGAGAGAGAGGGAGACACAGAATCGGAAACAGGCTCCAGGCTCTGAGCCATCAGCCCAGAGCCTGACGTGGGGCTCGAACTCACGGACCGCGAGATCGTGACCTGGCTGAAGTCGGACGCTTAACCGACTGCGCCACCCAGGCGCCCCCCTTCAGACATTTTAATAGTGAAGGTGTTTTGTAGCCATAAATGTATAGTTTGTTTCTATAATTACTTGCTTTTCCCATTTTTACCAGCACTATCATTGGCACAGCTTCTTATATTTAACATCTTTTTTTAAACATCTTTGTTATTTTTCCTTGACAAATTGAACAGAAAGTCATTGCAACAAACCAACCATTTTCCCTATGTAACAGCTTTTTCCTGTGCTTATTTTTTTTTTTATTATCCTGATTGAATTATAAGCAGTGGTGGTCTCATTAATGCGGATTTCATTGTCTAGTGTCTAAATCATGCTGTACCCAACTTACCCTATTAAAAAAAGTGACAGTTGAGGAGAAATTTCAGCTCAACACAGTGACAGCAGCCACTAGCACATGGGCCAGTCCTTTGTTCTTAAGTCTGACACACCCTGGCAATACGTTTTTAAGAATGGAAAACAAAGAGAGGTGTATTTAGCTCCTCAGAGACCATAATATATGATCCTTTAGAAAGACAAAACAAATAAGCATTTATAGTATCTGCATTCACCATATAATTTGTCTGCTGATATAACAAGATTATTATGCACAGGATATTATGTGAAAAGAAGGAAGAGGTATCTGACCTAGATTCAGAAAGACGCTTAACAGGAAGACTTCCCAAAGGTAATGACACATGAATTGAGTTCTGTAAGATGAATCAGCTTTTCCAAGATCAACAAAGATGGAGATTTGGGATGGGGGTTAGTCAAAACGCCCAGAGATAATCAAGAATGGAACATTTGAAGAAGTAGGAGTTCAATGTAGCTGGTGTTGCGAATGGGAATGGAGGAAGAGTACTGAGATGAAGCTATAAAAGTAAGTGAAAACTAGATTATGTACTGTGCCAAGAAATGTTGACTGTATTGTGAATTCATTGAAGACTCATAGACTTTTCGGGAACCCATTTGTAATGCGGTATGGGATTGGAAAGGGCAAAACTGGCATAATGGTGATAAGGACCTGTGCTATTGTATAGGCAATAGGGATGGAGAAAATGGACAAATCTGAGATACTTGAAAAGGTATACTCAACAAGACTACTGGTCAATGTAAGTAATACAGTGGAAGGAGAATAGCTTTTAGAGTTAGCTAGACTTGGATTCAAATCCCAGCTCTGTCACTTAGCTGTTTTGTGATCTTGGGTGTTTTATGTATCTCTCAGAACTTCAGTCTTCTTAGCTTAAAATTGGGACAGTAGTATTCAGTCCATTGGGATGTGAGGAGTATGTGAAGTAATAGTTGTAAGATGTCCAGTAAATAAGCATAAAATGATAGCTACTGTTGTGGGGATGGAGGAGATGGAGGAGAGTTAAGAACGACTTCCAAGTGTTCAGTTTGGGCAATGAGAAGGAGCTAGTTTAGGAGAGGAGGATAACCTGTATGATTCTTGGACACATTGCCTGCAAGACAGCTATTGGCCATGTTCCCTGGCAGATGACAATAAGAGTCTGACACTTGAGAGATATTTAAGCCAAATATACAGATTTGAGAGACCTCAGCTTAAAATAGAAGTAAAATTTATGAAAGCGGATGAGATAACCCAAGGAGGGAGGGAGTTAGAAGAAACGACGGAAAACCAGAAAGTGGCCTAAGAAAGACATCAGCGTGGAGATGGTGAGAGAAGTAGGAGGAACACCAGTGGGAGTACTACCAATGAAGCACAGGCGTGTAGGATTTCGAGCAGTGTGTAGGATTAGCAGCTTCAGGTGCTCCAGAGACATGAAACAGGATCAAAAAGAAGAGTATCTTTGGGTTTATGAATGAAGAAGTTGTTAGTTCTGTCATGATTTTAGTAGAGTGGTAGGTTCAACATGGAATTTTAGTAGTTTGAGGAAAGAATGGGAAAGGAGTAAAGGTAACCAATGTGGATAAATCTTTTAAAAATGTGACACAGGGGCACCTGGCTTGCTCATTCGGTGGAGCATGTCACTCTTGATCTTGAGGTTGTGAGTTTGAGTCCCACATTGGGTGCAGAGATTACTTAAAAATAAAATCTTTTACTTTCTTTTTTCTTTTTCTTTTTCAAAAATTTTAAATATCCTTATTTATTTTTTAGAGAAAGGGGGAAGGAGGAAGGGGCAGAGAGAGAGAGGGACAGAATATCCAAAGCGGGCTCTGTGCTGACAGCAGAGAGCCTGACACGGGCCTTGAACCCATGAACCACGAGACCATGACCTGAGCTGGATTTGGAAGCTTAACTGATTGAACCACTCAGGCGCCTGAAAATAAAATCTTTTAAAAATAAAAACGTGACAGAAGCTTAGATTTAAATGCTGGTAATAGCTAACAAAGAAGAGGGGGTTTCTCAGAATGTAGGAAATTAGGTAGCTTCTTCAGTCAAGTTTTAAGAAGGAAAGAGTGGTTGATTGTGTCACATGAGGCAGGGTAATCATGTATTGCTCAGTGGGAAAATTCACATTGGATTTGGCTACGAAGAGGAAGTCTGTGAGCCAGGAGTTAAGTCTTTGTGGTGGAGTCCTTTGAATGCCAGACTTTGGCCGATGGTGAATGACTGAAAGTCAGTGAGCATTTTTGAATTTCTGGAAGCAGTTTGAAGGATGAGGTAGGAGATGTGGGTCCCATTTAGGCTGGTAGAGGCACAAAGTAACAAGGATCTGGACCGAGATTATGGTTCTGGTAATAGAAAGATAAGATGAATCCAAGAGCTGTTACCCTTTTATGCACTTTTTAACTTAGCTATCACATGGATGTAATGGTAAAGGAGAAGTAGCCTAAAAGTTGACATTTTACTGTTTTGAGTGTAGTAATAAGGAGGGTAGTAATTAGCACTTATCAAAACAGAAACATTAGTAGAAGCAGTTTTGAAGATGAATTAATTTTTAAAAATTCCTTTATTAAGCTTTTGTTCCTGAGTGGCTACTATGTGTTGGGTGGTGTTCCATGGGCTGGAAACAGCAGTGAACTTGACAGGCAAGATCCTTTTTCTCATAGCACTTAACATTCAGAAATGAGGCAAAGATAGAAAAAAGTTAAAAAGGATAAGATAATTTAAACCAGGTAAGACAAAACTTGGTGATGATACAGAAATGGACTAAAAGGTACCGTTTTAGATGATGTGGTCAGGAATGGTATTTCTAAAGAGGAGAGTTTTGAACTTAGAATATTACTAAGGAGTCAACTGTGCAAAGATTTAGGTGGCACGGCATTTCCATTCAGACGAGAGAGTATATGCAGTGGCCATAAGAAGGGAATGAGCTTGATTTGTTTGAGGGCTAGAAAGAAAGGTTACTGTGTCAGAGGCAGAGTGAGAGGGGAGAGACTAATAATAATTGGTGAGGTCTGACAGGGTGGGTTTAAACTTGAGCAGGGCCTTGGAAGCCTTGGTAAGGAGTTCAGTGGCTTATACTTGACTGGCAGCAGTGGAAATGAAAGAAAAGTAATACTGAACTATGTTGAACTTGAATGATCTAGGACATCTAGGTGAAGAAGTCAAGAGAGTTGGTCAGACTTAAATCTATAAATTCAGGTATTTGGTATTATTCATTGGACTACCTTGGCAAGTTGTGTAGGCATTGAGCAGATAAATGCCCATAATGTGGAGACTTGAGGAGTCTATCGAGGAAATGATCAAAGGAACTGAGGAAAATGAGCAGCCAGTGATCAGGGGATTCCTAGCACTTCTTTGACATAATGAAGGACATGCATTACCATTGCATCTAATACCCTTACAACTTGAAAGGCATGACCAAGTGTTGTATGAGCAATAGCTGCAAAAATTATGGCCAGAAATATCTCATGACTTAAGGAATGTAAAGAATACTTACCACATTAAAATACCCACACTCCATAGGGACCAAGCTATAAAGATTTTGTATAGTGCTGGTTCAGGTAGAATTCCTGTTTCTATAAGTGCATTTATTTTGCAGTAAACAGGGAGTATGTGTATCACTGTGACTCTAGATACACAAGTAGTTTGAAAAGTTTACTTCGCCTTGGGCATCCGTAAGGAATCTGGTTTTACTGAATATGTACAACTTTTAAGTACTCAAAAGACACATAGAGACATAATAGTTATACTTTACATGTACGTATTGTTTTATAGTTTACAGTCTTTACCCTTTAGGATCGTCAGAAAGAACTCTCTGAAGTAGATAAGGGACAGGAATTTAAGGGAGGTCAGCATTATTAGAGGTGAGATAACTTGAGGGTATCCAAGTGCACGGTCACCAAATGGGACATGAATTCAGAACTTTGGGTTTTACTTGCACTGTTTTACCTATCACACCATGTTAATTCAAAGAGGATCAAAAATTTAACTGTTAGGAGGAAAACTAAAATATGTATCCTTACTAAAACAATGACAAAATATGTATTTTTTTAATTTGTATTACAAATATTGATGCTGCACCAAAGGTTTCAGAGTGCTTTGAATACACAGAGGAGAATGAGATTGACTTTGGCTAGGAGAATTAGAGGTTTAGTTTTCACTTGCTGATTTTTATTATCTTTTCTTGATAGCTCTGAATGTTTAAAGTACTACATATGCAGCTTTGAAATAAACCCTTTATTTTATACCCAATTCTCTTGTGTTTATTTCTGCTACCATATTTTATTCTGGTGTTGCCACCCAACTCAATGGACACTCGTAGCAGTAATAATAGCTAACAAATAATAACAAATAACCAATAATGAACTCTGTGGCAGGCCCTGTGGTAAGGAGTTTATAAAAATTAACTTGTTTAATTCTTACATCAACTCTCACAGGTGGGAACATTCCTTTATAAATAGGTGTTTCTTAGCTGCCCTTCCAAAACTGATGTGGAGAAAGAACTGTGTTGAGAGAAAGGATGATTATAAAGCATACTCCTGTGCATTTCACAGGAGATATTTTTGTGTCATATTATGTATTATTTATCATAGTTTTCCCTAAGTGAAGAAGTCAAGTTGGTATATGTACTAACCTGAGAGGTGAAGTCTGAGCTACATGAGTGAATAAAGTAGTAATGTCCTAAATGTCTATTTTATGATTATAGTGGTAGTCTGTAATAATCATGGGTGGTTTTTACACTTTAAAAAACTACGTAACTCAGTGTGTATAATAAAAAAAGATTTCCTTAGTAAAGAAATGTTTGCTGAACCTAAAGTATCTCGGAATGAGAAATATCTATAAAACTTAATCATTCGTTTAGTTACTTTTTACTCCTGTATTTTCTTGGAGTGAATGAGATACGTTGTTTACTGTGGAAATGGATACAGCATCCTTCATCTGAGGATCTCAGAGTGCTTTTCAAATAATGTCTCATGAATCCTCACAGCACTTTGGTGAGGTAGGTAGGTGGCAAGTATTGTTGTCTTCATTTTTACAGATGAGGAAATTAAAGCCATGGGAGGGTTAAATGATTTATGTGTAGTCCCACCAACCAGAGAGGCAGCCTGAACTACTTAATAAGAATATTGTATTTTAGGAGGGTTTGCATAATACAAATCATTAACCCCTTTGCTGTTGTATTTTACACAGATTAACTATTAAAACAAATATGGTAGTTTTTAAATGTCCACATGGAATTTTTTTTTTATCCTTTCTTTAGAAATAGAAAACATTATAATACTCTTTCCCCCTCACCCCCAATTTTTAGGTCAGCAGCAAGGACAAGATGGAGTAAAGGTCCAGCAAGCCACGATAGCTCCTGTAACTGTAGCAGTTGGAGGAATTGCTAACGCAACGATAGGTGCTGTTAGTCCTGACCAACTCACACAAGTGCATTTGCAGCAAGGCCAGCAAGCTTCTGATCAAGAGGTGCAGCCTGGCAAGAGGCTTCGAAGAGTTGCCTGTTCCTGTCCTAATTGTAGGGAAGGAGAAGGAAGGTAAATGCTCTGTTACCAACTTTATCTCTCTGGAAGGCATAAAATAGGTAAACCAAGCCATTGGCCGGGTCCTTGGATCACTAGAATGTCACTGGCTCTGTAGCCCAGAAGTTGAGATACAATATTGTTATTACAGGGATTAAATTGAGCTAGTTTAGGAATGGAGTTTTAGCGGTCCTCCACTTTCTGCCTTCTACTTTTTTTTAGTGGCTTTCTTGTTTCATTTGTTATGCAAAAATTTTAATTTTATGGATATAAAATTCATATACTGTACAGTTTCACTCAAAGTGTACATTTCATTGGTTTTTAGGATATTCACAAAGTTGTGCATCCATCATCACAATTTTAGGACATTTTGATACCCTGCAAAAGAAACCCTGACTTCTTTAGCCCTCAACCCCCTCGGCCCCCTTTCTTCCCAACTCAAGGCAGCCATTGAACAAATTTCTGTCTTTCTGCAATTCTGGACATGCATATAAATGGAATCATACAATATGTGATCTTTTGATTGGTTTCATTTACGTAGCATAATGTTTTCAAGGTTTATCTATTCTAGCACATATTAGTACCTCATTCTTTTTAATGAACAAATGAACGTTTCATTGTATGGATGCACAGTATTTTACTTACCCATTTATCTTTTGGTGGACACTTGGAATTTTTCCACCAGTTGGCTCCTATGCTGCTATAAACACTTTTATACAAATTTTTGTGTGGCATAGGTTTTTAGTTCTCTTGAAATGGACAAGGAGTGGACAAGGAGTGGAATTAATGCTCCATGTAGTAACTCTAAGTCTAGCCACTTGAGGAACTGCCAGACTATTTTCCAAAGTAACTGTGCCATGTTATGTTCCCACCAGCAGTGTATGAGGGTTCCAGTTCGTTGCCAACACTTGTTATAATTTGGCTTTTTGATTATAGATTTCCTTGTGTGTGTGAAATGGTATTTCAGTATGGTTTTAATTTGCATTTTCCTGATGACTTCATTAGTCAGGTGTGTTTTCATGTGTTTATTGGCCATTTGTGTGTCTTATTTGGAGAAATGTCTATTAAGATCTTTTGCCTATTTTAAATTAGATTTTTTAAGTTAAATTGTAATAGCTTTATGTATTCTAGATACAAGTCCCTTATCAGATACATGATTTGCAAATATTTTTTTCCCAGTCTGAGAGTTGTCTTTTCACTTTCTTGATAGTGTCCTTTGAAACACCTAAGTTTTTAATTTTGATGAAATTCAGCCTTGTGTGTGGTTGCTTCTGCTTTTGGTGTCCTGTCTAAGAATCCATTGTCACATCTGAGGTCACAGAGATTCCTCATTTTCTTGTGAGTGTTTTATAGTTTTTGCTCTTACATTTAGGTCTTTGATCGGTTTTGGGGTTAGTTTTTGTGTATGGTGTGAGGTAAGGATCCATCCAACACCATTTGTTGAAGACTCTCCCCTCCCCATTCATTGAATGGTCTTGTCACCCTTGTCAAAAATCAGTTGGCCATATAAGCCAAATAGGTTTATTTCTAGACTGTTGGTTTTATTCCAATGAACTATATGTCTTTATGCCTCTACCACACAGTCTTGATTACTTTGTCCTTCTCTGAACTTTTGAAATCAGGCACTATGTGTTCTCTTTGTTATTCTTTTTCAGTATTGTTTTGATTGTACAGAGACACTTGCAATTCCACGTGAATTTTAGAATCAGTCAGCTTGTCGGTTTGTTTGAGATCTTCTCTGATTTCTTTTGACACTGTTTTGTAGTTTTCAGAGTATAAGTTTTGTACTTCTTTGTTAAATTTATTCCTAAGTATTTTGTTCTTTTTGATGCTATTATAAATGGATCTTTTTCTTTATTGTTCATTGCAAGTGTATACAAACACAATTAATTTTTGTGTATTAATCTTGTATCTGTAACCTTACTGAACTCTTTTTATTAGTTCTAATAGTTTTTTTTTTTTAGTGGATTCATTAGGGTTTTTCTATATGTAAGATCATGTAATCTGCAAAAAGAGATAGTTTTCCTTCATTCTTTCCAGTCTTGATGACTTTTATTTCTTTTTCTAACCTAATTGTTCCATCCAGAATCTACAGTATAATGTTGAATAGAAGTAGCAAAAGTGGACATCTTTGTTTTGTTCCTGATCTTAAGTGTTACACCATTAAGTATGTTGCTAGCTCTGAGCTTTCTCCTATATGCCTTTAATTAAGCAAGCTCCCTTCTGTCCCTACTTCATTTTGTTTTTGTCATGAAAGGACGTTGGATTTTTCAGATGCTTTTGTGTATCTGTTGAGATGATCATGTAGTTTCTATATTTTTTCTATTGGTATTAATTGATTGTCAGATGTTAAAGTACTTTTGCATTTGTGGAATAAACCCAACTTAGTCATGGTATGTAATTTTATACACACACACACACACACACACACACACACACGCACAGTTATGTTTAGTTTGCTAGTATTTTGTTAAGTTCTGCATCTGTGTTCATGAGAGATATTGGTCTGTAGTTTTTTGTAATGTCTTTGTCTGCTTTTGGAAAGGATAATATTGGGCTCATAGAATGATTTGGGAAGTGTTTCCTCCAGTTTATTTTTTAAAAAGTTTGTGAAGAACTGTTTGTGAAGAATAATTATTTAGCTGTTTTGTAGAATTTATCAGTGAAACTAAGTCCTAGGCTTGTGGGTATTTTTCTTATGGGTATTTTTTGACTACTAATTCATCTAATTTATCTGTTTACTTTTAAGGGTTTTTCTGATTGATTGTTCTTGAATCACTTTTTGGTACTTAAAGTCTTTTTGGGAATTTGTCCATCTCATCTAAGTTATTTAAGTAATTGGCATACAGCTATTCTTGGTATTCTTGTATAATCCTTTTTATTTCTGTAAGGTTGGTAATGATGTCCTCTTTCGCTTCAGATTCTAGTAATTTGAGTCTTCTCTTTTTTTCTTGGTCAGTCTACCTTAAGGCTTGTTCAATTTTGTTGACCTTTTCAAAAGTCAAGTCACATCAGCTTTTGGTGTCATTGATTTTTTTTTCCCTGTTGTTTTTGTATTCTTTATTTCATTAGTTCCTGCTCTATTTTTTATTATTTCCTTCCTTCTGTTTGCTTTATTTTAGATTTAATTTGCTTTTTCCGTTGTCTTAAGATGGAAGGTTAGGTTATTGATTTAAGATATTTTTTGATGTCGGCATTTACAGCTAAAAATTTCTCTCTGGGGTGCCTATGTGGCTCAGGTCAGTTAAGTGTCTGACTCTGGATTTTGGCTCAGGTCAAGATCTTGGAGTTAAGGAGATCAAGCCCAGAGTTGGGCTCTGTACTCAGAGGGTGGAGCCTGCTTGGGATTCTCTCTCTCCCTCTTTCTCCACCCCTCCCCTGCTCACGTGAGATTGTGCACATGTGTGTACTCTCTTTCTGTCCAATAAATAAATTCTAAAATTAAAAAATTCTCTCTAAGCATTGCTTTACATGTATCCCTTAAATTTGGTTATGTTGTATCTTCATTCATCTCGGGCTTTTTCCTGCTTTCCCTTTCGATTTCTTCTTTGACCCATTGGTTGTTTAGGAGTGTATTATTTAATTTCTAGGTATTTGTGAATTTTCCAATTTCCTGCTATAATTTCTAGTTTTATGTCATTGTGGTCAGAAAACATATTTTGCATTACTTCTGTCTTCTGTTGAGGTTTGTTTCATGGCCAAGCCATATGATTTATCTTGGAGAACATTACATGTTCACTTGAGAAGAATGTGTATTTTGCTGCTGTTTAGTGGAGTGTTTTATGGATATTTGTTAGGTCAAGTTTATCAAGTGTTCTCTTTCCTTGTTGCTCTTCTGCTTAATTGTTTTATGAAAATATCATTGCAAATAGAGTATTGACATCTCCAACTGTTACTGTTGAATTGTCTCTTTCTCCCTTCATTTCTGTCAGTTTACTTCATCTGTTTAGGTGTTCTCTTGTTACTCTAAGTGCACGTATGTTTATAATTGTTATATGTTCCTGATGGATTGACCCATTTAGCCCTATAAAATTTCCCCCTTTGTCTTCAGTAACATTTGTTTTTAAAGTTTATTTTGTCTGGTATTATTAGTACAGCCACTCCAGCTTTCTTGTGGTGGTTGTTTGCATATCTTTTTCCATCTTTTTTACTTTAATCTCCCTGTATCTTTCAGTCTTTGTGACGTATGTCACCTGTAGACAGCATGTAGTTTGGGTCTTAGTGTTTTTTTGTTTTTTCTTCAATTCACTGTGACAAAATCTGTCTTTTGAATGGATTGTGTAATCCATTTGCATTTGATGTTATTAATATGGTTGAATTTGTCTTTCAGTTTGCTTGTTTTTTGTGTGTGCCATGTCTTTTTTCCTCCTTTGTTACTCTCTTTTTCATTAAGCGAATATAATATAGCACTTTATTTTTTTACTTATTAAAAAAAATTTTTTTTATTGTTTAATTATTTTTGACAAAGAGACAGAGCATGTGTGGGGAAGGAGCAGAGAGAGAGGGAGACACAGAATCCAAAGCAGGCTCCAGGCTCTGAGCTGTTCAGACTCCCAAATTGGGAGATCATGACCTGAGCCGAAGTCAGATGCTTAACCAACTTAGCCACACAGCCATCCCTATAGCACTTTAATTTTGTTAATAATTTTTTCACTTATATTATTTTGAGTTATTTCCATAGTACTTGCTCTGGGCCTTATCATATACATATTGATCATTATCAGTTTAAGATTTATAGTAACTTAATCCCAGTGAATTATAGAAATGTTCTCTCTTTATAGCTTACTTCTTTTTGTGATGTTATTATATATATTATCCACCTGTGTTACAAACCCAATAATACGTTATTATAATTATTACTTTATATAATGTCTCGTAAAGAAATTGAGAGAAGATGAGCAAGCATATATAACTTTTGCTATGTTAACTTTATCAGTAGTTCTCTGTTTGTTCTGGATATTTGAGTTCCTTTCTGGCATCATTTTCTTAGCCCAGTCGAGTTTTGCTCCCACCTCCCTGCTTTGTGCTGTTAATGGCAAATAGATTAAATATATTACATTTCTGTAATGTTATGGCCTTTAACAATACATTTTACACGCAGTGTTTTTAAAATTACTTTTCAAATCAGGTAAGACAAGCAATACGCACTTACACTGTCCTTTGTAATTACATAATTACCTTTGCTGGTGATCTCTTGCTTGTTTGTGTGCATCTTAATTGTGTAATTACTTTCTGCATCCAGTTGATTCAACCTGAAGATCTTCCTTTACTATTTCTTGCAAAGCAGGTCTGCTCAAAACAAATTCTCTGTGTTTGTGTACCCAGGAATATCTTTGTTTCATTTCTGAAAGGTAGTTTTGCTAGATAGAGTCTTGTTTGAGTTGTTTTCTTTGAATGCTTTGAATATGTTTTCACCCTGCCTTCTAAGCTCCATTGTTCTGCTGAGAAGCAAGTTCTTATTCTTACTGCAGTTCCCTTGTAAGTGAGGAGTTATTTTTTTTTCCCTTGCCGCTTTCGGGATTTTGTCCTGTCTTTGGGTTTCAGGATTTTTTAGTACGTAAGATGTCTACTTGTGGATCTGTGCAGTTAGCCTGCTTGGAGTTTGTTGAGCTTATTGCATGTGTAGATTCATGTTTTTGAGTAAATTAATTAAGTTTGCAGTCATTATTTCTTTGAATATTTTTTCTGTGGCACTTTTTCTCTCTCTCCTTCTCTCCCTCCTCCTCCTCCTCTCCCCTGTCCTCCCCGTTCCTTCCCTCACCGATACTTGGATGTCCCACATTTCTCAGACACTCTGTTCATTTTCCTTTGTTCTTTTTCTTGCTCTTTTTAAGTTACATCGTCTCTATTGATCTATCTTTAATTTTACTATTCCTTCCCTTTTTTGAGTCCCTCTAGTGAATTTTTCATTTCAGTTGTACTTCTCATTTCCACAATTTCCTCTTGGTAGTTTTTTTAACCATTTGTAACTCTTCATTGATATTCTCTATTTGATGTGACATTGTCATTATATCTTCTTGCTTCTTTAATCATGGTGTCCTTTAGTTCTTTAAACATATTTATAAATGGCTACTTTGAAGTCTTGTTAAATCTGCTCTCCCAGTTTCACTTGCCTGCTTTTTTTTTTTTTTTTTTTTTTTTTTTAGTGAAGGGTCATATTCCTCTGTTTTATTTTTGGCATGTCTTAGATTTTTGTTGGAAGCTGGATGGTTTAGATAATACATTGTAGCAACTCTTAGTACTGCCCACCCCCATCCCCCCACCCCTGGTTTATTGTTGTTTGCTTGCTTATTTAGTGACTGGCTGGATTATTTTGGTGAACTTCCCTTAACTCGCCATGAAGCATGTTGCTCACTGTCGCCATGAAGTATGTTGCTCCTCAGTGGATGCAAAATTGGGTATGCTTACAGTGACCCTGGAGGACAGTGGTTTGGGCAGAGATCTTTAATGTCCTGTCCCTAACCACACCCAGTTGTTAACCTCCACTAATTGTCCACTGATTGCTCTATTGTTTTCAAAGCCCTGAAATGTATATTGCTCTACAAAGTGATCCAATCAAATTTTTTTTTTTAAAGGACTAGATCAACAGGCCTGCGCTTTGAGATTTATGACTCTGTAGGGCTACTCCCAGCTGCGTCATCGGTCCCTTCTTTCAGTCAGCCTAGTGAGCATAGTTTTGCCTATTTCTCCATTGTATCTATTAGTCCTCTCCCAACTTCATTTTGCAACCGCCTCCACTGATTTTAAGAGCACCCATAGGCTGAAGTTTTTCCACACTTTGTTTGCAAATGAATTCAGTTCCTTGGAAAGAGATTTGGAATTCTGTTATATGCTGTGCTGTCTCTAGCCAACATCTCTTTGTCATGGCTCCTGAACATAGGGTTGGGATAGTGGCACATTTCTTTCTGAGTGGCATCCCTGCTCTGAGAGCTAAATGCTTGGTGGCAGGGCAGCAGCAATGGCCTCAGGCTTTCTTGACTTGCCTCTGCTGGCTTGGAAGTTCTGATGTATGCACTACAAAGGAGCTGAGTCAAAGGTGACTGGACTGCAGTGTTTTCACTGTGCCCTGTCCAAGGTAGAGCCAAGGTCTCAGGAGTTGGGTTTGGGTAGAAGAGAGTTCCCTACCTGTCAGTCACACTTGCCTGAAACAGCCTCAGCAGCAGGTAACTGGGGGTGGAATAAGAAATGCTGACCTCTTGCCCCTTCCTAGGGAGATAAGCTCAAACTAGGAGGTGTGAAAAGGGAACCCTGTTCTTGGCTGCGCCAATCTGCAGTGTTTATGTGTCAAGGGAAGTGATAGGAAATTGGGAGAGAGGGTTGGGTCTTGGTTCAAATAGCACAGGCTCTCACTCTTCTTACCAACTCTTAATTTTCTTGAGTATTTATTTATTTGCTATATGTTCATAGAGCCATTTCCAGGAACTGTACATATTATTTGTTTTGTTTTCATACTTTTCACTGGTTTCACTAGGGACTAGGCCAATGGAGCTCTTCATGCTTTCTTTCCTACTGGGAGTGAAACTCTGAACCGTACACTTTTAAATGGAGATTACCATTTTTTTGGTATTTGAGAAGAATTTTCAAGTGTCTTGAAAAGCTTAGAGATTTTTTTCCAAAGGGAAGAGGCTGTTAGGGAAGGAACATGAAGTCCGTGGTAGAACACGAACTCTCTGAGGTTAACATGTTTTCATAACAGTTTTGAGTTTCATACATAACCCTTTTTTGATTAGAATTTTTCTGATTTTTAACTACAGTTGTGGCATGATTTTAAAAACCCATTCAGAAGTGTATCATTTAAGAACGTTGATTCCCTTTTGTTTTTCTGTAATTATAAGCTTGGTGTCTAAGAGTATAATTAATGTTTGGTTTTTGTTTTTGTTAGAGGCAGTAATGAACCAGGAAAAAAGAAACAGCATATCTGTCATATTGAAGGATGTGGAAAAGTTTATGGCAAAACATCTCACCTACGAGCACATCTTCGCTGGCATACTGGAGAAAGACCTTTTGTATGCAACTGGATGTTTTGTGGCAAAAGATTCACAAGGAGTGATGAACTCCAGAGACATAGAAGAACCCATACAGGTTAGTTGGTTTATTGCAGGGTTTGTATGTTTTTAATGCTTAGATGAAAATTGGAAATATGCAAATGAAAGACAATTCACTTCACTGATTTTATGAAAGTTCTTTAAGATCAAAATTCGTGGGACGCTTGAGTGGCTCAGTCGGTTAAGCGTCCGACTTCAGCTCAGGTCATGATCTCACAGTCTGTGAGTTTGAGCCCCACGTCGGGCTCTGTGCTGACAGCTCAGAGCCCGGAGCCTGCTTTGGATTCTGTGTCTCACTCTCTCTCTGACCCTCCCCCGTACATGCTCTGTCTCTCTCTGTCTCAAAAATAAACGTTAAAAAAAAAAAAATCAAAATCGTTACCTCATTTCCAGGATACGTTTTATTCCACTTTTTGTGAGGTTTATTAGAGTAATTACATAACAAGGAATATATTCCGTTTACTTAACCTGTTGTATTCTTAGCATGTTGAATTCACATATATTATTTTTCGTCAGTATTTACATAGGTGAAGAGAGTTGAATTCTGATCTTACTGGTGACCTTTATTAGTTTTTGGTTTTTTTACAATTTAGAAAATTGACTAAAGTATCAAGAATAATATAACAAATATACGCCTCTCAGAATTGACAGCTGTTGATGTTATATTTGTTATTTTTTAATAAAACAAATCCTACAAAGTTGACATCATCTTTGTCCTCTCAAAGACAACAGCCCCCATGCATTTAAAATGTAGGTTTCTAGTACAGTTTTAATACTCTTACATATATTATTCATGCATGTGTATGTAAAATACCGTTTTGTGTGTTGTGAAATTTCACATAAATGATACAGTATCATAATTTCATTTATCATTATGTCTTGAGATCTATCCAAGTTCATATGTGTACATACAAATGTATGTATACATGTTTGCTATGTAGTATTTTGTTATATGACTGCCATACTATTTATCCATTCCTTGTGCTGCTTAAATTATCATTAGTTTTTTTTACTATCATGAACTTTGCTACTGTGAACATACAGTGAACATGTGTGCCAAATAGAATTTTTGGATCACAGAGAATTTAATGTGTTTTGCTAAATAAGTGCTAAAGAATCTCTAAAGTGGCTGGTAACCATTTCTATTTCACTAGCAGTGACTGAGAGTTTCCACTTTGCTGTGTGTTCACCAGTACTGACTGGTGTTGACTTTTGAAAATTTTTGTCAGTTTGTGGCATCTGGCTGGCTTACTTGGTAGAGCATGTGACTCTTTATCTCAGGATTGTGAGTTCAAGCCCCATGTTGGCTGTGAAGCGTACTTTAAAAAATAAATAAAAACATGCTTATTGCTTTAAAAAAAAGAAAATTTTTGTATATCTAAAATGGTTTCCTTATTTTATTTATTTATTTTTTTTAATTTTGAGTGAGACAGAGAGAGAGAGAGAGACAGAGCACGAGCAGGGGAGAGGTAGAGAGAGAGGGAGACACAGAATCCAAAGCAGGCTCCAGGCTCTGAGCTGTCAGCACAGAGCCTGATGCGGGGCTTGAACCCACGAACCGTGAGATCGTGACCTGAGCCGATGTCGTACCCTTAACCGACCAAGCACCCAAGTGTCCCTGGTTTCCTTATTTTTTTAAGTAGCAGTTTTCCCGGTTATCCATGAGATTAAGCATCTTTTCTTGTTGATTGATCATTTATATTTCACTTTCTGTTGATTTATTTCCTTGCTCACTTTTCTTTTGGGTTATTTTTCTTTTTCTTACTGATTTATGTGTTGTAATTTCCCCCTATATTGCTAGTATTTGAACTTCTTGCTATTTTTTGTCACATGGAAGTTTTACATTTTTTAGTCAAATATGTTTTTTCTTTTGTCCTTTGCTTTTCTTATTTTTTTTAAACGTTTATTTATTTTGAGAGAGAGGGAGCGAGAAGGAGCATGCGCATAAGCGGAAGAGGGGTGGAAAGAGCAAATCCCAAGCAGGCTCCATGCTGCCAGCGCAGAGGTAGACATGGGGTTCAATCGCATGAACCGGGAGATAGATCATGACCTGAGCTGAAATCAAGAGTCAGACACTTAACCAACTGAGCCACCCAGGCACCCCTCCTTTTTTTACTTTTAATGAAATCCTCTCCTATCCCAAGATCATAAAGTTTTTAAAAATATTTTCTTCTAATGGTTTTAAAGTTTTCGTGTAAGTTTCATCTTCTTTTTCTAAGTTTTGCATAGAACAACCACCCTCTCTACTTAGAATGTCTGTATACATCTGGGTTTCAGTATTTAATTGTTGAATAAATTAGTAATTTGGATAAATTTTCAAATTAGACTAACCTTTAACTTGTACCAAGGTACATGTGGGACAAAAGAGGAAATAGAATTGGCATGTATTGATCAGCTACCATACATCACATGTTTGAAATAAATTGTCTCATTTGATTCTAACAGTAACACTGAGATAGAAATTAGCTCCATTGTATGGATTAGAAAATAGTGTCAGAGAAGAAAAAATAGTTAAATTTAAGTGATAAAGTTACTTAGTTTGATATGTACATAAATTAGTAGGCAGAGTCTTAGTAATACTGGCTGAGTCCCTGAGTTAGCATAGTTTGAAAAAAGTTTTAAAAGGTTTCCATATGGTATTGCATTAGGATTTTTTTTTAATTTTTTAAAACATTTTTTAATGTTTATTTCTGTGAGAGAGAGAGACAGACAGACAGAATGTGAGCAGGGGAGGGGCAAGAGAGAGGGGGAGACACAATCTGAGCCCAATGTAGGGCTCAAACCCACAAACAGTGAGGTCATGACCTGAGCCAAAGTCAGACACTTAACCAGCTGAGCCACCCAGGTGCTCCTGCATTAGGACTTTTAATAGTGCCACCCCACCATTGATATTGGCAAATATGGTGTGATTAATCCCATAATAGTGTTGATGTCTGTTTTAAAAAAGTGCTCTGCCGTTTATGTCAGTATGACAGGATACAATGTTTCCGCTGTGGATTAGCAGTGGGACAAGTTAGAGAAGCCAAGAAAAATTGCCGCTTTCTTTGAATTTGGAACTTCACATTGTGATTTCATCATTTTATTTGAGAAATAATGAGTCTCTAAAGTCTTGTCTCACATATCCACATTCATACAGATATACAAAACAAATTTATTCAGGGACTTTAATACACATATACTTCAAAACCAAATTAATGATTTGGAGGCATATTTTCTTTTTTTTTTTTTTTTTTAACTATTAATACCATTGTAACCTACTAGCCTGAATAATCAGAATTGAATGTATTTTAAGCTTACTTTCAGTGTTTCGAACATCTTCAATACATCATGCACAAAATTGTTGAACTATTTTTTTCTTAAGGGGCAACCACTACACTAAGTAGAAATTCAGTACCTTACTATAAATGAATATATGAGTTATTTTTATTTACTGCTGAAAATAGTGCCAATTATTTTTGCTTTTTTGGGAATTTTTTTTTAAAGCTTATTTATTATTATTTATGAGTGGGAGAGGGGCAGAGAGAGAGGGAGACCCAGAATCCAAAGCAAGCTCCAGGCTCTGAGCTGTCAGCACAGAGCATGATGCAGGGCTTGAACTCACAAACCGTGAGATCATTACCTGAGGTGAAGTCAGACGCTTAACCTGGGTGAGCCACCCAGGCACCCCTTTTTAATTTCCAAATGTCACATGTATATGGTATTTAAAAATCAAGTCATAGGGTTACCATGGTGGCTCAGTTGGTAGAGCACTTGACTCTTGATCTCAGGGTCATGAGTTCAAGCCCCATGCCTGGCATAGAGCTTACTTCAAAAAATATTTTAAAAAAATTAAATTGTAAAAGAGGTTACAATGTTAAGGGGATTATTTTTAAAATTATCTTTATTTGAAGGATAGTTGACACATTAGTTTCAGGTGTACAACATAGTGATTTGACACTTGTATACATTATGAAATGCTTACCATAGTAAGTGGTTACCATCTGTCACTGTATAAGATTATGACTGTATTCTCTGTGCTTTACTTTACCTCCCTATGACTTTTTATTTTATAATTGTAAGTTTGTACCTTTTAATCCCCTTCATTTAAGCCCATCTCTATCTCATTCCCTTCGGGCAACTGCCAGTTTGCTGTCTGGATTTATGAGTCTGTTTCTGTTTTGTTTTGCTTGTTCATTTGTTTCGTTTTTTAGATTCCACACATAAGTGAAATCATATGGTATTTTGTCTTTGATCAGACTTACTTCACTTAGCATACTACCATCTAGTTTCATCCATCTTTTATAAATGGCAGGATTTCTTTCTTATTTTATGGCTGAGTAATATTCTATTGTCAGTATATACCATATCCTCTTTGTTTATCAGTGGTCGCTTGGGTTGCTTTCAGATCTTGGCATAGGAGTGTGTATGTCTTTTCAAATTAGTGTTCTTTTTCTTCCCAGAAGTGCAATTACTGAATTGTATGGTATTTCTATTTTAATTTGTTAAGGAACCTTCATATTATTTTTTACAGTGCTTACACCAATTTATATTCCCACCAACAGTTCCCTTTTTCCTCCATTCTCATCAACAATTATTTTTTTGTCTTTTTGATATTAGTCATTCTGACAGTTGTGAGGTGATAGCTCATTGGAGTTTTGGTTTGCATTTCCTTGACAATTAGTGATGTTGAGCATCTTTTCATGTTATCTGTTGTCCATCTCTATGTCTTCTTTGGAAAAATGTCTTTTCTGTTTCTCTGCCCATTTATTAATAAGGTTTTTTTTTTTTTGGTGTTGAGTTGTAGGAGTTCCTTATATATTTTGGATGTTAACCCCCTCATCAGATACATCATTTACAAACATTTAAGGGGAATCTTTGCCACATCCCCTGTTCTAACCCCGAGAGGACTGTATTTAGTCTTGTTAACTATTCTTACATTTTTATTCTTCTTCTGATGGTTGTTGTATATCTAAATAATATGCTTACGTTGTTATTGATCTGTCAATATTAGGCACTGTCTCTTGACTTCTTACATTAAGAGTTAAGAAATTACCTCACTTTACATCATCTTTTGACATTCAGGTTTTTTTTAACTGAGGGCCGGCCTGACACTGTCTCTTGACCTTACTACCCTGTGTTAGAGATACTAGCATTCACCTCTTAACTTCTCTTACCTATTTCTCTTCTCTTTTTCTTCATGTTAAAATGTTTACTTTCTCTTAAATAAGCACTGTTTCTGTTTTTTTGTAGCTTAGTTCTTAAAGTAGAAAACCAATAAATAATAATGTTATGACTGTGATGTGATGAGTCTGATTATATATCTTTTCCTGTTTTTTTCTTCAAGTGCCTAAATTCCTTTTTTTACCCTTGCATTGGCTAACTTTAGCACCTCCTTTTGTTATTTAGCCTTTTCAAAAATAGTATTAATTCTGTCCAATTTATCCTTTCACTTGGAGGTTCCAGCTTTCTAATCAGTCGGATTCTTCTGTAAGGCTGCTGCACACTATAATCTTGAGACTTTTCTTCCCTGCTGTATTGGTTTTGATCCAGTGTTCTCAAGATCTCCTCTCTTCATTTTTCTTAGTTTACTTGATTGCCAGAAAACATTCTGAAATGCTTCCTACAGTAAAGCTCTAGGAAGTAAATTTGTCTGAAAATGTTTTTCTTCATTAAAAAAAAAAAAAAGTTTTTGAGAGAGACCTCGTATGTGTGCACAAGCAGAGGAGGGATAGGGAGGAAGAGAATTTCAAACAGGTTGCACGCTCAGCTCAGAGCCTAACATGGGCCATGATCCTACAACCAAGAGATCGTGATCTGAGCCAAAATCAAGACTCAGATCCTCAACCGACTGAGCCATCCTGGACCCCTGTCTGAAAATGTCTTTATATTGCTTTCCCAGTTAATAGATGGCTTGGCTAATATAACAGAATTGTAGGTTGAAAATGATACTTAAAACATTAGTGGCACTGCTCTATCATTTTCTTGCATTTGTTTTATTAATTTGAAGTCCATTGTTATTCTTCTCTTCCTTTTTTGTGGGTGACCTAATTTCCCTTGTTAGCTTTTAAAAGCTTGTTTTCTTATTTACTTATAATTTTTACCTTGAAATAGTTTTACAGAAGAAGTTGTGAAGATAGCATAGAGAGTTCTTACATCCCTTTCACCCAGCTTCCTCTAATGCTAACCTCTTCCATATTCCTGTAATTTATGAAAACTAAGAAGTTGATATTGGTATAATACTAGTAATTAAATTACAGACTTTTCCACAAATGATACCTTTTCTGTTCCAGGATTCAATCCATAACACCACATTCTATTTATTTGTCATGGCTGTTGAGTCTCCTGTAATCTGAAATTTCCTTACTCTTTTTTTACTTATGTACTTTTTTTTTTTTTTTTGGCTCACCTTGACACTTTGAAAGTTAGGTATTTTGTAGAATATCCCTCAATTTGTGTTTGTCTGGTATTTTCTCATGATTAGAGTGAAGTTACGAAATGTTGGGAAGAATATCACAGGTATCATTGCCCTTCTTCATCACATTGCATCAGGAAGTACACGATGTCCGTGTATCTTATTGTTGGTGAATTGGTTAAGATATTGTGTGCCAGGTAGCTCCACTGTGAAGTTGTTTCTTCTTTCCATACACTGTTTATTGGAAGCAAGTTATTAAGTCCGGTCTACACTAAAGGGGCGGTGAAGTAAACTCTACCTCTTGGAGGGAAGAGTGACAAAGAATTTTTGGATGTACTGTAAAACAACCACTGTAATGACTAAATATTTCTCGAGAGGGGGTAGGGCAGGGGGAAGGTCGTATTCTTCAAGGCTATGCAATTATCCTGTTTCTCTGTAAAGAAAATCCTGTTTCCCTTTTAGTATTCCTCATTGTTTCTTGCCTGCAGCAATTACTTTATTGTGTTAAAGGCCATTTTTTATTTCCCTTTTTTGCTTCTCCAGTTTTTAGTTTTGATTCTTATACAAGGAAGATTTATACCTTCTTCCCCAATTATTTGTTTATTTGTAATCCAGCATGGACTCATGAGTATTTATTTTATTTTGTGGGTTATAATCCAATATTGTCATTATTTTCTGGCTCACATTGTTCCATCTTTGGCCAGTTGGAAGTTGTTTTAGATTGCTGCCTCTATCCTTTTTGACATGCCCCCATTCTTTTGTTTTGTCTTGTTTTTTTAACTGTAAGAGCCTCTTTTAATCTTTGTTTTTTTAATTGCATAATTAAAACTATGTTTGCATAGTTTTTCATTTATTGTGCAGACCTGTTGGACTTTTCCACTCAGGGTTCACCTTCATCCCCTTTCCACCTTTTCTCTCATTTTCCCTTTTTTATTCTCTATTCTTTTTGCAGTCTTACTTTGTCTAAGTGGGATGCCCCTACATTGATTTTTTTTTTTTTTTAACATCTTGCATCTTTTTTTGGCTTTTTACCTTTTAATTTCCTGTGAGATTTCTTAAGTTTATACTCAGATATGTCTTCTGATTTTTTTTTTCCAAGAGTGCTTTTCTACTGTTTCTTTTTTATAGCATACTCTTCTCATTGTATGGATGCAGGAGTTTGCTGAAAATCAGAGTTTTCCAGCTAAGTATTTTTTTTAATATTTATGTTTCCTCCAAGGTAATTTTTTTTTTTTTTGTCTGTACCTTGCTTTTTCCCATGTTATAGGCTTTCCTGAATTGTCCACTGGTCCTTGGCCTTTATTCAAGTTGATGATGGTGATTGGTAACTATGTTGGAATGAAAGATTAAGGAAGTTTTATGAACTGGTGGCTTTCATTTTAGGCAACTGGGCAGGGATACTGTGTTATAATGCAAGATACCTAATTACCAAAATACTGTAATGTACTGTGGGGCAACATTTCTTTTTTTTTTTTTTTTTTTAATTTATTGTTTAATTTACATCCAAGTTAGTTAGCATATGGTGCAACAATGAATTTAGGATGCCCTTTTTACCCATTTAGACCATTTGCCCCCTCCTACAACCCCTCCAGCAACCCTCTGTTTGTTCCCTATATTTAAGAGTCATTTATGTTTTGTGGGGGCACATTTCTGTAGATAAAAATCATCAAATGTTTTGACCCAATTTTTTGATAGTAGGATTAATGATCTATGTACAGACTTCAATTTACTCTTTTATGTTCCATGTTTCCCTCTCACCGTTTTGAGTCCCATATTTCTACACAATTCTATAGAAGACAGATTGGCTCTCTTCTAGATATATCTTCTTCCTTAATAATCTGTATTCTAGTCTGCAGAAATTTGGTAAAATCAAAACTTATATAGCATTGCATAACACAAGTGAGTTTCACAGGAATTTTTCCTCCTTTGTCTCCTAGCAGTGACCCTGTGGGCACTGAATAGCTGTAATACATAGCAAACACCATGTACATCCAGCCTGAGAACTGAGAAGAGAGGCCTCTCTACCCTGAGGCCAACTCTTTTTGTAGGTTGTGCTGCAGTGGTGGCAGCAGAGACCTGAAAACCTGAGAAAATACCTGCCATCTCTGGCCAAAGAAACCCAGAAATGGGGCCCTTGGTTTCTATTGAATATGAGGAGGGTCACTATTATTTTACTCCGTTGCTATTTTAATCTGAAGGCCCTGACACTATTGTGTATGTGCAGAATAGTGTAGGATGCCTCAAAAATTCTGGCTTTCTGGCAGGAGGAACCAAGAAGAAGGGATATCAGTTGGAAAGTATGAGGGAAATTTTGTGATCTGTGAAAGGTGATTCCCTAATTTCATGTATGGAACAGAATAAATTCTGGGCTCACCCGTGAGCTGCACATGCACAGAATAGACCCAAAGAACCATAGCAAACGCTTCAAGAAGTGAACTGTCTTATAAACCACTACCTGATTGCCAGAATGTGCTGAGCAGACCTAAACATAACAAAGTCTTTGAAAATGATTTAATATGGGAACCCGTAAAGAGGGCAAGATAGAACTAGTCTGAAACCAGATAGGTCAGTTGCCTACTAAAACAAAAACTTAACGTTCCCCAGAGGATTCTTTAACAGGATGCAAAGTCACCACAACGTAATATCCAAAATGTCTGGGATACAACCCAAAATTATTCAACATACTGTGACTCAAGTAAAGTTGACTTTGTGACTGTGTCAAGATGATCCACGTGTTAGAATTACCAATGACTTTAAAGCAGCTATTATAACCATCATTCGTGGACTAAAGGTAGACATGTTTGAAATAAAAAGAAAGGCAGAAGTTTTCAGAAGCAAAATTGAAACTCTAAAAAAGAACTAAATGGTAATTTTGGAACTGAAAAAAAATGCATTATGCAAAGTTAAAAATTCATTTTATGTGCCCAACAGCAAATAGAGATAACAGAGAAGAGTCACTGACGTTGAAGATAGTTCACTAGAAATTACACAGTGTAAAGAACAGAAAAGAAAAAAGATCAGGGGAAAAACATGAACTAGGTCTCAAGGACTTGTGGAACTTACAAAGTTTGTTGTCATTGGAGTTCCAGAAGGCGAGGAGGAAAAGTGTGATGTAGAAAAAATCTTTGACAAAATAATGAACTGAGACTTCAGCCATTATTAGGTGTAAATTATAGATTTAAGATGCTCGTTGAATTCCAAACAGGAATTGACAAGAAATCATGCCCAGGTACATGATAATCAATTTGCTAAAAGTCAAAGGTAAAGAAAAAATCTGGAAAGGAGTCTGAAAAAATGACACATTATGTATAGAAGAACAGAAATTTGAACGATGAATGATTTCTCTTCAGAGAATATGGAGGCCAGAAAAAGAAAAGAATTGCCAACTCAGCATTTTATATCCAGTGAAAGTATCCTCAATAAGAAAGGCAAAACAAAGGGATTTTCAGATGAAGAAAATCTACGAATTTGTTGTCATGTTTTATGACATTTTATGATCTTTATCTGCTAAATATTTATGATATTTATCTACTCAAAAAAAAATGCTAAAAGTTTTTTAGGCTGAAAGGAAATCATACCAGAGAAATTTAATTTAAAAAAAAAAAAAGCAAAATAAATGGTAAATACTTGGGTAAATATAGCAGACTATTACTCCTCTGCTTAAATTTTTTAAAAATGTTTGTTTAAAATAAAAATCTTAATACAGGTATATTTCATTGTATGTGAATGTAATATATGTGGTAAATACAGTGTGAAGTGGAGAGGGTAAAGAGTCTATATGGTTGAAACTTCCTTGTTTTACTGTGAAAATCTAGAACTTGGTATATGTGTTATGAAAAGTTAGATATGCATATTGTAATCCCTTTTATTGGCTACTGAAAATACAGAGATTTGGGGGGGGGGTAAGGAGAATAAATTAAAATAGAATGCTAAATAATAACCCAGAAGAAAGGAGAGAAGGGAAAAACAAAAATGAAAAACAGGACAGAAATGGAAAACAGATACCAAAATGATAGACTTAAATATAATCAATAATTATGTATAATACAGACAAAATAGACTTCATAAAACAATGAAAATTACTGGATATGACAAG
The DNA here is from genome assembly GCF_016509475.1 of Prionailurus bengalensis. Taxonomy (NCBI): domain Eukaryota; kingdom Metazoa; phylum Chordata; class Mammalia; order Carnivora; family Felidae; genus Prionailurus; species Prionailurus bengalensis. The sequence continues at coordinate 113,353,510 of NC_057348.1, forward strand.
ACATTTCTTAATGATGGAATGGCTCACTTTCCACGTAGGCATAACAATTCTAAATACAATAGGCACTTAACAACAGAGCTCTAAAATCTATGAAGCAAGAACTGATGGAACTAAAAGGAAAAATAGACCAATCCACAATTAGTCTTGTAGAGTTGATACTTTTTTCTTAGTAATTGTTACAAGTAGACAGAAAAGTAGAAAGGATATAGAACATTATCAGTCAAATTGCACTGACATTCATAGAACACTTTAGCCAATTGCAACAGAATATTTTATATATGAGTACATGGAGCATTCTTGAAGATTATGTTCTTTGCCATGATATACACCTTAACAAATTAAAAGAATAGAAATCACACAAAGTATGTTCTCAGATCATAATAGAATTAAACTGTAAGTCAGTAACAAAAATATCTGGGAAACCTCCAAATTTTGGAAACTAACCAACACATTTCTGACTAACCCTGTGCGTCAAGAGGATATCTCAAAGGATACTACAAAATATTTTCAGTTGAATGAAAATACATATCAAAATTTGTGGGATGTAGGTAAAATAGTACTTGGAGGGAATTTATGGCATTGAATGCTTTTATTAGTAACAAAGAAAGGTTTTAAGTCAATAATTCTTAAATAGAATGAGCTTGTACCTTAAAGAGCTAGAAAACAAATGAATCAAATGCAAAACAGGAAGTTACAAAGCAATAAAGAGGACAAATAAAATTGAAAACAGAAAAATTAATAAAGAAGATCATTCAAACCAAAGCTAAGTTTTCTTTGAAAAGGTAGAATTGAGAAGTCTAGCCAGATTGGCCAAGAAAATTTATCAATGCCAGAAATGGAAAAGGGATATATTATTAGAGCTCCTACAGACAATATAATAGTAAAGGAATGCTATGAATAATTCTACACTCTGAATTAGATGACTAAGGTGAAGTGGATCAACTCCTTAAAAGACACAAATGATCAATACTTGCTCAAGAAGAAATAAATAATATGAATAGCACCATATGTATTAAAGAAATTGAATTTTAACTAAAAACTTTTGACAAAACCCTAGGCTCAGAAGGAAAACCTTATTGGCAAATTCTACTATATTAAGCAATAAATGATACCAATTCTGCAGTCATTTTTAGAAAATAAATGAGGGAACACTCAAGTATTTTATGAGGCCTTCATTAACTTGATACTAAAACCAGAGAAAGACATTACTAGTGAAGAAGAAAAAAACTTAACAGACCAGTATCCTCATAAATACAAATGTCAAAATCCTCAACAAAATATTAAACCAAGTCCAGTAATATATTAAAAAGACTAATATATCATGACTCAGTTGTGTTTATTCCAAGAATGAAGGCTGATTGAACATTCCAAAATCAATGTAATTTACCATATTAACAAGAGAAGGAAAAAAAATCATATGATTACTTAAATACACCAAAAGCATTTGGGAAAATCTGCATTTGGTTTGATAAGAACTCTCAGCAAACTTAAGAATTAAAGGTTATATCCTTAACCAGGTAAGGGGTATTTGTTAAAAACTTATAGTTAAGTTTTTACTTAATGATGGAGGACCTAATACCCATAGGATAAGGAACAAGGCAGAGATGTCTGCTTTTTCTTTTTTTTTTTAATCAATCTTCTTCACCATTGTACTGGAAGTCCTACCCAGTACACTAAAGCAGGAAAAGACATATAGATTGTAATGAAAGAATTAAGTGTCTTTATTTGCAGACACCCTGGTTGTCTATTTAGAAAAACCCTGGTATCTATAAAAAAGGCTGTTCATACAAATAAATGTTTTTAATACAACACCAAAAGTACAATCCATAAAAGAACTGATAAATTGGACTTGATAAAGACAAAAACTTTTGCTCTGTTAAACATTTTCTTAAGAAAATGAAAACACGAGACACACACTGAGAAAATATTTGGAAAAAAAAAAACATCTAACATGTACTTTCATCTAGAATATATAAGGAATTCTCACAGCTCAACAATTTGTAAACAAAAAACCCAGTTTTTAAAAATTGGCAAAGGATTTGGACATTTCACCAAAGAGGATATACATGTGAAAAGCACATGAAAATATTCCACATCACCTGTTATTTGAGGAATGCAAATTAAAATTGCAACAAAATACCACCACACTTCTGTTAACATGGCTAAAATTAAAGACAAGGACACCAAAATCCTGACAATTAGAAGCATTGGCAAGAATGCCAAGCCATTGGAAATGCAAAATGGTACAGCATCTTTGGAAACATTTTGGAATTTTCCTATAAAGTTAAACATATATTTAGCAAATACGACCTAGCAATCTACTCTTGAGTATTCACCCCAAAGAAATAAAAACTATATTCACACAAAAAGCTATGTATATATGTATAGCAGATTTTATTTATAATCACCTTAAATTGGAAATAATCCAAATATTCAACTGGTAAATGGATAAAAAACTGTGTTACATTGTTGGAAGAGGTAATTGAGAGGACTTGACTGCTGGTTGACCTGCAAGCTGAACCTGTGTAATCAGAGGCTTCTCACCTCCCTCCCATGTCCTTGTAATATACATTGTGCCCACTCTTCCCACACTGGGAGCTATTCTAAGGATGTAGCCTTGAGAGAGAGCCGTGTTGAAACCATCTGGACAGTGTATGTCACTGAACCCAGTTAAGACTTCTGTGTAAACTTTTAAGATTTGGCAAGTAGGTAGAGATCTATTCATCTGAAGGCTATCCAAAACAAGCCTCATAAGTAAGTTCCCTTTCTTGTAAGTTAAAACTTGCACCTACCAATGTGGAATGGTCTGCCTCTTTTGGTTTCTTCTTGCGCTTTCTGTAAACGGCCAATTTGTGAACCAACACATATCTATACAAGAGAGTACCACCCTTCAACACAGAGGAATGCATTATTAATATACACAACCACAGGGATAAAATTCAGATGCATTATGTTAAGTGAATGATCCTAGCATCAAAAGCCTACCTATTATATGACTACATTTATATGACATTATGGAAAAGTAAAAACTATAGAGACAGAGAACAGATTATTGTTTTCTAGGGTGAAAAAGGGTGAAAAAGAGAATTTAACTATAGAAAGGCTTTGTGAAGGAATTTTTGGAAGTGATAGCAACTCTTCCATATGTTTACTTTGTTGATGACTAAATGACATAATACATTTGTCAAAATTCACAGAGCTATGTACCAAGAATAATTTTACTGTATATAAATTAAAACAAAGTTTTTAAAGTGTGAGACAAAGTCTTATCTTTGAGAAATTAAATTGAAAAAAAGGGAGATTTTTTTTTTTAAGAATCCAAAGCCATTTTCATATGCTTCATACATATGCTTCAATATCATACACTTCTCTTAACTCTTCCAAGGATAATAGGATTTGAGCCAGAGGAACTTCTAAAAAGGATTATGTGCAACCCTGTCATTTTATAAATAAGGACTAACCTGAAGTCTTAGGAGGTTGATTTCTTTACTAAGGCCCAAACTTAGTTCCTTGAGCCAAGTTGAGAGATTCATGATTAATAAGAATAAGCCATGGGAGTAGTAAACAAATTGAGACAGGCAGTAAATGTGGTAACTAAAATTTCTGGGTCCTTTCAGTGTGCAGGGATTTTTCTAAATGCTTTTTTGCATTCATTTTCTAATTTAATCCTTTGAGCAATAACATAAAATAGGTATCTCTGTTATTCCTAGTTTTAAATGAAGAAACTAAGAATTGGATAGAGAAGTTGCCCAAAGTTCATGGCTAGTAGGTGAAGCAAAATCAAAAAATTCATACAAAAAAAGAAAGTAGCGTATGTCAAGACCTATAAACAGTTCAGTGTTTGGGAACCATAATATTTGTGACAATAGATTAAACAAAAAAGGTTGGCAGAGGCCAGTTACTGTAGGATGTTATATTATATACTATTTAATTTTTTTTTCCACAGTCATAAGAAATAGGAAACCACTGAAAGTTTCCAGCAGTTAATCAGGTAGTCATCTTTTTATTTTAGACCATTTGGTATTTGTATGGAGAATAAATTCACAGGGAGTAATATTGAGACCAATTATCAAAGACAATTGTTAAGATCCTAAGTAAAACAGAAGTTGTAACAATATATAGGGACCCATTCCAGGAAATGTTTGTGTAATAAAATTGACAGGACATGGTGATTATTAAATGTGAGAAAAGAGATAATTGGTACCAATGATAACTGCTACCAAATGAAATGGAGAATACAGGAGAAGAATAAGTATATTGTAGAATTTTCTACCTCCCTTCACTTCTCTCAGTTTTGTTTCTTATGCTTCAGGGCTCTATTGTTATGTGCATGTATATGTATGATTGCTGTATCTTCTTGATGGGAATGAGTCTTTTATCATAAAGTGTCCTTGTTTGTAGTTACTATTTTTATCATATTGGTCTGTTAAAACAACTATTTCAGCTCTCGTTTGCATGTTATATCTTTTTTCCATCCTTTTACTTTTAGCCCATTCATGCTTGAGTTTAAAGTGAGCCTCTTTTAGACAGCATAATAGTTGGATCATGTTTGTCTTTAATTTATTCTGGCAACCTCTAACTTTTAATTGGAGCATTAATACATTCATTTGATGGAATTACTGATGAGGGCTTCCACCATTTTGGTATTTGTTTTCTGTATGGTTCTGTCTTTTTTGTTCCTGTATTCCTCTGTTATTGGTATTTGGTGTTAAATAAATAGACCTTGTGTATTATTTTAATGTCATTTCTTTATAATAATGTTAATATATTATTTTCTTAGTGATTGCCTGCTTTGGGGATTACAGTTCACATATTACAATAATCTAGGTGTACAAATCTACTAGCAATAAATTCTTCAAGTTTTTATTAATCTGGGAATATCTGAATTTCTCCTCATTTTTGAAAAATAGTTTTGCTGTATATAGAATTCTTGGTTGACAGGACTTTCCTTGTATCATCTCAGTGCTTTCTGGCCTCTATGAGCTCTGATAAAAAAAAAAATCAGCTGCTATTATTTGACAATCCTTTGTAGGTAATGCATCACTTCTCTTGCTACTTTGTAGATTCTCTTTGTTTTTTACTTTAAGCAGTTTGTGGTATGTCTAACTGGTAATCTCTTTCCATTTAACCTATTTGGAGCTTATTGAGTTTCTTAGATGTGTACATTAATGTTTTTCATCAGATGTGGGAAGTTTTCAGTTATCCTTTCTGCATATATTCTCTCTTTATATATCTTGGAACAGTAAATCTCTCACTCTTTGTGTGTATGTTGGAGTGCCCTTCAATACTCACCCAGACAGTTGACGACTCTGTTTTAGCCTTTACTTTCTGCTTATGCAGAGCCTCAAAAGTTAAGCACACATGAGAGTTTGGGCCTTCTCAGGCTTTTCCTGAGCAGGCTCACAGCTTTCATTTCCATTTTCATTTCATTTCATTTTTTATTTTAGAGAGAGAGAGTGTGTAAGCTGGGGAGGGCGGTAGAAGAAGAGAGAATCTCAAGCAGGCTTCACACTCCACATATAGGACACTGCAGGGCTCGATCCCACAACCTGAGGACCATGACTTGAGCTAAAATCAAGAGTCAGACCCTCAACCTAAGCCACCCAGGTGCCCCCAGGCTCACGCTTTAAAGTATATATGTGGCCATCTAGATTCCAAGGAAATGACAGAGCTTTTTTTCAAAGCCACTATGGTATTTTATCTCCCAGCTCCTCCTTTTAAGCTTTTTGTTCAGTCTTTTTGTTTGTCCCAAGTGTTAATCCACTGCCTGGGGCATCCATGAAGTTAAAACACTTACCTACAATTGTTTAGACAAACACCTGTTCCTTTCTGGCCCTGAAAAGACTTTCCACATTGGACTACCTCCAGGTCAGGTTCAGTACAATAGTTTTCAAGTGAAGCCCTCCAAAGAACCACTAGACAGATTAGACAGGTCACATAAGGCAATTCCTTGGAAATGAGGTTTTGAAAGCGTTCCAGCTCTCTTCTCCCTCTGGTAGCTAGTGGGCCTTCTGGGGAGTTTAAGATGGAATTAGGGAAGTTAAAATACCATAAAATTTGCTGTTCTAATCAAGATTCATCCTTTTTTTTTAATAAACAATGATGAATTTTGTGATATTTTAAATGATGTAAATGGCATATCTCAGAGATGTTGAATTCCCAGTTGGGTTTAGAAATCTGGATCTTGATGCCATTGTTCATTTATAGATCACAGTTAAAACTATTAGAGTAGATAAGATTGCTTTAAAAAAGCATTTGTGATAAAATTGACCATATGATTCCTATATTCAAATAGATAATTGCTGAGTGAAGAAATGAAAACTTACTCATAATGCAAATTGATGTCCTTATAAGTCTCAAGTCTCAGCCCATCACTCAGAACAGCCTTGCAAGCCTATTTTTTTGGGGTCAGATTCCACTTTTTTTTTTTTTTTAAATGTTTACTTATTTTTGAGAGAGTGAGCACGTGCGAGCAGGGGAGGAGCAGAGAGGGAGACAGAGGATCCAAAAAAGGCTCTGTGCTGACATCAGAGTCCGATGCGGGTCTTAAATTCACAAACCAAACTGTGAGATCGTGACCTGAGTAGAAGTCAGATGCTTAACCGACTTAAGGCACCCAGATGCCCCAGCTTCCACATTATTTTAATAATTATCTAAATCTACTTGGAGCACCTGGATATCTTGACCAGTGAAGCATGTGACTTGGTCTCAGGTTGTGAGTTTAAGCCCTGTGTTGAGTGTAGAGATTACTTAACAATAAAATCTTAATAATAGTAATCATCATCTCAGTCTTTTTGAGTCTTATTTCCATTGTCCTTCATACTCAACCTCCCTTTACTCCTAGTTTCTCTAATTTGGGAAGATGTAAGCCACATGACTTATCTGAAATTATTTTTCCTCCCCCTTTTAATTTACTTTTATCTACAGGTAATGACAGAGGAGAAATGAAGGTACTCATGAAAGATTCATTTAGATATTCTAGGCTGGGTAGGTAAAAAAGAGTATCCAGAGGGACCAATAGGTTATAAAGGTGTTGGAGGCAAGGGTTACAGGAGCCAACAGGCCTCCCAGTTTGAATAACTAGCCTTCTTAGAAAAAAATTGAAAAATTGTTTATTTAATGTGGGTTGTAAATAAATGGTGTTATTGTTACTAAGAAATTGTGTATGGTTGACCCTTGAACAGCACAGTTTCGACCTGCTCAGGTCCACTTATATGTGGATTTTTTTTTTATATATAAATACTGTAAAGCACTATAAATATATTTTTCTCTTCCTTATGATATTCTTCATAATGTTTTCTTTCTTCTAGTTTACTTTTTAAATTTTTTAATGTTTATTTTTAAGAGAGAGAGAGAGACAACATGAGTGGGGGAGAGGCAGAAAGAGAGGGAAACACAGAATCCGAAGCAGGCTCCAGGGTCTCAGCTGTCAGCACAGAACCCGATGCTGGGCTTGAACTCATGAACCGTGAGATCATGACCTGAGCCGAAATCAGATGCTTAACTGACTGAGCCACCCAGGCGTCCCTCTAGTTTACTTTATTGTTAGAATACGGTATTTAATATTTTTTAACACAAAATATGTGTTAATTGATTATTTATGCTATTGGTAAGGCATCTGATCAACAATAGGCTATTAGTAGTTAAGTTTGGGGCAGTGAAAAGTTACACGCAAATTTTCATTTGTGCAGGTATGGGGGTCGGTGCTCCTAACCCCTCTGTTTTTCAAGGGTCAAACTGTATATGCTACACATGGATATTTGATAAAAGTTTTTCATGAGCAAAGGGGTATGTTTTTTTACTTATAACAAATGCCAGACATTTAAAAATGTCCCTGTCGTGTGTTAAATTGTGTGTCTCAGAGGGATATGTTCAAGTCCTAACCTCTGGTGAATGTGACCTTATTTGGAAATAGGTTTTTTTGCAGATTAAATAAAGATGAGGTCATACTACATACAGTGACTAAGATTTAGGACCTAGTGGACCCTAAATCCAATTACTGAGTAATGTCTTTGTGAGAAGGGAAGACGACACAGAGACACTTCCCACGTGAAGACAGAGGGAGAGATTAGAGAGATGCAGCTACAAGCCAGTGAATTCCAAGGATTCCCAGAAGTCACCAAAGCTGGGATAAGGCAAGAAAAAATTCTTCTCTAGAGCCTTTGGTGGGAGCATTGCCCTACTGACACCTTCATTTTCGACTTCTGGCATCCAGAACTTGAGAGAATAGATACCTGTCATTTGGAGCTACCCAGTTTGTATGGGCTTTCTTACAAAAATCCAGGGAAACTAATACAGTCACTTAGTTCCTGAAATTAATTTTAATTTAAATATAAAAAATTAATTTATTTTTTTTCCAGTTTATTTAGTCTGAGAGAGAGTGAGTGAGCGTGCTCCAGAGGGGCAGACAGAGTGAGAGAGAGAGAGAGGGAAAGAAAGAATCCCAAGCAGGCTCCACACTGACAGTGTGGAGCCCGATACAGGGCTCAGACCCATGAACTGTGAGGTTATAACCTGAGCCAAAATCAGGAGTTGGTTGCTTAGCCGACTGAGCCACCCAGACGCCCCTAAAAAACTAATTTTAATTTCTAAATATATTATCAAATGACAAATTTAGAAATAACATTAATTCATAAAGTATGTTTTATGCATTATATTAGCTTAGATTTGAGGGTAACATGTTGAAAACAGATGAAAGGCAGAACTATGATAGCAAGATAATTGGCTCTTGATGGTACTTCAAATAAAGCTTAAAAGAGCTGATTTATTGCATTCATTCACATCTGTGATTTCATTTGACAATCAGGTTTTTTTCTGAGAGAGATTACTGTAGAGAATATTATGCTAAGAAGTAATCTAATGTAGTTTCTAAATATGAATCTTCTACTTAAATCCTTTTAAAAGACTACCATATTTTAACAATCATGTAATACAACATGGCCTTCTCTTAATAACCTAGGTAAAAGAAGCAATTCTTTTATCTATACTCAGTTAAACCAAAATTGTTTGAGTTATGTTCTTGATATTTTGTGGTAGAAATAAAATTTGGGGGGCATCTGGGTGGCTCAGTCGGTTAAGCATCTGACCCTTGATTTTGGTTCAGATCATCATCTCACAGTTTGTGAGTTAAAGTTCTGCACTGACTTCACACTGACAAGGTGCGAAGCCTACTTGGGATTCTCTGTCTCCCTCTCCCCCTGCCCCACTCGTTCTCTCTCTCTCCCTCCCTCAAAATAAATAAAGTTTAATAAAAAAGAAATGAAATTTGGAATTTGTCCTTAACATGCTTTGGGTACCTGTAATGAAGATACTTCACAGATTTTGAACCATATAGATCAGCCATCATTTATTTCCTTATTAGGCTTTAATTTTTTTCGAGGTTCTGACTTAAGTAACTCTTAGTTTTCTATTGCTGCCATAACAAACTGTCTGAAATTTAACAGCTCAAAAGAACACACATTTATTGTATCACAATTTCTTTAAGTCAGAAGTCTGAGTAGGCTTGGTCTGGGTCCTCCACTTAGTGCCTCACAAAGTCAAACTCGGGTGTCAGCTGGGCTATTCCTTACTGACAGCTGTAGGAGAAAACCTGCTTCCAAACTCACTGACACTGTCAACCAAATTGTTTTTGCTCTTGAAGGACACAAGTCCCTGTTTCCTTGCTGGCTTTCAGCTGTGGGCTGTTGTTTGCTCCTGGAGGCTGTCCACATTCTTTCTCATACTTTCCATGTGGCACCCTTCACCAATGGCAGGTCAAATCCCTTTCATTTCTAATCTTTCTGATTTTTCCTTCTGCAACTCTGACTCCACCTGAAGAAAACTTAGCTTTTAATAGCTCATGTGATTAGATTGGGCCCGCTCAGTTAAATCAGAATAATCTTCCCGTATTAACCTCTGTTATCTTTGTTACATCCCTTGCCGTGTAATAAAACATATTCACAAGTTCCAAGGGATTAGGGCATGGACACCTTTGAGAGCCATTCCTGCCCGTCATAAGTAATCTAGTATCAAGTTTCAGTTTTTATTTGTGCTAACTATAAAAGTATTAATCTCCTAAGAATAATTATAAAATAACATAATTATAAATATAAGGAAGATACTGTATTACATTAGTACAGGAACTCTGACTTCCTTGCAATAAAGAGTAATGATAATTTTGGCCAACAATAAGAAACTTAGAAATTGACACCACAGAAAACACTTCTTTGTGGAAAAGGATAGCACAATAAAATGTCATTTCCCTAACATTAGTTTAATTGTGTAGCGTAATTTACTTATTTTGAGATTCTAGCCAACTTTCATTGCTTAAAATTAATTGACACCCACACCAGTTAGAAGTAGACAGACTAAAAGGTCCTCATACAAATGCTGTCACCATGATATCTCACGTATCTTACAGTTTGCCACTAGAGTATCTAGGACTTGAATTTCTTAATTATTACTGATAGCTCCATGTGGCTGCAAATGACTATCTTAAGATAATGGGATGTTAAAATGTCAGAGACTCTCACTTGTTCATTTTTGTATCACTGTTGCTTGGCACATTGTGGATACTGAACAAATATTTGTTGAAAAATGAGTTCACAAACATCACCACAGCTAACAAAGACTTACTAAACAACTGCCGTGTACAGGTTGACCACCCATTTGATTCAGGGCTTACTAAATGATCTTGTGTCTTCAAGCCATCACCACCTGATTTCTTGTGATTATTACTGGCCATTGTTGTTATAAAAGAACAGAGGACTGTAATTGCGCTTTGATGGTGTAGCATTAAAAACCCAAACTAGAAATACAGTGCCTTGAATCCTGCTGTGATACTAATAAGTTCTTTGATTTCCCAAGAAGATTAATTAATTTCTGAGCCTCAGCTCACACATTTATAAAATGAAAATGTGAAATAAGATCTTGAAGCTTTAAAATTTGTAAATTATGAATTTTTCTTTTGAAGTAAAATGGGAGACTTGAAATAGAGGAGTTCAAGGTTGATCTTAACCTAACACCCTCATTTAATCATTTTTTGGCCTTTTCTATGTATCAGCATTCAGGAAGAATAAATGTTTTTGAGAATTTTGTCTAAATCATGTACTTATCCTTTCATTTAATTTTTCAAGACTGAAAGAGAAAGTTTAAATGAGATATTGCCAATGTAATTTTTTTAGAAAATAGAAGCAAACACAAAGATGTGGGGGAATTATCTGATATGGATGGACTTGAACCTATAGATTTTCTATTGGTAAGTCAAAAGCAAGGCCGAGTAAAGAAGTCAGCCAAACTGAATTTCCTTATTATTCAAGTTCTAGTATCAGACTTGGAAAACATTTCTTTCCCTTAAGTAACAAACTTAGAGGAAAGGACTGAAGCTAATAGTTGATCTGTTGTGAACACGACGACACACCACTTAACCACATTTTTTTGTGCCCCATCCATTATACACAGAAGTGAAATGTCTTTTTTCTTTTAAGGTAACATTTAATTTGTTTTTATTCCAAAACAGAGAAGTAGTTAGTTCCTGTGTAGCTATCTTACATCTTAAGGAGAGCATATTTCAGGGTCACTTTGTATAGGAGAACCTGACAGCCTTATTCTGTGAGATGTACAGATTATTAAATTTGAAACGCAGTATTCGCCTCTCATTTTTGCCTTGTGAAGAAACTCAGTGCACTATTAAATTATTAACTGATTTTATTTGAGGTAGTTCTAAGATAGTTTTTCTGCCTCCAGGCATTATTAAATTTTTTTTTTTTAACGTTTATTCATCTTTGAGAGACAGAGGGACAGATCATGAGTGGGGGAGGGGCAGAGAGAGGGAAACATAGAATCCGAAGCAGGCTCCAGTCTCCGAGCTGTCAGCACAGAGCCCAATGCGGGGCTTGAACTCAGGAACCGCGAGATCATGACCTGAGCCAAAGTCAGACACTCAACCGGCTGAGCCATCCAGGTGCCCTTGCCTCTAGGCATTATAATTGAAACAGAGACAGTAGGTAGGAAAGAGTAGACATGAGCCTTGAACTATATATTGTTATACCTGGAAGAGATTTTTGAGATTCTGTTAGAAATCCTCTTACTTTCAACTCGTCTGGGTGGCTCAGTCAGTTGAGCGCCCAACATCGGCTCAGGTCATGATCTCACGGTTCTGGATTTTGAGCCCTGCATCAGACTCACTGTCTGCCCAGATCCTGCTTTGGATTCTCTGTCCTCTCTCTCTGCTCCCCAAAATAAATAAACATTCAAAAAAAAAGAAAGAAAGAAAGAAATCCTCATTTCGTAAATGGGGAAACTGAGGCACAGAGTGGCTTTTTAACTTGCTTCAGCTTTTACTTCCAGTTCCTAGCAGAACCAAGACTTTAACTCAACTCATTGATTCCTAGTCACATGCTCTTTTTCCTGTTCTGCGCTACTTGTTTGATAGCGTTTTAAAATAAAACAGAATGAAAGTATTTTGCATCTGGTCAAAAGTTAAACAAAAGTATGGTATGACCAGAAGAGAAATTATTTAACATTATTATTTCATTTAAATAAAGTATGTATTTGGGGCACCTGGGTGGCTCCGTCGGTTAAGTGTCCGACTTCGGCTCAAGTCATGATCTTGCAGTCTGTGAGTTCAAGCCCCGTGTCGGGCTCTGTGCTGACAGCTCAGAGCCTGGAGCCTGTTTCGGATTCTGTGTCACCCTCTCTCTCTGACCCTCCCCCATTCATGCTCTGTCTCTGTCTCAAAAATAAATAAACGTTAAAAAAAATTAAAATAAATAAATTATGTATGACTTCATTCACTGTTTTTTTGTTTAGGTGAAAAGAGGTTTGAATGCCCGGAATGTTCTAAAAGGTTTATGCGGAGTGATCATCTCTCCAAACATGTCAAAACGCACCAGAATAAGAAAGGTGGTGGGACAGCTCTTGCCATTGTTACCTCGGGAGAACTGGACTCATCTGTTACAGAGGTGCTTGGCTCCCCAAGAATTGTCACAGTTGCAGCCATTTCTCAAGATTCAAACCCAGCAACTCCCAATGTTTCAACCAACATGGAAGAATTCTGAAAAGTTATTTATAACAGAGACCTCTAGTGCTGCACTTAAGTTTACACACCTTTGAAAATCTGGAAATGGGCTGGTCAAGTGGATTACAGAGTAGGAAATCAATCATGTTTTCATTCTTGGCTTCTTTATATATTCCAAGATTTGGGGTCAACATGTGAAGTGTTGAATTTTTAGAAATACAAAAAGCAAACTGATGTACTGGTAACAGAAAAGTATTTCCTCCATACTATAAGTTGTAGCCATTTGGAAATATATCACATAATCTTTAAACTGAATTTTCCCCTCTCTTAACATCATGTGTTAACATGTTTAAAAAGACAGACCTCAGTAGTTTGCAGGCTGGACCTTAAGTGGACTTGTTTTCTTTGGAAGTACTTTGTTATAAATTCAGTCAGTAATAATTTTATGTAGATTTTTTTTCTATAGCACAGAAAACAGTTAACTGATGATAGGGATAATATTTTATTTCCTTAGCTTGTTTTTTGGAAAATCAACCGAAAATAGTTTTGGCCGTCTTTTCTAAATGTTAGAAATTCTTCAACAGTTGAATTAGGTAAGTTCCACAAAAGTAATCTGAGATGCATCTCAGATCTTTATTACCACTACATTATAGTAGTGTGTATGCAGACAATCAGTGAAGTCCAATTACTTTCTCCATTTGGAGACACAAGAGGAACTTAGAGCTAAACTTTAGGTTAAATTTTAGATTGAAACCTTAGGAAAATACTGGGGTGGGGAGGGTGGTTAAAACAAACTCATAATAGTTTCAGGAAAATAAAATGAGGCAACCTAACATATGTAAGTTTTGAAGTTAGGATTGATGATATTCCTAACCCTAGGTTGAACCACAAAATTCATTTTAAATGTTTATATTGGAAATATTTGCCTAGAGTATAAATCATTCTGTAGTTTCATATTCTGTAAATATGAGTTATGTTGACAATGTGCAGAATTCTTTATGCTTTGACTTGGTAGCCAAAGAAAGAATTATCACACTTTTTTTTTTTAAGGCCAGCAGAAAATTATCTTTTAACTACGTTACAATTTCCGTTTTCCTCTCTACTAAAATTTCGCCAACCCCATTTTATTTCTAGTACTGTGTTAGAAGGCTGGTTACGAATTTATAACATAGAAATATCTTTATGTTATGCCAATAACTGAATTTTCCCTAAAGAGACAGCCTAACAGATATATAATGATGTGATACTATGAAGCACGTTATTTTTTAAAAATCAGAATAACTTTCAAATAAATCACTAAGGAAAAAAATTATATTTTATTGTTTATGCAAGGATCTTCTAGGAAAGGTGGCCAAAAGTCTCCTATGAAACAAATTTGGATTATACCAATAGTTTAAGTATTAGTAAGATATTTCTCACTTTAAAAATGTATTTACCTGGAAACATAATGGAATTGGAATTGACCATTTGAAAACTAAAACTTTTAACTGCCTGGTTTATTAACGTTATTAGTTTGGGGACCGTTTGAATAAAGGTACGTGTTTTCTTGTGCATTTCTCTATTATTTCAGGAAAAGTACTACTCCTGCGAATTCTCTTCCAGAATCGTGGTGTTTCTTGTCTTTTCGATGAAGGAGAAATACTGTAGCGATCACTGTTTACACTGTGCACACTTCGGGCCAGCCCTTTGTAGCGCTCTGTAAAGCTGGAGGCCTTTTGTGCTTTCAGTTTGTATAAAAAAGCTTTGAGATTAAAGGAAAAAAAAATTTTTACACTGTGGTTATAAATTTCAAGTTTCTTAAAGCTTTTGTAGACTTGTAACAAAGTCTTTAAATTTTAGTTGGATTTTGTAAATTGTTTTGTATATTTTATTTAATGTACTCTTAACAACTGATGTATCTGGCTTTAAAACATCAGAATCAGTTTGTTGTTTTGTTTGGTACAGAGGAGCATTTGGTCGTGTGAATTTTAATTTTATTATATAGGAGCTGAAACATCAAATATATATTTTATCTATCATTATGCTACACAATCAGTGCTATAAATTTTTTTATGCAAAGAAACTTTCCTAATGTTTGAATCATGTTTCCTCAAAGTGACACTTTTCGTTGTTGTTAATACCAAGTATGAGCTCTCTGCACCGTTATTCCATGAACCGGTTTTAATGCATACCTGTGTATGCTCATCAGAAATGGAAGTTATTTTTTAATCAACAATGAGGCCTATTATAAATTTAACAAACTGAATCTGGATAGCTTTATAGCATATAAAATACATTAATTTGTGTTAGCAGGTGCACATTTCACCACTGAAATGAGAACTATTTTGACAGTCTGTTCTGCATACCATTCTGAATCCACTTTTCTGTCTTATAAGAATCGTAAATTTCAATGTCCTTTATTTGACTCAGTGGGATATAGCTGTTATAAGTAATAGGGCACAGATGTGCAGTAGAGTCATATTTAATGGCATTTCACTGTTCATTCCCTTTGCCACCGTTATAAAACTTTTCTTTATTGTAATTATCAGTGCAAAGCTATGTATTTATCATGGTAGAACTCCAGTGTTAGAATAGTTTTTTCTTACAGTATACTTTCTTTGGTTAGGTTTGTGTATGTGTTGCTGATTACATTAGAACTTGATGTTAAGTCATTATTTATCACACTCTCATGAGAGCAGTAATAAAAGTGTGTAATCTAGGAGAAAAAGTTAATTTGTCAAACTTAGATAAGCATGATGTTTAGGTCCTATTTTTCAATTTTATAACTGTTTTATTGCAACAATATTTGTATTTAAGTCTTCATTTTAATGCCTTGTGGTGTTTTTTTATGCATGTCACTAAGTTGTCATCCCACATAAATTGATGTGCAGCATAGGGTATTAAATCTACATAATGATTTTAAAACAGAAATAGTTGATGGTAAAATGTAAATGTTTTGCAAAAATTCCTTATAAAAAGTTTTGTAGTAACATTTCACTTGTAAATTTTTTTTGTAAAAAAAAAAAAAAGAAAATGAAAAAAAAAAGATGAATCCAGAAAAAAACCTGTTTCCCATATCCTAGAATTTAGACAATTATTCTGCCAGCAAAGCCTCTGGGGCTGTAATTGACATTTTTACAGTGCTGATTTGTATAAAATTTGTTTTTTGTGGATTTGGAAATAAAATCATGTACAAGTTGTTGCCTGCAATAACAATTGCAAGTAACCTATTAAAAATTCCCTTGAGTTTAACATGTTTCTTCATTTAATTATGTATACTATAAAGCAGCAATAAATTATTTGAAGTATCAACCTTCTTATCACGGTGAACACTGGGAAGTAAATGCTTCTCACTAGAAAACGTATTGGCAACTCTTCATAATTCCTGGTATAAGATCTGGTCACCATTTCTCTGAACATACTGCCAGAGAACACCGATGCAGATTTCATGTTAATTTGTAGCCATTGCCCTAGACATTTATGGAAATTAAAATTTGATTTAGGACATTTTTTACTTAAATGTTTTTAAAGCAGTAAATGTTAGGAAATTGTAGGAAGAGCTAAAAATGAACACATAATTAAAATACTATTTAAGCTCACAGAAATACTAAGAAGCAGAGTATGCCACATAAATGCCACAAAATCTGTAAGCAAAAGCTGTTGTCTTTTCCTCCGGGGAGAGCCCTACAGATCTCATAAAGAACCTTAGTAACATGATGAATACATTATTGTAACAACTTCACTTATCAGATTTCCAAGCTCAGGCCAGATTAGATGATATGGCCAAGTGAGGGGCGGGGGGGCTGGGGACGGGGGGGGGGGGGGGGGGGGGGGGGGGGGGGGGGGGGGGGGGGGGGGGGGGGGGGGGGGGGGGGGGGGGGGGGGGGGAGGGGGGGGGGGTGCGGTTAGGCAGCAGGGGAAGTCCCCTGGCTCACTGACAGAAGACTCCAGAAAGAGTCTTTTTACATCTAGTAATCCGGAGCTAGCTCTATAGGTTGCCTTGTACAGGAGAGCCCAAAGGTAAAGGTATGTTTATGTTACAGCTCAGTGTAGTGTAGTATCTGTGTGTTCATAACAATAACTGAATCAAGAAACGATTAAATTTGTGCTATTATGCCAAACAAGACCAGTTACGGAATAAATTGTTCAAGAAATTTGTGTCAAATTAAAGATGATAAAATTACCAGAAAAAGTCACATTTGGAAGCCTCAGGATGATACTGCATAAAAGAAATGATTGTGAAATTGGAACATTAAAATTTTTTTTTTTTTTTTAATTTTTAGTATGATAATACCAGTTTGATTCTTGGGACTTCTTGGGACTTCAACCACATAACTATGAACAAGACTGAATGGAAGAAAATCGAAAGTAATGTTTTTTATCATAGATTATTGATGTAAAACATTTGGGGTAATGAGCAGGGAAAGGTGAAGCGGTGCTGGGAGCAAGACTAATATAGTGTGGTTCACAGTGCTGTTGGTGAGGATGATTTCAAGTCCAGAAGAAAGGATCACGTGTTGAGTATTTTTATTTAAAAATTCAGGGGCGCCTGGGTGGCACAGTCGGTTAAGCGTCCGACTTCAGCCAGGTCACGATCTCGCAGTTCGTGAGTTCGAGCCCCGCGTCAGGCTCTGGGCTGATGGCTCAGAGCCTGGAGCCTGTTTCCGATTCTGTGTCTCCCTCTCTCTCTGCCCCTCCCCTGTTCATGCTCTGTCTCTCTGTCCCAAAAATAAATAAACGTTGAAAAAAAAAAATTTAAAAATTCAGATGCTTAAGCGATGCAAGAACTTAAGGTATGTGCAAGAAGCACAAAATACTTTATTCAATATATCTGAATCATGTGTTAACTGTATTTATTGCCCAAGCAATAATAACTTTACTGTGCACACAACCAACTTGTAATTGTGTCGCAGGATTTTTAAGGTACTGTATTTTGGTTCTTTGCAGAGTAGCTAATTAGCATAGGCCTCCAGCTGTGTTCCTCCTAGCAGCAGGTGGCAATCAAATCATTTATTTGTGGATACCTGAGAGTAATCTCAAGTACAAATAGTGAGAAAGAAGGAGGGGAGAAGAGAGGAAGGAAGACAGATCTTGAAAACCTTTATTTTTGTCTGAGCTAATAGTTTGGATAATGCTGGGATAATTTCTCCTGGAAGAAAAAAAATGTTCCAATTAATAGGGTTATTACTAGATTTTAGAATTTTAATTATACTCCAAGTTTTCATGTATTTAAACACAAAAAACACAATGCTGCTTATAATACTTTGGCCCAGAAAAGCAATTTATGTTTGCATGTACATAGAGTGCAACTGTTTATAGTAAGGATTTGAATTAGTACATTTATTAGACCATAGTGACATAAAACCTGTTCTCTTTAAACAGAAAAGGCATGTTTATGCTAAATCATGTATCACTATCCGGCCTACAATTATGTGCAGATACTGAAGCCTTAAGTACATTGTGCATTTCCTAGAGAAGTCAACCAGGAAAATTGGGTGAAAGTCAAGCAAAATTTTCACATAAGCTTGTTTTGAAATATTTCATAAAAACAAAAATACCATAATAAAAAATTTAATTCAAGGAAACAATAGATGTGTTTCCCCCAATTACCAATACTCCCCTTGCATAACTGGCACTATTTAAAATTTTTGCTCAATGTAAACACAATCCATAGAGGGTTTTTTCCCTAGATCTTAATGAAATTAACATTTTTAAAGATATATGCTGTGTGTAGCATTGTAGATATATATCAGCATAACATTTGGGGTAGGTTAAGAAGTTCAAACTTCAAAATAAAACTTTTGTTTCTAAAGCTGTTTAAACAAAAAGAAGAATCCGTAAGAAATTACAGATAGGCCTAAATGTACACACTTGGCCTAAAATAAATGTTCTGAAGATTTGTACCAACAGTTTCCATGAAATTGCATTTTTACCTATCCTCCTCCCCACCCCCCATTTCTGGACCTGAATTTCCTATAAAACTTAACAGTGGCAAAGGGTAAGAGGTTAAATTTTGATTCTCCTCTCATTGAACAAATACTGTTTACTTGGTGCCAGGCACAAATCTGGGTATCAGAGATCGAGAACAACAGAAAGCCCTATCCCTGCCCTTATAGAGGTCACACGTATTACAGAGTGGGGAGGACAAGCAGAAAAAAGGTGATGAGTGCTAAGGCTGCGATTGTCCGGAGAGCCTTCCCGAGTGATACCTGAGCAAAACTTGAAATGAGGAAACGAGCCTTGCCAATCAGTATCTGAGGAAAAGTTGGAGGAAGAGGAATCCAACAAGAGGGATGAGCCTGAAGGTTGGATTGTAGCTAAAGCATGACAGTCTAGAGAAGCCAAAAAGGCAGCAGGAGAGAGGTAAGGTGGCAGAACAGCAACATCCTGTAGACCCTGTAATCTTCACCACTGGAGTAGAAAAGCGCGGTGATGGTGACGGTGGGGCGGGTTGATCTCCCTGGTAACAGCAAAGCCCTGTGATGCAGAGATCACCAACTAGGAGGCAGAGGACTGTGGGCTTCATTCCTGGTTTGGCCGCTTAATTAACTGCACAACCTTGGGCAAATTAACTGTCCTGCATCCTCTTTTCCTCTTTGGCACAGTGAGGATAATGCCTCACAGGTCTGTTAAGAGGACCAAATAAGATATCTCTACCATGGGGCACCTGGGCGGCTCCGTCGGTTAAAGCGTCCAGCTTCATTAGACAGCACAGAGCCTGCTTGGGATTCTCTCTCTTCCTTTCCCTCTGCCCTCCCTCTGCCCCACTCTGCCCCTTTCCAGCTTGTGCTCTCAGAATAAACAAACTTAAAAAAAAAAAAAAAGATAAATCTCCCAAGCTTCTGATACAGTTTTCAGTAGAAGTTATTGTTAATTATAAGTTAATCCAAAAGGTGGGGGGGGAAGAGCATGGAATATTTCCTAGTTGGACCAATGCTGAAAAGCTGAAAAGTTTTGGAAGTGGACAATGCATTGAAAACTTAATTCTCAATATCCCAAAGAGGAAAAAGGGAGAAATTCAGTAGGAATTTCTTGATTCAATTGCATGTTTTCCTCAAACTATCTGCTTATGAGCCAGTTTGGGGTGCTCTATCTCAAAATTAGAGGATAATCGTCTTTTCCCAATGCTATTCAACAAAATGAAAGTTTCAAATCAGTTATATCCTAATTTTAAAATGTTCGTTCCAACTACAATTTGCCTACCTCGAAGTGATAGCTGACAACCAAACAAGTGAACGAGAAGCAAACCAATTGGTGAAAAAAACAGCTGCTCATGTGTTCAACAACTTTTTTGTAGACATGAATGGAAAGTTTTCTATATTTAAAATCATTTCCTACATTTATTAAATAGACAAAATGAATCTGAGCCCTCAGGGCAAAAGCACTCCTATGTTTTCCAGCTTCCTATCAACTTATAGCCACAAAAAAGAAAATGTGCAATTTGATTTCCAAAGGTTTTCTTACTCTAAACAAGCTACCTTTCAGTCTCTCAGAAAAAGAATTTATGAGCTCCAAGCTACTTTCACATAGCTGTTCTGATTTCTTTGTGGAATTAGGATATAAATAAATGCATTGTCCAAACTGGCTTAGTGTCCTGCCATCCTCAGGGGCACCTCTGGCTACTTCCTGCTCTCCACTTCCGGCCACCTTGTCCTTAGTGTCTTACCTTGGCTTCCAGATCCTGTTCTTAACTCTGACTTGCCTTTTCATTCCCAAGCTGACTTTTGGGGATGCTTTTTCCAATCAGGTGGTACTTTACTGACCACCTATTGCATGCCAGGTTCAGGCACAAGAGATGCTGTTCCTCTTTTCTGAACTAACCCTGTTTCCCTGGATCTCTACCTCAGCTAGATTTCTAGAGCACCTCAAGATCCTCTTGCCACAATCCTAGGGACCGGTTGGCCAGAGCTTGCAGATATGGGAGTGTATTAAGCCTGAATCCATGGGGAGGAGCCAAGGCTCAGATCATGTTGGGCCAAGTTAAGATGAACAGGTTCATCTCAAGTCAGAGTCAGAGAGCCAGGAAGTCAGACCCTGGGAGCAAAGATCAGACAAAAGCAAATACAGGGAAGAGGAGGAAATTAAATGTAAGTTGTCTCAATCACCCATCCATCTTTGAATCATGCCTTTCTAGATGGTTGGCTTGGCCTAAATTGTGTTATTTATTACCTTGCTATGAAATGTGGTTTAATAAATATTTTATTGATAGTAGTATTATTTTTGAGATGTGGGAGCCATAATAAAGGTTATATTTTCTGCTGGTAAAATCGTTCCTAGCTTGTATAATTTTATGCTAGAATTAAATACATCGGTAATTCATGGTGTTATGTAAAGGGCATCATGGCTTCTGAGAATCTGAGTTTGAAACAACAAGTTTGAACTACACTGTTGAGGAAAATAATTTAAAGGCAAACAGGAAGCTTACTGAAAAAAGATTCCAACTCAGTTCAGGAATATTGCAAATGGTTACAACTTTAACTTAACTGTTTTACATCTTTGAAGCTTTCTTTATGTCGGCTTATTCTTTGTCAAATTTGTATATGCATACGTGAAATGTGTGTGTGTGTGTGTGTGTGTGTGCGCGTGTGCGAGCACGTGCGTGTTTGGTGAAGCATCATGTCTATTTCTAACTACAGTTCATAAGTCATAAGTAAATTTATAAGTTACCGTGGTTTTGTATTATAGTTCACTTCTATAATTATGTGAACAAAAAGACTGTTAGAAAAATAAGCCCTATGCTGATGACAATATATAACCTTATTTTACTTCCCATTTTTATAGAATGAATCATGAGTAGAACAGGGTTTAGAGACCTATGGAAAGAGTCTCAGGTCTTTCTATGTTTTTCTGTTTGTTATGATTTTCAAAACACGGGGATGGCAATTTGTATTAAAAATCTATATAAGTATGTCCACCAATTCCTTTTATTCTGCTTTTATTCTTGTATCTAATTACAAATGTACACTTTGACATAAAAAAAAAAAAAGGTTAATGCCTGGCTGGCTCAGTGGGTAGAGTATGCAACTCTTTTTTTTTTTTTTAATTTATTTTCTTTTTTTTTTTTTAATTTTTTTTTTAAACGTTTTATTTATTTTTGAGACAGAGAGAGACAGAGCATGAACGGGGGAGGGGAAGAGAGAGAGGGAGACACAGAATCGGAAGCAGGCTCCAGGCTCTGAGCCATCAGCCCAGAGCCCGACGCGGGGCTCGAACTCACGGACTGTGAGATCGTGACCTGAGCTGAAGTCGGCCGCTTAACCGACTGAGCCACCCAGGTGCCCCTAATTTATTTTCAAGTTAGTTAACATACTGTGTAGTCTTGGCTTCAGGAGTAGAACCCAGTGTTTCATCTGTCACATATGACACCCAGTGCTCATCCCAACAAGTGCCCTCCTTAATGCCCATCACCCATTTAATCCACCCCCCCCACCCATCTCCACTCCAGCAACCCTCAGTTTGTTCTCTGTATTTAAGAGTCTCTTGTAGTTTGCTTCCCTTGCTGTTTTTATCTTCTTTTTCCTTCCCTTCTCCTATGTTCATCTATTGAGTTTCTCAAATCCCACATATGAGTGAAATCATATATCTTTATCTGACTTATTTCACTTAGCATAATACCCTCCAGTTCCATCCACATTGTTGCAAATGGCAAGATTTCATTCTTTTTAATCACCGAGTAGTATTCCATTATATATCCATATACCACATCTTCTTAATCCATTCAGCAGTTGATGGACATTTTGGTTCTTTCCATACTTTGGCTATTGTTGATAGTGCTATCAACACTGGGGTGTATGTGCCCCTTTGAATCAGCATTTTTGTATCCTTTGGACAAGTTCCTAGTAGTGAAATTTCTGGGTGATTAGGGTAGTTCTATTTTTAATTTTTTGAGAAACCTCCGTGCTAGTTTCCAGAGTACCTACACCAGTTTGCATTCCCACCAGCAGTGCAAGAGGGTTCCCCTTTCTCTGCATCCTTGCCAACATTTGTTGTTTCCTGACTTGTTAATTTTAGCCATTTTGACAGGTGTGAGGTGGTATCTCATTGTGGTTTTGGTTTGTATTTCCCTGACGATGAGCAATGTTGAGCATCTTTTCATCTGTCTTTTAGCCATCTGGATGTCTTCTTTAGAAAAGTGTCTATTCATGTCTTCTGCCCATTTCTTCACTGGATTATTTGTTTTTTGTGTGTTGAGTTTATGTGATATGTCATTTGCAAAGATCTTCTATTCCTTTGGTTGCCTTTTAGTTTTGTTGATTGTGTCCTTTGCTGTGGAGTATGCAACTCTTGACCTCGAGGTTGTGGGTTCAAGCCCCACATTGGGTATAGAGATTACTTAAGGATAAAATCGTAAAAAAAAAAAAAAGGATAAAAGGGAAAACCTACCTAAAGAATTGTATTAAATTGATCATTTTGCAGATATAAAATAATTGTTCTGCATTTTCAGGAGAAGTGTTACCTTGTTTGTCAAATGCTTTTAAAATATTAGTTTTCTTTTAAATATTATCTTTATTTGAATCCATGATCTTGAAAAATTCTATAAAGAATTAATGGTATGAGAAAAGAGCTGATAATCACTAAAGAATATATTCAAATAAAATATTCATCTTTACGTTATACATTTCATTGTAATGGCAATACTGGTCAGATTTATGATTTGAGTACTTACATCTCTTACTTAGAAATATATAAGGTGTTTTTAAATTCTAGCATTGTTCAGAATACTCCCCAAAATAATTATGAGCTGTAAAAAGATCAAGTAACCCTCCTGCTTTAATTTTTTGTAGCTGAGATATAACTTGGCTTAAAATACATCCAGCTTATGAATCCAGGGGACACGGCTTTGTTTTCCAGAATCAACAGCTCAATCAAAATTCAGACATATTTAGATATCAAACTAAGAGTTACCCTAGTCCTAAGTTCAGTTCATTCCCCTTAAACAAAAATATAAAAGTAATTATTGGTTTTCATTAGCATAGACACATGTTTGATAGTCACAGTATTTATAACAGTTACAGCACAGCATGTATCAGGTCAGAAAGGATACTAGACGTAGTGATGGAGGAAGGCCCCAGAGTTCCCCCTGACCCTTCATCCCCACACACTCCTACCCAACCCCTCAGTGCCGGCCTTTACTGTTTCAGTTGCTGGATCCTGGGGAAGTCATGGGATAGAAGTAGAGAGATCAGGAACCACAGTGCCTATTTACTTCTTGGCATGGAATTATTTCAATATCTTAATAACCATTGTGGCTATACAGCTGAATGTGAACCCTGCACAGTGGGTTCTTCACACTTTCAATATAGGGATAGAAAAACCCAGACCCCAAAACATCGTTTTAATTGCTGAATTTATGAAAAAGCTCAAGCAGTTACATAAGCATTGTACTAAGACACACAAAATCAAAGACAAATACAAGTGGAAAAGTTATTTCACTTAAAGATAGGACTGATTTTAAAACTTCTTGTAATATTTGTGTAAGATACAGTTTCTGTGGATTATGATGACTTAAGTAATTTTTTTAAATTTTTTAATGTTTGTTTATTTTTGAGAGAGACAGAGCACAAGTGGGGGAGGAGCAGAGAGAGAGGGAGACACAGAATCCAAAGCAGGCTCCAGGCTCTGAGCTGTCCACACAAAGCCCGATGCGGGGCTCAAACTCACGAACGGGGAGATCATGACCTGAACCAAAGTTGGACGCTCAACTGACTGAGCCTGCCAGCCAGGCGCCCCGTAAGTAATTTTTTTTAAGTAGGCTTCATGCCCTGCATTGGGTTCCAACTCAGGGCATGACCATAAGATCAAGATCTGAGCTAAGATCAAGAGTTGGATGCTTAACCCACTGAGCCATCCAGGGGCCCCTTAAATAATTTTAAAAGGAATTTTAAAAGAGAAAGGGTTTGTTACATCAACAAAGGTGATTGCTTCCTACACTTTATTTTCACTGGTCTTTAAAAGCCTGTTAATAATATTTATTGAATCTGAGACATGATCAGTTATTTATATATATTAATTTGTATATCACTAAAATACCCCTGCCAATAACACTACAATACAATGATTTATTATTCTTAAAATTTTTCTTTTATACTTGAGAGCTCTATTAGACTTATTTAGACAGGTATTTTCCCATGCATCTCTCCTGTACCTACATTAAGAATCTAAATGAGGGGGGGCTGGTTGGCCCAATAAGTGGAACATGCGACCTTTGACCTCAGGGCTGTGAGATCGAGCCCCACATTAGGTGTAGAAATTACTTAAAAAAAATAAAATCTTCAAAAAAATCTAAATGAAACAGCTTCTTCATATTCAGTGACTAACTTTTCAATCATGTTTGTGCCCAAGAGTGGTAATTTTAAAACTATGTTCATAAATTCTTTGATATTCCTTCCTTCAATAAGTGGAGCCTAATTCTATCCCCTTGAGTGTGGGCTGGACTTCGTGACTGCTTCTAATGAACAGAATAAAGTGGAATGTGACCAGGTGGGACTTCTGAGACTGGGACATAGAAAGTCACTGTGGCTTCCTTCTAATTCTTCTCCTCCTGGATTCTCCACTTCGGAGGAAACCAGCTGCCATGGTATAAGCAATCGTCGAGAGAGGCCCACGTGGTAAGGAACTGAGACCTCTGGACAACCGTCAAATAAGTGAGCTTGACGTGCATCTTCCAGCCCAGTCAAGCATTCAGATGACTACCGCCCCAGACCCCATCTTGACTACAACCTCCTCACAGGCTCTGAGCCACAGCACCCAGCTAAACTTCAGATTCTTGACCAACAGGGACCCTGTGAGCTAAGTAACACGTGTTTGTTGTTTCGGGCTGCGACATTTGGGGACAGGTTTCACCTCAATAGCTAACTAACATACCAGGAGTCCTCAGTTTTCAACCAGTATCATCTTCTGTGACATTAACGGCACTAATGATGCAGCATTTCATAAAAGAACTCCAGGAAGTTCTCTGCAAGCTTTGCTGCAGATGTATGGTGGGGCATGAGTAACAACGACAGGACTCTGGGCAGACCACAAATGTAAGACATGCCCCAATTTTAGAGATGTGAGCAAAACGCGTACCACAGAATTGACAAAGAATTACACTTTAAGCTATTTTTGCGATTTCCCTTCTGCCTTCCCCAACCACTCCCCCCACCCCAAAAACACACTGTTTTCTTAAAGATCTTGATTTTGTCAATGACAGTTTTACTGACCATTTTAGGACAAAGGTACTGAGGTTCATGGAGGATTACTGTATTTGCATCCTCGTTGGCATGGTGGTGGGGGGGGTGCTGGGCTTGGGTGGCTGAGAAAGGGGCCCCTGGTGTGAACTGAAAGAATGCTTTATTATCTCTAACCTGTCCCAGCCCTAGCAGCCCTCCAGAGAGTCACAAAGACGATGCCCTCTTTGTAAGGGACTGGAATTGCAGGGAAAGTGGTGGCGGCTTTTTGGTGCTGACAGAATTTGGGCATTAAAGAGGACACGCTGGTCCTTGGGAATTTGGGAATGTTCTAGATTGATGTGGAATTCTATATCCTGTAACAATTCACTACCAACATATTAGGAATGTGTATATATACATGTGTATACTTAGGGAGAAAAGCAAGCAATGCTTACTGGTTCAGAAAGAAATAGCAGCATTACAATGGGTACATCAGCAATGTAAATATAAAAGGCAAAAGGAGATTTTTCTGACCTAAAGCACACGGCTCTCCTCCTTACATCTTTCTCCACTAAGTAAGATAGCTCCTAGGAAAGGGCTTTGTAAACTGTTATGCGCTAAACAACTCGAGGCTTAATTATACACGTCTGCTGCCTCCGAGCTGGGAGAGGTCACTAATCCTCACTGAATTCCCACCTGTGCCCGAGGCCCAGCACCTTCTCTGGGCTTCCTCCTCATCTCTCATTTCAAGGCAAGGCTTGATAGACAGGAATAGAAATAATAATGTTTAATACGATTTAGAAGATATTCAGAAATAATTGCGTTTATACCCCCCACAGCTTCACTCCTTTTCATATTCTTGTGATGAATTTATTTAATCTCTAAATCTTCCTTCTCTGGAACGAGTGCACCTAGAATAAAGCTGCTTTCTTGTTCGGATCACCTGCAATTTAATTAATCTCCTTCCACAGATTTATTTTTTTGGTCTTCCTTCAGAGACCCTCACGTTTGCCCTGACTAAAATCTCTCCGAGAACAGAAGTCCTTCCTTTTGCTGGCCTTGTTTTGAAGGGCTTGCTCCAATTCAACAAGTATTTGAACAAAAGTGTTGCTAGAGAGTCAATGCTGGATGCTGTAGGAGATAAATAAATAAATGCCACAGGCCCTGACAGTTCCTGCCCTCAACTGGCTCAGTTGCTAATGAGAAAACAAGAAGAAAGCTGCACAAGTAACTATAATGTTAAGTAGAGTGCATTGTACTGGTACAGGAAGAGATTACACCAAGTACCGGGTGAGGATTTCCTGAGAGCCTTGTGGTTGTTGTTTGCTTGCTTACTTGTTTTTGTCAGTCATTTCCAGTACAGCTTGGTATTTTCTGCCTAAATACTATGAGATGATTCTTTCTGCAAATCCTTTGGCTTTCTACTGTATTTCCCCCCTTTGACTCTGAAATTCATGCATATATTCTAGAAAATTCATGCATATATTTAGGTCAGAAAAATCTCCTTTTGCCTATTATATTTACATTGCTGATGTACCCATTGTAATGCTGCTAAGATTTCTTTCCGCTAAGATTTTAAGTTGTTTTTTTTTTTAATTAAAAAAAATTGTTTTAATGTTTATTTATTCTTGAGAGAGAGAGAGAGAGAGAGAGAGAGAGACAAAGAGACAGAGCATGAGCAAGGGAGGAGCAGAGAGAGAGGGAGACATAGAATCCGAAGCAGGTTCCAGGCTCTGAGCTGTCAGCACAGAGCCTGATGTGGGGCTCCAAGTCACAAACCGCAAGATCATGACTTGAACCAAAGTCAGACGCTTAACCAACTGAGCCACCCAGGCGCCCCAAGTTGTTGTTTTTTTAAAATCAAAACCAACAGTCTTAAGAAAATATAACTAAACTATTGTTTTATATCTGCTTTGAATAATCTTGACCTTATGAGTTGATATTCCTGTCTGTGATTTGCATTTGTCTCTTCATTGGTGTATCACCCTTCTCTACTCCCCTGTTTCGTATGTTAGGGCTTAGCAGTTTCTTGTTCTATTTGTCCTTCACCAACTGGTTTCAATGCCTCGATATCTCTGAATATCCAGATAATAAAATCCCTCAAATTGCATAGTTTTTCAGTATTGTCCTGTTTTTCTTTTTCTCCTTCCAAAATCTTAAGATGGCCTCAGTCAAGGGCTTCTCCAAGGTAAATTTCTTTTAATGTTCAGCCACAATTAAAAAAAAAAGTGCTAAAGTCTTTGTAATTCATGGGAAATTGCGTTAGTGTAAGGTGGTATTTCCCATAATGTCTTATGTTATTAGTGGCATCTGAGAAAAAAAACACGGTTAATATGTCTATTGGTTAACTACCAAATGGACACTTTTCCCTTTTTCCTCACTAACAGAACCCAGATTTTGTTCAGGCTCCTCCTAGTGGCCATATCCTTAAGAAGAGGCTGGAGGTGGACCTTGATTAGCTTAACTAACCAAGAAGTTCTCATTTTCCTGGAGAAGTGCAAGGATTAGATGTGGGCCTGAGATATAATTCTAGCTGATTAGATGTAAGGGGAAGTCTTGTGGAAGGCTTTGGAAAGTTTTCTCCGCTCAAAAATGAAGATGTTTCCTTTTCTTACCTCTGGACATTTTCACCTATGTGAGGTTATAAACGTCCTTATAGTATGCCACTGTCAGTTGGGTTTTGGTTAACTGCAGTTGGGAACTGAAGCATTCCTGACATATCCCTTTTGGTGGGATCAGGGGATCGATAAATGATCTTCCATTTTCACTGTTTCCCTCTACTGTTCTCCTCAGGGCACTCTTTTCTCCTTCATTTGTTGGGTATCCCCCTACTCTTTTAAGTACTCTATTTACTTGAAAAAAAGTTGTGAAAATGTGTTACTTATCTGCACAGAATAATTGTGTGATTGGAGCAAATGAGGGGACTTTAGGCATTGGCAAACGGTAGAGGAAACCTTTTTAGGAGATTGAAAACAGTCACATACTCTTACTTGTGAGGCTGGTCCTGAATGCTAAGTCTGAATTCATCCTTGGAGGTGTTTAGCAGAAACCCTACTTTCCCAGAGGAGAAATTGAATATGTACATATTCTAGGCAAACTTTTCACTTTTCTCCATGTCAGAATCCATTAATTCTATTACCTTTTTACTGCCCCTCATTTCTCTCCTTACTTAGCTTAGGTACCCTAATAAAATATTTCTTCCAGCCTTATTGACAGGTAACATTGTGTAACTTTAAGATGTACAGTGTCATGATTTGATACACCTATATAGGTATGGAATGATTACCATAATGAAGTTAGTTAACACCTCCATCGTCTCACATAATTACCTTTTCCGTTGTTGTTTTAGGTGTGGTGAGAACATTCAAGATCTACTCTCTTGGCAGGTGTTCAGGACAGTATTGTCAACCATGGTCACTATGCTGTACATTAGATCCTCAGAATTTATTCATCTTATGCATGGGAATTTGTACCCTTTGACCACATCTGCTTATTTTCCCCACCCCCCAGCCCTGGTAACCACTATTCTACTCTCTATTTCTATAGGTTCAGTTTTTTTAGATTCCACATATAAGTGATACTATACAATATTTAGCTTTCTCTATTTGACTTTTTTCTCTTAACGTAATACCCTCGAGGTCCATTCATGTTGTCTTGAAAGACAGGATTTCCTTCTTTATATATGTGTGTTGTGCTTATGTGTATGTGTGTGTGTGTGTGTGTGTGTATCAACTGTTTTTATCCATTCATCCATAGATGGACATTTAGGTTGTTCCCATGTCTTGGCTACTGTGAATAATACTGCAATGTACATGGGAGTGCAGATATCTCTTCCAGATAGACAGTGATTTCATTTCCTTCAGATATATACCCAGAAGTTGGATTTCAGGATCATATGGTAGTTTCGTTTTTAATTATTTATTTTTGAGAGAGAGAGAGAGAGAGAGAGAGAGAGGCAGAGAGGGAGGCACAGAATCCAAACCAGCCTCCAGGCTCTGAGCCTTCAGCACAGAGCCTGACATGGGGCTGGAACCCATGTCCACTGAGATCATGACTTAAGCCGAAGTCAGACCCTCAACCAACTGAGCCACTCTGGCATCCCAAGTAGTTCTGTTTTCAATTTTCTGAGGAACTTCTGTTTTCCGTAGTGACTGCACCAATTTACATTCCCACCAACAGTGCACAAGAATTCTCTTTCCTCCACATTCTCTCCAATATTTGTTATCTTTTTTAGAAATAGACTTTCTAACAGGTGTAAGGTGATATTGCATTTGTAGTAAAATATTAATGACTAATTTCCATACACCCTCAACTCTCCTGCCCCAATCTCCCTTCATCAAACTATCCTGACAAAAACCAACCAATCATGGTAAAATCCAAGCAAGTTAGCTTCAAAAACCATGCAGTTGAATATGGCTGAAAAGAAATACTGAAAATCATATCAATTAAACTCAAGTGGGCCCTTGGTGTTGCTCTGCAAACCTACTGTACTTCCATATTTGATTCACTTTTCCTGTCTCCCCAACACTCTTGCACACCTTCACTGATCTTAATTAAACCTTGAACATCTCCTCCCTCCTTGGCATTCTCATTTGATGACTTTGCTGCTACTTCATCAGAAAATAGGCACTCAGAAGAGAGCCTCCATATGTTCCCATCCCTCCATGTATCAAGCTACCCATATCTTACTGCCTTTTCTTCTGCTTTTGTGGATGAAATCTCTGCATTCCTATTTAAGGCAAATCCCTATGTAACGCTAGATTCCATCCTCTTCTTTCCTGCTCAAAGACAGCAATCCCTTCCCTTTTTCTCCATCATCAGTGCTTCCCTCTCTAGTAAACCATTCTCATAAAAAAAAGCACAATGATATATTTAGAAAACAAGAAAACATCTAGAAAAAGAAAATTCTTCCCACACCAACTTCCTACTCCATTTCTCTGCTCCTCCTAAACAGAGTTTCCTGTACTCATTGTCTCCAAATTTTCTTATTCCATCCTCTTTTAAACTCATTCCAACCAAGTTTTTTGACTTCATCACTCCTTTGACAAACCCCTTTTCAAGGTCATTAATGACCACTTTGTGTAAGTCCAACAACTGATTCTCAGTCTTCACCTCACTTGGCCTGTCGGAAGCATTTGGTATAGTTGGCTACTCCCTTTTTCTGGAAACTTTTTTTTTTTTCTTTTTCCTGTCTTGACTTCTAGAACTCTGCTTTCTCCTTGTTTTTCCTCCTGCACCATTAGATTCTCCTTCTCTGTCTCCTTTGCTGGTTCCTCCTTAGTCCCAGCGTTTGGTCCTCAGATAACCCCAGGTGATCTCTTCTAGTCTCATAACTTTAAACTAACTTTAAACATTTTCCCTATGCCGAAGACTCTCAAGTTTATTTCTGTAGCTTCACCTGTCCCCTTAACCTAGACTATATATCCAACGGACATTTCAATACCTCCAGCTGGACATTTACTAGACATCTGACATTTCACATGTCCAAACCCAGCATCCTGGTTTCCTTCCTCAAATGTGTTTTACCTCCAGGTTCCTTTATCTTAGCACATCTCGAATAAATCTCTTGTCAGAAAAAAAAAATCCTATTAAACCATAATTTTTTTCTTTTTGTATATCCCACATCCACACTTTCAACAAATCCTGTTGGCTTCATCTTCAAAACATATTAAAAATTTAGGGGTACCTGTG
The DNA here is from genome assembly GCF_016509475.1 of Prionailurus bengalensis. Classification (NCBI taxonomy): domain Eukaryota; kingdom Metazoa; phylum Chordata; class Mammalia; order Carnivora; family Felidae; genus Prionailurus; species Prionailurus bengalensis. The sequence continues at coordinate 113,385,328 of NC_057348.1, forward strand.
TGGCTCAGTTGTTTAAGCATCTGACTTTGGCTCAGGTCATCATCTCATTGTTCTGGGTTCAGGCCCTGAGTCAGACTCTGTGCTGACAGCTCAGAGCCTGGAGCCTGCTTCAGATTCTGTGTCTCCCTCTCTCTCTCTGCACCTCTCCCATTAGCATTCTATCTCTCTCTCAAAATAAATAAATAAATAAATAAATAAGTGAACAAACATCAAAAAAAAAATTAAAAACACCTTTAAAATCTAACCACTTCTCATAACTTCTCACCACTTCCACTGCTAAATATCACCACCATTATCTCTCTTCCGGGTTATTGCTATAATCCTTGATTCTTCATTGCCTAGTCACAGCAAACAGAGAGAATCATCCTTTTAAAACCTTAGTGAAACCATGTCACTCTTTTCCTTAAAGAACCCTTATTGGCTCCCATCTGCACACATTAGAATGTAGACTTAAAATGCTTCAACACAGAGGCCCAAAACACAGTAAAAAAAAAAAAAAAGTTATTTCTGTTTTTTATGTACAAGTTCAAAGCTTTGAGGACAGTACTGCTCTACTGCTCCAGCACTGCTCCAACAATTTGTCCTGAAAACCAGGTTTCTTCTATCTTGTTCTGCCACCTTCCTGTAATGCAGGTCTGCAGACAATGAATTCTCTCGGTTTTTGTTGATCTGAGAACGTTTTTTTTTAATTTTTTCTTCAATTAGAAAGATATTGTTGCTGACTATAGAATTCTGGTTTAACCCTTTTTTCTCCCATAGATGTCACTCCACTATCTTATGGCTTGAAAGTAAATCTGTTGTACTTCTTTCCTTTATGCCACTTGGTTCCCCACACCACCACCACCTCCCCCCCCCCCCCCCCCCGCAATCTGGTTGCTTCTAAGATTTTTCTCTTTGTCTTCTGCTTAAAACATTTTGAGTAGGATATGCCTAGGTGTGTATGTAGGGTTTTGTTTATTTTGCTTCATTTTACTTTGGTATGTATCTTGCTTGCTGCCCTTTGAGTTTTTTAGAACTATGCTTAGCATTGTTCATTAATGTTGAAAAATTAAGTCTCAGCCATTTTTTTAAAATATTTTTATTTATTTTGAGACAGAGAGAGACAGAGCATGAACAGGGGAGGGGCAGAGAGAGAGGGAGACACAGAATCTGAAACAGGCTCCAGGCTCTGAGCTGTCAGCACAGAGCCCGACGTGGGGCTCGAACTCACGGACCGCGAGATCGTGACCCGAGCTGAAGTCAGACGCTTAACCGACTGAGCCACCCAGGCGCCCCATGTCTCAGCCATTTTTTTAAGAAATATTTATTTGGGGGCGCCTGGGTGGCTCAGTCAGTTGGGCGTCCGACTTCGGCTCAGGTCACAATCTCGCAGTCCGTGAGTTTGAGCCCCACGTCGGGCTCTCTCCTGACAGCTCAGAGCCTGGAGCCTGTTTCCGATTCTGTGTCTCCCTCTCTCTCTGCCCCTCCCCCGTTCATGCTGTGTCTCTCTCCATCTCAAAAATAAATAAACGTTTAAAAAAATTTAAAAAAAAAAAAGAAATATTTATTTGGCCTCATTCTCTCTCTCTTTCCGAGATTCCAACAACATGTTTGAGACTGTTTGATAATGTCCCTCAGCATTTGGATGTCCTGTCATCCTTTTTATACTCCTTTTTCGCTTTGTGTTTCATTTTGGGTAATTCCTATTGACCTATCTTCAAGTTCACTGATTCTTTGCTCAGATGTGTCAAGTCTACTGATGAATTTATCATAAGCATTCTTCAGCTCTGTTATGGTGTGTGTAATTGACCTGGCTTGAGGTTTAATGTTGCTCTGATTATGCTTAGGACACCCCAAGCTTCAAGTTCCTGTAATGTTGGTTTGTGTTTAGGGTGGAGCTGATTTGCCAGAAAGTATTTTTCAACGTCTGCCTCACCATTCAATCTTTCTGCCATACTCTATTCAATGCAAGAGTCACTAAATGCAGTCTTAGATTCAAGGAGAGGGGAATTAGGCTACACCTTTTGGATAGAAGGAGTGTTGAATAATCAATTAATTAATTAATTGTGGGGGTCAAGGGAGGGTATTTATTTGTATATAAAAATGGAAATGTAATTGACATATGACGTTGTGTGAGTTTTAGATGTATAGTGTGTTGATTTGGTACCTTTATATATGATGATATGATTTTCTTTGGAGGATGAGGGATACTGGTGGAAACTAGCACAGAAGAGACAGGAGAGATGGGGTGAAATGGGGTCTTGCTTCCCTTCCCCAGGCCTGAGCTGCAAGGATGTTATCTCAGGGCTCTCACCAAACTGTTTTAGTGAGAATTCTGCCATGTCCATGGAAAGAAGCCTGTGAGTGGCTACAGATCCTCCTCACATCTGTGGCCCCAACAGTCTCTGTATTCTAGAGGTATCACCTCTAGGTAATCAAGTACTCATGCCCCATCTCTTCAGTGTAGTTCATCGCCCTGCAATCTTAGGTCTCTGATGAGTTCAAGCAACGTTGTGATTTTTGCAGATTTCTCTACATATTTTGTCACTGTTGTCATAAGGGTGGGAGGGAAGTTCTTCTTAAATTTCTATATCATAAGCAGAAGCTGGAAGCATATTCCATCACATATTCGTGGACTGCCACATACTTGAAACATTTCAAGCTGTTGTAGTTTTTATTTTCACCGGAGCTCAAATTTAAGGTAGTGGAAGCCTCTTCAAGTTGGCTTCTGAAAAATTCTGTCACACTCTCATAAGTATTTGATAGCTTCCTTGCTTTCTGCTATTACAGCATGTTCCAAAACCAACTTGTGTTTTTTCTGTCCCACAGCTAGAAACAGCCGTTTCTCAAAGTTTCCTTGTTTCTATGAGTAGAAAATGGTATTTAGAGACCAATGTCTAAGCACCAGGGATGCTCATGGCAAAGGGTTACTTCTTGTTTCAGACTCTTCAGTGAACAAAACTAGGTGACAGATAGTTTATAAAAAACAGGAGATCATGACTATATGTTAAAACTTTAATTTTAAAATCAAGTCTAAAGGGTTTTTACTTAACCTCATCTGTCTTCTGTCAATTATTCTTTCTCACTCTGCCCAAATTCCTGGTTTCCAAGGACACCAGCATAATCATTCATTTGCTTTTGTAGTGGGTGCTGCCCAGATCTTTCCCCTCAGGAACAAGGAATTCATTCACTCATCTGCTGGAAATATTGCCTGTTGAAGCCTCATGCTAAGTCTTTCCCCAGAAATTGCCTCAGCCAGAAGATGCTTCCTTGGCCAAGGTTATACCACTTCTCCTGGTGAAATATGGGGCTACAAAGTTGTGGTTCTCTTGCCTCAATTTGGGACATCCGTAAAGGGCTATCACGGTTTAAGAGCTCCTCATGGGATCAACCAAATCTTCTCTTGCTACTTCGTGACGACTCAACTTCTTCTTCTGCCCAGTCTGGCTCTTCTATTCCTTTACAAGTTTTTTTTTTTTTTTTTTCATTTAAAGCACACTCCATAATAAATGATCTGCATGCAAATCCCCAAAGAGTCTTAGAGTCTATTTATCTAAGAATCCAATCCATGATAGCTTTATTCTCATAATGCATAGTCATTTTTATAATAATATTACCCACACAATTACTGGAAACATACTTACTGAAAACAATTTAAAATTATTTTTTTGCATCATTTTTCTTTTATTTTGTGTGTTTTCTTTTTGTTCTTAGGTTTTATCTTTTTAGGGATACACTAATTACTGTTTTAAAATCACTTAAAATAGTTCCTCTCTCTATGGCTATGCCAATTAACTCAATATACAGATACATTCATTTGGTTCATTTTGTTTTTATTTTTAGAGGTTTTTTTTAAGTTTAAACTCATTTTTTGATTATGTAAAATATTTACACGATTCCTATCAACTATGGAAAATGATGTATATTTTCAGAAGTCTAGCTTCTGTCCCTGTTTTCTCTACCCTTTCTCATGTGTAAATAATTTTAAACATTTTTGGCTTATTCTTCCATTATGGTAATTTTATTTTCCCATAAATATGAGGTGTCTGGGTGGCTCAGTCAGTTAAGTGTCTGACTTCAGCTCAGGTCATGATTTCATGGTTCGTGAGTTTGAGTCCTGCATTGGGGCTTTCTGTTCTCAGTATAAAGCCCGCTTTGGATGCTCTGTCTCCCTCTCTCTCTGCTCCTCCCCTGCTCATGCTCTCTGTCTCTCTCAAAAAATAAACAAATACTGTGTGTGTGGAGGGGGGTGGTGCAAGGGTACAGCATCTCTTTTTTTTACAGATGAATGGCAGAAAAATATATAGATTTTTCTCTCCCTTTCATTTTGCACTTGAAAATGTATTTTGGAAATCATTCCACTAATGCATATAGAGGTATCCTCATTCCTTTTTGTAGCTGCATATTACTCCATTGCTTGGATGCTCTGTAGTTTATTGAACCAGTCTTCTACTCCTGGGCATATAAGTTGCTTCTAGCTTTTCTTCTTATAAATAGTGTTGTGATAACCAGCTTTGTGTATAGATTCCTAGAAGAGAGATTGCTGCGTCAAAGGGCAAATGCACATGTAATTTTTCTAGAAATTAACTAACTCTCTGGGATCGTATCAGTTTGAATGCCCAGCAGTGATGTGAGTGCCTGTTTCCCTAGTTATACCAAGAATATGTTAATCTTAAAGCTAGCAAGTAAGAAAATAGTATTGTACTATAGTTTAAATTTATATTTTTCTTTTGTGAGGGAGGTTGACCATCTTTTCATATGCTTAATGATTATTTGCGTGATTGAACATGACTCAGCATACCATGTCCGTATATTAGCGAGCAAGCTGGGAAGACAGAAGAAATGGAGGGTTGGCAGATTCTTTTTAAGACCATGACACAAAAGTTGTACCTCATTACTTTCACTTTCCATTAGTTACAAGAGTAACTAGGAAATGAAATTTCCAGTTGGGTGACCATGAGTTCCATTAAAACTTGGAATGGGGTAAGTGTCCTGTTACCTGAAGGAATAAAGGGTGAGTGCACACTGGGGACAGTTAGCGGTTTCTACCACACCATCTCGGTTTAAGAATAACCCAGCCATTACCGTAGCCCTACAAGATTTGGTCGCATGTTTCTTCTTTCTCCCCTTCTCCTACTATTTTCCTTCTTACTGGCCCTGCTGTTTGTCCAAACACCAAGCATCATCTCTATGGATCTATGTGCTCTTTGCTCTGCATGGAATAGTCTTCTCCCAGAATCCGTGGCTCACTTCCTCACTTAGATTTCTGCTCAAAACTGAGGTTTTCTTGAACACTGATACTAATTAGCATTGTCTTCCCCCACTTTTTACCCTCCTTTGCTTTTCTTCTTAGAACCTATCATTATGTGACATAATAAACATACTACACCTTTGCTTGTTTAGTTTCTCATGTTTTCTACTCCCTAACTAATGATAAACTCCTTGTAATGCTTAAGTGTACAAGGCACTGACCCAAGTGTTTATACTTTCCATATATGTAAACTGAGTTAATTTAATTCTCACAACAACCCTCTGGTTGACTATTGCCATGCTATTATTGCTGAATCCCAAACCTACCACAATTATGTGGCTTAAAACAATAATCATTTATTATTATTCCTGTATCTGTAGGTTGATTGAGAGTAGATTGATCTAGACCAGGCTTAGCTGGACTTAACTCTGAGCTCAAGTTGGGTCCAGGTTGGTTCCTTGCATCAGAGAGCTAGCTGGGGATGTGCTGATCATGACAATGGCAGGGGCACAAGAGGGCAAGCCCCACCATGCAAACACATTTCAAGCCTTTGTGTCATGCCTGCTAACATCCCATTGACCAAAGGAAGTCATATGGTCAAATACAACTTCAAAGGGGGCGCCTGGGTGGCGCAGTCGGTTAAGCGTCCGACTTCAGCCAGGTCACGATCTCGCGGTCCGTGAGTTCGAGCCCCGCGTCAGGCTCTGGGCTGATGGCTCGGAGCCTGGAGCCTGTTTCCGATTCTGTGTCTCCCTCTCTCTCTGCCCCTCCCCCGTTCATGCTCTGTCTCTCTCTGTCCCAAAAATAAATAAACGTTGAAAAAAAAAATTAAAAAAAAATACAACTTCAAAGGAGCAGAAAGATGAGGGAGAGGGAATATTTACTGAAAAATCATCAAATCTGTCATTTTATTATTCCTATTGTAGATGAGGAAACTGAGAAGGTAAGTAGCTGGTCAGAGTCCCATACTCAGTAGTGGTAGGAGTGGAAAGTGCACCCAGTTGGTATAGCTCTCGTGTAGCCAATATACATCTGGTTTATACCAGTAATATGAGAGCAAGAACTCAGTCTGTTGTATCCTCAGCCCCTGGAAAAGTGCTTGGCACTTACTTGGCATTCAATAAATATTTGCAGAGCAGATAAATGAACTCAGCACAGTACATAGCCCTTGATTGGTTGGTACTTGATATATGTTAGCTATTAATAAGAACATTTATTCAAAACTTGGGAATTACCTAAGGTAAAGGAAAGGCAGCATGTCTTTTCAGTGTCACACTGGAACATCATTTAACTGGTCCACCAAAAGATTACTTAATTATCTACAGGAGTGTCCCTCCTTTGAATCATTATTTGCTACTGGTTACAGATCTAAACTCTATAAAGTTCTATTTTTATTTATAGATTTTTGTTCATTAGAGATGTTAATTTCTGAAATGGAATTATTTAAAAAAAAAAACTCAAACAAAAGTTAACATTATAGTGTCCTGGAGGACATTAGGAAGTATTGTATCTAACCTAGTAATTTTATTCCAACAGTCTTTCACCACTGACTAGAAATCTTTTTCTCTAATTCCCTGTGGAACCAGTGTCACCATTTTGTTGGTTTCCTCAATAATGGGTTGAATAAATCTTTGACATGTCTTCATTCTGTATTTTGAGTTATAGATTTAACTTTTTGAAAATTGTACTTTAATACTAGCACTATCATCTAGGTTTTTTTTTTTTTCTTCAGAGTCTGAAAGTGGTTTTTCACTTTCAAGTTAAGTCATCTCTTACTTACGGCATGTTTGTTTCTCTTCTGAGGGGGGATGCAAAGCTGGAATACAGGGGTGACGGGAGAGACTAAAAAGTCCATTGTAGGGGTGCCTGGGTGGCTCAGTATGTTGGGCGTCCGACTTCAGCTCAGGTCATGATCTCACAGTCCATGAGTTTGATCCCCGCGTCCGGCTCTGTGCTGACAGCTCAGAGCGTGGAGCCTGCTTCAGATTCTGTGTCTTCTTTTCTCTCTACCCCTCCCCTGCTCATGCTGTGTCTCTCTCTGTCTCAAAAATAAATAAAAACATTTTTTAAAAGTTTTTTTTTTTTTTACGTCCATTGTAAGGTGTTTGCAGTGATTCCCAGACTGCTTTTGGAAGATCAAGGATTGCTGTGGCCCATACATAGCACCCTTAATGGCTTAAAGTCATTATAAAGGCTTTCCAGGAGCGTATGCTAATTCAGGAATCTGATTATGTTACTAGAAAAGCTTACAGATGGTTATCAGACTAAATTCCAAAAAGAGAAATAATTGAATCTCTAAATCTTGGTAGAAACACCTATTTATCAAAATGAGGGTTTTTTGGTCTGTTTTGAAAGAGCTAGTTCGTGAGGGGGGCAGAGGGGGAGGAGGCAGCAGAGGGAGAGAGGAGAGAGAATCTCAAGTAGGCTCCACACTCAGAGCCCACTGGAGGCTTGATCCTACCACCTGGGATCATGACTTACTGGAAATCAAGAATCCCAAGGTCAACTGACTGAGCTACAAGGGCTCCCTCAATAATTAGTTATTATAATGGATTGAGGGCAACACTTCTCCATAGCTCCCATGAAAGGAATGGGGATTGAAGTTTTTGTTTTGAAATGAACAATTAAAGCGGACCCATTAAAAAAAGTTTTAGTTCAAGGACTCCTCCCACAGAATTCTGGCTACTTCAGTAATCCAAGTTTCTTTAATAGACCCAACAGATGCCAATATGCCATATTGAATTTCCATTGCAATATCATGGGGACTGTTTTTAATCTGGAACTTTTCTCCCATGATCTTTTATTTACTTTTGGATTGCACAATAATTCTAGTACTGCTTTGCAATGCACAAAGAGCGCTATCCATTCTCTTATTGGGCATATTAACATTCTATTAAGTAGCAGGTGAGGATCAGAATCAGGGCTTCGAATACCTAGATCTTTATTTCCACAACCAGAGAAGTCGCACTGCCGGGTTAGCTCTTTTCTGGTACTACTCAGACAACCTGCAGTAAGGTGAATAAAAGCCCTCAGCGCTAGGTCTGAATGCCGGTTCCACTTTCTCCTTGTCGCGCAGCCACTTTGTGACTTGGTTCCCTTGCTCATAAGACAAACTGAGGAGTCGAAGCCCTGACTTTCTAGGGATTATATGAAATAAGGCTAAGGATTTAGCGCGGAGCTCGGCACAAGACAGCACTGCATAAACTATATTAATCAGTGATGGGCTGTTACTCTCGCTCCCTGGGAACCCCACGGAACGTCCAGTAGGACAAGGTGTCGTTGGGCAGAAAAAGCCACCCACTCAGCGGCTGAGACACGAGGAGGATACGCCCTCCAGAGCCGCCCCAATGGGAGGAGCCCTGAGCCGGAAGGCCTTAGCCGGGTGCTGACCCCGCCCACAGCTGACTGGGGCGGGGACGCCGTCTCCCGGGAAACTGGACGCGCAGCTCCCCTTGGGTCGGAGCCTCAGCCGGTGGGACTAGCAGTGCGTGCCACGCCCGCAGCCAAGTAGCAGCAGGTGTGGGCCAGCGGCCACGCTGCTTGCAGTCGCCGGAGGGGGTGGGCGTCTGCCGCGGCGCGTGTGGGGAGAAGTGTCCTCGCCCACCCGAGGCTGGGCAGGGACGCGAGCGTGTGGAGCAGACCGACCCAGCATTCTCTTGGACGTGCGTGATGGCAGCCCTTCGCCTAACTCCGGGCGCTGGCCTGGAGGTGGTGGGCATGAAGGAGCTGGAGGAGGAAGGGGTGGAGGAGGAGGAAGAAGAGGAGGAGGAGGAAGAGGCGGCGGCGGCCAGGAGAGCTCGGAGTTTCGCCCGAGACGCGCGGGTGCGCTTTCTCGGCGGCCGCCTGGAGCTGATGCTAGGGCTCTCAGCGGAGAAATGGAGCCAGCATTTGGAGAGCGAAGAAAACCGGCAGGTCCTGGGAGAGTTCCTGGAGAACCCCAGTCCCGCGTGCCTTGTCTTCAGCGTCGCCGCCGCGGGACCACTCGCAGTCGCCCGGGAGGTAAGGGGCGACAGGCTAAGGGACCCTGTCAGGCTGCCAGTACGGGGACAGGCCAGTCGCGTCCTTGGGTTCCCATGGGGCATGCACTTAGGCGCTTTAAGAAACTTTCTTTGGGAGCCCTTGCCTTGGAGTTTGCAAAATCACCCACGTGCGCCCACTCTGCAGTTAAGCAACTGTGGATTAGTTTTCTAGAAGGTTAGTTTGCCCAACCCAGATAAGGCAGGAAAAGCTACACTACACTTTTTCAACTGCCTAGGCTTTGGGAACAAGGTGGGTTCTCTGTGCCAGATAACTTCTGTTTTCAATCGCTCTTGGGCCAATCTGGGGTCCTGTCTTTAAAAAATGTTTTAGCAGAGCCTGAATAATTTTTCATATGCTAAGTCTGTCTGTCACATTTAATCCTAGGAAAAATATTTAGTCTTTAAAAAAGGAGTGCTCTGGCACTCCGCGCACACATGGTGTTTACCAGCCCTGGAGGGAGAAGGGGGGCAGTCCTTTCTTTCCTTCCATCCTTTCTTTCTTCCTTCCTTCCTTTTTTTTTTTTAGACTTTGTAGTTGGAGGTTAAGGTATCACTTATAAATACAGCATTTGTATTCAGCATTTATTTTTATTTTTATTTTTATTTATTTCAGAGAGAGCATGAGCAGGGTAGGGTCAGAGGGAGCGGAACAGAATCTTAAGCAGGTTCCACACTCAGTCAGCATGGAGCAGATGCGCGGTTGGATCTGCCACCCTGGGTTCATGACCTGAGCCAAAATCAAGTCTTTAGTGTTTACAGTGCCTCAGTGTAATGTGTTGTATGTGTGAAGTGTTTATCATTGCTGTGTGTCACTTTAATAGTTGGGAAATAGGATCCCAGAGAAAGAGTAACAGGAGTTTGCCTTAGGGTTTTGAGATCTGAATTTTTTTGTTTTGCTCTTTTCCCAATTATAACTAATTAAAAATTTTGTCAAACAAGGAGATAGGATACTTAAGTCTAGGATTACTTAAGTTAAATAATCATCATATCTGAAGAAATAGCTCAGTACTTGTGGAAATGTTAAAATATCTAAATTCAACATTTTATTTTGAGGATAGATTTACAAAGTAACCTCTTGTGCCTGAACTTCCTTTCCCTTTGGTTTATTTCCAAACAACAAAAAAAAAGGTTATAAAAAGGAATGACCTTTCCTAAGATAGAAAAATGCTAAATTCTCCTTATATTTGTTTTTAATAAGGAGATGTTAGGGTATATAATGAGCTTGGGTAATTGACAAGCCCCTTTAAAGGTGATATTTACATACCAATAATGCTATGGAATTAGCATTATAAAAGAACAAAACCATACAGTTTGCAGAAGGTAGGGCAAAAAGCTGTGGAACTACCTTATTTATAAAGGTAGGCAAGATGCCAGATTTTATTCCTTTTTTAGCAATCTAGCTACAAGTTAGATAGAGCAAATCCTATGTGTTAATATGGAAACTACGCTGTGAACTTGGACTAATTATTTTGCTCTTGTTTCAGATTCCAAGAGATGCAAAACATAAACTTGTTTATATTGCCAAGAAGATTACTGAAAACATTGGAGTAAATGACTTTTCTCAAACGGTTTTATTTGGAGAGTTAACCGCCTCATCTTTCGGACACGTAACTGCTTTCCTAGATGAGGTACTAGTCTGTCCTTAATATTTGAATCTTTAATTTATCTCTATGGCACTTGGAATTATTCAGAAAAACTCTGGTTAAAAAAAAGAATGTAGAAGCCAATAATCTCTTTAGGTAGATGCAATGTGGTTAACTGTTTCTGAATGAGAGGATACTGATAATATTCAACAGATGGTAATCTGTAGGATTATCCTTTTTCTTTGTTTATAAATATGGGAAGTAAAAAGAAGCTTGAATAGGCTCTTGTAATTAGCTATAGGTTTTAAATTTCACGTTGATTAGAGACAAACTTAGACTTTGGAAGCGTGTATCATAAGTTTTTCAGATTTCTGTTAGTTTCTGTGACCCTCAGGTCAGATAACGTGGAAAGATAATAGAAACGAAATTTTTGAAGTGGTTGCTTTAAAATTCTTCTTTCTGTCCCCTTAAATCAGAGAAATGCTGTCTAAACCCAGGTTATTGATACTTGTAATAAAAGTACCTTGGTGGGATTTTTTTAATGTGGTTTTTTTTTTTTTAATGGGATTTAATGTGGGATCCTGGGGATTTTATTAAAGTCAGGCTGCTCCAGTAGGTCTGGGGTGGGGCCAATCTTCTACAATATCTGATCTCATACGATTCTGTTTGTTGATGGTATGTCTTTGAGGAAAGACGTACCAAATGACCAGGTTCTGTAGGATTAGAGCAGTGATTCTCAAACTTTGCTGAACATTAGAATCACCTGGGGAACTATCTAACCTGCCTTTTTCTGGTCAACCTTAATACCAATTAAATCAGAATGGGGTGGGAGCCAGGTGGTTACAATGGTTAAAATCCCAATTCTAATGTGCCCCAAACTTTGAGAGCCCCTGGGTTAGATAGAAGTAAATCAGATCTCTGTAATCAGTGCATTTCTGCCAAGGCCAGTGCTTAAGGTAGGAATAATTCCCAGAATATTTATTACTGACGATTTGCCGGTCTCTCTGTTGCACGCCACTTCTACTTCCTGAGTCTCTTTCGCTGTCTTTGGACTAGCCAAAGTCTCTAACTCCCAACTTCACCACCTTACCTCTGTTTCCCTCTCTTCCTGTTGAAATTACTCGGTTTTAGATGATTTCAGGGACACACCGATAGAGTTTTCTATCTTTACCTGGGACACTTGTTGGTCTGTAGCAGGAGCTCAAGAAATTTTTACCGAACTGAACCTGATGAAAGCATTTCACATGAAATGGGAATGACTCTTGGTCATTTGAAACTAGACTGCCATCAGCTGGGGCTTGGAAGGGCAAGGATGTACTCTTTGTTTGAATTCTTACATTACTGTCTGTCTGGCAACAAACAGAAGATACACAACTGTTGCAAGTTCCTCTGATCTTGGTGTGGATTTATCTCCATACCAGGGTCTGCATTCCACTCTGAGAAAGATGAAATGAAAGAGTAAGCTGTCCACAAGTACATTTATTATAGGTATAAGCCATCCAGAAGCTCAGAGTTTAAGTGGTTTAGAAGATTCATGTAATTATGCTTGAAGATCTGAGTATTGGGAAGAAAAAAAATGAGATCACACTTAGGAAGTCACTTGGGTTTACTTTTGGACAAGACTTACATTCGGTATGAAGAAGGCCCTAAGGCCTGGCTATAGATGATTGGGTTAAAAACATTTTTATAAGGATTGTCTTTGCTTCGTATCCAGTGTAGCTCGCAAAATTGGCTGATTAACAGTGGCTTATGATGATGTGCAAGGCACTCCCAAACTTCTCTCTCTAGCCAAGATCTTTTTCCTGAATTTCAAACTTGGAGATCCATTTGTTTTCCTGAAATTCACACTTGCATTTTAATAAACATCCCAAACCTGTCCAAAGTTGAACTGACCTTCCCCAGCCTCCACTGCATTACTTGTGGTTATCTCCACAATAGTGGCGTGAACGCCTTCCTTCCAGTTGCTCAAGCCAGAAAATTACTGAGACAGCCCTAACTCTTTTGTGTCACACGTTGTATCCGTTCTGGCAGGAAATCATGCAAGTTCCTGCTGGTGGGAATGCAAACTGGTGTGGCCACTCTGGAAAACAATATGGAGGTTCCTCAAAAAATTAAAAATAGACCTACCCTATGACCCAGAAATTGCACTACTGGGTATTTATCCAAAGGGTATAGGTGTGCTGATTTGAAAGGGCACATGCTTCCCAATGTTTCTAGCAGTGCTATCGACAACGGGCAAAGTATGGAAAGAGCCCAAATGTCCATCAACTGACAAATGGATAAAGAAGATGTGGCATATATATATATATATATATATATATATATATACACACACACACACACACACACACACAATGGAATATTACTTGGTGATCAAGAAGAATGAAATCTTGCCATTTGCAACAACATGGATGCAACTAGAATGTATTATGCTAAACAAAAAAGTCAGAAAGATAAATATCATATGATTTAACTCATTGATGGAATTAAAGAAACAAAATAGTTGAACATAGGGGAAGGGAAGGAAAAATAAGAAAAAGAGAGGGGGGCAAACCATAAAAGTTTCTTAACTGTAGAGAAACTGAGGGTTGCTAGAGGGTGTTGGGTAGGGTAATGTGCTAAATGGGTGATGGGCATTAAGGAGGGCATTTGTTGGGATGAACACTGTGTGTCATCGGTCAGTGAGGAATCACTAAATTCTCCTGAAACCAATACTACACTATATGTTAACTAGCTTGGATTAAAATAATATTTAACAAAAGGAAATCATGGAAGTTCTACCTTCAAAATACATTCAGAATCAGCCTCCATACTCCCCTCTCCTGCTACCACTCTGGGCTGGTTCACCATTGTCTCTCACCTGTGCTACTGCTTTCATCTCTCTCTCTCTCTCTTTTTTTTTTTTATGTTATTATTTCATTTCATTTTGTTACATTATATAGGAATTAACATACAGTGTTATATTAGTTTCAGGTAGACAGTAGAGTGATTCAACAATTCTATACATCACACACAAATCCACACCAAGATCATGATGAATTCATGTTCATCATGAAAAGTGCACTCCTTAATCTCCATTGCCTATTTTACCCACCCTCCTACCCACCTCCCTTCCTGTAACCATTAGTTTGTTCTCTGTAGTTAAGAGTCTGATTCTTGGTTCATCTCCCTCTCTTTTTTTTTTCCTTCACTCATTTGATTTGTTTCTTAAATTTCACTTGAGTGAAATATGGTATTTTTCTTTCTCTGACTTAATTTGTTTAGCATTATACTCTCTGGATCCATCCATGTCATTACAAGTGGCAAGATTTCATTCTTTTCTATGGAAAAATATTCCATTTTATGTATATACCAAATCTTCCTTATCCATTCATCTGTCAATGGGCTGCTTCCATAATTTGGCTGTTGTTAATAATGCTGTCATAAACATAGGGGTACGTGTATGCCTTTTAATGAGTATTTTTGTAGTTATTGGGTAAATATCTAGTAGCGTGATTACTGGATCATAGGGTAGTTCTATTTTTAATTTTTGAGCAGCCGCCATACCTTTTTCCAGAGTGGCTGCACCAGTTTGCATTCCCATGCTTTCATCTCTTAACTAATCTCTATGCTTTTGTGTGGTTCCCATCTAGAATGTATTCCCAACATAGCACCTAAAGGGATTCTGTTGAAGCATGAGTCACAACATGTAACTTCTCTGCTCCCGTTTTACTCTGAATAAGGGCCCAAGTGCTTTTAGTAGTCTAGACTTTGCATGTTCTGTGTTCTCTGTGGATCACAGCTATCAGCCTTACCTAAAAACTTGGTAGAACTGTAGAATCTCAGGGTCATCTTCAGAGCTACTGAGGCACGATCATCATTGGTTCTTAGGCGTATTAAAGGATGAAATCCCTAGTCCAGAATCTGTGAGCTGACCTCCCTGTGACCTCTTTAAACTCTTCTCACTTGCTAACTCGTGACCTCCTTGCTGATCCTTAATTGTCTCAGTTACACTGTTGCCCCTACTATTTCTTTACCTCCCTCAGAATTCACTCAGCTAACCCCTTAATGTCCTTCAAGTCTTTTTACTCATGTATCTTTTATTAAAGCCACCCTGGAGGAGGGTAGGGACTAGGGTCAGCAAATGAGGCACCCACTTCAAGAGCAAATTTATAGGGAGGCAAAGGGAGCAAAAACAAAACAAAACAAAAAAACCCTCAATATCAGGATGAAATTTTAATACAGTATTTATTTTATTTTTTTAAATTGAGATGTACATAATATTTATATGAGTTCATGGTTTTTTATTTAATGCAATTTATTGTCAAATTGGTGAACATATAGTGCGTAAAGTGTGCTCTTGGTTTTCGGGGTAGATTCCCATGGTTCATTGCTTACGTATAGCACCCAGTGCTCATCCCAACAACTGCCCTCCTTTCAATGCAGTATTTAAAAAATAAATAAATAAAAATGAGAGGTGCCTGGGTTGTTAAGTCGGTTAAGTCTCAGACTTTGGCTCAGGTCATGATCTCACAGGTTCTAGCCCTGCATTGGGGTCTGTGCTGACAGCTCAGAGCCTGGAGCCTGCTTTGGATTTGGTGTCTGTCTCTCTCTCTTTCTCTGCCCCTCCCCACCCCCACACTGTCTCTCTCAAGAAATAGATAAACATTAATAAAAAATCAAAATGAAAAAGTCAACATTTAAATAAACAGTTGATCACTAACAGTACTGTACTAGATCATATTGGAGCCTGAAGCAAAAATAAACCCATAATACTGATGTTGCCTTTATTTAAAAATAGTGATAATTCATCATTTTTGTTGCATTAATTTTGATTTAAAAAGTATCTTAAAAAATTATTCGTCTTGATTACTGAGTTTTTTGGTGGCTTTTAGATTCTATTTCCTGTGTGAATGCCTCACTTGCCGAACCCTAGTCCCAGCTTTGAATCTTTGTTTTGCTCCCTGTTGTGTCCCAAACACCCAAGACGTTGCCTGACACGTAGTAGGAGCTCCGGACTTGTTACATGAATGAAGGTCAATTAAGGGCTGATATCCTGTTGTTATAAGAGACCAAACACTGAAGCTTCAAGGTATTTCTTTAGAGAAGCATTTCGCATATGATCTCTCTTTCCATTTGGATTGTTTTGGACCGTGAAGAGGATACTCGGGAAATTTTATGCTAATCTCATTTATTCATTTAATCAGCGTTTATTGAAGACCTACTCGTTGCTAGTGACTGGCCACACCACATGGTAGTTAGTGATGTAGTTTGTGTCCTCAGAAGGCAGGTAGTCTGATGAGGGAGGCAGGTTGCTGAGCTTGCAGTAGGAGGACACAGGAGGCTCCTGGAGGAGTCTTCAGCATCATGGGGTGGGAGCCTCGTGATGCTCCCCACACCTACAGGGCTGACAGGGGCTGGGGACTCTGAAATAGGATGATCCTAGGTCTCAGTTTGCCTGGGGTACTTTTGGCTTACAACTGTCAGAGATCAGTTAATGTCCGCTAAGGATTTTTAGTGTTTCTTTGTACTCTCGAAAGCCTCCAGAATTGTATGGTAAATTATGTGGTCCCCATAGTGTTGAAGGACAAGGAGGAGATAGCTAGGTGTAGGAGGAGGAAGGGCTTTCTGAGCAGAGGGAGAAGCACTACAAAGGCACAGAGGTGAGGAAATGCAGGTTCTTTTTAAAAAAAGGAGTAAATTAATGTAGCTGGATCGGGGAACCTGAGCTGGGAGGTAGTGAGAAACAAGGGTGGAGAGACCGATTAGAAAATAAACAGCCACATAACTTTTTCAGGTGGTTGCCAGCAAAGGCAATGACCAAACCCAAATTGATGTGTTGATTGGAAGATGGCCGTGGTGGTGCATGTTCTGGGAAGGTTTTTTTTTTTATCAGGGCCGGCTTGATTGGGAAGTTGTGCAGTCACATGGAATGTCAGTGGTCATTGGTGACTTGCAGTCCAAGCTAATCAACCTCTGATTTATACATTAACAAAACTCTCTGATTTATACATTAACAAAAGACATGACATGCAGAGGACTGCTGAATTGGGAATGTCATTTGTGCCTTCATGTTTAGTTTTTTCTCATTTAAATGATCTAATGTATTCTCACTTGCATTCATTATTAACCGTTTTTTGGAGTTTGACTCAGTGATTTATGGGAATTCATGCTGATGTGCTGGGGACTCCCAGACTTGTGTCTCCAGCCTGGACCTCTCTCCTAAACTTCAAGCTTAGGTATCCATCGTCTCGTGGACATAGCTGTTTAGTGTGTAATGTCTCAAATCTGACATATCCAAAGCTGAACTCCCAATCTGCTCTTCAACATTCTTATGTGTTCCTGTGTACTCTTAGTTGTAGCTGTATTATATTTTATAATATTTAGCAAAAGTATTTAAAATGTCATGTAGCTATTTCTTTAAAAAAAAAAAATTTTATGTTTATTTTTGTGGGAGAGAGAGAATGAATGAATGAGTGGGGGGGAGGGGCAGAGAGAAGGAGAGAGAGAATCCCAAGCCGGCTCCGTGCTCTCAGTGTAGACCCTGATGTGTGGCTTCAACGCACAAACTGAGATCATGACTTGAGTCTAAATTGAAAGTCAGACACTTAATTTTCTTTCTTTTCTTTCTTACCTTCTCACATTACTTCTTTTTTTAATTTAAAAAAATTTTTTTTAACATTTTGTTTGAATCCAAGTTATTTAACAAACAGTAATGATTTCAGGAATAGAATTTAGTGATTTATCACTTACATATAACACCTCCTCCCAACAAGTGCCCTCCTTAATGCCCATCACCCATTTAGCCCATGCCCCTACGCAACACCCTGCCAGGAACCCTCAGTTTGTTCTCTGTATTTAAGAGTCTCTTGTGGCTTGTCTCCCTCTCTGTTTTTATCTTAGTTTTGCTTCCCTTCCCCTATGTTCATCTGTTTTGTTTCTTAAATTCCATATATGAGTAAAATCCTATGAAGTATGACTGACCTACTTCGTTTAGCATAATATACTCTAGTTCCATCCACATTGTTGCAAATACTAACATTTCATTCTTTTTAAAATTTTTTTTCAACGTTTATTTATTAATTTTTTGGGGGGGACAGAAAGAGAGCATGAATGGGGGAGGGGCAGAGAGAGAGGGAGACACAGAATTGGAAACAGGCTCCAGGCTCTGAGCCATCAGCCCAGAGCCTGACATGGGGCTCGAACTCACGGACCGCGAGATCGTGACTTGGCTGAAGTCGGACGCTTAACCGACTGCGCCACCCAGGCGCCCCAACATTTCATTCTTTTTGATCACCAAGTAATATTCCATTGTGTGTGTGTGTGTGTGTGTATACACATATATATCACATATTCTTTATTCATTCATCAGTCAATGGACATTTGGGCTCTTTCCGTACTTTGATTATTGTCGAGAGTGCTACTATAAACATTGGGGTGTATATGCCCCTTTAAAACAGCACTCTTGTATCCTTTGGATAAATACCTAGTAGTGCAATTGCTGGATTGTAGGGTAGTTCTATTTTTAATTTTTTGAGGAACCTCCATACTGTTTTCCAGAGTGGCTGTACCAGTTTGCATTCCCACTAGCAGTGCAAAAGGTCCTCTTTCTCCACATCATTGCCAACATCTGTGGCACTTGAGTTGTTAATTTTCGCCACTCTGACAGGTGTGAGTGGTACCTCATTGTGGTTTTGATTTGTATTTCTCTGATGATGAGTGATGCTGAGCATTTTTTCCTATGTCTGTTAGCCATCTGGATGTCTTTGGAAAAGTGTCTATTCAAGTCTTTTGCCCATTTCTTCACTGGATTATTTGTTTTTTGGGTGTTGGGTTTGATAAGTTTTTCATAGATTGTGGATACTAACCCTTTATCTGTTAGGTCATTTGCTGGTAACTTCTCCCATTCTGTCATTCGCCTTCTAGTTTTGCTGTTTTTTTACTTCACTGTGCAGAAGTTTTTTATCTTGATGAGGTCCCAATAGTTCATTTTTGCTTTTGTTTTCTTTGCCTTGGGAAACATGTCAAGTAAGAAGCTGCTATGGCCAGCATCCAAGAGGTTGTTGCCTGTTCTCTCCTCCAGGATTTGGTGGTTTCCTTTCTTAAATTTAGGTCTTTCATCCATTTTGAGTTTATTTTTGTGGATGGTGTAAGAAAGTAGTCCAGGTTCATTCTTCTGCATGTCGCTGTCCAGCTTTCTGAGCACCATTTGCTGAGGAGACTGTCTTTATTCCACTGGATACTCTTTCCTGCTTTGTCAAAGATGAGTTGGCCATACCTTTGTGGGTTCATTTCTGGCTTCTCTCTTCTGTTCCATTGATCTATGTGTCTGTTGTGCCAGTACCATACTGTCTTGATGATTACAACTTTGTAATATAGCTTGATGTCAAGAATTGTGATGCCTCAAGCTTTGGTCTTCTTTTTCAGGATTGCTTTGGCTGTTTGGGGTCTTTTCTGGTTTTATACAGATTTTAGAATTGTTTGTTCTAGCTCTGTGAAGATTGCTGGTGTTATTTTGATAGGGATTGTGTGGAATATGGAAATTGCTTTGGGTAGTACTGACATTTTAACAGTATTTGTTCTTCCCATCCATGAACATGGAATGTTCTTTTTCATTTCTTGGTGTCTTCTTTAGTTTCTTCCATAAGTTTTCTATAGTTTTCAGTGTATAGATCTTTCACCTCTTTGGTTAGGTTTATTCCTAAATATTTTATAGTTTTTGGTGCAGTTGTAAATGGGATTGATTCCCTGATTTCTCTTTCTGCTGTTTCATTATTGGTGTATAGGAATGCAACCAATTTCTGTACATTGATTTTATATCCTGCGACTTAGCTGAATTCATGGATCAGTTCTAACAGTTTTTTGGTGGAGTCTTTTGGGTTTGCCACATAGAATATCATGTCATTTGCGAAGAGTGAAAATTTGACTTCCTCCTTGCCAATTTGGGTGCCTTTTGTTTCTTTGTGTTGTCTGATTGCTGAGGCTAGGACTTCCAACACTATGTTGAATAACAGTGGTGAGAGTGGACATCCCTGTCTTGTTCCTGACCTTAGGGGGAAAGCTCTCAGTTTTTTTTTCCTATTGAGATGATATTAGCTGTGGGTTTTTCATATATGGCCTTTATGATCTTGAGGTACATTCCTTCTCTGCCTACTTTCTTGAGGGTTTTTATCAAGAAAGGATGCTCTATTTTGTCAAATACTCTCTCTGCATCTACTGAGAGGATCATGTGTTTCTTGTCCTTTTTGTTATTGATGTAATGTATCACATTGATTGATTTGCAGATATTTAACCTGCCCTGCATCCCAGGAGCAAATTCTACTTGATCATGGTGAATACTCCTTTTAATGTATTGTTGTATCCAGTTGGCTAGTGTCTTGTTGAGAATTTTTTGCATCCATGTTCATCAGGAAAAGTGGTCTGTACTTCTCTTTTTTTAGTGGGGTCTTTGCCTGGTTTTGGAATCATGGTAACACTGGCTTCATAGAATGAGTTTGGAAGTTTTCCCTCCATTTCTATTTTTTGGAACAGCTTCAAAAGAATAGGTGTTAACTCTTCTTTATATGTTTGGTAGAATTCCCCTGGGAAGGCATCCAGCCCTGGATTCTTGCTGGGAGATTTTTGATCACTGATTCAATTTCTTTACTGGTTATGGGTCTGTTAAAATTTTCTATTTTTTCCTGTTTCAGTTTTTATAGTTTATATGTTTATAGAAATTTGTCCATTTCTTCTAGGTTGCCCAATTTGTTGGCATATAATTGTTCATAATATTCTCTTATTGTTTGTATTTCTGCAGTGGTGTTTTCATTCGTGATTTTATTTATTTGGGTCATTTTTCTTTTTGATCAGCCTGGCTAAGGGTTTATCAATTTTGTTTATTCTTTCAAAGACCCAGCTTCTGGGTTCATTGATCTGTTCTGTTTTCTTTGATTTCAACATCATTGATTTCTGCTCTAATCTTTATTATTTCCCTTCTTCTGCTGGTTTAGGGCTTTATTTGTTGTTTTTTCCAGCTCTTTTAGGTTTAAGATTAGGTTGTGTATTTGAAACCTTTCTCCTTCTTTAGGAAGGCCTGGATTGCTATATACTTCCCTCTTATAACCACCTTTGCTGTATCCCAGAGGTTTTGGACTGCCATGTTTTCATTTTCAATGGCTTCCTGTACTTTTAAAATTCCTCTTTAATTTCTTGTTTAGCCCATTCATTCTTTAGTAAGATGTTCTTTAATCTCCAAGTATTCATCATCTTTCCAAATTTTTTTTTTTTGTGGTTCGTTTCAAGTTTCATAACATTGTGCTCTGAAAGTATGCATGATATGATCTCCATATTTTTGTACTTTCTGGGAGCCAATTTGTGATCCAGTATGTGATCTATTCTGGAGAATGTTCCATGTGCACTCAAGAATGTGTATTCTGCTGTTTTATGATGAAATGTTCAGTATATATCTTTTAAGTCCATCTGATCCAGTGAGTCATTGAAAGCCATGGTTTCCTTGTTGATTTTCTGCTAATGTGGTCTATCCTTTGGTGTAAGTGGGGTGTTAAAGTCCCCTACAATCACTGTATTGTTACCTATACATTTATTTATGTTTGTGATTAAATGATTTATATATTTGGGTTTTACCATGTTGGGGGCATAAATATTCACAGCTGTTACATCTTGATGGATAGACCCCTTAATTATGATATGATGCTCTTCTTGATCTTTTGTTACAGCCTTTATTTTAAAATTTAGTTTGATAAAAGTATGGCTACTCCAGCTTTCTTTTGATAATCATTAGCAGGATAGATGGTTCTCCATTCCCTTACTTTCAATCTGCAGGGGTCTTTAGGTCTAAAATGAGTCTTTTGTAAGCAGCATATAGATGGGTCTTCTTATACATTCTGATATTCTGTGTCTTTTGATTGGAGCATTTAGTCCATTTAAATTTAGAGTGAGTACCAAATATTTGAATTCAGTGGCATTGTGTTGCCTGTAGACTTGATGTTTCTGGTGTTCTCTGGTCCTTTCTAGCCTTTGTTGCTTTGGTCTTTGTTGTTTTATTTTGGTCTTTTCTCCACTCAGAGTCTCCCTTCAAATTTCTCACAGGGTTGGTTTAGTGGTCATGAACTCCTTTAGTTTTTGTTTGGGAAACTCTTTATCTTTCCTTCTATTTTGGATGATAGCCTTGCTGGGTAAAGAATTCTTTGCTGCATATTTTTCCAATTCAGCACGTTGAATATATCCTGCCACTTCCTTCTGGCCTGCCAAGTTTCTGTGGATAGGTCTGCTGACAACCTCATCTGTCTTCCCTTAGAGGTTAGGACTTCGTTCCTTTGCTGATGTCATAATTATTTCCTTGTCTGTGTATTTTGTGAATTTGAGTATGATATGCCTTGGTCATGGTCATTTTTTGTTGAATCTAATGGGAGTTCTCACTGCTTCTTGGATTTTGACATTTGTGTGCTTCCCCAGGTTAGGCATGTATTCCACTATAATTTGCTCACATAAACTGTCTGCCCCTTCTCTCTCTCCATCTTCTGGACTCCTTTGATTGGGATTTTATTCCTTTTTAATGAGTCACTGAGTTCTCTAAGTCTTGTATCATGATCTTTTGCCTTTGTTTATGTCTTTTTTTTTTCTGCTTCATTATTCTCCATAATTTTATCTTCTGTATCATTGATTCTCTCCTCTGCTTCATCCATCCCTTGCTGTAGTGGCATACATTGAGATTGCATCTCTGGTATAGCAGTTTTTTTAATTTCGGCCTGACTAGATTGTATTTCTTTTATCTCCACAGAAAGGGATTCTCTGGTGTCTTCTATGCTTTTTTCAATCCCAAATATTATTCTTATTATTGTGGTTCTAAATTCTAGTTCACATATCTTACTTATATCTGTGTTAAGTCCCTGGCTGTCATTTCTTCCTGTTCTTTCTTTTGGGGTGAATTCCTCCATTTTGTTATTTTGGATGAAGGGAAAAATTAATAAAATGAAAAATAAAAATTAAAAAATCAAAAACAAAAAAAAGGAGGCTAGATCCTAGGTCTGTTTTGGTTTGCTTGTTGAAAGAAACTTCATAGAATGTAGAAAAGGAAAGGAAAGAAAAAAAAGATAAGAAAAAACGTACAAAATAAAAAATTGTATAATAAAATAAGAGAAAGAAAATGAAATAGAGTAATATATTAAAAAAAATTAAAAATGAAGTAAAAAAAATAAGTTTTCTTCTTTCTGTATTCAAGAAAGAGAAAGAAAAGAAGAAAAAAACAATTTAAGCCAAAACAGAAGCAAAGAAAATGAACAAATAAATGAACCAGCAAACAAAATTAAAGCTGAATGAATTTACATCCAGTTTCCCTTAGAACTGAAACTGTGAAGCGTTCTATAGTCCGTATACTGAACAGGTGGAGTGACTTGTGCTAGTCTTCTGTGGGGTGTGCTTGGAGGGCACAGGTGGGTGGTGCTTGGTGTAAAGCCTCTGTTCTCCATCAGGGTTGCAGCATAGCTGACTGGGGTGGATCCGTGTGCATCCTTACATGTACGTGTGCAGGGGAAGTGGAAATGGCCTCACCCAGCTCCCTAGTCTGTGGTGCAAGAATTTGTATACTGTCACCAACCCGTGATTAAGTACCCCTCCTTGATCTCAGGCCTCCGTCCATTCCCCGCCTCTACCCTGTCCACGTCCAAGCTGTCCACCTGCCAGGCAGCACCCCCCTCCAGAGTTTTATCTCAGATGAGGTTGTGTTTCAAAACCCCACACTTCAGAGACCCCTGCTGCTTGGACCTATGCCAGCTCTCTGGGGGGAGGGGCTCACTGATCAATGACTAGGGTCAGCTTGCCCCAGAAGAGGTTTGTGTGATCTCACAGGGGCAGAGGTTCAGAGATTATGGCAAATCACTACACACAGCTGGTGCCAGGTTTCATTGCACTCTGGCATCTTTGTCTCAATACCAGCAAACATGACTGCTCTCCAGGGTGTGCTGGGACCTTTGCCTGTGGGGAGGCTGTATGGCCTCTACCAAATCCACTCCAAGCAGGGAAACTGCTTCTCACCGGGTAGCGCACAGACTCCTCAGACCCGGCTGCCTGCTTCTGGGGATTTGTTTTACTTCATTACCAGAGTACCACCAGGGACTGAACTTTGGAACTTCAGACTCTGCACTCCACTGTTTGTAGAATCCTGGTGGTATTGAAACCCTCTACTTTCTCCCCATCATTGGTTTGGGGAACAGATTTCCTGTTAAGTCCCCTGTGTTTTCACTCTTTCTCTCCAACTACTTTTGGGGGGAGTGCTTTTCTTGCATGATCCCGATGTACCATGCTCTCCTCTTCTTTTTCTCTCTCTGTCCTCTCTCTGTGAACATGGCTCCCTATCTTCCATGGCTTTTCTCTCTTCCAGTTCACCTCTTTGCACTGTGTACCTGCCAGGGTCTATGGCTCAAGTTATGCAGATTGTTGCATTAATCCTCAGATCAATTTCCTAGGTGTTCAAAATGGTTTGGTGCTGCTCTAGCTGCATTGCAGGGATGAGACAAGCTTAGGGTCTCCATGCTGCTCCACCATCTTAACTCCTCTGACTAGTTATTTCTTTATGTATTATATTGGTCTAAATCTTTAAAGAAATAATAATTGTGAATTACTGTTATCCATTTGGCTTATCAAGTTAAAGTGGAAGTGTGATTTGGTTCTTATAGTTAGTGTCTAGGTCCCATCCTTGGACATCCCATCCTTGGACGTTGTGGCCTAGGCTCCCACATTTTGAAAGCATTGCCCTGGTAATAATAACTATTGACTTAAAAACCATTGTAAAACAAAAATCCCTAGCTTAAAAAGGGATCAAAGAAAGAACATAGGTAAAGAAAACACAGCAGAGGTACCGTAGTTCATTAATCTATGTTGTATATATACATATTGCATATGTAAGCATATTTAAATTATTTTAGTGCTTAGGGGCGCCTGGGTGGCGCAGTCAGTTAAGCGTCCGACTTCAGCCAGGTCACGATCTAGCGGTCCGTGGGTTCGAGCCCCGCGTCGGGCTCTGGGCTGATGGCTCAGAGCCTGGAGCCTGTTTCCGATTCTGTGTCTCCCTCTCTCTCTGCCCCTCCCCCGTTCATGCTCTGTCTCTCTCTGTCCCAAAAATAAATAAAAAAAAAAAACGTTGAAAAAAAAATTAAAAAAAAAATAAATTATTTTAGTGCTCAGAAAAAGTTCGGAATTTTTCTTCTAAACTGCAAAAAGTAGGAAAGCATTTCCCAACTGAGACAAAATAAAACCCCCAATTAATTGAATTACTTTGTGTATAGTTTAAGAAGATGTATTGTAATGAAAAAGCATATCCCAGGTCTATTTGTTTTGAATGATTTTTTTTTTTCTTAATGTTTTTTTCTGAGAGAGAGTGCAAGTAGGGGGAGGGGCAGAGAGCGAGGGAGACTCAGAGCTTGCAGCCTGCTTTGGAGCACAGAGCCCATCGTGGGGCTCAAACCCATGGCCCATGAGATCATGACCTGAGCCAAAGTCAGATGCTTAACTGAGCCACCCAGGCACCTCTGTTTTAAATGACATTTACGGAAACATGCTCGTGCTTTGACTAATTGCTCTGCAAAGCATGTGGCTCACAATTTCACAGTTTTATCTACAGCTTGTGACAGAAATACTCAAATTTAAAAGTAGTTGGCTTTGCCACAGAATCATAGAGTGGAAGTTTGAAACCATAACTGGTAAATTAGATATGCCAAATAACCAGAATTTTCCTCGTGCCTGTTGCTTAGAAATAGTTGCTGATACTGGAGATTTAGTCTAGAGAGTTTTCTAGTGGGTCAGTGAATGTTATGCCCAATAAACTTCAAGTCTTCAGTCTGATTTCTAAAGCTCTTCATGAACTACCCTGCCTTTCTCAAAGCTAATCTCAGATTGGCAGGTTTCCAGAAGCACTATACTTCTGGAGCCCTGAATGATTTTATTGGTGTTGAGTTTTTTGGAGTGCCTGCTCTGCAATTTCATCTTCAACATTTTGTTTATGTATTTTTAAGTTTATTTATTTATTTTGAGAGAAAGCAGTTAAACGTGTGTGGGGGTGAGGGACGGAGAGAGGGAGAGTGAGAATCTCAAGCAGGCTCCACGCTGTCAGCACAGAGCCTGATGTGGGGCTGGATCCCACAAATTGTGAGATCATGACCTGAGCTGAAATCAAGAGTCGGTCGCTTAACTGACTCCACCCAGAAGGCCCTCATCTTCACCATTTTAATCAAGTAGCAACTTTTGTGGCAGGTCTTCCCTAACACCTGTCCCTTCCAGAGCCAGGTGTATATCCTGTGTCTCCACATTACATCCTGAACATGCCTCCAATCACGGTAGTTCTTGTAGCAAAGGAACTAACCCATGAGATTATCCCCAGCAAAGACTGTTTCTTATTTTTCTGTTTTCCTAGCTTGACTTGTAGTCAGCGCTAAGCAGGAAAATGTAATAATACACTTTGGAAAGATTAGTTTCAACACAGAAAACAAAAGTAATTGTATTGTCAAAATAGACAAAAGGTGGAGTAATTGTTTTCTGAGCATTTCAGCTAATGGAAATTTTGTAGTGTAATGTTGGTACACCAAGCAGACGATCAGAAAAAATGAAAAGTGTTTAAAATAGTAGCTACTAGAAAGGAGTGGGAAAATAAGAAGAGGCTACTAACTTCATACTCAACTCATTCTTATTAACGTCTGCCAGGCCCTGGGAATACAAAGATAATTCTTGAGGGTTTTCACATACATGGTGTCACATACATGATCCTCCCAACTCAGTGGGAGAGGGAGTTCCAAATAAGGTCCATCTGATTAATAAACATCTTTTTGACCATCAACCGGCATGCCACCCAGGGCTCGAGAAGATTACTTTTGCTTCCATGTGATTCGTAAAAATTTTTTTCATTCATGTACCTGCCATTGTGCTCAGTTTGCATTAGGAAAGTAGTTTGCTTACTTGACATGGTTGTGTTTGTTTTATGCCGTGTTTGAGTCATTGGGAACTTCCACAAATGTTTGATAAATAAGTAAATGAACAAGCAGTATAGTATTTGCACTTTGCAAGTATTTGCCTAATTGATGATGTCTAAATGGAATACTGATTTTTGTCCTCTCTTTGTAAATTTGATATTTAAGAAATTGAGTGGTTTTGTGGCTGATTTTGTATGACAGGAAAATTTTTGAAGGAGTACACTGTCTGTAAATTAACTTCTTTTGGAAATGTTTCTCTTTAGATTTTAGTGCCCATTCTTTCTAATAGGAACAACCATAAATCCTGGTCCTGTTTTATTTCACAAGACATGGAACACCACATAGAAGCCATGAAAAATAAAATGCATGTCTTTCGGGGCAAAATGTTGAGAAGAACTCTTCTACCAATTCCCACAATTGCAGGAAAAATTGACCTGGATCAGAAATACTCAGAGACCAAGTATGTAATGATATGGTATATATCGGATATTAAAGTGGAGAGCCTACATACCCGATTAACATAGAAGCTATTAGCACAAGAATTCTATCATTTTTTTAAAAAGGTTGTACAGAGCACCGTGTATATTATTTCCTTACTAAGTACACTTTTTAAAATTGTATTTTAAAGAGAGAGTGCAAGGAGGGGAGAGGGACAGAGGGAGAGAGAGAATTTTAAAGCGGGCTCCATCCCATCCACGACCCTGGGATCATGACCTGAGCTGAAATCAAGAGTCAGATGCTCAACCAACTGAGTCACCCACATGCCCCACGAAGTACATCTCCTAAAAGACTGCACAAAAAGCAGGCTGTAACAATTGACGTGATGTCAAGAGTATTTTTTTTTTAATGTTTATTCATTTTTGAAAGACAGCACAAGCAGGGGTGGTGCGGAGAGAGAGGGGGACACAGAATCCAAAGCAGGCTCCAGTCTCTGGGCTGTCAGCACAGAGCCTGATGCGGGGCTCAAACTCACGAACCGCGAGATCATGACCTGAGCTGAAGTTAGATGCTTAACCGACTGAGCCATCCAGGCGTCCCTCAACAGTATTCTTTTAGCAATAATGGTTTAAGGTTATGATTATTTGTTTAACAATGTTTACATCACAACTAAAAGTGGGACTATAAAAATAAGGGATCTGATTCTGAAGCATTTATATTTGGAAAACTAGTTTATGGATACACCAAATAGATCTTAAGATCCGAGTGCTATCTTTATTTAGGTGAAACAATTGGTTTTTGAATTATTCTATTAATCATTTCAGTGTTTGTATGCTAGAGTCAAATGAAAGGACAGTACTCCATGCAATTGAGTCAGTGATTATTAAATGGTCACATCAGATCCAAGAAATCGTAGAAAAAGATTCCGTGCAGCCTTTGCTGAATTGTCTTCAGTCGAATCCTCAAACCGAACTGGATTTCTGGATGATGAGGAGAGAAAATCTGTCATGCATTTATGATCAAGTAAGTAGATAGCCCTACAAATTGCTTACAAATTGAATTAGGAAAGTTAGTTGTAGAATTTGGTTTCTACAGCAATGACTTCCAGTACCTTCAGAGGCTTAAAATACTGTTTTTGAATGGCTTAATAGTCTGTTCTTGTTTCTTGTTCCAAAGTTTTATATGATAGGCACTTTAGAAATGAATGCGGATTAAAAGTAAGTTTGCCATTTGGAGAATATTTTGACAGCATTTGATAATTGGAAACACTGTGGCATAGGAGAGAGTTGTTCGCCAGGGAAATGTCAAAGATGGTAAAATTTAGTTGATTGAACTGATGTAAGAAGGAGTAGGGTCTTGCCGAGTGGAGAGATGTGGCTTTGGAAGACCTAACTTTGGTTCCTCTGCTGTTTGCCTTACATGTTCCTTGATTTAATATCCTGCAAACTAAGACGTTCATTTGCATTTCATGTGTCTCTCAGATTCTCTGAAACACCGCAGGAGATTTTATGTGGGAAGTTTAATATTTTACACTTAAAGGGTTAATTGACACTCTGTGAATACTCAAGAGCTGTAAATGTAAAGTAAAATTCAAGCTTAAGGAAAAATTGCTTTTAAAAATTATTTTCAACTTGAAGCCAGATGAGTCTTTTTTTTTTTTGAATACTGTGGGTATTGTGCATGAGTAAAATACAAGTGTTTTATTGCCAAATGTATCTATTTAGTCATTAATCTAGCTTGTATTAAATTTTCTTCAATTTAGCTTCAAGCTCCTATTGTCCTCAAAATGGCTAGGATCCTGCAAATCAAACAAAGCAGCTATTTGCCAACTTTGAAGGAGATTTTTGTGGCTGTGAAAAATGGTAAGACTCTTGGTTTTTGGCCTGGCGTTGGTGTCCCTCATGATCTCATCCCACGCTGCCTGAACAGCCTCATCTGCCCTTCTACCATTAACATGTTCATGAAATGATTTCACTTGGCTCTTGTAATGATAAATTCGTCCTCATCAGTACTTTGTTCTCTAGTTCTATTAAACTGTTTTTAGGGTATATTGTAGGTACCTACCAAATTGCCTCTAGATTGAAGGTTTTTTTTTTTTCAACGTTTATTTATTTTTGGCACAGAGAGAGACAGAGCATGAACGGGGGAGGGGCAGAGAGAGAGGGAGACACAGAATCGGAAACAGGCTCCAGGCTCTGAGCCATCAGCCCAGAGCCTGACGCGGGGCTCGAACTCACGGACCGCTAGATCGTGACCTCGCTGAAGTCGGACGCTTAACCGACTGCGCCACCCAGGCGCCCCATAGATTGAAGTTTTAATGGGAATGTGTGTGTGTGTGTAGGGGAAAGACCTTTGCAGCAGGTAAATGAAAGCCCAACATGGCGGTTTCCTCGTCAACAGCTGGGCTACAGTTAGTCCACTTATTCTTGAGTAGAGTCTGAATGTGCTTGGCATCTGTTGCTTTTCTAGCTCAAAAATGCTCAAAGTTATCATTGAAGTTTGGGTGAAGATCAAATGTACAGGGGAAGAGGGTTTGCTGAATTTTGAACAGGTCCATGCACACTGATAAAAACCAGAAATGATAAAAGTATTCAGTGAAAAGTCTCCTCATCCCCTCACTATCCGGTTTCAGCTCCACCCAGGGGTCCCAGCCCCCTGGTTTTTTGATTTCTGTTCCTATTTCTTTAGGCCAATTCAAGTAAGTAGGCGTAGACACGATACTGAGGTTTTCAGCGATGAAACTGTAAGATAATTGGACGAATAGCTTTTTTGGCTTCTAACATTAGAAAATTACTTTTTAATTTCTTCCTGTTAGAACTTTTGTAAGGTTAGGAAATAGCTAAAATATACTTTGAAAATGTTTGGGTATTTCTTCAGGTTTTGGTTGTTTTTTGTTTTTGTTTTTGTTTTATCACATGGAAGCAAGAGTAATCTTCTCAAGCCCTGGATGGCATGCGGGTTGATTCAAGTTTGATGGTCAAAAAGATGTTTATTAATCAGATGGACCTTTTTTGGAACTTCCTCTCCCATTGAGTTGGAAGCATCATGTGTGTGACACCATGTATGTGAAGACCCTCAAGAATTATCTTTGTATTCCCAGGGCCTGGCAGACGTTAATAAGAATGAGTTGAGTGAATGAAGTTAGTAGCCTCTTCTTGTTTTCCCACTCCTTTCTAGTAGCTACTATTTTAAACACTTTTCGTTTTTTCTGATCGTCTGCCTGGTGTACCAGCATTACACTACAAAATTTCCATTAGCTGAAATGCTCAGAAAACAATTACTCCACCTTTTGTCATTTTGACGATACAGTCTCTTTTGTTTCTAACTTGTCCAACATCCATTCAGTACATCTTAAATTAGCTGAGCCTCTGGTTTTCCTCAGCCAAACTGGCATATTAACACCTTCCTTGCAGAATTGTTTTGAGAATTAGAGCAATATTTCTCAACCTTGTCAGTGTTTATCATCATTGACATTTTGGGTTCGATAATTGTTTGTCGTGGGAAGCTGTGCGTTCCTGTGTGTTTAGCAGCATCCCTGGCCTCCACCCACCTCCCCTTGGTGCAGCTGCAACAATTAAAAATGTCTCCAGACATTGCCAAATGACCCCTGGGGGCAAAACCTTTCCTGGCTGAGAACCCTTGAATTGAGGATAAAATATACAGGATACAAAGTACTAGGCGCACAGTAAGTATGTTCTCAGTAAGTAGAGGCTGCTCGAATTTTTTTTCTGTATTAGTAGAAGATGAACATTTTCCGTGGATAAAGCATCTACAGGAACAGATCACAGGGGTACTCAGGGCCCTATGAGTGCATGGGCTGGAGATTCAGACACAAACACTCTGAGTAGAACAAGTGGCTCAAAGCCATTGTCAGAGGTGGACAGCCCCCTCCCAAGGACATACTTGAGGCCTTTTAAAATCACCACTTGAGCTTGCCACATTTTAAAGGCACTTAGCTGTTAGATGCAATAATTTAATTTTGAAATTAACACGGGTAACAACATACTATTTTGAAAACATGAGCGGAACCAGTGAAGAAAAGAGTTCCTGGATGCTCTCTTCCTAGGTCTTTATCATTAGGGCAGATAAATTGGTTATATGTTAAGGGGAGTAATATAGGTGGGTGTATTCCTAATTCTCACAGTCAAATAAAGTTGGCAGGGTTATTTGTTTGTCATCTCGGCCTGGACAGGAGTGTTTTGAGAGAACACCAGGAAATAAGAATTTACTGCCTTCCCTACCGTCATAAGTAAAGCCTGTTTTCAGTTAATCAAAGTTATTTGTAGTCTCAGGAACAAAATGCAGTCTGATGGAGATCCATTTACGGCACATTAAGCTAATTTTTTTTTTTTAAGCTCTACACCCACCATGGGGCTTGAACTCAGGATTCTGAGATTGATTTGCATGCTCCGAATGAGCCAGCCAGGAGCCCCTAAAATGACTAATTTCAATCAAGAGAAGATTTAGATTAGATTAGACAGTAATTGATAATATTTCTCTCCGTATGTGTGTGTATGTATGTGTGTGTTTATTTATTTATATAGTACTTTTGAGAAATATTCCTTAGCCCTGCTTAACAGTTTTTAGATCTCCATTTTAAAGTGTAGAGTTGAATGACATTTAGTGCATTCACAATGTTGTACAAACTTCACCTCCCTCTAGTTCCAAAGTATTTTTTTTATTAAAAAAATTTTTTTTAATGTTTATTTTTTGAGAGCGAGAGAGGAAAGAGAGAGCCTGTGAGCAGGGGAGGGGCACAGAGAGAGGGACACACAAAATCCAAAGCAGGCTCCAGGCTCTGAGCTGTCAGCACAGAGCCTGACGTGGGGCTCAAATTCACCGACCATGAGATCATGACCTGAGCTGAAGTCGTATGCTCAACCTACTGAGCCACCCAGGTGCCCCCCCTCAAATATTTTTATCACCCATACTTAACAATTTTAGTTGTTATATTTTGAATAAAATTTCCCAGTCATTGCCTGAGTTACTCTCGCAGAACACTGAGATGAGACAATTAAATTGTATGGGGACCTACTAAGTGGTAATTAACATTGTAGTGATGAGGCTTGTAACGTAAACCATAAAGTGACACCAACTTTGGAGGCATGTTTTATGCCTGCAGTTTCATGGACTTGAGTAAATTTCTTTAGGTCAAAAGGTATTTTCCCACCGAGTATTGTGTTACTATTTACTTGAGCTGTGCAGGTATCTGCACCAGGGCTGTTCTGAGTGGCTGCTATACACGGACCATGTATGGGGCCTTCCAAACCCATAGTAGGTCATCTGTAGGATAATCAATATAAAACAGAGAGAGGATCACATTTAAGTACAACTCTGTTGTTTTGCTTTGTTTTCTTGTGAAGTGAATTTAGGAAAAAGACCACCCTCACATTCATGGTGATTTTCTTTCCTTTCAGCTCTCCTAGAAGCCCAGGATGTGGAGCTATTCCTGAGACCTCTGAGAAGACATGTTCAGTGTCTCCAGGAGACAGAATTTCCACAAATCCGTGTGCTCATTGCCCCATTATTTCATACCATCTATCTGATCTGGAGTCATTCCAAGTTTTATAATACTCCTGCTCGGATTATAGTTTTATTGCAAGAGTTTTGCAATCTCTTCATTGACCAGGTGTGTAGTACTAAAAAATAGGAAGAAGAGGAATCATTGCCATGTGGTGGGTTTTATGAAGCCAGTGAAAAAAAAATAGTCTAGAGTCAGAACACCATTTTCCTTTCGTTTTTCAGAAAAGACTTTTATGGTAGCAAAGGTTAGGTGACTTTCTATTCTAAATGGCAAAGAAGCTCTGGAAATCAGGTGCATTCAAAGGACAGTTTGTCATTGGATTTAATACCCTACCTTTGTTCAAGGAGAGTTAGGGTGTCTTCCAAGAAAAGACAGATAGGCATAGTGCTTTCTTATAGCTTTCCCTTTGGTTTCCACAGGAACACTGATAAACTTTTGGAAAATAAAGTAAGTTAAGAAAATCTGGCTGAAAAAACAGTAGTGAAGTTGTATTAAAAGTATTGATTCATTATTGATGTTAAAACATCCTTGCTTATAATTTTCTACTCTTCACTTGCAATATGTTTTTTTTTTTTTTTAATTTTTTTATTTTAAAGAAAGGGCAGTGAGCAGGGGAGAGGGGCAGAGGGAGAGAGAGGGAATATTAAGCAGGCTCCATGCTCAACATGGAGCCTGATGTGGGGCTCCATCCCACAGACCTGGGATGATGACTTGAGCCAAAATCAAGAGTCAGACACTCAACTGACTGAGCCACCCAGGCGCCCCACTTGTAAAAGGTTTTTTTTAAAAAATTAGACTTTCTGTTAACATTCTCTCTTTGTGGGTCCATAAAATCAGAATATTACATAATTTAAGAGCTGAAAGATTCTTGGAGGGTACGTAATCCAGTGGTTCTCGGTTGGGGTGTGTCTTAGTCTGCTTGAGTGGACATAACAAAATACCACAGACTGGGTGGGTTTCTTTTCAGAAATTGTTTTCTCATAATTTTGGAAACTGGGGGCTCAGATCAAGGTACCATTATGGTTATGTTCTGGTAATAGGTATTTTTTTCCTGCCTTAAAACTTTTCTCTGTGTCCTCACATGGTGGAGAAAGAAAAAGCTCTCTTCTTCTGTTCTTACAAAGTCGCAGTCTTGTCAGATTTGGGTCTTGCTCTTATGACTTCATCGAACTTTAATAACCTCCTTAAGGCCTATTTCTAGATGGTCACGTTGGTGGTTAGGGCTTCATCCTAAGAATTTGAGTGAAGACAATTCATACCATAGCAAACTCGATAGCAGGTTGTCTAGCTGAACCACTAAGGAGTTTTTGTAAAACAAATGTCAGAGAATCAGAATCTGTATATATAGCTTAGATTTTGAGATGTTAAGAATGCTTTCCATGAAAAGCGGATTGCCTTCAGCTGCAACTGACAAACTGAAGCAAAATTAAAAAAAAGTATGAATTCACGTGAACTGGAAAGTCTAAGAATGTAGTAGTTTTTGGAATAGCTTGTTTCAAAGGTGTCAGATAATAATTTCAAAGCTCCCTGCCATCCTTCATTTAGGTCCTTGTGTTTGCCTTTATTTTCATCACATGTTAAGTATGGTGGCTTTTAATAGTTCCAGAAGTGTATCCTTCTAGTAGAGGAACTTCCCTAAAAAGAGGCTCTCTTTCTTTATTAATTCTGGTCCAGTGCATTCTAATTCTAATGGATTCTAATTGCTGGAGCAATCATTGTGGCAGGGGAGATAGGATACTTGGGAAAGTTCTGCATCACTTATTCAGAGGAGGATGGACAACTGTGATTGACCTAAATCCTTGATCTAATCTAATGCCTCCTAGCCGTGTTGATGTTATGACTTGCATAGAAAATGAAAATACTATAGTACTTTGGTGGCTCAGTCAGTTAAGTGTCCAACTCTTGGTTTTGGCTCAGGTTACGATTTCACGGTTCATGAGTTTGAGCCCATCTGGCTCCACTCTGACAGTGAGGAGCCTGCTTTGAATTCTCTCTCTCTCCCTCTCTCTCTGCCCCTCTTCCACTTGCATGCGCACTCTCTCATGCATGTGTGCGTGCTCGCTCGCTCTCAAATAAATTAAAAAAAAAAAAACTTCCCTATAGAGTGGGATAAGTTGGGAGGGCATTTGGAACCCTTAAAGTGTACTCATAGACAAGGCAAACAGCTTGCAGTTCCCGCTGCCCCAGGTCCCAGAACCTTGCTGTTTTAACCAGTAAAGAGAACAGTGTTGTAGGATAAACCACAGTGGTTTGGGAATTGTGTTCCAGTCCATTACCTGATATATATATATATATTTTTTTCAGATGAATTACCTGAGACTTGAAAAATCACATCATTTGGTGATTTTCCCTGACAATTTAGGGGGAAATCCAGATTAGAAAACAGGTCTCCTAACTTGCAGTCCAGAGTATCTGGAGTATGAAATTGAGGTGTGTGTGTGTGTGTGTGTGTGTGTGTGTGTGTGTGTGTGTGTGTCTGCTTTTAAAGAGGTGGAGTTTATGGAAAAGGGCTTTGTACTCAGACCAACCTGGATGCAATTCTAATTGAAACACTGGTGGAGTTAAATAACTTCTTCAAACTTTAAAAATCTATGAGGATGCTGTTTCACTGGGCTGTTGTGAGCATCAGGAGATAACCTAAGTGGGATGCCCAGTGTGGCATTGAATAGAGGCTCAGTCAAAGCTATTTCTAAGCTATTGACCCACAAACTAGTTGCAACTATTGATAAGAGATAACTTGTTATATCTTATCCTGTCTTCTGGCTTCATTCTATTTCTTTGCTGTTAGGCAAGTGTGCTGGATCCTAATGGCTTTGGATCTCCATGTTAAATACCATGATCCCTACTGAAGAGTGAACAACTATACCCACAACTTCTATACACCTTTTAAAGTATCTTCATTCTCATTTTGAGAACTGTTAAAGCTTTTACTCCAAAACCCTGCTAGTGGATAAACCCCAGAGCTGGTTATTCACTGTAGTAGGAGGTTTGTAATGAGTCCTGGTTACCTTTAAGCCTGTAGACCTATTTTTCCTGGTCCCTAGTATCTGTCAATAGCCAGTTTGCCAAGCTCCCAAGGAAATAACGTAGCTTCCCTTGTTGCTTAGTTACTGTTTCTGGCTTCTCTCCAAGTGTTCTAATGGCCTGATTTCCTTGATTTTCCAAGTGGACTTTGTAGTAAATGTGCCCCAACATGTTAGGAATCAAAAATCAGTAATGAGCCAGCTTTCATACCTGGGCTCCCTAAAGAGCTAAGCTCTCCCCCACTCTTGCCCGGTCATTTGTTGTCTAATTTATATATATATATATATATATATATATATATATATTTTTTTTTTTTTTTTTTTTTTTTTTTTTTTTCCACAAGCACTGTGTAGTGCCTTTTACTTGCCAGGAATTCTTGTAAGTCTTTACAAAAACTACAAATGTAATCTCTTAGCAGAAATATGACATAGATATTATTAGTATGTCCATTTGATAAAAACCTAAAGTACAGAGAAGATAAAGAGCTTTTCCAAGGTCACCCAGTTTGTAAATGGCAGTTTCTTACACATTAAACTAGGTTCTGTATTTTATTCTTTTAGAGGGAGAGCATGTGCACTCAAGTGGGGGAGGGGCAGAAGAAGGAGACTCTTAAGCAGGCTCCACTCAGAGTCTGGAGCCCAGTGCAGCCCTCCATCCCATGACCTTGGGATCATGACCTGAGCCAAATTCAAGAGTCCGATGCTTAACCAGCTGAGCCACCTAGGCACCCTGAGGCTCCATATTTTAAAATAATAGCTTTGATTTTTAATTACAGTGTAATATGTGGTATACTAATGATAATTGTAGGGTATTCTCATTGCATGGGATTTATAACAATGGAAATAGTCCCGCAAATCTATCACCCTAAAATTAGCAGTTTTTATATCTAGTTCTCCCAAAATGTGTACATATTTATGCATTTTATCATATCATTTTTATTTTTTTTTTTTACCATCTCCTTGAAAAATCATTTTATTGTTGGATATTTAGGTTGCTTCCAGCCTCCTCTTTTAAAAGCAACATGCATAAAACAACTTGGTATGGGAATCCTTTTTCCTTAACTTGGATAATTGGTTTAATATAAATTTTTGAGGTTGATCAAAGGGTACAGTCTTTTCATGACTCCCGAATAATTTTTAATCTTAATTTTTATTTTTTTTTAAAAATACATATTTTAGAAAGAGCACTACTGGGGGAGAGGGGCAGAGGGAGAGAGAGTATCTTAAGTAGGCTCCACACTCAGCACAGAGCCTGACGTGGTGCTCGATCCCATGACCTTGGGATTATGACCTGAGCTGAAATCAAGAGTTGGCTGCTTGGGGTGCCTGGGTGACTCAGTTAAGTGTCCGACTTCAGCTCAGATCATGATCTCAGTTTGTGGGTTCAAGCCCCATGTCGGACTCTGTGCTTACAGTTCAGAGCCTGGAGCCTGCTTCGAGTTCTGTGTCTCCCTCTCTCTCTGCCCCTCAATTGCTTGCACTCTCTCTCAAAAATAAATAAAACATCAAAAAATTTTTTAAGAAGTCCGCTGCTCAACTGACTGAGCCACATGGGTGACCCTACAAATTCTTTTTTTTAAACGTTGTGTCTGTTACATTACTATTATCACTGTGTAAAAAGTTTTTCTGTAATTCACCAGCTTTGAACATTACCATTTTAAAAAAATTGGGGTGATTCTTTGGGTATGTAGTGGTAGCATGTTTCTTAACTTGTCCCTTGCTTGATTTATACATTTTTACACATTTTGTGTTTTTTATAATTTGATGACATAGCTTTCATATACTTTGTGTTCCATGAATCTGTTGACCTTAAAATGTTTATGAAGCATTTGAACGCTTGCTGTGTTATACATCATAGGTCGTTACCTGGCATCCTATCATCTGTATTTGGCTAATAAATCAGTGCAGTAGTCTTATTTTTTATGATATTTTAAAAATTTTTTTAAATACTGCTTAAGTTGAGAAGGTCTCATTTAAATTTCAGTGTCCCAGCCTCCACTGAAAAGTCAGAGATCTCGCAACACTGGCTCTGCCATCCCCATTGGTACAGTCCAGTGCCAGAGCTTCAGGTGCTTCTTTGGAAAGGTCATGTGCTGTGTAGGTGACCATCGTCTCCACCATTTGCTGTTGTTCCTGGTCTCATTCATTCATTTTCATTATATGCCTGATCCTTCTAGGCATTCCTGTTTCTGGCCACCTCAGCTGATAGCATACTGGAGTTTTGGTAATGGATCTTTTTTTTTTTTTTTTTTTTTTTAATAAATGCTTTGTTCTTTTCTTTGGTAACCTTAGTCTACTCCCTGTTTGTTGTACCTAATTCCCACTCTAGGCCCACCACTCTGTCTGTTCCACTGGTTGGCAACCCTGATGTGGATATTGTCATTAAAGATCCCAGGTGAAGAAAAGTCTAAGTCTGAGATGTGATCTTACAGAAGTGATGTCAGGGTTGAGCAAAAGTATGAGTCCATAAAAGCACATAAAAAAGCAACAGCTGGTGGAACTCCTGGGTGACTCAGTCTGTTAAGGGACAGACTCTTGATTGCCACTCAAGTTATGATCTCACTGTTAGGGAGATCTAGCCCCATGTCAGGCTCCATGCTGACAGCACAGAACCTGCTTGAGATTCTCTCTCCCTCTCTCCCTTTCCTTCTTGCCTCTCCCTCCTTCCCTCCCATTCTCTCTTTTAAAATAAATAAACAAAAAAACAACAGCTGGAAGACAGGTGTAAAACTAACATATCATTGATAAATGGGTTAATTAATAATTGACTAATTGGCTTATTGATAAATTGGTTAGTAGTATGTTACTTTATAAGACCTCTGAAGTGGGACCAGAAATCGGTCGATTTACCAAAAATCGGTAGGTTTTTTTGTTGATGTGTGCTGATACTGTTGAGTATGAGAGAGTAGAGTGCTCCTGGTTGGATATGCTATAGAGAGTTGCTGTAGGAAACAGAATAATTCAGAGGCTGAGCTAAAAGATTTTGAGGTTCACCTAATTCATCTCTCTCCTTTTGCGTATAAGGAAACCGAGCTACTCTGAGATGATTTAGCTAATACCACAAAAGCAGTTAGTGGCCCCTATCACTGATTACAGCCAGGTTTCCCATCCCTTATTGATGGTTTTTCCCTCAAATATCTCACTTCCCACTGAAAGGTATAGACTGGATTTGCTGATCTATGATGCATAGTATGATTAGTACTATTTAGTACTATACCCTTGTCTTTGGAAGGTTAACTGCTGTGATTATCTCATTTGTATGAGGGTCAGTCAGGAAGGGCAAGAAATGAACTTAAGGATGGCCTGCCTGGAAGTTAGGTTAGACCTAAATAAGTCACTGGGGACTTCTGAACCAGAGAAGGCAATTGATTCATCTCCATAGATTTTTTTTTTTTAGCTTCCTAAAAGGATAACAGTGTACATTTATTATGAAGAATATATGTAGATAAAGGTCTGTGGAATCCCTAGCCCATAGAAAAATGTGAACTACTTTAAAACATACATTGCTAAGGGCTTACTAGTAGTTCTCTTCTCTGTACAGTGTTAGCAGCATATGTGCAAAGGTTAATTTTCCATGCAGTCTGAGTGGGAAATAAGAGCATAGATTGGGACTCTACAGCTCATAATGAAAGGATTTTGTTGTTAGGGGTTTTGGAAATGACATGATTTTCTTACTTACAAATTTATGACAGTCTACATTACATGTAAAATGGTGGCTACTAATGGGAGGAGACTAATAGGTTTACCTTTAGGAAAAAAAATCCTTCTATCTCGAAGGTTGAACTCAATGGCTTTCATTACATGCTCCATTGAGACATGTAACAACTTTCTAAGCAAACTCAAAATTCAAGGCACAAAATTTAACCCTATAATTTATATGAGGTTAACAGACATCAGGAAGAAATAGAACA
Source organism: Prionailurus bengalensis (assembly GCF_016509475.1). Classification (NCBI taxonomy): domain Eukaryota; kingdom Metazoa; phylum Chordata; class Mammalia; order Carnivora; family Felidae; genus Prionailurus; species Prionailurus bengalensis. Next base: position 113,424,994 of record NC_057348.1, read on the forward strand.
TAAGAGAACCTTTAGAATTTATAGTTTCTGGGGCGCCTGGGTGGCGCAGTCGGTTAAGCGTCCGACTTCAGCCAGGTCACGATCTCGCGGTCCGTGAGTTTGAGCCCTGCGTCAGGCTCTGGGCTGATGGCTCAGAGCCTGGAGCCTGTTTCCGATTCTGTGTCTCCCTCTCTCTCTGCCCCTCCCCCGTTCATGCTCTGTCTCTCTCTCTCCCAAAAATAAATAAACGTTGAAAAAAAAAAAAGAATTTATAGTTTCTTAGCAAATATGGAAAGGAAAGGACAGGAAGTCACCTACATGACTGTGACTTGGGAGACATGACTAGGAGACTTTGGCCAGTGCTACATCAATCTGCTACATAGAGTTGTCTTTTTTTTTTTTTTTTTTTTTAAGTAGGTTCCATTCCTAACATGGGACTTGAACTCATGACTCTGAGATCAAGAGTCAGATTTTGGACTGACTGAGCCAGCTAGGTGCCTCTACTTGAGTCTGTCTTTAAAAAACTCTTCTCCTCTTTCCGTTTCCTTTATTTAAAACTAGCTTATATATTTCCACTAGCTTTTATGTCCTCTAATGTGCTTAAGTTCCCAGAAGAACTTGCTCACCTAAAAGAATTGCCAGTGATATACTCACTTATAACAGATCTATCTCACCTTCACAAATGGCCCAGTGCTGCCAGGCAAGGTGACTATATATTTAAAGTCCATGATCTCAGAGATTTTTCCTTTCAGCTTGTGTATTTCTTTTTATAAAGGAATAATTACGCAGAATATTTGTGGCAAGAATATCTATGCAAATTCTGACTATACAGTTGTCCTATCTATAAAGCTTAGCAAAAACTTAGTCATTGCTAGGAAGTATAAATTCGGAAATTGGAGAGTCTCAGTCTTCTGTACATTGTCCTAATATATACACATATGTCATTGAAACCCAAGCGTCTGAATTTCTAGAACTTTTTTTCTCACAGCATTGCTGGCCCAATTGTAGACATTTATCATTTAAAAATGATGGGGAAATTTTTTTTTTAATGATTAATTGAAACTGGTGTTTTCACTAAGAAATAAAGCATATTTTAAAAAATAATCTTTTTAAAGCAACTTTATTATATTTTTTTGAGAGTGTGTGCTCATGTGCGGGGGAGGGGGTGGGTAGAGGGAACATTTTAAGCAGGCTCCATGCGCCATGCATGGATGGCTCCATCCCACGATCCTTGGATCATGGCCTGAGCTGAAATCAAGAGCCAGACACTCAACCGACTGAGCCACCCAGGTACTCCTAATCATATTTGTTTTCCATTAAATCCTAGGCAATAATTTACCTTTCACCTGAAGACCTTTTGAAAGGAGAAGTCGAAGACTCTTTGGAAAAGGTGCAGGTGGCCATTAACATCTTCAAGACTTTCAAAAAGTCTTTTTTCAACTATAGAAAGGAACTGGCAAGCCATTTTATGGGAAATGAGCCAAAACCATGGGATTTCCAGTCTCAACTGGTGTTTTGTAGGTTTGACAACTTTCTGGACCGTCTCATGAAAATAGAGGTATTCATTTCTTGACCTGCAATTTATTCATACTGTAGGTGGGTTAAAAAAAATCTTGTAGTTTTTTCTATTATTCAGGAGACTGTTTATTCTATTTGGATGGGAGAGTGGAAGATCTTCTTTCTCAGTTATTCTTAGGAATTGCTCACAAGGTCAGTGTTAAGATCGTTATATAAGCTTTACATTGGTTTCTTTTTTTTTAAATTCTTTTTTGATTGTTTTAGTATACTGAGTATAAGTGAAACTGCTGTGTATCAGTGACCTTTCACTTATAACTTAGCAAGCTCTTGGAAGACAGCTGTAAATCATGTATCTGTAAACTAAATCCTTTTTTTCCTTTCTGTGTTTAATGTTTGACATTGGGATTCTACACCTGGAAAATCCATTTGATAACCTAAAATACCACATTCTCTTTTATTATATATATACATAGACTATAAAAATATTAAAGCCACTTATAAAAAAATAACATGGAAATATGTGCTGTGTATACATGTGTTTCAGATATCTAAAGAACAAACAATGAATACACACATGGACACACACATTTGGGTGGAGCCAACTGGCTGTTTTTTTTAATTTTTTAATTTTTTTATGTTTATTTTTGAGAGACAGCATGAGTGGGGGAGGGGCAGAGAAAGAGGGGACATAGGATCTGAAGCAGGTTCCAGGCTCTGAGCTGTCACCATAGAACCCAACGTGAGGCTTGAACCCAAGTACCGTGAGATCATGACCTGAACTGAAGTCAGATGCTTAACTGGTTGAGCCACCCAGGCACCCTAAGGCTAGGGTTTGTTTTTTTTTTTTTTTTTTTAAACACGGTGGAACTGTGGCAGTGCCTTAATTTCCTTGTAAAGGTCTTTAGAGTAAGTTTGAACTTTCTTATTAATATAAAATTTGTTGTATTTCATTCAAATTTAGATCTTAATGTTTTGAAAATCCTCATCACTTAATCAGCTTGAATGCTTCTTAAAGTCTGACTGCTAAATGCCTAACTGCAGGCAACTTGTCACCCTTCCTTAACGGTCCTATACCCCCTGTCATGAAGGGAGGTGATTCATTGCCAAGTGTAGGCAGCCAAAAAGAGTTTTAGATATTACCTGGGGATCTGACTTACAATCAGAAGGGCACAAAATTAGGGAATCATACATTTAGCTTTGGCAAAGTAGGTGTTGCAGGCAAATACCTGCAGTTGTTAGAAAATTCTTACAAAATGTGAAAATGGGAGTATGATTTTAAAAATAGGCAGTACTCTTGTTCAACTGAGCCTAGGTGGCTCAGTTGGTTGAGCATCTGACTTCGGCTCAGGTCATGATCTCACGGTCTTGTGGGTTTGAACCCCCGTGTCAGGCTCTGTGCTGACAGCTCAGAGCCTGGAGCCTGTTTCGGATTCTGTTTCCCTCTGTCTCTGCCCCTCCCCTGCTCTCTCGCTCTCTCTCTCAAAAATAAACATTAAAAGTTTTTTTTAAAAATATGCAGTAACTTTCTTCAATTAATAATTTATATTTTCTGTCACATAAATGTCCATTAGCGCGCCAATTTTGAATGTTTCAGAGCGTTTTTTCTTTGCAACTTTCAAACGTTCTTGTCCTGCTCATGATGGTGGGAAGATCTTTATTGTACCATGTTTTTTCAAAGGATATATTTGTCACCATATTGGAATTTGAAAAGCTGGAAAGACTTGAATTTGGTGGTACCAAAGGAGCGATTTTAATTGGACAAATCCACGAGATGACAGAAGAATTCATGGAACTCTGTGAAGTTTTTAAACAGAGCACTTACGACCCATCTGATTACAGTAATATGGTAATGCCGTACCTTTGGATTTTCATTTCATAGAACCCTGTAATTTGAAAGCTAGAAAGGATGAAAGGTCACATTGGTAATAGGTGTCACCTGGTACCATCTCTCTAGGATGAAAGAAGGTAAAAGACTTGCCCCAAGTCTCTTACGTCCTTAATGGTAGATCAGGGACTGGAACTTGGGCCTTTGCATGTAGAAGTTAGAACATTTAGAACTGTTTCTTATGTTACGGTGGAGTCACTGTGGATGTGTTTCTTGCTTTTGTGTACTAAAAAGGAACTTTCCACGTTAACTCATTTCTGTATGACTATCTGATGTCTCTGTAACTTGTGTGTTTTATTTTAGCCTTTTCCTGAATCAGTGGGTAATTTTTTGGTCTATTTGAACATTTATTTTCAGTTCATTGACTACATAGATGATTAACATATATATCATCTCTTGTATTTTTTATTGTTATTCTTTAGTACTATTTATAGTTGCAGAATTTCAGTCTCAAGGAAATAAGGGGAAACTTAGCAGACTTCAGCTGCTTCTGTTTTCTGCCACTCCTAGCATGTTGGTAGCCAGGGAGTTACTGTGAGCATCCCTGCAGCTCTAGGATAAAAATAACCTAATTTCAGTTGTTGGCCAGCAACAGAGAAGTCCGGGTACCAAAAAAAGCAAACAAACAAACAAAAAAACCCAAAACAAAGCAAAACAACAACAACAAAAAACCCCAACTCTTACCTTTGTTGTTTTATACAGAATGTGAATTTATTCACTAATGTGTTTATATTTGGTCAAATAATCGATTCTTTGAAACGTCCAAGCACAGTATGTCAGCCTCGTTAAGGACAAGATCAACAAACCTTCTGAACTGTAGACAGCTTTTGAGAAGCAGAAGTAATGGTGAGAGGCCATAGCAATTGTGCATTCTGCTGTTTTGTGGAGAAGCAGGAGGAACCCGCAGCTGTGGTGACTCATGGCCTGAGACTTTTCAGAGTCTCGTAAGATGTCTATCTCTTGGCGGGCATTCAGTAATCTGGATGGAATAGAACTCTCAGCAGGGCTTTGGCCTAGTTCTCCTGAGCATCTTGGCAGAGAAGTGTGAGACCCAGTGTGTACGGGATCCTTAGGCGCACTGCCTAGCGAAGCCTGGATTTCCTCACGATGAGAAAACCCAGCAAGGTTTCAGAGTGCCGGGGTTGGAGGATGAGCCTAGGTTTAGCTGATGTCATTGCCTTGGTGATGCCATAGGTCCTGACTTTACCCTTCTGTCTTCACAAAGTCTTGCATAGTCACAAACATGGAGGAATAGAAAACTCATTTGCTGTTGACACATCTATTTGCTTTGTGTTTATGTTTTGGTATTCAGTATTTTGAGGCCCCATTTGTTTCTCAAGTAACATGGGGAAGGCTTACTTCTGCCTTCCATGTCTGAGTTGGAGACCTCAGTCACCTGCCCTCAGAGTCTCCTTCATCATCCTGTCTGGTTATCTTGCCTTAGACTAAGAAGCTCCTTGACTTTGGTCATTCCTTAAAATAGTAATAACTATAAGTTGATTTAATTGCTGTGCTTATGTTGAAGAAGAGCTTTGCTTTTTTTGAATGTATCCTGGTTCAGGGTTGCCTCAGAATATTGCAGTGATTATCTATTTTTTGCTCAATGAGGTTTTCATTTGGTGCTTTTTAGCTGAATTTAACATATTGATTTTTATGATGAATTCAGTTGGTAATTTTTACGACACATTTTCTCAAATTGCTTCCAACCTAGTATATTCACACAGATGTGTCCACATGCCCACCCAGGTGCCCTTCTTCTCCCGCTGCATACACTTCACCTGTTCCCTGGTCCCCAGTGAATACTCACTAGTGCTAAGGTGACAGTCGAGTGTATTGTGACTCTGGTATGGTACTGGTTTAAGCATGTTTCAGTAAACTAAAGAAATAGTTGCTGGTAATTTGCTTTGGGATATGCTAGTGTTTATTTCTTTTAATCAATCTCAAGCCTATAATCAGGCTTTGAGCTGTCCCTGGTGTGGCCGAAGAGGTGTGCCACTGTGGTTGATTTACAGAACATGGGGATTTTCTCAGTTGTATCCATGAAAACGTTCTTGGGTTTCTCAACTATTTTTGAATAGAAAGGGTCACTTTAGTTATTTTCTTTGGCTTCTTCTTATGGAACTTTTGAGATTGATATGATTGTGGGGAAAGACTTGCATTATTTATTTTTTAGTTGAAATTTATTTGACATATAGCATGGTACAGATTTAAGGTGCACAACATGGGAATTTCATACATTTATATATTGTAATGTGATTGTCATGGTGATGATAATTAGCACCTCTGCCACATTACATAATTATCCTTTCTTTTTAGTGGTTGGATTCATTGTGTTCTAGTCTGTCAGGAAGTTTGATATTAATGAATAGAGACACAACAATATTGTATTAAGATAACAGACTTGCTAAGAGATTTGCTTTATTAATTGTTTGTATTTAACAGCTAGTCAGGTGACTTGAGGCTCAGCAGCTTTGCATGGCAGACATTTTGAGGTGTTACTTGATTAAATAAAATTCCCCAGATAACTAAGCAAGGGTGATGGCTATTCGTGAGAGTAATCTCTTGGTTCCACTAAGTATCTGTTCATCAGAGTCCGTTAATATTTACTGAGCAATTGCGGGGTGCCAGGAATTGTGCCAAATCTTCACACATTCCTGCTTAATAATTCTGAGAGTGACACCCAGGCAGATGAGATCAAGTAAATTATCTGAGATTGCGCTGTCCCCAGGGAGGGGAACAGATTCCAGTTTTGAACTCTGAACCCCATGCCCAGCAATCTCTCTCTGTGGTGCCGCTCCCGACTCTTGAATATTTATCTCCCTTGTTGTCTCTTCATTGAAATAAAGGGAATAAGTTCATCATTGCAGGATCCTCTCTGAAAACCCGTGCTCTGAGGTGGAGTGATCCAGGGTGCTGTGTCTGTTTACTTTTTCTGCCTAGTTCTTACTGGGAAGGTTGCTTCAGGTACCTAGACTGTCATCATACCAGAATCCAAAATACATGTTAAAAGTTGCTATTTAGGAGCTCCTGGGTGGCTCAGTCACTTAAGTGTCTGACTCTTGATTTCGGCTCAGGTCATGATCTCATGGTTTGTGAGATGGAGCCCGTGTTACACTCTGTGCTGACAGCACAGAGCCTGGTTTCGATTCTCTCCCTCCCTCCCTCCCTCCCTGCCCTTCCCCTTCTCGCTCGCACTCTCTCTCTCTCTCAGAATAAATAAACTTAAGAAAAAAACAAAAGTCACTATTTAATCTTTGTCCTCTTCTAGTCTACCGAATGATTAAGTTTTGTATTAATATATAGGGCATTTTTAAATTTTTTTTTTTCAACGTTTATTTATTTTTCTTGGGACAGAGAGAGACAGAGCATGAACGGGGGAGGGGCAGAGAGAGAGGGAGACACAGAATTGGAAACAGGCTCCAGGCTCTGAGCCATCAGCCCAGAGCCTGACGCGGGGCTCGAACTCACGGACTGCGAGATCGTGACCTGGCTGAAGTCGGACGCTTAACCGACTGCAGCACCCAGGCGCCCCTATATAGGACATTTTTAATTTTAATGATATACATTTTATATTAGCCATCTGTAGGATTTTCGTATCTCTTACCTGCTTATTTTTCAAAATAAAACATATTATTTAAAAACATGACTCTTTTATCCTTCTGGAAATGTAGCATGTGCAAAAATGTAGTCCCCTTCTTCTTAGCCTGCTGTCTTTTTCCTAAGCCTTCCAGTTTTTCTCCCCAAAGCTATTTACCATTATGAGTTTCTTGTATAATGTTCCAAAGGTACCTGGTTCATGCACTAGCCTATACATGTATATATTCTTTTGTATTCTGTTTTTGCACAGATCGCATTCTCTACATATCACTTACACCTTGCTTTTGTCACTTAATATATTTTGGCGGTCTTTATCACTACAAAAGTATTGGCTACTTTTTAGACAATTCGGTATTATTCCATTGAATTGATATACTTTTCATTTTTAAATGGTAAAGTAACAGATGCCATTCTTTAAAAATTCACTTAGGAACTCCTGCTTCTGGGAAGATGGAATAGATATATGTTTCCCTGTTCCTTTTAGTAAGTAGGACTAAAACACTGGTCACTCTATATAAAACAAAAGACTCTGAAGGGTGAAAAGAGGTGGATTGGTTAGGGGCTTTTCTTGTTACCTGAAATGACCCAGGCATGGAATTGGATACACTCGCAACATGGAAACACCAATGGGCACAGACATAAAAAGCCCTAGTAAAAGCCTGATCCCTCTTAAGAAAGGGACAGCATAGTAAGACAAAACTTGCAGGCCATAATCTCTCTAGTTCAGTCAACCAGCACAGAAGAAACTATGTCTCGCTCCCATCCATGTCAGCAAAGATTGGGGAGCCTAGACTTAAAACCAGTCTCTAACAGGTACCTCAGCCCCCCCCCCCCCCCCCCCCCCCCCGACCCTACTGGGATGGTGTCAGAGATTGGCCAATTAGAGAGATGTGATTTCATCCTGGCTGGCCAGTAATGAGCTCGCTCTTTGTGGAGTCAGTGGTGACCCCAAGGGAATCCTGGACCTCTTTCCTCATCCAGTAGTATTCTTACCCACTGGGGTAGCTCAGATGAAGCCTGCTGGAGAGTCGGGACTTTGACCGTGGCCGACCGGTAATGAAGTCACCTATGCTGTGGCCTCTGTGGAGACCACAGGTGGAACTTGAGTGCCTAGCCATAGAATAGAGCTCCCCACACTCAGGTGTTCATGGATGCCAAATAAGAACCTGGATGTTGATCTCTACCTGACAATAATGAGGCTGGAGCAGTATCAGGGAAAGTCAGCAAACACAGGATTTAACATCCAGAGTCTCATAATACGAAAATGTCCAGAGTTGATTGAAAATATTATACCAACAGCCAAGAAGACCTCATCTGAATGAAAAAGACAACTAATACATGGCAGCATTGAGATGACAGAAATGTTAGAGTTACCTCACAGATTTTAAAGAGCCATGCTAAAAATGCTTCAAATAATAAGGAACATACTTGAAACAAATAAAAAATGGGAATTTTAGACCTGAACAACAGAATAAAATACAAAGCACAATGATTGGGGTCATTGGCAGAATGGAGGGGTAAAGCATTCACCAACTAGAAGATAGAGCCATAGAAACAACATAGCAATAAAACGAACAGAGCCTTAGGGAACAGATCTAGCATTTGTGTCATTGGCTTTGGAGAAAAAGAAGAGAAAGACCATGAGGCTTAAGGTGTTAAAGAAATAATGGCTGAAAACTTCCTTAATTTGGCAAGAGATATAAACCTACAGATTCAAGAGGAAATAACTCAAAGCAGAAAGATAAATCCAAGGGTAAACTCAGAGAATTCTATGCCAAGACACGTAATTAAACTTTTGAAAACTGAAGATAAAAATTCACCAAAGCAGCATGAAACAACTTGGTATGGGGAAAAATGATGTGAATGAAAGAGGATTTCTAATCAGAAATCATGGAGGCCAGAAGGAAATGGTCAAACATTTTCAAGCACTGGAAGAAAAAAACTGTTAATTCAGAATTCCCTACCCAGTGAAAAATAGCCTTCAGGAATGAAGGGGAGATCAAAACCTCAGATGAACAACAACTAACAGAATTTGGTACCAGTAGACTGACTCTAAAAGAATAGCTAAAGGAAGTTCTTGTTACAGAGAGGAAATGTTGAAAGAGGGAAACTTGGGACCCCAGGAAGAATATGGTAAGGAAAAATATGTGTAAATACAATGGGCTTTCCTCCTCTCCTTGAGTTTTCTAAATTATTTTTGACAGTGAAAGCAAAAATTACAACACTGTGTTTTTAACTATATGTGCTGAAAATATTTAAGACCATCGTGTTTTAAATGGATGAGTATAAAGGGATCAAAATGGAGGTAAGGTTTTTTTCTTTTTTTGCCTATTTAAAAATTGTGGCAGGGGCGCCAGGTGGCTCACTTGGTTAAGTGTCTGACTGAGGCTCCGGCCATGATCTTGTGGCTCATGTGTTTGAGCCCCGCGTCAGTCTCTGTGTTGAAAGCTCAGAGCCTGGAGCCTGCTTTGGACTGACTCTCTCTCTCTCTCTCTCTCTCTCTCTCTCTCTGCCCCTCCCCTGCTCATTCTCTTTCTCAAAAATAAACATTAAAAAAAAATTAAAAATTGTGGTAGAATGTGTTCTACATTACAATTTTTGTGTCCATTACAAAAAAAATGTTTTAGAGAGAGAGCACTGGTGCAGGGAGGGGCAGAGAGAGAGGCAGATAGAGAATCCAAAGCAGGCTGTGTGCTGACAGTATCGAACCCTACGCAGGGCTTGAACCCTCAAACCAGGGGATGATGAACTGAGCTGAAGTCCGACTATGAACCAACTGAGCCATCCAGGTGTCCCTTTTGTGTCCATTTTTAACTGTACAATTAAATGGCATTGAGTATATTGACAGTGTTGTACAATCATCACTGCTATCCGCTTACAGAACTTTTTTTTTTAAGTTTGTTTTGAGAGAGAGTGTGCACAAGAGTGGGAGAGGGGCAGCAAAAGAGAATCCCAAGCGGGCTCCACCCTTCACACAGAGCTCCACATGGGGCTCTCTGTCAGGAACCGTGATATGAGGACCTGAGCTGAGATCAAGAGGATGCTTAACTGACTGAGTCACCCAGACACCCTGCAGAACTTTTTAAAATCTCAAACAAAAACTCTGCACCTATTAAATGATAACTCTCTTCTGCCCCTTCCTCTCAGTTTCTGGTAATCTCTCATCTGCTTTTTCTCTGTATGAATTTATTTTAGGTATCTCAATAAATTTAGGTATCTCAATAAATGGTGGAATGATAAAATGTCTTATGTGTCACAATTTGATTTTTTAAGGCTAAATAATATATGTAAATGCTGAAATTTATTCACTTGTTGATAGATACTTAGGTTGTTTCTAACTTGTGGTTCTTGTGAATAATGGTGCTGTGAACAATGGTATACAAGTATTTGAGTCCTTTCAATTCTTTGGGGTATATAACTAGGATTTAAAATGCTTTATCGTGTGGTGGTAATTTATTTATTTATTGTCATTTAAAAAAATATTAACGTTTGAGAGAGAACATTAAAAAATTAATGCTTTTGAGAGAGAGAGAGACACAGTGCGAGCAGGGGAGGGGCAGAGAGAGAGGGAGACATGGAACCCGAAGCAGGCTCCAGGCTCTGAGCTATCAGCACAGAGCCCAACATGGGGCTTGAACCCATGAGCTGTGAGATCATGACCTCAGCCAAAGTTGGATGCTTAACCAACTGAGGCACCCAGGTGCCCCCTGTTTTATTATATTTAATTTTCTGAGGAATTTCTGAGCTGTTCTGCATAGTGGTTCAACAGTTTTGCCCTCCCACCAGTGATGCAGAAGAATTCCGGTGCCACCATGTCCTCACACTCACAAACACTTTTTCTCTTTCTTTCTTTCTTTCTTTCTTTCTTTCTTTCTTTCTTTCTTTCTTTCTTTCTTTCTTTCTTTCTTTCTTTTCATAGCCATCCTAATGGCTGTGAAGTGACATCTCATTATGGTTTAATTTGCATTTCTCTAATAACTAGTGTGTTGGTCATGATTTTTATGTGCCTATTGGCCATTTTTATATCTGTGAAGAAATACTTATTCTAGTCTAGTGCCCATTTTTTCAGTTTGCTTGGAGGTTATTTTCTACATTTTTGACATTAATCCCTTATCAGATATAAGACTTGCAAGTAGTTTCTCCCATTCTCTCTTTACACTTTTTTGATAATGTTTTTTGATGCAAAAAAGTTTTTGAATTTTGATAAAGTCAGATTTATCCATTTTTTTTCTTTTGTTGTTTGTGCCTTTCATGTCCTATCCAAGAGATGATTGCTAAATGAATGTCATGAAGATTTTCTCCAGTATTTTCTTCTAAGAGTTTTATACTTGAACTCTTATATTTAGGTCTTTGATCCACTTTGAGTTAATTTTTGTATATTTGTCAGGGTCCACCTTTATTGTTCATCACCATCGGTATGGAACTGCAACTGACTTGTGCATATTGATTTTGTATCCTGTGACTTTGAATATATTACTGCTAATAGCTTTTTTTTTTTTTTGGAGGAGGGGCATAAAATCTTTAGGGTTTTCTACATAAAAAATCCTTGTATGTGTTATGAGATAATTTTACTTCTTTCCAATTTGAATACTTTAAATTTGTTTTCTTACATAATTGTTCTGGCTAGTGTTTCTAATGCTATGTTGAATAGGAGTGAAATTGGTCATCCTGTCCTGTTTTTGATCTTAGGGGATAAGATTTTAGTCTTTGAGCATTGAATATGCTGTTATCTTGGCAGTTTTGATAGATGACCTTTATCAACTTGAGGAAGTTTCCTTCCATTCTTTATTTAGTGTTTTTATCCTAAAAGGGAATTGAATTTTGTCATGTTTTTTATGCATCATTTGAGATGATTGTGTAGGTTTTTTTTCCTTTGATTTTATTGCTTTGGTGAACTACAGTGATTGTCTCGTGCCATCCTTGCATTCCAAGAAGAAATTTAGTTGGTTATAGTGTATAATCCTTTTAATAAGCTGGTGGATTCTGTTTTCTAGTTTCTGTTGAGAGTGTTTGCATCATGACTGAGGAGGGGTACCAGTCTACACTTTGCCCTTCTTGTAGTATTTTTATGTGGCTGTGGTGTCAGGGTAGTGTTTGCCTCATAGAATGGGTTAGGGGTATTCCCTCCTCTACAGTCTTTTGGAAGAGTTTAAGAAGGATTGGGGTTAATTCTTCTTTAAATGTTGGCTAGTGTTCACCAGTAAAGCCGTCTAGTTTTAGGATTTTCTTTGTTGTATAGTTTGCAGAGTACTGGTCTTTGATGTCTTTGGTTAAATTTATTCCTAGATATTTTATTCTTACCCACTTGTAAGTGGAATTGTTTTCTTAATTTTTCCTATTGATGGTTTGTTTAGTGTATAGAAGTGCAACAGGATTCTGTGTATTAATTTGTATCCTGAAGCTTCACTGATTACATTCATTGTAATAGGTTTTGTTTTGGTGGCATCTTTAGGGTTTTCTATATATGGTACCATGTCATCTGTGAAGAGTGATAGTTTTACTTCTTTCCGACTTGGATGCCTTTGATTTATTTTTCCCATCTAATTGCTTTCCCAAGAACTTCCAGTACTATGTTGTGTAAAAGTGGCAAGAGTGGACATAATTGTCTGATTCCTGATCTTAGAAGAAAAGCTTTCATCTTTTTACCTTTGAGAATGATGTTAGCTGCAGGTTTGTCATAGATGACCTTTATTTATCATGAGGTGTGTTCCCTCTAACTCTACTTTGTTGAGTTTTCATCATGAATGGATCTTGAGTTATGCTAGATGCTTTTTCTGCATCTGTTGAGATGATAATGTGATTTTTATCTTTCATTTTGTTAATGTATTTTTGGTCATGATGAATGATCTTTTCTATATATTGTTGAAATTGATTTCCTAATATTTTGTCAAGAATTTTTGCATCTTTGTTCATCAAGGATATTGATTGGTAATTTTCTTTCTTTGTAGTGCCTTTGTCTGGTTTTTGGTATCAGTATGCTGACATCATAGGATAAATTGGAAAGTACTTCTTCCTCTCAGATTTTTTTTTGGAATAGTTAGAAAAGGATAGGTATTAACTCTCTTTTAAGTGTTTGGTAGAATTCACCTGTGAAGTCATCGGGTCCTGGACTTTTGTTTGAGAGTTTTTTGGTTACTGATGCATTTTTCTCACTGGTAATTGTTCTGTTCATATTTTATATTTCTTCCTGATTGTCAGAAGATTGCATGTTCCTAGAAATTTTTCCATTTCTTCCAGGTTGTCTGCTTTGCTGGGGTATTATTTTTCATAGTAGTCTCTTCTAATCCTTTCTATTTCTATGGAGTTTGTTGTGTTGTTGTTGTTTGTGTTACTGTTTTCCTCTTTAAAAATTTTTTTTTCTAATTTTTTTTAATGTTTATTTTTGAGAGAGAGAGAGAGAAAGAGAGAGAGAGCGTGCAAGCATGAGCAGGGGAAAGGCAGAGGGAGAGGGAGACACAGAACCTGAAACAGGCTCCAGGCTCTGAGCTGTCAGCACAGAGCCCCAGGCAGGGCTTGAACACTCGACCAGTGAGATCATGACCTGAATCAAAGTCGGACGCTTAACTGACTGAACCACCCAGGTGCCCCTGTTTTCCTCTTTTATTTCTGATTTTGAGTTCTCTTTTTCCCTTGTTGAGACTGGCTAAAGGTTTCTCATTTTATTGTTTTAAAGAACCAGCTCTTAGATTCATTGATTTGATCTCTCTCTCTCTTTTTTTTTAGTCTTTATTTCCTCTCTGATCTTTATTATTTCCTTCTAACTTTAGGCTTTGTTGGGTTTTTTTTAGTTCCTTTAGGTATAAGGTTAGATTTTTTGAGATTTTTCTTATTTCTTGAGGAAAGCCTGTATCACACTCTATTTCCCTCTTAGGACTGCTTTAACTTAGTCTCAAAGATCTTGAACCATTGTGTGTCCACCTTTTTTTGTTATTGTTTTTGTCTCCAGATATTTTTTGATGTCCTCCTTGGTTTCTTTATTGACCAACTGGTAGTTTAGTACCATGTTTTGTCTCCGTGTGTTTGTATTTTACAGTTTTTCTTGTAATTTTTAGTTTCATCCTGTTGTGGTCAGTAAGATGCTTGATAGGATTTCAGCCTTCTCATATTTATCAAGACTTGTTGTGTGTCCTAAGATGACCCATCCTGGAGAATGTTGTGTGTGTACTTGAAAAGAATGTGTATTCAGCTGTATTTGGATGGAGTGTTCTGTATATATCTTTTAGGCCCATCTGGCCTACTGTGTTGTTAAAAACCACTCTTTCTTTACTGATTTTGTCTGGATGACCTATCCACTGATGTAAGCAGAATGTTAAAGTCTCCTACTATTAATGTGTTAATGTGTTTCTCCCTTTATGTCAATATTTGCTTTACATGTCAATATATGTATTTTTAATTTTTTTGATATACACACATTTTTGAGAGAGCATGAGCATGAGCAGGGGTGGGACAGACAGAGAGGGAGACAAAGAATCCAGAGCAGGCTCCAGGCTGTGAGCTGTCAGCACAGAGCCTGACCCGCAGGGCTCAAACCCGTGAACTGCAAGATCATGACCTGAGCTGAAGTCTAACATTTAATGAACTGAGGCAACCAGGCACCCCTTATTAAACATATATTTAGGTGCATAGATATTTAAAATTGTTATAGCCTCAGGTTGGATTGATCCCTTTATCATTATGTAATGCTCTTTGTCTCTTTTTGCAGTAATTTTTTTTTTTAAGTTTCTTTTGAGAGAGAGAGAGAGAGTGCATGTGAGCAGGGGGAGAGGCAGAGAGAGGAGAGAGAGAATCCCAGGCAGGCTCCATGCTGTTGGCATGAGCCCGACCTTGGGCTCGAGCTCACAAACTGTGAGATCATGACTTGAACCAGAAGCAAGAGTCAGATGCTTAACTGGCTGAGCCACTTCCTTGCTCCTGCAGTCACTGTTCTAAAGCCTCTTTTGTCTACCATAAGTATTTCTACCCTCAGCTTTTTTTTTTTCACTTCCATTTGAAGGGAATACTTTTTCCATCCCTTCACTTGTAGTTTGTATGTATCTTTAGGTTTGAAGTGTGTCTTTTTTTTTTCCTAACGTTTATTTTTGATAGAGATAGAGCACAAGTGGGAGAGGGGCAGAGATAGAAGGAGACACAGAATCTGAAACAGGCTCCAGGCTCTGAGCTGTCAGTACAGAGCCCGACGCGGGGCTGGAACTCACAAACCGCGAGATCATCACCTGAGCTGAAGTTGGATGCTTAACCAACTGAGCCACCCAGGCGCCCTTGAAGTGTGTCTCTTGTAAGCAGCATATAGTTGAGTCATATTTTGTTTTCCATTCATTCACTGTATGTTATTTGGGAGCATTTAGACCTTTTACATTTGGATTCATCTTGCTTGGGACTCTCTCTTTTTTTTTTCCTGGATGTCCATTTCCTTCCCCAGTTTAAGGGAATTTTCAGCTATTACGTCTTCAGATAAGTGTTCTGCCTTTCTTTCTTTCTTTCTTTCCTTTCCTTTCTTTTCTTTCTTTCTTTTTTTTCTTTCTTTCTTTCTTTCCTTCCTTCCTTCCTTCCTTCCTTCCTTCCTTCCTTCCTTCCTTTCTTTTTTTCTTTTCTTCTGAGACACCTATAAGGTGAATGTTGTTATGCTTGATGTTGTCTTAGAAGTACCTTACTATATGCTCATTTTTCTTTTTGCTCTTCAGCTTGAGTCCATTTCAGTACACTGTCTCCCAGATGATTAATTCATTCTTCTGCATCCTCTAATCTGCTCTTGATTGTATTTTTCCTTTATTGTATTCTTTAGTTCTGATAGGCTGTATTTTCTTTCTTTGTTGTAGTTCTCACTGATTTCATCCACTCTTCTCAAGTTTAGTGAGCATCATTACTTTGAACTCTTTATCAGATAGATTGCTTATCTCCATTTCACTTAGTTATTTTTTGAGATTTTATCTTGTTCTTTTGTTTGGAACATATGCCTCTGTCACCTCATTTTTTCTCACTCTGTTTATTTCTATGTATTATGTAGGCCAGCTGTGTTTCCTGGTCTTGAAGGTTGTGGTGTTACTTAGAAGGCAGTCTGTGAGCCCAGTAGTACAGTGCCCCCTAGTGCCCAGCACCAGATGGTCCGGTGGTGTCCCCTGTGTGGGCGGTATACACCCTCCTGTTGTGCCTGGGCTGCATCTGCTGTAGTTGTGCTGGTGAGTGCTGCTGCCCCCCAGCCCATCTGTCTGCAGCGTCTGGCTGTGACTACTGGGAGTGTACTGGTGGGAAGGGCTGGCCCCTGGTATGCCCAGCTGAGAGGCCTAGCTATAGCTGCTACAGGCTGGCTGGTGGGTAGGACTGGCTCCTGGCATAGCTGGCTAAGAGATCAGGGTAGGCTTGTGTAGGCATGCCCCCTCCACCCCCAGGAGCCTCTTTGGAGGGGGCGTGCAGTGCCAGTCCCAGCCAGGACTGCCAGGTGTGTCGGGGACGGGAGCCACTTGGCAGGGTGGGTCTGCAGGGGAATTCTGGGGTCAACAGTGAGTGCTAGCAGTACAGATGGAGAGTGTCAGAACCAGCTCTGGCAAGCATCCAGCCAGCTAGATTGAAGGAGGGCAAGAAAAATGGCACCCACCAGCACTTTCTTTCTCTGAGAAAGCTCTTGTAGATCCCTTCCCCTTCAGCACACGTCTTAAAATTAAGTCAGTAGATTTCCTTCACTTATAACCCAGGTGGCTTGACCAACTGCTGCTCTGTGCTAGGCCTTGGGCATAGTGGTACAGTGTGCTGGTCCTTTAAGAACAGTCTCAGTTTCCTGTAATCCTCTTCCTCTCCTGGAGTGCAGCCCTTCTCAAAGCCAAGTGTTGTAGGAGCAGGTCTTTAGGTACAGATCCCCATGGCCTGGGGTGCTTAATGTGTGGCTTGATAACATTCCTCAGGGAGGACCTTCACACCTGTGACATCCCTCCCACTTGGGGGTCCCTCCCCTGGGGGATTGGTGCTCAACTGCATCTCTGCCCCCTCTTCCCTTCTCAATGTGTCTTCTTCTTTGTCTTTAGCTGTGGATGATCTCTTCTGCTAATCTTTAGATCATTTTCCGAAGGACTTAAATTAAATGTGTGTCATGGGAGGAAGTGAGCTCAGGTTACTCTTACTCTGCCATCGTCTTAGAACTCATCTCAAGATAGCCTTGATTTCCTTTGTGATTTCTTCCTTGACTCATTGGTTGTGGGAGGTAAGATTTAAAAAAAATTTTTTTTAATATTTATTTTGGAGAAAGAGCAGGAGTGGGTGAGAGGCAGAGAGCAAGGGAGACATGCAGGATGTGGAGCGGGCTCCATGCTCTGAGCTGTCAGCACAGAGCCTGACACAGATCTTGAACTCACAAACTGTGAGATCATGACCTGAATCGAGGTCAGACACTTAACCTACTGAGCTACCCAGGCGCCCCTGGAGGGCAAGATTTCATACTTTAACTGGTGAAGGACGATGACATTACACAGTGATAACTGATGGACACATAATGTAATAATTTATAAATGTATTTAGATATAAAATCTAGAACAATACAGAGAGTTACATTTGAAACACTATATTTACATCAAATGTAATTCTAAAAAAAATTCAAATAATTAGAGCTGAAGACAGTAAGAAATGGAGGAAAACAACTGAAAAGAAACAAAAAAAATTGACAGTTAAGCCTTAATGTAGCAATAATTACCTTAAATGTAAATGACCTAAATACACCAATACAAAGAGCTTGCCAGAGTGTAGTAAAAAATATGACTCTACTGTATGCTTTATTTTAGAAATTTGCTTCAAATATAATCAAATTTGTAGATTAAAATTATATTGTAGATTTGTAGACCCTTGATAAAAGGGTCAGTCCTCCAAGAAGACATAGCAATCCTAAATGTGTATGTGCCAAAGAAGACAGCAGCAAAATATATGGTTGAAAACTGATAGAACAGAAAAGAAAAAGAGACAAATTCACATTCCAAGTTGGAGATCTCATTGGCCCCTTCTGAGAAATTGAAAGAACAAGTGAATCAGAAATGAGCA